>NC_074714.1:15393480-16764730 GCF_947242115.1 Biomphalaria glabrata | reverse complement strand
CAAGGGATAGCTGTTGGATAAGTGTAATGTGTGCAATGTAGCTAAGTGTATGGATAATATAATATGTAGCTTCATGTATTATAAGAACATTTCATAGACTTCTGGTCCATTGTAAAAGACTTGTAAAAAAAACGCTATAGATCACCACTGTAAGGACTCTCAGGTCAACACTGTAAGCCCTTTAAAATTACCTCTCTAAGGTCATTTAGGTCACTACTGTAACTCTATTAGGTCAACTGTTAGATCTATGTTCTATCAGTTCACTTCCTGGCCGTGCGGTATGCGCGCTGGACTGGCGTTCGGTCGTCTCGATGGCCCCAGGTTCATACCCTGCCCGCTGCCCCGATGTCCTGCGGGAGATTTGGACTAGGATGTAGATTATCTTCAACTCTGAATCAACATCCGGAATATGAATATGTAAACCAACATTTTTACATAAGATCTAATCTCAATTCTTTACTTCTTAATTTGAGAGAAGCCGAAGTGCCAAAGGCTTATTTGAAAAAAAAAAGTTAGAAAACTGAAATGTACTTTTATTGTTTTATTTCAATAGCGTCCAGGGCCATTAACAAGCACCGGAGCAGGTTTGATGAGAGTGGGGGGGGGGGGTTGAAGCTAGAGTGGACATATACAATGCATTGTCAATGGATAATTCAAATTTTGTATTCATCATCAAAAGTATACAGCAGCTAAATCTGCAATAGTCTAGATGCCTTAGAGCTCTTCATTCTCTTATTGTTTTTATGTCAATAAAAAGATTACAACAATATACAGAGTGGAAGTCTCTGTGTTCAGTGAAATACAATGAAGGATTCTATTTTTGTTTTCTCTTACATTTCTGAACGATATATTTTAAAAAGTATTTACTTTATTGTTTGTTTTAAATAATAGCATCTGTCAAAAAATAGAAGGGCATGACATGATTAATGAGACTGCCTTAACTACTTAAGATGTTTTTAAAAAAAGATCAAACACCACAATCTGTCTCCTTGAACTTAAAATTCACAATCCTCGCACAGCTCAATCCTTGTCAGAAGTCATTGCAATAGAGGAGAAAATTTGACCTTTTTTAAATTTCTTTGTCCGATTTACA
The DNA here is from genome assembly GCF_947242115.1 of Biomphalaria glabrata. NCBI lineage: Eukaryota > Metazoa > Mollusca > Gastropoda > Planorbidae > Biomphalaria > Biomphalaria glabrata. The sequence goes on along the minus strand of NC_074714.1, from coordinate 16,763,637 downwards.
TTCTGAAAAAGAACATTCAACACTGCAATTGTTTATTCCTTCAGAAGTGCTTAGTTTTACAATCCAATACTCGTCTGAAGTTATTTCTTGCTGTTGTTCTTTGCTCTCTCAATGGTTCAGTCCAGTAGAACCTGGTGATGACTTTGCTTCACTTGGATGATGAACTGAGTTTAAAATAAGGCACATTCATAAACCCTAAGCTGGGACAAATTCATACAAGTCTTTCGTCTTCCATAGTGTCATGAACCGGGCTCAAGTATCAGTAAAAAAATAAATCAAGAACTAAAAAACATAAACTAGAAACTAAGAGTCTTTATGAACCTTTGTTTTCTATTGAAAAATTACAAAATCCAGGTGATCTTTGAGATTTTTGAGATCTATGTAGACTCTTCCTAAAGTGTCATCAATGTTTCAAGTCAATGAACCCACGTCTCGATCCAAGACACAGTAAACACTCGTACAACCAATGTGAGATTCTCTGAAATAATTGATCAGGAAAAGAGACCCAGAACTTAATGGAACTTTTTCAAAATGAAACTAATATAGATATGACCTGAAGTTTTTCTGAGCAATCGCCAATTCTGTTTAAAACCATTTTCTTTGTCCCCGCTCACAGAACTTTTTAAGCGCATCCCTGGAACATTCCACGTACCCCAACCAAGCTATCTCCTCTCCGTTTCAATGTCCCGTGTCCAGGCACATGTAGTGATGCCACGTGTCCAGGCACATGTAGTGATACCCAATTCCCCCAAAGGGAGATAACGTAGAAGCAATGTTATCAATGCAGAAACCTACAAAGGGGAATAACTTTGCTACCGTGTTTTGTCACGTACTTCAAGAGTTGCTGAGATGAACACAGTACAATTGAATCGGGTGGACAGCCCAGCTGTGTATACACATTACCTGATCTTTGCCTTAAAATAAAATTAAATCTATAGCTTTAGTTAACCCTGAGACCTTTAAAGAGTTATTCAATTTCTAAGACAAAGACTAAGACTGTCTCATTAATTCTGCAATTATTAAACAGCAGTTATTACAAGGACTCTTCTCTCATATAAAGACAATACAACAGCAACATACACATAAATAGAACAGACACAGCATGAAGAGTTCATTTAGCAACTACACACAGGCATCTTGGTCATTTTCCTGATCAACGAGTGGCGTTGATATAGTCTGACCGAGTAAGGTACGAACGAGTTTTTGTACCGTTCTGTTCTTGTCTTGATTGACAGCAGTCGCCCACTTCGCGACGACCTGACGTAGTTCTGATGGAGCGGGTGGCCGTTGTCTTCCAAGAGATTTTCGATTTTTCTAAGACATTTTTGTTCGAAAAGTTTCTTTAAATGTGATAATGTTGTTAGTGTGATTTTTGATGCCCTTTTTATGATGTTTTCTAGGCGGCGCAACAGCTTAGATGAAGCGTTGCCTTGCCAACAAGTTATTCCGTATGTTAACAGATTTTGTATAGTCGCGCCGTAAAAAGTATCTAGGATCTTCTTGTTTAGTTTAAAGCTATTGAGTTTGTATTGAAAAAAAAAAGTCTCAGGGCTGTTTTCTTTGTCAGAGTTCCAAGGTGGTCTTTCCAAGAAAGCTTGTTATCAATGATGATGTCTAGAAATTTATATGCCTTCACTTGTTCTATAGATGTTGTGTTTATCTGCAGTTCATGTATAGTTTGTTTTTTCTTTCTGAAATCTATAATAACTTCTTTAGTTTTTGTGACATTCAGTTCTAGAAAGTTGTTAGTACACCAGTTTGTAAACTCTTCTATCGAGCTTTGATACTGAGTTTCTTCTGAAATAAGACCGACTATGGCAGTATCATCAGCGAATTTAATGAGTTTAACTGAGTCATAGATGCTTCTTATGTCATTAGTGTAAAGAGTGTATAGTACAGGAGAAAGTACACAACCTTGTGGAGCACCCGTACATAGTACTCGAGTTGACGATTTAGTGTTGTTGACTTTAACATACTGAGGACGTTGAGTTAAAAAGTTTAGAACCCAAGCTTGTAAGTAAGGGCTTACATTTAAGTTACTTAGTTTGTTTATCGTTAGATGTGGCTGTATAGTATTAAAAGCCGAGGAGAATCTACAAAGAGGACTCGTGCATATGTTTTGGGTGTATCGAGATGCTTATAAAGCTGGTCTAAAAGCAATAGAATTGCATCCTCAGTTCCCCTAGCTGCTTTATATGCAAATTGGTGAGGGTCTAGGCTGTTATTGACTTTTGCTACAAGTTGTTTGAGCATATATTTTTCAAAACATTTCATAACTATAGGTGTTAGTCCTACTGGTCGGAAACCATTTTAAACTATTTATTTTAGGTTTCTTTGGTACTGGTACCATCGTGTATTTTAAGTAATTCTCAAAATTCCACTGACTGAAAATTCCATTAATTGATCAAGAGATCACTTTAAAACTGGCTATGTGTATATATGTATGTGTGTGTGTGCGGCGCTGTTAGCGCGTGCATGTGTGTATCTGTGTTTGTATAAAATATATAGAAGTGATTCTAAGGGAGGCAACTCAACGAAGGAAAAAGGTAAAAGATGAATATTTATTACAGGTGGTAAAAGATGTGAGACGATCAGAATGAACATAAATGTCAGTCTTGGCCATCAGCTTCTATCCCCATTGACGATAACAAGCTGAATGCTGTAAATGAATTCTGCTATCTTGGTTCTACAATTCAATATGACCTGTCTCTAGAAGACAAGATTTAAAAAAAACGCATAGGGAAGGCCGCATCGACCTTCTCTAGACACCGACAGAGAGTTTGGAAAAACCATGAGCTCACTACAGCGACCAAAATGGAGGTCTACAAGGCATGCGTTCTTAGCATACTACTGTACGGCAGTGAGTAGTGGACTACCTACACAAAGCAAAAGAGAAAATTAATCTCACTCCACTTGCGAAGGACCTTGAAAATAACATGAAAAGAAAGTGTGTGCAATACTGAGATCTTCACGCGAACGGGCCTTCCCAGCATCTTTACAGTCCTCAGGCAACGCCGCCTGCGCTGGCTCCGACATGTTCACCGGATGGAGAACAATCGCAACCCGGGCTGGTTCAAGAAAAACTGGTCGCCCCCACCTCCGTTACGTGGTTGTGATAAAACGGAATTTAAAATCAGTGAACATTGATACTGACCATTGCGAAGACATATCCCTAGACCGCACTAGTTGGAGAGAGACAGTGAGAAAGAAAGCTATGGACAGTGAGAAAACATGGGCCTCAGCTCTTGAAGAAAAGCGTGCCATACGAAAATGGGCCGGCTCTTCTACCACCAAAGCGAAAGTCTCATTTACCTGCAATATATATGGACGGCAGTGTTTCTCCAAAATAGGGCTCCACAGCCACATGAAAAAGTGTTCGAGATGAACCATAGTCGTTCTACGACTGAAGGAGGCCAATAAATATTCTTCTTCTCCATGGATCGTTTACAATTCTTTTGTTTTGACCTATAACTACAATACAGCAGAAAGTGGTGTAGATACTGCAAGTCAAAGTCACGCTCAATTTTGTTAAAAAGACGTTTCACCATCACCATCATCTTCACCTATTTTTTTTCCGTTGGGGCACAGTGCAAGATCTGATGACCATCATTCTCCATTTGTCTCTGGTTTTCGCATAAATTTTTTAATTTCTTTAAACGACAGGTAAGTCCATTCTTTTATATTGTCTTCCCATCGCTTTCTATGTTTACCTCTTCTTCTTTTTCGCTGATGGAAAGTGTTGGTGAGCCCTGAGGACCTTGTGATATGGCCATAGAGTTTTAGTTTGCGTTCGTTTTTTGACAGTAGCTAGAAGATCATCGTGGGGTCCTATCACTGTTCTAGTTTTGTCTCTTATGTCTTCGTTCGTAATGCGGTCTTTGTAATTGATACCTAGGATGTTTCTGTTGTGGACTAAGCTGTCTGGTGCTCCAACCTAACCGCCGTGCAATCACATTGATATTTAGTTTTCAATTTCCTCATTTGATCCTCTGATGGTGAAAAATGAGCTCACGACAACAATGACAAAGTTACACATCCGCACACACTGAAACTTGAAGTGCTAAAACAAAACAACATCAATGAATAGGCAGACAATAGAGTGGTTCCCTTTGACATAAGGGAAACTCACGCACAAGTACAGACAAGTCTGTATTAATATCTCACCTGTAATCCATCACACACACAGACGCAGACTAGTCTGTATTAATAAGTTCCCCTTTCAGACCTTGTGGTCTATATGGCAGATGATGCAAAGGTCATCTGTTTTCGTGGCCAACGGTTTACGAGGGTGTCACAGGTCCCGAAATTAAAAATCACAGTCATTACCAGGATTTGAACCCGGGACCATCGGATCGGAAGCCTAGTACCTTAACGCTCAGCCTAAGCGCCTTCTATGTATTAATTCCTCACCTGTAATCTATCATACACACACACTGATATGTCTGCATTTATATCTCACCTGTAATCCATCAAATATGAACAGAGACACACACGTGACCAGTGTAATAAAAATCACCTCCCGGCCACCACAAGCGCAACAAGTATCTCGCAACCATCCACCGATCCTGTCCACATTGAAACCTGAAAGACAGTGAACAGTGAGATAATGACATTATAAGTCTAGAAGGTAACATTTATTGTTGAAAAACTACCATCACTACAACAATCTATATATATATAATTCTCTTCATGGCTCAAAAGTTTTGACAAGAAGTAAAAATCACTCTTTTATTTCTGCAAGTCGGACTAGAGTTACCTACGAAAAAAAAAAGGGGTTAGAACAAGAAGTATTCACCCTTCACAATATATCAGGGCCGGACTTAACCATTGTGACCAAGAAGTCATGAAAAGATCACTCTTTTTATTTCTAACTCAAGTAGTTTTAGCGGTCTGCGAAAAAAAATAAGGGGGGGGGGGGAGGAGAACAAGTAATCTACTCTGTGAATAAATAGCAGGGCCGGACGTAACCATTGTGGGGCCCTATGCGAAACGGATTTTGCGGGGCCAGGTTTGGGTAGAGATACGAATAAGTGAAAATTAAGAGTTTGTATTAGAAAATAAATTCGTCTTTGAATTATATTCATTTTTTACTACCTACAGCCTTGAACATTTCTTTACGAGCCTTGCGTGTAGCAAAGTCATACAGCATATCAAAAAATTTCTATTTCCTACATAGATCACGCTCAATAGCAAGAATTATCAAATGTTTCAATCTTTCTATCTACGAGAATTATCGACCTCAAGTAACTCTTCATTAGTTTGAGGCGCGAGAAGCTTCTTTTACTAGATTCCATGATTACGGGTATTGCATAATGTCGTTTTTTTTATCGCGAGTAGGATTGGCGTTTTCCATATTGAATGACAGCCCAAAATGACAATATTTGTGTCTATATATTTCAGGAGATTTATATGAGTTTTCAAAAGATTTTAATAATTTCCGGATATTTCCAGGACTTTTTCGTATATTTTGCAATTTCAGGAGATTTCCAGGAGCTCCCGGTAAATTAGGAGGCCTCGGAAGTCTGTTATAATTTATAAAATGGTTTAATTTAATAATTTATACACCTAGAATTAGCGCGGGTCCTATGAAAGTGAGGGTCCTATGAAAGTGGCCGGCCCTGCAAAATAGCGGCGTCGGTCGACTAGTATTAAATGATCGCGTCAGTAAAAACAAGGTTACACAGACAGTTTATGTGGAAACACAAACACATGATCGGCCCCAAAGTGGTCCACCCAGGCAGGTAAAAAGGCAGGTTTCAACATTTTCAAAAAGAATATCTGAATAAAATTCTATCAAAGGTAAATGTCCGAGAAGAATGGAGAAAGAATGTTCATCGATCTTGAGTGGTGCCCCAACAGTCCAGCAGACCAATGGATAGGTGAAAGTAAAGATGAAATTAGATGTGAACCTGGCCTAACTGATGTCATATAATGTTTATCTAATTGATCTAATTGTTTTGTAAAGAGTCAATCTCTTATTCAAAGCCTGAAGGAAAAAACATTTCATTAAAAAATAATCATCATGTTTGTGTTTTATGTCTGTTACCGTAATATGAAAAACTACTTATTAATTGTTGTTTTAAATTATGTTCCACTTAGATGCATACTAAATAGATTTGTTTCTCTTTAAAAAAAAAGAAAAAAGTAAACATTTCTTTTTTTCTAAATGTAGTAGTTAATACTTACTTAGTTTGGCTATAAATTGTAAAAAAAATCTAAAATCGTTTGCATCAATGTGTTTAAAAAATATGATAAATAGTTATTACCCTTACTTAATAGAATCCCGTGTTGGAATAGTTGTAAAAAATGGTGTATTTTATGAAAAAAACTGGTTGCATAGTTTATTTGAAAAATTAAATTTTTCGCTTTCAGAAAAGAAAAAAGTAGCCGTTGCATCAAAACTTTAAAAGATAAAAAATATCATGATGTCGGATTTTCAATATCTTTTCTAGTTTACGAGATCTAAACGGGGCGGACGGACAGACAGACCACACAAAACTAATAGCGTCTATTTCGAGGGCCGCTAAAGATTGGAGACGTCACACTTCAAGTGAAGAATTATTTGCATCTTGTGTGCTCAACATTCTTCACAAATTTCAGTCTTAGGAAGTAAAATTAAAACACGGAGCTTGCTGCTAGCCACAATAGTGACATTGTTTACCTTTAGCAGGTGTAATCATGTGACTTGTGTGGCCATGATCATTGGCGGAATTTCTTGGTTTGAGTTTGCCCAGTTTCTCCTGGAAGATGACGTACGCTACTAGTCCAGCAATAGCCAACTGTGGAGAATGATAAGCAAGTCTTATTGCATTCCTTGAAGGTGTAGTTTAACTAGTTTAGTTCATACATGATCAAAATATACATATAGGTCTAAAAAAAAATAAACCCATAAATCACAAACTTTGAATTGAAATAGAAAGAAAATATGTATTTTTAAAGTCTGGAAATATCTATCGTAGATTCCCAAACAAAAAAAACAACTGGATACTAAACCCAAAATTTTTAAAATAAAATATTTAATCAATACATAGAGATTGTAAAGTTGTAGAATGAAAGATCGATGCACTAAAAACAAACAAACAAAAACCATACATGCCATCATTATTAGATAAAAAAATTAATTTCCTACGAGCGGGCAACATTTTCTTTAGGAACTATGTTATATTATCTCACTATTCTGAGTTACAGAACATCGCTGGGATGAGGTGTAGAGACTTAAAGAGAAATGGCTTTTAGTAATTTTCACAAAATACTACAGATTTTTCATCGTTACTTCCGAAACATTTCAGAGTTCCTTTATATATATATTGGATTTAATAGAAAAACAACACTCTATCCAAATACCACAGACTATAAGAATTCTAGCAGAAATTTTAAAAAAATGTGTACCTGCAGCCCCCCAAGTATAAAAAATGCTTTGGGAAGATGACTCATATGTTGATATCTAAAGACTCTGTGAGGCTGTGGAGGAATCCGTAATGTCACAGTATTCATGTCCGATCCGGTCTGGTTATCAGAGCTGCCCTTGTAGGTCGGGGTCTCAATTGTGAATCCATCGATGTAAGGAGTGCAGTCCCTGTTCAACAGGAACGCAGAGGCTATCATAGGGCTTACAAAAGCACCAATTCCATAGGAACAGTGCATAGCCTGAAAACAAGGGTTGATTGAAATGGGTTAAAATATTAGGGTACAGAACACAGCACAGTAGGAATTAACATCAAAGAAAGAAGAATAACATAAAAAAATACTTAAAAAAAACAAAGCTTATATTCAGTGTAAATTTATCAGTTAGTTTGGATCTGTCATATAGTTTGTAAGTGTATATGACCTACACATAATAATTTGTGCGATTAAAAATGTTTTTAACTAATTGCTTTTGTTTAGCTTTTAACTTTTCAATGCGCTAAAATCCTATCGTTTGAGGACCATCTATGAAAATGGGAGGGAAGGAGGGGGTATCTTTGTAAATGCATAAAAATATGTTCCTCAGGGGGGACTGATTAAACTTTTATCTCATCATCTGTCAAGTACGATTTCTTTCCCTTGTTTAAGATACCAAACAAACAAATTAATTACAAATACTGATCGTCACTACCTGTAAGAATGGCCCCACGTTTTTCCCAAACATCATGATGATCTTCAGATTGGCCAGACAGTCCAGGCAGCCCATGCACCAGCCCATCAAGATCAAGACAAAGATCAAAGAGCCCAGATTGCTGCAGGCTGGGATGACAAACATGGCCAGGGACACGCCCACCGCACCGGACAACATCAGGCTGTGAGACGGAATTCTGGGGAAAAAAACAAGAAAACGTGAAAGTAAAGGCAACATCTCGAGTTGTGCAGAGTCTGAGGGTGTGTATTGAGATGTTTAGACTTGTTTGCTGTAGGGCAGTGTTTCCAAAGCTGTGTTCCACGGAACATCAGAAGCCGGTAACCCTTAGGCAGTTTGCAGAACACTGTGCTATATCGTGGCGACGCTGCTGATCCCTAACTTTATCAGTAATTTGTAAGCCTCCATGCACTAAGGCTCCGTACCGGGATTAATCTCTTACAGCACGGTCCAGGTATCTGGCAGTGTTCTGCAGGGTCCGCTTGTCTCCGTACAAATTATCAGTAATTTGACGTTCACCCAACAGCTAAGTTAAAAATAGGTGGCTGAAATGGGGACGACACATTTTTTCAACCATAATTAATGCTCAGGATCTAATCTTCTAACTATGGAATGAAATATAATCATTGTACTACTAACCGCGTCCAGAATACAAATCAAAGTATTCAAAGTCATTATACGTGTTTTGTACAGTATGCCTTTGAGATTTTCAAAAGACCTTCTTAAGTTATTTGCTTTGTGGGTGGCGGGAGGAATAGGTTAATCTAATGATAGTTAATAATTTCACGCCAGAGTAAATAAATAAACAAAATAGAATAACATAGATCTAAAATGTTTTAGTGTTTAAAAAAAAACATTTGATTATTTGTGAAGGAATGCATTAAATCAATGGTCTCTATATGTTTTATTATCTTGACGAGCGGTAATATCTTCGCATAGAAAAGTTTTGTGGACAAATTTTTTATTTTGGTTTTAAATGTTTTTTTAGCGGCCCCCGAAAGGGGAAAAGACGCTATTAGTTTTGTGTGAAATGTCTGTCCGTCTGACCGTATGTCCGTCCGTCCCGTTTAAATCTCGTAAACTAGAAAAGATATTGAAAATCCGACATCACAATAGTTTAGACCATTCAAAGTTCTGATGCAACGGCTACTTTTTTTTTCCCTGAAAGCGAAAAATCTAATTTTTAAAATCAGTTATGCAAGCAGTTTTTTAAAGAGAAAAAGCTAATTAGTATGCATTATAAGTTAGACCTAACTTAAAACGAATAGTAATCTTATAAACTTTATTTTCATAAATATTTTTTTTTTTTTTGCGGAATTTTTTTTTTTTTTTTTTTTTTTAAGGATTCGAATAAGAGATTGAGCCTTTTCAAAACAATTAAATTATTTATAAGACTTCAGTTAGGCCTGGAGAGGCGCGGTAGTTGAGCGGTAAAGCACTTGTCTTCAGAAACGAGGGTCCCGGGTTCGAATCCTGGTGAAGACTGGGATATTCAACTTCGGAATCCTTGGGCGCCTCTGAGTCTATCCAGCTCTAATGGGTACCTGACATTAGTTGGGGAAAAGTAAAGGCGGTTGGTCGTTGTGCTGGCTACATGACACCCTCGTTAACCGTAGGCCACAAAAACAGATGAACTTTACATTATCTGCCCTATAGACCACAAGGTCTGAAAGGGGAACTAGTTAGGCCAGGTTCACATCTAACTTTGCATTCACTTGCACCTATCCTGTGATCTGCTGCAGTGTTGGGGCACTACACAAGATCTGTCAACCTTCTTTCTCCATTCTTATCTCTCATTTGTCTTTTATATAATTTCATTCGGATGTTCTTTCTGAAAATGTTGAAGCCTGCCTGGGAGGACCACTTAGGGGGCCGATTTTAAGTTTGTGTTTCCACACAAACTGTCTTTGTAACCTTGTTATTTTTTTATTTACCCTATTTCAAGGCCAGTAGCTCTAAACTATTCAGAAAATATATTTTCTTTCTATGAGCTAAGAAAACCAATTATTATCTATCTATATATGTATCTATTAACCTAACTACCTACTTACCTATCTATCTGTCTATCTATCTATCTATCTATCTATCTATCTATCTTCGTTCTATCAATCTTTCTGCTCGTCTATCTGTCTGTCAGTTTGAGTTCAAAACTAAATATAAGTATTTTAAATAAATCGTTTATCTTTGTATTTCGTTTCACACTGTGGCTCATATTATCCACATCGTTGCACTCTCTATGTTCTCTCTATACACTCTCTATGTTCTCTCTATGTACTCTCTATGTTCTCTCTATGTTCTCTCTATGTTCACTCTATGCACTCTCTATGTTCTCTCTATGTTCTCTTTATATTCTCTCTATATTCTCTCTATGTTCTCTCTATGCACTCTCTAAGTACTATCTATGTTCTCTATATATTCTCTCTATATTCTCTCTATGTTCTCTCTATGCACTCTCTATGTTCTCTCTATATTCTCTCTATGTTCTCTCTATGTTACCTCTATATTCTCTCTATGTTCACTCTATGCACTCTCTATGTTCTCTCTATGTTCACTCTATGCACTCTCTAAGTACTATCTATGTTCTCTTTATATTCTCTCTATATTCTCTCTATGTTCTCTCTATGCACTCTCTATGTTCTCTCTATATTCTCTCTATGTTCTCTCTATGTTACCTCTATATTCTCTCTATGTTCACTCTATGCACTCTCTATGTTCTCTCTATATTCTCTCTATGTTCACTCTATGCACTCTCTAAGTACTATCTATGTTCTCTTTATATTCTCTCTATATTCTCTCTATGCACTCTCTATGTTCTCTCTATGTTCTCTTTATATTCTCTATACTCTCTCTATCTTCTATCTATGTTCTCTCTATGTTCACTCTATGCACTCTCTATGTTATATCTATGCACTCTCTATGTTCTCTCTATGTTCTCTCTATGTTCCCTCTATGTTCTCTCTATGTTATCTCTATGTTCACTTTATGCACTCTCTATGTTCTCTCTATGTTCTCTCTATATTCTCTCTATGTTCTCTCTGTTACCTCTATATTCTCTCTATGTTCACTCTATGCACTCTCTAAGTACTATCTATGTTCTCTTTATATTCTCTCTACATTCTCTCTATGCACTCTCTATGTTCTCTCTATGTTCTCTTTATATTCTCTATACTCTCTCTATGTTCTATCTATGTTCTCTCTATGTTCACTCTATGCACTCTCTATGTTCACTCTATGCACTCTCTATGTTCTCTCTATGTTCTCTCTATGTTCTCTCTATGTTCCCTCTATGTTCTCTCTATGTTCTCTCTATGTTCACTTTATGCACTCTCTATGTTCTCTCTATGTTCTCTCTATATTCTCTCTATGTTCTCTCTATGTTACCTCTATATTCTCTCTATGTTCACTCTATGCACTCTCTATGTTCACTCTATGCACTCTCTGTGTTCTCTCTATGTTCTCTCTATGTTCCCTCTATGTTCTCTCTATGTTCTCTCTATGTTTACTTTATGCACTCTCTATGTTCTCTCTATGTTCTCTCTATGTTCTCTCTATGTTCTCTCTATGCACTCTTTATGCTCTCTCTATGTTCTCTCTATGTTCTCTCTATATTCTCTCTATGTTCACTCTATGTTCTCTCTATGTTCTATCTATGTTCACTCTATGCACTCTCTATGTTCTCTCTATGTTCTCTCTATGTTCTCTCTATATTCTCTCTATGCTCTCTCTATGTTCTCTCTATGTTCTCTCTATGTTCTCTCTATGTTCACTCTATGCACTCTCTATGTTCTCTCTATGTTCTCTCTATGTTCTCTCTATGTTCAATCTATGCACTCTCTATGTTCTCTCTATGTTCTCTCTATATTCTCTTTATGCTCTCTCTATGTTCTCTCTATGTTCTCTCTATATTCTCTCTATGTTCTCTCTATGTTCTCTCTATGTTCTCTCTATGTTCACTCTATGCACTCTCTATGTTCTCTCTATGTTCTCTCTATGTTCTCTCTATATTCTCTTTATGCTCTCTCTATGTTCTCTCTATATTCTCTATATTCTCTCTATGCTCTCTCTATGTTCACTCTATGTTCTCTCTATATTCTCTCTATGTTCTCTCTATATTCTCTCTATGCTCTCTCTATGTTCACTCTATGCACTCTCTATATTCTCTCTGTGCTCTCTCTATGTTCTCTCTATGTTCTCTCTATATTCTCTCTATGTTCTCTCTATGTTCTATCTATATTCTCTCTATGCACTCTCTATGTTCTCTCTATGTTCTCTCTATATTCTCTCTATGCTCTCTCTATGTTCATTCTATATTCTCTCTATATTTACTCTATGCACTCTCTATGTTCTCTCTATGTTCTCTCTATATTCTCTCTATGCACTCTCTATGTTCTCTCTATGTTCTCTCTATATTCTCTCTATATTCTCTCTATGCACTCTCTATGTTATCTCTATGTTCTCTCTATATTCTCTCTATGCTCTCTCTATGTTCTCTCTATGTTCTCTCTATGTTCTCTCTATATTCACTCTATGCACTCTCTATGTTCACTCTATGTTCTCTCTATTTTCTCTCTATGCTCTCTCTATGTTCTCTCTATATTCTCTCTATGTTCTCTCTATATTCTCTCTATGTTCTCTCTATGCTCTCTCTATGTTCTCTCTATGTTCTCTCTATATTCTCTCTATGCTCTCTATGTTCTCTATGCACTCTCTAAGTACTATCTATGTTCTCTTTATATTCTCTCTATATTCTCTCTATGTTCTCTCTATGCACTCTCTATGTTCTCTCTATGTTCTCTTTATATTCTCTATACTCTCTCTATGTTCACTCTATGTTCTCTCTATGTTCACTCTATGCACTCTCTATGTTCTCTCTATGTTCTTTCTATATTCTCTCTATGTTCTCTCTATGTTCTCTCTATGCACTCTCTATATTCTCTCTATATTCTCTCTATGTTTTCTCTATGTTCTCTCTATGTTCTCTCTATGTTCTCTCTATGTTCTCCTTGTCACCACCCACTGCCCCCCAATCCTTTCCTTATCTTCCACCACCTCCCCTTCAGCTCTATGCTCTCTCTATGTTCTCTCTATGCACTCTCTAAGTACTATCTATGTTCTCTTTATATTCTCTCTATATTCTCTCTATGTTCTCTCTATGCACTCTCTATGTTCTCTCTATGTTCTCTTTATATTCTCTATACTCTCTCTATGTTCACTCTATGTTCTCTCTATGCACTCTCTATGTTCACTCTATGTTCTCTTTATATTCTCTCTATATTCTCTCTATGTTCTCTCTATGTTCTCTCTATGCACTCTCTAAGTACTATCTATGTTCTCTTTATATTCTCTCTATATTCTCTCTATGTTCTCTCTATGCACTCTCTATGTTCTCTCTATGTTCTCTTTATATTCTCTATACTCTCTCTATGTTCACTCTATGTTCTCTCTATGCACTCTCTATGTTCACTCTATGTTCTCTTTATATTCTCTCTATATTCTCTCTATGTTCTCTCTATGTTCTCTCTATGCACTCTCTAAGTACTATCTATGTTCTCTTTATATTCTCTCTATATTCTCTCTATGTTCTCTCTATGCACTCTCTATGTTCTCTCTATATTCTCTCTATGTTCTCTCTATGTTACCTCTATATTCTCTCTATGTTCACTCTATGCACTCTCTATGTTCTCTCTATATTCTCTCTATGTTCACTCTATGCACTCTCTAAGTACTATCTATGTTCTCTTTATAATCTCTCTATATTCTCTCTATGCACTCTCTATGTTCTCTCTATGTTCTCTCTATGTTCCCTCTATGTTCTCTCTATGTTCTCTCTATGTTCACTTTATGCACTCTCTATGTTCTCTCTATGTTCTCTCTATGTTCTCTCTATATTCTCTCTATGTTCTCTCTATGTTACCTCTATATTCTCTCTATGTTCACTCTGTGCACTCTCTAAGTACTATCTATGTTCTCTTTATATTCTCTCTATATTCTCTCTATGCACTCTCTATGTTCTCTCTATGTTCTCTCTATATTCTCTATACTCTCTCTATGTTCTATCTATGTTCTCTCTATGTTCACTCTATGCACTCTCTATGTTCACTCTATGCACTCTCTATGTTCTCTCTATGTTCTCTCTATGTTCTCTCTATGTTCCCTCTATGTTCTCTCTATGTTCTCTCTATGTTCACTTTATGCACTCTCTATGTTCTCTCTATGTTCTCTTTATGTTCTCTCTATATTCTCTCTATGTTCTCTCTATGTTACCTCTATATTCTCTCTATGTTCACTCTATGCACTCTCTATGTTCTCTCTATGCTCTCTCTATGTTATCTCTATGTTCTCTCTATGTTCTCTCTATATTCTCTCTATGCTCTCTCTATGTTCTCTCTATATTCTCTCTATGTTCTCTCTATATTCTCTCTATGTTCTCTCTATGTTCTCTCTATATTCTCTCTATGTTCTCTCTATGTTCACTCTATGCACTCTCTATGTTCACTCTATGCACTCTCTGTGTTCTCTCTATGTTCTCTCTATGTTCTCTCTATGTTCCCTCTACTTTCTCTCTATGTTCTCTCTATGTTTACTTTATGCAATCTCTATGTTCTCTCTATGTTCTCTCTATGTTCTCTCTATGTTCTCTCTATGCACTCTCTATGTTCACTCTATGTTCTCTCTATATTCTCTCTATGTTCACTCTATGTTCTCTCTATGTTCACTCTATGCACTCTCTATGTTCTCTCTATGTTCTCTCTATGTTCTCTCTATATTCTCTCTATGCTCCCTCTATGTTCTCTCTATGTTCTCTCTATGTTCTCTCTATGTTCACTCTATGCACTCTCTATGTTCTCTCTATGTTCTCTATGTTCTCTCTATGTTCTCTCTATGTTCACTCTATGCACTCTCTATGTTCTCTCTATGTTCTCTCTATATTCTCTTTATGCTCTCTCTATGTTCTCTCTATGTTCTCTCTATATTCTCTCTATGTTCTCTCTATGTTCTCTCTATGTTCTCTCTATGTTCTCTCTATGTTCACTCTATGCACTCTCTATGTTCTCTCTATGTTCTATCTATGTTCTCTCTATATTCTCTTTATGCTCTCTCTATGTTCTCTCTATGTTCTCTCTATATTCTCTCTATGCTCTCTCTATGTTCACTCTATGTTCTCTCTATATTCTCTCTATGTTCTCTCTATATTCTCTCTATGCTCTCTCTATGTTCACTCTATGCACTCTCTATATTCTCTTCCTGCTCTCTCTATGTTCTCTCTATGTTCTCTCTATATTCTCTCTATGTTCTCTCTATGTTCTCTCTATATTCTCTCTATGCACTCTCTATGTTCTCTCTATGTTCTCTCTATGTTCTCTCTATATTCACTCTATGCACTCTCTATGTTCACTCTATGTTCTCTCTATTTTCTCTCTATGCTCTCTCTATGTTCTCTCTATATTCTCTCTATGTTCTCTCTATATTCTCTCTATGTTCTCTCTATGCTCTCTCTATGTTCTCTCTATGTTCTCTCTATATTCTCTCTATGCTCTCTATGTTCTCTATGCACTCTCTAAGTACTATCTATGTTCTCTTTATATTCTCTCTATATTCTCTCTATGTTCTCTCTATGCACTCTCTATGTTCTCTCTATGTTCTCTTTATATTCTCTATACTCTCTCTATGTTCACTCTATGTTCTCTCTATGTTCACTCTATGCACTCTCTATGTTCTCTCTATGTTCTTTCTATATTCTCTCTATGTTCTCTCTATGTTCTCTCTATGCACTCTCTATATTCTCTCTATATTCTCTCTATGTTTTCTCTATGTTCTCTCTATGTTCTCTCTATGTTCTCTCTATGTTCTCCTTGTCACCACCCACTGCCCCCCAATCCTTTCCTTATCTTCCACCACCTCCCCTTCAGCTCTATGCTCTCTCTATGTTCTCTCTATGCACTCTCTAAGTACTATCTATGTTCTCTTTATATTCTCTCTATATTCTCTCTATGTTCTCTCTATGCACTCTCTATGTTCTCTCTATGTTCTCTTTATATTCTCTATACTCTCTCTATGTTCACTCTATGTTCTCTCTATGCACTCTCTATGTTCACTCTATGTTCTCTTTATATTCTCTCTATATTCTCTCTATGTTCTCTCTATGTTCTCTCTATGCACTCTCTAAGTACTATCTATGTTCTCTTTATATTCTCTCTATATTCTCTCTATGTTCTCTCTATGCACTCTCTATGTTCTCTCTATGTTCTCTTTATATTCTCTATACTCTCTCTATGTTCACTCTATGTTCTCTCTATGCACTCTCTATGTTCACTCTATGTTCTCTTTATATTCTCTCTATATTCTCTCTATGTTCTCTCTATGTTCTCTCTATGCACTCTCTAAGTACTATCTATGTTCTCTTTATATTCTCTCTATATTCTCTCTATGTTCTCTCTATGCACTCTCTATGTTCTCTCTATATTCTCTCTATGTTCTCTCTATGTTACCTCTATATTCTCTCTATGTTCACTCTATGCACTCTCTATGTTCTCTCTATATTCTCTCTATGTTCACTCTATGCACTCTCTAAGTACTATCTATGTTCTCTTTATAATCTCTCTATATTCTCTCTATGCACTCTCTATGTTCTCTCTATGTTCTCTCTATGTTCCCTCTATGTTCTCTCTATGTTCTCTCTATGTTCACTTTATGCACTCTCTATGTTCTCTCTATGTTCTCTCTATGTTCTCTCTATATTCTCTCTATGTTCTCTCTATGTTACCTCTATATTCTCTCTATGTTCACTCTGTGCACTCTCTAAGTACTATCTATGTTCTCTTTATATTCTCTCTATATTCTCTCTATGCACTCTCTATGTTCACTCTATGTTCTCTCTATATTCTCTCTATGTTCACTCTATGTTCTCTCTATGTTCACTCTATGCACTCTCTATGTTCTCTCTATGTTCTCTCTATGTTCTCTCTATATTCTCTCTATGCTCCCTCTATGTTCTCTCTATGCTCTCTCTATGTTCTCTCTATGCACTCTCTAAGTACTATCTATGTTCTCTTTATATTCTCTCTATATTCTCTCTATGTTCTCTCTATGCACTCTCTATGTTCTCTCTATGTTCTCTTTATATTCTCTATACTCTCTCTATGTTCACTCTATGTTCTCTCTATGCACTCTCTATGTTCACTCTATGTTCTCTTTATATTCTCTCTATATTCTCTCTATGTTCTCTCTATGTTCTCTCTATGCACTCTCTAAGTACTATCTATGTTCTCTTTATATTCTCTCTATATTCTCTCTATGTTCTCTCTATGCACTCTCTATGTTCTCTCTATGTTCTCTTTATATTCTCTATACTCTCTCTATGTTCACTCTATGTTCTCTCTATGCACTCTCTATGTTCACTCTATGTTCTCTTTATATTCTCTCTATATTCTCTCTATGTTCTCTCTATGTTCTCTCTATGCACTCTCTAAGTACTATCTATGTTCTCTTTATATTCTCTCTATATTCTCTCTATGTTCTCTCTATGCACTCTCTATGTTCTCTCTATATTCTCTCTATGTTCTCTCTATGTTACCTCTATATTCTCTCTATGTTCACTCTATGCACTCTCTATGTTCTCTCTATATTCTCTCTATGTTCACTCTATGCACTCTCTAAGTACTATCTATGTTCTCTTTATAATCTCTCTATATTCTCTCTATGCACTCTCTATGTTCTCTCTATGTTCTCTCTATGTTCCCTCTATGTTCTCTCTATGTTCTCTCTATGTTCACTTTATGCACTCTCTATGTTCTCTCTATGTTCTCTCTATGTTCTCTCTATATTCTCTCTATGTTCTCTCTATGTTACCTCTATATTCTCTCTATGTTCACTCTGTGCACTCTCTAAGTACTATCTATGTTCTCTTTATATTCTCTCTATATTCTCTCTATGCACTCTCTATGTTCTCTCTATGTTCTCTCTATATTCTCTATACTCTCTCTATGTTCTATCTATGTTCTCTCTATGTTCACTCTATGCACTCTCTATGTTCACTCTATGCACTCTCTATGTTCTCTCTATGTTCTCTCTATGTTCTCTCTATGTTCCCTCTATGTTCTCTCTATGTTCTCTCTATGTTCACTTTATGCACTCTCTATGTTCTCTCTATGTTCTCTTTATGTTCTCTCTATATTCTCTCTATGTTCTCTCTATGTTACCTCTATATTCTCTCTATGTTCACTCTATGCACTCTCTATGTTCTCTCTATGCTCTCTCTATGTTATCTCTATGTTCTCTCTATGTTCTCTCTATATTCTCTCTATGCTCTCTCTATGTTCTCTCTATATTCTCTCTATGTTCTCTCTATATTCTCTCTATGTTCTCTCTATGTTCTCTCTATATTCTCTCTATGTTCTCTCTATGTTCACTCTATGCACTCTCTATGTTCACTCTATGCACTCTCTGTGTTCTCTCTATGTTCTCTCTATGTTCTCTCTATGTTCC
This sequence comes from Biomphalaria glabrata, assembly GCF_947242115.1. Classification (NCBI taxonomy): domain Eukaryota; kingdom Metazoa; phylum Mollusca; class Gastropoda; family Planorbidae; genus Biomphalaria; species Biomphalaria glabrata. Next base: position 16,745,039 of record NC_074714.1, on the reverse strand, counting down.
CTCTACTTTCTCTCTATGTTCTCTCTATGTTTACTTTATGCAATCTCTATGTTCTCTCTATGTTCTCTCTATGTTCTCTCTATGTTCTCTCTATGCACTCTCTATGTTCACTCTATGTTCTCTCTATATTCTCTCTATGTTCACTCTATGTTCTCTCTATGTTCACTCTATGCACTCTCTATGTTCTCTCTATGTTCTCTCTATGTTCTCTCTATATTCTCTCTATGCTCCCTCTATGTTCTCTCTATGTTCTCTCTATGTTCTCTCTATGTTCACTCTATGCACTCTCTATGTTCTCTCTATGTTCTCTATGTTCTCTCTATGTTCTCTCTATGTTCACTCTATGCACTCTCTATGTTCTCTCTATGTTCTCTCTATATTCTCTTTATGCTCTCTCTATGTTCTCTCTATGTTCTCTCTATATTCTCTCTATGTTCTCTCTATGTTCTCTCTATGTTCTCTCTATGTTCTCTCTATGTTCACTCTATGCACTCTCTATGTTCTCTCTATGTTCTATCTATGTTCTCTCTATATTCTCTTTATGCTCTCTCTATGTTCTCTCTATGTTCTCTCTATATTCTCTCTATGCTCTCTCTATGTTCACTCTATGTTCTCTCTATATTCTCTCTATGTTCTCTCTATATTCTCTCTATGCTCTCTCTATGTTCACTCTATGCACTCTCTATATTCTCTTCCTGCTCTCTCTATGTTCTCTCTATGTTCTCTCTATATTCTCTCTATGTTCTCTCTATGTTCTCTCTATATTCTCTCTATGCACTCTCTATGTTCTCTCTATGTTCTCTCTATATTCTCTCTATGCTCTCTCTATGTTCATTCTATATTCTCTCTATATTCACTCTATGCACTCTCTATGTTCTCTCTATGTTCTCTCTATATTCTCTCTATGCACTCTCTATGTTCTCTCTATGTTCTCTCTATATTCTCTCTATATTCTCTCTATGCACTCTCTATGTTCTCTCTATGTTCTCTCTATGTTCTCTCTATATTCTCTCTATGCTCTCTCTATGTTCTCTCTATGTTCTCTCTATGTTCTCTCTATATTCACTCTATGCACTCTCTATGTTCACTCTATGTTCTCTCTATTTTCTCTCTATGCTCTCTCTATGTTCTCTCTATGTTCTCTCTATATTCTCTCTATGTTCTCTCTATGTTCTCTCTATGTTCTCTCTATGTTCACTCTATGCACTCTCTATGTTCTCTCTATGTTCTCTCTATGTTCTCTCTATATTCTCTTTATGCTCTCTCTATGTTCTCTCTATGTTCTCTCTATATTCTCTCTATGCTCTCTCTATGTTCACTCTATGTTCTCTTTATAATCTCTCTATATTCTCTCTATGCACTCTCTATACTCTCTCTATGTTCTATCTATGTTCTCTCTATGTTCACTCTATGCACTCTCTATGTTCACTCTATGCACTCTCTATGTTCTCTCTATGTTCTCTCTATGTTCCCTCTATGTTCTCTCTATGTTCTCTCTATGTTCACTTTATGCACTCTCTATGTTCTCTCTATGTTCTCTTTATGTTCTCTCTATATTCTCTCTATGTTCTCTCTATGTTACCTCTATATTCTCTCTATGTTCACTCTATGCACTCTCTATGTTCTCTCTATGCTCTCTCTATGTTATCTCTATGTTCTCTCTATGTTCTCTCTATATTCTCTCTATGCTCTCTCTATGTTCTCTCTATATTCTCTCTATGTTCTCTCTATATTCTCTCTATGTTCTCTCTATGTTCTCTCTATATTCTCTCTATGTTCTCTCTATGTTCACTCTATGCACTCTCTATGTTCACTCTATGCACTCTCTGTGTTCTCTCTATGTTCTCTCTATGTTCTCTCTATGTTCCCTCTACTTTCTCTCTATGTTCTCTCTATGTTCTCTCTATGTTCTCTCTATGTTCCCTCTATGTTCTCTCTATGTTCTCTCTATGTTCACTTTATGCACTCTCTATGTTCTCTCTATGTTCTCTTTATGTTCTCTCTATATTCTCTCTATGTTCTCTCTATGTTACCTCTATATTCTCTCTATGTTCACTCTATGCACTCTCTATGTTCTCTCTATGCTCTCTCTATGTTATCTCTATGTTCTCTCTATGTTCTCTCTATATTCTCTCTATGCTCTCTCTATGTTCTCTCTATGTTCTCTCTATGTTCTCTCTATGTTCACTCTATGCACTCTCTATGTTCTCTCTATGTTCTCTATGTTCTCTCTATGTTCTCTCTATGTTCACTCTATGCACTCTCTATGTTCTCTCTATGTTCTCTCTATATTCTCTTTATGCTCTCTCTATGTTCTCTCTATGTTCTCTCTATATTCTCTCTATGTTCTCTCTATGTTCTCTCTATGTTCTCTCTATGTTCTCTCTATGTTCACTCTATGTTCACTCTATGCACTCTCTATGTTCTCTCTATGTTCTCTCTATGTTCTCTCTATATTCTCTTTATGCTCTCTCTATGTTCTCTCTATGTTCTCTCTATATTCTCTCTATGCTCTCTCTATGTTCACTCTATGTTCTCTCTATATTCTCTCTATGTTCTCTCTATATTCTCTCTATGCTCTCTCTATGTTCTTTCTATGCACTCTCTATATTCTCTTCCTGCTCTCTCTATGTTCTCTCTATGTTCTCTCTATATTCTCTCTATGTTCTCTCTATGTTCTCTCTATATTCTCTCTATGCACTCTCTATGTTCTCTCTATGTTCTCTCTATATTCTCTCTATGCTCTCTCTATGTTCATTCTATATTCTCTCTATATTCACTCTATGCACTCTCTATGTTCTCTCTATGTTCTCTCTATATTCTCTCTATGCACTCTCTATGTTCTCTCTATGTTCTCTCTATATTCTCTCTATATTCTCTCTATGCACTCTCTATGTTCTCTCTATGTTCTCTCTATGTTCTCTCTATATTCTCTCTATGCTCTCTCTATGTTCTCTCTATGTTCTCTCTATGTTCTCTCTATATTCACTCTATGCACTCTCTATGTTCACTCTATGTTCTCTCTATTTTCTCTCTATGCTCTCTCTATGTTCTCTCTATATTCTCTCTATATTCTCTCTATATTCTCTCTATGTTCTCTCTATGCACTCTCTAAGTACTATCTATGTTCTCTCTATGCACTCTCTATATTCTCTCTATATTCTCTCTATGTTTTCTCTATGTTCTCTCTATGTTCTCTCTATGTTCTCTCTATGTTCACCTTGTCACCACCCACTGCCCCCCAATCCTTTCCTTATCTTCCACCACCTCCCCTTCAGCTCTATGCTCTCTCTATGTTCTCTCTATGCACTCTCTAAGTACTATCTATGTTCTCTTTATATTCTCTCTATATTCTCTCTATGTTCTCTCTATGCACTCCCTATGTTCTCTCTATGTTCTCTTTATATTCTCTATACTCTCTCTATGTTCACTCTATGTTCTCTCTATGCACTCTCTATGTTCACTCTATGTTCTCTTTATATTCTCTCTATATTCTCTCTATGTTCTCTCTATGTTCTCTCTATGCACTCTCTAAGTACTATCTATGTTCTCTTTATATTCTCTCTATATTCTCTCTATGTTCTCTCTATGCACTCTCTATGTTCTCTCTATGTTCTCTTTATATTCTCTATACTCTCTCTATGTTCACTCTATGTTCTCTCTATGCACTCTCTATGTTCACTCTATGTTCTCTTTATATTCTCTCTATATTCTCTCTATGTTCTCTCTATGTTCTCTCTATGCACTTTCTAAGTACTATCTATGTTCTCTTTATATTCTCTCTATATTCTCTCTATGTTCTCTCTATGCACTCTCTATGTTCTCTCTATATTCTCTCTATGTTCTCTCTATGTTACCTCTATATTCTCTCTATGTTCACTCTATGCACTCTCTAAGTACTATCTATGTTCTCTTTATATTCTCTCTATATTCTCTCTATGTTCTCTCTATGCACTCTCTATGTTCTCTCTATATTCTCTCTATGTTCTCTCTATGTTACCTCTATATTCTCTCTATGTTCACTCTATGCACTCTCTATGTTCTCTCTATATTCTCTCTATGTTCACTCTATGCACTCTCTAAGTACTATCTATGTTCTCTTTATAATCTCTCTATATTCTCTCTATGCACTCTCTATGTTCTCTCTATGTTCTCTCTATGTTCCCTCTATGTTCTCTCTATGTTCTCTCTATGTTCTCTCTATGTTCACTTTATGCACTCTCTATGTTCTCTCTATGTTCTCTCTATGTTCTCTCTATATTCTCTCTATGTTCTCGCTATGTTACCTCTACATTCTCTCTATGTTCACTCTATGCACTCTCTAAGTACTATCTATGTTCTCTTTATATTCTCTCTATATTCTCTCTATGCACTCTCTATGTTCTCTCTATGTTCTCTTTATATTCTCTATACTCTCTCTATGTTCTATCTATGTTCTCTCTATGTTCACTCTATGCACTCTCTATGTTCACTCTATGCACTCTCTATGTTCTCTCTATGTTCTCTCTATGTTCCCTCTATGTTCTCTCTATGTTCTCTCTATGTTCACTTTATGCTCTCTCTATGTTCTCTCTATGTTCTCTCTATGTTCTCTCTATGCTCTCTCTATGTTCTCTCTATATTCTCTCTATGTTCTCTCTATATTCTCTCTATGTTCTCTCTATGTTCTCTCTATATTCTCTCTATGTTCTCTCTATGTTCACTCTATGCACTCTCTATGTTCACTCTATGCACTCTCTGTGTTCTCTCTATGTTCTCTCTATGTTCCCTCTTTTTTCTCTCTATGTTCTCTCTATGTTTACTTTATGCAATGTCTATGTTCTCTCTATGTTCTCTCTATGTTCTCTCTATGTTCTCTCTATGCACTCTCTATGCTCTCTCTATGTTCTCTCTATGTTCTCTCTATTTTCTCTCTATGTTCACTCTATGTTCTCTCTATGTTCTCTCTATGTTCACTCTATGCACTCTCTATGTTCTCTCTATGTTCTCTCTATGTTCTCTCTATATTCTCTCTATGCTCTCTCTATGTTCTCTCTATGTTCTCTCTATGTTCTCTCTATGTTCACTCTATGCACTCTCTATGTTCTCTCTATGTTCTCTATGTTCTCTCTATGTTCTCTCTATGTTCACTCTATGCACTCTCTATGTTCTCTCTATGTTCTCTCTATATTCTCTTTATGCTCTCTCTATGTTCTCTCTATGTTCTCTCTATATTCTCTCTATGTTCTCTCTATGTTCTCTCTATGTTCTCTCTATGTTCTCTCTATGTTCACTCTATGCACTCTCTATGTTCTCTCTATGTTCTCTCTATGTTCTCTCTATATTCTCTTTATGCTCTCTCTATGTTCTCTCTATGTTCTCTCTATATTCTCTCTATGCTCTCTCTATGTTCACTCTATGTTCTCTCTATATTCTCTCTATGTTCTCTCTATATTCTCTCTATGCTCTCTCTATGTTCACTCTATGCACTCTCTATATTCTCTCTGTGCTCTCTCTATGTTCTCTCTATGTTCTCTCTATATTCTCTCTATGTTCTCTCTATGTTCTCTCTATATTCTCTCTATGCACTCTCTATGTTCTCTCTATGTTCTCTCTATATTCTCTCTATGCTCTCTCTATGTTCATTCTATATTCTCTCTATATTCACTCTATGCACTCTCTATGTTCTCTCTATGTTCTCTCTATATTCTCTCTATGCACTCTCTATGTTCTCTCTATGTTCTCTCTATATTCTCTCTATATTCTCTCTATGCACTCTCTATGTTCTCTCTATGTTCTCTCTATATTCTCTCTATGCTCTCTCTATGTTCTCTCTATGTTCTCTCTATGTTCTCTCTATATTCACTCTATGCACTCTCTATGTTCACTCTATGTTCTCTCTATTTTCTCTCTATGCTCTCTCTATGTTCTCTCTATATTCTCTCTATGTTCTCTCTATATTCTCTCTATGTTCTCTCTATGCTCTCTCTATGTTCTCTCTATGTTCTCTCTATATTCTCTCTATATTCTCTCTATGTTCTCTCTATGCACTCTCTATGTTCTCTCTATGTTCTCTTTATATTCTCTATACTCTCTCTATGTTCACTCTATGTTCTCTCTATGCACTCTCTATGTTCACTCTATGTTCTCTCTATGTTCACTCTATGCACTCTCTATGTTCTCTCTATGTTCTTTCTATATTCTCTCTATGTTCTCTCTATGTTCTCTCTATGCACTCTCTATATTCTCTCTATATTCTCTCTATGTTTTCTCTATGTTCTCTCTATGTTCTCTCTATGTTCTCCTTGTCACCACCCACTGCCCCCCAATCCTTTCCTTATCTTCCACCACCTCCCCTTCAGCTCCTATAGCCCAACAATCACTGAGCTGTGAGGTTTTTTTTTCTTTCTTTGTATGACGACCAATAGCTTGGCGCGAGCAAGGCCGGATGTACCACGTTAATAGCAGGCTCATCGATTCGCAACTTATGTTACAGGGAACAATCAGGGATTTAAAAAAAATGAAAATGGAATATCCGACATGAACAATACGAGCGCCACCTTTTCTCTCCCTTATTCTCGCTGCTCACTCATTCATGCAGTTTGTGTGTGTGTGTCCGTGTGTGCGAGTTGTATTGGCTTTTAATGGCTTCCGTGAGATGTCTTTAAATGTAGAATTTGTCTTAATATAAACAGAATGAAATGTGTGTGTTTTTTTTTCTTTAATTTGAGAGTAAAAAAAATTGAGCTGAATGATGCAGTCTCAAATAATACTGTAGTGAAAGTTATTTCGCTTAAAAAGCGTGCGGTATTTAAAGGATAAGGTAACCTTTGTTTTATTAATGCGGGAACAAAAATACTACAATTATTAAATGATAATGTAGCCATTTTTGTAATAATGTAGAAACAAATGCTACATAATTTAAAGGCTAAGGTAGCATTTTTTAAAACTAATATAGCAAACATAGTGTAGTTGTTTGGACGCGGTGGCTGAGCAGTAAAGCGGTGGCTGAGTAGTAAAGCGGTGGCTGAGTAGTAAAGCGCTGGCTGAGTAGTAAAGCGCTGGCTGAGTAGTAAAGCGGTGGCTGAGTAGTAAAGCGCTGGCTGAGCAGTAAAGCGGTGGCTGAGCAGTAAAGCGGTGGCTGAGTAGTAAAGTGGTGGCTGAGTAGTAAAGCGGTGGCTGAGTAGTAAAGTGGTGGCTGAGTAGTAAAGCGCTGGCTGAGTAGTAAAGCGCTGGCTGAGTAGTAAAGCGGTGGCTGAGCAGTAAAGTGGTGGCTGAGCAGTAAAGTGGTGGCTGAGTAGTAAAGCGCTGGCTGAGAAGTAAAGTGGTGGCTGAGAAGTAAAGTGGTGGCTGAGTAGTAAAGCGCTGGCTGAGTAGTAAAGCGCTGGCTGAGCAGTAAAGCGGTGGCTGAGTAGTAAAGCGGTGGCTGAGTAGTAAAGCGGTGGCTGAGTAGTAAAGCGCTGGCTGAGCAGTAAAGCGGTGGCTGAGCAGTAAAGCGGTGGCTGAGTAGTAAAGTGGTGGCTGAGTAGTAAAGCGCTGGCTGAGCAGTAAAGCGGTGGCTGAGTAGTAAAGCGGTGGCTGAGTAGTAAAGCGCTGGCTGAGCAGTAAAGCGGTGGCTGAGCAGTAAAGCGGTGGCTGAGTAGTAAAGCGCTGGCTGAGCAGTAAAGCGGTGGCTGAGTAGTAAAGCGCTGGCTGAGTAGTAAAGTGGTGGCTGAGTAGTAAAGCGCTGGCTGAGCAGTAAAGTGGTGGCTGAGCAGTAAAGCGGTGGCTGAGCAGTAAAGCGGTGGCTGAGTAGTAAAGTGGTGGCTGAGTAGTAAAGCGCTGGCTGAGCAGTAAAGCGGTGGCTGAGTAGTAAAGCGGTGGCTGAGTAGTAAAGTGGTGGCTGAGTAGTAAAGCGCTGGCTGAGCAGTAAAGCGGTGGCTGAGTAGTAAAGTGGTGGCTGAGTAGTAAAGCGGTGGCTGAGTAGTAAAGTGGTGGCTGAGTAGTAAAGCGCTGGCTGAGTAGTAAAGCGGTGGCTGAGTAGTAAAGCGGTGGCTGAGTAGTAAAGCGCTGGCTGAGCAGTAAAGCGGTGGCTGAGTAGTAAAGCGCTGGCTGAGCAGTAAAGCGGTGGCTGAGTAGTAAAGCGCTGGCTGAGTAGTAAAGCGCTGGCTGAGTAGTAAAGCGCTGGCTGAGTAGTAAAGCGGTGGCTGAGTAGTAAAGCGCTGGCTGAGTAGTAAAGCGGTGGCTGAGTAGTAAAGCGCTGGCTGAGTAGTAAAGCGCTGGCTGAGTAGTAAAGCGGTGGCTGAGTAGTAAAGCGCTGGCTGAGTAGTAAAGCGCTGGCTGAGTAGTAAAGCGCTGGCTGAGTAGTAAAGCGCTGGCTGAGTAGTAAAGTGGTGGCTGAGTAGTAAAGCGCTGGCTGAGTAGTAAAGCGCTGGCTGAGTAGTAAAGCGGTGGCTGAGTAGTAAAGCGCTGGCTGAGCAGTAAAGTGGTGGCTGAGTAGTAAAGTGGTGGCTGAGTAGTAAAGCGCTGGCTGAGAAGTAAAGTGGTGGCTGAGTAGTAAAGCGGTGGCTGAGTAGTAAAGCGCTGGCTGAGCAGTAAAGTGGTGGCTGAGTAGTAAAGTGGTGGCTGAGTAGTAAAGTGGTGGCTGAGTAGTAAAGTGGTGGCTGAGTAGTAAAGTGGTGGCTGAGTAGTAAAGTGGTGGCTGAGCAGTAAAGTGGTGGCTGAGAAGTAAAGCGGTGGCTGAGTAGTAAAGCGCTGGCTGAGTAGTAAAGCGCTGGCTGAGTAGTAAAGTGGTGGCTGAGTAGTAAAGTGGTGGCTGAGTAGTAAAGTGGTGGCTGAGTAGTAAAGTGGTGGCTGAGCAGTAAAGCGGTGGCTGAGCAGTAAAGCGGTGGCTGAGTAGTAAAGTGGTGGCTGAGTAGTAAAGCGGTGGCTGAGTAGTAAAGTGGTGGCTGAGTAGTAAAGCGCTGGCTGAGTAGTAAAGCGCTGGCTGAGTAGTAAAGTGGTGGCTGAGTAGTAAAGCGCTGGCTGAGCAGTAAAGTGGTGGCTGAGCAGTAAAGCGGTGGCTGAGTAGTAAAGTGGTGGCTGAGTAGTAAAGCGGTGGCTGAGTAGTAAAGTGGTGGCTGAGTAGTAAAGCGCTGGCTGAGTAGTAAAGCGGTGGCTGAGTAGTAAAGCGGTGGCTGAGTAGTAAAGCGCTGGCTGAGCAGTAAAGCGGTGGCTGAGTAGTAAAGCGCTGGCTGAGCAGTAAAGCGGTGGCTGAGTAGTAAAGCGCTGGCTGAGTAGTAAAGCGCTGGCTGAGTAGTAAAGCGCTGGCTGAGTAGTAAAGCGGTGGCTGAGTAGTAAAGCGCTGGCTGAGTAGTAAAGCGGTGGCTGAGTAGTAAAGCGCTGGCTGAGTAGTAAAGCGCTGGCTGAGTAGTAAAGCGGTGGCTGAGTAGTAAAGCGCTGGCTGAGTAGTAAAGCGCTGGCTGAGTAGTAAAGCGCTGGCTGAGTAGTAAAGCGCTGGCTGAGTAGTAAAGTGGTGGCTGAGTAGTAAAGCGCTGGCTGAGTAGTAAAGCGCTGGCTGAGTAGTAAAGCGGTGGCTGAGTAGTAAAGCGCTGGCTGAGCAGTAAAGTGGTGGCTGAGTAGTAAAGTGGTGGCTGAGTAGTAAAGCGCTGGCTGAGAAGTAAAGTGGTGGCTGAGTAGTAAAGCGGTGGCTGAGTAGTAAAGCGCTGGCTGAGCAGTAAAGTGGTGGCTGAGTAGTAAAGTGGTGGCTGAGTAGTAAAGTGGTGGCTGAGTAGTAAAGTGGTGGCTGAGTAGTAAAGTGGTGGCTGAGCAGTAAAGTGGTGGCTGAGAAGTAAAGCGGTGGCTGAGTAGTAAAGCGCTGGCTGAGTAGTAAAGCGCTGGCTGAGTAGTAAAGTGGTGGCTGAGTAGTAAAGTGGTGGCTGAGTAGTAAAGTGGTGGCTGAGTAGTAAAGTGGTGGCTGAGTAGTAAAGTGGTGGCTGAGTAGTAAAGTGGTGGCTGAGTAGTAAAGTGGTGGCTGAGTAGTAAAGTGGTGGCTGAGTAGTAAAGTGGTGGCTGAGTAGTAAAGTGGTGGCTGAGTAGTAAAGTGGTGGCTGAGTAGTAAAGCGCTGGCTGAGTAGTAAAGTGGTGGCTGAGTAGTAAAGTGGTGGCTGAGTAGTAAAGCGCTGGCTGAGTAGTAAAGTGGTGGCTGAGTAGTAAAGTGGTGGCTGAGTAGTAAAGTGGTGGCTGAGTAGTAAAGTGGTGGCTGAGAAGTAAAGTGGTGGCTGAGTAGTAAAGCGCTGGCTGAGCAGTAAAGCGCTTGACTTCCGAACCGGGGTCCCGGTTTCCAATTTTGGTGATGACTTGGATTTTTAATTTCGGGATCTTTGAGTCCCCCCAACATTAGTTGGAAAAAAAAAGTTAACTAAAGCAAATGACCATTACATAGATTTCAAGGTCTAATAGGGGAACTTTTTTTCAGAAGGAAGCAACGGTCCATGAGGCATCGCTATTTCGTTGCCCTGGACTTAATACACTTCGGAAAACTATGTTAACAAATTCGAGAAGCAAGACATGTAAGTCAGTCAGACCAAAGGGTGTCAAGATGTGTCACGAGTACGTCTTAATGTGTCCAAAGTGTGTCCTAATGTGTATAAAGCAAACCTTTACTGTGCCCGAAAGGGTATCATGGTATGTCCAAAAGTGTCTACAAAGTGTCCATATGTCTTGAATATGACCAAAAGGTGTCAAATTGTGTCTTCCATGTGTTCGAACTTAGTCTTCATTGTGCCCGAAGCGTGTCTCCAATGAGTTCAAAGTGTCTTGACGTGTCTTGACGTATCATCTGCATCCAGTGAGGTATATTTCGCCACCTTTAATAGTATTAATGAGATCATTTCTGCCCTTACTGAAGAACTGGCCACAAGAGCTGAAAATAATTTCACACAATCATGATTCTATGTAAACCGTTTTGTTTTGGGCCACTTAACAGCAAGTTTAATACATCATATGGGCTATAAGACTCAAGTCTGATATGCAAATGCTATCCGATTATAAGATGCGGGCGTCTGCAACAAGGGAAATAATCGAGGCTGGTGTATGGTGAACATTTAACAGCGATCTCGGGCGGAAGTGAGTACTGGAGTATGGAAATGAATGCAAAAGGGAAAGTTAAGGTCGTTTGGGGAATAGATGTTGGTGGCCAGGACAAGACAAAAGTGAAGAAGTTTAGTTATTAGATTGCATACATTGAACAGAGATATTGACTTAAGTAAATATGAATTAACAAGTTCAGGTTAGTTCGCCTTTATACAAAATTTTTGGATATTTTTATTTCTAAGTGCAAGAAACATTTTTTAGAGGCCCCCGAAAGGGGAATAGACGCTATAAGTTTTGTGTGGTATGTCTGTCCCTCTGTCCATCCCGATTAGATCTAGTAAACTAGAAAAGATATTGAAAATCCGATATTATATTTTAGACCATTGAAAGTTCTGATGCAAAGGCTACTTTTTTCTTTTCTGAAAACGAAAACTTAAATTTTTAAAATCACTTATGAATGCAGTTTTTTCCATAAAAAACACCATTTTTACAACTTTTCACTATTAATAGTAACAAATACGGGAGGCTACTTAGTAAGGGAGATGATTATTTACCATATTTTTAACACATTAATGCAAATGGCTTTAGATTTTTTATATATTTATATTTTATATATTTGTATTGCTAGGTTAAGTAAGTTCTGTCCTACTAACTACTACATTTACAAAAATTTTTTTACCTTTTTTTAAAAGAAAAAACCTATTTAGTATGCTTATAAGTTGGACATAATTTAAAACAAAAATTAATTAGTAGTTTCTCTTATCATCATGTGAACTGCACCACCGCCATTCACACCTAGAACCCAGGATGAAGCGGAAATTTTGCACAATTGTTCCTTTTACCTGATAATACAAAAATCAATTTAAAAAATAACCAATTAGTTAATTAACTATTGTAATTAATTATTTTGATTGGCATATTGAACAAGGGAAAGAAATCGTACTTAACAGATATGGTGGTATAAGTTGAATTAGTCTCCTTGAAGACTTTTCAGCCCTTAGTGAAATTTTCTTTTGTGCATTTAAAAATCGATCATGTAAACATTCACCAAGATACCTCCTTCTTCCCTTCCCCTTTCATAACTGGTCCAGACAAATGATAGCATCATAGCGCACTAAAAGCTAAACTAAAACAATTGGTAAAAATATTTCTAGACGCACAGATTTATATGTTAAAATTAATAGTATATATATTTACATAACTGATTCAAACTATTGATACAATAACACTTACTATAAGCTTTTTTTTTTAAGTTTTTTTTTTTAATGTTTTTCTTGTTTTGAGTCTCAGATGTGTGTCCCGCGACGTTTGTATGAGTTCTTCAGCTGTCTCTTTCAGAAGCCATATGCTGTCCGATGTTTTCCGCTACGATGGAAAGGGCAAAATGAAGCCAGATTTGTTTCTTAGAGCACTACCGTAATGAAGACCTATATTTCTATACAATCATTCGTAATTGTGAGATTTCTATTTTTAGAAATAATACTAAGAAAAGGGTCATTCATATAAGTGTAACATCATTTGTAGCAGCATTCATTTTTTTTTTACACTTCACGTTTTGAAAAATAGTTCTGTCCTTTCTATGCAGGACATGTTTGAAAATCGATTTTCTTCGACATCGGCATTTAAGTCTACGTGACATCCTGACATTCAATTGTAATGTGTTCCTTTTTGCCGTCTTGTAGGACATTTCGCTGTGTTCCTTTTGCCGTCTTGTAAGACATTTCGCTGTGTTCCTTTAGCCGCCTTGTAGGACATTTCGCTGTGTTCCTTTTTGCCGTCTTGTAGGACCTTTCGCTGTGTTCCTTTTGCCGTCTTGTAGGACATTTCGCTGTGTTCCTTTTGCCGTCTTGTACGACATTTCGCTGTGTTCCTTTTGCCGTCTTGTAGGACATTTCGCTGTGTTCCTTTTTGCCGTCTTGTAGGACATTTCGCTGTGTTCCTTTTTGCCGTCTTGTAGGACATTTCGCTGTGTTCCTTTTGCCGTCTTGTACGACATTTCGCTGTGTTCCTTTTGCCGTCTTGTACGACATTTCACTGTGTTCCTTTTGCCGTCTTGTAGGACATTTCGCTGTGTTCCTTTTTGCCGTCTTGTAGGACATTTCGCTGTGTTCCTTTTGCCGTCTTGTACGACATTTCGCTGTGTTTCTTTTGCCGTCTTGTAGGACATTTCGCTGTGTTCCTTTTTGCCGTCTTGTAGGACATTTCGCTGTGTTCCTTTTGCCGTCTTGTACGACATTTCGCTGTGTTCCTTTTGCCGTCTTGTACGACTTTTCGCTGTGTTCCTTTTGCCGTCTTGTACGACATTTCGCTGTGTTCCTTTTTGCCGTCTTGTAGGACCTTTCGCTGTGTTCCTTTTGCCGTCTTGTAGGAAATTTCGCTGTGTTCCTTTTGCCGTCTTGTTCGACATTTCGCTGTGTTCCTTTTTGCCGTCTTGTAGGACATTTCGCTGTGTTCCTTTTGCCGTCTTGTAGGACATTTCGCTGTGTTCCTTTTGCCGTCTTGTACGACATTTCGCTGTGTTCCTTTTGCCGTCTTGTAGGACATTTCGCTGTGTTCCTTTTTGCCGTCTTGTAGGACATTTCGCTGTGTTCCTTTTGCCGTCTTGTAGGACATTTCGCTGTGTTCCTTTTGCCGTCTTGTAGGACATTTCGCTGTGTTCCTTTTGCCGTCTTGTAAAACATTTCGCTGTGTTTCTTTTTGCCGTCTTGTAGGACCTTTCGCTGTGTTCCTTTTGCCGTCTTGTAGGACATTTCGCTGTGTTCCTTTAGCCGTCTTGTAGGACATTTCGCTGTGTTCCTTTTTGCCGTCTTGTAGGACCTTTCGCTGTGTTCCTTTTGCTGTTTTGTAGGACATTTCGCTGTGTTCCTTTTGCCGTCTTGTAGGACCTTTCGCTGTGTTCCTTTTTGCCGTCTTGTAGGACATTTCGCTGTGTTCCTTTTTGCCGTCTTGTAGGACATTTCGCTGTGTTCCTTTTGCCGTCTTGTACGACATTTCGCTGTGTTCCTTTTGCCGTCTTGTACGACATTTCACTGTGTTCCTTTTGCCGTCTTGTAGGACATTTCGCTGTGTTCCTTTTTGCCGTCTTGTAGGACATTTCGCTGTGTTCCTTTTGCCGTCTTGTACGACATTTCGCTGTGTTTCTTTTGCCGTCTTGTAGGACATTTCGCTGTGTTCCTTTTTGCCGTCTTGTAGGACATTTCGCTGTGTTCCTTTTGCCGTCTTGTACGACATTTCGCTGTGTTCCTTTTGCCGTCTTGTACGACATTTCGCTGTGTTCCTTTTGCCGTCTTGTACGACATTTCGCTGTGTTCCTTTTTGCCGTCTTGTATGACCTTTCGCTGTGTTCCTTTTGCCGTCTTGTAGGAAATTTCGATGTGTTCTTTTTGCCGTCTTGTACGACATTTCGCTGTGTTCCTTTTTGCCGTCTTGTAGGACCTTTCGCTGTGTTCCTTTTGCCGTCTTGTAGGAAATTTCGCTGTGTTCCTTTTGCCGTCTTGTACGACATTTCGCTGTGTTCCTTTTTGCCGTCTTGTAGGACATTTCGCTGTGTTCCTTTTGCCGTCTTGTAGGACATTTCGCTGTGTTCCTTTTTGCCGTCTTGTAGGACATTTCGCTGTGTTCCTTTTGCCGTCTTGTAGGACATTTCGCTGTGTTCCTTTTGCCGTCTTGTAGGACATTTCGCTGTGTTCCTTTTGCCGTCTTGTAAAACATTTCGCTGTGTTTCTTTTTGCCGTCTTGTAGGACCTTTCGCTGTGTTCCTTTTGCCGTCTTGTAGGACATTTCGCTGTGTTCCTTTAGCCGTCTTGTAGGACATTTCGCTGTGTTCCTTTTTGCCGTCTTGTAGGACCTTTCGCTGTGTTCCTTTTGCTGTTTTGTAGGACATTTCGCTGTCTTCCTTTTGCCGTCTTGTAGGACCTTTCGCTGTGTTCCTTTTTGCCGTCTTGTAGGACATTTCGCTGTGTTCCTTTTTGCCGTCTTGTAGGACATTTCGCTGTGTTCCTTTTGCCGTCTTGTACGACATTTCGCTGTGTTCCTTTTGCCGTCTTGTACGACATTTCACTGTGTTCCTTTTGCCGTCTTGTAGGACATTTCGCTGTGTTCCTTTTTGCCGTCTTGTAGGACATTTCGCTGTGTTCCTTTTGCCGTCTTGTACGACATTTCGCTGTGTTTCTTTTGCCGTCTTGTAGGACATTTCGCTGTGTTCCTTTTTGCCGTCTTGTAGGACATTTCGCTGTGTTCCTTTTGCCGTCTTGTACGACATTTCGCTGTGTTCCTTTTGCCGTCTTGTACGACATTTCGCTGTGTTCCTTTTGCCGTCTTGTACGACATTTCGCTGTGTTCCTTTTTGCCGTCTTGTATGACCTTTCGCTGTGTTCCTTTTGCCGTCTTGTAGGAAATTTCGATGTGTTCTTTTTGCCGTCTTGTACGACATTTCGCTGTGTTCCTTTTTGCCGTCTTGTAGGACATTTCGCTGTGTTCCTTTTGCCGTCTTGTAGGACATTTCGCTGTGTTCCTTTTGCCGTCTTGTACGACATTTCGCTGTGTTCCTTTTGCCGTCTTGTAGGACATTTCGCTGTGTTCCTTTTTGCCGTCTTGTAGGACATTTCGCTGTGTTCCTTTTGCCGTCTTGTAGGACATTTCGCTGTGTTCCTTTTGCCGTCTTGTAGGACATTTCGCTGTGTTCCTTTTGCCGTCTTGTAGGACATTTCGCTGTGTTTCTTTTTGCCGTCTTGTAGGACCTTTCGCTGTGTTCCTTTTGCCGTCTTGTAGGACCTTTCGCTGTGTTTCTTTTGCCGTTTTGTAGGACATTTCGCTGTGTTCCTTTTGCCGTCTTGTAGGACATTTCGCTGTGTTCCTTTTGCGGTCTTGTAGGACATTTTGCTGTGTTCCTTTTGCCGTCTAGTAGGACATTTCGCTGTGTTCCTTTTTGCCGTCTTGTAGGACCTTTCGCTGTGTTCCTTTTGCCGTTTTGTAGGACATTTCGCTGTGTTCCTTTTGCCGTTTTGTAGGACATTTCGCTGTGTTCCTTATATTATCAATAAGCAAAATAAAAAAAAAAATCTTTAAAAAAAAATAACAAAATTAAGTATATCAATTAGTCGGATCCTTCACGTAATTTAATTTGTGATATATCTAGACTAACAATAATGAATGTGTACAAACTTTTTACCGAGTTGATATTAGCTTTGGGAAAAAAAAGTCCCTACCGAAGACATGTGCAGACGTCGAGAGGAGAAAGTGAATAGGCCACAAATGGACAACTGAACTCTTTCTTAAGCTTCGGACTTGATGACAACGTCTTACGTAAGTATGTAAGGCATATTATTTACTGTCATTCACAATTCAGTACGAAGTACCAATGTTTCATTGCAGACTTCTTGGCCCACCAGGGAGGGCAAATTCCACTCACTAAACAGGCTGTAAGTTTTCATAATGTTTTGGCTATAATTAAAAAAATAGAAATGGAAAAGTGGTGTGAGTGCTGGGACAACTCCCAAAAAGCCAGTGGAGTCTGGGAGCGCATGAGGCGCCCTGACCGCACTTCCCCGTGGTGGAGGCTGTCCAGGTCTGAGCAAGCTATTATAGCACAGTGCAGGACAGGCCACTGTCCTGTTGGCTCATATTTCTCACGGCTATGGCCAAAGTTCGGTTCACGGTGCCGGAAAGAAGAGGAAACCGTGCCTCATATTCTGTTTGACTGCCCCAGACTTGCTGATCTCCGCCTCGACAGGTCTGGGAAACCCAAAATTTTCGACCTGTATGGCGACATGTATGCACTACGCAAGACAGCAGGGTTTCTGTCCAGGGCTTTTGCAAGAAAGGATTTAAGCCTCTCAAGCCCTGACTCAAATGGAGTTTGATGATGATGATGATGAACAATGTTTCAAGGCGGCACTTTATTGGAATCCACAAGGAAAGTGGGCAGACCCAAGCCAACCTGGAAGAGGTCGGTCATAAGCGAAGCTGAGGATACTGGAATGACATGGGAGCAGATGAAGAAAGCTGCTCAGAACCGAGTTCAGTGGAGAGGTGTGGTTGCGCCACTAGGCACCACTGGGTGGGTTGCAGGAATGTTAAGTCAAGACCATTAGAGGCTCAGAGGGAAAATAATTTTTGATTGTAAGAGTATCGACTTATGAGTTGCTTGTTAGAAGCCGTTAATGGCTTTTGTTTAACTTCACTACTTTGTCAAAGCTAGAAACAGTGCCATTTTGTCGATGTACTATTACCTACAGGATGATTCGATTTTGTTTTTAAATCACTCAACCTGCTGCTAGGGACCCAGCAACATATTCTTGAATCTAGTCTCTCTGATACCTTGCTACTGCCCCTGCCCTATATAAAGATCTTAACCCTTTGTAAAAATGAACCCCTAGTTTTAAAAGCCTCAGCATCCCCCCCCCCCCTCCTTTTAGTTAAGCGTAACGCTCTACAAGAAGGGAAACGTGTTGTGACATGGCACCACCCCCGCCCTCCTCTTTCCAACTGTCACTTCAACTGACTGTAGTCCAGTACTCTCCCATCAGATACCAGAACAAATGACACAAAAGTTACAGATCGATCAGACACAGCCTGTGTTTAGAGATGAGAGATGGCTTGAATCATACATGAAGGATGGAAAGGAATGTGATAAAATGAAAAGATTGCTAATGCTTCAGTATAAACGAAGATACAAAACAATGTCACAATAGAAATACATGGACTATTGAACTTTGTAGGTACTCTAGACATGGATGAATAAAGAATATCGTTTATTTGTGAATTTAAATTTGTAATTCTTATCATTAAATATCGAGTGTAATCAGACAGGAAAATAAATGACTTAGAACAGTGTTTCCCAACGGAACACTGCGCACATTCTGATTATTTAGCAGAACACTTTGCTTATTTTTTTAGAGAGATTATTAATTCAAGTGGTGGCCTACTAGTTAATTATTCAAGTAGTTCGTGGAACACCTGTTCAGACCCCGAGGAACACCAACGTTCCGCGGAATACAGTTTGGGAAACACTAACTTAGAAGATAAAGTTATTTTTATTTTTTAAAGCATGTGCGTTTGCATGCACGATTAGAAACGTATTTCTTTTTAAATTCATTGCGTTATAAGAGATGTTTATAAATGGATGTTTCTACATATCTTCATTCAACAATATCATCTTGAAAGTCGATCTAACTCTACCTTCTAAGAATGGTTAAAGTGAGGCAGCAGCACGTAGAAGTACTATAGTATGCGATGAATGCGTTGTCATTGCCATTTGTTTTTCTTCTCTTTACAGTAACAAATGTTATCTAGCCTTTGTCAAAGTTACAGTTAATACAAAATAGAGTATTTTAGAGAGTCAATGTCAGTGTCGCCAATACAAAAGTCTTACAGGGATAACTGATATCCAGTTAGACAATTGAGAGACGGCATTTCTGTATTTCTGTGTGTTAGTGACAGTACATTGTAAGAGCTCGAAGGCATCCCTCGTAGGGCGCAACCAGGAGAACTGGGCTTGGCTCAAATAGTCGTAATCCCACAATCAACTGCTATGATTAAATGATAATCTAATTGATTGAGGACCAAAGGATTAAGGACCATGGGATTGAGGACCATAGGATTGAGGACCATAGGATTGAGGAATCAATGTAGTAATCTCTCGTTCCTGGCCTCTGGGTAAAATCGTTGTTTTTGATCGCGTCTCAATGGCTTTTAATGGAGTTATCTAAAGCTTTTTATATTGAACAAATCAATATAGTGTTCGGCTTTTAAGTGACTTAGTGACTAGGTACACTAGTGCAGGTTGTGAAAAATATCTTGACCATAGGGATTGAGCTGGTGAATGAATTGTGTTGACAGTTGAACAGAAACACAATAACCTGTGTCAGCATCTTGACTCGCCTCACTAGGGGTGAATATCTATTTGATACATCAATTATACAAATATATTCTAAATAAATCCACAAAACTCCAAGAAATACAAGTTTAATATATATAGAAAAAACACAGTGACTGCAAAAAACGAATCCTCTAACGGTTCTAACGTATGTGCGCCGTCAACTTTAGTAGGTCACAAACTTTTTCTTGTCATACAATAGACTCAAAACATTGTAGTTTACATTAGGAATGATTATGTGCATTCTTTTCACATTCGTAACAGTAGAGTATATACAAATGGGATGTAACTCTTTCTCTTTCATAAATAAATAACAAAGAAACAATGCAGTTTCACCGTACTGATGAAGCACGAGAGTGCACCTAAGTGACTATATACTTGCTACAGACCAGTGGCGTAGTTATGGTTGGGGGATTGGGGAGAGAATTTAAAAATTCCACCTGTCCCCACTCAAGGGGGGCCCCCAAATGAGTGTTCGAAATATTTTTACATTAAATATTAAATATTACGCCATTATCTCATGTCATGATGTCGAATGTCAAAATGCAGGGGCCCTTAAAGAGGTTAAGCCCCCACCCAAAAAAAATGATGGCAAATTCCTAGTTACGCCACTACTAAAGAACGTCCTTTAAAACATCAAATCATACATTTTATTCATTCATTCATTCAGAGCGTTTGGAATTTCTAATAATAGTTGGTGAATCCTTGTTGTACAAGTCAATACCACATTATGTCATGTGATATGACACAAGACACCTGCAGAGTGTCACCTGATCCTGCTGGAGTTAATGTCAAAGCACTTGGGTTCAACGCGTGACACACTAAACGTTTCATAGAATCACTGAAAAAATCTAGAACAGGGGTTCTCAACCTGTGGATCGCGACCCCCTTGGGGGTCGATTGACGATTTGCCAGGGGTCGCCTAAGACCATCGAAAATAAGGATTGTTATTGTCTATTCTTCTATTGCTGTATGTGTGTGTGTGTGTGCGGGGGTCGCGGAAGAGTGGGGGATTGTAAAAAGGGGTCGCCGAGCATAAAAGGTTGAGAACCGCTGATCTAGAACGTCACAACCACCCAATCGAAATATAGACTTTTCCAGACTAACAGGACAGTGTCCTACTGGTCATCAGGGTTGAGGGTTAAAGAGGAAACTCCGATGGTTTTAACAATTTTCGATATCTGTTTTAAATTACAGATAAGGAATATATGATTCTTTTTCATTTTATTTACTATTCATATTTTACTGACGTAATTTTTCTGCACCTCCAAAGCGGTCAGATTTTTACTGGGTTTCTTTGTGACGTCAGAATAGCCGACATGTGTATCCTACATATGTGTGACGTCAGAATAGCCGGCATGTGTTGCTTACACATGTGTGACGTCAGAATAGCCGACATGTGTATCCTACATATGTGTGACGTCAGAATAGCCGACATATGTAGCTTACATATATGTGACCAGGTTGTTGGTATTAGTCGGACTCCCAGCCAATTTAGTTTTTCCTCAGGGAGGAGTGTGGATGAAATTATTTTATTGACTTAGTGTGTAACGAAAACTATAGAGGAAAGTTTACATTCTCGTAGAAGAAATAGACCTTGGTCTATGCAGTTAGATCTAGACCTTGGTCTATGCAGTTAGATCTAGATCTTGGTCTATGCAGTTAGATCTAGATCTTGGTCTATGCAGTTAGATCTAGATCTTGGTCTATGCAGTTAGATCTAGATCTTGGTCTATGCAGTTAGGTCTAGACCTTGGTCTATGCAGTTAGATCTAGATCTTGGTCTATGCAGTTAGATCTAGACCTTGGTCTATGCAGTTAGATCTAGACCTTGGTCTATGCAGTTAGATCTAGATCTTGGTCTATGCAGTTAGATCTAGACCTTGGTCTATGCAGTTAGATCTAGATCTTGGTCTATGCAGTTAGATCTAGACCTTGGTCTATGCAGTTAGATCTAGATCTTGGTCTATGCAGTTAGATCTAGATCTTGGTCTATGCAGTTAGATCTAGACCTTGGTCTATGCAGTTAGATCTAGATCTTGGTCTATGCAGTTAGATCTAGATCTTGGTCTATGCAGTTAGATCTAGATCTTGGTCTATGCAGTTAGATCTAGATCTTGGTCTATGCAGTTAGATCTAGATCTTGGTCTATGCAGTTAGATCTAGATCTTGGTCTATGCAGTTAGATCTAGATCTTGGTCTATGCAGTTAGGTCTAGACCTTGGTCTATGCAGTTAGATCTAGATCTTGGTCTATGCAGTTAGATCTAGACCTTGGTCTATGCAGTTAGATCTAGACCTTGGTCTATGCAGTTAGATCTAGATCTTGGTCTATGCAGTTAGATCTAGATCTTGGTCTATGCAGTTAGATCTAGATCTTGGTCTATGCAGTTAGATCTAGATCTTGGTCTATGCAGTTAGGTCTAGACCTTGGTCTATGCAGTTAGATCTAGATCTTGGTCTATGCAGTTAGATCTAGACCTTGGTCTATGCAGTTAGATCTAGACCTTGGTCTATGCAGTTAGATCTAGATCTTGGTCTATGCAGTTAGATCTAGACCTTGGTCTATGCAGTTAGATCTAGATCTTGGTCTATGCAGTTAGATCTAGACCTTGGTCTATGCAGTTAGATCTAGATCTTGGTCTATGCAGTTAGATCTAGATCTTGGTCTATGCAGTTAGATCTAGACCTTGGTCTATGCAGTTAGATCTAGATCTTGGTCTATGCAGTTAGATCTAGATCTTGGTCTATGCAGTTAGATCTAGATCTTGGTCTATGCAGTTAGATCTAGATCTTGGTCTATGCAGTTAGATCTAGATCTTGGTCTATGCAGTTAGGTCTAGACCTTGGTCTATGCAGTTAGATCTAGATCTTGGTCTATGCAGTTAGATCTAGACCTTGGTCTATGCAGTTAGATCTAGATCTTGGTCTATGCAGTTAGATCTAGACCTTGGTCTATGCAGTTAGATCTAGATCTTGGTCTATGCAGTTAGATCTAGATCTTGGTCTATGCAGTTAGATCTAGACCTTGGTCTATGCAGTTAGATCTAGATCTTGGTCTATGCAGTTAGATCTAGATCTTGGTCTATGCAGTTAGATCTAGACCTTGGTCTATGCAGTTAGATCTAGACCTTGGTCTATGCAGTTAGATCTAGATCTTGGTCTATGCAGTTAGGTCTAGACCTTGGTCTATGCAGTTAGATCTAGACCTTGGTCCATGCAGTTAGATCTAGATCTTGGTCTATGCAGTTAGATCTAGACCTTGGTCCATGCAGTTAGGTCTAGACCTTGGTCTATGCAGTTAGATCTAGATCTTGGTCTATGCAGTTAGATCTAGATCTTGGTCTATGCAGTTAGATCTAGATCTTGGTCTATGCAGTTAGATCTAAATCTTGGTCTATGCAGTTAGATCTAGATCTTGGTCTATGCAGTTAGGTCTAGACCTTGGTCTATGCAGTTAGATCTAGATCTTGGTCTATGCAGTTAGATCTAGATCTTGGTCTATGCAGTTAGATCTAGATCTTGGTCTATGCAGTTAGATCTAGATCTTGGTCTATGCAGTTAGATCTAGATCTTGGTCTATGCAGTTAGATCTAGATCTTGGTCTATGCAGTTAGGTCTAGACCTTGGTCTATGCAGTTAGATCTAGACCTTGGTCCATGCAGTTAGATCTAGATCTTGGTCTATGCAGTTAGATCTAGACCTTGGTCCATGCAGTTAGGTCTAGACCTTGGTCTATGCAGTTAGATCTAGATCTTGGTCTATGCAGTTAGATCTAGATCTTGGTCTATGCAGTTAGATCTAGATCTTGGTCTATGCAGTTAGATCTAAATCTTGGTCTATGCAGTTAGATCTAGATCTTGGTCTATGCAGTTAGGTCTAGACCTTGGTCTATGCAGTTAGATCTAGATCTTGGTCTATGCAGTTAGATCTAGACCTTGGTCTATGCAGTTAGATCTAGATCTTGGTCTATGCAGTTAGATCTAGATCTTGGTCTATGCAGTTAGATCTAGATCTTGGTCTATGCAGTTAGGTCTAGATCTTGGTCTATGCAGTTAGGTCTAGACCTTGGTCTATGCAGTTAGGTCTAGATCTTGGTCTATGCAGTTAGGTCTAGACCTTGGTCTATGCAGTTAGGTCTAGACCTTGGTCTATGCAGTTAGATCTAGATCTTGGTCTATGCAGTTAGGTCTAGACCTTGGTCTATGCAGTTAGGTCTAGACCTTGGTCTATGCAGTTAGATCTAGATCTTGGTCTATGCAGTTAGATCTAGACCTTGGTCTATGCAGTTAGATCTAGATCTTGGTCTATGCAGTTAGATCTAGATCTTGGTCTATGCAGTTAGATCTAGATCTTGGTCTATGCAGTTAGGTCTAGACCTTGGTCTATGCAGTTAGATCTAGATCTTGGTCTATGCAGTTAGATCTAGATCTTGGTCTATGCAGTTAGATCTAGATCTTGGTCTATGCAGTTAGATCTAGATCTTGGTCTATGCAGTTAGATCTAGATCTTGGTCTATGCAGTTAGATCTAGATCTTGGTCTATGCAGTTAGATCTAGATCTTGGTCTATGCAGTTAGGTCTAGACCTTGGTCTATGCAGTTAGATCTAGATCTTGGTCTATGCAGTTAGATCTAGACCTTGGTCTATGCAGTGTGATGTTGCTAGTTCAGGCTGTCTTGAAGTCAACCAATTACTCTGCAATCGTTTGGGTGTAATTGTTCGGGTGTATTACGTGTAGTTGACCAACAACACAAACAAGAACTGGCACATCAATTGTAACAGGTGAAGAGATGTAGTCAACGATGATGAACAAGTTAATATATATTTATTATGATAAAAGGCCACAGTAGAAGTCTCTGTCACTAAACACGTCGTTACCCTGGAATGTTCTAACGCTAACTGATTTTCCGGTCTCTAACCCAACATATCCCAAACGTCACTAGTCCCGTTCAATATGCGTCTACTATGGTGCGTCGCTAAATAACTAAAATAACTAACCTATATAAATAAGGTGTCTAACAGATTCCTCCCCCCCTTGAAAAAAAAATATGTCAATATTTTTCCACTACTGTCAAGTCTTACAAGGGCATTTTCAATTTAAGGGGAAGACCACAAACATAAAATCTTGATCTCTTCATCTTGACATCTTCATCTTGACAGTTCCTCATATTCATGTCAATGTTCATAACAGTTCATAACATTCCAGAATCATCTTCATTGGTACACAGTTCATCATGGAGGAAAATGTGGCATCTTATGGGCATGTCCTACACATCTCAAATGTTCTTTACTGGCAGTAATCTGATAAAATACAATATTTCAAAAAACAATTACAGACTTTATTTACACATTCAATACATTTTTTCTTACCACCCTTTTATACGCTTTTGTCCATTTTTCTTTTATACTCACCCTTTTCCATAGAACTAACTTTCGTCAATGATATATGAAATGATTCACACAAAAAAAAATATCCATACTTACTTTTAAATGCTTAACATCAACTTTACTTATCTCCCTTTTCATAACATATAAATGGTGTCAATATATTAATATATATTACATAATCAATATAATCATAGTTTATTTACAAAACTGTTTCACTTCAATGTCATTCTAGACAATAAATCAGCTACAATATTCACAGCTCCACTAATAGCTTTCACTTCAAATTTATATTCCTGTAGTGCTAAGAACCATCTATAAACACGACTGTTTTTCATGCTCTTTTGCTGTATATATTGAATAGGTTTATGATCAGTTAATAATATGAATTTCCTTCCTATTAAATAACTCTCTAGCTTAGTAATTACCCATATTACAGCTAAGGCTTCTCTTTCAATGACACTATATTTTTTCTCTGCCTCTGACAATTTTCTACTTACATATAATATAGGATGTAAGTTATCATAGTTCTGCATTAAACAACCACCAATAGCATTACCAGATGCATCAGTTGTGACATAAAATATTTTGTCTTTATCAGGTAGTCTTAATATTAGTTCATGACTAAAAACATCTTTAATTCTGTCAATAGCTTTCACACATTCCTCATTACAAACTACTTTTTGAGGTTTTCCTTTTTTAAGTAAGTCATTTAGTGGATTCACTATTTCTGCTAAGTTCTTTATAAACTTTCTGTAATAATTTACTATTCCCAATATGCTTTTAATTTGTCTTTTTGTTGTAGGTATTTCAATATTAAGTACTTTCTTTATGTTATCTTCAATAGGGCTAATCATGTTGTTATTTATTTTATGTCCTAAGAAAATTATTTCCTCCAATCCTATTTCTACTTTTTCTGCTTGAATTGTAAGTCCACTTTCTTTTATTATTTTGAATACTTCTTTTACATCTACCAAATGTTCCTCCCAACTATTATTAAAAATACATATGTCATCCAAATAGCAAATAACATTTTCTTTGTTTCCAATTATCATGTTCATCATTCTATTAAATGTGGCAGGTGTATTTACTAATCCAAAACTCATATAATTCCATTGAAAAATACCATATGGTGTTACAAATGCTGTGTAAGGTTTTGCATTTTCTGTTAAAGGTATTTGCCAATAACCTTTAGTTAAATCCAATTTAGTAAAAAATTTTGCTCCATTTAATTTATGTAAAATATCCTCTATATTTGGCATTGGATATGGGTCAAATTCTGTGATGTTGTTAAGTTTCCTATAATCAATACATAACCTTATATCTCCATTCTTCTTTTTGGCTATCACAATTGGTGAAGCATAAGGAGATGTTGATGGTTCAATTATACCTGATTCTAGTAAATTGTCTATTTCTTTCTTTACTTTGTCTTGTAAATGTAGCGGTATTCTATATGGCTTAAGCTTGATAGGTTTTGAGTCTGTTACTTTAATGTCATGTTTAATAATATTAGTTTTTCCTGGTATGCTGGAAAAAATTTCTTTGTATTCCTGTATTATTTTAGTTATATCTTTTGACATTTCCTTAGTTAAATTATTAAGATTAATCTTTTGCCAAGTTTGATTCTCTTTTGTTTCTATTACAGGTATTTCCTTAATATCATTTTCATTGTGATTTTCATTTGTTATTATCATCAAGCATTCTTCTCTTTCTGAAAATTTATTTTCTATTTCCTCCTGAATGTTTTGTATCAACTCATCTTCTCTATCATGATACAGTTTCAAATTATTTATGTGATATGTTTTAATTTTCCCATTTATTTCAATTTGATAATTCACATCACTAATTTGTTTTATCACCTTAAATGGACCTTTCCATTGTTTACCAATTTTATTTTTCAGGTCATTTATCAATATTAATACATTGTTTCCTACTTCTAGTGTTATCAATTGTCTTTTCTTATTTATATTCTCATGAGCACTTTGTTTGTACTTCTTATTGTTGTTATATGCTTGAGTCCATATTTCTTTCAATTCTGTTGTGATTGTTGTTTCACTGTCATTATTTAATTTATTCTCATTGCCTATTAGATTTTCTTTAAAAACATCTAATTCATCTCTGGGTTTTCTTCCATGTATTATTTCATATGGTGAAAATTGTGTTGCTTCATGGATGTTGTTTCTATGAGCAAATAGTACATAGTTAATGTAATGATCCCACTTGTTCTGATTATTCTGAATTATTTTTGTTAGTGATCTTTTTAATGATCCACCATATCGTTCACATAAACCGTTACTCTCCGGGTGGTAAACCGAAGAGTATATGTGTTGTATATTGTATTGTTTAGTCCATTTCTTAAATTGTTCTGACTTAAACTGAGATCCCTGATCACTCAATATAATTTTAGGTATACCATGTCTTGTAATTACTTTTTGAGTTATGGCATTAATGATATTTTCTGCACTTGTATTTGATAATGGGATTGCCTCTGGGTATCTACTAAACATGTCTATTACTGTTAGAATGTATTTGTTATTATTTTCAGTTTGAATTAAAGGACCTATTAAATCAATAGATACTTTCTGAAATGGTGCTGTAGGTTCATCCATTTCTTGAATAGGTGCTTTATTCACTAGACTTTTGTTCGATCTCTTTTGACATATGTCACATGAGTTTATGTATTTGTTGATTGTTGCTTTCATTTTGGGCCAAAATACTTGTTTTGACAAATTCCTATAACATTTCTTTACTCCCCTATGTGCTGCTAAATTATTATCATGTGTCATGATTAAAACATCTTTCCAATATTTCTGTGGTAAGACAAGTTGTTTTATTTTCTTGTTATCATTACTTGTTTGTCTAAATAATATTTTATTCTCTATACAAAATTTCTCCATTGGGTTATTATTGTTTTTATCTGATATTCTTGAATAAATTTTCCCAATAATATTGTCATTCATTTGTTCTAATGCAAATTTGGGTATTGTTTCTTTTTCACTTTGAGATATTTGTGTTTCAAGACTATTTTGTGTTTCATTTTCTATCTCTCTTTCCTTAGTATCTGTATTTTCTATTTGTATTACATTACTGGTTTCTTTTTCTTTATCATTACTTATTACATTTATTGTATTTTCCTGTTTCTCATCTTTTTTATCCATTGATCTTGTTATTACCATACTTGTTATATTTTGTGTTTCTATGTTTCCATGATTTTGTCTTATGTTTTTGTATTTGTTTTGCCAGTCTTCTAATTCTTTTCTTGAACATTCTTTAACTCCTTTTATGTTTCCTACTAACATATCATATCTCATTTCTGGTATTGCAATGCCATCACAATAACCAGTGAAAAATGGGGTTTCAATGTATACCCTTATAGCTTTAAATTCCCTTACAGTGCCATCTGCTAATTCTACTTTCCTAGTAAACCCTTTATACCAATGAGGTTTGACAAATTTAGTTTTTACTGCCAAGGTGTTACAACCTGAATCCCTGATTAATTCCACCGGAATTCTATCTACAAACCCTGGGTACACTGCAAAATTGTTCCTATTTCCTTCCATGAAATATATCCTATCTGTACCTTTATTTTTGTATTCCCTACTGTAACTCCTATTTCTATAATTTCCCCTGTCATTCCTATCTCTACTCCTATATCTACTGTTATTTTGTTCATTGTATCTATTTCTACTTCCAGACCTACTATTCCCTCTTCTACAGTTAGCTGCTATATGACCTTTTCCTTGACATTTAAAACAGGTTATTTCACTATATTTTCTATTTCCACTATTTGATCTGTTTCTATTTCTACTTCTATCAACATTTTCTTTGGTGTATCCTATTAAATCTACTTTGCTCTTATCCCTATCAGAAAATGGTTTATTTGGATAGGCATTTTTGTATACTCTCATTATCTCTGTTATTTCATCTATAGTTTTTGGGTTTCTTTCTCTAATAAAAGATTGTAATTGAGGATCACATTTATTTACAAAGTTGTCCACTAGAATAAAATTTTTTAATCCTTCATAAGAGTTATTCACTTTTTCTAATTTTACCCACTTATTGAAAAAATCCTTTTCCATATTAATGGTGGTTTGGGGTTCTATTCCTAATGATGGTATATTGTCAAAATATTTCTTTCTAAAAGTTGTAGCATTATGACCATATGCATTCAATAATTCTCTTTTTAAAACTTGATAGCTATCATCAATATGATGGTCATGATTTTGGCATATTGTTAGAGCTTGACCATGAACAAAGTCTATCAGTATTTCAGACCATTCTTCTTCAGGCATATTAAATGTAGACATTTTTGCCTCATATCTTTTCAGGAAATCACCAATGTCATCCTTCTGTTCATCAAAACTTTGTATTTTTCTCTTTAGCCATGTCTGCGAATTAGGGTTGTCTCTTTGAGTGATATAATTATTTGAGTTATTTGTGTTATTTCCTTGTTCAATTTGGGCTCTGGCTTGTGCTGCATCCAATCTCATCTTCTCCATTTTAGCTTCATGTTCTCGGTCCTCTTTTTGCTTCTCATATTCTTCCTTTCTGATCCTATCTTGTCTCTCTATCTCTTGTCTTTGACGTTCTTCTTGTCTTTCTATCTCTTGTCTTTGACGTTCTTCTTGTCTTTCTATCTCTTGTCTTTGACGTTCTGTTTCCTCCTTCACAACTTGCTGTACATAAGCTGCTAAGTCCTTTCCTTTTAACTCCATGGCCTTTCCATCCTGCATAGCTGTTTCCTTAACCTCCTTAAGGTCCACATATGATGATGTAGCCATTGTGTTTTATATTTTATATATATTTTTACTTAGCCTATATTGGTTATGGCTATACTTTAAAAGTTTTTACACACTTTTATACCAGTTTTAAGTGTTATGTCTCTATCTATAGATTTAGTAAATGTGTAAATCTAGTCTGAGTTATTATGGTTATATTCAAATCTGTATATTAGGTCCAGTATTACACACAAATTTAAATCTAGTATATTATAGTATGTATAATAATACTATTTAGATCTATAGTTATCAAGAGCACTATGACTTTTAGATCTAGTATGAATAACTATGATCAATTTCAAAATCTGGTATGACTGAAGTCACAGTGAAGTGTTTAGAGTAAATTCAAAGACTGTCTAGAGTCTAGATCTAGAGTAGATTATGGTTCTATTTAACCATACGAAACAAATATGTGTATACAGTGTCAAATATATCTTCAACAAGATATATATATATCTAGAATGTACTACCTTCATTCATCTTCAACTTAATAATATTTCAAAGTAGAGTCTAGATAATTAAATTGTACCAAAGAGATGTACAACAATTTGCAGATCTAAATTTAGCCAGACGATAGTGTTTGACTACATAGCCAGTTTCGGCATTATTCTCATGGCAAAATCATATTTGATTTTAACCGCTCAAACTAAAATTATTTTAGTCTGATTCACAATGAAAGAATCCTACCCGCACTTTCTATCATTAAGTGAAAAAAAATACAGATCTAATTAAATTAATAAAAATAAATAATTTAAAATAATATAAACAAATGAAATAATTAAAATGAGACTATCGCTATGGGTTGGGATATGACAATATGGCACACAATGATAACGTCACGAAGTAACCAGGCAACAACGGATATGACGTTTACACAAACAAAACAAATTACAATCCTAAACGTATAATATAGCTTTTCATCTAAATTACGTCTTCTACCCCGACGGGTTTTAAGGCGCACCACCTGATTTTACTCAGGCTAACGTACCAAATTTAGACAAAATCTATTTCTAAGGGCAATCTAAACATATACTAATAAGAAAAATGGCACTTAGCTTTTGATAAGAAAGATCCCTTTGTTCGGACTCCCGAATATGCTAGATCACAACAAATTCCACTGCCTCTCTTCCAGTTCTGACTCTGTTCTCCGGTGCTACCAGTATCCCACGTAATGCCACAGATGTCCTGATATGCCACAGCAAAATGTTCCAGTTTCTTTGACGACTGTTGATGACCGTATGTGTAGTTCCGACGACTTTGTATACACAGTTACTGACGAATAGGTTAACGGTTCTTCTAGCGATGACTTGACTTGTGTAGATGATTACTGACAAATAACAGTCTCTTGACGACAACTTGATCTGGACGACTGACGAATAACGAATTTCTTGACGATGACTTGATCTGGGCTGACGAATAACGACTTTCTTGACGATGACTTGATCTGGGCTGACGAATAACGGTTCTCTAAAATAGTTCACTGCTTCTGCTGCTATTCCGGTAGTACGACGAAGTTTGCTGTTGTACTCTGCTTCAATAGACCAAACTGTCCAATGTAGACTAGGTGAAACCAAGGTCACCTCCGACGACGTTCCGTTAGACGATTAACGGTTTTCAACGAAATTAAGTGGATGTAGCTGTTTCCACAACTTCACTGCTAACAAGTCTAGGTATGGTCTAGACCGACGAATACTAGATAGATCAATGTTCAGTACTGATAAAGATTACTTCACTAACCTTCCAAAGGTTAAACACAGTGACCGTTATAAACGTGGCAAGCAACCGGTTCAATGAGCAAACTGCTCCACAAGAATCTCTCCAAGGGTAAGACGACAGAGCGATTTCGATTTAGTTAGCTACCAAACTTGTAGTACTCACAATACTTCTGACAGCGGGCAAACTGTCCTTCTCGAAACTGACGAGGTAAAACTTGATACTCAATGTGGCTCCTATGACGAAGAAAAAATATGTCCAACAGGTTCACTAACGATCTCTCACCCGTTATGAATGAACGGTTTCTCTGGTTGTAGGTCGATTCAGCATATGAAGATCAGGCTTTGATAATATACTGGTTAAGTAGACCAGACGTTACGATGATTACTGTCCTGACGAAGGTCACCCTGAGTTAACGGCTCGTTGAACGTGCGATCAAACAGGCGACGACTGTATGTAGATCTAGAACAAAGTCACTCTGCGATACTGCTGTGTTCAGCCGTACTCCGATGAAATCTTATATCTTCGAGTGCACGACCCTCACCTGAGTAAACGTTCTGCTTCGAGGTCCGGTTCGATGTTCAGACTTCGGGCGTCGGGGGTCGCCACTGTGATGTTGCTAGTTCAGGCTGTCTTGAAGTCAACCAATTACTCTGCAATCGTTTGGGTGTAATTGTTCGGGTGTATTACGTGTAGTTGACCAACAACACAAACAAGAACTGGCACATCAATTGTAACAGGTGAAGAGATGTAGTCAACGATGATGAACAAGTTAATATATATTTATTATGATAAAAGGCCACAGTAGAAGTCTCTGTCACTAAACACGTCGTTACCCTGGAATGTTCTAACGCTAACTGATTTTCCGGTCTCTAACCCAACATATCCCAAACGTCACTAGTCCCGTTCAATATGCGTCTACTATGGTGCGTCGCTAAATAACTAAAATAACTAACCTATATAAATAAGGTGTCTAACAGCAGTTAGATCTAGACCTTGGTCTATGCAGTTAGATCTAGATCTTGGTCTATGCAGTTAGATCTAGATCTTGGTCTATGCAGTTAGGTCTAGACCTTGGTCTATGCAGTTAGATCTAGATCTTGGTCTATGCAGTTAGATCTAGACCTTGGTCTATGCAGTTAGATCTAGACCTTGGTCTATGCAGTTAGATCTAGATCTTGGTCTATGCAGTTAGATCTAGATCTTGGTCTATGCAGTTAGATCTAGATCTTGGTCTATGCAGTTATGTCTAGACCTTGGTCTATGCAGTTAGATCTAGATCTTGGTCTATGCAGTTAGGTCTAGACCTTGGTCTATGCAGTTAGATCTAGATCTTGGTCTATGCAGTTAGGTCTAGACCTTGGTCTATGCAGTTAGATCTAGATCTTGGTCTATGCAGTTAGGTCTAGACCTTGGTCTATGCAGTTAGATCTAGACCTTGTAGTCATAGAAAACAAGCAAAATACAAAAAAAAATGTTTTAAAAAAGCAAACTTTAAAGTGCCTGATACTAGATGGGGAAAATAAGGGCGGCTGTTCGTTGTGCTGGGCACCCCGCGCCTTGACCGTTGTTTACAACAAACTCATGCTTCTAGACGTCAATGACACCACATCCAATCCTAGTCGGAGATCGTGGAAATAATATTCAAAATACATTTATCTTATTTTGAAAAATCAAAAATGTAATATCATCAAATTGAATCGTATAATCAATATGCGCACGACATGCTTCAGATAAAGTGACACACTAGGAATTGATTTCATTGATAGAGTTGAAATGAAGCGCAATGAACTAATCACTTTCATTCTCTTGTTCTTCCCTTTTTACAACGCTGCGATCTAAGAATTCATCTAGAGTTATCTAGACTCTGGTTATTGCCAAGTCCAGGTTTCTATTCAGCTCCCTTTTTGGGCCATTTTTAGGTTTACTGTTAGCTTTTTGTGATTTTTGAGAGAAAAAAATGGAACTTCCCTATTTACTGGATCCTTTTATCACGCGAACCTTGAAATGATTCAGTTGATGATTTGTAAGTAATTCTAGAAACACACAAGGCATACTAGAAATGATACCACGCGAAATTTTCT
The DNA here is from genome assembly GCF_947242115.1 of Biomphalaria glabrata. NCBI lineage: Eukaryota > Metazoa > Mollusca > Gastropoda > Planorbidae > Biomphalaria > Biomphalaria glabrata. Next base: position 16,712,171 of record NC_074714.1, on the reverse strand, counting down.
TATCAAACGGGTGAGTGGAGCTAAATGGTATAAACCACTCGGGCTCCACAGGAGCCTAGAGTTCGAATCTCGTTGTCCTCACACCAAATTGAAGACTCAAAACCAACTAACAAACAAGACGCAATGAAAATGGCCGCCTAGCATCAAGGTTGAACTAACGCTCGTCAGAACCAAATATATTCAACTCATTTCAAGCTGACCTACTGAGCCATTGCTGACCTTAGTCGTGAGAGATTAATTAAACAATAATAACAAACGAGTTCGCCTTTAGCTAAACATCATTCTGGCTCCACGTCCGGACATGGGGATGTCCTAATTATTACTTCCTGTGACCTGAAGGAGGGGGGTGGACAAGAAGGGAACATAATGGAACGTCAACAGAATGTGCTCTGGTCAATACAAGACTGGACTCTAGATGCCTCTGATGAGTTTTATTCTATTTGTGTAGAGCTAAAATATTTGTTGAATGTATACGGAAAAAAAGACATTTCGAAATTTGTTGTTTTTATTTTACGGAGCATGACGAGATCAGTTTACGACATACTTTAGACTTATTTACTACAAGAGTGAAAGAAGGGTCTAGTCTACGATACCGAAGTTAAAGGATGAGTGCAGTGTGTTACATTGTAACCTGCATATTTTTCTGCATCTCGTGCAGACCAGATCAAATCATACATATCGCTCTAGGTGGATCTGTGAAGCTAATACTTTCAATAGTTAATTTATCTATAAATATAAAATAAACTAGGAAGTATAATAATGTGAGCTGATGTCTGTTGATGGTTGCTTAGATGTGTTCAAACTTACAAAATACTAGGATAATTACCAAAGTATCCCTCATAGGGCATATCCAGGCGAACTGGGCTTGGCCCAAACAGTCGTAACCCCGCAATAGCTATGATTAAATGATCATCTAGTTGATTGGGAACCATAGGATTGAGGACCATGGGATTGAGGACCATGAGATTGAGGACCATGGGATTGAGGACAATGAGATTGAGGACCATGGGATTGAGGACCATGGGATTGAGGAATCAAGGTAGGAATCTCTCGTTCCTGGCCTCTGGGTAAAATGTAACACACAAAGTGGCTATCTGCATAAAACGTTTGCAATGTATTAGATACATCACATACAGTAACTGACTGTCACAGATGCCATTATAGATTTATTTGTATATTTCACATTTAAAAGCTTATGTGTAAATAGAAATATAAACCCTTGACTGAGCCTCAGGAATTACCCCACAAATCTAGATCCTTGACAGCGCCTCAGGTTTTACCCGAGACGTAATTACGATGTTGCAAATCTATTGGTTGATTTGAAAATAAATAAAGACATTTTTTAGCGCCAGGGAATTGACGAGAGTAGAAAGAACGCCAGTCGATGAAAGAATTTCCTAGTAGACAGTCGCGTTTTTTAAAAGCTCAGATTTAAATCCTTTGTAATGTTATTTGTGCTTGTTGATCTGTAACTTGTACATGAGCTGTACTTACGTTTTATATTTAAATAAAGTTCCAGAGTTGTGTTTTAACAAAGAATCTTTTATTGTGAATCCTAGATCGTCAATTGTTCAACTATTTTAATTCAAGCGAAATCCCCGGCACCACAACACACGTTGTGACACTGACTATAAGAACAAGTAACCAACATGTTTAGATGTTAATTAGCCAATATGTTTTAGAGTGTCAAGTAAAATGCATGTTATAGAGTGTAAAGTAATCAAAATTTTTTAGCAGCTATTAGAGTGTTAGGTAACCATCATCCTTTAGAGTGTCAAGTAGCTTTGTCATTAAGTTTAAAGACTCATCATAAATCTACTATGGTGAATCTATTATTGACATTAAGTTATATTGTGTGTGAATTAACAGTCGCCTTCGCATTAATAATATGTGTTTAATTTTTTCACGATTCCTACTTGAAAGAAATTTAAAAAAATGTTTTCTAAAAAGGAAGACTGTTATTTATTCTGCTGAGCCATCTCGTTAGCCTTTCATTAGATCATCAGAAAACATCAAACAAGCAAATTATGAAAAATCCTTTAAAAAAAAAATTTCGCCCTAAAACTATATCTATGAATAATGTACAAGTTATTTCCTTTATTCGATATCAAAAAATATTTAAATACCAATAATTAATTAACTATTAGGTATATTTTTTTTTTGTTTCATGTTTTGTAAGGTACAATAAATAATTGTTTTAAGTTTCAACTTGATCGGAGAATGCGTGAAGGAGAAATAGCGTTAAACAGGTTTTTTAAGGGGACTAAACCCAACAAATTTATCCATATTTGTGAATACTGAAGGATTAGTTACTCTTGTTGGTATAACAACATAATTAATTACCAGTAATTAATTGGCTCATTGTTTGTTTTTTTTATTGATTCGTGCCTTTTTTATATTAAATAAGTCTAAATCAACGCCACTCGTTGATCAGGAAACATGAAAAGGATCAATGAACTCTTTATGTTGTGTCTGTTCTATTTTGTGTGTGTGTTTCTGTTGAGTTGTCTTTATATGAGACCTTATAATCACACCACATTTTTATAAGGATCAATAAAACAGTCTTAGTCTTAGTCTTAGTCTTAGTCTTGTATATGACAATAAATAATTGTGCAAAGTTTCAAGTTGATGGGAGAATGGATATGGGAAAACTAACCTGTACACACTTTTTACCAGACAGACAGACAGAGTGAGTTGATTTAAGCTTTGTAAAAAGGATGGAAAGATGAATCAAACTAAAATATATTTCTGCTGCAAAAATTTTAAGTTTCCTTTTCTCTAGAATTTTTCCCTTTCTCTAATGTATCCTTAGAGAGTATGGCCACCCCTCCAGCCCCATCAAATCATTACGTGCCTAAGCCAAACAGTTTTCTTGTAGTTTCTAGTTTCTTAATGAAATCCCACAATCCTTGAAGAAAGACTCAGGCGGTCTCATTAACGTAAGAGCTTGAAGTTGAAAATGACTTGAAAGACGTGATTCCTGTAAGGGAAGGGGGGTGGGGTGGGCACGAGTTTCAGGACAGCCAAAACAAAAAGGGGAGGGGGGGTGGGCACGAGTTTCAGGACAGCCAAAACAAAAAGGGGAGGGGGATATCTTGAGGGCAGACAGAGAGGAATCATCTAGAAAGAAATGTTTTAACAGTGTATCTATCTACCAAGTCTGATCCCCAGTTAATATCAGATGGAGGCAATGTACATGATTCATCAAAGTGAACTGACAGAATTCTCCAGATGCCACAAGCTCAGATGATGGACATTGAAAGCACACAAATAATAAGGCATTGGACTATGTGCTTCTTTAAGAAAACAGACGAATAGTTAGGCTCTATCAGTGACACGTGACCAATCTTTTGTTTAAGTCATTGATAACTGAGATGTATTACAACTTAAATCTTTGTTCAAATGTATTGATGTAATGCGATGGGGTCCAATGAAATATAAGTTCTGAGAGAGAGAGAGAAAGAGAGAGAATGGGGGTTAATAAAATACACACTGGGAGTGAAAGTCAAAGGAAATACTTATGTATGCAAATGTGTGGCACAACAATAAATACATTAATAATAATATATATATATATGAAAGGCACGCACGAGTGTGACCTGATGAGCCACACTACAAGCCATGTAAATAAAGAATATTGATCCACATGGACGACACGTACGTTTATAGTTAGTGAGGTCAATAAATGACATGTATTTATGTCAAGATGTCAAGTCTATGACAGAGAATTATTTGTTAGCACAACTGTGTATTTCGTGCACTATACAAAGGAATGAATGTGTTCCATCTACAAAAAAATAAAAACAAGTCTTATAAGACATCCGTTGTAGTCTTAACAAACATTCATAATGTAAATTAATATTTAAAACATAAATTATAATACACTTTTTCTCTATAAAATAATCTGCTCAATCGTCTCATATGTATAATGGGATATCTAGTCGGTGTAGACTTGTATATAAAATAAAGCACTTTATTCTGCTATGGAAACAGATATTTAAAATATTATGTAATGGTGTTTGTTAATGGTGTAATATTACTCAATGTCAGCCCAAACAAATGAGCAAAATCATCATTTATAATGTCTTTCTTATAGAAAAATCATTTCGTCTTAATATAATATGTTGTTCCTTTTCAAACTCCCGTCCACTGCATAGCACAGGTCCATTTTAGAGTTCATTCTGTTCTAGAGTTCATTCTGTTCTAGAGTTCATGCTGTTCTGGAGTTCATTCTATTCTGGAGTTCATTCTATTCTGGAGTTCAAGTTCATTTTATGTATCAGTCAACAGTCTATAAAGAATGATTAAAAAAAAGATTTCCCAAAGAATTTCCTAGCCTGGACAATGTCCGGTCAGGTTATAATGTGGTGATTGCGTGACTGGAATTCCTACTCGCCCATCAAAGGTTAAAGGTCATTGGTGATACTTGATTTCCTCGTTTATAAGATCATCAAATTTACTCAGTCCACACAAATTGAGTCTGCGTGCCTGTGTGTGTCTCTGTGTGTCTGTGTGTGTCTCTGTGTCTGTCTGTGTGTTTGAGTGATCTTTGGTCGTTCAAGAAATAGATAGATAGATAGACAGATAGATAGATAGATAGATAGATAGATAGATAGATAGATAGATAGAGATAAATAGATCGATAGATCGATAGATAGATAGATAGATAGATCGATAGATAGATCGATAGATAGATAGACAGATAGATCGATAGATAGATCGATAGATAGATCGATAGATAGATCGATAGATCGATAGATAGATAGATCGATAGATAGATAGATAGATAGATAGATAGATAGATAGATAGATAGATAGATAGATAGATGATAGATAGATAGATAGAAACCTGTGAAGTTATGTTAAGTATATTTCAATTGAAAACAATGATACCAGATATCAAATCCTATTATTACAAAGCTCCAATGAACTCTGTCTGGTACAAATGTTTGAACGCGTTATTTCTCCTACACTCATTCTCGGATCACGTTATTTCTCCTACACTCATTCTCGGATCACGTTATTTCTCCTACACTCATTCTCGGATCACGTTGAAACTTAGCACAGTTTTTCAATGGCGAAGACAATTTAATAAACAATAATAAAAAAAAGTCAATTAAATACTGGTACATAATTATTGTTTAATACCAAAAAGGGAAATTAATCTTTCAGTATTAAGAGATATGGCTTTAAAAAAAACTGTCTTTGTTCACTAGGTCTTGAGAAGTCATTGATGATTCTTTTAGAAACGAGTTTTATTTCGTTGTGTTTCAAATGAAACCAAAAGAAAATGACAGAGATATTGATTTTAACATCTACCAACTCATCATTCTTTCTTGTGTTAAGTGGCGCATCCTTGACTTCACTGAACTAAAATGAACATCCGAACAATTGTCTGAAGGAAATATTGCGAAATGACTTAAAGTCTATAATCTTCTTGAAAAACACCTAATTTGCATAATCAGTTATTTCCTGTTGAAGCAGTGTGCCTGGTAATGACTGGCTTAGCTGACAAGTTTTACCCTGTCCACTTCTGACTTCCTGTATTGATTTCACTTCAATTTGGCTTTTCATTCTGCAAGAAATAGTTCAGCTTTATGGGCGGGATTATGTCAGGCCAAGTCAAAAATAAAAAGAAAAGCTAAAATGTCTTTCAAAATTTTGTAAAATTTTTGTCTAAACCCAAATTGAATTTTTTTTTTAAATTCAGATCATGTTAAATACATGAGATTACGACATGATCTTGTTGACATTTCAACATTTGATTTATGTTTTATGTGACATTTAAACGTAGTTATAATACAACTTAATACCTAACTAACAAAAAATATTTTCTACAATCAATCAATTTAATCTATGTAGGTCATTATATATAACTATATATGTAAGTATGCAGTGCATTTTTTGTAAAAAAAAAAAAAATAGGTGCCGGTACTCAGTAGTTGATTGCCTAACTTTTAACAACTAAAAATTAATAATATACGTTAAAATACAAGAAAAGTAATACTTTTTTCAAAAGGTGCCTGTACCTGTGCGTATCGTCACAAAAAAAGCCCTGTATGTATGTATGTATGTATGTATGTATGTATGTATGTTAACTATTATCTATCTATAAGATAGCAGAAAGAAAGCTGTTACTTGAGGTCCCACTTGAATACCTCAAGATTCTAAGCGTCCAAGAGAATGACCACCTCTAAACGATAATATATTTCAGACCTTAGTCTACGTTATTTATTTGGATACAACTGAGTGAAACCTGAATCAGTCAAGTGAATCACTCAATATATAGGACATTGGCTCTAGATACTAATAGTTCAAGTTTAAATAATCTTTAGAAATTGAAATCCTCCACATTTATAAAAAGTTGATAAACATTGCAAGAAGTTCTTGCGTTTTTTAAAACACGGTGTTACTGGAGACATCATAATCTAATATTAATAAATAAATAGATAGATAGATAGATAGATAGATAGATAGATAGATAGATAGATAGATACATACATACATACATACATACATACATACATATATACATACATACAAATATAGATTGATTGATTGATTGGTTGATTTGTTGATCGATTGATAGCTATTACTTACTTTGCCAGTAGCATAAGCATTAAGAAGCTAACGCTAAATTCGGTATTTTAACTCTGTGCATATTTTAGAACTGTCTGGCAGTTTGTCTGTCAGGATCTCTGACCACTCTTTGATGGATCTCAGCATTCTGAGCAAACCGGACAAATGAAACAGCCATTCATCTGTTGTTTACTCTCCACCTGATACCCTTCACGAAATGGTCGCCTGTTCAAGCAACTCTTAGGCCGACAGTTCAAGGAGCTGGTTCAGATCACGTGCCTTTTGACAGACGTGACATCTAAGTCTCCCTGGCTGACCTGCGCTGTCATTCCAAGGAAAGTATGTCCATTGTAATATTTTTGTTTTGCTCTTTTATATAAAGTGTACAGTGTATATAAAATGTACAGTGTATGTAAAGTGTAAAGTTTATGTAGACTATTAAGATTTCTTACCTGTAATACAGAGTGCGCCCTAAAGAACAGACTTATTTACACAAAGACTGCTACGTTTTATTGACATATAAATGAGTGTTCTACGTATCTGGTGTAGAGACTACGGAAGTATTGATGAGCTGTGTATTCTGTTTGTATTTTTAATAAAGTTTTGTTCTTATTTTGTGTAGTTTGGATGACTAAGATCATATTTCTAAACGCTTCGGCTTGTACCAAGTGACCATGTTTATTATTTAGTTTCAAAAGTGATTTTTCAAAACATTGTCTTTCTCCTTCAAGGATTGGCCTCTCTAGTCACAAGATCGTCTCTCCAGACGTACAACGCCACAGAAAGAGAGATACTATCTTAGAACTGCACTCTTTCACAGTCTCTCAATCTGATCTTACAAGCTGACATCTTCTTCCTTCTTTCTTTGTAATATTTCAGATTATTTATCAGCAGTATGTCACATTCTAATCTGTTATAAGACAAATTTTTTATCTGCAATCTTTCAAAAATTTCTGAATTGAATAAGCAAATATTTCCTAATCTCACAACCTAGCGGTTTAAGACAAGCCCTTATGTTCGTTTCGTTTGGCTCTGTTGTGTAAATCTCAACAGTGAAACACAGATTTGAACAGAATAAATCTTACAAGATATAGCTGACATATGAAAACTTGATTTCTTGAAGTCCAAGAAGGATAGTTATACATTTGAAATATTTGAATCACGGTGTTGATTTCACTAAAAATAAGTTTAATAGGTCAAGCTAGAGATATCAACACTTATAAACAAAATGAATCGCACAAAACAAAATGAGCCTGGAAACTATGTTCGCGTCTTTCTATTTTGAATTTATAAAGTTAAGTGTAACTTGGATCATTCTATACAACGTGATGCGAAATAACAAGATTCTGACCCACTTCCTTCTAGTGCACATAACTGAATGTCGTCATAAGAAATTTAGTTTTCACTTATTAGCATCGATAGAAAAACTCTCTTGAATGCCGCCATTCTATTTGCACTTCTAGTTGCGAAAACAATGTACAAATGACGTCAGCTGCGCAGTTCGTGCTCGTTTTAGGAAAGTTGATCCAAATCTCAAGTTACTAAAACATGATAAGCTAAAATTTGTCTCAATATTTCCATCTAAAGACTTCTTCCTGAGTAAAATGTGTATGCCATCTAAACAGTAAAGGCAAAGTAGGCAATGTCGCAATAACGTAGACAATGCAAGCAATGTAAACAAATAAGGCAATGTAGAGAATGCAAACAAGGAAAGTAGTGTAGACAATTCAGGCAATGTATACCACATGAATAAGTAAGCATTGTAGAAAATCTAGTCAGATAAGGTCTCAAACAAGCTGACTAGTTCAGGAATATAGTCAGATAAGGTCTCAAACAAGCTGACTAGTTCAGGCAACAACTTTCTATGATGGAGCCATTAAGATCGCCTTCCCTTGATCTTAAAGTTTGTACGACATGGATCAATAGATGTTGTTATCAGAGTGTGTGTACAGAGAACAAAAAAATGTTTTAATTTTGACAAAGAAAGATTTAAGCCATGTTTGGATTCATTCTAATACTTGAAGTCCACAGCACACAGGTATTGATCGGTAGTTTAGGTTTGACTTGCTGGGATGGAAACCCAATAGCTGCGAAGGTATTAATGAAGCATTAGTTTCTTGAAATATAATAGTACTGGTGATGGTCAGGCCTGTGGGCTTGTAGCTCCAGACATATAGTCCTGTGGGGTTGTAGCTCCAGACATCTAGTCCTGTAGGGTTGTAGCTCCAGACATGTGGGGATGTGGCTCCAGACATATAGTCCTGTGGGGTTGTAGCTCCAGACATCTAGTCCTGTGGGGTTGTAGCTCCAGACATCTAGTCCTGTGGGGTTGTAGCTCCAGACATGTGGGGTTGTAGCTCCAGACATATAGTCCTGTGGGGTTGTAGCTCCAGACATGTAGTCTTGTGGGGTTGTGGCTCCAGACATATAGTCCTGTGGGGTTGTAGCTCCAGACATCTAGTCCTGTGGGGTTGTAGCTCCAGACATCTAGTCCTGTGGGGTTGTATCTCCAGACATGTTGGGTTGTGGCTCCAGATGTAGTCTTGTGGGGTTGTAGCTCCAGACATCTAGTCCTGTGGGGTTGTATCTCCAGACATGTGGGGTTGTGGCTCCAGATGTAGTCTTGTGGGGTTGTGGCTCCAGACATGTAGTCTTGTGGGGTTGTGGCTCCAGACATGTAGTCTTGTGGGGTTGTGGCTCCAGACATATAGTCCTGTAGGGCTGTAGCTCTAGACATATAGTCCTGTAGGGCTGTAGCTCTAGACATTAGTCCCCTGTGGGGTTGTATCTCCAGACATATAGTCCTGTGGGGTTGTAGCTCTAGACATATAGTCCTGTAGGGCTGTAGCTCTAGACATATAGTCCTGTAGGGCTGTAGCTCTAGACATTAGTCCCCTGTGGGGTTGTATCTCCAGACATATAGTCCTGTAGGGCTGTAGCTCTAGACATATAGTCCTGTAGGGCTGTAGCTCTAGACATATAGTCCTGTAGGGCTGTAGCTCTAGACATTAGTCCCCTGTGGGGTTGTATCTCCAGACATATAGTCCTGTAGGGCTGTAGCTCTAGACATATAGTCCTGTAGGGCTGTAGCTCCAGACATATAGTCCTGTAGGGCTGTAGCTCCAGACATATAGTCCTGTAGGGCTGTAGCTCTAGACATATAGTCCTGTAGGGCTGTAGCTCTAGACATATAGTCCTGTAGGGCTGTATCTCCAGACATATAGTCCTGTAGGGCTGTAGCTCTAGACATATAGTCCTGTAGGGCTGTATCTCCAGACATATAGTCCTGTAGGGCTGTATCTCCAGACATATAGTCCTGTAGGGCTGTATCTCCAGACATATAGTCCTGTAGGGCTGTAGCTCTAGACATATAGTCCTGTAGGGCTGTATCTCCAGACATATAGTCCTGTAGGGCTGTAGCTCTAGACATATAGTCCTGTAGGGCTGTAGCTCTAGACATATAGTCCTGTAGGGCTGTATCTCCAGACATATAGTCCTGTAGGGCTGTATCTCCAGACATATAGTCCTGTAGGGCTGTAGCTCCAGACATATAGTCCTGTAGGGCTGTAGCTCCAGACATATAGTCCTGTAGGGCTGTAGCTCCAGACATATAGTCCTGTAGGGTTGTATCTCCAGACATATAGTCCTGTAGGGCTGTATCTCCAGACATATAATCCTGTAGGGCTGTAGCTCTAGACATATAGTCCTGTAGGGCTGTATCTCCAGACATATAGTCCTGTAGGGCTGTAGCTCTAGACATATAGTCCTGTAGGGCTGTATCTCCAGACATATAGTCCTGTAGGGCTGTATCTCCAGACATATAGTCCTGTAGGGCTGTAGCTCCAGACATATAGTCCTGTAGGGCTGTATCTCCAGACATATAGTCCTGTAGGGCTGTAGCTCCAGACATATAGTCCTGTAGGGTTGTATCTCCAGACATATAATCCTGTAGGGTTGTATCTCCAGACATATAGTCCTGTAGGGCTGTAGCTCCAGACATATAGTCCTGTAGGGCTGTAGCTCCAGACATATAGTCCTGTAGGGTTGTAGCTCCAGACATATAGTTCTGTAGGGTTGTATCTCCAGACATATAGTCCTGTAGGGCTGTATCTCCAGACATATAGTCCTGTAGGGTTGTAGCTCCAGACATATAGTCCTGTAGGGTTGTAGCTCCAGACATATAGTCCTGTAGGGCTGTAGCTCCAGACATATAGTCCTGTAGGGTTGTATCTCCAGACATATAGTCCTGTAGGGTTGTAGCTCCAGACATATAGTCCTGTAGGGCTGTAGCTCCAGACATATAGTCCTGTAGGGCTGTATCTCCAGACATATAGTCCTGTAGGGTTGTATCTCCAGACATATAGTCCTGTAGGGCTGTAGCTCCAGACATATAGTCCTGTAGGGTTGTAGCTCCAGACATATAGTCCTGTAGGGTTGTAGCTCCAGACATATAGTCCTGTAGGGCTGTAGCTCCAGACATATAGTCCTGTAGGGCTGTAGCTCTAGACATATAGTCCTGTAGGGCTGTAGCTCTAGACATATAGTCCTGTAGGGCTGTATCTCCAGACATATAGTCCTGTAGGGCTGTAGCTCTAGACATATAGTCCTGTAGGGCTGTATCTCCAGACATATAGTCCTGTAGGGCTGTATCTCCAGACATATAGTCCTGTAGGGCTGTATCTCCAGACATATAGTCCTGTAGGGCTGTAGCTCTAGACATATAGTCCTGTAGGGCTGTATCTCCAGACATATAGTCCTGTAGGGCTGTAGCTCTAGACATATAGTCCTGTAGGGCTGTAGCTCTAGACATATAGTCCTGTAGGGCTGTATCTCCAGACATATAGTCCTGTAGGGTTGTAGCTCCAGACATATAGTCCTGTAGGGCTGTAGCTCCAGACATATAGTCCTGTAGGGTTGTATCTCCAGACATATAGTCCTGTAGGGCTGTAGCTCCAGACATATAGTCCTGTAGGGCTGTAGCTCCAGACATATAGTCCTGTAGGGCTGTATCTCCAGACATATAGTCCTGTAGGGTTGTATCTCCAGACATATAGTCCTGTAGGGCTGTAGCTCCAGACATATAGTCCTGTAGGGTTGTAGCTCCAGACATATAGTCCTGTAGGGCTGTAGCTCCAGACATATAGTCCTGTAGGGCTGTATCTCCAGACATATAGTCCTGTAGGGTTGTATCTCCAGACATATAGTCCTGTAGGGCTGTAGCTCCAGACATATAGTCCTGTAGGGTTGTAGCTCCAGACATATAGTCCTGTAGGGTTGTAGCTCCAGACATATAGTCCTGTAGGGTTGTAGCTCCAGACATATAGTCCTGTAGGGTTGTAGCTCCAGACATATAGTCCTGTAGGGCTGTAGCTCCAGACATATAGTCCTGTAGGGCTGTAGCTCCAGACATATAGTCCTGTAGGGCTGTAGCTCCAGACATTAGTCCCCTGTGGGGTTGTAGCTCAAGACATGTGGGGTTGTGGCTCCAGACATATAGTCCTGTGGGGTTGTAGCTCCAGACATCTAGTCCTGTGGGGTTGTAACTCCAGACATATAGTCCTGTGGGGTTGTAGCTCTAGACATTAGTCCCCTGTGGGGTTGTACCTCCAGACATATAGTCCTGTAGGGCTGTAGCTCTAGACATTAGTCCCCTGTGGGGTTGTAACTCCAGACATATAGTCCTGTAGGGCTGTAGCTCTAGACATTAGTCCCCTGTGGGGTTGTACCTCCAGACATATCAACAATACAGCTTTCTATTCTTATCTAGGTGTTTGTGTAGAAAGTCGCAAGTAATAACGATATGTTGAACGATATAAACAAAACTATTGTAACCCACTTCCAAACTAGCACAAACACACGACCTTCTGTTCTCAGTCTGAGACTTCCACTCTTCCCCATCAGCCTTTCACTCCCATTCATAAACTTCTCCTTTGTAGTCTTACTCAAGGTTACACCAGAATTCATCCCCCAATAGAAACACGCATACACACTAACTAATACTTGGGCAAGCAGTTTTTTTTCCACTGCTACCTGGCCAATATATGTTAAGCTTGGCTTACCCCCGATAGCTACATGTTCTTCTATTAAAAAAAAATATGGCGATGACGTCATTGAATTGTCATTTCACGAATTGTTGTATACATTCTTTTGATGCCCTTCTATTGTTATCCTTCCTGAACTCTCGAAGCCAGACATTTATCCCGTTTATTAGTTCCTATTTGCCTTGCAATCATTTCTCTCCCCCCGATTATGCGGGGATAACTCACTTAACTGGATACATGCCCTTGCCTTGATCGATAGCCTTGTTTTAATACGTGTGCCAAGCTCTCGACATCTCTGTTAGATGCTAACAATACAATTGTGAACTTAATACCTGAAGACCAGGAGCTCGCGCGAGCTGCTGGAATAGAGAGAAGGAGAAAGACAGTTGGAGTAATGGAAGGCGAAGAACTGAAGATGTTGGATGAGTTTGGGGTGAATAATTGGAAGAATGAAAATTGTTTTGTTAGGGAGTAATTTTAAAAAGCGAACAAGGAAAAGTGAAAGAAAAGAAAAAAAAAAGAAATAATCAAAATGAATCGAGGACTTCATGTGACAGTAGAAGACGATCTAAAAATAACACTTTAAATACAATTGTAAACAAAACAGAAAAAAACATGTTCAGTTGAACTATGGGATGGATTGGTCTGCAGGTCTACGTGGAGAAATAGACTAGTCATGAATTAATACTGGATACGTTGGTCTACATGGAGAAATAAACTAGTTAAGAAGTATATGCATTGGTCTATGTCTACAAGGGGAAATTGGCAATCCAAGAACTAAAACTAGCTATAGTGGTCTCTGTGTGTACATCCAAATGCATATAGCGAGGCGTGATTCTATACAACAGTCTTCATGTCGGCACAATGTAAAGCATGTCCACAGATTTATACCGGGTGAAGTAGTCCATATGTGCATTGTATCAGTTTAATAGGTGCACTGGATACATCACTCTATAGATATGTGTACTGGATACATCACTCTATAGATATGTGTATCAGATGTGTAAGCACGCATATAATTATAGTCAATAATAAATGTCCAGGTTATTTTAATCATATCAACTATAAACATGTTTACATTTCGAAAAACAACAATAAGCTTCAAATAGATCTTTTAAAAAAGGGGGGTGGAGCTTAGTTAAAAATAAATAGGGATCTTTTCAATAAAAGATTTTGGTTCTTTCCTCTCTATTGAAGAAGCTAATTTTAGAGAAGGTATAAATACAAGAGTTAACAACAAACAGGGTCAGTAAATAAGTATCAAGCTTCATATTAAATTTAGTGAATCTTTTATTGAAATTAAGCTATACATGTATGGTAGTGTGTGTTCCATTATGTTATGATTTCTTTAAGAGGAATTAAGCTAGACTATATCGTAAATAGGAATAATTATATTTGGTCGCCATAACAAAAAATCCCTGGCTAGAAATTAAACATTGGGCCATCCAATGGAACTTTTGAAAATACCAAGACACATTTAACATTATATTCCAATGAACAATTATTATTTAAAAAACACATTCACATAATTATGTCACATATGTCGTTAACTTACTTTAAATGTCAATATCATCTGTGTCCTAGTTACGTGTATGCATGTCTTAACATCATTGATTACAGCAAACTTAAGAAAAACGTCTGTTGTTCACAGCAGTTAAGCTTCAGACACATACTAACAAAAATAATAAAATAATAAACAATTTAAAATATTCTTTTTAATGCCATTAAAAATTCACGCGCCTTGTACTGGACATCGAGCTTAGGTTCCGAGTGTGATAAGAAAGCTTTGATTGGATGAGATCGCTGAAGGAGATGGCCTAGTCTCATTCTCAAGTTGACATCGTCCTGTAAATTGAATCAGGTCATAGTCAACTCAGTATGCGTCGGTAGTACAAGCGTGGGCTTATTAGGTTTCATCCATCAATTATTCCCTACCAATCAGGTTTCGTTCCGGTTTATTTTAGTGGAGCTTCTTTGTATAGATTTAAAACGAGTTCAAAGAGTTTGTTTATTGTTTTTTAATTGATTTTTTGAGCCATTACTAATTAGGGCAAAGATAAGACCATTTACGTCGGCAGGTTTGCTGTCGTCTGGTGCTTCAAGTCATTTCGTCACTTCCCTTCCTCTTTTCAATCATCCCAGCTCTCTCCCATCTAAGTTTTTCCACCCAGAAGTAACAGAATATGAATCCTCTTCTGTATCAACAATTTACCCAGCACGATAAAGTTGTGCCACAGCCAACACAATTAGACAGTCGTAATTAAGACAAAACTCCAAACTGTTCAGAGCACGACGCAATTGTTCACATTTCTGGCAAATAGAAATATTATTCTGTGAAATTTAAATGATCAATAAAATACCATTAACTGAGATGTCATTATTTTCTGGAAGCAAGTCGAGTCATTCAGTTTGGGCGAAGGGGGGTCGAACACAGGATCATCTGGATGACACTCCCAAGCTCAGACCGCACGACCAGTTAGACAGGTTGCTGCCTGGGCTCGAGTTGTGTATAAGGGCTCCGTATATATTTCACATAGGGTTGAGACCCTATACATGTATTATTTTGAATGACAAATAAACACATTTTTTAGGATGCATCCACCATTGTTCACCTATACCTTTCCGCTACTTTGGAATCAAACACTTTCGTTGACCTTACTGGACAGCTATCTGGAAATAGACTTAAGAAGACTTACTATATGACCCCAAGAGAACATTATCTTACAATAGACAGAATCTGATCACCACATAAAGTTGCTCGACATATGTTTACAGTTGAGTTGAAAGATTCCTGACAACCAACACTAGTGAGACTAGTGAGAGCTGATATCTGTTGAATGTGAACGAGACGCTTGCAGAGGACAAGTGCATTCTGAATGAGAGAACTGAATGAAATGGTATTGATGCTGAAAATAAGGAGCCGATAAAACATAGAGCATAAAACAAAAATTTTGGGAACCACTGCGGATTGTTTTGACCATAGCACCAATGTTTATAAACGTAGAGAGAGAGAGAAATTATTTATTCTTTCAATTCAATTATGTCCTGAAGAGGTAATTGGCTATGTGCCTGCACAGCCCTGGAGTGTCCCAGCAATCAATGGGATGTTACTGAAAGACTGAGAGATAACGCAGTGAGACACAGTTATTCGAAGACAGCCATGGGGAAACAGACACAGGAAGCTCAGACATAGGTACAGAGACACACGACACACAGACTCGAAAGCTTACATAGATACGCATTGATACACAGACATAGACTAACACATACACACATAGTGATATATAGACAGTCACACAAACACACACAGCCATACCCAATAATACAGAGACACACGCATTAACAGAGAAACATTGACACACGTATGGACACAAAGTTTGACTGTAACGTCACAGTTTAGACTTCAATGTCACTTTTAAGGCAAACCAGACGCCTCATCAACCACCACAGTGGACCTTCACAAAGTTAAAACACGACATTTTGTATAGGTTTCTATGACTAGAAATCAACTTTCTTGTCCCTATGACTAGATATCTATTTCCTTGTCCCTAATTACTAGAAATCAACTTTGTTGTCCCAGTTACTAGAAATCAACTTTCTTGTCCCAGTTACTAGAAATCAATTTTGTTGTCCCAATTACTAGAAATCAACTTTCTTGTCCCAGTTACTAGAAATCAATTTTGTTGTCCCAATTACTAGAAATCAACTTTCTTGTCCCAGTTACTAGAAATCAATTTTGTTGTCACAATTAATAGAAATCAACTTTGTTGTCACAATTAATAGAAATCAACTTTGTTGTCCCAATTAATAGAAATCAACTTTGTTGTCACAATTAATAGAAATCAACTTTGTTGTCACAATTAATAGAAATCAACTTTGTTGTCACAATTAATAGAAATCAACTTTGTTGTCACAATTAATAGAAATCAACGTTGTTGTCCCAATTACTAGAAATCAACTTTGTTGTCCCAATTACTAGAAATCAACTTTGTTGTCACAATTACTAGAAATCAATTTCCTTGTCCCTATTACTAGAAGTCAATTTCCTTGTACCTATTTCTAGAAATCAACTTTATTGTCCCAATTACTAGAAATCAATCTGCTAGCTTCAAATAGAAATAGATATAAATTTCAAATCTCGTCAGCAAGAATCAAGTATTTAACTTCACAAATTTAAATACGTCAGATTCATTTCTATGACCTTTTACATACTAGTCTGAGCTCTGCTGGTCCATTCCAGCAAAGAACGAGATCGACCTGGAAAAAGCAATGGTTTGATTCAGTTTAAATTACTTATTAACGCTAATGACAACATTACCACACGAGTAGCAATGGTATAATCACAGACCTATATCTATTATACCTAGACTGGAAAACGGAAACCAATTCTTATCCGATAATGATCAGATCACAGACCTATATATATATATATATATACTCTTTTTCAAACGGTAAGTAAAGTCGCTCCGAATCTAGGAAAATTGATCTTTTCCTATAGAAAAGTAATGATCTTTGGATTTTAAAGTTTAGAAATAATGCAATACCTTTTTGCGGATTTTCAATAGAATGGCCTATTAATCACAGAACTATATATTCACGCACTTATATGAAATATAGCTATTTCCTGTTAGTTTCCATTGAGATAATGTTTCGAGGTTCTAGATCGAAATAATTCACGTCTATTGTTTTTAGTCATCTTATGTACATTTCAATAGATTGATTCCCAAGATCTTTCTACATCCATGTATCTAAAAATTAATTGCAAAAAAAAAATAATTATGAGACGAGAGTGCTCTTATTTTCGATGTTCAATTATTAGATCTAGATCTAAACCATAGACATACTATTATATCTAGACTGGAAAGGGAAACAAATTCCTATACGCGATTGATCGAGTCACAGACCTATATATAGAGAGAGTTTTTTATGTACATAACTCTTCTTCAAGCTGTAAGGGAAGTCGGCCCGAATCTTGGAAAATCAATCTTTTCTATTTTAGAAAAGTAAGGATCTTTAGTTTTCAAAGTTTAGAAACTCATTTCTCGGATTTTTTTTTTAGAATGGGCTATTAATCACAGAACTATATATTCACGCAGATATAGGAAACAAAGCCATTTCCTGTTAGTTTCCATTGATATAAAATTCTAGATCTAAATAATTCATGCCTATTGATTTTAATCATCTTATGTACATTTAAACAGATTGATTACCTAGATCTTTCTAGATTAAGTATCTAAAAATTGCAAAATGATAATTAAGAGACGACAGTACTCTTATTTTTGATGTTCAATTACTAGATCTAGATCTATAGATCTAATTGAACTCTACATAGATTAGTGTTGAAAAAAAAGACTTTACTTCTTATAACTACTTTAGAAATCAACGTCCATAGACATCAATAAATATAGACTAGCCGATACAAGAGTTTGATGAAACGAACATTTGTGACTTGCAATTTTGTGTACTTTATTATATAGCAGTGTAGTTTTGTTTAATCTCTAAGACTGAAGATCATGCAACTTTTCAGAATTCGGAAATCCGACAACAATAGATATACATGTTTTCAAATTACATGAAGTTATTTCCCTTTTCCAGTCTATACCCATTTTCATGACATTTTTTGCAGTGTTCAAAGATCTCCATGTCCATTCTAGATAGAACATATCTACTAACAACCTAATCTCGCTATTTTTCAACATTCATAAATACAAAGAATCAACCGTGTGGAAAGTGACTTTCTAAACGTAATAAATATATTCTTGGTAACGAACAAAATGTACACATTCAACACACATACTAAACACACTATCAAGCGCAAGAACTCTCATACACACTCAGATTCATTTATGCACCCTTTTAAACACACTTTCAGACTCTAATGCCCGCTAGCACTCATACAAAAACTTCCACTCACTCACACTGGCGTATTTACATACACACGCCTCTTATAGAAACTAGCGCTCACACACACACACACATACAAACTCACAAACACATTGTGAGCCTGAGATATCCAGTGATGTAACGGTTATTGATTCAGACAATGTTAAATAACTAAATGACTCGCTACACAGACGCCGCCTACCGGTGGTACGCGTGTGTTACCTTCACTGGTCCTGATGGCAACCAACAGTTAGGGTACGGGTCAACAAATGGTAAGTTTTGTTTGCGATTTAAGACTCAAGAAGAGGATGGCTTGAATCAACACTGAACTGAGTATGCAGTGGTCATACATGACAGAGTAATGGAAGGAATTCTGAGTACACAACAGCGCACAAATACTGACCAAAAAGTGAAAAGTACAAATATTGTAGTCATACTAGCAACTATCTCGATAGCATTCATTTATAATAGCAATCAAATGTTATTAGTTGTTTTTTCTAACCTTAATGAAACAACTTTTTAACACAGGAAACCTAGCTGGCTTTGGTTGGTTGTTTTTTGTATTTTTTTTTTGTATGGTATTTTTTCAAAGTCATCTTAAGTTGTAATGTTTTTACATTATCATCTTGTGAGTGAGAGAACTTACATCCTTTACCCATGATAATCCCAAAAGTTGAGTTGAAGACTAATGGAACTCAAGGTCCATCTAAACTCGTCTCCATCGCCATTGAACGAACTATTCTTATTGGGAAAGATCTAAGAAGATCTATGGCTACTTCTGCCTCCTAGGAAAAAAAATGCGCCCCGAGGAGTCGCAGGTTTTAGTTTCTTCTTAACACTTAACACTGGACAGAATCTGGTGTGTCTAATCAAGCCAATTCTGGAGTGGCAAAGTTTGCCACAGTTCGTGCATGTGTATGCATCTGGTTTATGGCAAGCTGAAGGGCAGCTTTCTTTTTCTTTCTCTTGACTAAGGCCGCTGTCTCTTTTGCTCTCTGCGAGGTTCGCACCAACACACAAGAAGATGTAAATGTGATATATTCCCCATTACCAATGGCTATTATCCCAAGACGCCCGGATAAGAGGCGATGCCGATGGCTGAGCACACAGGAGAAACTCCTCCATATTCCTTCTAAGTAACACATCAGCCATGCTGGTGTCCGCCATAAACATAGCCCCTTGTGGAACAGTGTGAGGATAGTGATAGGTTATTGGATTCTCTTCCCTCCCCGCCAATCCAATGGACTTATTCCTTAATAACCCCAACGATAGTTCTGTGTTGTTTCCCTATTGGCCTAATTGTCTTCTCTAACGGCAGTTTCTAGCCGGGGGCCACGTTAAAGCTGAGAAGCATTGCTCGGACAGAACCTCTCTTCCAAAAGCCATGGGAAAAATAACTACGGCTGTGAACAATGCTCATAAACTACCTCGTACTAACCAAGAGCATAGAGCTTCCCAGATCTTTCTAAAGTGGAATTCAGCAAGTCTGGAGACAGTCAACTAGTCAAGAGCATAGAGCTTCCCAGATCTTTCTAAAGTGGAATTCAGCAAGTCTGGAGACAGTCAACTAGTCAAGAGCATAGAGCTTCCCAGATCTTTCTAAAGTGGAATTCAGCAAGTCTGGAGACAGTCAATGTGGGACACGATTTCTTTGTTCTTCCTGTAATATCACATTTTCCCCAATTTTTTTTTCAAAGTAATTTAAAGAAACTTAATTTAACGATTTCAATATTGTAGTCTCTGGATCAGTAGTAAACTTTAGTTCCAAATAAACTAGCACTATAGAGTCAAGTGTTACTGGCTAATGGTCGTGTCTTTAATGGCTTGACGGTCGATAGCTTCTCAATCGTGAAAAGTACACATTTAATGGACATTTTGTTTTTGATGTTTATTTTAGGAAAAGATTTCGTTGAAAGCATAAAAAAAGGCTGAACTTTAAAATACAGCCACAACGAAGTGTCAGAGGAGTGTGTTGGTGGTTGATGGTCTAGTTTACTGACGGAGGTGCTGTACAACCTGTTGACTTGAGATGGTATCTGCGAGTTCTTTAATAGCACTCACCAACAGAATAAACAATATAGAGAAAGATAATCCAGCCTTTTAAACAACACAACACTATTTCAATAAAGAAGGGCACAATCGACGTCGTCGTGGTTTGCTACAAGCTGTCTCTTTGTCTCTCGTCCGCTATTCGTTCCTGGCCTATTTACGCTATTACGTTTTGATGAACTATCCCTTTACTAAGGAAATACACAATTAAACCCAACTTATACACGTCTTACAAGTTTGAGACCAAAAGAAAATCCTCTGCTGAGGACAGACGCAGACGGCGAAAATAAAAATCTTAATAGACCACCTGTGGACGATGGTTATGGTTGCCTTGAATGTGGCAAAATATGTAGATCACAGCTGGGACTGAGTAGCCACGGGAAATATTGCATTCCTTATAAATATTCGGACTCGAAGACAAGCCTTATTATAATTATTATACGAGTCTTACTATTGCGTCATTACAGGAGTAACGCTCTGGGCTTCCGGGCGGAGGAGTTTCTGGTGAAGAATGAGATTTTGAATTTTGGGATTTTTAGGGAGCTGGCCAAATGCCATCTCGATCTTTTGTCCGAATGACCTTGTTAACTGCACTTCACATAGACATCGTCTGCAGGATTCAGCCTTGAGAGAAACTAATTTTTACACACTAGCTCCGTCTTTTAAAAGAATGTGTGTAAAATGTGTTTAGACAGCAGTGTGATTCAAACCCACGCCAAGAAATAGATTGTTGCCTATTACCAACGCCATAAACCACTCTGCATCTCTCGACATCTCTCCTAAGGTGTAGAGCTATGAACTAAGAAGTATTTGCCTGACCACTGGATCATGAGACTTTCTTTTTGAAGCTAGAGTTTTGGATACACTCGATTGACTTTCTCACAAGACCAAACAGTATCAAATTAATCCGTACATTAAATTTAAATTGTATACAAATAAATGAACGTGATGCCCTGAGGACCAGTACGTTTAGAAATAACTTTCGGAAAAGTAATAACGGGAAATTACTTTTATGTATTTTATTCCATTTGTATAGTTTCACTATTAATGCAATTTTTTAAAAATGTTTTTTTTTATTTAAATTTTTTTTTTTCTTTTTTTCAAAGCATTTAATACACAAAAAAAAACTCATTAATGTCCAAGTCATTGCTTTTGTTTG
This sequence comes from Biomphalaria glabrata, assembly GCF_947242115.1. Lineage (NCBI taxonomy): Eukaryota > Metazoa > Mollusca > Gastropoda > Planorbidae > Biomphalaria > Biomphalaria glabrata. Next base: position 16,690,460 of record NC_074714.1, on the reverse strand, counting down.
TACGACTGTAATTTTTTTTAACTTAAATTACATACCACAAGACAATTAAAATCTACATGAAAAGTATTCATTGTTGAATTCACTTGACATTTCAGGACTTCAGGATGACTATTTCCTACAGTGTGTGCCTCTTACTCCATGTCACAGCAGCAGACGATCATCTGTATTAATCATTTGATTACTCAGCTAGTATGGAAGAGAAAAAGAAACAGAAAGTAGAGCGAGGAGAAGAAGTGAAAGAGACAGACAGATTAGAACTACATCGACCCAAAAGTGCGGCTTAGACTCGATTCAATTACAGAGCGACACTTTAGCCAAGATACTAGCTCCGCAGTGAATCCTGAGAAAATCTCCGGAGATTTCAACGGGGCGTCTTGGTAGATCTCTCTGGAAGCCCTGTGCGGAATAGTTGGACAGTTTGGGGCGCAGCCAGCAAGCCATAGCACGCCACAGAAGTAGAGGGCATGTATGTGTGTGTATGTGTGTGTGTTTCTGCTTATTGACAGTTGATCTTTTAGTTTTTTTTTGTTTTTTTTTGGTGTTGTTCAAGTTCCTTTTTGGCAATTCGAGTAGATTCAAAGTGTATTAACTCAAGGGTTAAGTCTATGTTCTAATAGATTCAAATTGTTTTAATTCAAAGGTTGGTACATTTTTTATTGCAGCTTGACCAAATATTAGACACCTAGCAGTTAAATAACAAGAGACAAAATTTTTGACAGTAGATGCAATAATAGAACTAGATATATCAAGTTTAAGTATATCTGCACGCATTTTTTTATATTGAAACAGTTGTTAGCAACTCTGTCTCAGTTTATATTCTTAAGTTCTAACGTGTTGGGTTATAACAGTATTTAAGGGTAACTCCATATTGATTGACCTCAAGCCGCAGAAATAGAATTGTGCATCTAGATCCAAGTCATCGTGTTTCTTACGAGACATAGACATAATGCAATACGAATGCTTGATCCGCACAACACTTAAGACATATGTCTCTTCATGCTGAGCAGTTTTAAGTTGAAATCCTAATGAGATTGATAATTGCTTAAACATTGCTAGTTTTAATGGGCGTGGTTGGTGTAAGAACTAGTTCATAGTGTGGGCTTTGGGTTGAGTTTGAGAGAAATAAAAGTCTCGCCCTTGTGTAAGAGCCAATCAGTGAACTAACAGAACTAGAAACACTTTGTGTGTACATTCTGAATGGAAGAGAGAAGAGACAAGATTGAACAGATGTAAAGAGGTTTCTTATCAGTTCGGTTCAAGTGAAAAGAATGACATTGTCCCATGCTGTTTCAGACAGTAGACATTGAAATCAGTGACATCTTCGCCTGAACTCTTTCATCTAGATCTACAAAAGAAAGATAAGGATGTCATTAAGCTCGTCGTTTTAAAGACAATAATTGTGTGGAAGTGTGTGACAGAAAGCAAGAGCTCATGGAACAATCAAGTAAATCTACTACTAGCTGAGGGGGAGAGAAAGGAGAATCGTAAATATAGAATTACACATAAATATGAAAACGTATTCTCATGAATGATAAACGCATAGAAAGCAAAAAAAAGATGGAAAGAAAGAAAGAGAGAAAGATAGATAAAAGGATAGATAGATAGATAGATAGATAGATAGATAGATAGATAGATAGATAGATAGATAGATAGATAGATAGATAGATAGATAGATAGACAGACAGACAGACAGACAGATAGATAGATAGATAGATAGAGAGATAGATAGATAGATAGATAGATAGACATACAGACAGACAGATAGATAGATAGATAGATAGATAGATAGATAGATAGATAGATAGATAGACATACAGACAGACAGACAGACAGACAGATAGATAGATAGATAGATAGATAGATAGATAGATAGATAGATAGATAGATAGATAGATAGATAGATAGATAGATAGACATACAGACAGACAGACAGACAGACAGACAGACAGATAGATAGATAGATAGATAGATAGATAGATAGATAGATAGATAGATAGATAGATAGATAGATAGATAGATAGATAGATAGATAGACAGACAGATCGCACTATTTCCATGTTTATAGCTCTATGTATGGCAGCTTCTAATTGTAACCAGCCCATCCATGTCACGTCCCCAGGGACTCTCACGTGCTGCAGACCGGCCTCTCGTTCCAAACCCTATTGACTTCAAGCCGGTATTTCCCTTGTCTCGTTAGAGGCTGACATTTAGCTCGATACCCAATTATTGTTCGCTTTTTCTTGGCCTTCACGTTCAAAATAAATAATTTGAAAAAAAAATGTTTAATCTGTCTAAGAGGATCAATCTACTAAAATGTTCATAAGAGATATTTCGATCATTAAATAATAGGTAGGAGTCCACGACTAACAAATCTCAAGGAGAATGAGAACTAGATACAACCATCCAACGACTTTATTTCAACTTATATGAAATGGACATGATTATTTCCCTTTACAAGTCCATTGATTTCATTTTTGTTCAGATGTTTAAAACATCTTTGGAGAAGGTGTTTTAGTGAAAGAAGGAACCAAACAAAGAAAGAAGGAACCAAACAAAGAAAGAAGGAACCAAACAAAGAAAGAAGGAACCACACAAAGAAAGAAGGAACCAAACAAAGAAAGAAGGAACCAAACAAAGAAAGAAGGAACCAAACAAAGAAAGAAGGAACCACACAAAGAAAGAAGGAACCACACAAAGAAAGAAGGAACCACACAAAGAAAGAAGGAACCACACAAAGAAAGAAGGAACCACACAAAGAAAGAAGGAACCACACAAAGAAAGAAGGAACCACACAAAGAAAGAAGGAACCACACATATTGGTGATCAAGAGAACGTCGATATTAAAACTATTCATGATTATCCTAATTCAAGTACAGACTCAGAGCGGGCGTGTATAAAATAGTAGCTCTGTTAGCTAAGGACATGATCAAGACATATAAACTTTGTGTTGCATTACTGATTAAATAATTTGATCTAAATATTTTCACATCAACTCCCTAATCGTTTGGTACTGTATGGATTACAATATATCAGAGAGAGAGAGAGAGAGAGAGAGAGAGGCAGAGAATATATATATATACTTTTTTTTTTTGTTACGGTAAACACCGGTACGGCGTACCGGCAGCTTTTTCAATGTGGGGAACAAAGTATGACTTTTCTTGCAATTTAGCGTTTATTATTACTTTATTAGTAGTTAAAAGTTAGACAATCCATCACTGAGTATCGGTACCTATTTTTGTTTACACGAAAAAGCACTGTATATATAAATATATATAAGTGATTATGGTGTGCATGTAATTCTTGAAAGACAAATTTCCTTACAGACAATAAAGATTATTATTATTATTATTATTATATATATTTATATATATATATATATATATATATATATATATATATATATATATATATATATATATATATATATGACTCAGAAGATGTGAAGAATTTTATTTGAGTGTTGGCCGATATTGCAGTAAAACAAAAAAAAAACAGAGTAAAAGCCAGATATTTTCACATTTTCGAATAATGCTTGCCAGTTGGAGGACGCGATAAAATAAAAGAGCAAATATCCTTTTTTTGCAGGACTTCTGGTAACCCTATAGCTCATGCTTCAATATTTTTAAGAACAAGAAAGACACTATTCAAATATGCAGTGCAGCTAGCTGTCATCATGTAAGGTCGGTCATGAGCACAGTCCGCTAAATTCTTTGAAAATGTCAGCTACAAATTTCTGATTGGTTTCAGAAAACGGCAGCCACCAGGAGACACTGAGAATAGTGTAGGCGTTCATTGCACTTTACTTTCCACTAACTACTTAGCTGTTAACTAACAGACCATACTAGAGAAAGCCAAACATAAATATATAAATCTATATCTATAAACAAAACCCCAACAGTGTCATTGCCGCCCACCAAAGTTGTAAGAGCGGCGTGCTATTAACTAGCCAATAATTACTTTTTGTTGTATTTGTAAATCCTATCTAATAGGACAATTTAAAATGTACTTAGAAGGTTCCATACTTCGAATGCGTACAGTTATGGTTTTCATGAAAATAATTTCATTAATATTTCAGCGACTGTTTATGTTACATCAGCCATCGCAACACGAGATAAAGTACTTGCATGCTCAGAGACAGATTGCCAGCAGGCTAGTTTGAATCTGGTTTCCAAAGATTGTATCAACAGTTCTCCGATCAATAACCAAAATACAAATTGATTTGATTTCTGAAAATGTCCAGTCACACGGAACAGATAATCAGCAGTCTAAGTGAGGAGTTGTCTTCCTGTGACATTAGTTTTCAGTAGCTCAACAAAACAAAGCTTATCTAACGGGAAGAACTCCGTCCTTACAACAATATCTTTCAGTAATGTAGAAGTTATTTCCTTTATTCGACATCAAACAAAATAATTAATTACTAACAATTAATTGACTAGATGTTTATTTTTGATTCACGTTGTGCTGGTACCAATAGAAATAATGGTCTAAAGTATCCATTTGATCGGATAAAGTGTGTAGGAGAAGTGATCCCTACACATTTAGTCATATCTGTGAATACTGAAGGATTAATTTCCCTTTTTGGTATAAATACAAAATAATTAATTACCAGTAATTAATTGACTAATTGATCATTTTGTTTTAAAAAACATCTCTGTCAAATAGCTGTAACACTTCCACATCGTTTGTTTCAGTGTAAATGTCATTTGTATTTCTGTCATTTGTATTTCTGTCATTTGTATTTCTGTCATTTGTATTTCTGTCATTTGTATTTCTGTCATTTGTATTTCTGTCATTTGTATTTCTGTCATTTGTATTTTGTCATTTGTATTTCTGTCATTTGTATTTCTGTCATTTGTGTTTCTGTCATTTGTGTTTCTGTCATTTGTATTTCTGTCATTTGTATTTCTGTCATTTGTATTTCTGTCATTTGTGTTTCTGTCATTTGTGTTTCTGTCATTTTGTATTTCTGTCATTTGTATTTCTGTCATTTGTATTTCTGTCATTTGTATTTCTGTCATTTGTGTTTCTGTCATTTGTGTTTCTGTCATTTGTATTTCTGTCATTTGTATTTCTGTCATTTGTATTTCTGGCATTTGTATTTCTGGCATTTGTATTTCTGTCATTTGTATTTCTGTCATTTGTGTTTCTGTCATTTGTGTTTCTGTCATTTGTGTTTCTGTCATTTGTATTTCTGGCATTTGTATTTCTGTCATTTGTGTTTCTGTCATTTGTGTTTCTGTCATTTGTATTTCTGGCATTTGTATTTCTGTCATTTGTATTTCTGTCATTTGTATTTCTGTCATTTGTGTTTAGACTCTAGAACAAAGTATGTGTGTTTAGACTCTAGAACAAAGTATGTGTGTTTAGACTCTAGAACAAAGTATGTGTGTTTATACTCTAGAACAAAGTATATATGTTAATTTGCTGTAGACTGTAAAGTATAAAGTCCCCAGTATGGGACACTTGTAATGTTGCTTACACTCAAGTAAAAGAAAATAATTATTTGAATGGTCTATTTAAACATTAATTAACTGGCAGTCACTTGGCTAACCTGATCGATAGCCGATAGGTTTGGGTGCTAGGTAATCAAGATCTTTCACAGAATCGATTACTATAAATAAATGAAACCTCCTTATTGTTTTTATGGCCAGTTCCGATACCGATAGGCAATATAGCACGGAATCAAGTTCCACGATACCCTGGCCTGGACTATTTCATTATATCATTTTAAAGTCAAAATCAATAAAGAGAAACTTTATGAAGCGAAAAGTCACGCTAAAAGTGAATCTCTACGTGACGAAATATCAGTGGAAATATCGTCCTAAGGGCCCCAAAAAAAATAATATAAATAATTATAATGTACAATCATTTTATTTTTATGTAGACAGATGTGAATACATTGATTGCAGTCGTGTTATTATGTCGGTAGACAGACTTAATTAGTTGGAACACGATATTCTAATTTCTTTTCGGTATGTTAAATAGGTGGATACAACGTGGCTTTCAACAAAAACGCACGTTGTGGGTAAATCTTATGAAGCCGAGACATCAAGGAATATAAAATGTCGCTAGGGACTATATTGTAATTTCTTGTAACCAATAAAAAAAATATTTATTCCATTGTCTGTTCTCTATCTCTATATCTTGGAATTATTTTTTTTTTTATAAAATTAGGGTTAATTTTATTATTATTACTATTATTATTATTATTGATTTAAAAAAACAACAACAAAAGAAATCTCTTTCAGAAGACTAAAAGTTGTCCATCTATGAAATATGGGGAAATCGAATTTTATACAGTCAAAACTTTCTCACGGATTTCAATGTGAAAAAGATACATACATGACCACAGCTACGTAAGTTACTACTGTAAAAAAATCAACAAAAAAACATTTTGTTGAAGGAGCGCTTATTGAAATTATAATTTTGTCCAAAATAAAATTTTAAAAACCCGAATGACGTGGATGCTGTGGATGAAAATATTTCTTCAAGTTTGTGATTAGCAGCAGCCAATGTCCACGAGCACACATTTCTAGTCGGTTTCTTTAATTTGGGAATAAAGTTTTCATGTCGGCACTGACTACACGTTCTCCTAAACAAGCGGACGGTAAGTAATCAACAACTTCTAATCACCACGTTCTCCTAAACAAGCGGACGGTAAGTAATCAACAACTTCTAATCACCACGTTCTCCTAACCAAGCGGACGGTAAGTAATCAACAACTTCTAATCACCACGTTCTCCTAACCAAGCGGACGGTAAGTAATCAACAACTTCTAATCACCACGTTCTCCTAAACAAGCGGACGGTAAGTAATCAACAACTTCTAATCACCACGTTCTCCTAAACAAGCGGACGGTAAGTAATCAACAACTTCTAATCACCACGTTCTCCTAACCAAGCGGACGGTAAGTAATCAACAACTTCTAATCACCACGCTCTCCTAAACAAGCGGACGGTAAGTAATCAACAACTTCTAATCACCACGTTCTCCTAACCAAGCGGACGGTAAGTAATCAACAACTTCTAATCACCACGTTCTCCTAACCAAGCGGACGGTAAGTAATCAACAACTTCTAATCACCTTTAATGCAGGATAGAACATTGGAATCTTGTCTTTGTTACCAGAATGTGTGGTATCCTGTTCAAACATTGGTGTCAGTTCCTCATTTGTGGATATTTCAATAGGCTGTTTCAAGGTTAATATAAATGCATATGGAATTCGGATCTGAGTATATCCACGTGCAAAAGATTCAGTTCCAATTGTTAATATCTAAGTCAAGAATGTCTTCACGTCATGGGTCGACATAGAACACTTCCTAATAGACATATACAACAGTAGTAAGAGGCCAGATGATAATTATTAAAATTATCCGATTGAATAAACTGGCCTTTAGCGAATAAGTTATTGTATTTGTATACAATTTTCATCTTTTTATGGACCCTAATGGTCGTCTCACGGACCACTGGGGGTGGGGAGGTCTGTGGACCACAAAGACTAAAGGAAATCAAAAGTTCAATCATAAAGCCTATACAATCAAGTGTTGTATCAGAAAGTATAAATGAAGTATTTGTGATAAAAATAATAACAACAGCAAAATAAAGTGTTAAATAATAAAGACTAAAGAAAAACCAAACGTTCCAATCCTAAAGACTTTAGAAAGCCAAATGTTCTGAGCATAAAGACCCATCATCAAGTAGAACACACTGTTGACTTTTTGTGCATGCCATTGAATTTTTTTTTTCTCTTCCAATCGAAACGCTATTTCAGCAGACGACATTGCAATCCGCTGGATAGAACCGGCTTAACTGAAGGCTTTTATTCATCGCCTGGCAACATAAGCAGACTGTGTCTGTCACGTGGTCAGCTCATGGCTAAGATAAAACATGGCCGTCTACAAATAAAAAAAAAATCTTTCCGCAAAGAGTTTTTTTTAATTATATTTTTTAAATTAGAAACAGAGTTAATCTGTTTGTTTATTAATGAGTTTAAAATGTTATTACAATACAAGTATAATACTCCTTTTAAATGTTTATGTTTAGATCTTATTTGTATTTTGATGGTAACATCAATTTAATTGAAAATTGGAAAATATGGTTACAAAATGTAGTTTGCATGTTACTCTCAAACTCGTAGGCGGCCCAAGGTAGTAAGTCATTCTAAAACCTTATTTGTCGTAAACTCATATCGGATTTTCGAATTTACAAGAATACTCTATTGGAATCACAAGAATACCCTAATGGAATCACAAGAATACCCTATTGGAATCACAAGAAAAAATCACAAGAATACCCTATTGGAATCACAAGAATACCCTATTGGAATCACAAGAATACCCTATTGGAATCACAAGAATACCCTATTGGAATCACAAGAATACCCTATTGGAATCACAAGAATACCCTATTGGAATCACAAGAATACCCTATTGGAATCACAAGAATACCCTATTGGAATCACAAGAATACCCTATTGGAATCACAAGAATACCCTATTGGAATCACAAGAATACCCTATTGGAATCACAAGAATACCCTATTGGAATCACAAGAATACCCTATTGGAATCACAAGAATACCCTATTGGAATCACAAGAATACCCTATTGGAATCACAAGAATACCCTATTGGAATAATAAGAATCACAAGAATACACAATGGGAATCACAAGAATACCCTATTGGGATAACAAAAATACCCTACTGAAATCACAAGAATACCCAATTGGAATCACAAGAATACCTTATTGGAAGAACATAATTAGCCTCTGCAACTAATTTTAAGCAACGAGCAAATAAAAATGAAATCGAAGCTTTAAGTTTCTTTTCGATCTAATCATAACAGACAAACGGGCGGACTAACCGACAAGTAGGAAAAAATAATGTGGAGGCATCTAATATTTGATCTAATTAATTCATCTTTGAACCACACAATTAATTTTTAGAAATTAAAATTCTTATAATAATTTTTTTTTAAATTTTTTGACGTCACATATGTTGTACATTTCACACTAGTGTTGTTACAAGATTATCCAGTCATGATGTATTGTTACAAGATTATCCAGTCATGATGTGTTGATACAAGATTATCCAGTCATGATGTGTTGTTACAAGATTATCCAGTCATGATGTGTTGTTACAAGATTATCCAGTCATGATGTGTTGTTACAAGATTATCCAGTCATGATGTGTTCTCACAAGATTATCGAGTCATTATGTGTTGTTACAAGATTATCCAATCATTATGTGTTGTTACAAGATTATCCAATCATTATGTGATGTTACAAGATTATCCAGTTATGATGTGTTGTTACAAGATTATCCAATCATTATGTGATGTTACAAGATTATCCAGTTATGATGTGTTGTTACAAGATTATCCAATCATTATGTGATGTTACAAGATTATCCAGTTATGATGTGTTGTTACAAGATTATCCAGTCATGATGTGTGTGTTACAAGATTATCCAATCATTATGTGATGTTACAAGATTATCCAGTTATGATGTGTTGTTACAAGATTATCCAGTCATGATGTGTTGTTTCAAGATTATCCAATCATTATGTGATGTTACAAGATTATCCAGTTATGATGTGTTGTTACAAGATTATCCAATCATTATGTGTTGTTACAAGATTATCCAATCATTATGTGTTCTTACAAGATTATCCAGTCATGATGTGTTGTTACAAGATTATCCAATCATTATGTGTTGTTACAAGATTATCCAATCATTATGTGTTGTCACAAGATTATCCAATCATTATGTGATGTCACAAGATTATCCAATCATTATGTGTTGTTACAAGATTATCCAATCATTATGTGTTGTTACAAGATTATCCAATCATTATGTGTTGTCACAAGATAATCCAATCATTATGTGTTGTTACAAGATTATCCAATCATTATTTGTTGTTACAAGATTATCCAGTCATTATGTGTTGTTACAAGATTATCCAGTCATTATGTGTTGTTACAAGATTATCCAGTCAGGATGCATAGGCACAAGATTATCCAGCCGTTATTTGACGGTACAAGATTATCTTATCATATATATCTCATAAAGATTACCAACTCATAAACAAGTCACATAGCCGATTGTCGCTTAAACTCAGGGATGAAAGACTGCATATGAGACCAGGAGATAATACCCTGTAATTGGGGCTCATGTCAGCGGAAGTATAATCAGCAGGACATAGACTGAAGGAAAACTAGAAAGCGATGGACAAGACATGAGACAGAGAGAGATGGACAAGACAAGAGACAGAGAGAGATGGACAAGACAGGAGACAGAGAGAGATGGACAAGACAGGAGACAGAGAGAGATGGAAAAGACAGGAGACAGAGAGAGATGGACAAGACAGGAGAAAGAGAGAGATGGACAAGACAGGAGACAGAGAGAGATTTCGCAAAGATCTCTCTCCCTCTTATTTCCTTACAGTGTATGTGTGTCGGCGAATGTCTTATTTAAGTGTACACACACCCACTAGAATTGAACAGAAAGTAATAATGTTAAGTGTCCACTCATCAAATTAGAGTTCACTGTCAGACCACCAGACGTGTGACCAGTTTTTCAAGAACTTTTTTTTTACTCAAGCGTGGTGAGACTGTGTCTATCTAAAAATACAATTGTTGTTTTATCTCACTGTCAGTCTCTTTCTCTCTCTCTCTCTCTCTCAGTTATTCATTGACTTACTCAGTCTTGGAAAACTACACGACACACATTCTCTTTAATCACTTGCACTATCTCTGACTCTGTATCTCTATTTCTTACGTCTCTCTGACTCTCTCACTTACGTCTCTCTGACTCTCTCATTCTCTTCTGTTTGATTCATTTTCTTTCGCTCTCTTCTGATTGTGTTGTTTTACTCTTCGTTTTGTCCATTCTTTAGTACCTTTAGTTCTTTTCAGAGTCTTTCTTCATCCATCTGTCAACTTCACTCTCTCTCTCTCACTCTCTCTCTACCTCTTTCTTTCTCTCTCTTCCTCTCACTCTTATTCTCTCTCTTTATCTCACTCTCTTTCAATCTTTCTCTTTCACTCTCTCTCGTTTTAACTCTCTCTCTCTCTCACTCTTTTTTTTTTTATCTCTCTCTGGTTTGAACTCTTACTCTCTCTCTCTCTTTTGCCTTTTCTAAATACATTTTCCTTTTTTAGTTCGTCTCTTCTATCTCTTTTATTTCTTATCAATTTCTAGTCTATTTTTTTTTTATCCTAGAACTGGGTGCTGTTCTGGCACATCTACCGTCTGTCTGTAGAAATTCCCCTAAGAAAACAACTCTTGGTCAAATTGACAATCGAAGATTCCTCAAGGCATAGGCTCGAGTCTTTGCCACAAAGTGAGAAATGTCCAAGTCTGTGTGTCAGTGACAGTCCATGACAGAAAGAATATTTTTATCACCAAGGGAATCATATCATAATAAATTGTTATTTTATTGTTTGCTTAGTTAATTTTTTTCTCTCAAATTAATTTTTTGTTTGTGGATAGTCAAAGAAAAACAAGAAAAAGTTTATAAAGTTCTAATTATAGATTTATAGATATATTCTATTCAACGAGAAGTAGAAATACTGAAGAACTATAGAGCATTGTAAAAATAATGTTTACTTTCAACATGTTACCTTTTAGGTCTTACTATGAAGCTAGTAGCCTACATTCTCTAAAAATAAAGGAGTTAGACGCGTTTGAAGAAAGATTAAATTTAAAAAAAAAAGAGTTACGCACGTCAGAAGAAAGATTTAACTTTAAAATAGAAGAGTTACACACTTTTGAAGAAAGATTAAACTTAAAAATAAAAGAGTTATCCTTGTTCGAAGACAGATTTAACTTTAAAATAAAAGAGATACGTGCGTTTGAAGAAAGATTTAACTTTAATATAGAGGAGTATACACTTTTTAAAGAAAGATTTAACTTTAAAATAAAAGAGTTACAAGTTTTTAAAGAAAGATTTAGCTTTAAAATGAAAGAGTTACAAGTTTTTAAAGAAAGACTTAACTTTAAAATAAAAGAGTTACAAGTTTTTAAAGAAAGATTTAACTTTAAAATAAAAGAGTTACACACGTTGGAGTAAACTTCTTTTATTTTCCAAACTTTAGTTTCAGCTTGTTATGTTTATGATGTTATGTTATTTCTAACATAGAATTTAGTTTTTGTGTTTTGTTTTGTTTTCTTAAAAAAAAAGACATTTCCTTTAGCTTAAAGTGGCAATGTTGTTGTTTTTTCTTCACAATTTTTATTACTAGCTTAATGTGGAAAGGGTAAAAGTTGAAAATGGTGTGAAAGAAAGACAAAAGACAGGACGTAGGACGTAGTGTAGAGATGTTCAGAACAGAATGAAGAGTAATGAAAGACAGGATGTAGGACATAGTGTAGAGATGTTCAGGACAGATTGAAGAGTAATGAAAGATCTAGAAAGTCTTTGTAAAAATGCCAATGTTTGATTCCTATACTGGTCTATCTTTTTTTTAATGACTAATTAAATTGGAACCAATGGTTTATTTTATTATTTAAACATTTTTAAAAATATATTATTCATTTTAAAGTTAGATTCATCCCAACGCATTGGACCCGTGGTAAGTTTATTTTAATAGACTAAAAAAAAAGAAGAATTACTTCCTCGATAGACAACTATTACATCGGATAAGTTAACTTCAAGCCTGTTTAGCGTTCATTTTTTTTGTCTTTTTCATTTGTTTGCATCTCATGGTCCACACGTCCTTTGATTTGTCTACGTTCCAGCAGATGTAGAGTGTGTATGTTAATTGTTGTTTGCATCGACGATGTGATTGCAAACAGTTTCTTGTGTTTGTGTTACCTTTCTGTCTCTACATCTTTACATCATGTACCATCTGACGAAGTCAACATTTGACCATCTGTTATATAAACAATATTGATCTAGTGCTACTGGCTGGTGTAGCAAGGAGAATGGTATTTGGTGTGTGGGAATGTATCGATGTGCATCTTGCTGCATATGCCACTGCTCTCAGAGTCCCTCCCACTCTAATCCTCTCTGCGCTCCCACTTCTTCACGCCGTCTCCCTCCTTAAGAACTATTCGCTTGATTATAGCAAGACCCTGACCTTTACTGCAGTCACACAAATAAACAAATTCAAATATAAACATAGACCTCGTTGATTGAATTCAAGTGGAGGCCGTTACTATTCTCTCTCTGTAACTTTATTACTGCCCCCCCCCCTCTCTCTCTCTCTCTTATTATATATATATATTGATTGTACGCTTAGATTTAGTATATGCGGCAATATTTATTCTTACTCCCCCAAATGTAGCACTAATGGGTCGAGCTGATACTATTTTATCCAAACCAATGTCCACAAGCCCAAGCATTAGGTCAGGAATGGAAGCTCTCTGTTCACGGCACCATTTAACCCAAGGAAATGTATAGCAAAGGCTGCAGCTCATTGGTCAAACTGAAACATTACACCACACAACAGACTTGTACGGAGTTCGTATTCCCAACATTTATTAATCTCTCTCTCTCTCTCTCTCTTTCTCTCACTCTCTCTCTCTTCCTCTCTTTCACTCTATCTCTCTTAAGTGTTTATAAAGCTACAGTTTCAATCTAGCATTCTTTGTCCCGTGACTCGTGAATGCGAGTCCGATCACTACCACCCATTCCCCCTCCGCCAGCTATGCAAGTCATAACTCTGTTTTTCCTTCATGTCCAATTGATGAAGTGATCAACAAAATCCAATTATCGCCAGTACAACAAACTGGGACGTTCTAATTGGTCGAGCGGACAGACCCAAGCGATGAAAGAGCAGCGAGTGCTTAGGACTACACACACACGCACAAACAAATACTCAATACAATGAACAACACAGAAAATAAACATTATAACCTTGGAAATATTTGAGTAAATCTTTTAGTATTTACATACCAGAGGTCGTCTTGTATTTTCCTTGTCCTGTATTTTCTTTGTCCTGTATTTTCTTTGTCCTGTATTTACCTTGTCCTGTATTTTCTTTGTCCTGTATTTTCCTTGTCCTGTATTTTCTTTGTCCTGTATTTTCTTTGTCCTGTATTTTCTTTGTCCTGTATTTTCATTGTCCTGTATTTTCCTTGTCCTGTATTTACCTAGTCTTGTATTTTCTTTGTCCTGTATTTTCCTTGTCCTGTATTTACCTTGTCTTGTATTTTCCTTGTCCTGTATTTTCCTTGTAGGCTACTGTATTTTCCTTGTCCTGTATTTACCTTGTCTTGTATTTTCCTTGTCCTGTATTTTCCTTGTCCTATATTTTCTTTGTCCTGTATTTTCTTTGTCCTGTATTTTCCTAGTCCTGTATTTTCATTGTATTGTATTTTGATTGTCTTGTATTTCCTTTGTCCTGTATTTTCCTTGCTTTATATTCTGATTTTCCTGTCCTGTCCTAAATCTGTCTTTGTTCGATATCAAACAAAATAATTACCAATAGATAATTAACTATTTTTATTAACTTTTTATTGATTATTGTGTTGTCAAGTAAAAGAAATATATGCGCAAAATTTGATGAGATTCTATGTGAATGAAATAACGTGTACAATCTTTTTACGAGACAGACAGAGTGACAAAGTGTGTTGATATAAGCTTTGTAGAGAGCACCTGCTTTACAGAATCCAGATACCCAGTTCATTCTCCCTCATCCCTTTCCAACTGGTCCAGACTAGTGATAGGATCATAGCGGAGTGAGAAAGCTAAAAGCATGAGATTGTGTTTAACAAAAACAATTGGTAAAATTATTTCTAATCGCACAGATGTATTATTGTTAGTCAAGATCTATTACACATTTCATTATAGGACTTGATCCAAACTTATTGTTGATACACGTAATATAAGCTTTGTTTTTGTTTTTTTTTAAGTATTTTTTTCCCTTCTTGTTGTTAGCCACGAATAATTACTTGGTCAGCAATAGTGTCCTTTATCAGATCCAGTCAGTTTCTGGGTTGAATACAATGCACTTGTTAGCATCAAAATGTATTACTCCAGAAGACACGCACAGAGTTATTACGCAGAGATTTACCCCAGTTTAACTCTTGCTCTTCTAATTGACGATACCATCGTTGATTTGACCTCATAAAATTAAATTAATGTTTAATTTTATAAACTTTATTTTGTGTCACATAAAAAGAGCATACATTCCACTTTCATTCTATACCAAATAAAACATTTTCTGATAACAAACGCCAAAGCTATTGAAACTTAATCATAACAAGGGGAGTGAAATAGTAATGAGCAAAATGAAGAGTTCCGTCGAATCGTGGGAAAATAATTACGGAGAGAAAGAGTTAATATAAAAACTACAAGAACTAGTTGACGATTTTTGAACTGAGACATAAACAAATTGACAACTCTGAGCATTGGCGTAGCCTGGGGAGAAATCTAACATATATAACACCCACCCCCACCCGAAAAAAATCTTTGCTACGCCCATGACTCTGAGTGTTATGTTGTGTGTACTGAGCTATGTAACAGACTTGCATGTATAATGTCTAAGTATATGTAGAAACATTGTTTGTTTAATAAACGATTCCTTATTTGAATGATGTGGAGAGGACATGCATGAAGTGTTTTGGAAGAGCTTCTACTTGGGTATCGATTAGAATCGTCTCTGTACGTATCATCTGTCGCTATTACTTATTTATTATTGATTGGACATCGTTCCTCTAACAAAACGTGGATTGGCTTGGACAATGTATTTGAATCAGTTTAAAAGGAAGTTTTGATTTGACTGGCTTAAAATAGAAATGGCTCTAAAGGGAAGCACAAGTTCTGACCTCATTCGTTTAGCTTGAATATAACTGAAGAGATGGATTGTGTAGGGTTCTACAAGTGTTCTCTAAATGAAGAATTGATAGATGGATGTGTAATTATTATAAATCTATTACTTCGGAATAAATAATTACAAATGTTGTTCGTTATGTACAACAGACACAGACTTTGTAAAAATTTCGTTTAAATATCTTTCAAAGAGCAGAAAGATACATTTGAATGGATAAAATAATAATTACTGAATACATCTATTAGAAGGCGCGTTGGTTGAGTTCCCGGGTTCCAATCTTGGTGAAATCTGAAATTTTTACTTTCGGGATCTTAGTTCACCCAGCTCTAATGGGTACCTGGCATTAATCTTATCTTATCTTATCTTATATAATACAGACGTTACTTCAAAAAAGAAGATGATTACGTCCTACGCGTCATGCATTCAGTCATGCCTATTAACCAATGACTTAAATTCTGCCAAGTCACTGTTTTTCCTGGCTAGCTCAGGCAACCCATGCTCTAATAGCACTAGGGAAGAAGGAGTATTTGTACAAATTTGTCCATTAATTGGGGAAAAATAAAGGCGGCTGGTCGTTGTGTTGGTCACATGACACCCTCGTTAACCGTATGCCACAAAAACAGATGAGCTTTTACATCCTCTGCCCTATAGACTACAAGTTCTGAAAGGGAAATGTTTTTTTTTAACAATACAGCTATAGAAATGAATTGAGTAAAAATGACATGTTAACGCTTCTATGTCAATTTTGTAGACAAGAAACTTCTGGAGGTTTTCCTTCCTCCAGTGTATTGAATGTGTCCATAGATAGAACAGCTTACCTGTCTGCCAGACACCCTGCTGTGATAGAGCCCACTAGTGTCATAATAAGCTGGACGAAAAAGACCCAGTTCATCTGCTTCAAGTCCGAGTGGGTCTGACACCCGAGGTCGAACACCGTGGGCCCCAGAAATCCGACACAGACTCCAAAACTTCCAAACACACTGCAGTAAGTGACCACATAGATCCAATTGTCCAGGAAGAGCTTCCAGAAAGAGACGGCATCGTCCCTCGTGCTGATCGTGGTCTGCTCCAGCCACTGACCATCGTCCATCTTGATTTCTTTTTCAAGGATGTGCTTGATGGGCTCAGCATCTATCGTGGCAGCGCCGTTACTCATGTCGCTAGCGCCTGAAGAGTTCATTTTGAACTGTTCAATTCTAAACAGTGATGTGACTAGACAGAGACAGGAATATTGTCTTTAACATTTGTGTTTATGTGTACAGTAAGCTTGAGATATAGTTGTTGTAGACTGGAGAGTTAGTCAGGGTATGGATAACATATGCGTAGTGCTCTGTCTTAAATGAATAGTCTAAGACTTTAAGACATCATGTGAATGTCTCGCAAGATGCCCTCAGCAACAGTGCCGTGAATCTGAAATGATAACCAAAACTAGTTTTACTCAAAATAAAAATGTAAACAATAAAGTGATTTTTAAAACTCAAAATGACTAATACTTCAAACTAATCTACACATCAACTAACTCACACATTACTCAACACTATGGATGTCACAGTGACACACCATACCTTTTTTAACATTTTGGAGGAATTTTTATCATCATTTAACAAACTAAACAAAAATTATTTTTTTTGGTGCGTACATAAATCCATAATCAATCCGATTAACAAACAAGTGCAGTACTTCTTTTGATTATAGTAATAGGCTAATTAACTGTGAATCGTTTAGCAGCAGACTTAACTGTCAACCATTAAGCTATTGTTAATTATTAAGACTAGTCATTTTTAAGTTTTAGTCTAAAAACTTAGCAATTTCAACTGTTTTTTTTATTGTTTTTTTTTTGTGGTTGTTGTTACTGGTCCTTAGTTCAAGTGTTACAGACAAAACATCCTCGAATTAAATCTTAACAAATGTGCTCTGGAGACATCAAAATCGATTAAAAATGTAATCAATCTAATTCCATTGCCTATATCTCAAAGTATAACTTATGACATCTTTGTTTCAAAATACTTACAGTTTAAAATATCTGAAATAAGAAGCTTCAACTAGGAAATAAAAAACACACATTTTGTTTTAGTCCTTCGTTAAAAATTCCAATGGAGAAAAAACAGACCGCAATTAACCAATGAGTTTGACCTTTCTAAAGCCAGAAAGGTCGCACAGGGCAATTCTTTCTATACCGAATGTCATTAGAGGTGATACAACGTTGTGTATGCGTGTGTGTGTATGCGTGTGTGTGAGAGTGCTTGTCATACTGCATAGATTTTTGTGCATACCACTGAGCACGAGAAGGAGTGTGGTACGTCGCCGGGACTGTGGAGGTTTGATAACGAGTTTTAATCAGAAAGCAACAGCTGGGCCTTTATTCAACAGTTAGTTGCCTCATAAATCATCAATAAAAAAAATGGACCACCACCCCGTCCAGCACCCCCCCCCCCCCAAATAAAAAAATAAGTCACAGGTCATTATGATTAATATGCAGTAACATCTGGTGAAGTAAACGCTAACAAGACCTGTCTCAAGTTGTAACAACATTACACACTACACACATTTCTCGTCTACTTTTTCTGCGTTCTTATTCTCGTGTTCAGATAACTTGCCAAATCTCTAAGAAGAACTGCACAGTGGTGTCCAGATTAGGCATTTCTCCATATAGTTTTTTCCATATAGTTTTTGTTCTCTTTATAGGGATGTCTCAGGGTTTAACACACAACAATTTCCATTTTTAAATATTTCAATATTTACGGCCAAACGTTTTCCTTAACGGAACACATCGCACATTCTGAGTATTTAGCGGAACACTTTGCACATTCTGAGTATTTAGCGGAACACATCGCACATTCTGAGTATTTAGCGGAACACTTTGCACATTCTGAGTATTTAACGGAACACACCGCACATTCTGAGTATTTAGCGGAACACATCGCACATTCTGAGTATTTAGCGGAACACATCGCACATTCTGAGTATTTAGCGGAACACATCGCACATTCTGAGTATTTAGCGGAACACTTTGCACATTCTGAGTATTTAGCGGAACACATCGCACATTCTGAGTATTTAGCGGAACACATCGCACATTCTGAGTATTTAGCGGAACACACCGCACATTCTGAGTATTTAGCGGAACACACCGCACATTCTGAGTATTTAGCGGAACACATCGCACATTCTGAGTATTTAGCGGAACACACCGCACATTCTGAGTATTTAGCGGAACACATCGCACATTCTGAGTATTTAGCGGAACACATCGCACATTCTGAGTATTTAGCGGAACACATCGCACATTCTGAGTATTTAGCGGAACACTTTGCACATTCTGAGTATTTAGCGAAACACATCGCACATTCTGAGTATTTAGCGGAACACATCGCACATTCTGAGTATTTAGCGGAACACACCGCACATTCTGAGTATTTAGCGGAACACACCGCACATTCTGAGTATTTAGCGGAACACATCGCACATTCTGAGTATTTAGCGGAACACTTTGCTTATTCATTTAGAGAGATTAATTCACTTGGTGACCTACCAACTAATTATTTCAGTATTTCGTGGAACACCTATTCAGGCCTCATGGAACTCTACGGTTCCATGTAAAAGAGATTGGGAAACACTGCAATAGTTTATACAAAGCTCTAATAGCTTGGAACTATTTGAGGGCTGCATGGGAATCTTTTTTTTTTTTTTTTGGGGGGGGTGGGGGTGGGGGGGAGGGGGGAAGATTATGCCTGTTTTTCTCTTTTTTGGTTATTCCTGGATTATAGCGTTTTGTTTAGTGGACACCTTTTAATATTATAGGGGTTGGTTAAAAGACAGAGATGATCTCTTGTTCATCCAATGCCAGGTGAGTAATCTTGCGTAGGATAAGTAATCTTGTTAAGGATAAGTAATCTTCTTTAGGATAAGTAATCATGTTTAGGATAAGTAATCTGTTTTAGGATAAGTAATCATGTTTAGGATAAGTAATCTGTTTTAGGATAAGTTATCTTGTTCTGGTTAATTAACCTTGTTTAGGATAAGTAATCTTGTTCTGGATAAGTAATCTTGTTTAGGATAAGTAATCTTTTCAGGAAAAGTAATCTTCTTTAGGATAAGTAATCTTGTTTAGGATAAATAATCTTGTTTAGGATAAGTAATCTTGTTCTGGATAAGTAACCTTGTTTAGGATAAGTAATCTTTTCAGGATAAGTAATCTTGTTTAGGATAAATAACCTTGTTTAGGATAAGTAATCTTGTTTAGGATAAGTAATCTTGTTTAGGATAAATAATCGTGTTTTGGATAAGTAATCTTGTTTAGGATAAATAATCGTGTTTTGGATAAGTTATGTTGACATCGTCATCCTCATTGTCGTTCGTGCACAAACACATTTTAAGAAGAGGTTTGTGCTGTGTTCAAAGGGATAAAACTGAAATGATTTTCAAATTAGGGAGATCAATGAATTCATCAATGTATATTTAGCTATTAGACTCCCCTTTATTTCTCTCCCTCTTCTACCCTCGTCTATCTTAGGGGCCCATCGCTGCACGAAACCAATGGAAAGGAGCGTCTGCAGCTTCCTTAATAAAGCAATGTGGACAGTAGTATCATGAGAGGTACCGTGTAGAAGCATCACAGCACTGCGCTATGGGCAGGATATGACCCTCGTACCGTAGTTTGGGTGTCACTCATTGAGATGAAAGGCGTACTATTACATTAACCCTGGGGAAATCTTCGAGCTACAACTTTTCATGTTTCTTTACTGAAGTCTAATGTTCTCTATATTCAAACACTAAACTCACCAAGAACCGCAGGTGGCCCGCACGTCGCTTAGTTCCCATGTCTACGTCACGAGAAAGCGTGTACCTCTATAAAGGTGACAAGGTTAGAACACAATGACCAGTAGGAATCTCCGTCCAAATACGTGGTTAATAGGTTTTTGTTTCAGTACTTAAAGATTCATTCCGAATAAACGGCTGGCCCAGATACCCGGTGTCCAATTAACTGGATTCGACAGTATTAGATGTACAAAAACAAACTCAGCAGCTCGAATAGACCATTGGGGACTATGCGGTCACCTAGTTTTACCATGTGGAAAAATGAACCTGAATCCTCTTTACCCCCATCTGTTTTAAGCCTTACCTTATCCTCGTTACAGAAACAAAAAGATGATGGTCCTTAAGTGTAGAGAATCACAACCTATGGCCAGCGGACCATATCCGGCCCGTCGAACGTCTGTTTACATAAAGAGCATAGACTTGGTTCCAGAGGACTCAATGTTGTGGCCTTTAATACAGACATTAATAGGACCCCCTCCCCTTTAATGCCGAACACATTGTTATTTTTGCGCTTTTTTTTTTTTTTTGTGTGTGGAAACATGTTTCATAAAGTGATCGCTCTTCTATGATTTACTAGAGTTGAAATTTGGAAACTATTTGACTTTTATTAATTTTGATTGGATTTGAAGTTTGAAAATTACTGGACTATTATTCTATATTTTTTTAGGCTGCCAAGCAGAAGGCAAATGGGGCCTGATAAACAGGCTCAGGGCCCTTTCTATGAGCAGGTCTTTCTAAACAAACAAAAATGATAAAATCAAAAAACTAATGAAAAACATTTTGAACAATGAGCTGGTAAAAAGGGTGTTAAGAGGAGATAAAAACAAGAACGGAATTTTAAAGAAAGAAGAGGAAGGAAAGATTGAAAAGAAAGATATGCTGAGAAAGAGCTGGTTTGAAACAGGAATCAATACTGGTGTAATGAAATAAATATTGGCTTTAAGTGCCAGAAGAAATCCAGTGCTATGAGGAGCAATGAACCGCTAAGAGGATTGGAAAGGGAGGTGGGGGGGGGGGCGAGTCTGGAAATGAGGAGAGGGAGAAGCTGTTGTGAAGTGACTTGTAGATTTAAGGAGGACGATTGAAGGCTCACGGGAAGTGAGGTTTCAACATACAAAAGAGATTAGCTGACCACTGGTCAAGTTGACCACTGACGTTTAAATGAGCTAATGAATTCAAAGCGTAATAAAGTCTCAATAGCTGACTGTGTCTGGCTCCTAGTTCTATTACATTATGTGGAGAGTCATTCTATTTCTATTACCTTATGTGGAGAGTCATTCTAGTTCTATAAAGTGGAGAGTCATTCTATTTCTATTACCTTATGTGGGGAGTCGTTCTATTTCTATTACATTATGTGGAGAGTCATTCTAGTTCTATAAAGTGGAGAGTCATTCTATTTCTATTACCTTATGTGGGGAGTCGTTCTATTTCTATTACCTTATGTGGGGAGTCGTTCTATTTCTATTACCTTATGTGGGGAGTCGTTCTATTTCTATTACCTTATGTGGGGAGTCGTTCTATTTCTATTACCTTATGTG
Organism: Biomphalaria glabrata; assembly: GCF_947242115.1. Lineage (NCBI taxonomy): Eukaryota > Metazoa > Mollusca > Gastropoda > Planorbidae > Biomphalaria > Biomphalaria glabrata. The sequence continues at coordinate 16,668,327 of NC_074714.1, read as the reverse complement.
GAGAGTCATTCTATTTCTATTACCTTATGTGGGGAGTCGTTCTATTTCTATTACCTTATGTGGAGAGTCATTCTATTTCTATTACCTTATGTGGGGAGTCATTCTATTTCTATTACCTTATGTGGGGAGTCGTTCTATTTCTATTACCTTATGTGGGGAGTCGTTCTATTTCTATTACCTTATGTGGGGAGTCATTCTATTTCTATTACCTTATGTGGGGAGTCATTCTATTTCTATTACCTTATGTGGGGAGTCGTTCTATTTCTATTACCTTATGTGGGGAGTCGTTCTATTTCTATTACCTTATGTGGGGAGTCATTCTATTTCTATTACATTATGTGGAGAGTCATTCTAGTTCTATAAAGTGGAGAGTCATTCTATTTCTATTACCTTATGTGGGGAGTCGTTCTATTTCTATTACATTATGTGGAGAGTCATTCTATTTCTATAAACTAATGTGGAAAGTCATTCTATTTCTATTACCTTATGTGGGGAGTCGTTCTATTTCTATTACCTTATGTGGGGAGTCATTCTATTTCTATTACATTATGTGGAGAGTCATTCTAGTTCTATAAAGTGGAGAGTCATTCTATTTCTATTACCTTATGTGGGGAGTCGTTCTATTTCTATTACATTATGTGGAGAGTCATTCTATTTCTATAAACTAATGTGGAAAGTCATTCTATTTATATTACCTTATGTGGGGAGTCGTTCTATATAAATTACCTTATTTGGTTAGTCATTCTATTTCTATTACCTTATGTGGGGAGTCATTCTATTTAAATTACCTAATATGGGGAGTCATTCTATATAAATTACCTTATGTGGGGAGTCATTCTATTTATTTTACCTTGTGGGGAGTCATTATATTTATATTACCTTATGTGGGGAGTCATTCTATTTATAATACTGTTTCATTTCATTTCCCAGCACTAGCGGTATGACTGACTGTTATGGAGTGTGCATGTGTGTTTCTATGGTGACGATGAGAAGTGGTTAACGATTGGTTGATGACTATGCAAGGGGAATGATGCAAGATAAGCGCATTGTCGTCAGGTCCTAGTAATGGCGGGAAAAGGTCAACGTGTTTTGTTCTTGTTATTGTTTTGTTAGTTTGTTTTATTTTTTACTCTGTCTGTATTTCTATCTGGTCAAAAGTGTGTACACGTTATTTCTCCTACACCCCTTCACGGATCAATCTGAAATTTCACACAATTATTTATTGGCATAGACAAGACATGAATCAATAAAAACAAGGTTACAAAGACAGTTTGTGTGGAAATACAAACTCAAAATCGGCCTTCGAAGTGGTCCACCCAGGCAGGTAAAAAGGCAGGTATCAATATTTTCAGAAAGAACGTCAGAATTCAATTATATCAAAGACAAATGACAAAGAGAAAAGGGGAAAGAAGATTGACAGATCTTGTGTGGTGCCCCAGCTGCCCAATGGATAGGTGAAAGTGAATGTAAAGTTATATGCGAACCTGGCCTAACTGATGTCTTTTAATGAATATCTAATTGATCTAATTGTAAGTATTCCGTTGTTTATGTCAAGGTCTCCTTTATAAAAAATTTGAAAACGTACTTAACTTATTAATTGTTGTTTCAAATTATGTCCAAATTATATGCATACTAAATTGATTTTTTCCTCTAAAAAAAAAGGAAACATTATTTTTGGTAAATGTAGTAGCTAGTAGGACAGAACTTACAGAACGTAGCAATAAAAATGTAAAAAAAAAGTCTAAAACCTTTTGCATAAGTGTGTTAGAAATATGGTACATGTTGATCCCCCCTACTAATGAGCCTCCCGTGTTTGTTACTATTAATAGTGAATATGTAAAAGTGGTGTATTTATATGAAAAAAACTGCTTGCATAAGTGATTTAAAAAATTAGATTTTTCGCTTTTAGAAAAGAAAAAAGTAGCCGTTGCATCAGAACTTTAAATGAACTAAAATATTATGATGTCGGATTTTCACTATCTTTCTAGTTTACGAGATCTAAACGGGACAGACGGACGGACAGACGGACAGACATTTCACACAAAACTAATAGCGTCTATTTTCCTTTCGGGGGTCGCTAAAAAAAGTAGCTAACTAGACAATAAAATACTGGTAATTCATTATTTTGTTTAATAGCAACAAAGTAAAATAATACTTCAGTATTCACAAATATGGCTAAATTTTTTGGGTTTAATAATTGTTAAGGCTATTTCTCCCTCACGCTTTCTCTGATCCAGTTGATACTTTAAACAATAACTTTTTGTACCTAACAAAACATGAATCAATAAACAAAAAACAATATTTTTAAAAAGTCAATTAATTATTGGTAAATAGTCACTTTGTTTGATGTCAAATAAAGGAAATAACTTGTACATTATCGGTAGATATAGTTTAAAGAAGGAAGTTCTTCCTCCTCAAGCTTTTAATTTTTTAAAGGATTTTTATATTTTGCTTGTTTTATGCTTTTTTTTTATGTTTTTTTTTTTTACCATCTGAAGCCTATTGAAATGTATCCAGTGTAGTTTGTTCATTCTGCTATTGTTTTGTTGGACAAGTCAATGTACAAACTTGTTAAGACGATAGCATGCAGCTCAACACAAACACTGATCAATAAAAATACAGAATAACATCGACGTACAAAACAAGATTACAAAGAGCGTTTGAGTAAACGCAAACTCAGAGGCGGCCCCCGAAGTGTCCATATGGAAGCGTACAATAAAAATCATTTTAAAAAAATATTATTTCAAGTGGCATTTAACTAAAATAATATAAATCGTGTATACAGACATATGCATATAATCTCTTAGAGATTAAAAAGTAAAATAAGGTCATGTTTCTATGTTAGTGTCTGTTGTGCAAATAAAGTTTGTATGAAAAGATTTCACACCTGCCATTATATTTTGAGAATATTTCGATATTATAGACTCAAAAGAGTACGAAGTTATTCTTAACAGTTAAATTCAGGAACGTATCTATCTGACACAACTTTTCCTAAGTTTCATTATAGACAAAAACTTCCGACAAAGATATGAAAATACAGATATTGTAAACATTATAAAATAAATTTATGAAATAGTAAATTTGGAAGATAGGTACTCGTAGAGCTTAACTAAGACAGGTCTTGGTAGAGCTTAAATATGACAGGTACTCGTAGAGCTTAAGCAAGACAGGTCCTAGTAGTTCTTGAAAAGCATAAGTCTAAGTCCTAATAGATTGTAAATAGTACAAAAATAAGATAAGTGCTTTTAGAGATTAAATTTAGGAACATTTAGAAAAACTTCGCTTGTTGTAATGATCAGTAGGTGTGATTTCAATGAATTCAAATTGCTGTTTTGGTTTCACTACTTCAAGGTGAAGAAACGTTGAAATTATCTCCATTCCAGTGAAGTCTTGAAGTCTTCTTTCCGATTCACCATCCACAAGTTTTCTCGTTATTTTCTTAAGTCCGAAACTTGTCTTCGTTTACAGCAGACGTGAGATTTCCTTTTGTGAAATGGGACGTTATTTTTGTGTGATCTAATTTACAAAATAGAACAATCTATTAAATGACACCTATAACGTAATGTGACCACAAATATTTTTTAAAATAAAGATTAATATTCCCTATTAATCTTTGACTATGTTAGATTAATCTTTGACTAGGCTAGATTAATCTTTGACTAGGCTAAAATTAATCTTTGACTAGGATGGATTTATCTTTGACAAGGCTAAATTAATCTTTGACTAGGATAGATTAATCTTTGACTATACTGGATTAATCTTTGACTAGTATGGATTTATCTTTGACAAGGCTAAATTAATCTTTGACTAAGCTGGATTAATCTTTGCCTAGGCTGGATTCATCTTTGACTAGTCTGGATTAATCTTTGACTAGTCTGGAGTTGGTCGTAAGTTTCCGATTCAATTCTCCGCCCTCATTTCAAGGACGAACTTTGCCAACCACGAGAGATTATTGGACAAAGCATCTCTAGATCGTATACTTAGGATAACCTCGATTTGAAAGCAACCTTTACAAACAAATGTGTTCAATCCTAATGCCTAGTCATTTAACCAACACTAGCAGTTGTTTAGAGGCTCAAACTTTGTGCGAAATAAAAACCCAATCAAGGACTGTACAGCACTAGGGACTTAACGTTCAGACAAAGCCGCTAAGTGGCTGCAAAGTTCAAGTCCAAAAAGATCATCTCTATAGCACAATGTGAAACAAGATTAAACAAAATAGTCCCAAGCTGTCTCCAAGTCTATTTTATTCCCGCATCTCTGTGTGATGACCGACTACTAACGTTACAATCGAATGAGTGAAGGCTTAGTTCTTACATATTAAGCCTGTTTAGTTGTAAATAATGATATCTAATGTTAGTTTAAGCCCTACGGCTTTTACATGATCAAAACTAACTTGTTGTTGGTAGTGCGGGTTCTCGCCCGCATCTCTATAGTAGTAAATATAGATTTGACCCGTACCTATTGTATGTAATCACGAACAGTCTGAATTTGTTCATTGTGGCATGTCACAACTTGTTATAACTGCAATGACATTTTGACGCAGACTGGAGAGACAGAGAGAGAGAGAGAGAGGGAAAGAATATGAGAGAGAGAGAGATAGAAAGAGAGACACAATTAAAATGAGACAATAGACACAGAGCAAGCGAAAAAAAAACGTAAATGGCTGCTTGGTTGTGTGGTTTGCGCGCAGGACTGTCGTTCGGACTAATCTATGGTTCAAACCCTGCGCGCTCCCATCCCAGTCGTCCTGCAGCAGGCTCGGACCAGGAAGTAAATTATCTACAACTCTGAAGGAACATTCGAAACATGTCCATTTTGTTATCAATAGTGTCGCTAGTCAGCACTAGTTCCTTATTCAGTGCTGTTACTTTCACTAATAAATGTCTATTGTAAGACTTTATGTAAGATCGAACCTTGAATTCATTACTGTTATATACTCTAGTGGCAGACTAGTGGTAATATAATATATGTTTATCAAGTTTTTTCTCTTCGATTATTGGGAAGAAATTCTTTGTTATTGATAGTAGCTCTAAGAGGGTAGGTAGTTACGTACTGGGGTTGAAATGTATGTATTTCTACTTATATGAGTAACAGTCATAATGCCTAAACTAGGAACTGGTTACAACTACCGCGTTTCTTGCATACGCACGTGATACAGAAAGCTTATGTAATAGGCCAGTGATGCCCAAACTACGGCCCGCGGGCCAGATAAGGTTGGGCATCCCTGTAATAGGCCTTGTTTCAGTTTCCTAATCATTTCACTTTCACTGTATTCTATTTTAAGAATCTATTTCGTTCGTGGCTAAACTTTAATTTTAGGGTCATGCAATAAAAGGGGCTCGAATCTAAATAGACTTTTAGGACCTAATATATTGTTATAGATCGTTCATTTAGTTAATACAAAGAATTCTTTAGTACCATAAGGCTAAGTACCAAATGTTGCCTGCGTTTATGCTATCTGGCGTCGTGCAATGTACGTATAAAGTTTGTGAAGAAATTATTTTTTTTACTATATTGTGTTAGATCCAGTGTACTAAACTGAAAGTATTGTCATCACCTAACTGCACTTTATAAGTAAATGACACCCTGCCCACTAGATGACATTGATTAGAACAAGCTTGATAAGGAACAATGACTGTGTTGCTTTTATTTACATTCTGACGGAGGTGTGCTATCAGTTGTGTGACTTCTGATGACTGAGCCCAGGGATAGCCATCTCGTGTCAAAGTGATTAGTCTGTCACGCATGAGCGCACCAACACGCTCTATCCCTGCACGTGCAATGTAAGGCTGGACTCGTTACGGCTGTCCCCCCCACTTCCCTTCCCAGTCCAGCGGCCAAAAGTAGGTAATTATTTACGGACCAGCATTCAGTTGTTGATCAAGAGAATATGGGATGGAAAGAGAAGTGTGTGGGATGGAAATAGAAGTGTGTGGGATGGAATAGAAGTGTGTGGGATGGAAAGAGAAGTGTGTGGGATGGAAATAGAAGTGTGTGGGATGGAAAAAGAAGTGTGTGGCATGGAAAAGAAGAAGTGTGTGGGATGGAAATCGAAGTGTGTGGGATGGAAATCGAAGTGTGGGGATGGAAAGAGAGAAGTGTGTGGTATGGAAAGAGAGAAGTGTGTGGGATGGAAAGGGAAGTGTTTAGGAGGGAAAGAGAAATGTGTGGGATGGAAAGAGAAGTGTGTGGGATGGAAAGAGAAGTGTGTGGGGTGGAAAGAGAAGTGTATAGGATGGAAATATAAGAGTGTAGGATGGAAAGACAAGTGTGTGGGATGGAAAGAGAAGAGTGTGGTATGGAAAGAAAAGTGTTTGGGATGGAAAGAGTGATTGTGTGGGATGGAAAGAGAAAATTGTGTGGGATGGAAAGAGAGAAGTGTGTGGGATGGAAAGAGAAGAGTGTGGTATGGAGAAAGAGAAGTGAGTGGGATAAAAAGAGAAGTGTGTGGGATAAAAAGAGAAGTGTGTGGGATGGAAAGAGAAGTGTATGGGATGGAAAGAGAAGTGTGTGAGATGGAAAGAGAAGTGTGTGGGATGGAAAGAAAAGAGTGTGTGATGGAAAGAGAAGTGTATGGGATGGAAAGAGAAGTGTGTGGGATGGAAAGAGAAGTGTATGGGATGGAAAGAGAAGAGTGTGAGGTGGAAAGAGAAGTGTGTGGTATGGAAAGAGAAGTGTGGGATGGAAAGAGAAGTGTTTGGGATGGAAAGAGAATTGGGTGAGATGGAAAGAGAGAAGTGTGTGGGATGGAAAGAGAGAATTGTGTGGGATGGAAAGAAAAGTGTATGGGATGGAAAGAGAAGTGTGTGGGATGGAAAGAGAGAAGTGTGTGGGATGGAAAGAGAAGTATGTGGGATGGAAAGAGAGAATTGTGTGGGATGGAAAGAGAGAATTGTGTGGGATGGAAAGAGAAGTGTGTGGGATGGAAAGAGAGAAGTGTGGGAATGGAAAGAGAGAAGTGTGTGGGATGGAAAGAGAGAAGTGTGTGGGATGGAAAAAGAAGTGTTTGGGGTGGAAAGAGAAGTGTGTGGGATAGAAAGAGAAGTGTGTGGGATGGAAAGAGAAGTGTGTGAGATGGAAAGAGAAGTGTATGGGATGGAAAGAGAAGTGTGTGGAATGGACAAATAAGTGTGTGAGATGGAATGAGAAGTGTATGGGATGGAAAGAGAAGTGTGTGGGATGGAAAGAGAGAATTGTGTGGGATAGAAAGAGAAGAGTGTGGGATGGAGAGAGAAGTGTATGATATGGAAAGAGAAGTGTGTGGGGTGGAAAGAGAAGTGTATAGGATGGAAATAGAAGAGTGTGGGATGGAAAGAGAAGTGTGTGGGATGGAAAGAGAAGAGTGTGGTATGGAAAGAAAAGTGTTTGGGATGGAAAGAGTGATTGTGTGGGATGGAAAGAGAAAATTGTGTGGGATGGAAAGAGAGAAGTGTGTGGCATGGAAAGAGAAGTGTGTGGGATGGAAAGAGAAGAGTGTGGTATGGAGAAAGAGAAGTGAGTGGGATAAAAAGAGAAGTGTGTGGGATAAAAAGAGAAGTGTGTGGGATGGAAAGAGAAGTGTATGGGATGGAAAGAAGTGTGTGGGATGGAAAGAGAAGTGTGTGGGATGGAAAGAAAAGAGTGTGGGATGGAAAGAGAAGTGTATGGGATGGAAAGAGAAGTGTGTGGGATGGAAAGAGAAGTGTATGGGATGGAAATAGAAGAGTGTGGGGTGGAAAGAGAAGTGTGTGGTATGGAAAGAGATGTGTGGGATGGAAAGAGAAGTGTTTGGGATGGAAAGAGAATTGTGTGAGATGGAAAGAGAGAATTGTGTGGGATGGAAAGAGAGAATTGTGTGGGATGGAAAGAAAAGTGTATGGGATGGAAAGAGAAGTGTGTGGGATGGAAAGAGAGAAGTGTGTGGGATGGAAAGAGAGAAGTGTGTGGGATGGAAAGAGAGAAGTGTGTGGGATGGAAATCGAAGTGTGTGGGATGGAAATCGAAGTGTGTGGGATTGAAAGAGAAGTTTGTGGGGTGGAAAGAGAAGTGTGTGAGATGAAAAGAGAGAAGTGAGTGGGATGGAAAGAGAAAAGTGTGTGGGATGGAAAGAGATAAGTGTGTGTGTGGTGAATAGTGTTATAGAATGAAATAGGAACGAGGGGGGAGTGTGAATAAATAAGAGAAAGTTCTCTTGGCTTCAAGAGATAAGTGACAAAAGGGTAGAAGGGAATGTTTTTAAACACGAGAGAGTCCTGCTTAACAAGAGAGTGAGCCGAGAGACTCTAAGAAAGAATGGGCAGAGTGGACACAGAGATATGCTCCTCCTTCGTGGTCAAAGATGAACACATTTCTCAATTGCTATGAACTCTAAGATGGCTCTGAAGTCCAGCACATGGATACTGAGAGAGCAAGAATTGTGATAAGAGATATACTAAGGGAGATAGAGAGTGCAAGAAAGAGAGAGAAAGAGAGGAAGGTAAATAAAGAGAGAAAAAGATGATGATGCGCATAGAGATACTGAAAGAGAGAGATAGAGGAGAGAGAGAAAGAAAGGAGAGAGAGAGAAGAATTAAGGAAAGTGAGCACCATAAATGAAAGCAATAAGAAATAAATGTGAGAGGGGGGTATATTAGCGGAGAGTACTGAGACATTAAGCAATTAATTAGCACATTGATCCCAGCCATTCCAGGCACGATGAATTGGATTGGAAGAGACAGCTGAAGGGGATTTTATTAGAGCAATGTCAATTGATATAAACTCTGTGTCCGCTTCTGCTAGATCTACCACTATATAGCAATAGACGATGATATTAACCCTAATGTACCCAAACTAAAGTTTAGATTCACAGCCTCTTTTATGCAAAGCTCATATCTTTAATCTGAGAGTGTCGTGATGCGGCGTATCCTTGTTGATGTCCAAGGGCTGAGCCAAAGGCTCTTCGAGCCCTAAGTTTGAAAAAAAACTTGTTTGGATTCCAAACAGTAAAAAAAAAAAACCTGTGAGAACACAGTTCTGTTTGAGAGAGACCCGAGTCAATGCCTATGTAAAGCATTGCTGTTTCCAATGCCTTTGGCCCCCGACGCATGCTTGGCTGCACATGGCCGAAGGCCGAGGGCACCGGGAGCCTCCGCCATTTTCCTTCGCTGTACCAAGCTAACTGTGCGGGACCCGCCATTTATGTAACGGTCCCTTTGAGGAACAGCGCATGGATGTGGGACGTGTTTGTGGGGACTTTTTTACAACCCCGCCCGTGCAAGAGGTTGACTCTCGTCTACCCGTGGGCATCCCCACGGGAGTTATGTTTCGCCATTCATTTAGCCTAGCTACCCCTCAAGTAGCCGTTTCCACCCAGGTGCCACGATGAGGCAGAACAGCGTACCCGGGTGCGGCGTATCCAACAATTCGACTAGTCCCATGAATTGAAGTCATTGTATTCACAGAAACTGAATGCATCATTAAGCCTCTGCTTGTATCACTTGGGTCTCTGAAAACTCCTATACACTATAACAGTACACTACTTATAATTAATGAATGGCCTCTTGTATTGCCATGAGAGTCAGGACAAGGGAGAAAACTGCAGATACTCCTGGCATCTGACATTTGCATGGATCGAAGGGAGTATCGAAAGTAGCAGGATAATGAGGTCATTAGAACAAGTCAACAAACCATGTCAAACTATTGTACCAACACACAAACACACACTCTAACTTACTATATGCAGATAACTTTATTACTTTTACTATATCGTTGGATAGACTTGTTGAATTATCTGAAGCATAGAATTGTATTCTATGAATTTCCTTTTCTGTTAATCAATATCCATCCCCCCTCTATACCACTAATTCTCTGTCTGTCTGCCTGTTTCTCTCTCTCTCTCTCTCTCTCTCTCTCTCTCTCTCATTGTTTCTTTCCTCATATATTTCTGAGGGCATCTTTCTTTTTTTTTTCTTACGTATTTTTTCATTTTATTTATTCATCTTTTGTCTTCATACACACACACTCTCTCTCTCATTATCTCTCTCATTCTCTCTCTTTCTCATTCTCTATCTCTCTCATTGTCTCTCTCTCTCTCTCATTCTCTCTCTCTCATTCTCTCTCTCTCTCATTCTCTCTCTCATTCTCCCGCACTCATTCTCTCTCATTCTCTCTCACCCATTCTCTCTCTCTCTCATTCTCCTTCACTCATTCTCTCTCTCTCTCTCTCTCATTCTCCCTCACTCATTCTCTCTCTCTCTCATTCTCTCTCGCTCATTCATTCTCTCTCGCTCATTCTCTCTCTCTCATTCTTTCTCGCTCATTCTCTCTCTCTCTCACTTTAATTTTCTCTCTTTCTCTCTCTCTCTCTCTCTCTCTCTCTTCTAATTCAGACTCACATTTTGTTTAAAAAGAAACAGTCAAACTGAACCAACTGATCACCAGCAGTCAAAACCTGACAACTTTTGACGCACATAAATCGACAGTCATGTGACCAGATACTAAATGGTGCCAACGACCAAACATTGCACACCAATTAACGTGTTAGGGACTAGTGTGTGTGTGAGAGAGATTAACTTTCAATTATTTATAGAAACACTCTGTTGTTGCCTGTACTTTGCATTATTGTGATGAAACATTCTGGACTTCATGCAGAGAACAAGAAAAACACCCACAATACTTTCTTAAAGACAATACTTCCTTTGTACAACTTATAAAGCGATTTACTTCTCCTGGTCACTCTCGAACGTCAGATTGTTTTTTTTAATGGAGTATTTTTATACCCCGCCACATCCAAAGATCTAGTAACTCTTTTCCCAACGCTATATAGCAACTGTCAAATTTCAAGAAAACCGCTACAGTCGTTTTCGAGAACTGTGTCCAGATTTTTGAGCCCAGCCAGAAGGTTTCAGATTCCATGAAGGTAGGAGTTGAATAGAGGTATTGTTATAAGGGGCGAGGTGGCCGAGTGGTAAAGCGCTTGGCTCCCAAACCGAGGGTTTCCAAGCTCGAATCTGGGTACAAACTGGGATTTCTAATTTTAGAATTTTAAAGGTTGACCTGAGTCCACCCAACTTAAATGGGTACCTAAAATTAGTTGGGCAAAGTAAATCGGTTGGTCGTTGTGCTAGCCATATGAAACACTCGTCAACCGTCGGCCATAGAAACAGATAACCTTTACATCATCTGCCCTAGATCTAGATCTATAAACCTCATGGTCCGAAAAGGTATAGTTTGCTTGTTTACTTTTACATTCATTACAAAAATAAGAAAAAGATTCATTTCAAATTGAATTCATTTAGAGACAAAAACTACATTTCTAGTGGATTAAATAGCACAATTACTTACCTTTTTTTAATAGTTACATGTCCCAATAGTCATCAAGAAACTGAAGACAAACTTGATGGCGATATTATATGTCAGCATTGAATTCCCAAAGACGGTGTACGTAACACACACACACACACACACATTCAGGTCTCTCTCTTTCTCTCTTCCACCTCAACGTGATTGTAAAACTATCGCACAAGTTGCTGCTGTAACCACACGACGGCAGCCCCACAGTGTCAACGTGGTACCTTCTGAGACGACCCGCGCGTCTCCGCGTCCATCTGAACCAGTCGTTGACGCGACCTGTGTGCGAACACGCGCCACATCAGACGCGAAGATAAAACAAAAAAAGGATTGCATGCAATTGTTTTTGACGTTCGCTGTATGCGTGGATTAAATGAGATCTGAAATCATACACTGGTAGAGCTATGTTGATGTGGTTTTTTTTTTAACTTTTTATAAACTAAAACTAAAAAAAGATGGTCTTAATATTTGTGTTCTGTGGTTGTTTATTGAGAGTCTACACTACTGGCCATGGCTCGCAAATACCTTCCTGCAGGGAACAGTACCAGGGAAAAGAAATATTTGCAGACAGAAAGTAATGGAAGAACAGACGAATATTCCAAATTGAGTAGAGTAACACCATTAGTAAAATCACTAAACTTAGTGACACTTCATGAGAGAAGAATAAAAAGTAAAGTAGCTATAATACACAAAACACTAAACCATAACTTACAAATAGAAAAACAAAACCTAATGAAATACTCAGAAAGACACAAAGATAGAGACACATTTCTTATTCCATACGCTAGAACAAATTCTAAAATTGATCCTTCTTTCCTAATGACATCAGAGAATGGAATGGGTTGCCTGAATCAGACAGGAAAACAAACGACATAGCAGAGCTTAAGTCATTGACTAACATGTATGACTAGATTGACACATGAAATGCGTAGGACGTAACTATCTTCTTGTTTGAAGTTATATCTGTAATATATATGATAAGAAAAGAAATCTGATCTTAAAAATTAAACAGAAAAACATTTAAAATACTTTTTAAAAAAAAGACAATACCTTCATTATACAAGTTACAGAGCGATTGTTTCTCTCTAAATAAGTAATGAATGTAACATTAAAATACAATGTAACATTTTTTACCTCGTCCCACCCCCACCCCTTTTTTTTCCCCTCGAGAAAGAATCCTGGGTAAGCGATTTGAAGGATCTACTAAAATACTAAATTATTAAAATTAAATTATAGCTTTTATATAGCGCTACTTTCATGCTTATAGCATGCTCAGATCGCTTTGGTCCAATCTCAGTTGTGGACCAGTGGGAGGGGGAGGGGGTATCTAGGAGAAGGTTTTTCCGTCCTGCCTTTAGTAAAGCGTTTAGGCGCTCAGTAAACACAACTCGAATCGTGTATCGAACCTCGAGCCCCCTTCATAGGTAGCCAAGCCAAGCTAAGTTCAAGCGCACTTAGCCTCTCGACCACGCTTCCCACTAGACTACTAGACTTTATAATATTTCAATGTAAGGCCTTTAGATCTTAGAAGATGATGTCCTAAGTACACATTAATTTATTAAACTCTTGAATAAATAATGTCTACATATGAAAATACCCGAAGACGTCAACTCAGTTCAAGATTAATATTTTCTCCTTCTCCAGCTAAAAGTTAAATTTATTTCTTTTCTTACACTCATAAAATGATAACGGTCGAACTAGAGTGTCCCCCAGTATGGCCAACGAGCTAGGTTTTTTTTTTTCCCCAATGATATACAGGACTTGTCCAATTTCTAGGAAAATCGTTAGAGGCGTTTTCGAGATCCATATCCGTCCAGGAAGTTTTTCACACCCAAAAGGTTACCTAAAGTGACGAGTTGAATAGAGGTATTGTTGCAAAGAGACGACAGATGCCTTTAAAATGATTCGTCAAAATGAACATATTTCTAATATTATTTTTTAACTACATAGCAATTTTAGTTGCACATCAATGTTAACTTTTTCAAACAAGATATTGACTATTTATTATCCCTCTATTCAAGTTAGAACTTTATGGAGGGTGGAACCTGGAAATGGATCTCACAAACGGCAGCTAATGTCAGGTAATAGTCAACTCCGAGCTATGCTTACTATGATATGCTGTTGTTTATTTACCAAACTTTTTCGTTCATAGGATGTCATTGATGGATGAAGGCTATAGTGAGTTGAACAAATCAAAATCTGATTTAAGGTACAATAAGTGTATGGATTGGAATGCAAGAATGGGCGTTGTTGTAAAATACAAATCTGATAGTTTTTCATTTGTATTTTGTGTATTTTTGTTACTAGTGTTTCATTTTCTGAGATTTTATTGTATAATATAATAGCCAGTTATATAATGTATGCAAGTTCGAACTTAATTTTTTTTAAATTACTAAATGCTTTTTGCCAGGAAGGTTAATTTCTAAAGTGGCAGTTAAGTGAATGAACAAGTTGTTGTTCTTAGTTTGCCCTTACCATAGCACCAGTTACTTCCCTTTCACTAATGTCTTCCTCGAGCAGGGAATCTGTATTTTCAATCGATATTTGTAATCCGAAGGATTCGGTAATAAAACTTTATTTCATTTCAAAAAGAAGTAGTAAATGAAACAAGACAACCATCTATAATTTAAATATATTTTATTTGAGTATAAATTCTTTTAAACAAATTAATTTAGCCTTTTATGATAAAGCAAAGTAATTTTAAGTAATCAGCCAAGATATTTATTCTGAATTAAGACAACTTTTAGCAAATCCCAAACTTTTTTCCCAACGGAAACTTCGCACAGTCGAAGAATTTACGAAATTAACAAAAATTATTTATAAGGTTTGATTTTTTTTCAATTTTTTAAAATAAAATATAATCAAACTATATTATAAATTAAATTATTTTTCAAGTATAAATACTTAAAAAAATAAATAATTATATATAGGGTTCTGCGTAACAGTTTGGGAACCAGTAATGGAACAATTTAAATAAGCAAAACTGCACAGTTAAACATATTCAAAATAGGCAGTAATACATTGTACATTATGAGTATTATATTCAAATTCCAAAATACACTAAAAGCAACGGAGTGGTCCAAAAAAAAGGTCCTATAAAGGCAGTGGAGAGTAGAGCAGCACATCGTCATCTTGAAAGAGTTAAGTTCAAATTTCAAACGTTTGGGAAAAGTTTTTTGTATGTCTTATAAATTTGATTTGTGCCTTGGGTTGGTAAGAAGTTTTTTTTAAAATGAATCCCAATAAAACATGAGTACGAAGTTGACTGTAGGTTGAGTACTCACTCGGTTCAGTTTCGTTGTTTCTCTGATGGCTGTAAACATAATCTGTTTCATTGTTGTTATTGAACAGATTGAACAGTTTGATACATAACATGAAGACGGCTTTATGGAATGTTTTGATTACAATAAATACAAAGAAAAATAGATGCCATTGAGTGTGTATATGAATGTAGATGTGGGAATGTTTGAAGGAATATGTGTGTTGATACAAATGTAGATGTGTTTGTTCATGTGAATGTGGCTGCATGTTGAGTGTATGGGAGGGTTATATCATGCGAGGATTAAAACTGTACAACAAAGCAACAACATATATTTCAACATTTAAATATCTCATTTTGTAGCACGTCATGATATAAATCTTGCTATGAAATGTTATAATGTAACATGTCATTATGTAACTTTCAGATATGTAACTTTTCATTACATAACATGTCATAGTGTAACTTCAATCTATGGTACCATTTCATTACGTAAAATGTCATTATCTCATTGTGTAACATCCAGCTTTGTAAGACGTAATTATGTAACATCTGACTATACAACATGTAATAAAGTAAAATCTCGTGAAGTAACATGTCTCTATGAAATGTGTCATTGTATAACATTTATTATGTTACTCTCTATTGTGCTATGTAAATCAATCTAACACCTCACTATATAAAACCTCGTCAATCAACAAAATGGTAACCTCTCCACGATGCTCAGAAACGTGCACTCTGTACAGATGGAAAACAAAATGAATCACTTTCACATGGTCTATCTCAGAACAAAGACAAATACTGATGGCAAGAAAAATACTTACAGTCCCATATATATAGTATAGTATGAATATAAGTATATAGGCTATGTAATGTGATTTTAAATATATATATATATAGGCTATACATCACACTACACACAATAACTCACTACACACTACGTTACATCTCTCTACGAAACACACATACATATATGTATGTGTGTGTGTGTTGTGAAAACGTTTAGGTCTTAGGTGGAACATTTCATATTAAATTTTTTTTTATAATTTATACTTTATACTATTTTACTACTTTATATTTAGCAAAACAAAACTCTAGTTGTATAACAACTTTGTTCATTGCTAATAATGAACCATAATCTTCAAATACAAATATAGAATCAAATAAAATACTCAGAAAGACAAGAAGATAAAGGCACAGTCCTCGTTCCATATGCTAGAACAAATTTGTACAAATGCTCCTTCTTCCCTAGTGCTATTAGAGCATGGAATGGGTTGCCTGAGCTAGCCAGGAAAACCAGTGACTTGGCAGAATTTAAGTCATTGGTTAACATGCATGACTACATGCATGACGCTTAGGACGTAATCATCTTCTTTTTTGAAGTAACGTCTGTATTTTATAAGTTAGGAATCTTTTGAAGGATTCTGGCAATCAAACTAATGTACATTATTAAGGCTCGTGTGTTTCTAATGTTATAAAACAACATTTCTTATACTTATGATTCACATTTAATGTCGTAAACAATGCTTGCAATACACATACGACTTCATTTAATGTTGCAACTTTCTCAATGTCTCATTGAGAAAGAGTCTAAGGTTACTAGACTTTTTAAAAGTGTATTGCGTGCCACGATTTTCAAAGTATCAATTTATCCGTTTCAACTTTGTGTTGAGAAACATCTTACCAATTGCTTACAGGTGTAATTGTAAGTCTAATCAAGTCAGAGAGAACAAGTCACGTGGTTCCAATGAGACAATTCACTAACATCATTTTCTTTGCTTCTCAACTGTAACATTGCAATAACCTCTGTCTGTTCTAAAAACTGAATCTACGATGATTTTTTTATGTAGAAAAGAAACAAATAATAACAGTAACTTAAGCGAACGTGACATTCTCTATTTCTTCCGGTTTTGTTGGAATTCTGAGATTTGTGACAGTGACTATAGGGGAACACAACGCCACGTTAGAGCTGGCAGTGTTAACATCTTTTTCTGGTGTAGGAGCAGATGAATCTTGTGGATGGAACTTCCTGGAGCTAGACAAGTTATTGGCCCTTGTTTGTTCTAAGGCAGAAGGAAGCCCAGCTCCCACAACGACACTGCTAGTTTGTGTTTGTGAAATGTGTCTGTTCTCACTGCTAGCAGGATCAGCTAAATTAACCGTCTGGTCATCCCGAGGTGCGTACGTCAAAGGCGATAACGGATTGGTCAAATTGTTGAGATTAGTCTGACCAGAAGACTGATAGGTAGGATTGCTTTGATGAATGCTTAGACTGCTTGGTCTAACTGCTGCTGCTACTTGCTGGTGGTTTCCACGCTTAGTTTGGACATTGCTAGGTATATTGAGTGGTAACGTAGTGTTCCTTTGCTGCCTAGTGCTGGGGACAAGTTCGTTCTCAACTAGGTCATGATTTTCATTGATCTCCTGGTTTGAGAATGTCTGGTGCACCTGGTAGTCTCCAGGATCTAACTGTCTGGCTGTGCCGTTACTAAAATCAATTCTAGATGCATTTCCAGTAAGTTCTTGGTGATGAACTAACTGGTAGAGTGGATCAGTTGGTGTCAGGTATTCACAGGAACCAAATAAGGAGCTCAATGTTTCCTCAGGTATGATGGTAGTGATTAAATCTGAAGCAGGCAACGTCTGGCCTCTAGTTGGTGTATGAGAGGATGGTAAAACTGGAACAGCTAGCACATTTCCATTATTTAATGGAACTAAAACATAGTTAGACATTGGACCACGAAAACGAGTTTGCAGTCTTGTAATTGTGTTTGGAATTTGGGGAGTCCCTCCAGGAGTTACATCAGCTTGCTGGGCCGGTTCCATGTTTGATCCAGAAGTAGAGGCCGGGCCTACATTTAAAGGTTGAACTTGCTGTGTAGGCCTTGTCTTATTGATGGGTAGCAATTCAATGCCAGGGCTAGTTACAGGAGTCGACTGCATATTTCTAGCTCTAGGCACATGAGACTTAGGAGTCTGTTGTGGCAAAATGTCTGCATAGCTACAAGTTGAGGTATAAGGGAGTGAAGAAGCTCTTTGTCTGACTCCACCGAGAGACGACGTTGATCTGTCTGATGAGACAGTTCCAGAACTTGCGCTGGACCCTCGATGGGGCTCAAACGATTTCTCGTAGTAGTGAGAGCTGGTGACGTCATATGGCACTTGAGTAGGACTCCGTGATACCTTGCCCAGATCATCTGACCTAGTTGGAAGAGCAGCATGTTGGGATGCCTCTTTGCCTCTCGGTGGAAGCTCGGGCCTCTCACCTTTTAAGCTGTTCCCTCGCTGTTTTAATAGGATATTGTTGTTCTCAATATTCGTCTCCCCTTTCTGTCTGAGCCCTACATATAAAGAATACAAAGTCAGTTTGCTATGTTCTCGTATAGTCCTTGTACTCTAACTTGGTATCTGTCTTACTCTAACATGGTATCTGTCTTACTCTAACATGGTATCTGTCTTACTCTAACATGGTATCTGTCTAACTCTAACATGGTATCTGTCTAACTCTAACATGGTATCTGTCTTACTCTAACAAGGTATCTGTCTTACTCTAACAAGGTATCTGTCTTACTCTAACAAGGTATCTGTCTTACTCTAACAAGGTATCTGTCTTACTCTAACTTGGTATCTGTCTTACTCTAACTTGGTATCTGTCTTACTCTAACATGGTATCTGTCTAACTCTAACATGGTATCTGTCTTACTCTAACAAGGTATCTGTCTTATTCTAACAAGGTATCTGTCTTACTCTAACAAGGTATCTGTCTTACTCTAACAAGGTATCTGTCTTACTCTAACAAGGTATCTGTCTTACTCTAACTTGGTATCTGTCTTACTCTAACAAGGTATCTGTCTTACTCTAACAAGGTATCTGTCTAACTCTAACATGGTATCTGTCTTACTCTAACAAGGTATCTGTCTTACTCTAACAAGGTATCTGTCTTACTCTAACAAGGTATCTGTCTTACTCTAACAAGGTATCTGTCTAACTCTAACATGGTATCTGTCTTACTCTAACATGGTATCTGTCTTACTCTAACAAGGTATCTGTCTTACTCTAACTTGGTATCTCTCTTACTCTAACTTGGTATCTGTCTAACTTTAACATGGTATCTGTCTTACTCTAACAATGTATCTGTCTTACTCTAACAAGGTATCTGTCTTACTCTAACTTGGTATCTGTCTTACTCTAACTTGGTATCTGTCTAACTCTAACTTGGTATCTGTCTTACTCTAACTTGGTATCTGTCTTACTCTAACAAGGTATCTGTCTTACTCTAACAAGGTATCTGTCTTACTCTAACAAGGTATCTGTCTTACTCTAATAAGGTATCTGTCTTACTCTAACAAGGTATCTGTCTTACTCTAACTTGGTATGTCTTACTCTAACATGGTATCTGTCTTACTCTAACAAGGTATCTGTCTTACTCTAACAAGGTATCTGTCTTACTCTAACAAGGTATCTGTCTTACTCTAGCTTGGTATCTGTCTTACTCTAACATGGTATCTGTCTTACTCTAACATGGTATCTGTCTTACTCTAACAAGGTATCTGTCTTACTCTAACTTGGTATCTCTCTTACTCTAACTTGGTATCTGTCTAACTTTAACATGGTATCTGTCTTACTCTAACAATGTATCTGTCTTACTCTAACAAGGTATCTGTCTTACTCTAACTTGGTATCTGTCTTACTCTAACTTGGTATCTGTCTAACTCTAACATGGTATCTGTCTTACTCTAACATGGTTTCTGTCTAACTCTAACATGGTATCTGTCTTACTCTAACAAGGTATCTGTCTTATTCTAACAAGGTATCTGTCTTACTCTAACAAGGTATCTGTCTTACTCTAACAAGGTATCTGTCTTACTCTAACAAGGTATCTGTCTTACTCTAACTTGGTATCTGTCTTACTCTAACAAGGTATCTGTCTTACTCTAACAAGGTATCTGTCTAACTCTAACATGGTATCTGTCTTACTCTAACATGGTTTCTGTCTAACTCTAACATGGTATCTGTCTTACTCTAACAAGGTATCTGTCTTATTCTAACAAGGTATCTGTCTTACTCTAACAAGGTATCTGTCTTACTCTAACAAGGTATCTGTCTTACTCTAACAAGGTATCTGTCTTACTCTAACTTGGTATCTGTCTTACTCTAACAAGGTATCTGTCTTACTCTAACAAGGTATCTGTCTAACTCTAACATGGTATCTGTCTTACTCTAACAATGTATCTGTCTTACTCTAACAAGGTATCTATCTTACTCTAACTTTGTATCTGTCTTACTCTAAAAAGGTATCTGTCTTACTCTAACAAGGTATCTGTCTTACTCTAACAAGGTATCTGTCTTACTCTAACATGGTATCTGTCTTACTCTAACATGGTATCTGTCTTACTCTAACAAGGTATCTGTCTTACTCTAACTTGGTATCTCTCTTACTCTAACTTGGTATCTGTCTAACTTTAACATGGTATCTGTCTTACTCTAACAATGTATCTGTCTTACTCTAACAAGGTATCTGTCTTACTCTAACTTGGTATCTGTCTTACTCTAACTTGGTATCTGTCTAACTCTAACATGGTATCTGTCTTACTCTAACATGGTTTCTGTCTAACTCTAACATGGTATCTGTCTTACTCTAACAAGGTATCTGTCTTACTCTAACAAGGTATCTGTCTTACTCTAACAAGGTATCTGTCTTACTCTAACAAGTTATCTGTCTTACTCTAACAAGGTATCTGTCTTACTCTAACAAGGTATCTGTCTTACTCTAACTTGGTATCTGTCTTTCTCTAACATGGTATCTGTCTTACTCTAACAATGTATCTGTCTTACTCTAACAAGGTATCTGTCTTACTCTAACTTGGTATCTGTCTTACTCTAACTTGGTATCTGTCTAACTCTAACATGGTATCTGTCTTACTCTAACATGGTTTCTGTCTAACTCTAACATGGTATCTGTCTTACTCTAACAAGGTATCTGTCTTACTCTAACAAGGTATCTGTCTTACTCTAACTTGGTATCCGTCTGACTCTAACTTGGTATCCGTCTGACTCTAACATGGTATCCGTCTTGCTCTAACAAGGTATCTGTCTTACTCTAACTTGGTATCTGTCTTACTCTAACTTGGTATCTGTCTTAATCTAACAAGGTATCTGTCTTACTCTAACATGGTATCTGTCTTACTCTAACAAGGTATCTGTCTTACTCTAACTTGGTATCTGTCTTACTCTAACTTGGTATCTGTCTAACTCTAACATGGTATCTGTCTTACTCTAACATGGTATCTGTCTTACTCTACCAAGGTATCTGTCTTACTCTAACTTGATATCTGTCTTACTCTAACTTGGTATCTGTCTAACTCTAACATGGTATCTGTCTTACTCTAACATGGTTTCTGTCTAACTCTAACATGGTATCTGTCTTACTCTAACAAGGTATCTGTCTTACTCTAACAAGGTATCTGTCTTACTCTAACTTGGTATCTGTCTTACTCTAACATGGTATCTGTCTTACTCTAACAATGTATCTGTCTTACTCTAACAAGGTATCTGTCTTACTCTAACTTGGTATCTGTCTTACTCTAACAAGGTATCTGTCTTACTCTAACAAGGTATCTGTCTTCTTATATATTCAACAGTACACATGACCCAATAGTCTTTATTTGTTATTTTGAAAATCGTGCATTAAGTTGTTATTTTTAAATTATGAAGCCTACTTCTATATACCGTACTTTCAACACAACATTTAGTTTAATAAGTTTATATTATTGACTGAAAATTAGCTCATGGCAATATTATATGCATTTTGTTGACATACAGATTCATTCTCATCCTAGTAATGCCAGATCGATGCGATGTTATTACAATATGCATGTCAGGTTAGTCCTTTAAAATGGTCCTAATATCCTAACAATGGAAATGCTATAGAAGGATCCTAGGTATCACCTACAAAGACCGCATCACAAATTCAGAGATTAGAAACAGGATTACAACGGAACGTAGGTCAAAGTAGCACTAACTAAAACATTATGGCCATATCACAAGGTCTTCAGGACTTGCAAAGACCTTCCTACAGGGAGCAGTACCAAAATAAGGAATAAGAGGCAGACGGAGAAAGTAATGGGAAGACAACATCAAAGAATGGCCGGGTCTGTTGAAATAACTTCTATAGAAGGCAAAACACAGACAGGAAGGGAGAAAAACGGTCAACAGAAAATTTGTGATGCGTCAGCGGTACCACAGACTGAGGGATAGGTCAAGGTGAAGATGAAGGTGAAGGTCACTGTTTCTAATTTGCATTCCGAAAGTTAATCGGAACATGAAACTCTTGGCCTTTCATTAGTCGTGACAGGTCCCTCATGTTGTCTGTTACTTGACTGTATTCATGATATGCCTCTCATATTGTCTGTTATTTCACTGTATTCATAATATGCCTCTCATATTGTCTGTTATTTGACTGTATTCATGATATGCCTTTAATATTGTCTGTTATTTGACTGTATTCATGATATGCCTCTCATATTGTCTGTTATTTCACTGTATTCATGATATGCCTCTCATATTGTCTGTTATTTGACTGAATTCATGATATGCCTTTAATATTGTCTGTTATTTGACTGTATTCATGATATGCCTCTCATATTGTCTGTTATTTCACTGTATTTATGATATGCCTCTCATATTGTCTGTTATTTGACTGTATTCGTGATATGCCTTTAATATTGTCTGTTATTTGACTGTATTCATGATATGCCTTTCATATTGTCTGTTATTTGACTGTATTCATGATATGCCTCAGATATTGTCTGTTATTTGACTGTATTCATGATATGCCTCAGATACTGTCTGTTATTTGACTGTATTCATGATATGCCTTTAATATTGTCTGTTATTTGACTGAATTCATGATATTCCTCTCATATTGTCTGTTATTTGACTGTATTCATGATATGCCTCAGATATTGTCTGTTATTTGACTGTATTCATGATATGCCTCTCATATTGTCTGTTATTTGACTGTATTTATGATATGCCTCTCA
Source organism: Biomphalaria glabrata (assembly GCF_947242115.1). Classification (NCBI taxonomy): domain Eukaryota; kingdom Metazoa; phylum Mollusca; class Gastropoda; family Planorbidae; genus Biomphalaria; species Biomphalaria glabrata. The sequence continues at coordinate 16,645,716 of NC_074714.1, read as the reverse complement.
TAATGTCTGTTATTTGACTGTATTCATGATATGCCTCTCATATTGTCTGTTATTTGACTGTATTCATGATATGCCTTTAATATTGTCTGTTATTTGACTGAATTCATGATATTCCTCTCATATTGTCTGTTATTTGACTGTATTCATGATATGCCTCAGATATTGTCTGTTATTTGACTGTATTCATGATATGCCTTTAATATTGTCTGTTATTTGACTGTATTTATGATATGCCTCTCATATTGTCTGTTATTTGACTGTATTCATGATATGCCTTTAATATTGTCTGTTATTTGACTGTATTCATGATATGCCTTTAATATTGTCTCTTATTTGACTGTATTTATGATATGCCTCTCATATTGTCTGTTATTTGACTGTATTTATGATATGCCTCTCATATTGTCTGTTATTTGACTGTATTTATGATATGCCTCTCATATTGTCTGTTATTTCACTGTATTTATGATATGCCTCTCATATTGTCTGTTATTTGACTGAATTCATGATATGCCTTTAATATTGTCTGTTATTTGACTGTATTCATGATATGCCTTTAATATTGTCTCTTATTTGACTGTATTTATGATATGCCTCTCATATTGTCTGTTATTTGACTGTATTTATGATATGCCTCTCATAATGTCTGTTATTTGACTGTATTCATGATATGCCTCTCATATTGTCTGTTATTTGACTGTATTCATGATATGCCTTTAATATTGTCTGTTATTTGACTGAATTCATGATATTCCTCTCATATTGTCTGTTATTTGACTGTATTCATGATATGCCTCAGATATTGTCTGTTATTTGACTGTATTCATGATATGCCTTTAATATTGTCTCTTATTTGACTGTATTTATGATATGCCTCTCATATTGTCTGTTATTTGACTGTATTCATGATATGTCTTTAATATTGTCTGTTATTTGACTGTATTCATGATATGCCTTTAATATTGTCTCTTATTTGACTGTATTTATGATATGCCTCTCATATTGTCTGTTATTTGACTGTATTTATGATATGCCTCTCATATTGTCTGTTATTTGACTGTATTCATGATATGCCTTTAATATTGTCTGTTATTTGACTGTATTCATAATATGCCTTTAATATTGTCTGTTATTTGACTGTATTCATGATATGCCTCTCATATTGTCTGTTATTTGACTGTATTTATGATATGCCTCTCATATTGTCTGTTATTTGACTGAATTCATGATATTCTTCTCATATTGTCTGTTATTTGACTGTATTCATGATATGCCTCAGATATTGTCTGTTATTTGACTGTATTCATGATATGCCTCAGATACTGTCTGTTATTTGACTGTATTCATGATATGCCTTTAAAATTGTCTGTTATTTGACTGTATTCATGATATGCCTTTAATATTGTCTTATTTGACTGTATTCATGATATGCCTCTCATATTGTCTGTTATTTGACTGTATTCATGATATGCCTTTAATATTGTCTGTTATTTGACTGTATTCATGATATGCCTCAGATATTGTCTGTTATTTGACTGTATTCATGATATGCCTCGGATACTGTCTGTTATTTGACTGTATTCATGATATGCCTTTAAAATTGTCTGTTATTTGACTGTATTTATGATATGCCTCTCATATTGTCTTATTTGACTGTATTCATGATATGCCTTTAATATTGTCTGTTATTTGACTGTATTCATGATATGCCTTTAATATTGTCTGTTATTTGACTGTATTTATGATATGCCTCTCATATTGTCTGTTATTTGACTGTATTCGTGATATGCCTTTAATATTGTTTGTTATTTGACTGTATTCATGATATGCCTTTAATATTGTCTCTTATTTGACTGTATTTATGATATGCCTCTCATATTGTCTGTTATTTGACTGTATTCATGATATACCTTTAATATTGTCCGCTTTTGTCAGTATTCATGACCTGCCTAGTAAAGTGTCCGTTTAAATGTTTCATTTACTACTGTCATTCTGTTTGTCATAAAGAAAACGTATGTACATAGTTCGCAGGTCAAGAGTTCAAGTAAATGTTACATTTTTCCTTCGACTAATGTTGTTGTTGTTGGGGTTGTCATGGCAATGAGATTACTATCACGTACATGAGGTTGCCGTCAAGTAAATGATATTTTTGTCACGTAAATTAGGTTGCTGTCATGTAAATAAGATTTCCGTCATGTAAACGAGGTTGCTGTCATGTAAACGAGGTTGCTGTCATGTAAATGGATTGTTGTCAAGTAAATGAGGTTGTCATGTAAATGAGGTCAATGTCATGTAAATGAGGTTGCTGTCATGCAAATGATGTTTCTTTCATGTAAATAAGGTTGCTGTCATGTAAATGAGGTCAATGTCATGTAAATGAGGTTGCTGTCATGTAAATGAGGTTGCTTTCATGTAAATGAGGTAGCTGTCATGTAAATGAGGTTGATGTAAATGAGGTTGCTGTCATGTAAATGAGGTTGCTGTCATGTAAATGAGGTTGCTGTCATGTAAATGAGGTTGCTGTTATGTAAATGAGGTTGCTGTTATGTAAATGAGGTTGCTATTACTTTGTATTGTTCTCCATCCACAAAACAGCACCAAGAACACCATTAGAAGTACTAGAAAGGCCAATACACCAACCACCACTGCTAGGGCGATGACCTGCGCTGAGGTGTCACTGGAACCACCGGAAACTGTTTTCTGTGTAGTGACCAATGATGATGGGGTATCGTCGTCATCAATACATTGTGGTATAGACTATTGAACAGAAGAAATAGTAATTTTTTTTTTAAAAAGTGGTAAACAAATATACATCAAGTTAGTGTGAGATGTGGTACTATACTTGATTCATGGAATCAAATGGTACTAAGTTTAAGTGTAAAGAAATATCTATGTTTTTCAGACATAATTCGAATAAAAAAGACAACTAAAATACACACGCAATGTCTAGTGGGAATTGGATTGAAAACGATAACCAAGAGAGATTGTGTAAAAAAAAACCACAAACTTGTAGGGCCCTGTGGGTCTTCTGTTTGGTTAGCAATGTAGTGAAGAAAGCAAGTTTTAATGTACAAAAGAATGTACAATAGATGTCGGACCAAGTAAAACACTACTGCAGTAGAAAATCTTTGTTATTTAATATGCATAGCGTCAGTAGTAGAACTTGAGCGCCTTCTTTTTGGTTGGCATGAGGACTTAATAAAATGTACTGTAATTGAATTTCGTATTTTACTTTTCTGATATTGACAATAAATAAGTATATACGGCTATAATATTTATTTATTTATATCTTCTTTTTTTTTAAATTTCTGGTCTATCTAGAGCCAGCGTACCATTAGAAAATTATATATGTATATATATATATATATATATATATATATATGTGTGTATATGTGTGTGTGTGTTTTTAACATGATGTGTGTTTATTCGCTGTTTCCCCGAGAAATAAAAGAAAAAAACGAGGGAGTTATCTCCTTACCGCACATTCTGAAAGACCAACGCAACTAGAAGTCAGACTGGACAACACAGTCCCCGAGTCATCATAAAATTTAAGAAGTGATGACGAGAAAGTCAATTGACCCTGACTACTGTAGTTACCAACCTGAAATTAAAAGTAAGATTTACAACTCAGGTACATAATAACATACATTGCTACATATTGCTAAATAAAAAAAAAATCTTAATAGGAGATTTTCACACAAGGATGGTCACAGTAATCTGATGTTTGTTTACATTTCATTCTTAAGATCAGATTTTTACAAAGTTTATTATCAATTTTCTCAGTCAAACTGTCTGGTACAAAATGTGTACACGTTAGTTCTCCCACACCCAATCTCAGATCAAGCTGACATTTCGTACAATTATTTCTTTTACAAGAATCAATAAACAAAATTAACCAATTAGTTAATTAATTCTTTGGCAATTAATTATTTTGTTTGGTATTTTGAACAAAGGAAAGAAATTTTACTTGACTCATAAGATGGTATAAGTTGAGTTTCATCTAAAATGAGCTAAAATTGCCCTAAACAAAAACAATGGTAAAATATTTCTAATCGCACAGATTTATTACTGTTGGTCTAGAGTTTAGATTTATTATAAATTTAAATAAATGACTTATCCATATTAATTATTACAATTACAGCTAATACAAGCTTTCGTCTTTTTAAAGTATATATATATATATATTTTTATTTTTTTTGTATTTTCCTTTTTAGGCTCTAAGTCTAAGCACTTAAATTCAGTAAGATAGAAAAAGAAGAAAAAACAGTATGTAGAGATGTTCGGGCGATGTAATAACTCCTGTGAAAATGAAAAGAAGAAAATCAGGTTGGAAATTGAGAAAGTCAAGCGCGTAAATTAAAAGATCCCTACTCTAAATCTACACACCGTTTCTGGACAAAAAATAAACTCAGAATAACCACTGGTGTGTTTGGGACACGATTCCAACATGAACAAGCAAGCACTTTGGTTATTGTTAGTATTAGTATATAATGTCCTTATAATGTCCTACCTTCCTAGTACCCTATGGTGTTTCCCCCAGGTGTTAAAATAAGGTCAACTCGACTGACTTACCTTTACGTAACCATAAGTGTTGTCCCCCTGTTGCTGGATGTTATAGATATAAAAACCGCTGGAGCCATCGCCGTCCTTTGAAAAGGGATAAAACTCATTGTTATGGATGTCCTTGAACTTGACAGTCCTGATTTTATTCGTCAGTTCTACGGGGTCGTATGGCATTCCTTTAAGGTCATCTTTCATGGCTCTACAGGTTGTTCATATAAGAAATGGTTAATTATAATATAAGTTTATAATTGGTGTATAACAGTAAAAAAAAATAGATGAGCTAACACAGGGTGTAGGGGCAGATTTATGGATGTTTGTAAATGAGATTTTCGAAACTCTGCATTATAAACAGCGTAATGTTAATTTTTAGTGTCGATCATTATTTCCGAACAGAGGACTGTTGAGCTCTGTACACGATGTGTTAATAAAATATTTATTCACGAAAGTCTTTAGCTTATAAAATAAATGAATAGAATACTGTATAGTTGTTAAAGGGACAGGTGCGTTTAGGCTACACTCTCCTTATGTATAACGCCTTTGAATATTGTTTCTTTATTGTTATTTAGGTACGAAAGAGTCACATCCCTTCGATTATATATTACCAGGGCATGTATGTGAACAATACGGATTGGGGAGTAGGTCTGAGTAGGACAAAAGAAGTTTTGTGGGTGCACAAATGGATTCACAAGTCAAAAAGTGAATGATTGGAAATATATTTTGCCTAAGCGCAAGAAAAAAACAACAACTTGACAGTAGATTAAAAGATGGGATAGTGAGGAGCTTACTTTAGGGCCAGTCCAGCACTCAGTGTGGCCAAAGTTGCGTGGATAATCACTGGAGACGCAAAAATGGTTGAATTCTGTTCGCTGTAAAGTATATAATGTATATTGAAAATAAAACTTACAATCGATATCATGTTAATCTATGCTTTTCACCAAACACTTTACTTACACTAAAAACATGTATAAAAATTGTTGATTTTTCAGAAAATGTGGACAGCTGCATAGGACATATCACTCTTGCTGCTAAGTGGTATGTATTTGACTTAAGGATCTCTATGTGTGTTCACACGTAACTTTGACTTTTTAAAAACTCACTGCTGATTTTTATAATTAAACCTAAATTTTATTGTTAAAAATTAATTACCATAAGAATATTTTCAAGCAGGCATGATCCTAAATAATGTCATCTCATTACTTACTGAAATTAAACACATTTAGGCTAAAAAAACAACATCTATTTGTCAAAGATTGGATGCTATTCAGAAAAGTAAACATTTATGTATAAAAGATTGGACGCTTTTCAAAAAAGTAAACCTCTAGATACAAAAAGATTGGATGCTATTCAGAAAAGTAAACATTTATATGTAAAAGATTGGATGCTATTCAGAAAAGTAAACATTTATATGTAAACGATTGGATGCTATTCAGAAAAGTAAACATTTGTATGTAAAAGATTGGATGCTATTCAGAAAAGTAAACATTTGTATGTAAACGATTGGATGCTATTCAGAAAAGTAAACATTTATATGTAAAAGATTGGATGCTATTCAGAAAAGTAAACATTTATATGTAAACGATTGGATGCTATTCAGAAAAGTAAACATTTATATGTAAACGATTGGATGCTATTCAGAAAAGTAAACATTTATATGTAAACGATTGGATGCTATTCAGAAAAGTAAACATTTATATGTAAAAGATTGGATGCTATTCAGAAAAGTAAACATTTATATGTAAAAGATTGGATGCTATTCAGAAAAGTAAACATTTATATGTAAACGATTGGATGCTATTCAGAAAAGTAAACATTTATATGTAAACGATTGGATGCTATTCAGAAAAGTAAACATTTATATGTAAACGATTGGATGCTATTCAGAAAAGTAAACATTTATATGTAAACGATTGGATGCTATTCAGAAAAGTAAACATTTATATGTAAAAGATTGGATGCTATTCAGAAAAGTAAACATTTATATGTAAACGATTGGATGCTATTCAGAAAAGTAAACATTTATATGTAAAAGATTGGATGCTATTCAGAAAAGTAAACATTTATATGTAAACGATTGGATGCTATTCAGAAAAGTAAACATTTATATGTAAAAGATTGGATGCTATTCAGAAAAGTAAACATTTATATGTAAAAGATTGGATGCTATTCAGAAAAGTAAACATTTATATGTAAACGATTGGATGCTATTCAGAAAAGTAAACATTTATATGTAAACGATTGGATGCTATTCAGAAAAGTAAACATTTATATGTAAACGATTGGATGCTATTCAGAAAAGTAAACATTTATATGTAAACGATTGGATGCTATTCAGAAAAGTAAACATTTATATGTAAAAGATTGGATGCTATTCAGAAAAGTAAACATTTATATGTAAACGATTGGATGCTATTCAGAAAAGTAAACATTTATATGTAAAAGATTGGATGCTATTCAGAAAAGTAAACATTTATATGTAAACGATTGGATGCTATTCAGAAAAGTAAACATTTATATGTAAAAGATTGGATGCTATTCAGAAAAGTAAACATTTATATGTAAACGATTGGATGCTATTCAGAAAAGTAAACAACTAAGAGATGTGATTAAAATATGATCTAATCATTCTGGCTGATAGGATTCCCTTTGAACAGTTAGAGGTCCAATTAGAGGTCTAGTTAAAGGTCGGAGAAGATCCAATCTCTCATTCCTTTTCTCTTGGTGAACTCTTTCCCTTTCATCAATGGTGAGACTGGAACTCAAGAAAACCCTTCTAGACCCTCTAGACATTATTCAAAAAAAACAAACATCTTGTGACTCCCTAATAGACTATATGAGATTGAAGAATGTAGTTAACTAATATTCAAACAAACATGTTCACAGCTTTAATATATCAATAAAATGATAACAAACCAAACATTGACACTGATGAAATGTTTGAACTAAAATACTTTTTCCCTCACCCAAGACTTGTTCGTTGTGGACATGCCTTGCCATAAATATTACTGAAACTTCCTGGCAAATTACATTGAAAGTATTGCTGCCAAAAATTTCTCATCCAATCATTTGTCAAATTGGCATAGGGGTCCATCTGAACAAGACTCTTCTGTACAAAAAAAAAACATGAGTTCAGAACACATTAGTAAGGTTAAATTTTAAAAATATTTGTTTTTGCTCACAATTAAGATTTTTAACATTCATTTGTTTGTCCTTTCAAATAATTAGATATTAAATATAATACATTAGATAACGTAGAAGCCATTATTTTGTCATCGCTGAAGAAGTGAGTCTTTGCAATTATTTTTACTAAACAAAATCTTTCTCTTAAAATCTGTGATGATGTCCACTAACATAATATGAGTCCTTCATCAATATATTTTCGTACCCTGCCCGTTACCATTCCACGTTGTCCTGCGGGAGGTTTGGACTTGGAAGGAATTTCCCAAACATGTCAAACAGTTTACAAGCAACCAAGTTTTCTAGCCCATTTCTAAGCTGTATTCTTTTTTTATTTGCAATAACTATGGGCATTGGATAAGAGCACCAAGTAAGTAATACAATATATATAGAATATGACGAATCAAGCCATCAGAATCGCGGCTCTACAATGTAGTAAGACGTTTTATAAATAGTTAGTCCATTGGGATTCATTGATGGTCACTATCGACATCAAGTTGGATGAGGGCTTAACATTCAGTTATCTCATTAATTATTATCTATATGGTATTATTCTTTGAATAGGATTGCAAATCTTTCTCTTATCTTATTAAATAACGAGTCAGTGAATATCTTTCTTGCTCCTCTAGCTCTCTTTCTTCCCCTGTCTCTATTGTTAAAACTAACCATACTACTTGCTCAAATCTTCGCAATCTCCCTTGCTAAAACACATTGCTCTTACCTGTAGGACATTGCTGGCATTGTACTCCAGAGGCAGACCCAACACAATTGAGCCCCTGGCCTTTTCACCCCTGTTGTCCAAGAGGTCGTAGTCCACGCCCCAGGCCTCACTTCCAATAAAGGTAAACGTGTCCTGGTACTGGACAGCATTCAGCATGTTTGTTATGATTTGATTCACAGCCAACACAACAATGACCTAAAGATAAAGTTTCTGTGTATAGTTTGGTGTATTTTGGTGTATTTGTATTTTGTATATATATATATATATAAATATATGTTATAATAATATCTATTATAATATAAATTTAAATGTTTAGCAAATAAAATAGAGATCAATAAACAAGTCTCTTTGTTGTTGTTCAGATCTCACTTTTTTACACTTTTATATTTGCTCGAGGCCATACAGTCTGCTTCTAATGTGATCATTTCATAGTCACAACAGATATTCGCCAGTGAGTTCGAGAAGGACAGTTTTAAAGAAATATAAGCAAATATAAAAGATTTGAAAATTCGTATTATGTTATACAAAGCCCATTGGACACCCATCTTTACCGTAGCGTATTATTTTCATGAATATTGGTAAACACAGCTTAGAAAGAAACACCTTCTTGAAAGACAGACGTTACAGTTCCTGTTTTTATATATCGCGGTAACGGTGTCAGAGTTTTGGGAATAGGACAATCAATATAGTCAATAATAAAACTATTTAAGGCTTTCGTTGATTCCAATTATTAAACCTATCTATTCTTTATTACAACACCTCTATTAAAGTCAGAACTCTATGAAAAACGGCTCTAACGATTTGTCTAGAAATGTTAGAGTTAATGTATATCGCTGTGAAAAGAATAACTAGCTCGTAGGCCACAAGATGAAAACTTTAGCTTGACCGTTATCATTTTGCAGGTTAAAAAAAGTTAATTAAAATTTGGCAAGAGATCTATATCTAGGTCTAGATCCAACATCGGCTTTGAAAGGACTATCAGGTTTTTGAAATGACTATCGTTTTCGGGAATTTCTGAAGGCAAAGTTTTTCTGACTGCAGAGTTTAATCAATTAATGTTCAGGAACATTTAGCGTATCGTCTTCTGAGTCTAGATGTTAATGCGTAATACGTATCATTGAAATATTCTAACGTGTACTAGATCTATACATTCGCAGGATTCTTTCTCGGGGAGAAGGTGGAGATGCGGGATAAAATAATGTTCAATTGTTTTTATCTAACAATAGCTCAATAAGTTGCATAAAGAAGGTCTTGTCTTTTTAAAAAGTATTTTTAATGTTCTTCTTGTTTCAATCAACACTTACACTAACCCTAACCCTTACACTTACACTAACCCTAACACTTACATTAACCCTTACCCTAACACTTACATTCAGAAAATTATTGCGGTACTTGTTCATCCTGGCAGCCAATTCATTGGCAGGAGTGTTTTCATCAATTTCAAAGGCGACATCCATACAAATGCCTCCAGCGTCAGTCAATGAACGCAGCTGCTTGTACAAGTCTATGCCATAGACGCTCTTGTAGACAATTGCACCAACACGGGTAACCTTAAAAGTCAAGATTAGCGTACTAGTCAAACTTAAGGGAAGAACGTATACATTTTTCATGCATTAGTTTATAATTAAATCAGACTTGCACCAGACTTGCTGATCTCTGTCTCGACAGGTCTTGGAAACTAGAAATTCTCTACCTGCGTGTTGACATGTATGCACTACGCAAGACAGCAGGGTTTCTGTCCAGGGCTTTAGCGAGAGAGGATTTGAGCCTCTCAAGCCCTCACTCAACTGGAGTTTGATGATGATGATAATGAAATCACAACAATAATTGTAACAACTGGAAGTAAGAAGTAGGTAAAACTACAACTTTCCTTAAGTAAGAAAGATTATCTGCAGTGAAACATGAGTCGTGTTTAGGATCAGTGCTTTTTTTTTGTGACGGTACCTACCGATTGGGCGTATCGGCACCTTTTTCGATGTGGGTAAAAAATATTACTTTTCTTGTATTTTAACGTTTATTATTAATGTATTAAATTTGTCAAAATATGTAGGTCACAGCTGGGACATACTGCATTCCTCACTAATCTTCGGACTCGAGGACTAGCCTTATTATTATTAGTCGTTAGAAGTTAGGCAATCCATCAATGAGTACCGCACCTATTTTTTTTTAACAAAAAAAAGCACTGTTTAGGATAACGAATGAGACTGCAGCAAAGTATTAGTTTGGTTTATACTGAGACAATGAGTCTCAAAAGCTATTTTTTTCTTTTAAATAATTAACTAAACTGAAAGCTAACTTTTAAAAACAAAGTGCTAGACATACAAACTAGAAATCAAGATTTTTTTTTATCAAAGTAGAGTGTTGTAAAAGGAGATGGACTTGAAAAAAAATAGGCCTTTAAACATACAAACTTAAAACTATTGATCTTTTCCTTGTTAGTCTGTGATTAAAAAACTGAAAACGACGACAAGTCGGACACAGCGAGATGCATGTAGGCAAAAATAGAATTTAAAGACAGAAATATTTTTCTTGCATCTTTTTTTCCCTATTTATTTCCATTTCTTTCGTTCATGTGCTTAGTGTGCACCTATTTAGCCCCCACTGTTTTTGTGTTCTTTTTAAATCAAGATTATCAGCATCTCAATTACGTTCTACTAGTTCCCATACCACAATATTCCATCAGTCGATCTAGTAGAAAGAGCATTTGTTCTTTCATCAGTGCTTTTGAACTATACAGGCCAGTCTGTGCTTATTAATGTGTCAACATCTCATTTTATTGTGCGCAACTGAAAGCTATAATACCTGTATATATTCATGGATTACAGGAGAGCCGGCCTTAGCTATAGACAAACAAGGTAGCTGCCTAAAAGCCTTGCACAGGACTCCAAACAATTTTTTCTGATAAATTTGTCTCCAGTGTTGGACTATGTTTTAAATAAATGGCGTTATTTTATTTTTGTTTTGCTGTTCATTTTGTATATTTCTATTTGATTTAGGGCCAATATATTCACTTCGCCTAGAGCCTCCAATTATCTAATGCCATTTTTTTAAATGTCGGCCCTGCTTACCGATTGCATTTTTTTTAAAAAAAGGAAAAATACGTTTACGTTATGCAACATTGAGTGGTGTGTATATGGCTTTAAATACAAACTTATTTCTATTTCAGAAAGTCAATGTCTTGAAACACGTTTTTAAAAATTATTTTCTAAAGCTTGTATGTTGGTCTCATTTCTAAATTTGATTCTCGGTATTGTAGTATAACTGTGTGAAGTACTACCAACTCAAGAAAACATTAAGAAACTGGAACAAACACAAAATAGGGCAGTGAGATTCATAACAAACGAATATTCACATTTGACTAGAGTAACACCTTTAGTAAAATTAGAAAGCCTTCAGGAGAGAGAACTCAAAAGTAAAGTAGCAATTATACATAAAACACTGACCAATAATTTCCACATACAAAACAATACCTAATAAAATACTCAGAAAGACACAAAGATAAAGGCATATTCCTCATCCCATATGCAAGGACAAATTTGTACAAATACTCCTTCTTCCCTAGTGCTATTAGAGCATGGAATGGGTTGCCTGAGCCAGCCAGGAAAACCATTAACTTGACAAAATTTAAGTCATTGGTTAATATGCATGACTAGATGCATGACGATTAGGACGTAATCATCTTTTTTTTTTGAAGTAACGTCTGTATTATATAAGATAAGATACTGTCATTGTTTCAGTGAAGAGTTCCAGAGAGTGCAGTAGATTGATGTAACAACGCCATCGAAAGCTAACCTTAATGGCCTTCAGAACTTCGAAGATCGCTTTGGCTTGCACCACATCACTGCTGACAGTTCTTGAAAAGTAAGGATATCGTACCGAGTCAACAAGGGATGGATTGGTGGCACTGTGAAATGGACAATGGTGACATTTTTTTAAAAATAAGTAAAACAAGCAAAATAAATAAATAAATAAATAAATATATATATATATATATATATATATATATATATATATATATATATATATATATATATATATATAAAGGTGTGTTTAAGGGGAAAAACTGCACATGTAAAGCTATATACTGTACAATTTGTTTCCCTTTTCGATGATACAGAAAATATATTATCACTAATTAATTAGTTAAATAAATATTAATTTTTCTGTCACTTATTTTGTGTTAGGGACAATGAATAATTATGTAAGGTGAAATAAGAAATAAGGTGTACACAATGTGTACCAGACAGATAGAGTGAGTTGATATAAGATTTGTACAAATAGTTCAGACAATGTGATTGTACCTGTGTACATATTGAAAGTGTAAAGTGAATAGATTTATACAATATAAATGTTCCGATATGAAACTCTTTAGCTACTGTAAACTAAGTTTAACTCATGCACACCGCGACTGACCCAAAACTTTATCGATTGCCGTTCCTTTGAAACTAGAAGCTGCCTGGGGGGGGGGGAGAGAGAGAGGAGACATTCAGACCATAGGCCATTCCTAGGCTCTCTTCCTACGAGATGACCAAGAGTTGAAATAGCCCATAGTCGAGGTGACTCTTAGTCAAGATATCCCTTAGTTACAATGAGCTTAGTCGAGGTATCACATATTCCCAATGAGCTTAGTCGAGATATCCCATAGTCACAATGAGCTTAGTCGAGATATCCCATAGTCACAATGAGCTTAGTCGAGATATCCCAGAGTCACAATGAGCTTAGTCGAGATATCCCATACATAGTCACAATGAGCTTAGTCGAGCTGTATTAGTCTCTCCCCACTTCTCTAACATTTTGTGAAACATCTCATTGCGTCTAACATATTAGTCACTTACTGTCATACGAAGCAATGCATTTTGTAATAAATTCTAGACGCTAACATTTAGCGGTATGACATGTATATAAATAGCAAGGCACGACGTCATTTAGCAAGGCACTTAAACGGCACGTCTTTGTTTTAAAGAGCAAACAAATGCAATATAAACAACGTTGTCTGGCTTTGTTTTAGAGTAGTCCGACTAAGAATTATTTGGACTGGAACCTGGTTGTCAAGGTTGAAATTTGGTGTTGACTGGCTATTGCACTTTTGATCATTTATATTTCAGTGATGCTTTACATTCCTCTTCAGGCTCTTGGGGCGCTTCTATATGAAACGTGTGTCCTCACGAGGCTTGGTTCGGATACGATTTTTTATTTGAAGGAGAGGCGGTCCGTGACACGGATGTGGGAATTTTAGTTGACCTCCTGGCAGAAAATGGTTGGGCCCATTTGTTGTATACAAGAAGTCAAACTGACCTGTAAGATATGACTGGAATACCCAATGCTGTTAGAAAGGGCAAGATGGCCAAGGTTAGGGTGCTGGATTGGGCACCAATAAACACAGCAGTGTCACTTTGGCTAAACAGCTTTCCTGTGCTCCCGTCCACTATACTCATTTCTCCACTGAAAATCTGTAATATGACAACAGAAACTAAATAATGTTGACTAATAAATAGAATATATGTAGCTGATACAATGTATGTTAAACTTTGTGGCTATCGCAGTCCAGATTATACAATTTAAAAAAAAAAGATGCAACTATTGTTTCTCTGCTTCTCTTCTATGGTCTGCTCCGTTTTGTCCTATAGCAATAAGACTTATATTCAAGTCTGTTTACCTTCTTGTGTTCTACATAATAACTTAAGTTTAAGTCTGTTAGCCTTGATGTGTGAACATATTCGTTTAGTATATGTTTATTAACATTAATGTGAGAGCAAAATAGTCTCTGTAAAGGTTTATTGGCCTTTATATGCGATCCTACTAACTCTATTGTGATATTATCAGTACTTTTACTGTAACTGGCAGTAACAAGGCCTTGCTTTCACTTAAGGTTACTGCTATTGTCGTGATTTATTATTATAGAACCTGTATCAAAAGCAAAAAGTAACTTTACCTTTGATAGTAAATTGGTGACTCTGATTGGATTGTAACAATCGTCCATGATGAGGTAACCAAACTGTATTCCAGTAGTTTCTCTCAGATATGCCACAGCACTCATGAAAGCTACAGTCTCCAGGTAGTTCAAACTTTGATTTCTGTAAACGGATGTAAGGGAGAGAATTTTGTTATCAGGAGAATAGAAATAGATCTCAGAAAAAAAAGTTTGAAACAGCTAAAGCACTTTCCGTATAAAGTACCTGGTCAAAACATTGATTAAATTACACGTTATGTAAGGTTTTTATTGCCGGAAGTGGTAATGAATATAAACACTCAACTACACATACAATGCTTCCAATTACATTCGTATCAAAAGCCTCTGACTACCAGTCCAACTATTGGTCTCCATGTGTGGCTCAACCAGTCCAACTATTGGTCTCCATGTGTGGCTCAACCAGTCCAACTATTGGTCTCCATGTGTGGCTCAACCAGTCCAACTATTGGCCTCCATGTGTGCCTCAACCAGTCCAACTATTGGTCTCCATGTGTGGCTCAACCAGCCCAACTATTGGCCTCCATGTGTGGCTCAACCAGTCCAACTATTGGTCTCCATGTGTGGCTCAACCAGTCCAACTATTGGCCTCCATGAGTGGCTCAACCAGTCCAACTATTGGCCTCCATGTGTGGCTCAACCAGTCCAACTATTGGTCTCCATGTGTGGCTCAACCAGTCCAACTATTGGTCTCCATGTGTGGCTCAACCAGTCCATCTATTGGCCTCCATGTGTGGCTCAACCAGTCCAACTATTGGTCTCCATGTGTGGCTCAACCAGTCCAACTATTGGCCTCCATGTGTGGCTCAACCAGTCCAACTATTGGTCTCCATGTGTGGCTCAACCAGTCCAACTATTGGCCTCCATGTGTGGCTCAACCAGTCCAACTATTGGCCTCCATGTGTGGCTCAACCAGTCCAACTATTGGTCTCCATGTGTGGCTCAACCAGTCCAACTATTGGCCTCCATGTGTGGCTCAACCAGTCCAACTATTGGTCTCCATGTGTGGCTCAACCAGTCCAACTATTGGCCTCCATGTGTGGCTCAACCAGTCCAACTATTGGCCTCCATGTGTGGCTCAACCAGTCCAACTATTGGTCTCCATGTATGGCTCAACCAGTCCAACTATTGGCCTCCATGTGTGGCTCAACCAGTCCAACTATTGGCCTCCATGTGTGGTTCAACCAGTCCAACTATTGGCCTCCATGTGTGGCTCAACCAGTCCAACTATTGGCCTCCATGTGTGGCTCAACCAGTCCAACTATTGGCCTCCATATGTGGCTCAACCAGTTTAACTATTGGCCTCCATGTGTGGCTCAACCAGTCCAACTATTGGCCTCCATGTGTGGTTTAGATCTAGAGTAAGTTGGGGATGTAAAGGCGGTTGGTCTTTGTGCTGACTTCATGACAGCCTAGTTGACCATTGACTATAGAAAGGGGTTCTTCATCATTAACCAACTTAAAACGCAAAGTCTGAAAGGGATACACTGTTAAGTTATTCAATGCAGACGTATTGATATGTTTGTGATAGTAAATAGTGATGGTAAAATTATAAAAAACTTTGATAGATAACAAAATCTTAAAATCAATTTAAGAAATATAATATACAGGGCCTTGAAGCCAGTACATCTATAGACATTTAACAAGAGACAAATGTGTAGGCTATTTAATTGTTCTAGAAATTTAATTCGTCAATTGTTACGTTTCTTTACAAACATTATCGATGTAAGGTTTATGTACAAATTTTCATTTTCTCTAATACAACTTTTTCATTTTCGTTCATTTGTGACACACGTTGCTATTAATAATAGCAATGCGTTATTGGTAAAAGTAGAGTAATAAATAATGGGACCTCACATTGGTAGAAAACGATGTGGACTACAGCGAAAATATAGCCGTAGTCTGCACTATGTGGCGACAACATAGAAAACAAAGAAAACTATGGACAGCGAAAATGCATTGGTTTCAGCTCTGGGAGCAATACAACTATCGTTTTACAGGATGAACTATAGTACTCTACGACAGAAAGAGGTTAACAATTAACCAATAAATAAATGATATTTATTGTTGATAGGAATCGCAGCTAGTTGTACACAGAGGACACATGTAACTGAACGTCAAATAAACATTTAAATTCCTAAGTCATAAGTTATTATATAATTCAATTAACCTTGACCTACTTGTATTTCCCACAGCCAAATCTGTCACGGGTCGACTGCCAATGGATTGAAAAAAGGCCAACCAGAACGGGTGTGCCGTGGGAGTAGATGTAGTCGATGTTGCCGATGGCTGCACACTCTTGACACAGACTTTTGCACTGAGACGGTTTCATAATGGTCTTGAAGTTGTCTTGTATAGATAGCTTACCATTATTACAGGCCCCGATCTGAAATATATACTTACTTTGTTGTTGAATGTGTAACATTAGCCTACATTTAGATAAGACTGCAATAGGATTTTCTAAGTTTCCATTATTAAACAGCCAGACAGTAACTGTCAAACATTCAATGAAGATATGACTATCGCCCGTTGATTTGCTCCCAGGCTATATTCTGTTTATTTTTGCTCTAGACCCCTTCCATTTTTCTTTCTTAAAACAATAGGATGAGATTAAGTTAAACGCTTCCCAATGCATTCCATTGACCTGCTAACTCTAACATATATTAGGCCTACGTTGACTTGGACCAGCCTGTAAATCCTATCTCTCCACCCCTACAGCTCTCCTACTTAGCCAATAAGGTCCTGGGAATACTATATCATTTTTATCTGCCTTCCTTTTTATTCGCCCCGCCAACTCCCCGCTCCTCAAAACACTTGAATGTCAGTATCTGTTACATCTAATTGCACGGTCCGCTGAACAATGCCACCCCTCTCAAACACGTATGCCACTGCTTTAAATACCATCAGTTGTTTGTTGTTTCTTTTAATCAGTGCTAAAAATCATCTCAGGATAGAGGTTATAAATTCCTTTTTAACTCTATATAGATCGAATAATTAAAAATTAAATTGTGTGAAAAATTCTCGTTAACTGTGGGCCACAGAAACAGATGACCTTGACATCATCTCCCCATAGATAGCTTGGCACGAAAGGGGAATTTTACTTTTGTATTTTATTTTTTTTAACTACCTTATTGCTGTAAAATGTAAAATTATGACTTATATCATAATTGGGGCGTGATGGCTGAATGTTAAAATGTTGACTTCCAAATAGATAAAGACTAGAATTTTGAATTTCGGGATTTTTAGGACGCCCCAGAGTCCACCCAACTCTACTGGGTACCTAACATTACTTGAGAATGTAATGACTTTTAAATCATCTGCCTTATAGATCACAATCTCTGAAAGGGGAACTTTTTTAGATTTACAAATGTTGAGCAGGAAGTAATTAAAGTAAATCAGAATTTAAACTTTTGTATATTCCAATTTTGTTATAAAAGTTTTAGACAATATCTAAAAATAATTCATTTATCTCTTTGCAATGTTTGGTTCATTTGAGAATTAGTGGCATCTTACTTGAGAAAATGTCGATTGGTCAGTGTTGACTTTGATCGAATACAGACACTCGCGTTGACCAATGACTTCCAAGTCTTTATTTACGTCTGCTAAATAGCGGTCGGTAAATTCCTTTGGTCGGTACACTGGATCTATCACTGAGTAGTTTAACTTTTGAAGTGGCATGATAGTTAGTCCTGTCTTGAGAATCTCTTGGAGTCTTGGGCAAACAGTTGCTGAAAATGTCGATTACGACATTATAGTTCTGTCGTTTAAATTTACATTTTGAGAGAGAGGGGGGAAACAGAGAGATTGAGAGAGAAAGGGGGAGCAGAGAGAAAGGGGGAACAGAGAGAAAAGGGGAACAGATACAGAGAGATTAAAAAGGGGAACAGAGACAGAAAGTTGGAACAGAGAGAGAGAAAGGGGGAAATTTAAACCAAAAAAAAAAATGTACAAATCACTGTTTCCTACGAGAGAAGTTAAAAAACTAAATACAAGTTATATTACCAAGCACTGCATATACTTTCTTAAACTGATTATGACATTCAACTGTTCTTTTGTTTTAAAATATTCAATTTTAATAACTTCAAACTTTGTATCACTCGGCGGATAGTAGCGGTATTTTTCTAAACTACAAACCAATTAGCTACAATTTCTTTTAATTCAGCTGTTTCCCTTTTCTTTCTATTTATCACTAAATGTAGATCTAGATCTTAGAACCGAAAGTTCTAAATCTAGATCTAGTCTACATGTTACTCTAGATTGCCCTTGGTCTAGGCTGCACCGAGAAACCGATTTAATCTCACTTCTGTTCATTCGAATAAGGGGGAAAAGAGATCTGAACTGACTGAAAGAGATATTTGTGCAGCGATACTCTCAGGTCACTATATGCTAATGTTAAGTCCAATTACTAACTGGCGGTCTTTTTACGTGATACATAACGGGTTTATATAAGGCTTCTTCACGGTAAAAAGCTTCTACCTCACCTAATTCGAAGTTAGCTCATTCAGTTTAAATTTTCAGAATGAGTCGGATATATTTGCTTCACTTTCAATGGTAACGTCAAACATAGGTTCGTACCCAATGGAAAGATGAAAAAAATACATACTATTGCTTATGGTCCTGAATAAGCTCAGATATGACTATCGCCAAGGAACAGAAAAGTTATCCTTCTGCAATTTTTATTAAGGTTTTTATTAAGTCAGACAGTCTGTCTGTCTGGGACACATTTTTACACTTTTTTTTTTCGCACCTTGCATTCTCGGATCAAATTGAAATTTTGCAAAATTAATCATAGCCGATGACAGTACATGAATAAATCAAAATAAAACCAATTAGTTAATCAGTTTTGTTTTATACAGAAAAGGGAGTTAAACTTTACAGTATTGAGATATATGACTGATATTTGTGTGTGTGGTTCTTCCCCTTAGACAAAATGTGTTTTTAAACAAGAAAATATAAAAAACACCATGAGTTGGCTACAGTTTCTGCCACTTCTAATTTATCAGGAATCTCGCTCAAAGTGTCGTGGTTGACGGGACAGTGTCAAGGACGTTAAGGATCTGTTCTAGGCCCAGTATTTTTCCCTACGTATACGTAACCAACCAGCGGTGTCCTACAGCCAACTGGCTTCTTATACCACTTATTTGCCCATTCTTCTCAGTTACACGATTCCTCTGTACCTTCAGAGGTATCGTATCTGGTAGCAAAAATCGGTGGTACTGTTGCAAGGGTGAACAATTAGATGGTTAAGAACCCGCTCAAAATGAACAAGACAAAAATAATTAAGATTGGCACTCGGAACAACATCACAAAAGTCGAGAGCACAGATTCCTTTTTGATCACAAACTGCCATGTTCCTTAAGTCCATGTAGTGCGGAATCTTGGAGTTTTCTTTGACTCAACTCTATCTTTCGACCCACACATACGTCAGCTCTGCAAGGGTCTTTATTTGCAGCTGCGAAGATTAGGCCAGATCTGACCATATTTAACAATGGAGTCAACACAAAAAAAACCTAGCTTAGGCATTCATACTCCCTACCGTAACGCCGTGCTAGCAGGTAGACCCGATGACTAAATCGCCAAGCTGCAACGAATTCAGAACAATTTTGCACGAATGGTCCTACGGAAAACAAGATGCGATTCTGCTACTGTTCTCTTGCACACATTCCATTGGCTTCCCTTGAAAGCAAGAATCGACTACAAGAAGGCTACACTTTGTCATCAGTACATCTACACTAAAGAAATCTCCTTTTACCTTAGCAAACCTCAGAGAACCCAGTAATCCACGAACTCAACGCTTCTAGTGAT
Organism: Biomphalaria glabrata; assembly: GCF_947242115.1. Taxonomy (NCBI): domain Eukaryota; kingdom Metazoa; phylum Mollusca; class Gastropoda; family Planorbidae; genus Biomphalaria; species Biomphalaria glabrata. The sequence goes on along the minus strand of NC_074714.1, from coordinate 16,625,485 downwards.
GCCACGTTTCTCCATCAAATGTTACGGTTTGGCTTTTCAGTGTATGGACAAAAGGTTTGGAACTAACTCATCATTGATCTCAGACAGACATGTTTCACAAGATTCAAGAAGAGCATTAGGACCTATCTATAAAACTTTTTTTTTATTTGTTTGTCATTTTGTTATGTTATCACAGCGCAATGATCCTACATTATGTTTGTTAAACTATTATTATCATTATTATTAGTGCCTACGTGCTGAAATACCCGAAGACGTTTAGTCTGTTCAAAATAACAATATCCTCGTTCTCTAGCCAAATTTAAATTTAGTTATTTTTTACACTTTGAAACTAACTATAGTTTTCCCAGCTTGAATTCTTTTTCCAACTGTATACATCAACTGTATGCATCAACTGTCAAATTTCTAGGCTAATCATTGGAGCTGTTTTCGAGATCCGTGTCCAGGTTCCATAGATGTTTCCACAAAGTTACGCGTTGAATGGAGGTATTATAATAAAACTTACTTGAATCATGGCATACTTCTGCATGAATGTTTCTTAGCCAGTTGGCTAAAAAGTAGATAGAATCTAGCGTAGCAGACAGGTAATTGTTGGATGCAGACAGACTTCGAATATTACAACCTTTTAAACTTGCTCTGGTGAAATTGTAGCCTGGGCATCTGTCATAAGAAAAATGGTAGAAAGGCTCAGAAAAAATGTAAATAACAAAAAATAAAATTTAATATTTGGAGCAAAAAATAATAATTTTCGATCTACAAATAAACCTAGAATAGTAGAATAGTGTATTTGGTATATGTAAAAAAAAAAAGATATTGTAAAGTAACTGAATATAATTTGGCTACTCTTTAGAACGAATAATTTGACGAAGAATATTATTCAATATATAAAAGAGTGTCGTGCAGAAAGGAAATATAAAAAGTCATATTAAAAGACTGGATAAGATATAATATGAAAGATAAGATCATTCTATTCCATTTTTAGGCGGCTACTGACCGAGAGGAGTATTTTTGGTCGGGAGTGACTGCACAAAAGGATTTAGCAAAGCAAAAGCGATAGTGAAATCAGTGAGACTATTGGGTAATTTTCAATAACTAAAAATAGCAATCTAAAAAATACTCAAATAAACGTAAATAAGCGTAGAGCACCTATGTCGTGTACATAATATTGTTACGATCTTCTCAATCAGGCCTTCTGCAAACACCACTTAACTACACAAAACAGCACATCTAACTCAAGAATTTGACAACAAGAGCTTCAAGTAACAAAGTGGCGGTTTAATTTACAAATACATCGACAGCCAATTCAACACAATTGGCTACATCAATTCAAATGCTTTCTTGAACTTAACAGAACTGCCTAACGAAACATTACTAGTCTCTCTAGCTCGTACAGCTACATCTTCGAGGACTCAAGGTACCACAAGTCCTTACTGCCTTGCTGTCCTGGACTCAACTGTCCTTTTAAACACACTGTCTCTCGACCGTGAAGGCTCTTGATCACATGACCACAACACAGATCATACTTGCGTGAACTAGCAGTACTGTCCCTTGTCTATCGACAGCCGTTGATCCGTTGACATGTGTGATTGGACTGAGTCGTGTGTATCAGTAGGCCGCACACAAATTAACCCTTTCAGTCCGCCACTAGAGTTACAATTTTATAATATTTTATTGCAGTGGCTGCCTACCAACAGCGGCTTGATAAGCAATGAGCTGCCGATCTTTTAGACAAACCCAAAAGCCAAACTGGCATTATTACCTAATGCACGCTCTCCTACCAGACGCTAGACACTTTGGTTTGACACGTTGATACCTGGGACAATTTAGCCTAAGAGAGAGGTATGCACGCAGAAGATCAAACCAGACCGTAATGATGAGTAGCCACAGTTCCATCGTGATAAACAGGTCATCCTAGCCCAATTCAGATTCTGACACTGCCCAAAAATGCACCTACTTTGGGGGATTTATAGAGAATTTTGACTTACGATGTCGCCCCTGCAAGGGAGGACGATGAAATAGTAAACCACATTTTCTTAGAATGTCGCGCACTGTAAGGGACAATGTTTTGAGAAAGAGAACAGTACATGACTATGGTCAGGTTATTCCTTGTACGAGAACTTTAGTTTCTTTCATGTGCTATACAATATTAGTCCCAGTACGTTGTGTCGGAAAGGGAAGTCAGATAAGTTAATTTTCGGAAAGGCAAAGTCTTCACTACAAAACGTGAAGGCAATAAAGAAGTTCGGGAGTTTAACCACTAAATACTCTTTCGAATCCATGGAAGTAGCTGGTTCACCACCCCCGAAATGAAATCCCCCCATAAGGGGTGACTGATTTTTTGCTTTAATTTTCTTTATTTTTGGTGAGATTTTAATATTAAAACATCACTTGCCCCAGCGCAGCCAAGTGGGGGTTTGAGTTTAAAATTTCCTACCAGGGGGGTTTGCATATAAAACCAAAAAAATAATGCAAACGAAAATCCCGTAATTCCAAGTGCATAGCCAAGGTGAATTTGTATTTTAAAACTCTCTCCAAATTTTTTTTTACGATAGAACCCCCTCTTCAATATAATACATATAAGACTAACTAAAGCGTACATCAGTCACTAGATTCTATGAGAGTAGCCAAGAGGGGTTTTTTGTTTAAGTCCCCCCCCCCAAAAGAGCTTCAAGTTAAAACCCCATCTAGAGGGTTTTGAGTTTAAAACCCCCGTCCAGCGGGGTTTAAGGCAAAAATTACCTCTTCAATACTTAAAAAAAAGGAAATTACACACTCAAAATTCTATGAGCGTAACCCATTACTACGCTCATAGAAGTTTGAGTTTATAGTTTGCTTTTTTTTTTAAATTGAAGAGGTGGTTTGTATGTTCAAATCCCGCTGGAGGGGGGGGGGAGTAAAATAAAATCCCTCTGGATAGGGTTTTAACATAAAGCCCTCTAGAATCTGCTTTAGTCTTATAGTGAAGAGGGGATTTTATCGTAAAAAAACATTTCAGAGGTGGATTTAAACTCAAAATCCCCCTTGGCTATGCTCTTGGAGTTGGGGATTGTCGCTTGCATTATTTTGTTTTTGTTTTTACAGAAGAGGGAGATTTAAACCGCAAAACCCACGGGAAGAGGATCTTAATGTCAATTCTCCCTTGGCTGCTCTGGGGTAAGGGATGGTCTTATATTACAATTTAAAATCTTACCCAAAATAAACAAAGCAAAAAATCAGTCAAAAATTCCATTCTCGCTTGGGGGGGGGGGAAATTTCATGAGCCCCAAGAAACCTCCCCCCCCCCCCCCCGATAACGCTCATGTTTTGTTATATAGACTCTAACTAAGAGTCCAAATATAACCCCATTAGTATGTTCTGATATAGACTCTAGGAGTCTAGATATAACTCCATTATTCTGAAGTTGCTCAGAAACATGTGCATTTTATATAGCCTATCTCTTTTTCAAATCTATAGGCCTATACATGTATTAGGTTATTTCAGTAAATGTTGTTGTTTTGTTTTTTTTAATTTATGGTAAATTTCTTCTTAATTAAGATATTGCAGATTTTGTATAGATTGTAAATTAAAAAGCGTAGGCCTATTATGATTTCTTTGTAGAGGCCTCCCCCTCCCGTATAGGCCGATTATGTTGTAAATAAATACGTTACTTTCAGTTACTTATCAAAATGAATAATTTGACACGAATGAATCACCATAATTATTGACTCAATAATAAAAAATTGCACTAAATGTTTCCGTAAACTTTTTTCTATGACGTAGACAACATATTTTTCCGCCGGACGTTATGTCAGTTGGAGTTAAGAACAAAATATGGAAATAATTTAAGTGAGTAGATCTATATACATATAGATCTAGATCTAGATTCTCTAGAACCTGTCTTGTTAAATCTGTGCACAAGGTGCTATATACTCTATTCAAAATTAGAAATAGAAATCTACTTTAGATTGAGATCTATCATCTAGCCTAGATCTAGACTATAGATCTAGTTATAATAGACTTAAATAGTAGATCTACAAACATCATCTTCTAGTTACACGTTAGTCGTTACAGATAGATTTCATAGATCTAGACAGTAGAATCTAGATAGATCTATCTAGACTCTAGTAACATATTAAGCATACTCTTGTTTTTTTAGTCTTACTCTTACGCTTAGTTTAGGCTGCCTTATGCCACTACTTAGGGCGAGGGCTAGATCAGTAGATCTAGACTAGATTAGTCATAGACTAGATCTAGATTTATAATCTAGAATCTAGACATCTGTCTAATTATCTAATCTAGAGAATAGAGACAGAGATGTTTTCTAGATCTATCTGTAGTATAGATCTATGTCTGTGTAGATCTAGACCTATAAAGCATAGTGGCTATAGTTCTATCTATATTAATTATTCTAGATTCTCATTCTAGTTCTAGACTGGGGTGACCTCTCCATGATTATGCCATCGGCCGCTCATTGGCTTCTTTTTTTTTTTTAGTCTTTAGCCAGGCTACTAAGAAAGTTTAGTCACACAAGAACTTGAAGAAGTCTATCATTTACTATCATGTAGGCCTATATAGACTCTAGATCTAGTATCTTACTATCATTTAGGCCTATATAGACTCTAGATCTAGTATCTTACTATCTAGACTATAATTCTAGATCCATATAGATCTAATGATCTATTGTATAGAGTCTAGATCAAAGTATTACAGATCTAGATCTAAATTCGCCTAAGATATTACTAGATCAGTAGATCTATAGACTAGATATAGACAACATCTAGTATCATCTAGACTAGAATCTAAATGATACTAGATCTAGATCTATATAGATCAATCTAGATTTGTTAGATAGAAATCTAAATTCTAGACTAGCTCTAGGTCTAGGACAGTTAAGATAGGCCTATAGTGGCTATAGATCTAGAATCTATCTAGTATATCTAGACTCTATAGAATATAGATAAACTTTTAGTTGTTTTAATAACTAGATTTAGATCTAGGTCTAATCTAGATCTATAAAGATCTATATATCATAGAAATTATAGATATAGATCTATTAATGAAGGTTTAGACTAGATAGATCTAGATCTATATATTCCAGATATAGAGTCTGCTAGAACTAGTCTAGGTCTAGATTTTATCCAGATCTAGAGTCAGTAGGGTCTAAATCTAGATGATCTATTCTAGATCTAGACAGATTCATCTAGAATCTAGTGTAACAGATATATAGTAGGCCTACTCATCTAGATAGAACCTATTAGATAACAGATCTAGATTCTATATAGATCTTTAGATGATAAATCTATCATCTAGATTCTACAGCTAGATATCTAGTCAATTATACATTTATAATTAAATATCTAGATGTAGTATTGCTAGGCTCAATCAATTGACTATTTAAAAATCTAGATCTACATTTAGATCTAGATTAGATTTATATTTTAAAAAATCTAGAGTAGATTCTAGATTTAAATCTAGATTAGAGCTATTATATATAGGCTATCCCTAGGTCTAGAATCTTGCCTTTGCTTGTTATTCATTGTCTTGTCTAGAAAAATTAACCTGTATCTAGATCTATCTATTAAGTCTAGATTTATAAAATAGAAGATAGAGTTTATGCCTACATTTACCGATCTAGACTAGCTCCATGCATAGCTAGACCTAAATGATAGATATTGCTTTAGATAGATATACTCCTAGTTATAGATCTGGTTTCTAGGTCTAGATTTATATTTGTTCCACACATAGATCTTGACAAGATTCTAGATCTTGGCCTAAATTTTGTGTGTGCGCTAGATCTAAACATCTATATTTTAGGCAGAAACAAATATTTCATTTCATAGATGACACCATTAGTTACATATAATCTAAACCTAGTTTTGATGTAGACTAAATATATAGATCTAAAGATAATAGACTATTTCAGATTTATCAGATAGTTCCTTATAACTTTAGTTTCTCCCCCCTCCCCACAAGACTAAACTTAATCTAGACATAGGACATAGTCATTACTTCTTGATCTAGATTTATATGTGTACAAGTTTTAGAATTTCAGTTTGCCAAAGTGTATAGGGCAATAGCTGAACCTTAGGAGACTAATAGAATAGTAAAAAAATAAATCTTTATATAGTTGTTATAGGGCTGAGAACAAAAGAATTGAAGCGGCCTTAATCAAGAGGGAAAAAAAGAAAGCTGCCCTGTCCGCTAGTCCTAAATCAGAGGCATACACATGTACGAATTGTGGCAAAGTCTGCCTTTCTAGAATTGGCTTGATTAGCCACACCAGATTCTGCCCCGTCTCAAGATTAAGCCAAAACCAGTGACTCATTTGGGCGCATCCATTGCCTTTCGAGACAAAAGGAGCCATATATATATATATAATAGGGCAACAGAGCAGCCAAATAAAAATAAAATCAAAACACCGAGCTCAAAGCCTTAGCCAATTAGCTCCCTCACATGTATTAGATACAATAATTCTAGAGACACCCGCGCATTGTGGTGTTATCCACCATAGTAATGATCACGTTTTAAACCATCCAGTAATCTTCAGACAGAACAAGGGGTTGAGGCGCCACTAGTTCAGGGCTGTCCACTCAAAACAACTTCCTCACTGGTTAAAGGTTTTATGGGGGAGGAAGGGGGGGGGGCTCGATTTCTACGATTCAGTAAAGAAATTCTCTGGAAGGTGTCAAATGTTGAACAAGAAAAATTTTAAAAAATAATTTTTAAAAGAAATAAACATAACTTAGGCCTATATAAGGGTTGATTGTCATGTCTCTAAATACTTCACTATTTATCTCCCTTTTTCTTTATCAAACAGGTTAGTTAATTGTCACTAATGAACTAATTAATTGTTTGATTGATTCATGCTGTGTTAGTGACAATGAATAATTTTGCTAAGTTTTAAATTGATCCGAGAATGGAGAATGGAAAGAAAAGACGTGTACACAATTTTGACCAGACAGAAAGATGGAGTGAGCTGATATAAGCTTTGTAAACAAAACAAATCAGTTTGTTTTTTTCAAACGGAACCAAATGATTGAAAACACCTACTTATACGTGTTGGTCATGATATTCTTGACAGCCGTCCTCCACTGTCCGGAGAGCCAATTGGGAGGGTCCTCGAACAGATTGAAGTAGTGCTCCTCGAAGTCGCCAATTGTCATCTCTGGGGGTTCCAGCATTATGATCTTGCCGTACTGGTAGTCGTCCATTAGCTCGGCCAACTCTGCAATGTTGGTCTGGGCGTCCGTGGAGATCCAGAAAAGGTTGTCCAAATACTTATAATTTCCCCAGGAGCTTCTGTTCTTCTTGACAAACTGCAGGAGTTGAAGGAGCGGTTGGTTGTTCCCGAAATAGACAATGCCTGCACATATCAAATAGCATAATCAAATCAACAAGATATTCATTTTATAATCTATATATAACTATAAACTTCTTTATTCTGTCTGCGAAGACGTGTTCATTGTTCTTTGTGAGAGTTGATGAATAGGTTTTATTTCAGGTTAGCCGAATTAAGGATATGCAAGAGGGCGCGGTGGCTGACAAGGTAAAGTGCTTGGCTTTCGAACAGAGATACCGCGGGCTCGAATCTCGGTGTAAACTTGGATTTGTAACTCTGGGGTTTTAGGGCGCCCCCCGAGTCCAACCAACTGTAATAAGTACATGACATTAGTTGGCGAAAGTAAAGACGGTTGGTTTTTGTCCTGGCCACATGACACACTCGTTAACGATTGGTCGTAGAAACATATGGTATTTACATAATCTGCCCTATCGATCTTAAGATCTGAAAGGGATACTTTTTTTAAAGGATAGACAACGAAGTGAGATTATTTTTTAAGGACATTAAAGCCTCTTTCTGCATACATGACTACCGAAAATTCCTTTGTGGCGGTACATTAATATTCAGCAACTTTAAAAATGTACTCGTTTAGCTTATTTGGAATTAGCCGTGCAAGCACACTGGAAACACTCATTCATATTCAAGAATGGCAAGAAATTAATAGAATGAGAAATTATAGACCGCCACGATGAGGAATTTAAAAAACAACAACTTTTTATGTTATCTGTTTAACTTTAGTGGATCTCAGGCCCCGCCTAATAATAAACTTTGTAATTGTAAAAAATACCCCACTAAATTATTGTTATACACGCAGAATGGGATGTTAGAAATCGATCACTAACAGCAGTGATCGCTGGTTTGTAAAAAGGCATGTTGTTGTTTTTTTCGAACTATCACTATTAACTATTTTTTAAAAAATAGGTCAATGAAGGAAAGAAACACACAAGACAAATCAGAATTGAGAACTTTGACTTATGTAAGTTAGAATTACTTGATGTTATGGAGTGTGTGTTTGTGTCAAGTGACTGGTGTTACTTTGAGAAGTATTACAAGGTAGCGAACAGAAGTGGAAAAAACACGACGGGAAATAAGACCACGTGAGATTATTGGATTTTGAAAGCAGCAGTTTTGAAGTAAGTTTAAGTTTATTGTTTCAATCTTAATACATCCTGTAATTTAATTTTTTTTCATGCTTATCCTTATTGAAATTGAAAGTTGTGTATAGTAATATATCTGTTATAAGTTTAGTTAGCTTAAAATAATATTTTTTTTAACGTTATTCAAGTTTCTTTAGTAAAATACATTTACAAGGTTAACAACTGTGGACTAGCAGTCCGGAGCTACCAACTAGATGCCACTGTATTTCAATGTTCTTTGAGTTACTACAGCGATGAGTCGTAAATTTTCTAGTTGACATCCTGTTCACGTTTCCACGTTCTATGTCTTGTTGCTTTGTCCTATTCTACATTACAAGAACAAACGGAGTTATAAACAGCTATTGTACCTCAGCCATGTTCACTTAGATCTATTACTTCACAATCTCCAAGCTAAAGTATATTCTAGACAGTGATCATAAATGGATCAATACCAGACGTGTCTGTGTGTGTTAAAATTACATTACCTTCTGTCATCCGGATGGCTGGTATATTATATATATGGTATATTATATATAAGTGCTATGTGTTTGCATTAATTCGCGTATAATAGAAAACAAATAAAAAAAAAAAACACAATCAAGACTTATCTAGAGCAAGCAATTTTTTTTTTTGGGTTGGGGAGGGGGAGGAAAGAGAGGGGGAGAGAAACTGTTGGAAAAATTTCACAGACGAGTTTGATCCCACACACTAATAACCATGAAATGTTTTTCCCCACATTGTTTAAAAAATGATTTGTACCTATATGTGAACCATTGGCACGCTTTGTTTTTTACAACAGCACATCATAATTTGGAGAAATATAGTGAGCATCGCACCCATTTTAAGCACAATATAGGAGGCAACTTTGAGATCAGGTTTTCTGCAGGACTTTCTAAACGTGACAGACATAGACAGCATAAACATTTTAACTTAGTGGTTACCAAATATTAACATTGGCATTGGTGTGTGACTAATGTATCAAGGAAATTCGAGTTTGAATCCTGACTCGAGCTAAGTGGTGTTTGATGGAAACCTGCCCCCCCCTCCCCTCCAACAGATTCACACATTTTTTAACCAGAGCACACTGAGCATAATAGAAAAGAAAAAAAAAGTAATTTTAAATAGTACATCACTTACCCAAAGAGCCCGTTGTTTGATCCATTGTACTAAATACTGTATTCCTGATGAAAACTAACATCTTGCTGTCCTCCAAGTCCGATCCAATGGGAAACATCTCTACGGAAGACACACAGATCATGTGTTCGGTGGCTAGTCGTTGAACTTCTTTCATACCTTCCACTCCATAATGGTCATCGGTGTGGACGCCTATTATGTACGACCAGTTGAACGTCTTGGCTAGTTCAATGATGACCTGGTCCAAAATACATTTAGTTATCTCCACCAGTTAACTTGTAAAACTAAGCTGGACATTTTTATTTCTTTCATTTGTAAAGTTCATCGAATTAATTCATTGCTCTGGGTTCATGGGCTTTTTTGTTTTGGCGAACACACTTAATAAGCATTTATGTTTTAATCCGATAACACACGAATCGCTTTACACAGCGATGCCCAGACATAAGAACATAAGCATTTTACAGCCCAACTTTAGAGACTATAAAATATTGAAAGTATAATTCTTGTTAAGGTTTAAAAGTAGAAAGGAAGCAGTGAAATAAAATGTGTTCATATTGCTGGCTAGTGACTGGAAATAGGAAAAGGACAATGTATAGGTAAATCTAGTTTTAGTAGCCGCTTGACAAACGTGATAATACAGCCGAATACGGTTCTTCATCTCGTTCATTTTCTCTAAGCAAAACGATTGACCGAATACCGTTATAGACATACAAAGTAGTTCAAACTTAGACCGAGCTTTTGAAAATACTATATTTATAAAAAAAAACAAAAAACTAACAGCTTTACATTATAATCCAACCTTTGACATCCAAGTCATCAAACGATGTATAATACTAACAGTATATTATTAGTTCATTCATTTATCATTTTATTCTTTCATTTGTTTATTTTTTAGCAAAACATCTTCTATTCTATTCAAAGTTGTTTAGTTTCTTTGGTTTCGACACATAAACTATGTCAAACATAAAACATTAAACCTTTCTTGTATCACTCCATAGTGTACATTACATAAAATAATTTCAGGCTGGTGGACGTATTTATCATTTACTAGTGAGCAAGTTGCAGCTAAACTTAAAGTATTCATCAAACAAGGAAGACGCAATTGTCCAATTTGTTTAGAGCTTTGGGGATTAACTATCGTAAGTATAATGATAAAGAAAATTATGAAATTCTTTTATTTTTCTCTCTCGAATATAATTCACCTTCCACTAACTCATTCAAACACCATAGTTCAGACGTTATAGTGTGTTTCTTTTTGAATAAGTGATATGAGTAGGTGTACAAACACAAAGCATCCATTGGAAAAAAAAATATTTCATGGTTATTTCAAGAATCTAGCATCATCGATAGCATTTTTAGTATTTTTGAATTGCTAAAGTCATATGATTGATAAGTTTCTAATTAAAAATGTTAGGGTCAATTTAAGTTTCAATCACCTGTGCCAACTTGAGGTCAGAGGGTACAGTCCTGACGAATACTGGATATTTGGTTTTATTACTTAATTCTGGAAGCGTGGCCGATATTCCAACCAAAGGTACCTTTGTCGGCGCCATGATGTCCGCCACGACAGTTGTAGTTTGACTAATGCTGGTACCTATCACACCTACAGCATGGATTAGAATAATGACACAATTTAATCCAATAGTTTGACGAGAAGTGTTAGAGTAACGTAATCACCAAACAAGTATAAGGCGTCAATCTGGCAATCAATTTGTATTTTACTGGTTCAGTCACATCACGCCCTTCGTCCCAAGCCTGTTTGTAGTTGGAGACTCTTAACGATACAGATGAACTGATCGTATTAGAGAAGAAAGGAAACCACCATAATTCGCAAACAATTATTCTGACATCAAAGCTGTTATTAGTTTAGTTACTAGTGACTTACCACATGTCTAACAAACTGTCTTCTTACACTTGTCAAATTAACGTACCCCGATTTATTTCATTCATTTGTGTGAACAATGAACATTATCTTTAATTCCAATTTTTAAAAAGGTTGAAGTGGGACGGCTGTCCTTCTGGTGAAGGTATGGGGATGTTTTTCTTGAAGATCTGAAATTCTCTAGTTCACCCAGCCTTAAAATGGGCACCTTACCTCAGCTAAGGGAATTAAACGCTGGTAGTAAAGCTGGCCACATATCACATTCGTTACCCGTTTCCTTTGAAATAGGTGTAATCAATACCATTATGAGTTCCTAGGACATTTTAGCTAAGGATTAATAAAAAAATGAATGAATCATTACATGGGTTTATAGGTGTAAATGTTTTAGCCTCTAAAAGAAGAAAGGGAATGCGGGTTACATATGTGGATGTAGCAAGCCTTAGAGTCTATCTTATACATGTAGGTCGAATAAAAACTTCATGGTTAAGGACAAGTTATATATCAGCCACAATGTATTCCTATCAAATGAAGTCGCGGTCCTTTATTAGTACAGTTGTTATTAAATTGAATGAATTAATAATAATTAAACTTTTATTTTATCCAAACGATTCCAAGGCTCATGAAACAAAACTAGATTTATCACATAACCAATAATAGCACACACTTATTTAACATTTGATTATTTTGATTTAGAAAGTAAACAAAGCATTAAGTTCTTACATCTTAAAGTGTATGTCAACCAGTGGCCTCGTTTTTAGTTCACATTAGTTCCCCAATGTTAAATGGAACTTGTAAATAGTACTCAACCTTTATTTTATATTATGAGTCATCAAACCTTCTTGTTAGTTGTAAATCATTTTTTTTTTTTGTGTTTTGACAGGTTAGCATTTGTTGTAGATAAAACAACAACAATGACATTCACTTAAAGAACACATTTACCGAATGACAAATAAGTGTGTGCTACGTTCGTCTTCAACACACTATGAATATTAATTATGATAAACGGAACGATTCAACGCTCTTCACGTGATGAAGTAGATGTATAGAGAACAAAGCTACCAAATAGCCAATAGTTTAGTGCCAAGTTTTATCTTCTACACATTATGGACAACAATTGGGATCATTTTCTTCCTACTCCAGTCCTAGTCATGTGACCGAGACTTCAACTTGGAGCACTGTTCATTGACATTGTTGTGACCATTGGATGAGGAAATGTACGCTCTCTCTGACAGCCAAAATATGAGAGTTACAGTCTTGAAACCAAAAAGTTTTTTTGTTAATTACACTATATCGCTGCTAGGATACTCCTCAACTGACTCTATAGTAAGCGATTGCTCTCTGGTAATTAATGTGCTTTTCGAGCTAGCTGGACATAAATTTCGGACATATTTTTCGTTTTGCGACAAATGCAGGTATCAGAACTTGGACTAAAACTCGGTCTTTATCTTACCATAACTTTTGAGTCGCGATGGCTTGTGGAAGATTTTTATTCAGGCTCGATTGCCCTCCAAGAGTTATCTAGATTCTCAAGATACTGCAAGAGGGTTGAAAAGGTACAATGGTGACTTATCATCTCATTTTTCTAAAGAGAATGGTATAAAGCAGGGGGGTGAGTGTGCTTGCTTTAACACTTCAGAATAAAATGAGATGACGTCTAATTAACATCATCTGCATCTTAGTTGAGCAATAGAGGCAATGCTCTTACTGATTGTTACTGATGTTATCCTTTTTTTTATGCGGCTGACTTCGACCTTACAAACCGAATAGGAGCTTCAACTTGCCATCAGTAAGTTTGCTAAGGATGCTGCATCGTCTGGTCTATCAACCTCAGAAAAACAGAAGTCATGCTGCATAAATCACGAAACGGAACTAACTCTGCTTCACAAATCAATGTGAATGACCTGTTGTCACGTTAACGTCATGTACGAGCTCAGTGCTTAAAAAGTGCGTCACTAAAAGAGAAATAGACAACCTCGGACTAAGGCCAACAGCGCTTTTTGTTCACCTCCGGTTTGAGGATGGCTGCCAAAAAAATCATTGTCTGCAGGAGACATCTAGGCTTCCTCCAAAGATTCCAGCAAAGGTATCTCCGCTCCGTAATAGGCCTACACTAAACTACTAACTCACAAGTAACCATATGTTGCTCGAGGCCGGTGTATCTAAGCACTTCAACGTTTTAAGTGAATGTACATTTGATTAAATTTCGGTTGAAAAAAAAAACAATTCTAAAAGTTAATTATTGAAACATGACTAAAAAGAAGTCTTCTTAGTAATCAGATAGTACATGGCAAGAATAACGCAATATGTGGTTTCATTGCCTGAGTTAATAAAGTGTCTTTTTTAGCATTTTAACAAAGACGAGTAACTAATTATAAAAGGCTGAAGTATCATTTATTGAAATGTATAAAAACCACTAGCAATGAACTAGTGTAAACCATCTGTCATGGAATACACCTACGATGCAGTTAGCAGAAGTTTCAACAAAGTATCTACACTTGAAAATAGCAGCTGAGACCATAAATCTGGAGCAATACGTTCAACCAAACTTCGCTCGTCGACTCAGTTATGACAGAAAAACATTGACAATATGGAAATGGAAAGTGACAGCATTAGAAGACGTAACGGTTACTTTAAAAAAAACAACAACAATAACAAAAATATATTTGTAGCAGAACCTATCGATAAAAGCAGCAGTGTTGACCGACAGATCTAGGCGATTTCAGTAACACAGTTGATTGAATCAGACATTATTAAGGGTAGCTTCAGGAATCAGCAGAAGCAACATATCCTAGCAAGAGAAACATTGGGACTCTTCAGAGGAATTGGCAAGACTGTAAGAGAACAAGTACCAACAAACGTAATTAGTACTTCCATCGAACTTCAGAGAAACCAACAAGGAAATGTGGATTGTACTTCTATGGAAAGTTACCTAGTAAGATCATTTCTTTTGTTTATTTACATATACATACAGACACCTTTATTAACACTTTTGTTATGTATTGTTCTTCATTAATATTTTTTTTAACTTAATTTATTTTGGCTACCGAAATGTTTTTGTGAAAACCTATGTGGGTTTTTTTTTGTTTTTATTTTTATACAAAAAACATCAAACAAGTTTAAAATAACATTTTAATTTTTTCCCCTTATTTGTTTTTCTGTGAATTGCATGACTTGCGGCCTTGGAAAACTAATATACTGTGACACGAAACTGAAAGAATTAGTGCATGACCAGAAATTCAGAACTGGTTTTTTTTTTCCATTTTACAAACCTTGTTTAATGATTACTTATTGTAAATATCGCCAGGATGTTCTCAAAAGGGTGATTGGGGAAAATACTTTAAAATTTCCACTTAATTACGTTTGGTTATTTTGATGAGTTACTATTACCTGCTATGGGTGGCCGGCTTGGTGTGGATTCCTCTGCTAAACCACACTTGTCGTTTCCATTGATATATGAGACAATGTCTCCTGCGTGTCGAGCAGCCAGATATTCTGAACAACAGTCATCGTACAAATCTAGACCTGGTGAAAACATTTCAACATTAGTTTAGAGTTGAGACAATCAACAGATGATTGCTAATGCTATTAAGAACATGCTTGTTTTGAAAGAGTAACTTTTACATTTCTATATCCCTTCCACGTTTGGAATGTCATGATTCAAATTACAATAATTCCTAGTAAGATTGTCGTTGTTGATTTAAATTGAAGTATAAATTCATCCAAAAACTTGTGTAGAAAATACTAATGCTCTAACATACAAAAAAATAATTCTAAATATTGTGAATTTATAAGTACAATTTGTATTGTGAAGCGACGCAAGTTTCATCTTTTAGGTTGTTAATAGTTCAAGCCCTAGTAATACTACTAATAATAATCTTTATTATCCGTAAAGAAATTTGTTTTACAATTGTGCATTACAAAAAAGCAGTACATGATTAGAGCAAACATTTGTACAATAGCAGACTAGATATACGTGCATACCCCAGGTTCTCTTTAACATTACATGTGAAGTTCACAATAGTAAGTTACATATTGTTCAACGATTTCATTGCTAATGGAACAAAAGCGTTTTAATGTCTCTTTGTTTTTGTGATCGGTGTCTTATATCTTCTTGTTGATAGTCAAATGTTCAGATCACGAAGAAGAGGCTGATTTGTGTATGCTTAAAATTTGTATAGCTTTCTTAGCAATGTTTGTCTCCAATAGGTGTTCTAGTGCGGTTTGTTTGTTGCCTATAATCAGCATTTACAATTTTACAAAGTTGATTTGTATTTTCTATGTTCAGATTACTATACCAGGCAGTGATGTTGAAACTTAAACTACAACAGATGCTAGCTTGGTAAAACATGAACATTTGCTTTTTCGCTAACAGTAAAGGATGACAATTTTTCTTAGTAGATTTAATCCTTGTTGCCCTTTTTTGGTGATATAATCTGTGTTTTCAATACAATTGAATTTATTGTCTCACACAATTCCATGGTACTTAAAGCTTTGAACTATTTCTATGCTTTTGCCAGCTACTGAATTTTCTTTCTTTTCCTTTCGGAAGTCGATAATCGTTTCTTTTGTGGGTTTTTTTTACATTCAATATTAACAAATCATGATGACATTCGTTTTCAATATCGTTTATTTCTCTTAAATAAATAATGATTTACATCCGCGCTCTCTGAGAGCAAGGCAAGAAGAGCTGCACGTCCTCTGCAAACTTTGTTAAGGAATAAAAGCACTACATGCTTCAAATCATTGGTATATTTACACATACAACACTCACAAAATTACTGTGGGATGGGCTTCTCTCTCAACCAGGTCTAGTTTTATAGAATACTTATACCAGTTTGCGGTTTGCTTAATTACCAAGCGAGTCCAATACCTGCTACATGTAAGTTAAAGTCAAAATAATTGACAAGACTTACTTTTTTAAAACAAAACAACCATTTCTGTCTGGAAAGAAACTCGTTGTGTCTAGTTTAGTGCCAAAATTAATGTATTTTACTAAGCAACAATTAAGTCACTTTCTTGAATCCTTTTGTGTGATAAGAACTTTTGGTTTAGAGTACTACGGCTTGTCGAGACTTCTGCCCGCTCTACAATAAATCGGCATGTGAATGAATGGAATTGAAAATAAAAGCATTTGGAAAACTCTCTGCGGTTTTCTAATGTTCATAAATACTTGTGTAGTTTCATGACACCTATTTTGAGCTGGCCTTTTCCTTGACATATAGTATTGGACACAAAGATCTTTTTTTAAAGCCCATTTCTTTTGGTAAAATTCGGCCTAATCATGTCCGCCATATGGAGGACGAGCGAATCCTTATAGCTATCCTCTATCGGAAATCGCGATAGACATATGGATAACGGGTGGCTCCATCTCTGTTATGTGCATGCAATCAAAAGGCGGGGCTTTTTTTGTGCAGATAATATTGATAGATTAGATTTATATGACGAAGAACGACCCCTAATAGTTGTAAGGTTCGGCGATTCTATGAACACCAAATTTTCTGAATGAACACACCAAACCATACTAGTTGACTATGCATAAGTATGTGGACATACATTTCTTCCAACAGAAGCAGACGGCAAGAATCAACAATAAAATGTCTTTCGCCAAAAGCTAAAATACTCTTGCTTATTGGACTCAGGAAAGATGAAAGACTCGTCTATTTCCATTAAAACTGGAACTAAGTGATTTGCAAAGACATTCAATCCTGTATGACAAATTTTGAGCTAAGCAGACAACTGATTTCCAAGATGATTTTCCCTGCAAAAAATCACCAAATATCTCAATAAAAAAATGTGTTACGGTTCATCTCGTTAGTTCTTTGTACTTCTTGAGGGGAAACGTTTTAGTTAGGAAAATCTTGATGAAGCGTAAAATCTTGATCAAGTGTATGCTATTTCTTTCATGAAGCCGGATATTCAACTGTTGGTTTTGAGAAAACAACTAAAAAAACATTTTACTAATTACGACATGATAATTGCTCGAAACAGGCTTAAAAAAACAACAACTGGTGTCAGCTCAATCTCTATATTGTATTTATTGCGATGATGTAACCCACGATACGAGCAGGAAAAAAAAATATAAACCCCCATGTCCAAGACGATTAAGAATCACTGGTTTGGAGATTTTTTTCTCTTTTTAAAATGATGAAAGTAATGTATTATTTCAATTTCAGTTAATTCAATATTTCGTTTCATTTCAATTCTGTTTACAATGATTTCCGCCCAGTAGCACTAACACCTATAGTTATGAAATGTTTTGAAAAACTTGTAGCAAAAGTCAATAACAGCCTAGACCCTCACCAATTTGCATATAAGGCAGCTAGGGGAACTGAGGATGCAATTCTATTGCTTTTAGACCAGCTTTATAAGCATCTCGATACACCCAAAACATATGCACGAGTCCTCTTTGTAGATTCTCCTCGGCTTTTAATACTATACAGCCACATCTAATGATAAACAAACTAAGTAACTTAAATGTAAACCCTTACGTACAAGCATGGGTTCTAAACTTTTTAACCCAACGTCCCCAGTATGTTAAAGTCAACAACACCAAATCGTCAACTCGAGTACTATGTACGGGTGCTCCACAAGGTTGTGTACATTCTCCTGTACTGTACACTCTTTATACTAATGACATAAGAAGCATCTATGACTCAGTTAAACTCATTAAATTCGCTGATGATACTGCCATAGTCGGTCTTATTTCAGGAGACGAAACTCACTATCGAAGCTCGATAGAAGAGTTTACAAACTGGTGCACCAACAACTTTCTGGAACTGAATGTCACAAAAACTAAAGAACTTATAATAGATTTCAGAAAGAAAAAACAAACTATACGTGAACTGCAAATAAACACAACATCTATAGAACAAGTAAAGGCATATAAATATCTAGGCGTTATCATTAATAAAAACTTTCATGGGAAGACCGCCTTGGAACTCTGACAAAGAAAACAGCCCAGAGACTTTTTTTTTTTTTTTTTTATACAAACTCAATAGCTTTAAACTAAACAAGAATATCCTAGATACTTTTTTACGGCGCGACTATACACAATCTGCTAACATATGGAATAATTTGTTGGCAAGGCAACGCTTCATCTAAACTGTTGCGACGTCTAGAAAACATCATAAAAAGGGCATCAAAAAATACACTCACAACATTACCATATTTAAAGGAACTTTTTGAACAAAAGTGTCTAAGGAAAATCGAAAAAATCTTGGAAGACAACGGCCAACCGCCCCATCAGAACTACGTCAGGTCGTCGCGAAGTGGGCGACTGTTGTCAATCAAAACAAGAACAGAGTGATACAAAAACTCGTTCTAGTACCTCACTCGGTCAGACTATATCAACGCCACTCGTTGATCAGAGAACATGAAAAGCACCAAGATGCCTGTGTGTAGTCAAGTGTAGTCGCTTTATGTTGTGTCTGTTGTATTTATGTGTATTTTTCTGTTGTGTTGTCTTATATGAGAAAAGAGTCCTTGTTATCACAACAAATTTCCGTAAGGATCAATAAAGCAGTCTAGTCTTTGTCTTAATTATTATAAAAAAAAAAAAACTCACCGAATTGCACTCCTGGTATGAAAGAGTTCGAGTCGTTACCATTTCCATTGAGCAAGTCCAACGCATACTTCAGTGCAAACGCTTGCTGAAAACAACAGTTAAATCTGTAATCAAAACTACTTACTTTGGTCCTTAATTCACATCAAGAAATCTACTACATTTTATTTGAATAATAAACACATTACTTTTTTTTTTACTACGTAGCCAACTGTTCCGTCACGTGGTCGTTATTTTCTCTGTACCTAGCGCACTTCAAAAACTCTTATAGTTGAGATAGTTATCGCGTTGGTGCAATGATTTGTCATTAGCGATCTAAATACTGAGTTACGTCTTAGTTATTTTATGTCAGACAGCATTTGTCTATTTTCTCCTGTCGCTTTTGGATTTGTGTTGGAACACTATTGGTATTTGCATTCGGAAGACATGGTTTATATTCTCTTAACCATTTTCTTTTGAACAGTAATTGTTTTTGTTAGTAGATAACATTGTTGAAGATAACCTTTTCTTAAATAGTCATAGCGTATGTCACCTTAAATTCTTCGTAAATACATGTACAAGTCTTTTGTACATGCTTTGATGTGTATGAGGATCTTCATTGTCCGAATAGTTTTCCATTGGGTGACACTATTTATCTCTAAACTAGAAACCTACTGATGGGAAGGCTATTTTTCATTTTTTTTTAAATTCGAATTGTACTCCTACATGTAATCAATATCTACTTGTGTTTTGTTGAGCCTTCAACATAAGTTATTCACACTGATGAAGGAAATCCAAGCCCCACTCCTAATATTATTATATCATAGAATTCTGTTCTTAAATTTAATAATATTCATCATAAATAATAGTTAACTCTCGATTCATCATACACAGTGGCGTACCTAAGGGGGGGGGAGAATTTTAAGATCCCCCCCCACCGGGCCCCCACCTGGGGATGGCCCCCAAATGGGTGTCCGAAATTTATTTGTAAAAACATAAATTAATACATTTGATTGACAAATAGTGTCAACGGGTGTCTTTTTTTCCAACATTTATGGATTAAATTTATATCAAAGACTAAACCTAGATCTAGGTCTATCAGTACGTTAACTTTGTTGACATTTTAAAAATATTTTTTCCCACAGAGATCAAAGTTTTTTTTTTAAAGTTAGTTTTACATTTTAAACTTTGTTGCCACGAATAAAACTGCATGATATACAGCGAATTCCAGGTATATTGTTACCTTTACTAATAATAGATCTAAATGGCGAGTATTTTATGGCTACACTAATTAACCTTGAAGCAAAATTTACAGAATGGCGTATAACAGCTCCAAAAGTTATTCTTAATAATGCTAGAATAGTCCATTATTCGGGTTTGGCGTCTATAATTTCAGAATTAAACTTTACACTGAGTTATTACCCCTCTATTCATCTTTACTCAATCCAATGGAAACTCTCTTTTTATTTCCATCTAATCCTTTTGCTTTCGCACAAAACATAAACAACAAACAATGACGTATTATCATATAATATTAGTACATCCTTCCTTTTGAAGTTATCACATCCTTCCTTTTAAAGTTCTTAAGAGTGATATCTACTAGGAGCTTTAACAATTCGTCCACTTCTGGTTGTCTTGACTGGCACAACAAGTTCTCTAGACGTTGGTCTATAACTGTCTGTTTCGTTTGTTCCAATAGTTTGCAGTTCATTGTCTTTATCGGTATCATAGTACCCAGAGATGTCTTCATCGAAACTCTTATTCAAAAAGCGTTGATTTCTTCTGTATGCTATTTCATCGTTTGTCTTTATCATGTAAGATCTGGGTGCTGAATGTTTTTTTTATGACAACTGCTTTCTGTCATGTTTGACCTAGACGAACTCTCCGACAGAATAATCTTTAGGTAGTCTTGCTTTTGCATCGTATTTCTCTTTGCTTTTCATCTGTCGTTCGTTGAGTAACGTCTCTGCATTTTCAGCTACCGATAATTTCAATAGTTTGGGATCAGTTGGAATGATTTCCTGATACTTCTACTCGTCAGCAGTTGTGATGGTGAATACGGCAGTCCGCTTATCGGAGTATTTCTATACTCGAGCATAACTATATATGGATCTTTCCCACTTTTGTATGCTTTGAATACTTTTGCTTTCGCACAAAACATAAACAACTAACAATGACGTAATACCATATAATATTAGCATAGAATCTTCTTCATGCAGTGGAAAATTAAGAATTTTTTGCCTATCTGGAATTCTGGTCAAAGCTCCTGCGCCCATTAATATAGTTCAGAAGAAACTACAAAAGTCTGGACTGCATATACGGGAAGCTGCTGAACAAATTAGTACCCTTTCATGCTTTCTGCAAAATGATGAGAAATTGACAAAAACCCAATCCATCGAAAAAGCAAAAGAAGGTTGTGAATACTATGGATCAAAACAACCAGAAGAAAGAAAAGACTTGATGGGAAGTTGAGTTCCAATGAAGGACTGTCAATAGAACTGCCATTCAAACGTGTTGCGACAGAAGTGCTGGACAGATTTCATATGGAGATGAAGGGCAGATTCCAAAGGCTGGAAAGAAAATGGATACCTTTGGGTTTCTTCTTGAACCAAGACACCTGTTAGATGAAGACACGCTTATGACAAACTGTGCTACTTTTCCTGTTTGTATGATAAAATAAATGGCAAATCGCTTTTTCAATGATGTCATTAATGCACGAGCACTTTTCATCAACAAACCAGTAATACAATCACCAATAGACATATTGAGGAAACAGGCTTCATAAGGTAATTACGTGTGCTCAAACCTTGCAACCTCCTCCGAATACCACTAAATCAGGTCGATTCCATTGCGTCATGTGAGAGATCATTCTCAAAGCTCAAGTTCATAAAAAATTATCTCAGGAGCACAATGACGCAAGGAAGGCTTATCATGGCTTTAATGTCAGTGAAGTCACAAATACCAGAAAGTATCGATGTAGATGATGTTATAGATTTCTTTGCTGTACATAATGCACGACGTGAAGCGATATCAAATGAGATTTGTCACTTGTGCATTATTTAACTAATAAACAACGGTATTATTCATTAAAAGTGTCTTAATGATTATTTTTTGTTAAGTTTACTGATATACTGAACCAATTTGATTTTGGGCTTATATATTTTTGCGTACATTATCTCATGTCATATATAGAATGTCAAAATGCAAGGTGCCCCCAAAGAAGTCAATCCCCCCGGGCCCCCAAATTCCTAGTTACGCCCCTGATCATACATAATTTTTTATATTAAGATATATCTGACCCCTAGACAACTCCAAATAGCGCTCTATTCTCAGTAATAGTAACAGGAATGTGTACATTACAGACAAACAAAAAGCAATAATAGTTTTAAAAGAAGACCTACATTAAATAGATATTTGTTAAGGACACCTTAAACCCCCAAATAGAAATTACATGTTTTAATAATAAAAAATGCTTTTTTATTATGTGTAGACATGCAAATAAAAATAAAATAAATATTTTTTCCCTATATCTTATTGTGACAAGTCGGATTAAGATATTGGCCGTTTTGGGTGTCTAGGGGATTTTATAGTTTGAGAATCCTTACTTGCACATATAAACTACAAGCACAGCGTTATAATGCAGGCAACAAATACTATATTTAGATGTAAACTTATGTACAGTTTATTATACAACATAAGGTAATGAAAGGTGAAATGCTGTACAGTTGCTAGTATGGAATCTAGCGTATTTACATATATAGGACTATCATCATCAGATATTAGAACCAAGTGGTCTGAGTGTCATTAGGCTGGTTGCTTAGCTTTTGGTCCGGTGCTGCACTGGTGAGACGGGTGTGGCTAGTACTGATGCTGTCTGCTAGTGGGCTGGCGTAGTAGATCCAGGCTCCGTGTGCAGTCCAACTTGTATGGTTGCAGAGCTAAGCTGCGTCTACCAATCAGTCAGGCCAGTGACGAGTCTGTGGCTAGCGTTGTTACTTGGACTCTTGAAGGATGAGTAGGTCTGATGTCTACAGATCTGGTGCCAGCAAATCTGCTATCAGCGTTAGGTTGCTAAGATTTCAGGCGGATGTAGCCTATAGACAAAAGCTGCAACGATATGATGTATGCGTCGGTTTAGCCATAATGATAACACTGGGAGGTAGATGCCTTTCCGTGAAGGACATCTTCAGACTGATGTATAGAAACCATAAGCTAGTTTCATATTTATCAAAGGGACCTAACAAATGAATAGTGTCCCATCAAGGGAGATAACAATAATAATGGGGACTCCCATTAAGGGAAATAACAAACAGTAATAAGTGATATATGATAAGTAATACAAGTGTCGTTCACCAATCACGGTGAGTAGCAAGTACCTATATCGCTTAGATAAATGAGATGAAAGGGGAAGGGGAGATCAACGTCTGATACTCGCCCATGCTCTCACATAAGTAAACATAGAGCATAAGTAAATACATACTCAGTAATAAGACATGTTTACAGAAATGTTATGATAATTCCCTGCCAAGGAATTAATCTATGATAATATATTGAAAGCTCGTGCTGAGCGCTAATATATCAGAGTTAAATTAATAATAGTTAAAGAGCTAAATACATCTGGTAAGAATTGTTAATAGAATCTAGTCCAGATGGCTTGAACATTTAGCCACAAAGTCATGATATAAAATATAAGTATACAGTAATCTACTTACATTATCCATGATAAGAATGCACAAATAGGTACACAAATAATGTAGTAATAAATGCACAAATATATATATACATTACTAAGTAAGATGGTTCTCAAGCACTTTACAAAGTTACATACCACCAATCCAAAGTGAAATAAGGGAATGAAAATAGTCTAGAGCTCAAGCAAGAGATAGATGTGCTCCCTGTGGGCTCTCCAGCGTGAATGAGATCGGACGATGAAGTTTGTCCATATACACGTGGATAGAAAAAAGGGGGGGGGGTGAGTGGCGGGAGATAAGTGCAAAGGTGGTCTAGACTATCTGGCGTCTTTGACAAAGAGATCCTCGCTTGACCGTGTCGGCGTTTCCGGGAGATAGACATTGCGCGAAGGCGCGAGTTGAAAGTCCAGGAAATCAGCCCAGGTGGTCAGGTGGATTATGAAGGGGAGATTATCAGAGCTCGGCACATCAAGGGAGATTATACCTTGATAAAGGCTAGGGCCAGACGAACAGCGTTGCCCGAGGCGTTGAGTTGAATGGGCACTTTGAAGTGACCAGCCGCTCCCGGAAAGGGGGGGGGGGTCAACGGATGTTTGCCACGATAGATGGAGGGAGTGTAATCTTGTCAAGAGTCTAGTGTGACACGTGTCAAAGTGGGGATAGTAAAATGTGACATCGATGCCAAAGGGGTGGGGTTGGATTGGAGGGGTGGTGGCTGTGCTTTTAGCGCTTGATTGGCTAAATTAATAAAATTGATGATTAATAGCGAGTAAATAAATTAATTAAATGCTTAGACCTGAGTGATATCTTGAGTGAGCTAAAACGGTTCGTCACAACCCTCCCTGCGTAAGATAGGTCTTTGTTAAAAGATCTATAAAGTGCTAACGTTGATATCACTCAAGTTTCGTCTACTGTCGGTCGTAGCATTTAAGAAAATTTTTCCCAGAGTTAAGAGGTTGCCAAGGTCCAGAGGGGTGTCCGTCCTAAGGGTCCGCTGTCGCCTATGTTCCGTCCGCAGGCGGATTGCCACGTGGAAGGGGCAATTCTGGAAACCTGGGGAAATAGGCCGGGTTGATAGGATTGGGTACATCTCCTTCTTGGGGCAGACCAGTAAGTGGGATAAGTGTTATGGCGGAGTGCCCAATGCGCGTACGTTGGACGGGGCTTATCTCTAAAGCCATAGTGAGGCGTTTCTTCGTGAGTGCGATTGATCGGCTTACCTCTAATTTTCCAGACACGGTCAATGTCAGGGAAGAGTGGCCTTATACTGTGGGTGGAGCCGTGATGAGGTCCACTTTCACGAGAGTGAAAGTTTACTTTCCTCTGTGACTTCCTGGCAGGATCAGTGCCAGGGATGAGTGGTTTGATAGCTGAAGAGCGGGAGTTACAAGGACTCTCACGAGTGTAGGTATTTCGCTTACCTCGTGACTTCCTAGCAGTGCCAGTGCCAGGGATGAGCGGTTTGATTGCTGAGGAGCAGGAGTTAAACGGACCTTCACGAGTGTAGTTATTACGCTTACCTCGTGATTTCCCGGCAGTGTCAGTGCCAGGGTGGCGCGGCTTGAGCTTGGCTGAGGAGCCAGTAAAGGATTTGTTAGAGTGGCGACCAGGGCTTCCAACCGGCTAGTTGCTGCCACCTTTCTGCTTTGTCGTTCTACCAACGGGCAGAGAGAAGTATGGTTTATCGACAACTCCTAGAGGTATGTACCTGGAGCCTAGAACAAAGTCGTATACTGGCGAGTCCATGACTACTGCATCAATGGTGCCATGTACATACTTGCATTCTACGTGGACCCGAGCGATAGGATACACCTTCGGAGGAATGCCACGGTCTAGAGATTGAACCGTCACTGATCCACCAGTGAGATCCGATGGGTCGACCAGTGCTTTGCTGATGACAGAGCTCACCTCACATCCGGAATCGAATAGTGCCTGGACAGGAGATCCGTTAATCAGAATAATCTCTACCCCAGGGGGTGATACGATGGGGTGAGGCGGTATCGGTTGGGTAAGGCCACAAGCAGTGGGTTCAGGGGCCACGGTCAGCGCTGATATGACGTAATAGTCCTCTTCCTCATCAAGAGGCGATGGCTGATTATGCAAAGAGGGTTCAGGGAGCTCAGTCATGGCTGACACAGTACGTGGAGCCTGCTGCTGTCGATTGGGCCTGTGATCACTCGTGCTGTTCCGGTCACGGTGATGGTTATTGGTCTGGCCATGTCGAGGCGGGTGGCTTCGTCTGTCGTAGCTAGTAGGCGTGGCTGGTCGTTGGATTGGTGCTTTTTGGTGATGAGGTTTAGTAAAAGGAGAGGGTTGGCTAGAAGGAGCGTGTTTGTTAGAAGAAGTGGGCTGGTCCTCTGGTTTGTCCGAGGCTGAGGTCTTGCTTTTGATGTCCTTAACGTCTTTGCGGGCAGTCGCGTACCGGTCTGCAGCTGAAGCTATGTCGGCTGGTGTAGCGGCTTGCTGCTCCCTAACAAAGATTTTGACATCGTTAGGCATGCACTCTAGCAACTGCTCTGCGAGTATGAGGCTCACTAGGCCGTCCAATGTCTCTGGCAGTTCGCTAAGAGTGTGCCACCTCTTCAGGTATTTGTCCAACCTGTCGCAGAGATTACCGTAGGTCTCTCGGCGCTCTAGGCGGGATGTCCTGAATTTCTTTTGGTAAGCCTCGGCAGTCAGCTCGAATTGGACGAGTAGCGCCTGTTTGAGGGCTGCGTAGTCTTCTCGCTGGCCGGAGGGAAGTTTAGAGTAAACTTCGTAGGCTTTGCCTCGGAGGCATTGGGATAGCCGGAAGCACCATTTCTCCTCTGGCAGACCGTAGTAGCTCGCAACTTCTTCGAAACGGACAAGATAAACTTCGATGTTTTCTGTCTTGTCGTCGAAGTGCTCCATTGGCATGTGGGGTAGGCCGTTTGAGGAACTTTGCTGGGAGGCAGGGCAAGCCGGGCGAGATCCGGAGGAAGCTTGACTGGCGGTTCCGTTCTCTTTCTCCGCGGTTATCCTTTCTCTCTCAGTTATTTGTTTTTCCCTTTCTCGCTCCGTGATTTCCTTTTCTTTAGCTATAGCTATAGCTATAGCTACTTCAGCTTCCCTTTTCTCTCTTTCCATAGCTATTTCATGTTCCCTTTTCTTCTCCTTCTCCAATTCTGCCCTCACATATTCTTTCTGCTTTGCCTCATCGTCATATATGACGGCCGCGAGTTCTCTGAGTTCAGCTATTTTTTGTTTCATGTCAGAGTCCGCTTTAGAGCGTGTGCCACTTGCCATGGTGGTGAGGGGTGCTAGGATGGTGAGGGGTGGGTAATGAAGGGGAAAAGCGGAAGGTAGAGTAAGAGGTGGAGACGATGATGGAGATGCTGAAAGCAATTACTTAAGAGTTATAGGAAAGGTGGTATCAGCCTTTGTTTGGTGCTTAAGAACCTGTAAAAGAAGTACAATTACAGCAATACAAAATTAGAAAATTAAAATAGCTCTGAATGACACTCTTTAGTCTTGTGCTCTAACAATGATGATAGTTAAAATACTGGGGAGTTGCCTGCTGTGCTTGCAGTATTAGATGGGTAAATCCCGGACGAGGCTCGCCATTGTGACAAGTCGGATTAAGATATTGGCCGTTTTGGGTGTCTAGGGGATTTTATAGTTTGAGAATCCTTACTTGCACATATAAACTACAAGCACAGCGTTATAATGCAGGCAACAAATACTATATTTAGATGTAAACTTATGTACAGTTTATTATACAACATAAGGTAATGAAAGGTGAAATGCTGTACAGTTGCTAGTATGGAATCTAGCGTATTTACATATATAGGACTATCATCATCAGATATTAGAACCAAAGTGGTCTGAGTGTCATTAGGCTGGTTGCTTAGCTTTTGGTCCGGTGCTGCACTGGTGAGACGGGTGTGGCTAGTACTGATGCTGTCTGCTAGTGGGCTGGCGTAGTAGATCCAGGCTCCGTGTGCAGTCCAACTTGTATGGTTGCAGAGCTAAGCTGCGTCTACCAATCAGTCAGGCCAGTGACGAGTCTGTGGCTAGCGTTGTTACTTGGACTCTTGAAGGATGAGTAGGTCTGATGTCTACAGATCTGGTGCCAGCAAATCTGCTATCAGCGTTAGGTTGCTAAGATTTCAGGCGGATGTAGCCTATAGACAAAAGCTGCAACGATATGATGTATGCGTCGGTTTAGCCATAATGATAACACTGGGAGGTAGATGCCTTTCCGTGAAGGACATCTTCAGACTGATGTATAGAAACCATAAGCTAGTTTCATATTTATCAAAGGGACCTAACAAATGAATAGTGTCCCATCAAGGGAGATAACAATAATAATGGGGACTCCCATTAAGGGAAATAACAAACAGTAATAAGTGATATATGATAAGTAATACAAGTGTCGTTCACCAATCACGGTGAGTAGCAAGTACCTATATCGCTTAGATAAATGAGATGAAAGGGGAAGGGGAGATCAACGTCTGATACTCGCCCATGCTCTCACATAAGTAAACATAGAGCATAAGTAAATACATACTCAGTAATAAGACATGTTTACAGAAATGTTATGATAATTCCCTGCCAAGGAATTAATCTATGATAATATATTGAAAGCTCGTGCTGAGCGCTAATATATCAGAGTTATATTAATAATAGTTAAAGAGCTAAATACATCTGGTAAGAATTGTTAATAGAATCTAGTCCAGATGGCTTGAACATTTAGCCACAAAGTCATGATATAAAATATAAGTATACAGTAATCTACTTACATTATCCATGATAAGAATGCACAAATAGGTACACAAATAATGTAGTAATAAATGCACAAATATATATATACATTACTAAGTAAGATGGTTCTCAAGCACTTTACAAAGTTACATACCACCAATCCAAAGTGAAATAAGGGAATGAAAATAGTCTAGAGCTCAAGCAAGAGATAGATGTGCTCCCTGTGGGCTCTCCAGCGTGAATGAGATCGGACGATGAAGTTTGTCCATATACACGTGGATAGAAAAAAGGGGGGGGTGAGTGGCGGGAGATAAGTGCAAAGGTGGTCTAGACTATCTGGCGTCTTTGACAAAGAGATCCTCGCTTGACCGTGTCGGCGTTTCCGGGAGATAGACATTGCGCGAAGGCGCGAGTTGAAAGTCCAGGAAATCAGCCCAGGTGGTCAGGTGGATTATGAAGGGGAGATTATCAGAGCTCGGCACATCAAGGGAGATTATACCTTGATAAAGGCTAGGGCCAGACGAACAGCGTTGCCCGAGGCGTTGAGTTGAATGGGCACTTTGAAGTGACCAGCCGCTCCCGGAAAGGGGGGGGGGGTCAACGGATGTTTGCCACGATAGATGGAGGGAGTGTAATCTTGTCAAGAGTCTAGTGTGACACGTGTCAAAGTGGGGATAGTAAAATGTGACATCGATGCCAAAGGGGTGGGGTTGGATTGGAGGGGTGGTGGCTGTGCTTTTAGCGCTTGATTGGCTAAATTAATAAAATTGATGATTAATAGCGAGTAAATAAATTAATTAAATGCTTAGACCTGAGTGATATCTTGAGTGAGCTAAAACGGTTCGTCACACTTATCAACTTTTTGAGAAAATTTTTTAGCTAAAATGATGAAAAAATAGCTATTTTTCATGTCAAGATTTCTTGAAAACTACTAAAGCTGGTTCAATAAAACTTCTGCTTCATCTGTTCTGGATCAAGAGATTGAAGTTGTAAACTTCCTCAAATCTCGACCGCTTGCATCCCGACTTTTCTCAGAACTTTGTGAAGCAATGGATACAGTCTACAAATGTCTCCTGTATTAGACCAACATTCGTTGGCTCTCCAGGGGAAAGTGTGAAAGCGTGTCATCCAAATCAAGGCTGAGCTGATTTCATTCTTGGATGCTGAAAAAAAAGACTTTGGATTTTCTATTCATGACGAGATCTGGTGGGTTAAGGTGACATTTCTCACTGATTTAGTTGACAAATTAAATTCATTGAATTTAAGTCTTCAAGGACCATCGGAAACCATCATCATTGCATCCTCAAAACTGAAGTCATTTGGTGAAAAATTGTTAGTTTTTATGGCAAAGTAAGATCCCGAAAGGACTGCTTTCCTACTTACAAGGAATGTGCTTCAAATAAAGAAATCACCCCCGAAATTCTGGACACTTTGAAACACCTGCAGTCAACATTGCAGCATTACTTTCCAACAGTTGGAAGTAATGAGTATGGATGGGTCAGCTACAAATCTTATAACTGAAGAAGAAGAGCAGCTCATTGATTTAAAAAACGATGCAGTTCTTAAGTCAAGTTTTGCCGTGAAAAGCCTGGATAAGTTTTGGATTTCAATCAACAAGTTATATCCTGCAATCAGTTTAAAAGCAATCAAAATAATTCTTCCACTTGCATCTTTATGATTTTGTGAGTTTGGATTTTCAGCACTGACTGAAATCAAATCTAAGAAAAGAGAGAGACTTCTTACAATAGACGATGAAATGCGAGTTTGTTTGTCGACTTTGGAGCCTCGATTACATCGCATTTGCTCTCAAAAACAGGCACACCCTTCACATTAAATGTAATACTTAAAAACAGGTAAAATCTGTTTTTCTTTTTTATTATAAAACAACTGTTGCTCTTCGTGGTGTGCCGCGAAATTTTTGTAGTTTGTTTACTGTGCCGGCAGACAAAAAAGTTTTAGAAACTTCTCTAACTAGATCTAGATTAGGTCTAGTAACTAGTTAGATCTAGACCTAGTCATTCTAGTAGTATACTCTACTAGATCTAGGACTAGTTTTAGTAGCAATCATGGCGCATGCCTTTTTTTATGGACTATGGGGGCTGAATGACCTAATTTCAGCAAAGCTTACTTAGATCTACTTATATTAGGTAAACCTTTCAAAATTTAATTGTAATCTTATCCATATTGAGTTTGAGAACTGATAGCAAATAACAAAAAAAAAAAGTACCAAAGCTTTATAAAGGCACGTAGCTTCTCAGCAAAGGGTTGGAAGTCTAAAAATACCCGCGCAGTTGTTTACATGTGGTCTCCAGGTCAATATTTGTAAAGTGTTTTCTGATTAGTTTAAACCACATGAAGACGTATCTTTAAACCAATGAAAACATTTGTTTTATTTGTTTTCAGCTTTTTTTCATGGAACATAGATTTTTTTTCCTCATGTATTGGGGTTAAAAAAAATATTGAAAACGGACCAAAAATAAAAAAGTTATAAAAATTTTTAAATTAGCATACTAATTAGGTGACATATAAATGTCTAGTATACAAAATATTAAAAAAAATATTTAAAATACTTCCACTTTGAATTTTGACATGCTTTATACTCCAAATTGTTCAGAAATGAATACTGTATAATATTCAGTTATAAAAAAAAATCTAAAATTTTGACCCATAGGTGGTTTAAGCTGTCCTTAATTAGGACCTCTTTAAAAAAGTATCTATCGTCCACTTTCATAAGTAGTTTTTTTTTTTTTACTACAGAACCACATTCGTACAATGGCGCATTCACAATATATTGCAGAGTCAGCATGAATAAGTGATATTGGATTTTAGAAGTGATATTGGATTTTAGTACTAAAAGGTTCTGGGTGGAATCTGGACACGGTTTTCGAAAACGGATCTAACAATTGTCCTAGAACTTTGACACTTGCTGTATCTTGTTGGGAAAAGAGTTGACCGTTCTAATTTTTCAAAGAAAAAAAACATTTAAATTTGGCCAGAGAACTAGAAAATATTTATATTAATTCTTGAATGAACCATATGTTTTAGGGTGTACGTGCATTGTTACAACTTTCCTATTATATATCTACTTATAACTCTCTGATAACTACCTTCTTGATTCGTCTAGGTGTCCCGAGGTTCCGCTGTAATTATCGAATAAAACAATTAAACAACTTGATCAATACACAGAAACTTTAATGAACTTTTCGGCACATATCACACAATGCACTCTCTACTTTTGACAACAAACACACTTCCGGTGATTCGCTCATTTGTAAAAATAGATTATACATACATACACAAATTCACCCGTGACATGCATTCATTCAAGAGTTTAATAAATTAATGTTATGGAAAATTGTGCGCATCTTCTTCTAAGTCTAGAT
This sequence comes from Biomphalaria glabrata, assembly GCF_947242115.1. Lineage (NCBI taxonomy): Eukaryota > Metazoa > Mollusca > Gastropoda > Planorbidae > Biomphalaria > Biomphalaria glabrata. The sequence goes on along the minus strand of NC_074714.1, from coordinate 16,593,679 downwards.
TTAAAGGTCTGTCTGTCCGACCATATTCTTAACACATAAGCATAAGAAAACGGCTTTAGTTTTTTTGTCAAAACGTTTTTTTATTGTATTACTAAATTAAGTAATATCTGTCATACTAAATACCTACATTTAAAATAAAATTTTACTTTTTAAAAGAAAGAGAAAAACTCTATGCATATAAGTAGAATATAATTTAAAACATCAATAAATAAGTAGTGTTTCGTATTATACACGTGAACTGAACTGCAGCATTCTCAAACCAAAGGGAAAAGTGTTTTTTTTAAAGAAAAGTTTTATTTTGTTGAGGCTTTGAATAAGAGATTATAACAATTATAGAGGCATCTCACTGCTTAGCATAGTTGGAAAGGCTTTTGCTAAAGTATTACTGAAGCGATTACAGATCTTGGCAGAACGTGTTTATCCAGAGTCGCAGTGTGGCTTTAGGGCAGGTACATCTACAACAGATATGATTTTCTCTTTGTGGCAGCTACAGGAGAAGAGCAGTGAACAAAAGCAGCCCCTCTTCATAGCATTTATTAATTAGACCAAGACTTTTGACCTTGTTAGCAGAAGCGGCCTGTTTGCAGTACTACAGAGAATTGGCTGTCCAAATAAGTTAAGGAAACTAGTGTCAGCTTTTCACGAAAACATGCAGGGCACTGTACAGTTTGAAAGTTCCTCCTCCAGGTCATTCTCCATCAAGAGCGGTGTAAAACAAGAATGTGTTCTGGCTCCAACACTATTTGGCATCTTCTTCTCAGTCGTACTAACCAGCGCTTTTAAATTCATAGAAGATGGAAATATATATCCACAGTAGATCCGATGGAAGTCTTTTTAACCTGGCATGTCTTAAAGCCAAAACGAAAAGACGACGTATCTTGATTAGAGAGCTGCTGTTCGCCGATGACGCGGCACTCGTATCTCATTCACAAGGAGGTCTACAAAAGCTAGTGAATGCCTTGGCAGCTGCTTGTCAAGAGTTTAGCCTTACAATAAGTCTCTCCAAGACCGAAATCCTGGCACAAGACGTCGCAGAAATACCTGTGATACATATTGGGAACCACCTATATAGGGTCAACAATTGCCAGTAACCTAGTGTAACAACATTTAGATGGTACGATGTGTTGTCATGCCGGGGATTTTACTTGAATTCAATAGTTAACAAAATTGACGATCTAGATTCACAAATTAACGATTCTTTGATAAAACAAAACACTGGAACTTTATTTGAATACAACGTAAGTACAGTTTATGTACAAATTACAAATCAATGAGCATGAAACATATTACAAAGGCTTTTCAAACAGAGCTCCTAGAAACGTGACTGACTACAAAGGCATTATTTTATCGACTGACTTTTACTTTCTTACTACCGCCAATTCTCTGGCGCTAACTCTTTTCAAAAATGTCTTTGTTTAAATTCAAATCAACCAATAGATTTCAAACATACTAATTACGTCCCTTGGGTAAATCCTGACTTGGATGTCAAGTGTCTAAATTTGAGGATTAAATCCCGAGACTCATGTCGAGGGCTTATATTACTTTCAAAAGTGAAATGTACAAACAATTCTATAATGTAATCTGTGACACCTAGATTTAGACATCGTGCTGACAAAAGGAATAGGAAAAACTACTACAGCATTAGCAAAACTCTCCAAGCGCGTCTGGGAAAATGCTAAATTGACCACAACAACCAAATTCTTAAGTCTAAAATGCCAGTGTTGTGTGCATTCTTCTTTATGGCAGTGAAAGCTGGTCAACATACATGTATCAAGAGCACAGATTGAATAGTTTCCATTTGCGCTGCCTGAGACACATAATTCGAATCTCTTGGAGGGACCATATCTCCAATCAAGAAGGTTTGAGATTGGCCAATATGATGAACAGCATGTATGCTCTCCTGACACAAAGAAGATTACGATAGCTTGGCATGTCACCCTCGTGCCAGATGGTAGAATCCCGAAAGATGTCTTATATGCTGAGCTTGTGGAGGGAGGCAGACCCAAGGGCCGCCCAAGACTAACCTAAGAGCCAAAGACATCAACGATAGTATGTGGGAAGAAATAGCCAAATACCGGAGTGCATGGAGACAGACTGTGCGTGCTGGGACGATCCGCGCTAAGAGCAAAAAAAAACAAAACAAAGCGGCCTTAATCAAGAGGAAAAAAAAAGAAAGCTGCCTTATCAGCTAGTCCTGAATCAGATGCATACACATGCACGAATTGTGGCAAAGTTTGCCGCTCTAGAATTGGCCTGATTAGTCACACCAGATTCTGCCCCGTCTCAAGACGAAACCAAAACCAGTGACTCATCTGGGCGCATCCATTGCCTTCCGAGACAAAAAGGAGCCATACCGATATGTTCTTGAGCACATATAAATATTAACAATGTAATAATAATAACATTAATAAATCTCCGTATTCTGTGGTATCAATCGTTAGTCGAACTAAGAATTCAACTTTATCGGCAACACTTTCGACACAAGCACGTCTCTTCTTTTTGTATCGACGGAGATTGGGTTGTAGTTGTTGATAGTTTGTTGTTCATAGTTTCTGATATTATTTCTGAAAATATTGAAACCTGCCTTTTTACCTCCATCAACAGACCACTTCAGGGCCGATTTGGAGTTTGTGTTTCCACACAAACTGTCTTTGTAACCTTGTTAATAAGTACTTTTTGTTTTTCATTTTTTCCATGTCCAAAATTTCTAGAGATTTATCCAATTTGTTTTTGCCATATCTGTAACACTGACTTAATGATTGATTCACTCATCGCTAATTTTACTACTTCAAATGGATTTTAAAAAAAAATTGAACCACCTATTATTAGCCATGCACATGAACCAACTCAGCACATTCAAACGACCTCCGGTAAATTTGAACTACTCTCTCTTGTTTGCTATTCTTTTTCTAAATACGTGTTCATAAAAGGCAAACTACATTGCTGGAATGATTTCTCTGTACATAGTGTAACAACTTAAGGGAGGCAACTCAACGATATACAGATGTTTTATCTCAGGAGGGCATCACAAGCACACAGAACAATGTGTTTTGAGCACAGCCTCTTTATCAGCTCCGTTATCTTCTTTGATGTCAACATCCCGTTCTAGTCTAGTTCTTAGCAGTGCACCTTTCTCAGAACGAGATGTCTGTGCGCATCACAGGGGTAAAAATTTGACTAACATAATATTTTAAACCAAGAAAGGATTATTACATAAAAATTACATGTATTATACTATTCCAATATTCTTACCTTCACAGTAACTTCCGAAAAGTTTCCGCTGCATTTTCCGTCTTTAGGAGATTGAAAACATAAAATAGCTGCCAGCTTAATAGCCACACTACTGTTTCCAGCGTAAACATTGGCATTGCAGGAACTGGAGTCCAACCCATTGACAACAACTCGAAAGGACAAGTATACAAATAATAATACTCCATTAAAGACGAATCCCATTTCAACGCAGCAAAGATTGGCCACCACTGGGTTGCTTTTACTGGGGTATTCAAATCATTCTTGATATAATCAAGTCTTCATTCTGTAATATAAACAAACGCTAAATGTATTTATTTAATTTCTCGCCGAGCAATATTATCAATCAATCAATCTCTCTCTCTCTCTTTCTCTCTCTCTCTTTCTCTCTCTCTCTCTGTATATATATATAATATATATATATATATATATATATATATATATATATATATACTTATATGTTATTTTAAGGATCTCGTTCCTGGTGGATCTATTTATTAAGTAACATTTTCATTGGCCATTGGTCGACTAGTGTTTCTTTTAACTAGCAAAAAGATGAAGTCACTTTTTTACTTTAGATTTTCAGAACTCCCCTGATAAACGCTGAACCTTTCTGTGTCTGTGTACAACTACTTGTAACTGAAACAGTTAGATCTGTACAATAACAAGAACGTATAGCGCTAATTCGATTTGCTTTTTTTTTTACATTTACTTAATTAGTGTCCTGTTTGAAATATGGCTTCAGCTTGATGGCTCTGCTTTCAAAAAGATAATATGGTATGTCACTCTTAGGCCAATGGTTTTTTGTGAGAACCGGAGACTAAACTCTATAAATAGATCTATATCTCGGATTCACATTAGTAGGGTTTTTTTTTTCCTTGAGGGAATTTGTTTTCTGGTTTTCATCCTTAAACTTTGGTATGTTATCTCTTGTCCCATTGGTTAAGGTTTTATTACCGTTTTATTAATCATAATTAAATAATATAATAATTTCTTTATTTAATTATAATAGTAAAGTTAAGGTTTTCCTGTCTAATCATAATATGAAAGATCTTCCTTTTAAAAGCCTATCTTTCAATGTAATTCTATCAGTTGTTTCTAGTCATATTCTAGTCTAGAAGTTGCGTATAAAGTATGCAACACAAAAACGTCTTGTTCTATCGGTTCGAAGAATGAAAGTCATTGCAGTGCTTTAACCAATTGTTATTCACATTTGTATTTCGCTTTTGTCCTTGACTTTGAATCCCTTTAGTTCCTCTAACACGGAATGTCCAGCACTGCTCTCGCGGGCCGCATGCGGCTTGCCGCCACTTTGGTAGTGGCCCACTTTGCCACCTCCATAATTATCAAAAATAATGTTAAGTTATGAAGCGTTTAACAGTCACCACTACTATTCAGGTAAAATATGTACTGCAATAAATAAATAAATAAAACATAATAATCAACTTCGTTGAACTTATTAAGTATTGTTTTATGATCAGATTTTTGGAAACAAATGTTTGAAAATTTATTTTAATCACATCATAAATAAGCCAATATGTTAGAGATTGTTTGTAAAATGTTTCGGATGTTCCTTCAGATTCTTTAGATAATTACAGCCTACCCCAAACCTCCCTCAGGATTATTAGTGATTATCAGTGATTAATATTGTAATTTTATTTTATTTTAATGACTACTAGGCCCCCTGTATATCTAGTTTATTCAGTACTGTCTGTACAAGACAATTTACACTAGTTTACTGACAATTTAATTTCCCAGAATGATGAAGAATCAGTAACCGCAGCAGCCAACAACTGCTACTGAAAGAACAATTAAGGACGAAAATAGATCGTTTCAAGAAAGATGGGAGTTAAATAATTTCTGCACGTCAGTATCAAATAAGATTCACTGCTTAATATGCGATTCCTAATCGCTAATCACAAAAGCATATAATGCTTACACCTGGAAAATGAGGGATGACAAGCTATTTGAATTGAAAACTAGTTTAAAAAGGCAACATACAGTATTGGTTAAACTGAACAACGAGAGTGGGTGTGCAGCGAAAGCCAGCTACATTTTATCACATTTAATTGCAAGCCATACCAAATCATTTAGTGAAGGTGATTTCATTAAGAAGTATGTCGTTAAACCTGCCGAAGTAATTTGTCCAGAAAAGGGGAAAGCATTAAAAAAATAACGTTAATTATGAACTAAGTGACAGATTCAGTCAGCTTACGTGAACAATTAAAGAACTAAATAAGTCAATAATTCATTAAGTCAGCTGATGTAACGGACCTAGCACAGTTGGTTATACTCATAAGGGCCTGTGATAGGAATTTAGAGATGTACGAGGGACTACTTGAGCTCTTTTCTATGCATTACACCACAACAAGTGAGGATGTTTTTCAGATATTAAAGGGAATTTCGCAGCATAATTTACATATATCCATAATATATATGTATATTGTTGTAACTCTAAGGTAGGCACCTAACGAAAGGCAGGAGGTAACAATAAACAAGGTATTTATTTACAGTACAAACAGGCATGGACTTCAGCTATTAAGTCCCAGAATGTCCTATCTCAAGTGACACCAGTTCTTTGCTACCTAAGTATCAATACAGAACACTGACATACTTCCCAGTGCTGCCCCAGGTCCTCAACACAGTTCATAGATAGCACAAAGGACGTTCTCTCGAGTCAAGACAGCTTAGACTTCCATAACTTTAGCCGGATCCACATCAGTCCTTCTTTCTGTCTAAACATGTCTTCTCCTACTTGTGTTGAATAACGCTCTGATGCACACCATCAGTGTGGCTCGGGAGCGGAGTTACAACATTGTCCCCTTCCCAGCTCGACATAGTAGCCATCTGTTCGTCTGTCTTGTTTAGCAGATCATATATCGGTTCATCAGTCTTGCCGAGCATGGTACACATCGATTCACATGTCTTGCTCGTAGTGGTATTCATAACAGGTACAGCAATAGCTTCAGCCACAAAGCAGACTTCTTCTCTTTCTTCCACTGCGTCGACCCTCTGATTCATCTGTTTGTCAATGTTGGTGATTCTCTCCTCCACAGCATGTATGCGTTGGCTAATAGCTAATAACTCGGTTTTGATTACCGATTTTATGTCATCTGTCTTGTCATTGGCGTTTCCTAGCCCTGAGTTCAACTGTTCTCGCATAAACTCAATATTTTCGAGCACAGCTCCCATCTGTTCTTGCTGAAAACCCATCTTTTCAAGTACAGCTGCCATCTGTTGTTGCATATCTTCCATATCTGGTTCGACGTCAAACAGGCATGTCTCGGGATCCTCCCCTTCATCAACCAGGTTCTGTCGAAGACTAGCTCTCATCTTTTCTTTGGCACAGAAGATCCTCAGCACTTCTGACACCAATTGTAGGTAAAAATAAAGAAGGTATTTATTTACAGTACCAACAGGCATGGACTTCGGCCATTAAGTCCCAGAATCTCCTATCTCAAGTGACACCAGTTCTTTGCTACCTAAGTATCAATACAGACCACTGACACACTTCTCAGTGCCGCCCCAGGTCCTCAACACAGTTCATAGATAGCACAAAGGATGTTCTCTCGAGTCAAGACAGCTTAGACTTCCATCACTTTAGCCGGATCCACAACAGTCCTTCTTTCTGTCTAAACATGTCTTCTACTCCTTGTGTTGAATGGCGCTCTGATGCGCACCATCAGTGTGGCACGGGAGCGGAGTTACAACATTATATATATATATATATACAGTGTTTTTTTGTAAAGAAATTTATTCTGGTACTTAGTGACGGATTGCCTAACTTCTAACTTTTAACTACTTATAAATTAATAATAAACGTTAAATACAAGAAAAGTAATAATTAAATCTCCACACTAGAAATGGTGCCGTTACGCCGTAAGGGTGCGTACCGTCACAAAAAACAACAACAACAACACTGTGTATATATATATATAAATAGATAGATAGATTGAAGTCTCGTCTTCAAGACCGAAGATTAATGAGGAATGCAGTATCTTCCTTGATTACGCAGCCCAGCTGTGACCTACATATTTTGCCACAATCAAAGCAGGCATAATAATTGTCTGTCGGTGGTCGATTTAGCAAGCAAAGTTACGACTGTGGATAAGCCAATTCTCCCGTAGAGAAGTTTGAGTTACCTCTGTGTCATAGGAGCAATGGCAAGATAAATATTCAACAATCTATTTATTGACCATATCGAGAGTAATTTTAAAGGTTTCAAACAACAGGATTTTTTTCTGTCTGCTAATCTGCTCTCTCGCAATCCAAGGGGATCACTGGATGCTGTGAAGACAAACTTAAGAATACTAAAAAGAAGTTGAGGCAACTAGATGCGAATTTGAAAAGAAACAAAGATTCTGGGACTTCGGAGCAATGGAAATATTTACAGCATGCGTTTCTGAAGTGGAAGTACTTATAGCTTCAATTAATTTAACTTCTATCTAGTAATCTTCTCAAATAGTTTTTAACGTCACAAAACTAGAGATCTACAATGGGCTTGTCTAAATCCAGTTGTCCTAATGTACATTCTTATGTTAAGAGAATGTATGCAATGTTTGCATCTTCATTTATTTGTAATGAACTTTAAACAAAATCTTTGTTTGAAATAGATGATGGAGAAACACCTCAGTTCACTCATGAACACCTCAGTTCACTCATGAACACCTCAGTTCACTCATGAACACTATCTATGTCCCAATCAGAACCAAATAGTTTCGAACTATTAGCAAATCACTCGCGTTTAATTGGTATAAATAGACTGCATTTGGATAGTACATCTAATAGGCCTTTTAAATGAAGTATTTTGAAAACAAAAATGTTCCTTTCAAGTTTTTAGCCCGCTCCTAAAAAAAATTACCCATCACTACCCTAGACACAATATGACCGATTCTAATTAAATATCTAATTCTTTATACAGGGTCACAGTCACATCGCAATAAATTTACTATTTCGGTTATTAGGATGCGCAGCTTTGTATCGTTACAACACACAAGCTATTAGTTAACATTAGTTAGTATCTGAGATGAGTTACAACGTGCCTATGTATATATATATATATATATATATATACATATATATATATATATATATATATATATATATATATTTATTTATTTCCAACATTTTTGTATTAGCTTACAAAAGTTTGTACTACTTGAATTGTATTTTTCATAGCTCAGTGATACCCAATGTAACTCTTTAGCCCTTGACCTATATTCAATAGATAGGATATGTAATTCTTGAGAGATTAGGGGCACAACATGGCCTCAATTGTGCCGATGAGCCCAATATCCAAAATATCATGAAAATAGTGGAGTATTGTTTGCTCCTTTCTTAATTCTTTGGACAAATTAGTTGGTACTGTTTTTTTTTATTTTTTAACATGTGGCATGGGTTTGAGTGACTAATTTCTTCGGCTATTATATCGGCCTGGTTTTAAATCTTAATGGGGCTAGGTGTGTATTTGTTGTTGTTGTTTTTTTTAAGAACCATTTAGTCAGCACATATTCACCAAATAGATTGTACCAAGACAGTAGTAGCCTTTAATAATTGCTATAGAAAAATGAAAACTACAAATTGAACAGTCTACAGCACACACATATCTATAAACATACCTTATGTTTTAAATGCATCATAAATGTACGTATATCCGACCGCTTTCTACCCCTCTAGACCAGGGATATGCCTGAATTCCCGAACTCTGTTTGTGTGTCTGCGTGGTGAAAAGGAAGTGTGTACTGTTTAAGATACTAAGAAATGAATTTATTTCAACGTGTTTAATGGCCATTGCTACCTGTTCTACACCTGACAACAAGGACATGGAACAGAGAGAGGGGGAGGGGAAATATGTCGGTGTGAAGTCAAGTGTTGCTGACATACTTTTCAACAGGATATGTATATGAAATACTAGCAGGGAAGGGAGAAATCAAAATACCTGCATGCTTGCCATTATACTATACTCTAGTACAAGCAATAAGTTTGATCTCTCTCTCTCTCTCTCTTTCTCTCTCTCTCTCTCTCTCTAGAAAGAGAGATATGTAAATCTTTGTCGAGGAACTCAAGAAAGCTAGTTGGAAAAGATGATGATTTTTATTGACAGTGAATATGAAAGATATGAGAATACCGCAAACAAACATCAAAGGTGACAGTAGTCTTGATCTTAGGCCCTTTACCTGCAGTCTACAGGGGCCGCCTCTGTCACGCAGGTATCTCTACTGTCACCGTTGCTATCCCAAAACACTAGGAATGTCTCCCATTGCTTCGCACACACAATAAAGCACCGCTCTTGGTTCCCTCACCTTTCTACGATCTCGTCCTCTGGAGATGATTCTTCTCGTGTTGTTGCTGGACAGAGCATAAAAAACAACCTTAGCACTTCTACTGTGATTCAGCAGCAGAGTTTTATCATTGCCCTGTTCTTTAATCTATTGGTCCCGAACAAAGTCTGGTGAGTTGATCACTGAAGGTGGGGGTGATTGATAGTTTATTTAAAATGGGACTGTTCATGTATAGAAGAAAAAAAATATTTTACTATATTTACTTTTAAAGGAGACAAAAACACCACCACAAAGTATTCGTCATTTCAATGAACTACTTGATCTATTTAGAAGGCATTGGTTTAAAGACGAACAAAGTTCCTGCCACTTTTGAGATGCACATGTCAATGTACAAATTGTCGGGAAATGAAATGCAACTCTCTGCAATGATTGCTTTGAGATCTTTCTTAATATATAGCGATACGATTTGGACAAATATTCAGTGCATACTTAATAATAATACTGATCTATATTATCCATAAGGAAATTCGTCTTACTTGTGTTTTTATAGAATCAGGTAATAAAAAGCATTTCTGCTCTATCAGGGAGGGTCTCATCAGGTTTAATTAGGGAATTGACTTTAATGTTTTTAATTAACCATATTTCTCACCAACAGGCTAATACAGTAATAAACACCTTTAACGCAGAATAAACAACTTCAAACGTCAAATGACTGATATGGCATAAATGGCTAAGTTTTAATGATACAGGTAACAAGATCACAAAAAGAAGCATACATATTTAGTATCAAGTATGACCATATGGCCCGTACACATACGGTCAGTTACATGTTACGGGTACATCTAACACACTTCACCATACAACACGAGCTTCTAAATAGCTCTACACAAACCAAGGCTTGGAACACACTGTCCAAAACATGGCTCCCTGTAAACATACAGCAAAGAAGATCTAGTGATGCTTCTCAAATAAAACTTTGGCGTCGACACGCATACCAAAAAATCACGCACCAAAGTGAAACTCACCAAATTGTCGTGTGACGAATACAATTGCCTACATGACTGTGTACTAAGGGTTACCAGACTTCCGGCAAAATGTGGACATGTTCTCCTTCTTGGCGTCGTGTTCTCCGCTACACTGGCATTAAAGTTAGATGTGATAATTCCCAGCTTTTCAATTTAAAGTTTACTTTGTCTTTTGTTTCCTTTGTAAGGCTTTGTTGTTATTTTGTTTTTGTAATTGTTATTTTTATTTTCTAGCTGTGTGATAACCCTCTAGCTGTCTGGTGACACTTTGTGTACTTAAATTATTATCGTACTTATTGGCACACGAAAGGATAGGAGATTTAAATATAAACAAAAATGTATCTATACTTTGTATATATTCCTTTTTCTTCCGCAGAAATATATATATATTGTAAAATGAGATTGTTTGTAAAATGTTTCGGATGTTCCTTCAGATTCTAAAGATAATTACTTCCTAGCCCAAACCACCCGCAGGATGCCGGAGAATGACAGTGGTCAAGGTTCAAACCCAGGACCTTAGTGACCACCGAACGTCAGTCCAGAGCGCATACCACACAACCAGGCAGCCTTGCTGATGAAGGACCTAGGACGTATTGAATTAGGTAGGTTCCATAATCGATGAATTGACTATTTTCTTGTACGATTATCAGTTCTCTCCCATGAACAACACAGTCGAACCTTTTTCTTTTAGAACTCGTATGATAATACATATGAAATTTAGGAACTTAACACGAACCTCATTTACGACCGAACCGAATAAACTTTCCTTTATTTAATCAAACTGAATCATGATTGTGCAATATTCTCTGAAGAAAAAACAACTTAGTTTTCAACGAGATCATTGGACAGCTAGTTTTAACTCTTGGACAATTCTTTTGTTATTGTAATTTGACTGTGTCCTAGACATCGTGTTTATGCATCTTTCAAGCATCATTTTGGGTTATCCTCTTTTGGTATCAAAGCGAATTGTACCAATAAATGTTTGTAAATTAATGATATGGGAGATTCGAAGAAAAAAAATTAGATTCTGAAAATGTAAAAACTGTCAGGAAAACGAAGAAAATGAGGCGCTAAGGGCTGCAGTGATAGAAGAAATGTGTCATGAAAATAAGATTGCATTTGAAGCCGTCACCCTTTTCGTATGAAAATTATAAAAAATCTCAATTTAAAACTAAAGATAGATGGGCAGAGTTCTAAATGTTTTCAATTTCCGCCGGCATATCTCAACTCTCGCTACTTATTCGAGGTACGTAAAGCAATTTTAAAATCACAGAAGTTAATGTTGCTATGAGGCGCGTTCATGGGACCACCACTGGCAAATGCCTGTCCAAAGAAATTTCAGACATCATGGAGGATTATACTATACTGGGTATAAAATCTAGACCACTAAGTAACTAACATTTACTGTCTAGAGCAGTGATTCCCAAAGTGGTCCATATAGACCCCCAGGGGTCTACGAAGACTTCCAAGGGGTCTACGAAAGAGAAAACATACATTGGGGGTCTATTAGATGTCCATGGGGGTCTACGATAGTATATTTCATTTAAGCAGGTCGTGACTTTAATTTTAACTTCAAAATTATTGTAATTCTTTCATACACTAACATATGATTTGTACCCGAGTTAATCTTTTAAATAATTATCCTGCTTTTCAAACGAAATATTGTTGTATCTAATTTAAATACTTATTTAACTAGCTTCATTTTATCGACACGCAACCAATGTTTAAAAAAAATTGTAGACTGTACAGCGCTGATTATTTAAATTGGTATTTATTCCTGGAGGATCATTTGAGACAATGCCTGCACCCTGACAAAATAGATAAAGATTTGAAAAACGTTCAAACACTCAAAGATCAGAATAGACCCACAAAATCTCTCTTCGACACCATATAGAGAAGATAATAGTTTGTGAGCGTCTTACAAAATCTCTTTACATATAGCAAAAAAAAAGAAAAATGCTAAAGGTACAACATTGATTTTACCCTCCATTGTAGTTTTAAGTAACTGTTTTACACAAATCTACATCTGATATTATTAAACGAATTTCTTTAAGCAACAATACAGTTCAAGGTCACATCTGTGGCATGAGTTATAAAATTAAAAGTTTCTTTTGTAATTCTTTCCAAACGACATATATACAGTTTAGGATCAGCGGCGAACAGGCTCTGACAGGGTGTAGCCCTGTGTGCTGCAAACTGCCTAAAGGTCGCCGGCTCCTTATTTTTAACAGGGTTGACCCACGAAACCTTTCCCATGTTCGGGTATAGCTGCAAGGCAGCACAGTTTAAATTCAGTTTTTCTTCTGCTAGGTGGGCTGCAAGCCAAGGCTAATGAAAGACATACAAGAGAAACTGCTCTTTGAGAAAACTGATACAATGATACATAAGGCTAATTAATTAATTGATTGATTACTATTTAATGTTTGAGAACTACTTCATAGAACAACAAATTCCTACATGAAACATATCCGTAGCAACGGATAATAGATGTGCAAAAGAAAAAAAAAAAGATAAAAAAAAACATTTCCAATGTGTTTGGTAATTCCAGTAATAAATATAAAGTGTTATTTTAATTAGATTAAATTTGAATTTTGTAATTAAAAAAACTAGACAGATCTCTATAACCCTATTTGTAGCTTTAAATTATTTTTTCACTCTTTAACTCACTCTTACTCTAGACATTCTACTTCTAGAATGTCTAGATCTAGTCTAGAACTAATGTAAATCTAGTTTTCAGTTGAGATTTATATATCCTAGACTCTAATTAAGTTAATATAACTATTCTAGATCTAATGTAGATATAGATCTAATAGGATTGAATAACTTTAGATCTTACTTAGATCAAAATCAACCTATATAAGTATATAGTATATACGGTTATAGGCCTACTACTATATTATCTATAGTATATACTGTAGTTCTGGAGTCTAGTCAATCTAGATCTAGAGAACCTAATCCAGTTATAATGAATAAATCTCTAATGATATCTATTAAGTTGCTGCACACAAAGATAAATGACATAAATTTAAAAAAAACAACAACATTGGCTGTAGATGTAAATAATGATTGAGGCACAAAACTAACCGAATTCAGTTCTTTTTTTTTTTAAAGCTTCACATTTCTATTGACTTCATCAGTCAATTGTTAATTTATTGTCCTACTGATATAAATGTACAGCATTTTACATAAGGATTCGGATTGAAATTATAAGAGAGGTGTTTCGCAGAAATATCTAGATGGCCACGTCAACGACAACTTGTCGTTTATTGAACCACACCAGATTTGGCAAACATATTTGACTGAACAATACGTGAATTACAGATTCAAACCTTCTTTGCAGCCTTAAGAAAGATTGCAAAATAAAATGAAATAAAAATTTCAATAATTGAAGCAAAGTACAAATTCATTGTGTCGAAAAGGTTGTCTTTCGGCTTAGCTAAGCTCAGCTTTCGACATAAGTTCTTGGTCTTTGTTATTTAGCAGTACTTTGGGTAACTTTGAAAACATCAGAACAATACTTTGTAAGGCTTGTAAATAATGAAGATAAAATAAAGCTCTCAAGCTCTTAGTAGTGTTTATGTTTAGTGTTTATGGATCATCAATGTAAGACACTAATAGTAAAAACATAATAGTCCATTGTTATTAACTTTACTATAAGGCCTTACAATTTTTTTTTATTGTATAAGATACCTTATTAATCTTTTTTATTTAGTATCCAATAATATTGAATTTCATTTCAATACCTATATAATACCTTTATAAGAAAAAGAAAAAAAGTAATTCCATTAATTACATAAAAAATGTAAGTTTTATGTACTTCATTAACAAAGCTTTTACTTAACTTTTTTACTTAACTTTTTTAGTTTTCATTGAACATTAATGAAATTTTCACATTTTCTAACCCTAATATGTCTTAAAAATAATAGTTATAGTTTTTTAAATTTATTGTCATAGTTTTTGAGATATTTTGAATTTTCTTAGTTTTTTGACGTTTTCTCAAAATCGCTTTTTTTCATACTATTTTTGCTAAAAACTTTTTTATTTATTGCTCTATTCAAATGATTTTTCCTACACTTATTTAGTTTATATATTACAATATAATGTGTTCATTTCAGCTGTGGTAAAGCGTCCATTGACAACCAATAGTATAAGAAGAAAAAAATCATGTGATCATTTTGAATCTTTTTATTCGTGTTTGTAAACAGAAGATATGTAGGTCTTAGCAGTTCTTTTTATAGTCAAGAAACGCATTTATATAGGAGGAAAGAATGTACAAAATTAAATAATTATTTTTCATTGGATGTTTTTTTAAAGTCTGACCTTAGAGAAAAAAAGAACGAGCTTTCCAATGAGGCCAAACATGGCGGGGTCCCTTTAATTATTGTTTACGAAATTCAGTAAAAATAATGGGTATTTTGCTGATTTTCAGCTCTTATTATGACAAGGTGACTATTATTAAATGCATTTTTTACATAATAATTTTTTTTTCAATGTTATCATTAAGTAAAATACGTGCAAAACATGTTGAAATATTTGAAACATGTAAAAACTAAAAATCGATTTTTTTCCTCCAAAACCATCAATTTTGAGTGTTTCCCCTGCCCATCAGAATCATGGGATGGTGTGTTTAGCCCAGTCATTTATATGACATAATTTTCTGACACTTTAGATCTGACCGAACCAGAATTATACTCTTCATCGAACCGAACCGACCTCGAGCTTAAATCTCAACGAACCGTACCCGAATTTTAACATGTGGGTTCGATTCCCATCTCTATTAAATATTAATTTATCTTCCATCAGTACACTAGAACCTTATTTTCATTGCTTTACAAGACATAGACTAGAGCTATTTTAATACTTGCGTAGGCCTATAACAGAATGTTCAAATCGGGTCTCAAATAGATTCATTGTGCCAAAATAAACTGAATCTGTTTTCCAATCTTAGTCTCATTGATCCTCTTTCTACCTTTCACCTTTCGAAGCGTAGTGATCGTTGGGACAATACAATTGATTGTATTTAAGAGGTGGATCTTGGTCTCCATGCGAACTGTTTTGTTTATTCTGATAGGCCTTACTTTTTGAAAGATGCTTCTGCTTTTTTATTTGTTCCTGACCATTGTCGACGAGGGTATTTGTGTGGTAGGCTTTGCCCTTGTAGTTGTCGATGGCTGTTTGATTACTCTGGAGATGTCTGGGTTTCTTGTACGGGTGTATTCGATGTACTTAACTAACAAGTAACAGACCTACACGTTTAACAAGTAGAAAAGACTAAAAAAAAGTCCAAAAGTTATATTAACTCAGATGATTGTTTAATATTGCAAAGGCCACGGTCGAGTCTCTGTAATATCACGTTCTCCCTCTGAAGGCCTAACACCAACTAACTATATTTACATGATTAATCTATAATCCAACTAAGTCGTGACGTCACTATATGTAAAGTTCAAAGACTGTCAACTATAGTGCGTCACTATGCAAACTAATAATACTAAGTGTCTCACACTGGGTTACCTGTAGCCAATATGCATAACTTTGAGTGCATCTCTATCGAAGCCCTCCTTTGTCCCTTATACACATTTAATTGTATGCGCATTGTCAGGAGGGTTTTTCAGGCTCATCCTGGGTATGATTTACAAGCCCGGCTCCCCTCATGATCAGTACAAAGCAAGCAAAGAATAAGAGAACTCATAACTATGGCGTACTAAAAACAGAATACATGTCGTTCAACTGAACAACTAATTGTTCAACATGAACAATGTTAATAATAATGACACGTTAAATTACAAGAGAGCGCGTTCAACAGTTAAATGAATGTATGAATATTATGACATGAAGGATGAATACATATTAATAGTATGTACAAGGCAAATACATGATATACATATTATGCTAATGAACTATAGCACACCTTAATCTCATTGCCACAGTCAATCGGGGCTCGCAACGCCCACATCCAACGACATGGACGATAGTCAACTACAATAACATAGCCTACAAATTAGACTCGACTCCTGCAGAGTCCCAAGCCTGCGTCCCCAATACTGGGGCAAGAAAACCACAACAGAGAACTCCTTCTAAAGGCAAAACAAGAGAACTCCATCTAAAGGCAAAACAAGAGAACTCCATCTAAAGGCAAAACAAGAGAACTCCATCTCAAGACAAAACAAGAGAACTCCATCTCAAGACAAAACAAGAGAACTCCATTTCAAGACAAAACAAGAGAACTCCATCTCAAGGCAAAACAAGAGAACTCCATCTCAAGATATAACAAGAGAGCAATGACACCAATATAGCGCATCCTTAGAAACTAAAACTAACAAAACCTTATATACCAAGCAAGATGCGCACGACACGCATGTCGTCTTCAAAATCCAGGTGCACGCCATGGGATACCGAATGCAGCCTGACTCATGTTTTGTTTTTCAAGACATCGTCAATGGCTAGCAGAAAGACGAATCGAGACAACATACACCTTTGTCTCACACAGGTTTCGGTGTTGAAGAGCTCCGTTATTCCATCATCTGTTCTAATCCATTGGGTGACTTCCGAACGAGCTTACCTGGCCACCAAATCTGTTATTCAACGAAGTTACCATCTTACCTGGCAATTGGACAAGACGACCAGCCTAACTAGCAATTTGGCTCTCCACCCACCCGACCAGTTATCTTGCATAACACCTGAACGGAAGCATGACACGCGAGTCCGAAACCAGGACTCAATCTAACATGGAGAATAGTAGTGTCTCTACTCATGTGTACCCTGTTACAACCAAAACAACGTTCAAAATGATGCTGTTATCATAAGAGTTACGCACATCTCTCTCGCGACTGTAGTGCAATGAAACGCCAGCAGTCACCTAAACGCAAGCAACATCATCATACGTTGTCTGCATTCACGTCCATGTATCCACTCACCAATCAGAGTGACCTTAACACACTTCCTCGTCACGGAGCACATCCAGTAGAGGAAGTTTTTCTTAATGGGCGAAAAGCCTCTTGCTGCTCCTTCGATGTGTTATGGCTCTTCCGCCGTGTCAAATACAAACAATGAAATAAAACAGGAGGTAACGTTCAAACACCGGCTAAATGCCAAAACAATCAAGATATGACGTCGACGCTGATGTTGGTCAACAAATATGTTTAATGATCAAGAAGGGAATCGTCCGATGTCAGCTATGTCCGTAAACTACTTCTTATTCTTGCTGTGATAGGAAAAGCGTTTTGTCTTATCAAATCCTAGAGCGTTCTTACTTTTTAACAAACTTTACGTCATCGTCGCTAAGTAAAACTTTTCCCCTATTCCCGAAACTAATAACTAAATCATAATCATGTCATATGTTATGGCTCTTCCGCGGTGTCGAATCCAATCAATGAAATAAACAGGAGGTAACCTTCAACTAAATCAGGAACGCTGGCGAATTGCCAAACAATCAATATAAGTCGTCGACGCTAGTATCAAACAATAATAAACACTTTAATGCTTAAGAAGGGATCCGTCCAATGTCTTTTAGTAAAGCCGTATATCTCTTATTTTGTTATTCCTACTCTTCTACACAAAGCGTCTTGTTTGTAGCGTAACTTAGAGCGTTCTTCCTTTTTAGCAAACTTAACGTCATCGTCGCTAAGTAAAACTTTCCCCTTATTCCCGAAACAAATAACTAAATCCTAATCATGTCATAACACATAACAGATGCCATTCACTAGTAAGCCCAGGGGACAATACTGATGAAAGAGTAACACTCCTGCAAAAACACTGCCTTTTTATGTAGCTAACGACAGGAAAGTCCATGCCAGATCGAAAACAGGCAGCGTACCTGCGAGCGTCAAGGTAGTCTGAACCACGCTTTGAAGATAGCCACGCCAATCCTTCTGGCTCAGTCGCCAATCGCAAGATTAATTTGTACAAAAAAATAAATCAGACACGAGCGGTCGAACATGACCGGCTTGGCAAGCCGCTTTTGGTTTCAAAGTAGTGTTCAATCACTATGCTACTTTGCCATTCGTCAAAGGAACTCATGTGACTGCAAACGGCCTTAAGCAGGACACATGGTTGTAATTTTGGTCATGGCTCGTCTGCGCGGACCTTCCTGACAGTCTATCAGTTAATATATTAAGTAATTAACAAGAGAACATGTAATTGCAATATGTTAAGATATACTAGTTAACAACGAGAGTTCATATAACAAAGGTTTAATGATTCAATGATAGGATATGACATAAATGATGGCTATACATAATAATTAATATTGTATCAGTTATGTGCAATTACAACATAGTTAACATTCAAGCCCACTTTAGTCACCGTGCAAACAGTTCAGGGCTCCCGATGCCCACAACCCAAGGCCATGAATAATGGCCAATTAGGGTCCATACAATTACAGATTAGGCTTGACTACAGCAAAGTCCCGAGCATTAGTCCTTAAACAAGAAAAATATGCATTCCTTGTCACCGCCTTCCTCGTGATTATAATGACAATGACTTTAGAGCTACGAAATACCGAAGAAATTATAATAACCTAATTTACCCAATACTGGGGGAAAAACAACAACCAGAAAGCTTCAGCTAAGAATCTGCTACACAAGCAAAACAAAAAAGAAGCAATGACGCCCAAATAGCGCGTCCTTAGAAACAGCGCACAAACTGTTATGATGCACGATCTCCGTCTCGACAGGTCTGGGAAACCAAAAATTCTGGACCTGTATGGTGACATGTGTGCACTACGAAAAATAGCAGGGTTTCTATCCAAGGGCATTTGCAAGAGAGGATTTGAGCCTTGATTGATGGTTGTGTATATTCGTCTTGTTACTCCGGTATCAATCCTATGTTGCAGCATGTCTGTTCTTCCGCAGTCTGACTCATCAGATGGTAAGATGTCTGCATATTTCATTATCAACTATTCTGCATTGATATACTGCTTTCCAGATAGGTTTGCTTTGATTTCTGCCAAAACTCAAACTCAAAAGCCTGGCAATCTGAGGGTTGAGCGATTCAGTGGGCGTAACAGTAACGTTATCAATATTGCAATTCCTAACTAGATCGATCGTATGGCATTTAGCAATGGTAATATCTCTTCGTAGGTGTTTCTCCCCCAAGCCAAGTTTCATGATTCTGACAGGTACTCTCTGATCTTTTCCAGTCATGACAGCCGTTTTCCCTACGGCCACACCGTCGTAGTTGTCTTCCATTCATACATCACATTCCTCCTCCAATGTTAGTGGAAAATCCAAATTCTGCATAAAATCAAGACCTAAAATGTAGTCATCAGTTATGTTTGCAATCAAAAATTCATGCACGAATGACTGACATCCGAGATCGAATTTTAAGTCCGCCAGTCCTTGTATAGGCCTCAGTTCTCTACTGGCTGTTTTCAGGGAGTAAAAGCTCACATTTGTAGTATTATTGCTGTTTGCGACATTAGGCCGAATGACTGAACGTGAAGCACCAGTGTCGATGAGAAACCGATAATTCCGAATTTCAATTCTTCCTTCTACCTTAAGACTCCTACTCTGTCCTAGCACGGCTATTAGAATGACGGTGGCAGGGGTTCTCATTTCCTGGATCGCCGGTTTCTGTCCCTTGAAGTGGGTCTACAGCACTTTCACGAGTCATCCTTCGAACGGATCTGCCTAATTGATGTTATGGATCAACTGCATTAAGAAGAGCTGTCACTACCGCTCTATGTGTATCTTTGTATATCTAAGGCAGGCAACTCAACGAAGTTCTACAGTAAAAATAAATAAAGTGTGTTTATTGACCAAGACAAACACATAACAGCCTTCTACATTCAAAGAGTCTCGTTCCGAATTCTACCAGTCCTTTTACCAGCAAACCTGAATACGGACCATCGACAGCTTTCCCTGCTTCGCTCCAGGTCTTTATTACAGTGGTCAGGCAGCACAAAAGACGGCTCCTTAGTTCCCAACAACACTCTTCCTAATCACTTGATACACTGTTCTTTGCTCTATCCCAGCGTCTTCCTGTTCTGGTTCAATAGTGCGCTCGTACGCACCACAAGCACTGGTGCAAGGCAATGTAATATCCTTTAAAGGAAGCAACTCAACGCCAAGGGAACAATGACAATACAAGTTTAATAACATAGACCCCGAAACAAGACGAATAACAACTACCATCAATAATCACACTTCATGCTCCTCTCTTTTTCCGTTCATTTATCTCTTTATAGTACGCTGGTGCGCAGCCATAGTGCCACTACAGAACATGGTTATTAAAGGAGTTTGATGATGATGATGATGCACGAAAGAGACACACCTAAAAAAGAACCAACTCCATATGCGCATGACAGACACATTTATTTCTCCCAGCACAACTTTGTGCAAACTGACACACCATGTTCATTGCTTGCAGCGTCTTGCTTTCACTATGGTCCGTTTGTTTTGTCAGCTGTGATGTTGCTTGTTCAGGCTGTCTTGAGGTCAACTATAGATGACTGTTGATTTCAACCAATTACTCTGCAAGCGTTTGAGTTTTATTGTTCGGGTGTATTCAGTGTAGTTGATCAACAATCCAGACAAAACAAGACATCGGTTTTAACAAGTAAAGAGATGTAGTCAACGCTGATGAACAACTTCACATATATTTATTCTAAGAAAAGGCCACAGTAAAAGTCTCTGTCAACTAAACACGTCGTTACCCTAGAGGATTATATCGCTAACTTATTTTTCGGTCTCTAACCCAATATATCCCAAACGTCACTAGTCCCGTTCAATATGCGTCTTCTATGGTGCGTCGCTAAATAACTAAACTATAAATAAGGTGTCTAACAGATTCCTCCCCCCCTTGAAAAAAAAATATGTCAATATTTTTTCACTACTGTCAAGTCTTACAAGGGCATTTGCAATTTATGGGGAATTTATGGGACAACAAACATAAAATCTTGACATCTTCATCTTGGCTTGACAGTTCATCATGTTCATGCCAATGTTCATATCATTACACTGTGTAGACTTCCAAAGTCATCTTCATTTAATAAAGAGTAACAGTTCATCATGGAAATGTGGCATCTCATGGGCACGTCATATAGTATCATCTCTCACAAATGTTCTCCAATGGCAGTAATCTGACAAAATATAATATTTCAAAAACAATTATAGACTTTATTTCCACATTCAATAAGCTTTTCCTTACCACCCTTTTATACGCTTTTGTCCATTTTTCTTTTATACTCACCCTTTTCCATCGACCTAACTTTTGTCAATGATATATGAAATGATTCACACAAAAATATAACCATACTTACTTTCAAATTTACTTATTTCCCTTTTCGATTAACATTCAAATTGTGCCATGTTAATTAATATTACAACATAATATCAAACAGTAATGTACTATATACATAGTATTTACAAGTATCACTTCGTATGTATGTGTATGTCAATCTAGACAGCATATATCCAATTTAAAATTATCAATCAATAATTAATATCCATATTTCAATAAATACAAGAGGTACTTTCACTTTAGTTTTATAACTTTAAAAGTTTCAAACATATTATTACTATTCTATGGAATGTCACATCATAGAATTTACTCATTATCATTATAGTCCTATACTTGATTAATCAACATTATACTCCCAATTTAAATTCATTTGTCTCATAATATTTCTCAATACATAAATAAACTTTAATAGACAAGTTTAAACTTGATCACGATTCCATATTCAGAATACTTATTAATTTATATCATATCTTGTCCTGTCATTTTGTTTATCATAAGTTCTGTACCCATTTGATCTATGATCATTGTATTTGTTTCTACTTTGGTTCATTCTTTCACCAAATCTACAACTAGAACTCGCTATCTTCTGATTGGTATGAGACCTACTCCAACATTCTCTAGCAAAATGTCCTTGCTTATAACAATTATAACAAGTCATGTTTCTTCTATTATATGAGTTATTCATAGGTCTACTGTATTGTTTAGTATTTCTGTTTAACACATTTCTGTTCAATAAATGTTCATATTTGTTTTGCAATCTCTCAATGTCCCTCATGGTACAAGACTTAATTCCTCTTATGTTACCCAATAACATATCTTGTGTCAAACTAGGTATTGCTACAGCATTACAGTAGCCAGTGAAAAAAGGTGTCTTTATAAAAATTCTGCAAGCCTTAAATTTCTTAATACTGCCATCTGATAATCTAACCTTTTTCATGTAATATAAATAACACCATGGTTCTACAAATTTTGAATGAATTGCAATTGTTGTGCATGCTGTGTCCCTGATAAAATGTATAGATTTTCCATTTACTAGACCTTTGAATAGTTTAAAAGTATTTCTCTTTCCCTCAACCATGTTAATTTCTTCTATAGTGTTACCATAATTTAATTGCTCAATATCACTATCCTCATCACTATAATCTCTATCCTGATTTTCATTAGTATAGTAAACTCTACTTGTTTGATTCCTATCTCTATGTTTACTACTACTTCTGTTTTGATTTCTATCTCTATATGAGTTCCTATCATTAGATTTATAGTATGTTGATTTTTTGCAATGGGAAGCTATGTGACCTTTCTTATGGCAATTAAAACAAGTTATTTCCTCATAATGATTATCCCTAGATTTTGATCTTGCATTTCTATCTCTATTTCTATTTTCAAACCTATCTTCAGTTTCTCTAGAATATCTATCATTACCTCTGACTTTTTTCTCACTTGTGTATCCTATTAAGTCTACCTTATTCTTATCTTTAGTAGAGAATGGATTAGTTGGATACGCATTTTTATAAATTCTCATTATTTCTGTTACTTCATCTAAGCATTTAGGATTTCTCTCTTTAATGAATGACTGAAGTTGGGGATCACACTTGTTAATAAAGTTATCTAACAGAATGAAGTTTTTTAATCCCTCATAAGAATTTCCCACTTTTTCTAGTTTTACCCATTTATTAAAAAAATCTTTCGCCATATTAATGGTAGTTTGAGGTTCTATATCTACTGATGGTATATTGTCAAAGTATTTCTTTCTGAAAGTTGTAGCATTATGACCATAGGCATTCAACAACTCTCTTTTCAAGACTTGATAGCTATCATCAATATGTTGGTCATGATTTTGACATAATGTTAGAGCTTGACCATGAACGAAGTCTATCAGTATTTCAGACCATTCTTCTTCTGGCATATTAAATGTAGACATTTTTGCCTCATATCTTTTCAGAAAATCACCAATGTCATCCTTCTGTTCATCAAAACTTTGTATCTTTCTCTTTAGCCATGTTTGCGAATTAGGGTTGTCTCTTTGTGTGGTAACATTATTTGAGTTATTTGTGTTATTTCCTTGAGTTGTCTGTTCAGTTTGAGCTCTGGTTTGTGCTGCATCCAATCTCATCTTCTCCATTTTAGCCTCATGTTCTCTAGTTTTTTCTCTCTCTTTGTCTTGCCTTTCTTGGTCCTCGTTTTGTTTCTCATATTCTTCCTTTCTGATCCTTTCTTGTCTCTCAATCTCTTGTCTTTTTTCTTCTTTCTGTCTCTCCATTTCTTCCCTCATAACTTGCTGTACATAAGCTGCTAAGTCCTTTCCTTTTAACTCCATGGCCTTTCCATCCTGCATAGCTGTTTCCTTAACCTCCTTAAGGTCCACATATGATGATGTAGCCATTGTATTTTATTTTCACCCAATTTTATATATTTTTACTTAGCCTATATTAGTTATGGCTATACTTTAAACCTATTTTATATTTAAGTTTTTACACACTTTTATACAAGTTTTAAGTGTTATGTCTCTATAGATTCAGTAAATGTGTAAATCTAGTCTGAGTTATATTCAAATCTGTATATTAATATCACACAAATTTAAATCTATTATAGTATATATAATAGTATCATTTACATCTACAGTTATCAAGAGCACTATGACTATTATTATGAATAATTATGATCAATTTTAAAATTTGATGTGACTGAAGTGTCTATAGAGTAGACTCTAAGACTGTCTAGAGTCTAGAGTAGATAAGATAGATCCAATACAGAAATTATGGTTCTATTTAACCATGTGAAATAAATATGTTTAAACAATGTCAAATATATCTTTAACAAGATATATACATCTAGAATGTACTACCTTCATTCATCTTTCAATTAATATTAATATTCCAAATTAGAGTCTAGATCAGTAAATGTACCAACGAAATGTACAAAAATTTGTGGATCTAAGATTAGCCAGACGACAATGTTTGACTACAATGCCAGTTTCGGCATTATTCTCATGGCAAAATCATATTTTGAATCCTACCTGTACTTTCTATCATTAAGCGAAAAATTTACAGATCTAATTAAATTAATAAATCTAAATAATATAAAAAATATACACAAATGAAATAATTAAATGAGACTATCGCTATGGGTTGGGATATGACAATATGGCATACATTAATAACGTCACGAAGTAACCAAGCAACAACGGATATGACGTTTACACAAACAAAACAATCACTATCCTAAACGTATAATATAGCTTTTCATCTAAATTACGTCTTTTACCCCGACGGGTTTTAAGGCGCACCACCTGATTTTACTCAGACTAACGTACCAAATTTAGACAAAATCTATTTCTAAGGGCAATCTAAACATATACTAATAAGAAAAATGGCACTTAGCTTTTGATAAGAAAGATCCCCTTTGTTCGGATTCTCGAATATGATAGATCCACAACTAATTCCACTGCTTCTCTTCCAGTTCTAACTCTGTACTCCGGTGCTACCAGTGGATACAATCCGTGTCGAGTATCCCACGTAATGCCCCAGATGTCTTGATATGCCACAGCAAAATGTTTCAGTTTCTTCGACGACTGTTGATGACCGTATGTGTAGTTCCGACGACTTTGTGTACACAGGTTAACGGTTCTCCTGGCGACGACTTGATTTGCGTAGACGACTACTGACAAATAACAGTCTCTTGACGGCAACTTGATCTGGACGACTGACAAATAACGAATTTCTTGACGATGACTTGATCTGGGCTGACGAATAACGACTTTCTTGACGATGACTTGATCTGGGCTGACGAATAACGACTTTCTTGACGATGACTTGATCTGGGCTGACGAATAACGACTTTCTTGACGATGACTTGATCTGGGCTGACGAATAACGACTTTCTTGACGATGACTTGATCTGGGCTGACGAATAACGACTTTCTTGACGATGACTTGATCTGGGCTGACGAATAACGACTTTCTTGACGATGACTTGATCTGGGCTGACGAATAACGACTTTCTTGACGATGACTTGATCTGGACGACTGACAAATAACGAATTTCTTGACGATGACTTGATCTGGGCTGACGAATAACGACTTTCTTGACGATGACTTGATCTGGGCTGACGATTAACGACTTTCTTGACGATGACTTGATCTGGGCTGACGAATAACGACTTTCTTGACGATGACTTGATCTGGGCTGACGAATAACGGTTCTCTAAAATAGTTCACTGCTTCTGCTGCTACTCTGGTAGTACGACGAAGTTTGCTGTTGTACGTTGCTTCACTAGACCAAAATGTCCGTAATGTCCAATGTAGACTAGGTGAGACCAAGGTCACCTCCGACGACGTTCCGTTATACGATTAAAGGTTTGCAACAAAATTAAGTGGATGTAGCTGTTTCCACTACTTCAATATTAACAAGTCTAGATATGGTCTAGACCAACGTATAATAAATAGATCAATGTTCAGCAACGATAAATACGACTTCACTAACCTTCCAAAGGTTAGACGCAGTGACCGTTATAAAAGTGGCAAGCAACCGGTTCAATGAGCAAACTGCTCCACAAGAATCTCTCAAAGGGTAAGACGACAGAGCGATTTAGTTAGCTACCAAACTTGTAGTACTCACAATACTTCTGACAGCGGGCAACTGTCCTTCTCAAAACTGACGAGGTAAAACTTGATACGACTATGTGGCTCCTACGACTGTTTTCTCAAGCGAAGAAAAAATATGTCCAACAGGTTCACTGACAAACTCTCACCCGTTATGAATGAACGGTTCCTCTGGCAGTAGGTCGATTCAGCATACGAAGATCAGGCGTTGATAATATACTCGTTGAGTAGACAAGACGTTACGATGATCACTGTCCTGACGAAGGTCACCCTGAGTTAACGGCTCGTTGAACGTACGATCGAGCAGGCGACGACTGTATGTAAAACTGACGACTTGGCTTGAAACAAAGTCACACTGCGATGATGCTGTGTTCAGCCGTACTCCGATGAAACTTTATATCTTCGAGTGCACGACCCTCACCTGAGTAAACGTTCGGCTTCGAGGTTCGGTTCAATGTTCGGCTTCGAGGTTCGGGGTCGCCACTGTGATGTTGCTTGTTCAGGCTGTCTTGAGGTCAACTATGGATGACTGTTGAATTTCAACCAATTACTCTGCAAGCGTTTGGGTGTTATTGTTCGGGTGTATTCCGTGTAGTTGATCAACAATCCAGACAAAACAAACACATCGGTTTTAACTAGTAAAGAGATGTAGTCAACGCTGAAGAACAATGTACCATGTATTTATTCTAAGAAAAGGCCACAGTAAAAGTCTCTGTCACTAAACACGTCGTTACCCTAGAGGATTATATCGCTAACTGATTTTCCGGTCTCTAACCCAACATATCCCAAACGTCACTAGTCCCGTTCAATATGCGTCTTCTATGGTGCGTCGCCAAATAACTAATCTATATAAATAAGGTGTCTAACACTTTAACGTAAAACCATTTTCCCCTGAGAGCGCCGAAAACATTACGGACACTTTTCATATGTGTATCCCAATCTTCACTGAAAAACCTTGCAACATACGTTTAACGACCCTATTAAAATGATTTGGGGCCCCACTTAACCCAAAAGGTAAATAGTGAAACATATAATGTTCCCCCAATACACGAAAAGCTGTGTATGGTTTACTTTCCTCACTAATGGGAATCTGCCAATAACCTTTAGTAAGATCAACTAAAGTAAAATATTTGGCCTTATACAATTTGTTAAACAACTCCTCCTGCTCAGGTATCACTTCAGCCGGGATCTGAGTTACATTATTAAGTTTTCTAAAATCTATACATGGTCTTAACGACCCATCTTTCTTTTTAATAATGACTACCGGGGCTGCATATGGCGAGTTCGTGGGACCTATTATTCCCGATTCAAGCATACTGTCAACTTCTTGCTTAACTTTATCCCTCATATGTATGGAAACCGCGTATGGCTTTAGTGCAACAGGCTTTGTATCTGTTAACGTAATAGAAAATCGCTCTACCTTTGCTCTACCAGGCGAATCTGAAATGATATCCCTAAACTCATTTAGAATAACATCAACCTGATTTCTCTGCACAGAACTAAGATCGGGGTTTATTTTGACCTGCGCCAAGATATTCCCGTCTGACTTCTGGCTAACTTCCAACGTTGGAATGTTAGGCAGCGTATCTTCCTTAGACAACCCTTCCGTATCTGCGTCTTCGTCACTCACGACAGACACCATATTGGCTGATAGAAACTTATTTTCATCACCAATAGAATTAATACTAACTACATCATCTACTTTCCCTACCCGACAATGATACTTCATAAGCCTATTCATATGGTACATTTTCATCTTCTCGTCCTTCTGTACAACAAAGTTAAACTTTGACATTTTTTTGACAACCTTATACGGGCCTTGCCAAAAATACAGCCAACTTATTGTCTCTATGCGGTTTTAAAACCAACACAATCTCCCGCTTCTATGTCACGATTGGATGAATACTTGTCATACTGGACTTTATATTTCCTTTTATTTACCTGGTCATTCTTACTGGCAATAGCGGTAACGCACTCATCTAGGGTATGATGTACTTCGCCGGGCTCCTCACCTGAACAGTGTTTATTAACTTTATGCCGGGGTTATAATTTAGCCTTGGCTCGTCTGCCTGGGCACCCCTAACAGTCTAGCAATCAATTTATGCAATAAATATCCAGGAACGAATAAACCAAATATTAACGTACACTAGTGAATTACAATATTGCATATAACAACAAAGGTTTAATGAGTTAATGATATATATGATATTATGAGGCATACATTATGAATAAATATCAATAGTAATTACAAATTACATTCACAGGACTATAGCACACCTTAATCTCAGTGCCATAGTCAATAAGGCCTCACAACGCCAACCCAACGCCACGGGCAATAGTCAACTACCAAGCCTACAACTCAGACTTGACTCCAGCCGAGTCCCAAGCCTGCGTCCCTAGATAAAGAAAATACACACTCCTTTGATACCGCCATTCTCACGATTATAAAAGAAACTACTTTAGATCTACGACATGTAGAAGATAGTAAACTAAACTAACTTACCCAATACTGGGAAAGAACACCACACAGATAACTCAATCTCAAGGCACACCAAGAGACGCACAAAGAGACTCATCTCAAGGCACAACAAGAGAACAATGACACCAATATAGCGCATCCTTAAGAACAGAACTAATAAAACTTTATGGTGCTCAAACGAAAATACCCTACAAGATGCGCACGACAGTTATCACCAAGAACTGAATAGGAAGAAACCAGCAGAACAAACAGACAGCTGGGAGGAAATGTGTAAAGGGCGGTATTCACAGCGATGGTCAAGATTTATTGAAACAAGAAGGAAAAAATGGAAACTCTACATAAAGAGACTCTTGGACATCATTTGTTTTGCTCTCCAATCAGAATCTGGCACTCTGCATCTGCATCACGAACAATTTGAAGAAGAATTGGAAGGCAATTTGTTGGAGTTAGTGATATTACTATCTTAGTGGACTCCACTCCTGATGGAACATTGAGTTCGAACCAAACTTACAAAAATACATAAGAATTTATTGTATTATGGGTGGTCATGGAAATAGATCATACAACAATTAAAACTAGCCATCTATTTTTCGATTATTTTCGATTGTAT
Source organism: Biomphalaria glabrata (assembly GCF_947242115.1). Classification (NCBI taxonomy): domain Eukaryota; kingdom Metazoa; phylum Mollusca; class Gastropoda; family Planorbidae; genus Biomphalaria; species Biomphalaria glabrata. The sequence continues at coordinate 16,564,196 of NC_074714.1, read as the reverse complement.
ACATGGCATCTAAAAGTTGGACCTAGCTTCCAACATTGACGGTAATGATTAACGACGAGTCTTTCATGGGCTTCATCGACACTAAGAATAAGCATGCCTATGAAATCTCTGCGGTTGTTTTAGAAAAACTATGTTCGTATGGCTCAGAAATAATGGACTGCGGAGGTCAAGACTGTGATATTTGCTGTTCTCATGAAAGTTCAACACTAGGATGTCCCTCTAAATCTGGCAGAATTGAAGCTGCTGAAGCTGAAGTCGATGTAGTTCTATTTTTCGATATACTCTACCATTTCTAGAGGACCTCACTGAAGCCAGTATTACCTTTGCTGAAAGCATATGCTCAGATCTAGGGATTAGTGCTAAACCTCTTCGTATTGGCCACAAGAACAAGATGCGTAGCGAAATAAATGAATATTCTGTATTGACACACAAGAAAGAGATATCGAGGGAAATGTATTCTCTGTTGTATCGGTCTTTTTAAGAGATTATCACAAAATTTGAGCACCTTATGATGTGGCTGAAAAATTTGATTTTTTTGTCACCATCCCAACTTTTGGATCCTCAGATTGAAACAAATCTTGACAGTGCTCCTAGCGAAATTTAAAAAAAATAAAAATTTCGCCTGGAGCGATAGAGGCTTCAAGGACTCATCAACGTTTCTTCAGAAGTACCAAATTTTTCAAAACAAAAACCTGGTGAGCTCGAGTTAAAAAAATATCGCCTTTATAGCTCAGTCCACAATATCGTGATCTTGATTCGCATATATGTGACGTTTGTGTCTACATACACATAGAAGTTTGTTTAAAAAGTTGATCAAGAATTTTTATGCAACTAACGATGACTAAATTACTGTCAGGGTTATGTTAAAGCCTTAGCTCGTTTGCCCGGGCCCCTGACATTCAACCAGGCACTTTCATACATACAATAAATAAATGACTCACTGGTAACAATGTAAATATTTAATGATATAAATATAAGTATGATGACAAACTAATGGAGTAATGACATTGAATTTGGAACATTTTAATACTGTGACTTTACTAATTAAATAATAATTCTACACCTTGCTGTCCCACAACGTACACATTAATGTTCGAAACCACAACACAACACACTGCTGTCTTTAGTCACCAGCGTAGACTTCCAATCCCAAACTAACTCCCTGTAAAGACAAAGTTAAGACAAACTAGAAAGGTCTAGTAGACTATCACTATGGCATCGAAACAACTGCGAAACGCAGTTATGCCTTAGATACTCACCCTAAACAGGGGAACACAGAAGAGTCTCAACAAACGTTACACCAGCAGAACAAAAACACTCCATCAACTTACAAGCAAGGCAACAAAAAGAAAGTGCGTTCACAAATAGTGCACTTAATACACATTGGTGCTAGAATGCCATAATCTACGCACCGACAATTACGACTGACTTAATTGGACATTTCATTTATTATACACGAATTTCCGGGGAAAAAATGGATTTCGCCAGCAAATTAAACACGTAGAATTCATTGGAAGCATTTTTTGTCTGTTAGATTAATTTTTTTGCGAATTAACAATATTTATTTTCTGGGGTTGGGGAGTCTTCGTTTTGCTGTTATGTTGTTGTTTTTTAGGGCATCATGATGAGCTCCCGCACAGGGCATCAAATACCCTAGCTACTCCACTGAATTGAACCAATAAGGACGTTTTATATTTTTACTTAATAAACTTTAAAAGAAATTTCTTATGCGAGCAGCTCAATATAGCCTAACTGTTATTACAATATTCACATATTTAACTTGAGATAGATATGTAATATTTATGAAATATACTGATATTTAAACGAAATCTAGCTCACCACTAAACAACGTCTTTACTCTCTCATTTCTCAAAATTGTCTGCCGTTTCACATTTTCATTACCTTTAATTTCATCATGCTCATCATACATGCATACACAAATCAATTGCTTAATCTCTTCTTACCGCCGCCAGGAAACACGCACACACTCTATTACACCCCCTTTTTGTCAGGAAGTTGCGCCCCCCCCCCCCCCCCCCCCCACATTCGAGGTACTAGCCATCTCCACACCCGTGCATTAAAAATACTGATGATCAATAATGCGGAATACTTCACAATTTTTAAACATACAACACTAAAAAGAAATGTAAATACCGTTATTTAGAAATTAAATATTAAGTTTTTTAAGTAGTTCTAATATAAAATAATTATAAAAGAGATTCCGTTTTAAACTGATTTTACTATGAAAAGAAGATAATTAAATGTATTTTAAACTAGAATACATATGAACTTATTGAAGACTTATATCTACACTCTATTGTCGGCCAAAAATATTCTACTCTCAAGTAACAGCCATTTCAATAAAGGTGACTATTTTAAAATTGACTTTCTACTTACTAGATATACTGAGAGGGCGAGCTAATCGGTTCAAAAGAAATATTGCAAACAGCCAGCGAAATTTCAGGGGCAGGGACAGTCTGCACGTATGGAAAAACATGGGAATACCAGGCGGGCGCTTTTATTTTTCTTTAGTTTCCTAAATCTCCCCCCCCCCCTTTTTTTTTCTGTCCCAAGTTTGAATAATCGAATCATTAGAATTAAAATAAAATATTTTTTTTTTTTATCATAATTATCCTATTAAAAAAAGGATGTTGAAATTGCAAAATTAGTTCGGTTAAGATAAGGAGGGTTCGTTCGGTTCGGTTCGTACCGAGCAGTTTCAAAGTTCAGGTTCGGTTCGGTCATAAGTGAGGTTCGGGTTCGGTACGTTTCCCATCTCTAGTACTTACGTACCGTTAAAACGGGGAAACACCTTAAAAACACTATTCGACAATGTCGACCCTGGGAAGGTACTGGGCTTTGTCCGGGAGGTGGAGTTGTCTTCGAAGATCTGATTTTTTAATTGTGAACATATATTATTTACATAAGATTTTTACCAAATTATTAAATTTTTACTACCTTTACTATTTTAACTGTGAATAGTCCTTGTTTTTTAGAATTTAACTTTTGTTATGTAAAGGGAGAGTGATCCTTAAAGGATTACGGGCACGACATGGCTTAAATTGTGCCGATGTGCCTAAACTCAATGCTCAAACTCAAACCCAGCTAACAAAAGAAGCTCTCTCCACTGCGGGAACTAAGGATGACGTAAACATACACATACACACTATTCTAGACAACAAAACGCACCTAATGCAAACTACTTCCTATACGCGAAAACAACTATTAAACACAAAAAGAAAACTTCACGCGCGCACGACACTTCCAGCTCCGATATCTTTCTAATGTTCTCTCCTATGGGACTGATGACGTTGTTATAGACCTTGTTGTCCGGTGGGTTTCCATCTGGTTGATTTAGAGGTATAAGTTCTTTGAACTCCCAGGTTCCCCCAACCTTGACAGTATAAACCAAAGCAAAGAGTAATGGCATGTAGAACTTTGGCTTACTGAACATTGAATACATATCATGCAACTGAACAACAATTTGTTCAACATGAACAATATTAATGATAACGTAAGTTAACTTACATTAGTTAACAAGAAGAATGTATGTTCAACAATTTAATTAATGAATGAATATTAGATTTATGACATGAATGATGAATAAAGATCAATAGTATTTCAAAGCAAATACAAGGTATACATATTGCTATAAATTTCCAGGAAAACACTCAACAGGTTAATGATAACATAGATAAGGATTTAATGATTAAATAAATAACACACACAAAACAACAGAATGTCAGTTTGTTTTAGATCTAGTTTGATTCAACGAAATAAGCCGGCATTTACTATCATGTCTCCATTTCCTTCCTCCTCTTGTTCCGCACTCGTGTAGAACTGTGTCTAGTGCGCACCATGTATTTCAGTGCGGGCATAGAGTTACAACAATATTATGCAAATGAAATATAACACACCTTAATCTTAGTGCCACAGTCAATCAGGGCTCGCAACGCCCACACCCTAACGACATGGACGATAGTCAAATACCATAACAAAGTCTACAAATCAGACTTGACTCCGGCAGAGTCCCAAGCCTGCGTCCCTAAACAAAAAAAATACGCATTCCTTGAGATCGCCATTCACAAGATCATAGGACCAACGAATTTAGAGCTACACCACGAAGAATAAAGTAAAATGCACTAACTTTACCAATACTGGGGAAAGAAAATACCAAAGAAAACACCAACCAAGGATCCGCCATCAGCACAACCAGAACAGAGGCAAAGAGGGAATGACATCAACAAGGCATAACCCTAGAAACTAGAGCGCACAAGCCATTATGGTGCACAAAAGAGACATCAAACAGAATCAACTCTAGATGCGCACGACATTTTTGACCTAAGAATGTTATTACCTACAAACCAATTTCTACTTTTTCAGCCTGGATGGTTAAGCCATTCTCCTGTATCACTTTAAAGATATCTCTAATACCTTTTAAATGGTCCTCCCAATTCTCATGGAATAGACATATGTCGTCCAGGTAACATATGACGTTCTGCCTATTACCGACAACAGATGATCATCCTGTTAAACGTAGCAGGGGCGTTTATCAGTCCAATGCTCATACAGTTCCACTGGAACGTCAATACGGCGCCGTGAATGCTGTATATGGTTTTGCCCTCTCAGTCAGTGGCACGTGCCAATAACTCTTCATCAAGTCCAGCTTAGTGAAAGCGTTTGAGAATTTCTGCAATATGTCGTCAATATTTGGCATGGGATATGGATCGAATTCCGTTATTTTGTTCAACTTTCTATAATCTGATATCCCCATTTTTCTTCTTCACTATCACTATTGGTGAAGCATATGGCGAGACTGAAGGTTCTATAATCTCCAGTTTTAACAAACTATTTCCTTCTTCACTTTCTCTTGTAGATGTAATGGGACTCTGTATGGGCTCATGAAGTTGGGCTTATCCTCTATTATTTTATATCATGGTTAATAACGTTAGTCTTCCCAGGTAAGCTCGAAAAAATTTCTTTTAATTCCTAGAGTATGTTTCTTATATCCCTTGCTCTCTCTGTCAGGTGGGTTTGAGTTTACTTAAGTAGGGGTGGATATACTTGCATTGAAGTCCCAGGTTCCCCCCCCCCAACCCGAACAGTGTACCCCAGAACAAAGAGTACTAGCATACAAAACTGTGACTTGCTAAACATCGAATAAAAGTCATTCAACTGAACAGTAATAACAACAGTTGTTCAACACGAACACTATTTATTAATAACGTTAAGTTAACTTACATAGGTTAATAACAAGAGCTTAATTTTAGCAATTTAATGAACAAATAAAGTGTTCTGATATGAATGATGAAGTCTCAATGGTATTCACAAAAGTAAGTACACCTAAAGTATTGACAATAGATATAGCACACCTTAAACTCGGTGCCATAATTCATCACGGCCCACGGCCCAATGCTGTACCTACTCTAAAACGCTATCCTTGTTTTAATAGTCACGTCAACGTCACTAAGTACACATTTCACCTATTTCCGAAACAAATCATATTTTCCTAATCGTGCCATAACAGTTTAAATGATTTTTTTTTTATTTAATGGTTAGTGTTTCTGTGGTCTCCAAGTTTGTGGCAGATATTGCAGGCTGTTTGTATGTCAAGGTGTCTTTCACGGGTTTGTCTAGGGCTCTAAGGCGACTTCCAAGTGGTCTACAAGAGGGAAAATAAAGAAATGGGGGTTAAGACCTCTGCGCGGTGTTGATTCTTGACAATCTGTCTAGTGTAGATCTGACTGTAGGTAACGCTGAATTCAACACTTCAGTAACACCGGCGAAAGGCCGAACCAATCAAATATGTAGTCGACGCTGATATGTTGTTCTAACAATATGTTTAATACTCAAAAGGGAATCGTCCGATGTCAATAATGTCGTACTCAAGTCTACTACTTTACAATAAGCGTCCTCCTTCTAGCGTCGTTTAGAGCGTTCTCCTTTTTTAAAGATCTGTCACGTCACTTGTCGCTAATTAAAACTTTACCCTATTCCCGAAACAAATAACTAATTCCTACCTACTTCCTAATCATGTCATAACAGAGACAAAAAAATGTTTGGGAGCCTCTGATCTAAGGGATGATATAATTAACCAGGTTCCCAACCACAACAGGCTAATGTATTAATCAAATCAAACCAAATTGCATAATAATAATAATAAGGCTTGTTACTGCATTGCCTCCAGCCTGCACAGAGTATTTTTAAAGTGATAATTGTGTCGCGCAGACCAATACCACTCTTAAATCTAAATGCAGTTGACAGTAGCAAAGAAGTCTGAGACGGCTGTGAACCACAGATAGCCGTAGGTGTTATATCGGAGTTTCCGTCTCCTAGACTGGTTGGCAACCAAAGCTGTAGAGCCCAGTCTGCCCAATTAGCCGAATTGCAGATTTGGGTAGGATGCATCGCCAAATTCGAGCCTATTATGGATAGATCTAGGTAGAGACTCTCAACGTGACGCAGGACGTAAATGTGGCGCCAATATATATGAATAGTGTTTAGTTAAAGACAATTTGTGTAAAATAATAACTACTAGATAGAACTACCATTTGTCGATATTAGCAATTGCAATGACGTGCCATGAAGTGGCCACTTTAGTGTTTAGGTAGAACGAAAGAAAAGACTGAGATAAAAACAACCAAAGCTTCCGGCGGCCGTCTTTAAATCATGTAGTCTATGTATCACGCCAAAAAATAAATATGAGAATGGTTAATTGGAGAAAACGCCAATTAACGACAATCTCTGTGGTAAAAACTAAATTAATAATGTGTTTTTGAAAACATTACAGTCAATATCTCTATTGTTCATCTGTGGTCCTAGTATTCTTTTTATGACTTTTCAACCCTGTTTTACTGTTATATCCTTCTCCTATCTTTTTTGACGATGCAATACAAGTTCTCAGATTCAAGAAATACTTAAATTATGTCATTTATGGGGAAAACTATTCTCAACTTGCTATATAACCTTAATCTATTTCTCCTTCACTATATGTTTAAAGTAGCTTTATATAAAGCTATTTCAAGACTTCTTTTACCAATAAAAGCAATTTTAGGGTGACAATATGATGGAAAGACTCGACTTTGGAGGGGGTACGCGTTGCACCTCATTAACTATGTCGATTTTTTTTTACTAATTTTTCAACCCTGTTAATAAATTAAAATATAAGTTAGTCGACTCTGATACTGTATAAGAAGTTTGATAGTAACGAACGGAACCGTCGAATGTCAGCTAACATTCTACGTTCATAACAAGCTTCCTATCTCTAAGGCGTTCTAAAGTAGTGTATTTACATCGGCTGCTATTTCGCGATCTCTCCCTAAACCATATTCTTGTTTTTTTTTACTAGTCACGTCATTGACTCTAAGCCAAAACTTCCCCTATTTCCGAAACAAATAACTAAAAAATGTGTCCACCTATCGTCTTTGTCTTACATTGTGCTGGGGAAACCTAAATAGACAACACAACTTGAGTCTTGGTTCTGCCTCCACGCTTCAACTTCTCCTCCCGTGGGTCCAAAATGAAGTTCATCTGCACACATTCACCCTAGTGTCATTAGGATTGTCACGAGTCGAGTCTGTGACCTATTTCGACCAGTTTCTAGAAGCGAGGTCAAACCAGTTCAAGTGTCCAGCGTAAACAATTTTAGGTATCCAATCAAAGAAAGAGGTTAAGGAAAAAAATAGCACACGTCAGCTTCTAGAAGGTCAAAGTTACTAAATTAATTATCGGAGAAGTTTCCATGATTCTGGAATGTACGATTTAAAAAACTATAAATTGGGGAAAAGTCAGTTAGACGGGGTCCTCGCTTAGTCCTCGATTAGTAATGGTTGTAAGTTTTGTGATATTAGCGGGTCCATTTATTAAAGTTTTATTAGTTGAAGTAATATTATTAGTTGAAGTTGAAAGTTTTACTAAGTGAAGTTTCATGTATCTATAAGTTTTAATTATGAAGTACCATAGCACTCCAGACAGTGGAAAACAAATTATATAAAGGAGTGCAACCACCATCAGATATTGTTGTCTTTACAGACTCCCAATCTACTCTGCAAGCACTTAACAGCAGCACCTCAAACAGCCCAAGAGAGTTGACAACACTCATTGTGATAATCCACCAGATGATATCAAAATTAAATATCAATATTACACTACAGTGGATCCCTGGACACATTGGCATCATGGGAAATGAAAAGGCAGATAAGTTATCAAAGGCAGGTTCATCTATGGAACAACCAGATAGACCTGTTAACTACCTCACCCTAAGGTCAATGTTAGTCAACAATCACAAAGAGGAGTGGCTCAACCAATGGGCATCAGGAAACACAGGCAGAGCCATGTACAGAGAAATGACTACGCCTAACAAACTGGACAGTATTAACTTCCTCCCCCGCAAAGAACAATCTACAATCTTCCAACTAAGAACAGGACACACACCACTATTAAATTACCACCTGAACAAAATAAACTCCACACAACTTCCCCTTTGCAGACATTGCGCCCACCCCTTTGAAACCGTAAACCATATCCTCTTTGAATGCCCCTCCCTAATCCACCTTAGGCAGACCCTACTTCCACTACAGCCCAACATAACCAACACCCTGTACGTCAGTGCTGAACAACTGAAGAAAACAGCACACTTTTTTTCCTTGTGTGATGTTGCTAGTTCAGGCTGTCTTGAAGTCAACCAATTACTCTGCAATCGTTTGGGTGTAATTGTTCGGGTGTATTACGTGCAGTTGACCAACAAGTCAAACAAGAACTGGCACATCGATTTTAACTAGTGAAGAGATGTAGTCAACACTGATGAACACTTGTATATGGGTTTATTATGATAAAAGGCCACAGTAGAAGTCTCTGTCACTAAACACGTCGTTACCCTGGACTGTTCTATCGCTAACTGATTTTCCGGTCTCTAACCCAACATATCCCAAACGTCACTAGTCCCGTTCAATATGCGTCTACTATGGTGCGTCGCTAAATAACTAACCTATATAAATAAGGTGTCTAACAGATTCCTCCCCCCCTTGAAAAAAAAATATGTCAATATTTTTTCACTACTGTCAAGTCTTACAAGGGCATTTTCAATCTAAGGGGAAGACCACAAACATAAAATCTTGCTCTCTTCATCTTGACATCTTCATCTTGACAGTTCCTCATATTCATGTCAATGTTCATAACAGTTCATAACATTCCAGAATCATCTTCAGTTCATCATGGAGGAAAATGTGGCATTTTATGGGCACGTCCTACACATCTCAAATGTTCTTCACTGGCAGTAATCTGATAACATACAATATTTCAAAAAACCAATTATAAACTTTATTTACACATTCAATAAATTTTTTCTTCTTACCACCCTTTTATGTGCTTTTGTCCATTTTTCTTTTATACTCACCCTTTTCCATAGAACTAACTTTCGTCAATGATATATGAAATGATTCACACAAAAAAAAATATCCATACTTACTTTCAAATGCTTAACATCAAATTTACTTATCTCCCTTTTTCATAACATATAAATGGTGTCAATATATTAATATGTATTACATAATCAATATAATCATAGTTTATTTACAAAATTATTTCACTTCAATGTCATTCTCGACAATAGATCAGCTACAATATTCACAGATCCACTAATAGCTTTCACTTCAAATTTATATTCCTGTAGTGCTAAGAACCATCTATAAACACGACTGTTTTTCATGCTCTTTTGCTGTATATACTGAATAGGTTTATGATCAGTTAATAATATGAATTTCCTTCCTATTAAATAGCTCTCTAGCTTAGTAATTACCCATATTACAGCTAAGGCTTCTCTTTCAATGACACTATATTTTTTTTCTGCCTCTGACAATTTTCTACTTACATATAATATAGGATGTAAGTTATCATAGTTCTGCATTAAACAACCACCAATAGCATTACCAGATGCATCAGTTGTGACATAAAATATTTTGTCCTTATCGGGTAGTCTTAATATTAGTTCATGACTAAAAACATCTTTAATTCTGTCAATAGCTTTCACACATTCCTCATTACAAACTACTTTTTGAGGTTTTCCTTTTTTAAGTAAGTCATTTAATGGATTTACTATTTCTGCTAAGTTCTTTATAAACTTTCTGTAATAATTTACTATTCCCAATATGCTTTTAATTTGTCTTTTTGTTGTAGGTATTTCAATATTAAGTACTTTCTTTATGTTATCTTCAATAGGGCTAATCATGTTGTTATTTACTTTATGTCCTAAGAAAATTATTTCCTCCAATCCTATTTCTACTTTTTCTGCTTGAATTGTAAGTCCACTTTCTTTTATTATTTTGAACACTTCTTTTACATCTACCAAATGTTCCTCCCAACTATTATTAAAAATACATATGTCATCCAAATAGCAAATAACATTTTCTTTGTTTCCAATTATCATGTTCATCATTCTATTAAATGTGGCAGGTGCATTTACTAATCCAAAACTCATATAATTCCATTGAAAAATACCATATGGTGTTACAAATGCTGTGTAAGGTTTTGCATTTTCTGTTAAAGGTATTTGCCAATAACCTTTAGTTAAATCCAATTTAGTAAAAAATTTTGCTCCATTTAATTTATGTAAAATATCCTCTATATTTGGCATTGGATATGGGTCAAATTCTGTGATGTTGTTAAGTTTCCTATAATCAATACATAACCGTATATCTCCATTCTTCTTTTTGGCTATCACAATTGGTGAAGCATAAGGAGATGTTGATGGCTCAATTATACCTGATTCTAGTAAATTGTCTATTTCTTTCTTTACTTTGTCTTGTAAATGTAGCGGTATTCTATATGGCTTAAGCTTGATAGGTTTTGGATCTGTTACTTTAATGTCATGTTTAATAATATTAGTTTTTCCTGGTATGCTGGAAAAAATTTCTTTGTATTCCTGTATTATTTTATTTATGTCTTTTGACTTTTCCTTAGTTAAATTATTAAGATTAATCTTTTGCCAAGTTTGATTCTCTTTTGTTTCTATTACAGGTATTTCCTTAATATCATTTTCATTGTGATTTTCATTTGTTATTATCATCAAGCATTCTTCTCTTTCTGAAAATGTATTTTCTATTTCCTCCTGAATGTTTTGTATCAACTCATCTTCTCTATCATGATACAGTTTCAAATTATTTATGTGATATGTTTTAATTTTCCCATTTATTTCAATTTGATAATTCACATCACTAATTTGTTTTATCACCTTAAATGGACCTTTCCATTGTTTACCAATTTTATTTTTCAGGTCATTTATTAATATTAATACATTGTTTCCTACTTCTAGTGTTTTCAATTGTCTTTTCTTATTTAGATTCTCATGAGCACTTTGTTTGTACTTCTTATTGTTGTTATATGCTTGAGTCCATATTTCTTTCAATTCTGTTGTGATTGTTGTTTCACTGTCATTGTTTAATTTATTCTCATTGTCTATTAGATTTTCTTTAAAAACATCTAATTCATCTCTGGGTTTTCTTCCATGTATTATTTCATATGGTGAAAATTGTGTTGCTTCATGGATGTTGTTTCTATGAGCAAATAGTACATAGTTAATGTAATGATCCCACTTGTTCTGATTATTCTGAATTATCTTTGTTAGTGATCTTTTTAATGAACCACCATATCGTTCACATAAACCGTTACTCTCCGGGTGGTAAACCGAAGAGTATATGTGTTGTATATTGTATTGTTTAGTCCATTTCTTAAATTGTTCTGACTTAAACTGAGATCCCTGATCACTCAATATAATTTTAGGTATACCATGTCTTGTAATTACTTTTTGAGTTATGGCATTAATGATATTTTCTGCACTTGTATTTGATAATGGGATTGCCTCTGGATATCTACTAAACATGTCTATTACTGTTAGAATGTATTTGTTATTATTTTCAGTTTGAATTAAAGGACCTATTAAATCAATAGATACTTTCTGAAATGGTGCTGTAGGTTCATCCATTTCTTGAATAGGTGCTTTATTCACTAGGCTTTTGTTAGATCTCTTTTGACATATGTCACATGAGTTTATGTATTTGTTGATTGTTGCTTTCATTTTGGGCCAAAATACTTGTTTTGACAAATTCTTATAACATTTCTTTACTCCCCTATGTGCTGCTAAATTATTATCATGTGTCATGATTAAAACATCTTTCCAATATTTCTGTGGTAAGACAAGTTGTTTTATTTTCTTGTTATCATTACTTGTTTGTCTAAATAGTATTTTATTCTCTATGCAAAATTTCTCCATTGGATTATTATTGTTTTTATCTGCTATTCTTGAATAAATTTTCCCAATAATATTGTCATTCATTTGTTCTAATGCAAATGTGGGTGTTGTTTCTTTTTCACTTTGAGATATTTGTGTTTCCAGACTATTTTGTGTTTCATTTTCTATCTCTCTTTCCTTAACATCTGTATTTTCTATTTGTATTACATTATTGGTTTCTTTTTCTTTATCATTACTTATTACATTTATTGTATTTTCCTGTTTCTTACTTTGTTTATCCATTGATCTTGTTATTATCATACTTGTTATATTTTGTGTTTCTATGTTTTCATGATTTTGTCTTATGTTTTTGTATTTGTTTTGCCAGTCTTCTAATTCTTTTCTTGAACATTCTTTAACTCCTTTTATGTTTCCTACTAACATATCATATCTCATTTCTGGTATTGCAATGCCATCACAATAACCAGTGAAAAATGGAGTTTCAATGTATACCCTTATAGCTTTAAATTCCCTTACGGTGCCATCTGCTAATTCTACTTTCCTAGTAAACCCTTTATACCAATGAGGTTTGACAAATTTAGTTTTTACTGCCAAGGTGTTACAACCTGAATCCCTGATTAATTCCACCGGAATTCTATCTACAAACCCTGGGTACACTGCAAAATTGTTCCTATTTCCTTCCATGAAATATATCCTATCTGTACCTTTATTTTTGTATTCCCTACTGTAACTCCTATTTCTATAATTTCCCCTGTCATTCCTATCTCTACTCCTATATCTATTGTTATTTTGTTCATTGTATCTATTTCTACTTCCAGACCTACTATTCCCTCTTCTACAGTTAGCTGCTATATGACCTTTTCCTTGACATTTAAAACAGGTTATTTCACTATATTTTCTATTTCCACTATTTGATCTGTTTCTATTTCTACTTCTATCAACATTTTCTTTGGTGTATCCTATTAAATCTACTTTGCTTTTATCCCTATCAGAAAATGGTTTATTTGGATAGGCATTTTTGTATACTCTCATTATCTCTGTTATTTCATCTATAGTTTTTGGATTTCTTTCTCTAATAAAAGATTGTAACTGAGGATCACATTTATTTACAAAGTTGTCCACTAGAATAAAATTTTTTAATCCCTCATACGAATTATTCACTTTTTCTAATTTTACCCACTTATTGAAGAAATCCTTTTCCATATTAATGGTAGTTTGGGGTTCTATTTCTAATGATGGTATATTGTCAAAATATTTCTTTCTAAAAGTTGTAGCATTATGACCATAGGCATTCAATAACTCTCTTTTTAAAACCTGATAGCTATCATCAATATGATGGTCATGATTTTGACATATTGTTAGAGCTTGACCATGAACAAAGTCTATCAGTATTTCAGACCATTCTTCTTCAGGCATATTAAATGTAGACATTTTTGCCTCATATCTTTTCAGAAAATCACCAATGTCATCCTTCTGTTCATCAAAACTTTGTATCTTTCTCTTTAGCCATGTTTGCGAATTAGGGTTGTCTCTTTGAGTGGTATAATTATTTGAGTTATTTGTGTTATTTCCTTGTTCAGTTTGAGCTCTGGCTTGTGCTGCATCCAGTCTCATCTTCTCCATTTTAGCTTCATGTTCTCTAATCTTTTCTCTCTCTTTGTCTTGCCTTTCTTGGTCCTCTTTTCTGATCCTTTCTTGTCTTTCTATCTCTTGTCTTTTTTCTTCTTTCTGTCTCTCCATTTCTTCCTTCACAACTTGCTGTACATAAGCTGCTAAATCCTTTCCTTTTAACTCCATGGCCTTTCCATCCTGCATAGCGGTTTCCTTAACCTCCTTAAGGTCCACATATGATGATGTAGCCATTGTATTTTATATTTTATATATATTTTTACTTAGCCTATATTGGTTATGGCTATACTTTAAACTTATTTTATATTTATGTTTTTCCACACTTTTATACAAATTTTAAATGTTATGTCTCTATCTATAGATTTAGTAAATGTATAAATCTAGTCTGAGTTATTATGGTTATATTCAAATCTGTATATTAGGTCTAGTATCACACAAATTTAAATCTAGTATATTATAATATGTATAGTAATACCATTTAGATCTATAGTTATCAAGAGCACTATGACCTTTAGATCTAGTATGAATAACTATGATCAATTTTAAAATCTGATGTGACTGAAGTGTCTAGAGTAAATTCTTCAAAGACTGTCTAGAGTAGATAAGATAGATCTAGATCCAGAAATTATGGTTCTATTTAATCATGCGAAATAAATATGTGTATACAGTGTCAAATATATCTTCAACAAGATATATATATCTAGAATGTACTACCTTCATTCATCTTCCAATTAATAATATTTCAAATTAGAGTCTAGATGATTTAATTGTACCAAAGAGATGTACAACAATTTGCAGATCTAAATTTAGCCAGACGACAGTGTTTGACTACATAGCCAGTTTCGGCATTATTCTCATGGCAAAATCATATTTGATTTTAACCGCTCAAACTAAAATTATTTTAGTCTGATTCACAGTAAAAGAATCCTACCCGCACTTTCTATCATTAAGTGAAAAAAAATACAGATCTAATTAAATTAATAAAAATAAATAATTTAAAATAATATAAACAAATGAAATAATTAAATGAGACTATCACTATGGGTTGGGATGTGACAATATGGCACACAATGATAACGTCACGGAGTAACCAGGCAACAACGGATATGACGTTTACACAAACAAAACAAATTACAATCCTAAATATATAATATAGCTTTTCATCTAAATTACGTCTTCTACCCCGACGGGTTTTAAGGCGCACCACCTGATTTTACTCAGGCTAACGTACCAAATTTAGACAAAATCTATTTCTAAGGGCAATCTAAACATATACTAATAAGAAAAATGGCACTTAGCTTTTGATAAGAAAGATCCCTTTGTTCGGACTCCCGAATATGCTAGATCACAACAAATTCCACTGCCTCTCTTCCAGTTCTGACTCGGTTCTCCGGTGCTACCAGTATCCCACGTAATGCCACAGATGTTCTGATATGCCACAGCAAAATGTTCTAGTTTCTTCGGCGACTGTTGATGACCGTATGTGTAGTTCCGACGACTTTGTGTACACAGTTACTGACGAATAGGTTAACGGTTCTTCTGGCGATGACTTGACTTGTGTAGATGACTACTGACAAATAACAGTCTCTT
The DNA here is from genome assembly GCF_947242115.1 of Biomphalaria glabrata. NCBI lineage: Eukaryota > Metazoa > Mollusca > Gastropoda > Planorbidae > Biomphalaria > Biomphalaria glabrata. Next base: position 16,548,733 of record NC_074714.1, on the reverse strand, counting down.
GACGGCAACTTGATCTGGACGACTGACGAATAACGAATTTCTTGACGATGACTTGATCTGGGCTGACGAATAACGGTTCTCTAAAATAGTTCACTGCTTCTGCTGCTACTCTGGTAGTACGACGAAGTTTGCTGTTGTACTCTGCTTCATTAGACCAAACTGTCCAATGTAGACTAGGTGAAACCAAGGTCACCTCCGACGACGTTCCGTTAGACGATTAACGGTTTTCAACGAAATTAAGTGGATGTAGCTGTTTCCACAACTTCACTGCTAACAAGTCTAGGTATGGTCTAGACCGACGAATACTATATATATCAATGTTCAGTACTAATAAAGATTACTTCACTAACCTTCCAAAGGTTAAACACAGTGACCGTTATAAACGTGGCAAGCAACCGGTTCAATGAGCAAACTGCTCCACAAGAATCTCTCCAAGGGTAAGACGACAGAGCGATTTCGATTTAGTTAGCTACCAAACTTGTAGTACTCACAATACTTCTGACAGCGGGCAAACTGTCCTTCTCGAAACTGACGAGGTAAAACTTGATACTCGATGTGGCTCCTATGACGAAGAAAAAAATATGTCCAACAGGTTCACTAACGATCTCTCACCCGTTATGAATGAACGGTTTCTCTGGTTGTAGGTCGATTCAGCATATGAAGATCAGGCTTTGATACTATACTGGTTAAGTAGACCAGACGTTGCGATGATTACTGTCCTGACGAAGGTCACCCTGAGTTAACGGCTCGTTGAACGTACGATCAAGAACATGTAGATCTAGAACAAAGTCACTCTGCGCTGATGTTGTGTTCAGCCGTACTCAAATGAAATCTTATATCTTCGAGTGCACGACCCTCACCTGAGTAAACGTTCTGCTTCGAGGTCCGGTTCGAGGTTCGGGCTTCGGGCGTCGGGGGTCGCCACTGTGATGTTGCTAGTTCAGGCTGTCTTGAAGTCAACCAATTACTCTGCAATCGTTTGGGTGTAATTGTTCGGGTGTATTACGTGCAGTTGACCAACAAGTCAAACAAGAACTGGCACATCGATTTTAACTAGTGAAGAGATGTAGTCAACACTGATGAACACTTGTATATGGGTTTATTATGATAAAAGGCCACAGTAGAAGTCTCTGTCACTAAACACGTCGTTACCCTGGACTGTTCTATCGCTAACTGATTTTCCGGTCTCTAACCCAACATATCCCAAACGTCACTAGTCCCGTTCAATATGCGTCTACTATGGTGCGTCGCTAAATAACTAACCTATATAAATAAGGTGTCTAACACTTGGCACAGTCTGCAAAAGAGCTCACAGCTCAGCAGCAATAAAGCTGGCTAGAAGAATAAGAAGAAGAATTTATGAAGTATCAAGTCAAGTTGTTATTGAATTGAGAAGTTAATTTGATGTGAAAGTTGAAGAAGTATTATTAAATAAGTTTGAAAGAAAATACAGAGATGTTTCTTTACTTCATTGAATTATCAAGTTTGATCATATAATCCCCGGCAAGTCTGTTTGTCACATATATTTAATAAATAAATACGATGGCTCCTACGTCAAAAGTTCTTTGGCGTGACCTCAACGGTCGATCTTGGCCTTGCAGAGGTGACCTTCAAGTTCATTCCCAAGATGCCGGGCAGGCGATATCTCCTCAGTATGGCTTCGACAGGACGGTTTTCTTCCCTTCAACAACTGTAGCCTTCTCGATTTAGAACTATAGGCTTCAATACGATGCCCCAACGCATGGTCGTTTACAAATTACAAATGTATATCTCGTTACCTCCTAGGTCTACGAGTCCAAAACTTACTGGCTTTACGTCGCCGACGTGGCTGTGGGGCTAGCAGCAGACTAGGCCGATGACGTTGACTTCTGCCTCCTCCCAACAGAGGGCTTGTATACTTCTGGATGTTGATGCCAGTAAGCTCAGAGTCAGGGGTCGCCAAGTTGTTATGCTCTTCCGCGGTGTTTAGTACTATGTAACTGTCCAACTGGAGGTACCACTGAACTCAATACTGGAACAGATAACACTGACGAAAGGCCAACAATCGATAAATAAAGTCGACGCTGGTGTTGAAACAACAAACACTTTTAATACTGAATACGGGATATGGCAAGGGGTCTATGAGACAAAAAAGTTTGGGAACCACTGAAGTAGTACTTCCTCTGTAGTACAGTCATAAGGATAAGTTAATGTTGAAGTTGACTAGCCTAGGCTTATCAGAAATAGATGACCGACTATGTACGTGCACCCCTCTGAATTCTAGTAGCCAAATTTTAACAAATTAAAAAAAAAAAATTCATAGAAGTAGCAGTTTAACAAGTTGTGCTTCTACTGAAGTACTGCTGTAAGGATAAATTATTATTGTAACAAACTAGAATAGGCTAAAATCAGGGGTTGATGGATGACCAAATACGCTCTATTATAGACTTGCACATTTTTGTACAATAAAAATTGTAAAATATTCTGTTGCACGTAAGTCGTGACATATTAGTTTCATTTGCACATAATTATTATTATTATATTTAGTGAAGACCTAGAATAGGATATTTTATTTTTTTTTGCCTTGGAGGAGAAATCCTTGCTGACTTTCTTTAGATATGATAAATGTGAAAGTTTCTTTCAACAACAATGAAGAGTGCAGTCATATATGTAAATGTATTTACGTCTTGCGGAGTTGAGGTCGGTTTTAATGTTAAATTGTTAAATTAAATAGCAGGTTAAACACGTCCACCAGTTTACGATTGCAGAGTATATAAGAAAGCTCGTAATAATAATAATATAGTTTAATTTATAGAGCGCTGTTAACAAACATGATGTAGGATCAAGGCGCGGTGATAACATTAGAAACATAAAAACGATAGCTAAAATGACAAACTAATCTAAAGAAGTTTTGAACAGATAGGTATTAATGTTTTTCTTGAATGTAGTGTAGCATGTTGTCTGTCTGAGATCAATAGGAAGTGAGTTCCCTACCTTTGGTCCGTTTACTGAAAAAACCCGCAAACCGTAACTTTGGAGGGAAAACCGTGGCATCACCTAGCGCTGAGTCCATGGATGATGGAGCGCAGTGTTCTCTGGGGGACATACGGAGTGATTAGTTCACTGAGGTACAAGGGCATTTCTTTATTATAGATACACTGATGACAAATTGTGGCGTCTTTGTTTTCAATTCTTGTTTTCACAGAAAACCAATGGAGCGTGCGCAAGAGAGTAGTAGCAGAATCTTGTTTTCCGATGGACTATTCATGCAGTGTTGTTCTGAATACGTTGCAGCTTGGCTATTTAGTCATCGGATACACCCGCTAGCACGGCGTTGTAGTAGTCAAGTCGGGAGAGTATTAATCGCTATTTTAGACCTAAGTCGATTTTTTCTCACTGTGCAGCCCCCTTAATGCTATTATGCTTTTATTTAATTTTTTTTTTCGTCAAGTGTTATGCCAAAATCAAGACTCATAACACACATACGTTTCCGCACAGCTGCACAGCTTTTCAGACGCTCTTTAAAGAACTGGATAACACTTTAGTAAATCTTTAAAACGTTTATTTACAGAGGAAAATGGTCGTCGAGTCTTCTACTCTAAGCGTCTTTATTCTCACTCCTTCTAGCGCAGGGGTTCTCAACCTTAAGAGTCGATTGACGATTTGCCAGGGGTCGCCTAACACCATCGAAATTATGGATTGTTTTTTGTGTGTTCTAACGTTTAAAACTTGACATTTTACACACTTTTTTTACCATTTGAAGTTACTATTTCATTGTTATTGTCATTCTACAAAAGAAGTTTTAGACAGCTCAAACAGAATGATCTTATACATTATAATAGTTGCAGCATAACTATTTTTAACACTTTTAAATTAATGTAAACTAATGCATACCGTAACCTTACATTTTGTGGAATCAATGATGTTATTTCAAAGGTGACGTGGTGACGAAATTGTTTTTAAAAAAAGCATCTTCGATTATTTAATAATACGCCGTCGTTTAATAGCACATGTTATTGAATGTAATATTTTCATTATGGAACAAGCCTTGACAGAAATTTTGCTCAATAGAAAATTGAGAAAAGAAAATATAATGTGGATCTGTTTGCGCTTGCCAGAAGTCCATTCTTAGTCAAAGTTGAAGATGTTCCGGAGACATCAGAAAGTAGCGATGCAGTAAAAATGATTTTCCTTTAATCTTCATCAAGTGTTTGCAGTCATATTCCGATTTGTGTGTCTGTATCGCGATTTTTTTCTGTTTTTTAAATAATTACTATCGCCAAACATGGTTTTCCATTTTTTAGACATGAATTCTAATTAAAGAATTAGACTTGATGCAGAAGATAACAGTTGTGAGCTTGCAAAGACTGTCCCGAGAATCTCTAGTCAGGTAAAACAAAAAAACTCAAACAGTCGCACCAATATTATAGCAAAGTAGTGTACTATTGTCCCGATCACTGCCCGTGCTCCTTAATGCTATTCAAATCTTTCCTCTAAGTCTGCAACATGGATAGGGTGACTAAGAAATAGAAAAGTAAATAGATGCACGTCTGAAAGATCAAAATTCATTTCTTTGTAATGTAATGATAAAAGAGAAATATTGGTTTGAAGAATATCATTTCAAACCATTTTGTAATTAAACATTAAACTTTGGCAATGCTTTGTAGTTGGTAAAGGGTGGGAGGGATTCGCCTCAGAGTGGGGAATTGTAAAAAGGGTTCGCCGAGCTACAAAGGTTGAGAACCGCTGGTCTAATAGTTCTTCTCATCTCTGCTATCATATTCGCCAGACGGAGGGCCATTCAATTAGGTCATTTTTTTTTTGGGGGGGGGGGGGAGGAGCGGGGTACAGATCTAAACAAAACTCACACAAAAAAAAAAAAGATGTATAGTTAATAGTTAATTAAAATTCACATTAATAAAGACATTTACAATTTAGACATTATTTTTGTTAAATAATAATTTGCAAAAAAAAAAATAGATTTATTTTACATAGATCTAAGCAGGAGAGAGAGAGACAGTGACCGGACGCCCACTGCTGTAGTAGAGAGTTAGCAAACATTTGAGGTCATGCCATCATAGATAGACCTGAAAACCCTTCATCCCGTCTTACAAAATGTTTGTGGCCCTGACATGACACTCGCCCTGTGGCCCTGACATGACACTCGCCCAAGAGTCGACGTTTTTGCACACTTGCTCTTTAGTTATTTCTGTTTCAAAGCACTAATTAACAGTCTCATCTTCAAGGGCTCTAGGCCTTAAATCATTCAAATTGTTAGGGTCGAAGTGGCAGCAAAAGTCACAGAGATCGTTCGCTAATGTTTCGTCGTCGTTTGTAAGAAGATTCTTTTCTTTTGACTTGCGTTTCTATCATTCTGTCCATGATACTGTCACGGCTTTTATTGTTGGTGATACAAATTCTCATTTCATGACAGTAACAATTTTAATAGTAATACATTCTACTTTAATAAGTGATCTGATCATCTAGAGTTTAGTAGAATGAAAGTATTAAATGTGTAGTAATTCATTAATTTCGTATTTGTTATTGTTGTTAAACCTGAAAATTTTCTCATAATTATATGTCTTTAAGTATCTTTTCTTTTTCACTACATTTTTAAACGCCTTCCGAAACCCATAGTTAGAGACTTCATCGGTTTCCCCTTTTAGGTATCTACCTGACTAAGGGGGTGCGATAAAACAAAATGTCTAGGGAAAAAACCAGAGGGAAAAGTTTGAGAAGCAACTGCACTGTTCATTTGCCTCAAATGTCTCCTACACTTCAAAGTCAGCCCGTCCACCTCTTTTTAATTTTTCAAAATGTTATTTCTTACAAGGAGAAATTATGTTGTCTTAAACAAAAGAAAATGAGTTTCTTAAGTTCAGAAACACTGAAAAAAAGCTTGACCAATAAATAACTTAGGAGGCGGCCAAAATTTTTAGTCTAGATTGTAAAATATATGGTTATAAAAGTTTGAATAAGGTTAGCATAATGTTTAACTGTTTCCGTAATGTGTAAAGGACATTAAAGTCTACGAAAGAAAAACATGTTTAGTTAATGTAAAGTCTATTTCTTATTTAATAAACTTACATCTTAATATATGTAGTAACCATGGATAAAATGTCATAATCAATCACTATTAAATCAGAATAGATACTCATTTTGCATTTGTGTAACAATATTGGGAAATGTTTGGAGACTTGAGGAGGGGGTTGACACCCTTAGCCTACCGCACCGGGTGACACCCACCATAGTGACGCCACTGTCACTAGCTCCTTCCTTCTCTCTCTCTCTCTCTCTCTCACTCTCTCTTTCTCTCTATTTTCTCTCTGGAAGCTCTAGTTTCTTTTTACAATACGTCTATTTAAGTCACATGGTACCTGGACAGCTGATCTCAAAAACGGTTCTAACGATTTTCCTATAAATTTAACAGTTGATGAATATCGCTAAGAAGAGAATTACTAGCTCGTTGGCCACATTTGGGAAACTCTAGTTTGACCGTTATAAATTGTACAAAGTAAATGAATGTAAATTTGGCTAAAGACTCAACGTAGGTCAAATCCAACATCGGTCTTGAAATGACTATAGCGCTCTTGAAAGGACTACAGCGTTCGGGCTTTTCCATTGTATGGCATTGTTGATTCAAAAGTATGATAAATTAATGTTTGCGCATCGTCTTCTAAGTCTAGATCCAAAGGCTTTAAAGTTTCTTCCAGTCTGTTGAAAGACTATCTCGAACTAGATCTAGATCCACTCGATAATGCCTGTGAATACTTCCACGTGTTTTATTGACATACTGGGCTAATCGTCCTGTCTCTGACTCCGTCTTGAAGTGGCTGGCAGTTCATTTTAATGCTTCAAGCCCAAGCCATAGTTTCTTTTTTCTGTACTCCTAGTCTGCAACGTCATTCTTCTGTCTGGCTACGTCACTACTTTTTACTATCACTAATTACACTGCACAATATTTATAAACGAACTAATATAGGCCTACTAGTAAGACTAAACTAGGTCACTACACTAGATTGCAGTCTTTTGGGAATACCGAAAATAAAATACAAAGGTGTAATAGAAAGCTTGAGGTTTTTCGCGAATAGCGGTGGTCATATTGTAAATCTGTCAAAAAAAAAAGTAGGCGCCGCGTAAAGGCGATGGGAGCTGCAGTGCCCCCGGTTAGTGCCTTTCTGTACAAGTTAAGAAATATAGCATAGAATCTGAAATCAAAACTAGCGACTTATGTTATATGACTTTTTCAAGTAAAATGGCAGTCCTCTTGCTGCAATTTTCCCTCCTTTCCGTCAGTGCAGTGTTGAGTTTGTTGTTGTTTGTTGTTGTTGTTTTTTTTGCTATTCTGTGTGTCCTTTAAATGTTCTTTTCTTTTCCTCTATTTCTGGTATTATTTTTGGCGATAATACAAGGATTATTGTTCGAATAGATCTTAGTGTTATTGATTCTTATGCACGTTTTCACAGATTTGATGTAATTGGTCACTGCTTCGATGTATTCTCTCTAATCTTTTTATCTTTTATCGTTAAAAGATAAGCACCAATAAAAGACAAGCAAGGCAAAACTTTGCTAACTGTAACGGATGCATGTGTTCTGTAGTCACAGATTAATAATAAATTACTGTAGACGTTACTATTTAATAATGATAATAACGAGACTGTCTTTATCAAGGTAGACATATATAACTAACTTTTATTTCCGTCCCATTCTTTGCTTTCGCATAAAACATAGACAACAAACAATGACGTAATATCTTCTAATATTAACACATCCTTCCTTTTGAAGCTATTATCACATCCTTCCTTTTAAAGTTCTTAATACTTATATTTACAAGGAATTTTGACAACTCGACCACTTCTGGTTGTCTTGACCGGCACAGCAAGTTCTCTAGATGTTGGTTTATAATTGTCTGTTTCGTTTGTTCTAACAGTTTGCTGTTCATTGTCTTCGTCGGTGTCATAGTACACAGAGATGTCTTCTTCGTAGCTCTTGTTTAAAAACCGTTGATTTCTTCTGTATGTTTTCCCATCATTTGTCTTTATGATGTAAGATCTGGGTGATGGATGTTTCTTAATGACGACTGCTTTCTGCCATGTTTGTCCTAGACGAACTCTCACCTTCTCCCCGACAGAGTAGTCTTTAGGTAACCTTGCTTTTGCATCGTACCTCACTTTGCTTTTCCTCTGTCGTTCGTTGAGTAATGTATCTGCATTTTCAGCTACCGATGGTTTCAATAGTTTGGGATCAGTTGGAATGATGTTCCTGAGTCTTCTACTCATCAGCAGTTGTGATGGCGAATAAAGCAGTCCGCTTATCGGACAGGAACCGTCCGATGTCCACTAGTACTAGCCGTCTATAGAATTCTTATTCTTACTGTAAATAAGACAACGTCTTGATTCTAAGGCGTCGCCTAGAGAGTTCTTGTTTTTTAACCATCTGTCACGACACTTGTCACTAGGTAAAACTTTCCACTTATTCCCGAAACAAATACTAATACTAAATTCTAATCATGTCTTGTATACTAAAATAGTCTTTCTATGACAATCCCACTAGTCTTGAGCACAAGTCCGCTAGTCTATTGTCCTCTCCTTGGATGTGACACACGTTGAACTGTTTCACATTGGCGTTGACTAATTGTCCAAGTTGATAGCCAGGCGTTAGGATGTCGTGGCGTTCGAGATCACTTCTTCAGTGGAAAGAGCCATCGACCGTTGAAAACAAAATCTTCACTGTAATAATTTGACACCTCTTGAAGATCGCTGCTGCAATAATAGCAACTGTAGTAACGATTTGTTGAATTATCACATGGCAGGCATTCAGGCGTGATTTCTGTTAAGGGGGTCATCTACCTTGAAAACTTTTTTTTCTTGTTTTTAACATTTTAGGCTTTTTAATGTATTCAAATGATGTATTTGACCATAGGAACACATAATGTGCCTTTAAAAATTATTTTTTAAAATGAAATTCAACTTTTTTTCATCATAAGGGGGTGTCGAGGCAGTGGCGTAACTAAGGGGGGGGAGGGGGGGGGAGAATTTTTAAATCCCCCCGGGCCCCCACCTAGGGGGGGCCCCCAAATGGGTGTCCGAAATTTATTTGTAAATACATAAATTAATATATTTGATTGACAAATAGTGTCAAAGGGTGTCTTTTTTTTTTCAACATTTATGGATTAAATTTATCACAAAGACTAAACCTAAATCTATTATAGGTCTATCTGTACGTTGCTTTGTTGACATTTTACAAATATTTTTTCCCACAGAGATCAAAGTTTTTTTTAAAGTTAGTTTTACATTTTAAATTTTGTGGCCACGAATAAAACTGCATGATATACAGCGAATTCCAGGTATCTTGTTACCTTTACTAATAATAGATCTAAATGGCGAGTATTTTATGGCTACACTAATTAACCTTGAAGCAAAATTTACAGAATCAAGTATAACAGATTCAAAAGTTATTCTTAATAATGCTAGAATAGTCCATTATTCGGGTTTGGCGTCTATAATTTCAGAATTAAACTTCACACTCGAGTTATTACCCCTCTATTCATCATTCCTTAATCCAATGGAAACTCTATTTGTATTTCCATCTAATCCTTTTGCTTTCGCGCAAAGCATAAACAACAAACAATGACGCAATATCATATAATATTAGCACATCCTTCCTTTTGAAGTTATTATCACACCCATCCTTTTAAAGTTCTTAAGAGTGATATCTACTAGCAGGGACGGCCCTAGCATTTGCGGGGCCCTATGCGAAACGGATCGCTTGGGGCCTAGTTTGGGTAGGGATGAGCATAATGTCAAAATTATTTTTTTTTAATTAGAAAATAGGCCTACTTTCGTCTTCGCAATAAATTTTTATCAAATGAAAGCTTGCAATGCCACTTTTTATTTATAGGCACCCCAAAATGTCGATTTCGTCTATTATTCTGTAGATTTGAATGAATTCAAAAAAGTTCAGGACTTTATCGTATATTTCGCCTTTTCATGAGATTTCCTGGAGGCCTTGGAAAATCAGGAGGTCGCGAAAACCCTGTTATTTTATATACGTTATAATGGTTTAATTTAATAATGTACACTTAGAATTAGCGCGGGTCCTATGAAAGCGCGGGGCCCACTGCGACCGCATAGGCTGTAGTGGCCTAAGGCCGGCCCTGTCTACTAGGAACTTTAACAATTCGTCCACTTCTGGTTGTCTTTGACTGGCACAACAAGTTCTCTAGACCTTGGTCTATAACTGTCTGTTTCGTTTGTTCCAACAGTTTGCAGTTCATTGTCTCCATCGGTATCATAGTACCCAGAGATGTCTTCATCGAAACTCTTATTCAAAAAGCGTTGATTTCTTCTGTATGTTTTTCCGTTTGTCTATACGATGTAAGATCTGGGTGCTGAATGTTTTTTTTTATTACAACTGCTTTCTGCCATGTTTGACCTAGACGAACTATCCGGCAGAATAATCTTTAGGTAGTCTTACTTTTGCATTGTATTTCCCTTTGCTTTTCATCTGTCGTTCGTTGAGTAATATCTCTGCATTTTCAGCTACCGATGATTTCAATAGTTTGGGATCAGTTGGAATGATGTCCCGAGTCTTCTACTCGTCAGCAGTTGTGATGGTGAATACGGCAGTCCACTTATCGGAGTATTTCTATACTCGAGCATAACGAGATATGGATCTTTCCCACTTTTGTATGCTCTGAATCCTTTTGCTTGCGCACAAAACATAAACAACCAACAATGACGTAATACCATATAATATTAGCATAGAATCTTCTTCATGCAGTGGAAAATTAAGAATTTTTTGCCTATCTTGAATTCTGGTCAAAGCTCTTGCGCCCAATTAATATAGTTCAGAAGAAACTACAAAAGTCTGGACTGCATATACGGGAAGCTGCTAAAGAAATTAGTACCCTTTCATGCTTTCTGCAAAATGATGAAAAACTGACAAATACCCAAATCCATCGAAAAAGCAAAAGAAGGTAGTGAATACTATGGAATCCCTGTAATCAAAACAACCAGAAGAATGAAAAGACTTGATGGGAAGTTGAGTTCTAATGTAGGACTGTCAAAAGAACTGCACTGCTGGACAGATTTCATATGGAGATGAAGGGCAGATTCCAAAGGCTGGAAAGAAAATGGATACCTTTGGGTTTCTTCTTGAACCAAGACACCTGTTTGATTAAGACCCGCTTATGACTAACTGTGCTACTTTTCCTGTTTGTATGATGAAATAAATGGCAAATCGCTTTTTCAATGATGTCATTGATGCACGAGCACTTTTCATCAACAAACCAGTTATACAATCACCAATAGACATATTGAGGAAACAGGCTTCATATGGTAATTACGTGTGCTCAAATTTTGCAACCTCCTCCGAATACCGCTAACTCAGGCCACTTTTATTACGTCATGTGAGAGATCATTCTCAAAAACTATCTCAGGAGCACAATGACACAAGAAAGGCTTATCATGGCTTTAATGTCAGTGAAGTCACAAATACTTGAAAGTATCGATGTAGTTGATGTTATAGATGTCTTTGCTGCACAGAATGCACGACGTGAAGCGATATCAATTTAGATTTGTCACTTGTGCATTATTTAACTAATAAACAACGGTATTATTCAATAAAAGAGTCTTGATTACTTTTTGTTAAGTTTACTAATATACTGAACCAATTTGATTTGGGGCTTATATATTTTTGCGTACATTATCCCATGTCATATGTCGAATGTCAAAATGCAAGGGGCCCCCAAAGAGGTCCATCCCCCCGGGCCCCCAAATCCCTAGTTACGCCCCTGTGTCGAGGGGTCAAATCATCTCATTTCTAAGAATGTGTTTCTGAAATAACCATTAAAGCTGCAGGTCTAAAATTTGGTATATTGATAGGCACCCTATCTTCTTACAGGATGACAGAGAGACATTTTGAAAAATGTATATAGAGTATTTTTTAATTTTACCCTCTTCTGCGGACAACATTTTCAGCCATTGTAACCAATTACAATGTCTTTTACTCTTTTTCTGTAAACATTTTATGATATGTTCTTATGTCATCCTGTGCTAAGACAAATAGTTAAACATGTATACCAAATATTATTATAATTGAATTGATAGTTTTTGAGAAAAGTGATTCTTAAGAATACATACCCATGTAAAATTGACATTTTGAGAAAAATCAAAATAAAAGTTTCAATGAGTGAGAAAAACAAGATATGTATGTATATGTAGTGTCATCCGGGAGTAACAAGACTATGGCATTGAGTGCGAGCGAAAAACTTACCTTTCTCTTGTGAAGATGTCAGGCTGGTTGTCAACCAGTGCAGAATCTGTGCCGAAGTAAAACCTAGATATTTCAGTAATTCTAATGGAACTTTAATTAAGGCGATGCAGCCTTTCCAGAGACTAAGTATGGACTTCAAAGGACCGCTCCCTTCTACATCTCGGAACACATACCTGCTAACCATAGTTGACGAATTTTCAAGATTCCCGTTTGCATACGCCTGTTCTGATATGTCGGCTTCAACAGTAATTAGATGTCTAGATAATTTATTTGGACTATTCGGAATGCCTGACTATGTACACTCTGATAGAGGTACCTCATTCATGTCAAGAGAGGTGCAGGAATTTTTACACGAGAGAGGGGTGGCCACAAGCAGCCCTTATAATCCAAGAAGGAACTCTCAAGTAGAAAGGCTAAACGGCTAATTATGGAAAGCTATAACTCTGGCCTTAAAAACTCAAGGACTCCCGGTTTCCAAATGGGAGCAGGCGTTAAACCAAGCCCTGCACTCTCTTCGTTCTCTGCTCTGTACCGCTACAAACGAGACACCGCACGAGAGAATACTCAAGTTCTATCGCAGGTCCACCTTCGGCAAATCACTCCCGACATGGTTAACTCAACCAGGAAAAGTGTTGTTGAAAAAGGGAGTCCGTACATCAAAATATGACGATGGTACAATAGCTGTGGACTTAATCACATGCAACCCACAGTATGTGTTAAGGCTTCCGCACGGTGTTGCTTCTTGACAATATGTCTAGTGTAGATCTGACTGGAAGTAACGCTGAACTCAACTAATTCAGTAACACCGGCGAAAGGCCGAAACAATCAAATATGTAGTCGACGCTGGTGTTGTTCTATAACGATATTTAATACTCAAGAAGGGAATCGTCTGATGTCAGCTATGTCCGTAAATCTGTATCTATTCTATTGTACTCAAGTCTACTACTCTACAAGAAGCGTCTTCCTTTTAGCGTCGCTTAGAGCGTTCTTATTTTTTAAAGATCTGTCACGTCACTTGTCGCTAATTAAAACTTTACCCTATTCCCGAAACAAATAACTAATTCCTAACTAATTCCTAATCATGTCATAACAACTCCTCCCCCTCCCGCTAAAAAAAATTGCCTGTCAATTTTTTAATCTACTGTCTTTGTCTTACAATGTGCAAGGGCCGAAATGTAGGGAAACATAAAAGACAACACAACTTGAGTCTTGATTGCGGTTTCAACTTCTCTTCCTGTGTCCACAATCAAGTTCCTCTGAATACATATTTCCCTCAAGTGTCACTAAGTGATATTGTCCAATGTGATGTGCCATATGTGACCGCAGACATAGTTCGTTTGCGCTGACAATATAGGTGTGTCTATCTATACTTCATCACATCACGTTCCCGAGGTTACACCATTTTCCCTCACACGTCAGAACAGACCTTTTACCTAATATGACAAATTGACATTTATCAATACTCATTGTCCCACTATACACCTAACGTTCTTTCGGGCATTTACAAGTGTAGTTCGTTTGCGCTGACACTATAGGTGTGTCTATCTATACTTCATCACATCACGTTCCCGAGGTAACACCATTTTCCCTCACACGTCAGGACAGACCTTTTACCTAATATGACAAATTGACATTTATCAATACTCATTCTCCCACTATACACCTAACGTTCTTTCGGGCATTTACAAGTGTATTTTATTTCCTCTCTCCACTTACTTGTCCCCACACGACCTAACTCTTTACTGATGTATGATCATGATCAAATACAAAGAATAAATTATAAAACTTACTTTTTCGTGATGTAACTACATCGTCGCCTTATAAATGCCCTTTTTATTCATACAAACATACATACAATTCATACAAACTACCCGAAATCAATAACCAACATGAGTTAATCTAATAATAACGCAATAGCATTTATATTATAACATAAATATCCTATTCAAAAATACCTTAACACAACCTAATACCCATCTAATTATGACTACTAGCCTACTCGATTACTTAAATTAAAACAAAATCAACTGTGTTCAAGTTATATGCTCCTTCACCTATCTCAACGTAACTCGAGATAGCATGTCCGCCACTATATTGATACTTCCGCTTATTGCCTTTATTTCAAATTTGAAATTCTGCAGTATCAGGAACCATCTACATATTCTTCCATTCTTCATGCTTTTCTGTTGCATGAACTGGAGAGGTTTATGATCAGTGAGCAAACAAAATTCTTTGCCCAACAAATAACTTTCTAACTTTGTCACCACCCATACTGTTGCTCTCTCCAACTGGAGTTAACATCTCGTCGGGGTCGCCACGTTGTTAAGGCTTCCGCACGGTGTTGCTTCTTGACAATATGTCTAGTGTAGATCTGACTGGAAGTAACGCTGAACTCAACTAATTCAGTAACACCGGCGAAAGGCCGAAACAATCAAATATGTAGTCGACGCTGGTGTTGTTCTATAACGATATTTAATACTCAAGAAAGGAATCTTCTGATGTCAGCTATGTCCGTAAATCTGTATCTATTCTATTGTACTCAAGTCTACTACTCTACAAGAAGCGTCTTCCTTTTAGCGTCGCTTAGAGCGTTCTTATTTTTTAAAGATCTGTCACGTCACTTGTCGCTAATTAAAACTTTACCCTATTCCCGAAACAAATAACTAATTCCTAACTAATTCCTAATCATGTCATAACAACTCCTCCCCCTCCCGCTAAAAAAAATTGCCTGTCAATTTTTTAATCTACTGTCTTTGTCTTACAATGTGCAAGGGCCGAAATGTAGGGAAACATAAAAGACAACACAACTTGAGTCTTGATTGCGGTTTCAACTTCTCTTCCTGTGTCCACAATCAAGTTCCTCTGAATACATATTTCCCTCAAGTGTCACTAAGTGATATTGTCCAATGTGATGTGCCATATGTGACCGCAGACATAGTTCGTTTGCGCTGACAATATAGGTGTGTCTATCTATACTTCATCACATCACGTTCCCGAGGTTACACCATTTTCCCTCACACGTCAGAACAGACCTTTTACCTAATATGACAAATTGACATTTATCAATACTCATTGTCCCACTATACACCTAACGTTCTTTCGGGCATTTACAAGTGTAGTTCGTTTGCGCTGACACTATAGGTGTGTCTATCTATACTTCATCACATCACGTTCCCGAGGTAACACCATTTTCCCTCACACGTCAGGACAGACCTTTTACCTAATATGACAAATTGACATTTATCAATACTCATTCTCCCACTATACACCTAACGTTCTTTCGGGCATTTACAAGTGTATTTTATTTCCTCTCTCCACTTACTTGTCCCCACACGACCTAACTCTTTACTGATGTATGATCATGATCAAATACAAAGAATAAATTATAAAACTTACTTTTTCGTGATGTAACTACATCGTCGCCTTATAAATGCCCTTTTTATTCATACAAACATACATACAATTCATACAAACTACCCGAAATCAATAACCAACATGAGTTAATCTAATAATAACGCAATAGCATTTATATTATAACATAAATATCCTATTCAAAAATACCTTAACACAACCTAATACCCATCTAATTATGACTACTAGCCAACTCGATTACTTAAATTAAAACAAAATCAACTGTGTTCAAGTTATATGCTCCTTCACCTATCTCAACGTAACTCGAGATAGCATGTCCGCCACTATATTGATACTTCCGCTTATTGCCTTTATTTCAAATTTGAAATTCTGCAGTATCAGGAACCATCTACATATTCTTCCATTCTTCATGCTTTTCTGTTGCATGAACTGGAGAGGTTTATGATCAGTGAGCAAACAAAATTCTTTGCCCAACAAATAACTTTCTAACTTTGTCACCACCCATACTGTTGCTCTCTCCAACTGGAGTTAACATCTCGTCGGGGTCGCCACGTTGTTAAGGCTTCCGCACGGTGTTGCTTCTTGACAATATGTCTAGTGTAGATCTGACTGGAAGTAACGCTGAACTCAACTAATTCAGTAACACCGGCGAAAGGCCGAAACAATCAAATATGTAGTCGACGCTGGTGTTGTTCTATAACGATATTTAATACTCAAGAAAGGAATCTTCTGATGTCAGCTATGTCCGTAAATCTGTATCTATTCTATTGTACTCAAGTCTACTACTCTACAAGAAGCGTCTTCCTTTTAGCGTCGCTTAGAGCGTTCTTATTTTTTAAAGATCTGTCACGTCACTTGTCGCTAATTAAAACTTTACCCTATTCCCGAAACAAATAACTAATTCCTAACTAATTCCTAATCATGTCATAACATATGCCATTGTAAGACTTCCTGATGGAAGAGAAGAACAGTGTCACTGCGACATTTGGCCCCCGCTCCAAGAGAGGGAGAATCAGAGGTGTATCAACATATGGAACATGAAGACCTTGAGCCGGAAACAAACCCTATCACACAGATGCAGGTGCCTACTGACCATGTGACTATGGAAAAAATGGCTGCTCCTAACACACATATACAACAGGGGGAAAATGGACATCAAAAAGAAGTAAATGCAGGGACTGAGTCTCCAGTTAGAGAGACGCCGATGTCACCAACTCAAAGCGACGGCAGTATTGGTCTTGGTAGATATAACCTAAGACCAAGAACAAGCAGACCTAATTATAAGGTCTAACATTTATTTAATTATTTTTCCATCACAAGTTCTAACTCAGTATCTGTAGGCTTAATAGGACACACTTAGAACTGATCATTTTATAGTATATAGCTTTTTTAGTTAGACTTTTGTATTGTATTACTTATTACATTATTATTCAAGACTATTTTCTCTACTGGTCTAACCTAATATTTGTATGCATAATATGACACTTAGTAACTGATCAATTGTATAGTGTATAACGTGTTTGTTTATATTGTAATAACTTAAGTGAGGCAACTCAACGAGGACATAGACGTTTATTTACATAGAGACATGACAAACACAAAGGGCATCTGCCTTGAGTACAGCATCTCCATATTGGCTCTCTCCTTGGGCGGAAATCGTTAGTCTCTTCATGTCAACATCCTGTTCTAGTTTGGTTACTAGAAGTGCGCATCTCTGCACTAGCCTGGATGGTGGTACGCATGGCAAAGTCATAACATTGCCCCCGTCTTAGCACTTTTCGTCCCGAAAAGAAACACTGCAGTGGAGCTTTGACAGTTCAGGTGGAGGTCGATCGGTGGGAACCACAGACGTTAGGGTGTCTGCTGCCCACAAAGCCATCTGCACAGTTTCCCGTGGTCGTCGCTTCCTCTTCTTCCAGTTGGCAAGTCTACGCTTGAGGCGATATCGTGGTTGCTGCTTCGACCTCATGACGATAGTCGCTGATGCCAGCCAGCTTACACAGGGAGAGTTAGTGGAGGTCAGGGTTGCCAGCCACGTAACACAAATGGATGTTGTGGCGATCACCGTAGATTCCAGGGTTGTTGTTCTTAGACGCTTAGTCAGCGGACCTTTTCCATGGATGTCTCGTGACACAGTTGTAGGCCCACTGGTAGCAATGGTTTCAGGCACATAGTCTTTCTCAGCCTCATCTGTAAGGTATGCCATGAAGCATCCTTGTAATGCTCATCCACCGCTACATCAGGTTTCGCTGGAATTAATTCACAACCGTTCAAGTCACTCTCACTGATGTTGGCAGAAGTACACATTTCTGTCAAGTTCAGATCTTGTAGCTGGGTTTCTTGGCATGGGCACTGTCCCCGCAGGACGCCGCATATACAGTTCAAGTCAATCGCCTGGATGCAATTGCCAAGCATGGAGTTCTCCCTTATGCCGCTGTCAAAGTCAAATTCGTTGTTTCTGTCTCGGCCATTGTTGGGGCCCGTATTCGCAATTTTACTCGACGACATCCAAAGCAAGGAATCAGAAACGGTCTTGAGGCTTTCATGGTTTGAGTTCTTATCAAAGGTACTGACAGATAAACAGAGGTATTTAAGGTCCACAGCAGAAAGCTTGGACGCAGACCCAACGTTGTCTTCATCTGTCCGGCTCACCGAGATACTGGTAACAGGTGCAACAGGAACAAACACTTCAGGCACATAACAGACTTCTCTTGTTTCTTCATTTGTTTCTTTCCTTTCGATTTGAAACATACCGTTCAGATCGTCGAAGCAATCGTCGTCACGTTTCTCGCCTTGAAAGTCACCCCCGACAGACTTGCCCACAACACAGTCACAGACGGCGCTCCAATCCCCAGCGCCTCCATCACCACTGTTTGTGCAGCCACAGTCCTGACCAGGCAACTGCTCCTTCCCTAACGAGTTTATTCCTCCTTTTGCTTGCGACACAATGTTATCACTTTGGTCTATTTGGCCTTCTACTGGCAACACACTTTCATCTACTTTGTTCCACATCATGCTCCTCATCTTATTCCTAATCATGTTCAATTGTTCCTTAAATGCATCCCCACAGTCTTGGATCTTGCCCATTACATCAACAATCCCAGGCTCAATTTCAAATTGATAGGTCTCCGGATCTTCCTCTTCATCGATCAGAGCTTGCCGCAGACGAGCCGTGAGGGTTTCCCTGCTACCGACAGGTTTTAAACCTCGGTCTCGAAGCTCTTGTCTTAGCTCTTTAATTAAGAGCTGATGTAATAGCTTCAGCGATGCCATAGAGATCTAATCCTACCTCCTCTCGTTGAGTTGCCTATAAATCCCACTTCTGACACCAATTGTAATAACTTAAGTGAGGCAACTCAACGAGGACATAGACGTTTATTTGCATAGAGACATGACAAACACAAAGTGCATCTGCCTTGAGTACAGCATCTCCATATTGGCTCTCTCCTTGGGCGGAAATCGTTAGTCTCTTCATGTCAACATCCTGTTCTAGTTTGGTTACTAGAAGTGCGCATCTCTGCACTAGCCTGGATGGTGGTGCGCATGGCAAAGTCATAACAATATTATACAATGCTTTTCAATAGAGTAACTCTGTAGGTATTCAGTAGGGATACTAAGGCCTCCTATATCGTTGTCCTTCACTATTATTTACATGTTTATGTTCCTATAACTTTTAGGCGGGGTGAATGTAGTGTAACCGAGTTGATTTTCTGCATGCGTCCAGCGTGTCAGAAGGTCATGCCCAGTGCGTGTTTCATGTCCAGTGTGTGTGTATAGTACTGCATCAGTGTTATGCGATACGTGCTGGTTTCATTCACTGTTTACTGTGGTCTAATTTTGTCGAATAAAGCCATGGTATTGATATACTAGTATTTGTTGTTTCTTATCTTATCTTATATAATACAGACGTTACTTCAAAAAAGAAGATGATTACGTCCTACGCGTCATGCATTTAGTCATGCATATTAACCAATGACTTAAATTCAGCCAAGTCACTGGTTTTCCTGGCTAGCTCAGGTAACCCATTCCATGCTCTAATAGCACTAGGGAAGAAGGAGTGTTTGTACAAATTTGTCCTAGCATATGGTACGAGGAATGTGCCTTTATCTTTGTGTCTTTCAGAGTATTTTATTAAATTCTGTTTTTGTATTTGAAGATTATGGTTCAGTGTTTTATGTATGATTGCTACTTTACCTTTGAGTCTTCTGTCCTGAAGGCTTTCTAAATTTAGTGATTTTACTAAAGGTTTTACTCTAGTCAAATGTGAATATTGGTTTGTTATGAATCTCACTGCTCTATTTTGTGTCTGTTCCAGTTTCTTAATGTTTTCTTGAGTTGTGGGGTCCCAAACAGAGGATGCATATTCTATTATTGGCCTAACCAAGGTTAAGGTTAAGGTTTCATTACAGTATATTGATCAAAAAGATGTTTTATTTAGCTCATGTAACATCTAGGAATAGAAGCAAACACAGAAATTATTCAAATATTGTTAAAATTTATTATAAGTGGCTTCCCCCCCCCCCTCCCCCTCCCCCCAGGCGGAAAAAAAAATTGGCAAGGAGACATAATAAATCCAAATTTACTTTTCAGACATTAATGTAAGCCCCAAAACAACTAAAAATCAAGATACAGTATCCCTTATTTATAAATACACGCAAATAATAAGTAAATAAATAGTTACAATATAATTAATACCGAGTATATGAATGTGGTTTACACAAAAAGTTTTTCAAAGTAATAAAAATAAAATTACCTACACCAGTTCAAATAATTTGGAATCTAGTCTTTCTCAGGTTTCAGGCCTGCATTTTTTTGTCATAAGCACCTAATGTTATTTGTACTCATACTAGTGGTTTGATAAGAGTACACACAATAATAAATCCAGTAAATAGAATGGCACCAGTATTTGAAAAAAAAATGCAACTTGTATATTTTAGGTGGCTGAATAATTGTAGAGTGCTGTGCCTTTATAGTAGATAGTCCTTCATTGTAATATGATATGGCTTTTTATATATAGCCATTGAGCTGATAATGCACATATGTATGCTATGCAGTATAAATGTTATAGATGGTAAGAAATGCTGGTATAATGTGACATGGCGAGACTGAAGCTCATTGCATGTGTACAGCTACAACCACAGAAAACTCTAGTCCTTATTTATGTTGAAACAGTAGCTGATGATAAATTGGTTCAATGAAATAAGTTAGGTAGAACTTTATAATAATGTAAGAGTCTTTGTAGCTGGAGGTGGTGGTAAAAGACAGCATCCAACGAGTAAAGAATCCCAGGTTGTTAACATGATATAGATCTAAGGTCTATAAAGTGGAAATTATTGCTATATATGTGATAAGCAGCATGTGATGAGGTGTTTCATTATGAAGTACTTCTATGTCATACTGCAGTATTTAGGCAGCTTTCAGACAGGGTAGATGGTTGACGAGGTACTAGTATGTGGTGACGTTTTCTTCCAACAAGAGGAAGGGTCAGTGTACACTGCATGTGTTGTTTTGATCTGTTGATATAAAGAAAATGAAAATATTAATTAAATATTATGAAAATAAAATGATAAGTATAGCAGTAGTGTTATTTACTCAATATATAATCAAGAACTAAGAAGAATGATAGAAAAAAATGAATGGACAAAACTTCTTTTTTCTTACCTACAATTCCGTAAGTGTGTGTATCCTTGTAACAGATTAGGTAGATCATTACTTCTAATTGTAGTCAGGAGAACCTGAGACTGGAAATAAAAGCCCTACCCCTTTCTAACTCATTTTTTACATTAAAATACTTTTATTTTAGTGATTTTAGCTAAACTATATCATTTATTAGATATTATTCTAACATAATATGCAACTTTTGAAGAAATCGATTTTTTAAATGAAAAATTATTATTTTTGACCCGTTGACCCCCAGGTTTACGAGTTATCTAGAGGTTTACGAATTTGACCGGGTTCCCTACCTCAACAGGCTAATGCAATAACCAACGGGCAACAGCATATCAAGTTGCATGATAACTAAATAATCAACAATTGTTCAACAAGAACAATATTTATTAATAAGTGAATTACAAAATAAACAATATAAATTTCAACATATGCCAATCAATGACTCATGGTAATGTAAATATAGCATTGGTAATTATATAATTAATACACCTCCCACACGCTCACTCCATTTCAGCCCTACGGATCGACAGCTTCGAATACGACAAACAACTCTAGACACAGTCACGGCTTCAAGGAGACTAGACTCTTCCTCATAGCCCCAAACCTAACACCCGTTAAAACGAGGAAACTGTAAACTGTAGCGTATACAGCTCCATAGCTAAAAAGCTCTCTCTGCTACAAAGACAATACGGGAACTAAGCGTGACATAAACACATACAGTATTCTTGACAACGAAACACGCCCAATACAAACTACTTGCTAGACATATAAAACACGACTATTCGTCAACACGAAAAGAACACTTCACGCGCTCACTACAATCACCACTTCACCAACTGCTACTTCGACGAAGGCATCCGGAGCCGTTACTGTAGCTAGACCCTTAGGTTCGAGCGAGGTCACCACTGTAACGGATGGATGTAGGACTTGTGCTTGGTTTTATTTCTACAGTACTTGATAAGATTCCTTGATGCTTGGATAGCTTGTCAGGTGTATTACAGATATTCTAGTTCTACAACTAAGACATACACAAAATACAAATACAACTATGTTGCTTGCATGATGCTAATTTGTTTTTTAATGATTTAAGAGTTGTGCTAGTTTGGATTTTTTTTTTCTCTTTTCATCACATTTGACAATATCTTTTTTAAATTTATACTTGGCTAATTAGTTTATATTGGCTTAGGAAATAATTTTAAATTTTTACAGATCTAAGCCACAAATTATGTGTGCATACTTACCTCTGATAAACCTTCTATGACAATGGAGTTTCCATTCATTGTTTGATGTAAAAGTGGTGATTAAAATCTTTGGTAATGGTTTCTTTACAGAGTAAACAAATCCACCGGAAGTAACTTTACCCTGCAACCGAGGACGTCTTGGTGGATGGGACTTATTTAATTGAAAAATTTAGGCGTGTTGCGCAAAGTTGGCAGTCCTGAATAATATAGTCTTATGGTTTAATTTGAAATACCATATCTTGTCATATCTCTGATATTATCTTGACGCTCTTGTTCTTCCCTTCTAATTTTCTCTTGTCTCTTTATCTCTTCTATTGGTCTCTTTATCTCTTGTTATTGGCGCTCTTGCTCTTCTCTTTTTTTTTCTCTTTTCTCTTTCGTCCTGTTTCGTTGTCAGTATTTGCTGTACGTAAGCAGCTAAATCTTTACCTTTTAAGTCCTTCGCCTTTTAATCCTATATAGCCGTTTCCTTCAGTGGCGCCACTGGGGGGGGGTGCGGTCCGCACCGGGTGACACCCGATAGGGCGTGACACCTGAGTGGAAAAAAAAAATTTTTCCCCCCAAAAAAATACCAACTTTAAAATGTGACAGTAGCAATATAATAAAGCACAGGAATGGTTGAGTAAACTTTTTCTTAATGGGGAAAAAATCAATTGCGAAATTTTCTTGTTTGATAAACAGTGGGCATGTCCACAATGAGAAACTCGCGAGAAGAGAGAAGAACATTTATCAGGTTTTCAAATTTGGAACATTTTGGCAAAAAATGGACATGGAAGTCATTGCTTGACGTATAGATGGGAGAGCAGAGGAACATCTTGCACTTATAGATTGTTTACTATCGCATTGTTTCTAGCAAAGCAAACGTTGGTATATGGTGGCAAATTGAAGAAAACACCTCATTGAATATTGGAATTTTTTTCTTGGGATTGTGGAAATTTTATCCAAAATGACCCAGTGCTGAAGAATAACTTATACGATTGCAAGGCAGCGATGCAAAAGAAAAGTTACTTTCCAACTTGGTACCAAAACTCAGAGAGTTTATAAATGTTTTAACAAACCACTCAAGGGATATACTTATCAGAGACATAAATGCTGCAAGTTACTCTGGTATCTTGTTTTATAGCACACCTAACATAGGTCTCTGAAGTTGTAAGATATATTAACAGTAGCAATGGCAATGTTGAAATTCCAGAAAAGTTGTAGGATATTCCTTTTTATGTGGACCAAAAGCTGATGATATTCTGATAATTTAAAACGCCTGGAAAGAGATAGGCTTAAAGTATTGATACATGAGCTCAGGGACAATGTTAAGGATTCATGAAGAAGTGCAGGCAGTAATAATGAAGAGCAGAAAAGAAACTTGAATGGAAGTGTGCACCGTTTACTTAAGCTATGTGGTCAAAAGTATTAATTAGAAAATGTTTGAAATGTACATTTTCTCGGTTTTCTAGAAAGACGTTTTCTTTCTTTGCCGCTGTTACCAATGGATCTGATATTTTAATTGATGAACAATTCGCTGGTGTGCTCATTATGTTGCTGTTAGACTCATGAAAGAACGATTTTATTTAAGTGTGACGGCTAAAATCTTTGCCGTTACTCTGAAAATGCAAGCACTAGAGGAGCAGTGCAAAGACCAGTGCCAGCTGTCTATGAATTCATGCATACTTATCATTGCTTTACTTTCTTGTTGGCAGATGTACTGGGGAATAAGTCAACTAAACACAGGAGTACTTTCAAATAAAAGTGTTACTTATTGGCAAAGTGGTGGCTAAGCTAGAGCACTTTAACATTTACTCTACGAAATATGTGACAAGTTAGCTCAAAATGTTATTGAGATAATTTTTGTCAAATTAAACTAGCATATAAGTGCAATAAGTTTTAACAATATGAAAGTATCAGGAAAGTGATCTTAAGATGCCGGATTCACTATTCAAATAGACAACAGGAGTTTAATACTGAGTGCATCAATCTCGTTTATACTGAGCCAGACGACAAGATTTGTGAACAGAAATACCAAAACTAGAAGGCAGCAAAGTTTCGAAGGACGTCAACGAATCTCTATCAGCCTTTGATTTAAACCGCTAACTGTTTCTTGCCAAATGCATGTCTACGTGGCATATGGTGAAAGAAGCTTTTCAAAACTAAAGTTAATTAACAACTATTAATAACTTTTGAAAAACGAATTTCAAATCAAGCAATTCTGTCCATTGAAAACGAAGTCGCAAATTATATTAAGTTTAAAGTTATTTATTAAATTTTCAAATTTGAAATCCGAAAAAAAATTCAAGTTTTTATTTTCTAAAGCTATTGTAAACTTTTAAATGTGAAGCTAAAATATATATATATATTTTCTTTTCAAGTTTTTTTACCGATCAATATATTTTTCATAAAGTTGCATTATTTTTCATTAGTCGTCCTCAGGAAACTACCACTATAATGTTAAAAAGTTTCCATTAAGAGTTGTTAAAAAAGGTTTGCTAAGAAAAGCATATTTAATTAGTTTCCAATTTAAAAATTAGATGTTAATATATGTAATAATTAACAATAAAATGTCAGACATAAAATAATTTCAAATAAAATCGACATTCATTTGAACGTTGTGTAACAGCAATCAACGAACTGTAGTATTGCGCAAAAAAAGAACTAAACAAAGATAGTTTTTTATTGGGAAGAATAAGTATGTGTGTGTGGGGGGGTGACACCCAGATCTTATCGCACCGTGTGACACCCATCCTAGTGACGCCACTGGTTTTCTTTACTTTTTTCTTTACTTCCTTTTGATCTACATATGAGGATCTATATCTACTGTTGATGGTTGATGTCAGTGGCGTAGCTACCCATGGGAGAGTGGTGCGGGCCGCACGGGTCATCAAGTGGTAAGGGGCATCAAACTAAGGATAAATTCCCTCAATAAAATCAACGCATTGTATATACATGAACAAAGACAAGCTACTGAAGTTGAAATGTTTAATAGCAATTAATTTACTTCATTTATTAATTAATCTTCAATGTTCTTTCTTACATTAAACGAAGCTGTTAACCATGTTGAATCAAGTTTGCTAGATTTGTTTAAATCTCTGAAGGCAACGCATATTTAGTTTCTCCATTGTGCAGTACGCTGGTTTCAGCTAGATCTAGAGCTAAATGCCTTAGACCCTAAAATATATAGAATCTGGCATTTAATGGGCATCGCGAACAAGTTGAAGAAGAATGACAAAGACAAAATCTAGGTCATTTCTAGGGGTTGGTGAAATTACTTTTCATGTAATCTTGAAAGAACAATTGCTTCGAACTAAGCCTAGTTCCAGACCAAATACTTACTTGTCTCCACAAATACAAAACGAACCTATTGTAATAGTGGGTGATAACGAGACAAATATTTTTCGTTGATTAAACAGTTCACCTAACATCACAAAACTCATTTTTTCCGTATGTTGAGATTACGTTGTCATGGATAATGGCGGTGTTATGTATTTATGTTTCCTGTTGTGTGTTGTGAACTGATCTGTTCTAGTGTGTCAAAATGTCATGGTGTCCAGGTCAGCTTGTGTGTGTATGTGTGTGTACTGTGTTATTGTGAACTGTTTTGTCATTCTTGTTCAATAAAGCCTAGCTTCAAGACATGTCTTCCTGTAGTGTTTTATTAGGTCACTACAATTTATTGAACAAGAAATGTATCTTTGACTCTCTCAGGGAGTGGGAAAGTTCTGTTGTGTACCAAAGGATGGATCTTATCTGAGAAATGTCCTATCCAGTTGGCATAGTAGGAGAATAGACCAACAGCTCGCCTTTGTGCATTTAGGTTCTCGGGTGGAAGAAGTTGACGCAAGGGCAGTAGTCTTTCGGGGTCTGGCTTCATATCATTATGGGAGACTTCATAACCTAGTAATCTTATTCTTGAGGATGCGTATGCACACTTTTCCTCATTAAGAGTTAGTCCATATTTTTTATAGCCCCAAGAAATTTATGCAGATTTTTATCATGCTCTTCTCTGTCCTTACTACAAATGGTGATGTTATCAATATAAGCATATGTACCCTTCAGTCACTCTTGTTCTATGATCTTGTCGATTGTCCGTTGAAAACAGGCTACCCCGTTAGTTACTCCAAAGGGTATCCTACAGAATAGGTATAATTTCCCTCCAGCTTCGATGGCAGTATAAGGGCGATCAGTCTTCCTTACAGGGATCTGATGGTATGCGTTGCGAAGATCAAGGGTGCTAAATATTTCGTATTTAGCTATTTGAGAGACCATGTCATCAATGCGAGGTAAGGGATAAGCATCCCGAAGTGTGAACCGATTAAGAGTTTGGCTGTAGTCCACTACCATTCTTCGTTTGTGTCGTTCGTTAGCTGTTATTAAGACTTGAGCCCGCCATGGAGATGACGAGGGCTCAATGACGCCATCTTTTAAGAGTCTCTCAACTTCTGAATTGATGAATAGAGTTTCGTTTGCAGAATATCGTCTGGATTTTGTGGCGATAGGTCGACACTCTTTAAGCATATTTTGGAAAAGAGGAGCGGGTTCGACATTAGCAGCTTTCATTCCATTTAACACCATTGTTGGTTTAGGCCCCTGAAATGTGATGTGTACACTTTCATGTTGTTCAAGGAAGTCATGGCCTAAAATAACATCCTCACAGAGGTTGTCAAGTATGTGTAGCTTGAAGTCTTTATAACTGGAGCCTTTACTCTTAATGTCAGCATTAACATGGCCTCGAGTATAACCAGTTAGGTTCGTGTTGGCCATAGATATATGTTTTGATGAGTGAAAAGTTTTGAATCTATACTTTCTGACAGCCGATGCAGAAATGTAACTTTCCGAACTACCTGTATCGATGAGGGCGTCAAGGGTAATGTTGTTAACTTGTATCTTCATTACAGCACGAGATAGAGAAAACGAAGAGGCGGCTGTTATTGTATACGCCGCTGAATCAGAGTTATGTCTGTAAACTGTAGAAAGTTTTGATTTGCATACCTTTTTGTAGTGTCCCTTTTTACCGCATTTATTGCAGGTTGCATCTTTAGCGGGGCATTTGCTACGAGAGTGGATAGCACCTCCACAAAAGTAGCACTTGCCTTGAGCTGCAGCTATGGTACCGGTTGTCGAATCAATTGTGTCTTCTACAGCAGAGCAAAGTGACAATTCCGACGTAGTGGATTGTTGTGCTTGAAAAGTAGTGGCTTGTGGCGAGTTATATGTCACAGAATGTTTCTGTGCCATCTCAAGAGATCTAGCTACCTCCAATGACTTTGCGAGGTCCAGAGATGAGTACTCTAAAAGTCTCTGCCTAATCTCTGGTGATGACATGCCACTAATGAATGCGTCTCTGATGGCCTCGTTCTGGTTTTCGAGGGCAGTGACTGCTCTGAAATGGCAGTCTTTAGCTAGCAATCTCAATCTTTGAATATATCTGTCAACACTCTGTCCCGTTTCCTGTTTACAATTGGATAGGAGATAGCGAGCATAAACCTCAATGGTTTGTTTGACATAGAGTCCATTTAGTGTGTTTACAGCAGATTCAAAGTCAGTACAGTCAGATATCAATTCGTACACAGCATGTGAGATAAAGTTACATAGTAGATCGAACTTCTCACCTTCTGATACAGCTAGTTTTAATGCGAATTTTTCAAATGTGTGAAGCCAGTGCTTCCAGATCCTTTGAGCGTCCGGATCATTAGGATCCACCACCAATCTTTCAGGTCTTAGAAAACGATCCATACTTAAGGTTAGAAGCACAATTAATCCACAGGATTCTTGTTCAATAAATGCAATAACTCTTTGTCATCCTGGCATAGTGCGAATGCTCCATTTCGTCCGGTCAAAGAATCTTCCGTATGCAGTTGAAAAAATAAGAACTGTAGTAAACAATTGCCCCATCTGTGCAGAGATAAAACCTCGTTTTTATCAACCATCTGCCGGCAGCTTAGTAAAAGCCACATCACCATTTGAGAGACTTAGTGTTGACTTTAAGGGACCACTCCCTTCTACCACTAAAAATAAATATTTATTGAACAAGAAATGTATCTTTGACTCTCTCAGGGAGTGGGAAAGTTCTGTTGTGTACCAAAGGATGGATCTTATCTGAGAAATGTCCTATCCAGTTGGCATAGTAGGAGAATAGACCAACAGCTCGCCTTTGTGCATTTAGGTTCTCGGGTGGAAGAAGTTGACGCAAGGGCAGTAGTCTGTCGGGGTCTGGCTTCATCTCATTACAAAGTCTTTCATCTAGGGTATGATGTATGTGCCCGGGATCCCCACCTGAACAGTGTTTATTAAATTCCTGTCGGGGTTGTAATTTAGCCGTGGCTCGTCTGCCTGGGCACCCCTAAGAATCTAGCCATCAATTTATGAACTGAGTATAAAAAAAAACAATAATGCAAATAGTAACATACACTAGTCATAACGAGATTGCATATAACATAGCAAATGTTTAATGGAGTAACGATATGATGTGGCATAAATGATGAATAAATATTAATAGTTTGTACAAGGCAAATTGAAGTTAAACATATTGCTCAAAATAACATAGCTTAATCTCAGTGTCACAATTCGATCAGGGCCCGCGAAGCCCACTGTCAGGTGGGTTTAGCCGCTTAAGTAGGGTATGATATGATGGTCCCGTATCCCCAGCCTGAACAGAGTAACACAAGAACCCAAAGGTAGTGGCATGTAAAATACGAACAACGAATAACAGTTATTCAACTGAACAGTTAGTGACTAACAACAGTTATCAATATGAACAATATTTAATAATAATTATTTATAAGTTATCAACATATTTACATATACATCACTATCATTGAAGTCATCATTGAATTAATAATTAGTCTAATATAACGCCAATAAGTTTCCATAACACACCTCCACGCTCTCACTCCATCTCGGCGCCCAACGTAACCTCAACTCCCTACACCTCAACAACAAGAGTTACTGCAAAACTCCAAAGACGGAAAGGCGACACACTTTCCCATAGCCCAAAGCCTAACACCGTATTCTTATACAAGGGGGAAACAAACAACCAGACCAGCTACCTAGCTCACAAAAGAAGCTCTCTCTCTTGCGGGAACTAAGGATGACGTAAACACACACACACACACAATATTCTAGACAACAAACGCACTAAAAAGAAACTACTTCCTATACGCTAAAACACCAATATTAAATGTAAAGAAAACTTCACGCGCGCACGACATCCCCCCTCTCCCCCTAACTGGATCTTGCGAAGACAAGTCCAGTCTTCAAAAAAGAAATTGAAAACTGAAGTATAGAGACAGCAAAAGAAATTAGGACACATTTCCCAACATTGAAGCCGAAGAATCACAGAATTATTCACAGAGATGATGTCGCAAAGAACAACATCCATCCTAAAACATTATAACATTACATTGCATAATAAAACAAGCAATACATATTACATACATCTTCATATATATCAAGCAATAGCTATAATAAAATAGTCTTTGTGTCAATCGCACCAGTCTTGAGCACAAGTCTGCAAGTATATTGTCCTCTCCTTTGATGTGACACACGTCGAAGGTGTAGTCCTGGAGCATCAGCGCCCACCTCGTAACACGGTGGTTTGTAAAGTTCGTGCTCCGAAGATAAGCCAAGGCCTTGTGGTCCGTCTGGAGGTGAAACGTCTTTCCACAAAGATATCGGTCAAGTTTTCTAATGGCAAATACGATAGCCAAGCCTTCTCTCTCGATGATGGAATACCTCTGCTCCCGAGGCAACACTTGCGACTCACATACTTGACGGGATGCAGAACACCATTCACGCACTGAATCAGTATACCGGAGATTCATTTGTCCGAGGCATCGGTCTGAAGAAAAAATGGCAATGAAGGATCAGGCAAACGAAGAATGGGGTACCTACACAGATACGCCTGCACCCTGCTCAAAGCCTCCGCGCACTCATGATTCCAGTACACCTTAACAGACCGACCCCGACACAATAGATCAGTAAAAGGGTACACTAGATCAGAGAATCTCGGTATGAACCTGCTGTAATAATTCACCAACCCAATGAGGCTACGAATTTCCTTTTTTGTTGTGGGCGTTTTAAACTCTAGAATTTTCTTAACATTACTAGGATCAGGCTTAACAACCCCCTGCCCTACATTATGTCCGAGAAACTTAACATTAGTGAACCCCACTTCTGGCTGGCTTTAACGTAAAACCATTTTCCCTAAGAGCGCCGAAAACATTACGGACACTTTTCAAATGTGTATCCCAATCTTCACTGAAGATACATATATCATCAAAATAAAATAAAACGGTTTGTAAACCTTGCAACATACGTTTAACGACCCTATTAAAATGATTTGGGGCCCCACTTAACCCAAAAGGTAAATAGTGAAACATATAATGTTCCCCCAATACACGAAAAGCTGTGTATGGTTTACTTTCCTCACTAATGGGAATCTGCCAATAACCTTTAGTAAGATCAACTAAAGTAAAATATTTGGCCTTATACAATTTGTTAAACAACTCCTCCTGCTCAGGTATCACTTCAGCCGGGATCTGAGTTACATTATTAAGTTTTCTAAAATCTATACATGGTCTTAACGACCCATCTTTCTTTTTAATAATGACTACCGGGGCTGCATATGGCGAGTTCGTGGGACCTATTATTCCCAATTCAAGCATACTGTCAACTTCTTGCTTAACTTTATCCCTCATATGTATGGGAACCGCGTATGGCTTTAGTGCAATAGGTTTTGTATCTGTTAACGTAATAGAAAATCTCTCTACCTTTGCTCTACCAGGCGAATCTGAAATGATATCCCTAAACTCATTTAGAACATCATCAACCTGATTTCTCTGCACAGAACTAAGATCGGGGTTTATTTTGACCTGCGCCAAGATATTCCCGTCTGACTTCTGGCTAACTTCCAACGTTGGAATGTTAGGCAGCGCATCTTCCTTAGACAACCCTTCCGTATCTGCGTCTTCGTCACTCACGACAGACACCATATTGGCTGATAAAAACTTATTTTCATCACCAATAGAATGAATACTAACTACCTCATCTACTTTTCCTATCCGACAATGATACTTCATAAGCCTATTAATATGGTACATTTTCAGCCTCTCGTCCTTCTGTACTACAAAGTTAAACTTTGACATTTTTTTGACAACCTTATACGGGCCTTGCCAAAATACAGCCAACTTATTGTCTCTTTGTGGTTTTAAAACCAACACACAATCTCCCGCCTCTATGTCCCGATTGGATGAATACTTGTCATACTGGAATTTATATTTACTTTTATTTACTTGGTCATTTTCACTAGCAATAGCGGTAACGACAGACAACCTTTCTTTCAAGTCCAATAGGTAGCTAAATACATTTTTATACTCCGTTTCTTCTTCCCTATTTGTAAAAACTCGTTTTAAAATAGACAATGGACCCCTCATTTGCCTACCATAAACAAGCTGGAACGGAGACACCCCAGTTGTCTCATTAGGAACTTCCCTAAATGCAAATAATGCAGCAGTTATCTTTCTATCCCAGTCCCGTGGGCTATGTTGGGTAACCTTCCTAAGGAACGACTTCAAAGTCCCATTTAGCCTCTCAATTTGACCATTCAAGGAGGGGTGAAACACAGTAGAGTGCACCGGTTTAATTGAGAAGAACTCACACACCTGGTTATACAGTTCGGAGGTAAACTGACCCCCCTGATCCTACAATATTTCACAAGGCAGTCCGATTCGGCTAAATATGGTGGTTAGTGCCTCG
This sequence comes from Biomphalaria glabrata, assembly GCF_947242115.1. NCBI lineage: Eukaryota > Metazoa > Mollusca > Gastropoda > Planorbidae > Biomphalaria > Biomphalaria glabrata. The sequence continues at coordinate 16,516,454 of NC_074714.1, read as the reverse complement.
ATTACCGTCTCTGTATTTATATTACGTAGTGGAATAGCCTCCGGCCGTCTTGTAGCAATATCCACCAAGGTTAAAATAAACCTGTTTTTATTTTCTGTTAGCTCCAATGGGCCAACAATGTCAATGGCCACCTTAAAAAATGGGGTGGATATCACATTCATACGACCCAGTTCCACTCTGTCACAACGACGCGGTGTTCTAGCTTTCTGACACACATCACACGATTTCACAAACTCTTTCACATCCCTGTCTAAACCTTGCCAAAAAAAATATTTATAAATTTTTCCTTTCGTTTTCCTTATTGAAAAGTGACCCGCTAGCATACTCTCATGCGCCGTTCTTAACACAAGCTCCCTCTTAGACGACGGTACAACTATCTGTCTCTCTTCCTCACCACATTCTCCCTTAAATACTCTATACAACAATCTATCAAATACTTTAAATTCTACACATCCATTCTTCTTATTATCAACACAGTTATCTACCTGCCGCTCCCAGAGATCTTTCAAAGACGGATCACTCAATTGTTCACGTAAAAAGTCATCACTCGTACCTAGAACATCACGACAATCTTCCAGCACTCCGCTGTCATTCATAACACTGTCATCATTTTCTCTCTCTTTCATCGCCCTAGTTACAGCAGCACAACCAAGCTGACTGCCACCGTTCAAATCTACATTCCCAATAATTAAGTCTGCCACTGGATCCCTAAAACATGCTACCACAAACTTACCAACAATATATTCAGTCTCAATGTAAACGCACGCCAACGGGTAATCTCTCACAGTCCCATCAACAAGTTTCAACCTGTAACTTCCAGGAATCATATCATTCTTTCCAACTAACGACCTCCTAATACCTATCACGCTTGAACCAGAATCTTTCAGCACAGACACAACTTTACCATTTACTCTACCACTTTCAAACTTCAACTTGCCTACCGATCTGTCACGCAACGATTTATCCACATAAGATAATGTTTCTTTTTTACAAGGGGAAAAAAAATCAAGACCCTTTCCTAGGGAACAATTGCAACAATTTTGCACATCATGTGGACCACTCAGTCACCTGTATCTAATCGGTGGGCCAAAGGTTCTGTTGTTATAGTTGGGTCTCGGTGCGTACTCCCCTGTACCACCTGACCTTCCGTATCCGTTATCAGGAGGACGCCCCTCCACGTCACAACTTTGTCATCTCGTGCTCGTGCCGCGGATTCTGCGCCCACTACCATCAAATTGCCTCCGATAACGCCCCAATGAAACATTTCTATTTGGGTGAGAGTTTGCAGGGGTTGCGGGTGCTTTCTTAGACCTTCCATCCGCAACAGGGGTGGAGTTCGCTACTGGCGAACGTTGAGGGCATTCAACTGACTTGTGGCCTTTCATGCCACACCCGAAGCAAACAATCACTTTTCTTTCAACGGCTGGGCCACGATTCACTGCTTCGCCACACGCCGCCGCAACATAAACACTTTCTTCTTTAGCAAGCGACGCCCCCGAATTTGCGACTTTAAACCCCTCTATAATGTCTAACATGTTCTCCACAGTGTTTTGCTTGTTTAAAACAAGTTGTCGATAGACCTCCCCTGAAACATTCTCAAGTATCCCGTCTTTAATCAAGAGATCTTTGATCTCATCTACCGTCTTTCCTACCTCGGCCATTTTGCACCAGTTGTCCAGCGCGGTCCTCCGCTCAGTCACATACCCACGGAAGTCATTCTGCCGTGGTTTGACCCGGTGGAACCTTTTGCGGCATGTCTCCGCATTGATGTCTGCGTGGCGGAGAAGTGCCGTTTTGACATCCTCATATTTGTCGCTAAGGAACAGACTGTCCCTCAACATAAAATTTTTGAGCGATGTCGTCAGCTTGTAGGACAACAGTAGGGCCCACTCTTTACTCTCAATCTTACACCTTGCTGCTACGGCCTCAAAGTGCGTCAGGTATGCTAGAAGGTCATCATCCTCCTTCATGCCTTGGAAGTTCTTGTCTAGCCTGTCCAAGACACTCTTTTGTCGCACCTCAACTGCCTGACCTACCACTGCACCTGCCTCTTCTCTTTAAGCCGTGCCAACTCCAGTTCATCTTTTCTCTTGAGCTCCTCTCTAGCATCTCTCTCCTTCCACCTCTCGTGTTCCTCACGCCTGGCCCTCTCCTCCCGTTCATGTCTGGCGGCCTCATCTGCCTTCGCCTCTCTTCTCAACCTCTCTTCACGCTCAAGTCTGGCTTTCTCCTCAGCCTTCGCCTCTTTCTTTAATCTCTCCTCTTCTGCCTTCGCCTCTTTCTTTAATCTCTCCTCTAGCTCAAGCCTAGCCGTCTCTCTTTCAAACTCCTCTTTCTTACGTTCAAACTCCTCCATCTTAGCTCTCTCATAGTCAGCCTTCTGCTCTGTCACATACCTCTCCAACCTCTCACCATCATACCCGAGAGCACTGATGAACTGGGCGGTTAGAGTCAACCTTGTCTCCATCACACAGACTATTAAATACTACTTACAGTCTAACTATCACTAACAAACCAAAGTTAGACCATAGAGAGGAATAACGAAATAACAATAATATATTATTACGTAATTATAACGGGCGAACTGAAATCACGGGCGCATCGACAAAAACAGGGCCAAGGACTTATCTGCTCAGTATCCCGCGTCGGAAGAAAATCGCCTCACTCCAGGCTCCGCAGAAGAGAAAAGCCACAGACAACCAATGCCACTGGAGCAGACCAACGGTTTTAACTTCAGGACGGTTCCGGTACACCAGCCAGCAAGACACACAGTTTCAGGTCGATCCCGTCGACAAGCACTCGATCCACTCACACGTTGCCGCTCAGAGTCAGAGGATTCAGGCGTTGGTGACAATAAATAAAAGAACAGGTTACAATAGTTTCAAAGAGTAACTATCCCCAGCCTGAACAGAGTAACACAAGAACTCAAAGGTAGTGGCATGTAAAATACGAACAACGAATAACAGTTATTCAACTGAACAGTTAGTGACTAACAACAGTTATCAATATGAACAATATTTAATAATAATTAATTATAAGTTATCAACATATTTACATATACATCACTATCATTGAAGTCATCATTGAATTAATAATTAGTCTAATATAACGCCAATAAGTTTCCATAACACACCTCCACGCTCACACTCCATCTCGGCGCCCAACGTAACCTCAACTCCCTACACCTCAACAACAAGAGTTACTGCAAAACTCCAAAGACGGAAAGGCGACACACTTTCCCATAGCCCAAAGCCTAGCACCGTATTCTTATACAAGGGGGAAACAAACAACCAGACCAGCTACCTAGCTCACAAAAGAAGCTCTCTCTCTCTTGCGGGAACTAAGGATGACGTAAACACACACACACACACAATATTCTAGACAACAAACGCACTAAAAAGAAACTACTTCCTATACGCTAAAACACCAATATTAAATGTAAAGAAAACTTCACGCGCGCACGACACCCACAACTTAAAACAATGGAGGCAAGAACCGCGTAAGTCTCATCGCACTAGGGCACCGTGTTGAGAACTCTATTCTCTGATAACATGGACAAGGAAAGCGGCAGTTCTTCTCAGAACTTCTCTGTCTCCGTACAGAGCAAGCTCCTCATGCAAACCAGTTTCTGCTTCACTCATATGGCCATGTTTGGGGTGTAGTGTTGCGCACTCATAATGGATGTGGTTTACTGTCTCGACGTCGTCCTGACAATGCCTGCAGCGTGAATCGAAGTTTGGTTTAAATTTAGCAAAATAGGCACCGATTGGACAGTGTCCAGTTCGGTACCTAGTGATTGTCACCCGCCACCATTCGTCCGATTTGGAGGGCCCTTTTAAGTTTTGCCAGACTTCCCTTCCCGTGTTACCATTTTCCCAGCTCTTACACCATTTATCTCTTGCCCATTCGTCCACTATCGCACGCGCCTGCACAAAAGTCTGTGGCTCGTCCACAGGTTCCAGCTTTGTGCCGGAATAAGTCAGCCTTCGTGTTACCTTCGACCCCCACGTGTCCAGGTACGTACTGGAATGTCGTCCGAATGTCGTGTTTTTCTTGGAGGCGTCCCACGCACGCCAGTGTTTTTGCCAAAGGTTCAGGGAGCGTGTCGGCTGAGCTTTCAATGGCTTGTAGGCTCGACAGAGAGTCTGTGAATAGCACAATAGGACTGGGTTGTGCTGTTTTCTCGTTAAGTCGTTCTTCAATGTACTCTACTGCATTTTGAATTGCTACCATTTCTGCTACGTAATTGCTCCTGCCAGAACACGAACCTAGAATCTCTTCGTTTTCAGTCGAGCCAGGGAATCGAACCACCACACCATACCCAGAAGTTTTTTGTCTAAGGTTCTCTCTCGTGGAACCATCTGTGAACACCTTAATGGAGTCTGCTGGGTACTGGGCGACAGTTTTCTGGCTGTGTTTCGTAGGACAGTTTTTGTGCACTTCTTATTGATTTCCTCACCTCCGGGATTCCAGGAGCATTCGCCGGAGAAGAAGCCCCATGCAGAGCGAGAGCTTGGGTAAATCATCGACCTCTTTGGACAATTCCCGCACCGAGTGCATGAAAGAGTTCCGTTTCAGCCGATTTCCGTCCTGCCAGTTGTCGACCAGACTTCTAACTGGGCAGCCTTCTTCTAGCCGTTTGAATTTTTCGTAAGCGATCATAACGGCTCGCTCCCTTCGTAGTCTCAGTGGTGGGAGATTTGTCATGACCTCACATGCCGCAGTTGGCGTCGTACGAAATGCACCACAAATGAGTCTAATTGCTTGTCTCTGCACTGAGTCCAGCCCCGCTAGAGACGTTTGTGAGGCGTAGACTTGTGCAAGAGACGAGTACTCCATCCTCGACCTTACCGCTCCAATGTAGAGGGCCCGTAACACGTTCGCTTTGGCCCCCCACTTGGTCGTGGCTAACCGCTTGACTACCATAAGGCTCTCCGAGGCCTGTTCTCGTACCAGTCTCACATGGTCGGACAAACCCATTTTTGGGTCCAGGGTGACTCTCAGGTATTTCGGCTTGGCTTCCATTTTTAGCTCGGTACCATTGATTGAGAGAGAAATATTTTCTTTGTAGACATCTTTGCCAAGAGTGAAGAGGGTCCAGACCGTTTTCGCACAATTCACTTCCATATTCCACAAACGTGTGTAGCAAGAAATCGTGACTAGGTCACGTTGGATTTCCGCAACAAGAGCGGCTGCAGACCTCCCAGTTTTCCAGATTAGCAGATCGTCTGCAAAAAGTAGTGAGCGACACCCCAGGCGTTTGGTCAAATCGTTGATGAATACCAGAAAAAGTGTGCACGAGAGTGACGAGCCCTGTGGCAACCCCTGCTCGAGTATCTTCTTGTTTGATAGTTGCTCGCCATAAAGTGTCTGAACTAACCTGTTCGTTAGGAAGCTTTTGATCCACCGGTACATATTGGAGTTTAATCCAAGGTCCATCAACTTAAGCAACAATCCTTGTCTCCAGACTCTATCGTACGCCTGTTTCAAATCTCGAAAGACCGCAAGTGTCGACTCACCCTTCCTCTCTCTTCCGCCTCTCTAGAAACCGTCCGCTACTTCTTTCATAAAGACTGTTACCTGGTCCATTGTACTACATCGCTGTCTGAAACCACCCTGTTCCTGACAAATTAAATTGTGGGACTCAAGGAACCACGTAAGCCGTCGGTTATTGATTCTCTCCGCAACCTTCCCCACACACGATGTGAGGGAAATTGGTCTGTAACTCTCAGGGCTGTTCGCATTCTTGAAATCGTACACTCAGACTTGACTCTAACAGAGTCCCAAACCTGCGTCCCTAAACAAGAAAAATGAGCATTCCTTGAGATCTCCATTCACAAGATCACAGGACCAACGAATTAAGAGCTACACCACTAAGAAATAACTAACTTACCCAATACTGGGGAAGAAAACACCAAAGAAAAGAACTCCAACCAAAGATCAAACATCAGTACAACCACAACAGAAGCAAGGAAGCAAATGACATCAACAAAAGCGCGTCCTTAGAAACTAAAGTAAATTATTGTGCACAAAAGAAAACACCCCGCAAGATGCGCGCGTCACTTACTTCCTCTTTCTGTCTCAGACGTCGCACGTGCCTTTTCACCCCTTTGACCCGAGGTGAACATATAACAGGCAATGTCAAGCGAGACTGTGACGCTTCTCTCGGATATTGAACTGTGCGAGCTTAATTTCGAAACGCTTTAGGTAATCGCCGATGTCGTCCTTATCTTCCGCAAAAGGTTGTATTTTCCTTTTGATCCTTGCGGCGCTACTTGGGTTTTCCGTGTTGGCGCTATTGTTGCTGTTGCTCTCCGTGGTAACACTTACACCAGCCTCTATCCTCATCTGCTCCACTTGTATCTTTACCTTTCTTTCTTCCTCATCTCTTCTCTCTCTCTCTCTCTCTCTCTCTCTCACTCTGTGCGTTCCGGTTCTCTTTTTCCCGCTCTACGCGGTCTGCCTCTATCGCCTTTTCTGCTTCTCTAACTCGTTCCCGCTCCAAGCGTTCTGCCTCCGCCGCCACCATCTGCTGCACATAAGCCGTTATTTCTTTGCCGCGCAGTTCTAGTTCTGTCTTGGCGTGACTTGAAGCAGTTGCCATTTTATTTACCTGTTATATGTTACGTTACCCTTACTTGTTACCTGAGTTACCTTCTTAGCTATGTTCTATAACTAGAACCAACTTGTGCGCTTAACCTCGCTCCGCGGCTTCCCAATATCTCCCAATTGAATGGAATTAAATGTGTGACTCTTGGCGTCTAGACTTGGATGTACAATCATTCCTATACTTTCTAAAATACACTCAGTATTTGTGGTGCAAGTATCTACCCTCTGACCCGACTGAATTTCACTGTGCGACACACGCACACTTGACCGACCACGTGTTACTCAACACGAGTCGCTGGTAAATAGACCAACCTGTCTATTTACAAACAACAAAATTGCTGTATGGGAAATCAGGCTTCACCTTGATTGTCCCCCCCCCCCCCAATCTAATCTAGATTACGCTAGATCCTAATTACCGATTACCTGCTATCACAATCAGAAGTGCATATCAATAATATAATACATTAAATTATGAAGATAAATAAATGTAAATAAGATAAACACTAAAATATAGATCTAGTTCTAATGAATGAGACTTTCTTCTATAGACAGAAGACGGAAGTACTGCAAACAATTAATATACAACGTTACTAAAAAAAATGCTTAACTAAATGATTCACATTCACATATACGACGGATTAACAACTAAACGTATATATGGGCCTCTTGCTAGATTACACCTTATTTTAAGGATATCCCCAATCCACTACGATTCAACTTGGTAGTGATAATCTAGCGAGTGATCACTTTCCTATAGACTCGTAATTCAATATTTTAGGGGAGTGTTCTTCTTGACATGTGGCTAATTCACATGATCTAAAAAAGGCAATTATCCAGAGCTTAAGGAAAAGTACACCAGTTGTTGAAAGAATGGTTCTATAAAAGGCTTATTAAATGGAATGAATTAGTCACTTAATAGCAAAAATTATATTGTTTTTCTTTCAATTATTTTCATCCGATTCTATCTAAATATGTTGCTTAATTTAATAGGTGGCGGAAATAAAGTCTGAAATTGAAATATTAAAAGACGTATGAAGAATATTCTTCTGGATTGGAAAATGAAGGCATCCGGCTACACCTACAAATAACAGGGAAGTCGTTGCTATGATTGATGTGAAGAAAAATGGAAGGATATATTGCACAGATTGTTTTAATAAAAGCAGAATAATTGACATATATTAACGACGTGTCTTAATTGAATAAAGAATTTCCTTGAAATAATGGAAATGTAAATAAATCCTGAACTGAAAGTACATCTACAATGTTGAAATGTTTATAGACGTTTTAGCAAACAACGTTTTAGTCAGAATGACTGTAAAAAACTTTGTATTTTGTTTGACAGTACAGCTGACATAGCAGACATTGATCAGATTCAGAAGTTATAAGACTTCAAGATAGAAAAAAAGCTGATGAGTTGAACTTAACATCTTAAAATGTGTAGAAAGGGTCGAGCTTCAATGTTTGATGTGTCGTGCTAAGGAATATGAAAATGCAGCTTCAATGTCTGGAACCATGAAGAGTACAGTAAATTTTAAGAAGCCACATAAAAGCGATTTAATAGATGTCTATAACATTCACTTAATTCACGTGGTCAACATTCTTTAGAAAATGCTGCTAAATTTGTTTGTACTATTGAAAGAATATTTTCGTCCTAAACTTACAGCCACTAGCGGCGAGGTTAAGATCTATTGAAATATGTCATTTATTTTATCGTTTTTGCTAGATTTTTTTAGAAGATGTACTAGAAGGCCAAAGATACACAATAGTACCTTTCAACTTTTGACAAAGTGGTGACCAATGAAACCTTTTTTTTACCAAATGCTTAACACGTTAGCTCAAAGTGTAATTGAAAAGGCTCTTTAAAAAAACAACTTGTGATTCAATTAAAAAAACAAGATGTTTAGTAGCAAGTTCGGGTTCCTTTTCTCTGCTTGGCTCGTTAGAGGGTTATTTAAATAACAATAAAGTAGTACTAGGTTAAATTCAACTTGAACTCCAAATGTCTGCGTGGCGGAGAATCGCCGCTTTGACATCCTCATATTTATCGCTGAGGAACAGACTGTCCCTCAACATTAAGTTTTTGAGTGAGGTAGTCAGTTTGTAAGACAACAGCAATGGCCACTCTTTGCTTTCGATTTTACACCTTGCTGCCTCGGCCTCAAAGTGCGTCAGGTACGCCAGAAGGTCATCATCTTCCTTCATGCCTTAAAAGTTCTTGTCTAGCCTGTCCAAGACACTCTTTTGCCGCACCTCAACTGCCTGACCTACCACTGCACCTGCCTCTGGCGCCGACTTCTCTTTAAGCCGTGCCAACTCCAGTTCCTCTTTTCTCTTGAGCTCCTCTCTAGCATCTCTCTCCTTCCACCTCTCGTGTTTCTCACGCCTGGCCTTCTCCTCCCGTTCATGTCAAGCTCAGATTTACATACAAGTTTACATATTTCCCCAGAGCCCCCAATCCTGTCAGGGTTGGATAACTGATTAGTTAGGGTATGATATTACGGTCACGTACCCCCAGCCTGAACAGTGTAACGCAATAACCTAAAGACATGTAAACTACGAACATTGAATAAATATTATTCAACTGAACATTTAGTGAATAACAACAGTTGTCAACAGGAACAATATTTAATAATACTTAATTGTTAACAACACAATTACATGTACATCAATATCATTGATGTTAAGCATTTGATTAATAATTAGTCAATATTACACCAATAAGTTTCAATAACACACCTTTCACGCTCTTACTCCATTTCGGCGCCCTACAGAACATCAACTCCCTACACCTCATCAACGATAGTTACTATACGACTCCAAGGGCGGAAAGGCGACACACTTTCCCATAGCCCAAAGCCTAACACCCCTTACAACGGGGAACCAAAAAACCAGCTACCCAGCTAACAAAAGAAGCTCTCTCTCTCTCTCTCTCTCTCTCACGGGAACTAAGGATGACGTAAACACACACATACACACTATTCTCGACAACAAAACAAACCTCCTTTAAGCTACTTCCTATACGCTAAAGCACAACTACAAAGAAAATTTCACGCGCGCACACGACACCCCTGACAGCAATAGAAACATATGAGCACATTTACTTTTGCTTTTTATGTCAGGTCCTCATTAGAGCTGGGTAGGGGGACTCAGAGGCGCCTAAAGATCCCGAAATTAAAAATCTTATTTATTTAAAAAAAAAAAAAGGGCCACATTTTACTAGCCTGTGAATGACTGTGTCTGTTATGAACTTTCACGATCTGCTCTCTCTCTCTCTCTCTCTCTCTCTCTCTCTCTTCGTTCTCTGAAACCTCAATTTTGTTAGTTGTTGTTTTTTTTTACCTGCATATCGTAATAGCTGTAATATACACTTGGCTTGGAAAGGCCTGCTTCATAATGCGCACCCGACATATACAGGCCAATAACTCAAACTCATGTTTTGGGTCCGTTAATTTTAGTAGCACTTTGACTTATCGCCCCTCCCTCGCCCTCAATAAAAGGTTAGTCCATCGTGTACATCCCTTTGCCCATTCTACACCTTTGTTTGTATTTCATCTCTTAATAGTTTGGCTTTATAGTTCAAGTGCTAAGAGTTACACAACTGAGGTATTAAAAATAAGGTAAACAAATACAAATCTGTTGTAAAAATGTATATTTTTTAAGTATTTTGCCCGATCCCATCTCCCGGATAAAGCCCAGTATTTTCCCAGTATCAGTGCAATCAGACAGCGTTTAGAGGTTACTCTAAAATATTTCCCTCTAATGTCCCGTTCCCCTTTCTATATTTATCTTGGTTTTTTTTTTCTCAAAATAAACAAAAATATCAATTTGGCTTTATCAATCGTAATAGCTTATCTCACCCCTTCTGAGTGTAGTGAAATAACAATAGATCTAGAATTTAGATTTTCAATGCGATTTAGTTGTTTTTTGTTTAACAGTGTTACAAAGAATCATTCCTTGCTCACTCTCTCTCTCTCTCTCTCTCTAAAGAATACAAATACCGAATACAAACTCTGAAGCAATTTTTAAGAAGCATCAAAACAAAAAGTGAAATTTATTTCCTCAGTTATAATTATAGAGTTCTATAGATAATCTATGTGAAGCTACCTAAACAATAAGTAATTGCTTACTAAGAGGTAAGACTAACCTTTCAGCGAAATATGCAATTTAACACTTTACTTTGATACGCCAAAACGCATCAAAGAGTTACTGACAAAAAAAAGATGTTGTTTTTTTTTATTTGCATTAGATCAAGATTGAATTTTTATGTACGATTTGTAAAAAAAAAAAATCCGAGCAGTGTTTTTGAATTTGTTTTGAAACGTAAGTGGAAATGCTGTAAAGCTGATTGGAACTAAGTGACTTAATGAAAAATAAAACATTGCTTTAAAAATACGAAATTCGTGCTATCTTTGTAAATGCTTTATATTGTTGTAACTCTAAGGCAGGCACTCAACGAAAGGCAGGTCGGCAACAGTAAAGGATGTATTTATTTAGTATAAGCATCAACAAATAGTAATAGTTACTAGTTAGACTTGGACTTCTGCTATAAAGTCACAGGGGGTAATATGTCTTAAATTTTAAGATTCTTATTTCATACCAGAACACAGAACAGACCACCGACACACTTCCCAGTGTCGCTCCAGGTCTCCCAAACAGTTTCCTAGTATCACACAGGACAGCACTCAGCACCAGACTGTTCAGACTCCCATGACTTTTAGCCGGCTCACAACAGTCTTTCTTCCTGTCTAAACATGTCTTATACTCCTTGTGTTCAATGGCGCTCTGATGCTCACCATCAGTGTGTCTCGGGAGCAAAGTTACATTCCGTCAGACTGAGGGTGTAGAGGCGTGGTGCAAGTCTTTTCGATGCAAAGTGTCCTGCACATCTCCTGAAAGACTCTGGATTCAAAGTTTCGGCCCTGGTCTGAGTGTAACTCAATTGGAGCACCATACCGACTTATCCAGTTCTCTACAATGGTTTCCGCTACTGTGGTGGCTTCTTGATTGGGTATTGCATATGCTTCAGGCCATTTAGTAAAATAGTCAATAACTACCAAGATGAACTTATTTCCTTTCTTGGTTTAAGGGAATGGCCCCGCAACATCGATTGCGACCCCTTCAAAGGGATTCCCAACGTTGTATTGCTGCATATGTCCTCTTGTTCTACGATGCGGGCCCTTGGCTGCTGTGCAGACATCGCACCTTCGGCAACATTCTTCCACATCTTCCCGGTAACGGAACCAGTAAAACCGCTGGCGTACCTTCTCCAAAGTTTTGTTGACACCAAGATGGGAGCCACTGAAGCCATTATGTATCTCTTTCAGTACTTCCGACACCCTAACCTTAGGTGACACTCTAACCTTAGGTAGCATCAGCTGAAAGCGATTGCTTGTCCCGTCTGGCGTTTCCCAGACTCTCTTAAGGACACCGTTCACAATTTTTAGGGAGTTCCATTGGACCCAATATGTCTTGGTAGCGGTTCCCCTATCAGAGATGTGTTGCCAATCTGGTCGTGGTCCATCTTCCTTCATTAGGAGAATGGGAGCCAGATATATGGGATCTTATTGCACCACCATAGTGGCCTTTCTTTTAATGGTTGCCTTTGTTAATCTTCCTGGTCCTCCAATATCTTTATAGGTTTTAGAACTTTCATTGAATACTTTATTTCTGTTCAAGAGCCGCTTCCTCATCCGCTTCTGCACATGACCGCAGCATTCTAAGTTTTCGATCTGTGTGTCATTATAAATTGGAGGAACTGATTCAGAAATAGCTTTAAAACTTTTGGAATCTCCATCCCCTCAAAAGTTGGCATATTTTAAATTATAACGCCTCTCTGGTGTTCAAATATTCATTTGGTTCCATGACTCTGACCTATCATGATTCTTCTGACATAATGGTGCATGCTCATGTTTCCATCTTTCTAGACCCTCAACAATTAGCTTTTTTTGCCATATTGCATCACAATGGTTTGACATGATTTAAACATCAAGTACTTTAGGTGGTTACAGCTTTGGTTGATGTCAAACAAGTTGACACTCCATTTTTACTTGAGAACCCCCTACGTTGCCATGTTCCTAGTGATGGGCAAAAGTTAACTAAAAAGTTATTAACTTTTAGACGTACACATGTAGGTCTAGTGTACTGTAGATTGTTGTCCATAATGACAAGACCAACCCGCATTTTTTTGTCTTGCGCTATTAACGGTTATGCAATAGTGTTAGTTGTATGGTGAGTGGTCAGACAAGAAAATAACACAATGGCATGGCTAGTCAAGCAAGTACTTTACACTAAAATAGTTACACAGGTCAAATGTTTCATAAAACATTTATCTGTCCTATTGTCACTTTATTTTAAAAAATACATTTGATTGTTGTTGAAGCTCATATGTTTCATATTTCTTTAAAACAAACTTTAAATCCCATTTTTCTCAAAATAAATTTTTCATGACACACACAACCTTGTTTTTTATTTTTCTAGAAATCTATTTGTCCAATCGTTCTGTTATTGCATAAATGTGTTTAAATATATACTACATAGTAGCAGAGCAAAATTTTAAAATTAAGCCAAGAAATGGAGATATTAATAGATTATGAACAAATTTTACATCCGCAGAGAAAAAAAAAGATAAGGTTTCAATTTAATTTCTTTACTCCTAAACCTGACATTCTTTTCAAAAAAGCTTCTGTTATTATGAAACACATAAATAAAGTATTAAAATGTAAAATGTGAACACTCTAACTATTATAGTTTCAGAAAAAAAAATCATTTTTAACAATTTAGCAAACATTTTTTTCTTCTAATTATGCCTATCTAGACTTGTAGCAATACTTTAAGCACATTTTCATTGTAAAAATATGATAAATAAAAAAAAAGGTTCTGGAAGATAGACTACCCCCTCAATGTCTGCGTGGCGGAGGAGTGCCTTTTTCACGTCCTCATACTTATCGCTGAGGATTTGGCTGTCCCTCAACATGACGTTTTTAAGCGATGTCGTCAATGTGTATGACAACAGCAGGGACCACTCTTTCCTTTCAATCTTGCACCTTGTTGCTACGGCCTCAAAGTGCGTCAAGTACGTCAGAATGTCATCGTCTTCCTTCATGCCTTGGAAGTTCTTGTCTAGCCTGTCCAAGACACTCTTATGGCACACCTCAACAGCCTGACTTGCCACTGCACCTGCCTCTGGCGCCGACTTCTCTTTAAGCTGTGCGAGTTCCAGTTCATCTTTTCTCTTATTATATATTATATATTATTTTATATATTATATTATATATTATATTATATATTATATTATATATTATATTATATATTATATTATATATTATATTATATATTATATTATATATTATATTATATATTATATTATATATTATATTATATATTATATTATAAATTAAAAATAATGCTAAATATCTCTATAAATATTGAAACTCCCAATATAAAAAAAAATCAAGTAAATGTAAATTAAGCTAATTAATTGGCTCTACTTCAATACCCTCAGTCAAAGACACAATCTCCGGACAGTATTTATAAAATACCGGTACTGTAAACATAAATAAATAATAACAACAATAATAACAGAGACTTGTGTTTATACAAGTAGACATAGAAGACTATCATTTCAAATACTTTCTCACAAAAAATTCACAACAAGCAATAACGCAATATAAACTTATTATTAGCAGATCTTTCCTTTTAAAGTTGTTATCACATAATAAGTTAACATATATCAGTTAACAACGAGAGTTTAACTATCAACAGTTGAATAAATAGATAATATAATAAGACATGAATGAGAAGTAGGTACAGAAGAATAATAATTTCAAGGTCAAGTACAAGTTAGGTAAATTATTCATCATAAATATAGCACACCTTAAGCGCAGTGCAACAGTTCAACCTGGGCTCGCGATGGCCACAAGCCAATGCCATGGATGGTAGCTAAGTAGGGTCCGTACAATAACACATCCTACATATCAGGATTGACTCCAGCAGACTCCCAAGCAGACTCCCAAGCCTGCATCCTAAACAATAAAAATATGCCTTCCTTGTGACCCCCATTCACAATATAATATTAACGATTTTAGAGCTACGAACTAAAGAAGGAATTAAAATAAAACTAACTTACCCAATACTGGGTAAGAAAACAATAACCTTCAGCCAAAGATCCTGCAAATCCAAGCAGATGCAATGAAGCAATGACTGCCAACATAGCGAGACCCATAGAGATAGCGCATAAACCTTTATGGTGCACACACAAAACTAAACCTAGCAAAGAACCAGTGTGTGTCAATCTTTACTCTAGATCAGGGGTTTTCAAACTGTGGGTCGCGACCCCCTTGGGGTCGATTGACGATTTGTCAGGGGTCGCTTAAAACCATTTAAAAATGAATTCTAGCATGTAAAACTGACACATGCAAAGTTTTTTTTTTTCATTGCAATTTACTATTTTTATTGTTATTCGAGGATAGATTTTGCAGACGGCTGAATCGGAATTGATTTCAAACATTTTAAATATCGCAGCAGAAATATTTTTAATAGTATAATTTAATGTGCTTTAAAGCATAACGTTTCGTTACATCTGGTCGTATTGTTAAGCTCTGGACTCTCGTCTGTAAGGTCAAGAGTCATTATTAATAGTCACTAATTTATTAAGTAGGCACACAAACTTTTATTTGTAGCCAAGCAAACGTATTAAAACTGTAATATGTGGACTAAAATAAAAATGTTTTGAAAAAGGTGGAACAACGCATCCATAATATTTCAATTTTAATACGTAAATTTTGTATAGAAATACATAACGTATTGGACAACATGAAACTTAAATGAACTCCAAATGGTAGTGTCACGTACACTGTATCTATATTTAGCCGCCCAAGGTTACCAGCCAGAACTTGTTAGCTCGATCGTAGATCTATATCTATGATAAGATAAGATATCGATAACCAAACTGACCTTTGAACATAGTAGAACTATTCTCAACAAAGACAATATGAAAGAACAAAACTAAAATTTGAAAAACAAAAACTACACAAGTTGGAAGAAGAATTAAAAGGTTATCAATCTCAAATAGACGCAATTCATCGCAACATAGCAGATCATGACGAAAGAATGAGACTATGGAATATTTTCACAATGCAAGAGTAATGAGAATTGAATCAGAAGAAGATTTAGATGACGCCTCAAATGATACAGAAGAAGTAGAAAAGAAAAATGAAGACACAAAGTCACAAGATGTGAACAATACATGTTACATGAAACAAGAAGAAATAAAAGAAGATATAAATAATGTACAAGAAGATACAAATGAACATAGAACAGATTTACAATACATTGAACTTGACAGAAAACGGCAAGAAGAACTAAAACGAGAATTATTAGAATTGAAAAATACCGAATTCAAAGCTGCACAAAAGAATGATGCAACATTAACAAGAATATACCAGGAAGCTCCATTAGGATACCTTGAAGCATATTTTGAAGATGGATTTATCAAGAAAGTTACTTTCTACATGTGCAATATAATTAAACAAATATATGCACCACAGAAGTACAGAAAACAAATAATTGAAGCAAAGCATGAGTTTCATTACACCAAACATATGAGTGTAACAAGTACTAAGAAGAGAATTGCCAAAGAATATTATTGGCCTAGCTTGAACAAAGATGTCAAGAAATATATTAACAATTGTCCAGATTGTAAAAGAGCCAATCTTAAAAAGAAGCAAAAGTCAAAAGCAATCTAAATCAATCAAAACAAAGAATGAACCAGAATACAAAGTCAGAACCGACAACAATGAATCTATGCATCATGACTAAAGCAAATCTACAGGGACACCACTGCCTACTACATGCCATCCCTACCTGTTACTACATGTCCATCCCTACCTGTTACTACATGTCCATCCCTACCTGTTACTACATGTCCATCCCTACCTGATACTACATGTCCATCCCTACCTGATACTACATGTCCATCCCTACCTGATACTACATGTCCATCCCTACCTGATACTACATGTCCACCCATACCAAGTACATGCCCATCCCTAACCACTGATGATAACTTCATACATCAAGACTTGAACAAGACTGCATCTGCATCATAATCTACCAATGCTATGGCATGCATTGAACATTTCTGCTACAATCAAGACAAGTCTCATAAACCAGAAGCAGATACCAAAGAAGCTTATCTTCAATCAATTTTAGATATACCAGGCAAAAAAAAAACTATGCAACTTGACTCTAACACTCATACAAGTATTCCTCATTTGAAAGAATGTGAGTCAACTAAAGAAGCCATTACAACCATGAACATTGAAAGTCAAAGAATATTACATGAACACATGAAATCAAGACATTTTGCTCAAGGAGATTAAGTCAAATTACTGTTACCAGACTTGAGTAACAAGCTTTTCTACAAATGGCAAGGTCCATATACCATCACCAGAAAGATTTCCAACCTGCTTTATGAAGTCAATGTAAACAAGTTTACCAAAGTATTTCATGTTCATATGTTTGAACATTACCATGAAACAGATAATGAAGACATCAAAGCAGAAGTTGAACATTTTACAAGCTTAGCAACTATCACTGAAGAAGAAGAAGAAACGTCATCAACACCCATTCCTGAGATAAATGTTTCATTACCAGCATCAAATCAATTTGACATTCCCAAGGTCATCACTCTGGATGACATAGCACTACAGAAAGTGAAGAACATTAAAGTGTTCACGGACCATGATGAATTCTTTACCAGTGTTTCTGAAACATTTCCAGTTCTGCAATTTGAAAGCAACTCAGAAAGCATCAACATTGACAACACCAAGTTTCATCCATCATCCACTCAAAGAGCAAATTTTCTTCAGAAAGAAACAACTGAACTTCTTCAACATAGCTTTATGGATCGATTGAACTCAGACCTGTTCAGTCATTGCTCTATTGAACATTCTAACGCAAAGCATTCTGCTACCATTGTTCTACAGTGTCAAAGTTCATCAACCAGAAAATTGAGTTTTGGTTTCGGACAGTTCTTATTTTCACCAAACTCAAACGCGGTTCAAACAGACATTATCTGTGTTATCAATATGACATGGAGACAACAGCTTCACAAACTGAAAGACCTTTTCTTCAAGTTTAGAAAACGCAAATGCACATCCATGAAGGCAACTCAGAAGGGTTCTAATCTTAACATTTCTACTTTACATACGTCCTATAGCATATTTAGTGTTACTTAATCCACTATCATTCATACTCGTCAAGGAAGAGAAATATCCAGTTATATCTAATCAATTAATTAGTTTGTCTTTACAGTTTGTTTGTTTTCCACAGGAGTTTTATATCAGTATGTTACATTTGTTTTAGCACCAAGCAACCCACTGAGAAAGGTCACTCATCCAAGATATTGTTACGTATTTCTGAATCTTCTGGCTAGATGTATTAGTTGGCACACAAATAAAAACACAGCAAAGAACTTGACGACTAAACTTTCAGTTTCATATAACTTTAATGACTATTAACTCTAACAATTCGTTACTGTAACATGTAGCGTAGAAGACTGTACAATATCTGTCAGTTTACAGTTAGCTATACTTCGTTGCAATTCATCTCTTCACTTCGTTGCAATTCATCTCTTCTCAACTTGCATCGAGCCGTATTCCACAGTACAGACCAACAACACACTTCCCAGTCTCCCAAAGCTGAACCAAGTCGTACTCAAGTCTACCGAATCAGAGCCGCACACGTCTTACATCGACTGTATCGACTGTAACGGCTCAAGTCCACTGTAGTTCGCTGTATAGACTTAACGACAGTAGTCCACTCCAGTTAACTCTACCCTAGTTAACTTGCATCGAGTCGTACACATCTCTCTTCTACTGCCTCGCACAGTAGACAACAGTACCGACGACTCACTCACGACTGACTTTCACATTAACTCTCTGGCTTATATAGAGTCCCTAATCGATCCTCCAAAGTTCCACAAACACTGCTAGTATCTTCTGGAATAACACGTGAGGAAACGTCACATCCTGTCTTTGTTTATACATGTAGATTCCAGAAAACATCGGCTGCAGTGTCATCTTGCCGGGGTCACAAGTTGTGACCTCTATCTGTCACTGGACATTGCTAGTACCTTTTGGAATAACATGTAAGGACACGTCACATCCTGTCTCTGTTTATACATGTACATTCCAGAGAACACTCGCTCCTGTGTTATCTCGTCGGGGTCACACGTTAACCTCTTCCTGTCACTGGTCATTTGTAACAATATATTTGATCCATTACTTTGTTTATTATGTTTCAGCATCTTTGCATATGACATGCATTAGTCATCTTAATTTTTATAACATGTGCATTTTATTTCAGGTATAATATTATTGCATATATCCTATTATAATAGTACAGATACATGACAGACAATTGTAATTCTTCATTGCTTCACACATATTGAAATTTGTATTACATTAAGCATCATTATTCAGAAGATTGTCATGTATTATCAATCATTTTTTCTATGTCAATTTTTCATAGGTACTATATTTTTCCATGTACACATTTTCATATTAGCACTAACCAAATGAGTTATATTGTCATAATTATTTTTCATATTTCAAAATGATGACATTTTACATGTATTATTTTATACGCATTTCTATTACCATACAAATGCTTAAGAAAGCGGGGGGTAATATGTCACGTACACTGTATCTATATTTAGCCGCCCAAGGTTACCAGCCAGAACTTGTTAGCTCGGGAATTTCCATCACGCAACAAACGTATGTTTAGGAGTGAATGTGTTTGGTTAGAAATATTAATTATTGTACTTTGAGCTGCATTTATTGGTTGGCCTTGCAGTGTAGAGATGTTAGTCACGTGATTACGCTCTAGAGCCCGGGGAGATTCTAGATTGACGCCAGTGTCGTGCAGAACGTGTTAGAGATAACATGTACTAAATTCTTGTGTTAGAACTCAAAGTAAGAAGACATAATTTTATTATTGTGTGGATCATTTATTCAATAGAATTATATTCTGTTCTATTCAAATACATTTAATCATTGTAATTATTTGTGAATAGCTTTTCCAAGTTTTGAATTAAAGCATTTGTTTTAGACGAAGAGAAGTTTCTTCATTGAATATAATAATATACTTAGATCGACTTAGCGATTAGCAACTTCTAGATGATCCTCTTATCAACTGGCAACTTCTAGATGATCATCCTATCAACTGGATCTATATCTAGCTACTTCTAAACGATCATCTTATTAAAAGACAACTTCTGAATCTTCGGCAATTACGATCATTGATTGTGCTTCAACGTGACATCTTGACATCAAGTTTGATTGTAACATCTAGCACTATTGATGATCGTAACAGGTAGCAGGAGAGGAAAGCATGGGCCTCCCCTAGTGCTCTGGTAAGTAACTCTAGCTCCCATGCAGTTCAAGTGACCCTTTAGTTGTCTTCCCGCAGTTCTTGGAGACTGTTGTAAGTCATGCACCACTAAAGCATGACGTCATTTATAACAAATCTCGTTTAGTCTATGGAGCCGAAAGAACTGTAATGTCATTTTGATAGCTAGCATCCGAACTTTGTCGTCATAGATAGCCAGTAGTTTTGAGGAATGGTTTGACATATAAATGTTGGCCATTTCAAGATTTTTGCAATCCACGACATGATGTGTACGTGTTAACGAATATTAGTTCATTTTTGGAAAAGTGTCAAATAGTTTTGAAAAATATTCGTGGTATCTGGACAGATGGTGCTCCAAGTATTGGTTTACACGACAATTCGTTCACAGACATTTCGTTCACCGACAAATCGTTCACGACTTTTCGTTCACCCGACAATTCGTTCACCCACCATTTCGTTCAACCGACAATTCGTTCACACGACTATTCGTTCACCCGACATATCGCTTACCGACAACTGACTCACAGACAACTTGTTCACCGATATCTAGGCTATTTTCATCGCGTGTTTAATTTGTTTACATTAAAATTTTTCGGGGGTGAACAAAATGTCAGTGAACGAATTGTCACGTCCCCATAGTATTGAAGTATGTTGGTCTGAATTTTCCACAGAATGAGTCACCAAAAGTCATTGGAACTTAGTTTGTGATTCAGCGTCGACTAGTTATAACGAGGACAATGTCATTAAATTTACAAAAAAGGATGAAAAAAGTCCCAGCATGGATCAAATGCAATGGATAATTTTGTGACAGAACATTTGCAAACACATCAAACTTTCCAAACTTAACATTCCATTTCCACATGCCAAAACTCCAATGAAAGTCAAAGTTAAAGATGTTTAGGAGACAGAAATAGTATATTGAACTCATTAATACAGATGCAGCGATAAATTTCTCTATAATTAACACAAATCTGAATCAAGCATTTGCAGTCATGTCCCAATTTGTCTGTGTTGCACCTTCAATTTACAATAATACATTATTTGTATAACAGCTTGTTCATTATCAAGTCAAAATACAGAAACTCGTCTCACGTATAGAAAATGTGGCTAATGTGACTAAGAAATAGAAAGCTCAATAAATGCATGTCATAAAGTTATTATTTTATTTATGTGTCATTAGATGATAAGGAGAATTACGTAATTCAAGAATATGATATATTGTAACATAATATAAACATAAAGCTTTTGCGATGCAAATCAGAGATTTACATTAGGCCTACAATTATAATTTGTAACATTAGCCTAAGCAGTTATTTATATTTAAGAACGAAAATAATTTACTGTTGGGGGTCGCGGCATAGTGAGGAATTGTAAAAAGGGGTCGCTGAGCTGAAAAGGTTGAGAACCGCTACTCTAGATACTAATATCATCTAAATTAGGGGTGGGCAAATTACGGAACGCGGGCCACATACGGCCCGCCGGAGTGTTTTATGAGGCCCGCGGACACCTATAAAAATCAGATCTGCCCACAGTATATACATATAAAAATGCAAATATTTTAAAATTAATTATAAATATCTATATACATTATTGAAACTGACTCATTATAAAAAGTTTCAAGTAAACAAACATTATTTTTATTGGCTATACTTCAATACACTCAGTCAAAGACACACTATCAGGCCAGTATTTATTCAATGGTATGAAGAACTGTGTTGAGTGTTGGGTAGGCTTGGAACAAGATGACAAGTGTAACAACTGATGGAAATCGATCTTTGATGTGAAAAACATTTTTTAAGAATATCTCAACCACCAAACAGGAAAAAGTTGCATAAAATATCAACTGTGATGTATGTTTAATTCTGTACTGAAGTCAACTGTAGATGATTGTTAGATTTCAATCAATTACTCAGCAAGCGTTTGGGTTTCTTGTTCGGGTGTATTCAATGTAGTTGAACGACAGCACATAATCAACACACATCGATTTAACAAGTGAAAAGATGTGGTCAACACTGATGAACAATGAATAATAAGTTTAATCCAATAAAACGCCACAGTCAGTCTCCGTCGAATAAAACACGTCTTTACCCAAGAGAATCTGCGCTCCTCTTTCCTTAGCACTTTTGGAGCTCAAATGTGCCCTACTTCTTTTCTATCATTGTGTCTGCCTCCTCTTTTGCTCAGTCTGCCTTCATTGACCATCACACTGTCTCCTTAACTTTAAATTCTCACTACGTCCTAGACCAGTCCGTTTGCCGTGGACTGCGACGGGTAAGGGGGGATAAAGAGATCCTGATGTTTGAGTGGTGGCTATCTGAGGATAAACCACAACAACACAATACTTTGGCTCCAAGTTCCCCTAGACCTGAGACCCAGATGGCCCGCTCTGGGTCAACCGGCTGGTCATGCCGAGCTACCAGCATAGGTCGTCGACCTATGCTGGAGGGCGGTGGCTGGAGGGTCAATCAGGGAGCTGCTGTATCGGACACATGTCCGATGTAGCAGCTGACTGAGTATAGCACCTGTGTAGCCCTGGCGGGCTCATTCTGGACATCCGAATGGCCCGTCCCCTTGTTGGACTCGATGGCGGGTGGGGAGCACAGGTGCCGAATTAACCAAAATATATATGGACAAAAAAACACACACAAAACTACTTGCCCCAGACCTATGTCTGGGCAAGAAACGTCGAATTGACGATAAAAAAGAGGAGGTCCCAAAAAGCTGTGCCACCTGGCCATCATTTCTGGTGGTTAGATGCACAGAGGAGGGAAAAAGCCTGACAAAGTTGAGCCCTTTTATTATCTATAAGGGACTCAAGTCAGTAGTGGGAGAGCCCAAGAGTGTGTCTAAGCTACACAAAACAATGGAACTCCTTGTAGAAGTAGACAGCAAGACACACTCTGATGGGCTTTTAAGATGCAGAAGACTCTGTGATCTCCAAGTGGAAGTCATGCCACACAAGAGTCTGAACACCAGCAGAGGTGTAATCAGCTCTAGGGACCTACTGGAATGTTCCGAGAAGGAAATAGTGGAGGGCATTGAAGGAGTCACCCATGCCCGGCGCATTACCAGGCGCAGGGAGGGTGAGGAGGTCAAAACCGCCACTATTATCCTCACATTCGGAACTAGGACACCGCCAGAGTATGTGAAGGCAGGATACCTACGAGTTCCAGTGAGGCCCTACATACCTAACCCCATGAGGTGCTTCAAGTGCCAGGGTTATGGACACGGCGCGGCAGTCTGCAAGAGGAACACTGTGTGTGCCAGATGTGCTGGAGAGGGTCATGAGGACAAGGGCTGCACAGCCCAGTTCAAATGCCCAAACTGTCAAGCTGGCCACTCAGCCTACTCCAAGGACTGCCCTGTGTGGAAACAGGAGGTTGCCGTGCAGGAGTACAAGGCAAGAAATGGATGTACCTTTAGCCAGGCGAAATCGGCTGTACTGGCCCTACCCAAGGGCCAATTCGGCTTGACAAAGACCTACGCCCAGGCTGTTGCTAAGAAAGGAAGATCCATAGCCACACAGACGGACACATTGACCCCACCACCCCCTCCTCCTCCCCCAACTCAGAAGAAAACACCGCCAAAGAACACACCTCTGAAGAAACAAGAAAGCCCTGTTGTCATGCTAAAGAACAGGTTCTCTGTGCTCGCTGATGAGAGCATGGAGACTGAGCAGCATGTCAAAACCAATACTCCGGGAGAACCCGGAGACATCATGTCTGACACAGGTTCTCCTCAGAGAACCCAGCCAGACACCCCAACCTCTACCGAGTTAGAGGTTGACCAACTCCCTAAGGGGAGAAATCAAAGCGGAGAGGATGCCCGAGGTGAGAGAGGAGGAAATAACCTCCGCTCTAACCAGAGGGATCTCCTCTCTCCAGAGAGAAAGACTTCCCCCAAAAGGGGGTTGTCCTCCTCTCCATCCAAACCCAAGAATAAAAATACCAAGGTCACTGGAATAAAGGGAAACCCCTCCGGGGGCCTCCCAAGGCCAAATAGCTCCAAATAGGTCATCTAGAATAAGCCATGGATTCCAGAATTGTACAGTGGAATTGTAGAGGCCTCAAGGCCAATTACGAGGAAATGCAGCTACTGATGGACTCTGAGACTCCTGTAGCTGTCTGCTTACAGGAAACATTTCTGAAAGATTGCATCAGCTTCCGAAGCTACCGTGCTTACACCAAGAATGTTGAGGATGCAGAGAGAGCATCAGGTGGAGTCTGTATCCTTGTGAAGGATAGCATCCCCCATGAGAGGGTAGAACTACAGGCCGTAGCAGCTAGGATAACCCTTCACAAGGTTATCACTTGCTGCAGCCTGTATCTACCACCAGGCGCTCCATTAAACCGAACAGACATGGAGGACCTATTGAAACAACTCCCCCGGCCTTATTTAATCCTTGGGGATTTCAATGCCCATAACACCATGTGGGGATCCAACAATACCGACACAAGAGGTCGTATGCTGGAGGATATCTTCCTCCAACATGATTTATGCATACTTAATGATGCATCACCGACCTACTTGCACCCAGGAACTGGATCATTCACATGCATTGACCTCACCGTATGCGTCCCCGGACTACTGGACGATTTTAAATGGTCAGTTAGCAATGATCTACGGGGAAGTGATCACTTCCCAATCATCATTACTAACAATCTCCCTTCATTGGGACGACCTCAGCGGTGGAAACTGAATAAGGCCGATTGGGAACAATTCCAAAAAAGATGCTCTGAGGATATCACAGAAAATATCCTCCATGAACAGAACCCAGCTGATACCTTTGCTAGCAAGCTACTAAGTATAGCCAGGAAAGTTGTACCCCTAACCTCTGCAAATCCAAAACGGCCTAGCAAACCATGGTTTGATACAGCTTGCAAAAGTGCTATTGGTGATAGGAAAAAACGACTGGCTGCATTTATAAAGAAACCTAAAGCTATTCAGGATAGCTAGAGCAAAGGCTAGACAAACCATACGGTCAGCCAAAAGGAATTCCTGGAGAAGTTTTGTCGGCAGTCTGGATGCCAAAACTTCTGCTAGAGCGGTTTGGAAGGCAGTAAGGCGAATCAAAGGGAAAGAATCAAATGCAATAGGGCATTTGAAAAACCAAGGACGAACTGTCACGTCCCCCAGAGAAATAGCTGACTGCCTTGCATCCTCAATAGCAGAAAAATCATCCACTGCACACTACACGCCAGAGTTCCAAAAAGTCAAAACCAGGGAGGAAAGACACCCCATTGATTTCAGGTCAGAGAACAATGAAGACTACAACAAACCGTTCTCGCTTGAGGAACTGAGGGAATCGCTGGACAAGTCACATGACACAGCGCCTGGAGAAGACGAAATCCATTACCAGTTCCTCAAGCACCTTCCCGAACCCTCATTGGCAGTCCTGCTAGGGGTCTATAACTGTGTGTGGCAAACAGGCGCTTTCCCAAACAGCTGGAGGAAAGCCACAGTTATACCGATACCTAAACCGGGAAGAGACGGCTCTGACCCAGCTAACTATCGACCAATAGCACTAACAAGCTGCATCTGCAAAACCATGGAAAGAATGATTAACAGTAGGCTGGTCTGGTACCTGGAAAGGAATAAAGTGATCTCAAACTACCAGTGCGGATTCCGGCAGGGGCGGACAACAACTGACCACCTGGTAAGGCTGGAAGCTTATATTAGAAATGCATTACTCAGAAGAGAACATCTAGTAGCTGTATTCTTCGATATAGAAAAGGCCTATGACACAACCTGGAAACATGGCATTCTACGTGACCTGGCGCTTATGGGGCTTAAGGGACACCTCCCCCGTTTTGTGGAGGAATTCCTGAAAGATCGAAAATTTCAGGTTCGAGTGGGCAACTCCGCTTCTGACACTCATGACCAGGAAATGGGTGTACCCCAGGGCAGCATTCTGTCAGTCACCCTGTTCAACATTAAAATAAATAGCATCATAAATGCGCTGTCCCCTGGCATAGAGTGCTCTTTGTATGTTGATGACTTTGTCATTCTTACTTATGGGAAAAACATGAACACCTTAGAAAGGAAATTACAGTTATGTTTAAACAAAATTCAGGGTTGGGCAAACTATAATGGTTTCAAATTCTCAGACTCCAAAACAGTTAGTATGCATTTTTGTAATCTAAGGGGACTCCACACAGACCCTGAACTATTTATACACAAAAAGAAGATCCCTGTCGTGAAAACTACAAAATTTTTAGGCCTCACCTTAGATTCCAAATTTAATTTTCTCCCCCACATTAAGGAACTTAAGAAGTAATGCCAAAAGTCATTAAACATACTAAGAGTACTCAGCCATACGGACTGGGGAGCTGACAGAGATACCTTGCTGCTGCTCTATCGGAGTCTAATTCGATCCAAGCTAGACTACGGATCCATAATATATGGAGCAGCAAGGAAGTCGTACCTAAAAATACTGGAACCAATACAAAATGCTGCCCTGCGTCTCTGTCTCGGCGCGTTTCGTACATCACCTATCCCAAGTCTCCATGTGGAGGCTGGAGAACTCCCCATGGATATAAGAATGAAAAAGCTTGCAATGCAGTATATAGTCAAGCTAAAATCCAACCCCACAAACCCTGCTTTTGACTCCATATTTAACCCCACAGAGGTAGAATTATACAATCGAAGGCCTATCGTCATACAGCCGTTGGGCCTTCGAATGAGAGAACCCATCCAAAATTTAACCGCACCCTTTGACCAAATCTCTAAAATAGAAACCCCTCAGAATCCTCCTTGGCTAATGAATAAACCCAAATTAAATTTATCCCTCCTTAATTTCAAAAAAAGAAAATACAGACCCAAGCATACTACAAGTCCACTTTAGGGAACTGCAGGAGAGCTACGGAGATTGTGGCACCATCTACACAGACGGATCCAAAATGGAGGGAAAGGTCGCGTGTGCCTGCTCCTTTCGGAACAAAACAATCTCCCGTAGACTCCCCGATGGCTGCTCCATCTTTACGGCCGAATTGCACGCAATATTGCTTGCACTTATGGCCGTAAAAGCATCAGAAAGGAGTAAATTTATAATCTGCTCCGACTCCAAATCTGCATTGCAAGCTTTGGGGCGGATGAAGACTGACATCCCATTGGTACATAAGAGCCTGAAGCTGTTGGACCAAATAACAGCCGACCGTAGGGATGTCACCTTCATCTGGGTCCCCTCCCATGTTGGCATTGAGGGAAACGAAGCCGCAGACAGAGAAGCAAAGAGAGCCCTAAATCATGCGGTGTCAGGAACCCAAATTCCCTACTCGGACCTGAGACAAAGTATTGCCTCTGCCACCTATCGAGAATGGCAGAACCGATGGGAGGCTGAGACTCACAGTAAACTCAGGCAGATTGTGGCGGATGTCAGGTGGCGGCCCACATCTAAGGGTCTGACAAGGCGTGGTAGCACAACCATGTCCAGACTTAGGATTGGCCACACCTACATCACGCACTCTTTTGTACTGAAGAGAGAGGAGCCCCCACTTTGCGAGTACTGTGACTCTCGCCTCACCGTGGAACATATCCTCGTTGATTGCCCCAGATACCAGGATGTCAGGGCGAAATATTTTAGAGCCACTAATCTAAAAATACTATTTAATAATGTCGACCCTGGGAAGGTACTGGGCTTTATTCGGGAAGTGGGGCTATCTACGAAGATCTGATTTCTGAATTTGTGAACATGCACTATTTACATTAGATTTTTACCAAATATTTAAATTTTTACTACCTTTACTATTTTAACTGTGAATAGACCTTGATTTTAATTATATGACTGTATAGAATCTGGCCCTTGTTGTTTAGAGAGAGAGTAGCCCTTAAAGGACTGCAGGCACGACATGGCCTAAATTGTGCCGATGCGCCTCAAATCAAAAATCAAATCAAATCAACCCAAGAGAATCCTATTGCTAAATGTTTTTCCAGTCTCTAACCCAAAATAACCCTAGCGTCACTAGTTCCGTTCAATATACGTCTTCTATGTTGCGTCTCTAACTAACTAATAATATAAACTAGGTGCCTAACAGATTCCCCCCCCCCCCCCCCCCCGCTTTGGAAAAAAAAATATGTCAATATTTTGTCTACTACTGTCAAGTCTTACAAGGGCATTTCATGGGGAAGACAACAAACATAAAATCTTGATATCTTCATCTTGGCTTGACAGTTCACACTAATGTTCATCTCAATGTTCATGCCAATGTTCATATCCATATTTCCAACAATGTTCATTTAAATGTTCATAACAATGTTCACTTGGCACTCTGTATACTTTCGAAGTTTATCATAGCAATGTGGCATTTTCATGGGCATTTCATACATATCACACAAATATTCTCCACTGGCAGTAATCTGACAAAATATAATATTTCAAAACAAATTATAAACATTGTCTCCACATTTAAAAAGTTTTTCCTTACCACCCTTTTATAAGCTTTCGTCCATTTTTCTTTTCCACTCACCCTTTTCCATCGACATAAGTTTTCCAATGGTAGATGAAATGATACACAAAAAATATATAACCATACTTACTTTCCAATGCTTACTATTATAACAACTATTAATTCCACTTATCTCCTTTTTTTCCACTATCATTTAATCTGTGTCATGTTAATTAATATATTAACATACAAAAATCTAATATCAAACAGCAATGTAGTATATACATAGTATTTACAAGTATCAATTCCTCATATTAATGTCAATCTAGACAGCATATAACCAATTTAAAATTATCAATCAATATACATATACCAATATATTACAAGAGGTACTTCCACCTTAGTTTTATAACTTTACACGTTTCAAACATATCATTACTATGGAATGTCACATCGTAGAATTCTCCATCATTTATTATAGTCATCAACTTCATTAATCAACTTATACTTCAATTTAAAATTCATTTTTCTCATATTATTTCTCAACACATAAATAAACTTTAATAACCAGTTTAACTTAAACATGGTTCCATATACAAAATATCACTTCTCAATTTATACTATATCTTCTCATGTCATTTTGTTCATCATAAGTTCTGTACCCATTTGATCTATAGTCATTGTATTTGTTTCTACTTTGATTCCTTCTTTCATTATTTTTACCACAATAAGAACTTCTGATTGGTATGAGACCTACTCCAACATTCTCTAGCAAAATGTCCTTGCTTATGACAATTATATCAAGTCATGTTTCTTCTATTATATGAGTTATTCATAGGTCTACTGTATTGTCTATTTCTGTTTCTCATATGTCTGTTTAATTAACAAATGACCATATTTGCTTTGCCATCTGTTAATGTCCCTCATGGTTGTGACAAGACGGATTAAAGTATTGGCCGTTTTGGGTGTCTAGGGGATTTTATAGTTTGAGAATCCTTACTTGCACATATAAACTACAAGCACAGCGTTATAATGCAGGCAACAAATACTATATTTAGATGTAAAATTATGTACAGTTTATTTTACAAAGGATAATTGAAAGGTAAAATGCTGTACAGATGCTAGAATGGGATCTAGCTTATTTACATATATAGGACTATCATCATCAGATATTAGAACCAAGTGGTCTGAGTGTCATTAGGCTGGTTGCTTAGCTTTTGGTCCGGTGCTGCACTGGTGAGACGGGTGTGGCTGGTACTGATGCTGTCTGCTGGTGGGCTGGCGTAGTGGATCCAGGCTCCGTGTGCAGTCCAACTTGTATGGTTGCAGAGCTAAGCTGCGTCTACCAATCAGTTAAGCCAGTGACGAGTCTGTGGCTAGCGTTGTTACTTGGACTCTTGAAGGATGAGTAGGTCTGATGTCTACAGATCTGGTGCCAGCAAATCTGCTATCAGCTTTAGGTTGCTAAGATTTCAGGC
Source organism: Biomphalaria glabrata (assembly GCF_947242115.1). NCBI lineage: Eukaryota > Metazoa > Mollusca > Gastropoda > Planorbidae > Biomphalaria > Biomphalaria glabrata. The sequence continues at coordinate 16,486,573 of NC_074714.1, read as the reverse complement.
GGATGTAGCCTATAGATAAAAGCTGCAACGATATGATGTATGCGTTGGTTTAGCCATAATGATAACACTGGGAGGTAGATGCCTTTCCGTGAAGGACATCTTCAGACTGATGTATAGAAACTATAAGCTAGTTTCATAATTATCAAAGGGACCTAACAAACGAATATAGTGTCCCATCAAGGGAGATAACAATAATAATGGGGACTCCCATAAAGGGAAATAACAAACAATAATAAGTGATATATGATAAGTAATACAAGTGTCGTTCACCAATCACGGTGAGTAGCAAGTACATGCATCACTAAGATAAATGAGATGAAAGGAGAAGGGGAGATCAACGTGTGATACTCGCCCGTGCTCTCACATAAGTAAACATAGAGCATAAGTAAATACGTACTCAGTAATAAGACATGTTTACAGAAATGCTTTGATAACTCCCTGCCAAGGAATTAATCAATGATAATATATTAAAAGCTCGTGCCGAGCGCTAATATATCAGAGTTAAATTAATAATAGTTAAAGAGCTAAATACATCTGGTAAGAATTGTTAATAAACTCTAGTCCAGCTGGTTTGAACATTTAGCCACAAAGTCATGATATAAAATATAAGTATACAGTAATCTACTTACATTATCCATGATAAGAATGCACAAATAGGTACACAAATAATGTAGTAATAAATGCACAAATATATATACATTACTAAGTAAAATGGTTCTCAAGCACTTTACTAAGTTACATACCACCAATCCAAAGTGAAATAAGGGGATGAAAATAGTCTAGAGCTCAAGCAAGAGATAGATGTGCTCCCTGTGGGCTCTCCAGCGTGAATGAGACCGGACGATGAAGTTTGTCCATATACACGTGGATAGCAAAGGGGGGGGGGGGGTGAGTGGCGGGAGACAAGTGCAAAGGTGGTCTAGACTATCTGGCGTCTTTGACAAAGAGATCCTCGCTTGACCGTGACGGAGTTTCCGGGAGATAGACATTGCGCGAAGGCGCGAGTTGAAAGTCCAGGAAATCATCCCAGGTGGTCAGGTGGATTATGAAGGGGAGATTATCAGAGCTCGGCACATCAAGGGAGATTATATTATGATAATGGCTAGTGCTAGACGAACAGCGTTGCCCGAGGCGTTGAGTTGAATGGGCACTTTGAAGTGACCAGCCGCTCCCGGAAGGGGGGGGGGGAGGGGGTCAACGGATGTTTGCCACGATAGATGGAGGGAGTGTACTCTTGTCAAGAGTCTAGTGTGACACGTGTCAAAGTGGGGATAGTAACATGTGACATCGATGCCAAAGGGGTGGGGTTGGATTGGAGGGGTGGTGGCTGTGTTTTTAGCGCTTGATTGGCTAAATTAATAAAATTGATGATTAATAGCGAGTAAATAAATTAATTAAATGCTTAGACCTGAGTGATACCTCGAGTGAGCTAAAACGGTTCGTCACAACCCTCCCCGCGTAAGATAGGTCTTGGTTAAAAGATCTATAAAGTGCTCACATTGGTATCGCTCAAGTTTCGTCTATTGTCGGTCGTAGCATTTAAGAAAATTTTCCCAGTAGTTAAGAGGTTGCTAAGGTCCAGAGGGGTGTCCGTCCTAAGGGTCCGCTGTCGCCTATGTTCTGTCCGCAGGCGGATTGCCACGTGGAAGGGGCAATTCTGGAAACCTGGGGAAATAGGCCGGGTAGCTAGGACTGGGTACATCTCCTTCTTGGGGCAGACCAGTAAGTGGGATAAGTGTTATGGCGGAGTGCCCAATGCGCGTATGTTGGACGGGGCTTATCTCTAAAGCCATAGTGAGGCGTTTCTTCGTGAGTGCGATTGATCGGCTTACCTCTAATTTTCCAGACACGGTCAATGTCAGGGAAGAGTGGCCTTAAAGTGTGGGTGGAGCCGTGATGAGGTCCACTTTCACGAGAGTGAAAGTTTACTTTCCTCTGTGACTTCCTGGCAGGATCAGTGCCAGGGATGAGTGGTTTGATAGCTGAAGAGCGGGAGTTACAAGGACTCTCACGAGTGTAGGTATTTCGCTTACCTCGTGACTTCCTAGCAGTGCCAGTGCCAGGGATGAGCGGTTTGATTTTGGCTGAAGAGCCAGTAAAGGGTTTGTTAGAGTTGCGACCAGGGCTTCCAACCGGCTGGTTGCTGCCACGTTTCTGCTTTGTCATTCTACCGACAGGCAGAGAGAAGTATGGTTTATTGACAACTCCTAGAGTTATGTACCTGGAGCCTAGAACAAAGTCGTATACTGGCGAGTCCATGACTACTGCATCAATGGTGCCATGTACATACTTGCATTCTACGTGGACCCGAGCGATAGGATACACCTTCGGAGGAATGCCACGGTCTAGAGATTGAACCGTCACTGATCCACCAGTGAGATCCGATGGGTCGACCAGTGCTTTGCTGATGACAGAGCTCACCTCACATCCGGAATCGAATAGTGCCTGGACAGGAGATCCGTTAATCAGAATAATCTCTACCCCAGGGGGTGATACGATGGGGTGAGGCGGTATCGGTTGGGTAAGGCCACAAGCAGTGGGTTCAGGGGCCACGGTCAGCGCTGATATGATGTAATAGTCCTCCTCTTCCTCATCAAGAGGCGATGGCTGATTATGCAAAGCGGGTTCAGGGAGCTCAGTCATGGCTGACACAGTACGTGGAGCCTGCTGCTGTCGATTGGGCCTGTGATCACTCGTGCTGTTCCGATCACGGTGATGGTTATTGGTCTGGCCATGTCGAGGCGGGTGGCTTCGTCTGTCGTAGCTAGTAGGCGTGGCTGGTCGTTGGATTGGTGCTTTTTGGTGATGAGGTTTAGTAAAAGGAGAGGGTTGGCTAGAAGGAGCGTGTTTGTTGGAAGAAGTGGGCTGGTCCTCTGGTTTGTCCGAGGCTGAGGTCTTGCTTTTGATGTCCTTAACGTCTTTGCGGGCAGTCGCGTACCGGTCTGCAGCTGAAGCTATGTCGGCTGGTGTAGCGGCTTGCTGCTCCCTTACAAAGATTTTGACATCGTTAGGCATGCACTCTAGCAACTGCTCTGCGAGTATGAGGCTCACTAGGCCGTCCAAAGTCTCTGGCAGTTCGCTAAGAGTGTGCCACCTCTTCAGGTATTTGTCCAACCTGTCGCAGAGATTACCGTAGGTCTCTCTGCGCTCTAGGCGGGATGTCCTGAATTTCTTTTGGTAAGCCTCGGCAGTCAGCTCGAATTGGACGAGTAGCGCCTGTTTGAGGGCCGCGTAGTCTTCTCGCTGGCCGGAGGGGAGTTTAGAGTATACTTCATAGGCTTTGCCTCGGAGGCATTGGGATAGCCGGAAGCACCATTTCTCCTCTGGCAGACCGTAGTAGCTCGCAACTTCTTCGAAGCGGACAAGATAAACTTCGATGTTTTCCGTCTTGTCGTCGAAGTGCTCCATTGGCATGTGGGGTAGGCCGTTTGAGGAACTTTGCTGGGAGGCAGGGCTAGCCGGGCGAGATCCGGAGGAAGCTTGACTGGCGGTTCCGTTCTCTTTCTCCGCGGTTATCCTTTCTCTCTCAGTTATTTGTTTTTCTTTTTCCCTTTCTCGCTCCGTGATTTCCTTTTCTTTAGCTATAGCTACTTCAGCTTCCCTTTTCTCTCTTTCCATAGCTATTTCATGTTCCCTTTTCTTCTCCTTCTCAAATTCTGCCCTCACAAATTCTTTCTGCTTTGCCTCATCGTCATACAGGACGGCCGCGAGTTCTCTGAGTTCAGCTATTTTTTGTTTCATGTCAGAGTCCGCTTTGGAGCGTGTGCCACTGGCCATGGTGGTGAGGGGTGGGTAATGAAGGGGAAAAGCGGAAGGTAGAGTAAGAGGTGGAGACGATGATGGAGCTGCTGAAAGCAATTACTTAAGAGTAATAGGAAAGGTGGTATCAGCCTTTGTTTTGTGCTTAAGAACCTGTAAAAGAAGTACAATTACAGCAATACAAAATTAGAAAATTAAAATAGCTCTGAATGACACTCTATAGTCTTGTGCTCTAACAATGATGATAGTTAAAATACTGGGGAGTTGCCTGCTGTGCTTGCAGTATTAGTTGGGTAAATCCCGGACGTGGCTCGCCATTGTGACAAGACGGGTTAAAGTATTGGCCGTTTTGGGTGTCTAGGGGATTTTATAGTTTGAGAATCCTTACTTGCACATATAAACTACAAGCACAGCGTTATAATGCAGGCAACAAATACTATATTTAGATGTAAAATTATGTACAGTTTATTTTACAAAGGATAATTGAAAGGTAAAATGCTGTACATATGCTAGAATGGGATCTAGCTTATTTACATATATAGGACTATCATCATCAGATATTAGAACCAAGTGGTCTGAGTGTCATTAGGCTGGTTGCTTAGCTTTTGGTCCGGTGCTGCACTGGTGAGACTGGTGTGGCTGATACTGATGCTGTCTGCTGGTGGGCTGGCGTAGTGGATCCAGGCTCCGTGTGCAGTCCAACTTGTATGGTTGCAGAGCTAAGCTGCGTCTACCAATCAGTTAAGCCAGTGACGAGTCTGTGGCTAGCGTTGTTACTTGGACTCTTGAAGGATGAGTAGGTCTGATGTCTACAGATCTGGTGCCAGCAAATCTGCTATCAGCTTTAGGTTGCTAAGATTTCAGGCGGATGTAGCCTATAGATAAAAGCTGCAACGATATGATGTATGCGTTGGTTTAGCCATATTGATAACACTGGGAGGTAGATGCCTTTCCGTGAAGGACATCTTCAGACTGATGTATAGAAACTATAAGCTAGTTTCATAATTATCAAAGGGACCTAACAAACGAATATAGTGTCCCATCAAGGGAGATAACAATAATAATGGGGACTCCCATAAAGGGAAATAACAAACAATAATAAGTGATATATGATAAGTAATACAAGTGTCGTTCACCAATCACGGTGAGTAGCAAGTACATGCATCACTAAGATAAATGAGATGAAAGGAGAAGGGGAGATCAACGTGTGATACTCGCCCGTGCTCTCACATAAGTAAACATAGAGCATAAGTAAATACGTACTCAGTAATAAGACATGTTTACAGAAATGCTTTGATAACTCCCTGCCAAGGAATTAATCAATGATAATATATTAAAAGCTCGTGCCGAGCGCTAATATATCAGAGTTAAATTAATAATAGTTAAAGAGCTAAATACATCTGGTAAGAATTGTTAATAAACTCTAGTCCAGCTGGTTTGAACATTTAGCCACAAAGTCATGATATAAAATATAAGTATACAGTAATCTACTTACATTATCCATGATAAGAATGCACAAATAGGTACACAAATAATGTAGTAATAAATGCACAAATATATATACATTACTAAGTAAAATGGTTCTCAAGCACTTTACTAAGTTACATACCACCAATCCAAAGTGAAATAAGGGGATGAAAATAGTCTAGAGCTCAAGCAAGAGATAGATGTGCTCCCTGTGGGCTCTCCAGCGTGAATGAGACCGGACGATGAAGTTTGTCCATATACACGTGGATAGCAAAGGGGGGGGGGGGTGAGTGGCGGGAGACAAGTGCAAAGGTGGTCTAGACTATCTGGCGTCTTTGACAAAGAGATCCTCGCTTGACCGTGACGGAGTTTCCGGGAGATAGACATTGCGCGAAGGCGCGAGTTGAAAGTCCAGGAAATCATCCCAGGTGGTCAGGTGGATTATGAAGGGGAGATTATCAGAGCTCGGCACATCAAGGGAGATTATATTATGATAATGGCTAGTGCTAGACGAACAGCGTTGCCCGAGGCGTTGAGTTGAATGGGCACTTTGAAGTGACCAGCCGCTCCCGGAAGGGGGGGGGGGAGGGGGTCAACGGATGTTTGCCACGATAGATGGAGGGAGTGTACTCTTGTCAAGAGTCTAGTGTGACACGTGTCAAAGTGGGGATAGTAACATGTGACATCGATGCCAAAGGGGTGGGGTTGGATTGGAGGGGTGGTGGCTGTGTTTTTAGCGCTTGATTGGCTAAATTAATAAAATTGATGATTAATAGCGAGTAAATAAATTAATTAAATGCTTAGACCTGAGTGATACCTCGAGTGAGCTAAAACGGTTCGTCACAATGGTACAAGATTTAATTCCTCTAATGTTACCCAATAACATATCCTGTGTCAAAACTAGGTATTGCTACAGCATTACAGTAACCAGTGATAAATGATGTCTTGATAAAAATTCTGCAAGCTTTAAATTTCTTAATACTGCCATCTAACAATAATCAAACCTTTTTCGTGTAACCTAAATAATACCATGGTTCTACAAATTTTGAATGAATTGCAATTGTTGTGCATTCTGTGCCCCTGATAAAATTTACAGATTTTTTATTTACTAGACCTTTGAATAGTTTAAAATTATTTCTCTTTTCTTCAACCATGTTAATTTCTTCTATAGTGTTACCATAATTTAATTGTTCAATTTCACTATCCTCATCACTATAAGCCTGGTTTTCATTAGTATAGTAAACTCTACTTGTTTGATTCCTATCTCTATGTTTACTACTACTTCTGTTTTGATTTCTATCTCTATATGAGTTCCTATCATTTGTTCTATAGTATGTTGGTTTTTAGCACTGGGAAGCTATGTCTTGAGGTCAACTATAGATGACTGTTGAAATTCAATCAATTATTCTGCAAGCGTTTGAGTTTTATTGTTCGGGTGTATTCAATGTAGTTGATCAACAATATAGAATAAACAAGACAATTGATTTAACTAGTGAAGAGATGTGGTCAACACTGATGAACAATACATAAGATATTTATTCCAAGAAAAGGCCACAGTAAAAGTCTCTGTCAAATAAACACGTCTTTACCCAAGAGAATCCTATTGCTAACTGATTTTCCAATCTCTAACCCAAAATATCCCAAGCGTCACTAGTCCCGTTCAATATACGTCTTCTATGGTGCGTCTCTAACTAACTAATAATATAAACTAGGTGCCTAACACAACATATTATTGACTTAGTGATGAAGTCATCACAGCTAGGGGTCTTAGCCACAGGCAGTTTCAAAAAGTTATTGAAGATTTAGAAACAAAATATTCTGATGTTCTAATATTTCTAACTAAGAGTGGAAGACAGATATCATGTTTTTCATTATTGCTATTGCAATGATTTTTTTTTGCATATGAAATGTAATGCAGGTTAAATCCTTTCAAAGAAACCTTTTAAATTTGTCCAGACAAGCAAGTGAAAACAGGTTTTGTCATTTCCCTTTGCTGAAATGTAAAACTATTTCTAGTGAAATGGTTAAAACTACAAGACTTATTTAGATTCCCAAATTGTGGAATTTATAAAAGTAAATTTTAAGACATCAAGAACCAGTTTTCAAAACCATCACCTCACCATTTAGCACAGAAGCTAATTGAGCTTCGGGGGAAATAGCTCCATGCAAATTATAACCTGAAAGAAAAGTCCCAGTTAGTTCTTCCACTGGAGTTAAATGGGTGCCAGAAGCTGTATTTCCACACTTTAAAAAAACTTTGCTGCTTAGCTTTCACATTATTTGGGTCCATATACATCTGTGAAAAAACTTTTATTTGTGTGGAAACTAAATAAGTGTAATGAAAGGTCGATGTTGACTGACAGTAATTTTGACAGCAGTCACAGGGATAACTTTAGTAAGCTAGTTCCACAGCTCGAAACATTACGCACGAGTGTAAACAGTAACTAGTAATTAAATATTTCACATTAAGTATAACTGTACATTTGTGTTGAAATGTTGTATTGTAAAAGGACAATAGCAATTCTTTTTTAAATCGTAAAATTGGTTTCAGAAATTGCTTACTCTTGTTTTAATTCCTCAATTGGAATGTGAAACAATGAAAAGCGAATGTATAATACAGTATAAATATGATTTAAAAGAGCTAGTGTATTTTTCTAAGTTGTAAGTGCATATAAAAATATATGTCAATATATGTATGCTTATATAAATGCGGACCCCAATTCCCAATTTCTTTTCAATGCGGCCCTCGATACAAAAAGATTGCACACCCCTGATCTAAATAGAACAAGACATAATTGCTCTTAATAGTCGTTTCAGTATTCTTTGAATAAAGTTTGAAAGCACTGTTCAGACCGAATGGCAAATAATGAAACAGAATGTCCGCACAGCACTCAAAACATTGCGCGCTGTTACATTTGTCGCAAATTATGATACATTTAACTAACGTAAAGTGTGAAGCTTTATTAAATCAGGAATCACCTCAGCAGATATTTCAGTTATATTGCTTACTGTACTAAAGGTACTTCGTGAGACCTATTATCCCTCATTGGTACATGCTGTCATCCTCTTGTTTAAAGGGGCCGCGTACGGCTTTAAGGTTATAGGCTTCGAAGCAATGCAAAACTACTTCCTCTACCTAAAAACACAACTATTCAACAAGAAAGAAAACTTCACGCGCTCTCGACATAGACGGGGAAAAAAGAATATGGACAAATATTTCGGTGGCTGCGCAGGCACATGACGTCTGATTTCTCTGACCACTTGAAATGACACGTTCAAGTTCTTCTTTCGATGTCATGCTAAACCAAATAGTGGCAATCCTAGACCTTGAATTATCCTTAAAGTCCAATAAGTCACCGATTGTTAAGTCTTGTTACGTGATGAGAGTCTGTCGGCAATACATTAACACCGAACGTCAAAATCATAGTTTTAAGAACAACTAGCACTACACACCGGCTTTATATTGTTTATTATGGTCGGAACACCCATATATTTGTATTATATTCTTCCATCAAACAATCCACTATAGCGATGGAGGAAGCGTCTGTTGCCAAAATACATTTTTTAGTAATATCGGGCAATTTTAATATTGGTTTTTCAGACAAAACACTCTTGATCCTGTTTAGCGATCTTGCACAGTGTTCAGACCTAACTATATTATTAGATTTCTCTTTTTCATTTGTAAGATATCTGAAAATTCGGAACAAATTTTCTATAGAAATTGCAAGACTATAAAGACTTCTATTTTTTTCATAATTTTATAAATAATTGATTCTAAATTTAACAACAAACACTGTCAACACTATTTTGTTTATATGTCTCTATTTTTTGGGGATCTCTCTTCTATCAACACGTATTCCATTCCACATTCAGACTTGGATGCGCACGTCACAGCGATGTAATCAATACTAGATAGGTAACAAATCTATTTTTTTTTTAAATACAAACTTAAGAGACCTATTTAAACAAAAGAAGGATTTTTGTCAAACCTTCGCATTTGGGTGACCAGTTGAAAAAGGGATATCACTGATACTCACGATTAGAAAAATTAAAAATACAATATTTAGTTCCCTTGATTCCTATATATGTACTGAGCACCGGGCTTTAACTCTAATGTTTGCTGTTTATTTAATAATTGTAAATTATGTTGTCACACAACACCAGCAGTTTATGAGAGACATTTCAGTTTAATGGGATAAGGAAAACTTGTCAAATTAAATGATTTCATTTTTTTATGACTACGGTGTGTATGCTATCTATACTGAAAAACCGAATTGACATGACATTGCCTCAGTTGCGTTATTATCTTATAGGTTACAGTTGTTACTTCAAAAGATAATGGCACAAGGGAGCACTTTTACGAATTAGTCTTAGCATATGGGATAAGAAATATGCCTCGGACTTTGTGTTTTTCAGAGTATTTTATTAGGTTTTGTTTTTCTATTTGTAAATAACGGCTCAGTGTTTAGGTACTATTGCTCCTTTACTTGTATTTTTCTATCCTGAAGTGTCTCTAAGTTTGGTGATTTTACTAATGATGTTAGTCTTATCAAATGTTTATATTTGTTTGTTGTCAATCTCACTGTTCTAGTTTGTATTAGTTCAAGTTATTTATGGTTTCTTGAGTTTGATGGGTTCCAAACAGAGAATGCATATTATATTGGCCTAACTAAGGTTAAATAGTGTAATAACTTTTGGGAGGCAACTCAACGAGGCAACGATGTTTATTTACAGGGACATAAAAGGTACATAAAACAACATCTGTCCGGGGGTTTAACCTGCCCTTATTACAGTCTGTTCATCTCGGCTCTAGACTTGGGCGGAACTCGTTCTCTTCCTTGTAATGTCAGCATCCATCCTAGTCTAGTCTCTAACTGGGCGCACCTTCTGCACTAGCTTGGATGGCTGTGTGCATGGCGGGTTTTGTTGACTCTCTCGTGACTTCTAGTTCCTAAAGTGATGTTGGTATAAAGTGAGGTGTATAGTATGGAGTTAATGGGCCTTAAACCTTAACTAGTGTTGTTTATTTTCTAGTAAAACTATTAAAATATTTGTTTCTCCTTATTGACATGGTATTCGAGAGTCAAATAAAATGTCTGGGTTTATATTTCGCCTCGTCTCAGTTTCTCCCCTTGTTGCCCACAGACTAGTACATAGAGCAGTAACGTGTAAGGAATGAGCCAATTACTTCAATTTGTACACAGTGAAGGAACATTCATTAATAGTAGTCAATGTATACCAAAAATCCACAATGCAAGTAACTAAACACTATCACGAGTTGTCAGAGTGTCAAGAATGTTTATTTCATTTTTTAGTTCAATGTTATGGAAGTGGAAAACATAGGTTGGTGATTCTAGCAATGCACTGTTATGTTTAAGTATTATCAATAGCTATAGAATTGTGTATAATATATTATCAATTATGTATTTTATGAATGCCATGATTATCTATGACTTGACACTATTAACTATTATGAATCCAAAGTAATTCATGACAATATATCATTAGTTGTAGTGGTACATACCAACATCCCAGAGTCCCACCTGACAGAAGACCATGTCAAACACAGTCGCACACAGAACCCACCAAACTTTCTCTGTGAGGAGTGAAAGCAATGGCTACTCGTCAAGGAATAGTTACACAATGATCTTGTTCAAGTGTACTTTTCAGTTCCAGCCAGAGGTTCAGGTTAAATCCCCAACTTTATACCCACACTTCAACAGCTTTCATACCTTAGCCATTGTTTTTTAAATGTAAAGCACTTTGCTCACCAACAGGAATGCTGAATGTCGAGCTTGTTAGGACCCTCCCTGAATCCACTCAAATCCAATGGGTACCTGGCTGTTGGTCATTTTGCTGGCCACATGACCATCTCGTAATGCGTCAGCCTTAGAAACCTTAGAACCCAATGAGCCTTAGATCCTCTGCCTCAATAGATCGCAAGGTCTTTTTGTTTTCTTTTGTCAAGTGAAATGAATTTAAACTTTAATGTCATACTTTATTGGACAACAAAATCCCAGGATCCATTCATAATTTTTTTTCCTTCTCTGTCATTCTCTGTGATCTCACACACAAAATGAACAAAGATGAACATATTTTTTTTTGACATTTGTGTATGTGTTGTATAAGTTTTGAAAGTATAGAAATTCTACGTGCCATTTTGTGCTGATTTATTCATTCCTTGTATCTTATGGAATGTGTACACATAGATAAAACATACACAACTTGAATAGTTTTGTTTACGTTTTAAATAAAGTATATCCCTTTTCTATGTTGAGGTCTTCTTTCTATTTGCATGATTTATTGTTGACTTTTTTTGATGCATGCTAACAAAATCAATCTGTTGCTAATAAACATGTTTATTATTAACCGCCATTTGTTCTTGTTGCTACTGTTGTAATGTTGGTGAATATTCGTTTCAGTTTGATTTATTTTATTTTTGTGTTCTCTGATATGTTTTGACTTAAAGTTTCACTGAAAACAAAAAGAAAGATACTAATACAATAAGATACAAATAGTATACAAGCAATACCAGAATGCTTTTTCTTCGTTAATAGTAATAATAACTTGTTCCACGACATTCCTCTGACTACAGACGTATCTGACTAGTGTGTACATTGGACGGAGGGAATATCAAGGACTAAGACGTTCAGTCACTAATCACTTCCACAATTATAATTAATTATTAATAGGAACTTTGTTTTAAACCATTACATTTACACTGCTTAATTTTATATTTCGCCTTCTTTTATTCCCTTAATGCTAATGTTAGATTTTGAGTTAATTATTTGAAATTTTAATAATTCGCTAGATTCCCGAAACCAATGGCAAGTGTTGAACCAGTGCGAGATGGACGGATGGTGTAAACACATGAACACACTTTTTTTAAACACCAATGAAAAACAAAATGAACCAATTAGTTCTCAGACAGAAAAAAATGTAATAATTCTGTCTTCTCTCATTTATGAAAAGTTTAAGATGCTGTTAACATCGTTTAATAAATAAAATACAGTAACCAAAGTAAAGCAGAAAGCGATACGGAGAAATGTTCTGGCGATACAAGAAAACCTCGATAAAACACGTTTGAGAATAAGAACAAGGGAGTTTTTTTTTATTAACGCCTACGGACATGTTAAGAGGTCACTTATGTCAACTAAATAGTAAACATTCATTTATTCTACTAGTGTAGGACTTTTGAAATTCAAAGCTTTTCAACACCGTCCACTGGATACACCGATCTAGTTATTGTTATCCCCTTCTTCAACACCTGTATTTCGTCCACTGGATACACCGATCTAGTTATTGTTATCCCCTTCTTCAACACCTGTATTTCGTCCACTGGATACACCGATCTAGTTATTGTTATCCCCTTCTTCAACACCTGTATTTCGTCCACTGGATACACCGATCTAGTTATTGTTATCTCCTTCTACAACACCTGTATTTCGTCCACTGGATACACCGATCTAGTTATTGTTATCCCCTTCTTCAACACCTGTATTTCGTCCACTGGATACACCGATCTAGTTATTGTTATCCCCTTCTTCAACACCTGTATTTCGTCCACTGGATACACCGATCTAGTTATTGTTATCCCCTTCTTCAACACCTGTATTTCGTCCACTGGATACACCGATCTAGTTATTGTTATCCCCTTCTATTGAAAATCTATGGGCTTATCTTGTGACACACACAAGCTCATACCAGTGTTTCTATCCGTAAGTCTAGCAAATAGCTAGATATGTGCTGTTCATCTACTTAGTGAAAGATCAGCCGAAATCAAATGTCTAAGGGAAGCACCCTGTTTGGCTATCGGTCTGAAGGTAGATCTGTGATAATTAATAGTCATCTTTAGTATCTTAATAACATTATTTATTATATCGTATCTGCGCTGGGTCTTGTGATGCAAGTCCATAAATCATAAGATTTCTGCACATTATTTTTGTACAATCAATTCAAGGTTTAGATTGTTTCATATAAAATAATTTAAGTTTTAGTAAAATTTTGCACAAATTATTTGGACTTCCGTCGTCTTGTTGCGTTGAAATCTAGAAAAGTTACACACTAAAAAAAATGAACGTTTGCTAAAATGTAAACCATAAACAACTTTAACATTTTTATTTTTTGATGCCATCTTTAAATGCAAAAATATTTTAGGTAATTATACTGTTTTAAAGTAACACCAGTCATGATAGTGGAATGCAGAGCTAGGGATCATGATCTACACCTAGTAGAGATTGCAAATGATAAAGATAGCCCTGAGCCTACCTGAGGATAGATTATATGGAACAGTTTTGGATTTTGTTTTCGTAATGAGTGGTATAATGTATCAATGATAGATCTAACTGTAATGATGAAGATCTAAACTAAAATAAATCTTTTAAAAAATAAGAGTTGCTAAGTTAAGGTTGAGTAATAAAAACAACAACTACGAAGCGTGTAGGGCAAGCCCTCAATAGAGTCGATGTACCATAAGAGCTGAATATAACAATGACACAAGTCTAGAACTACCCTTAGGTTTATTTTATTGTCACGTGATTAAGTCGGGGTAGGGGAAACACGTTGAAACTCGTTGGGACTCGGGTACATTGTTTATTTTTGTTGTTCAATCTAAATCTTTGTGGCTTTTATTTGTGTAATGTGTACAAATTATTTCTTGAGATTCTGTTCGTTGCATCGTTCATTAAAGCAGCTGCTTTCAACAGTTTTGGGCCATTTTCTTGGCTCATCCCCCCACACACACTTTTTCAGCATAAAAAATGGACTTTTACCAAACTGAACATTGAGGAACTAGATTGACTGCACACTGATGGAAGTATCATCTTTCTGACTGTTAAATCAAATAGTTAGGTGTCGAGTGAATGTTCCATACAGATGAAGAAAAGCAACGCCAGACACTTTGACTTTGTAACCATTCATTTTCAAAACGAAATACAAAGTGTTTTATCCCCTCAAAAAGCAGTTTTAAAATTAACAAGTTCTTTTCCAAAACAAATGTATAGACAATGTATTACAAATATTAAGCAGTCTCGAGGGTATTGATCAGCTTGACCACAAGACATGATAGCAACAGTGCTAACTGTAACTCCAACTTGTGGCATTTTGTTTTCCAATCCATAATTTTTAAACTCAAAATCAAGTTATATGTATTAGGCATTGTCTTCGATTGTGAAGATCAAGAAAGAGTGCAGTATATCACTTGACCATGTAGACCCATATCCGACTTGCATATCTTGTCACATCCAATGCGGTTTGAACTGTTGTCCCGGGGGTCAGCTTAGGTACAGAGGAAAGAAAAACGTATAGTGCAAACAAAAGTTTTTTTTATAATTTTTTTTTCAGACACTATAACCATTCACAACACCGGTATTACTTAGTGTTTATAGAAATCTAAACTTTGCACTTTGTAGCCAAGTAGAAACGAAACTAATTCTCTTTCATGAACATTTCTCGCTCAGCTTAGCTCGTGCACAATCTTCTCTTGCCTCCATGTCCTCACAATGCTGACAAGCCCTTCTACCGCTCAACTAGCCGCCCAGTCCCAGCTCCAAATAATAAGAAAGAAAAGTTTTACAAATTTATGGGAATGGTTCGGAAAAGAGGAAACATGTGTGCCTCCCTCCATAGGGGCGGGACGGCCTACAGCCAAAGATGTCTGGCGCCCTCGACGCTGCCACACGAAGGGTCCACTTTATGAGTTTCATGTCGAGGAAGTCTCTGTTTCACAGGACAATCAAGTCCAATTGGTGAGTACATTTGTAGGCTAGTTAGTGTAGTGTGGTCACAGGACAAGGAAGTCCAATTGGTGAGTACATTTGTAGGCTAGTTAGTGCAGTGTGGTTACAGGACAATGAAGTCCAATTGGTGAGTACATTTGTAGGCTAGTTAGTGTAGTGTGGTCACAGGACAATGAAGTCCAATTGGTGAGTACATTTGTAGGCTTGTTAGTGTAGTGTGGTCACAGGACAATGAAGTCCAATTGGTGAGTACATTTGTAGGCTAATTAGTGTAGTGTGGTCACAGGACAATGAAGTCCAATTGGTGAGTACATTTGTAGGCTAGTTAGTGCAGTGTGGTCACAGGACAATGAAGTCCAATTGGTGAGTACATTTGTAGGCTAGTTAGTGTAGTGTGGTCACAGGACAATGAAGTCCAATTGGTGAGTACATTTGTAGACTTGTTAGTGTAGTGTGTTTTATCATTTTAAAAAACCCCATAGTTTACATACTATTTTAAATTTTTAAAAAGTAGATTTCCATTTCAAACACATTAGAACAGACTTGTTTATATCTAAAACCATTTTCTTGTGTTTCTTAATAGCCATGACAAGAAGTAATCTAGAAGTAACATTAAAGCTTTATTTCGTTAAAAGGGGGGTGGCGCATCATCCAGCTTATACATTATTATTTCAAGTGTGATTGCTTCTAATAAAAATGTCATAAGAATTCGCCTGTTTTTAAAATGATTTACTATCGTCTTTTATAGCAAGAAAAAAATCCAAATCACTGAGCTTTCTGGAATTGTATAACACACAACATAAAAAGCTGAACGTTTGAATTAATAATGACATTTTATTTATTAATTATATGAAGTGACTAATATCAGTCATAGTACTGACCTTGACCACATTAGATGGAACCGACTCATACCAAATTAGTAGCTATTCTAATTAAATGATTTGAGACTTTTAAGGTCTAGTAAATGAGAATTGCAAAACTAAGATCTAAATTGTTCATTAACTCTCGTGCACTAGTTTTGGAGAGATTTGGAGATAGCCTACGTATTCTAGCCGACCACTGTCTGGCTTCAAAGTAAAACCCCACCAATACAAATGTTTGATAGATGGTAACGATATGTTCATGTATTATTCCTTTCACATTGATGTCATTAGCTCGTCTGGGAAAGTTCAAATTATCATGTCATTTAATTACTTGCATTCATTTATAATTACAGTGTAACAAAAAATATATATCCCAGACCAATTATTTGCTTTTAAGGAAAAAAACTGAACATTAATACATTAAACATGCGTTGAAAAGTTTAATTAGATAAATAAAACATCAGCTTTATGTACATTCTAGAAGTTCAGAAGAAAATTAACTCAAACTATGTTGATGTGGAAATTTTTTATGATTGATATCTGTTGTATTAATCTATTCTCCATTGTGTTGTAGTCTAGGTTCGAACAAAATGAATACTACTTTAAAAAGCAACCTATGTTTATATTTAGTTCATTCTGATATAAGTTGAATGTATTTTCTAATTTGCTTCTAGCCACCACCATTAACTGAGGTCTCTCCTAGCCTACCAAAGGTGCGTGTGAAAATCTGCCCGATATGTCGACGTGTGCCAGTGGACCCAGTGACGCTAGAATGTGGTCATCTATTTTGTAGATTGTAAGACTTATTTATTTATTAGTTACCTCGGAGCTTTCGTCTCGGATGAAGGAGCCGGGCCTGAGCGAAGCAGGACGTTTTGGCGACGCCGTTTTGGCGACGCCGTTTTGGCCCCGCCGTTTTGGCGCGAAGGTCGTTTTGGCGCGAGCCGTTTTGGCGCGAAATACATTATGTACGTTTATTGTATTATTTCTTTTAAAAGAATTATTCATGTCTATGTTTTGCATGAGTGTTTGTGTTAAGACATATTTTTCACGTACTAAATGTAAATGTGTGTTTGTATTTCACATCATTTTCTTTAATAAACATTTTGGCTTGTGTATGTGTGTTTATTAAGAGGCACACTTTATTTTCAAAAAAGTTTTTTAAGATATTACTTTAAAAATTAAAAACAATATGAAACGATGAAAGACTAAAAATTGATGCAATTATTTGTTTACATTAACATTGGTTTATTTAATGACTGTACGGTATCTCCAGCTATACATACCAAACACTTGCTAATATAAGTAAAAATATAATACATGTACCATGTTTCTCAAAATACTTTAAGTTAAGTATACATAGACACCATGGTTATTCGCCTAAGTCGCTGGAATTCAAGGGTTCATTAAAAAAAAGCTACGTGCTCATTAAATTATCGTCAAATGATATCTCGCGCCAAAACGTCCCGTCGCCAAAACGGCTCGCGCCAAAACGTCCCGTCGCCAAAACGGCTCGCGCCAAAACGTCCCGTCGCCAAAACGGCGGCGTTAAAACGTCACGTACCGGGGCCTGAGCTAGTGGCAAAAAGTTGCACAGTCCAGACCAGAGCGGGAATCAGGGGGGGGGGGTGTCTTTGGTACTAATATCAGAGTGATGGCCGCCTGCTCATGGCTGCATTCTTATGTTCTTGCGAATTTCGGACGCTGGTTGCAGAAATAGAGCAAAGGATCCTGGCAATGAAATTTGGGATGCTAGGTTCTATGTGTCACATGCAGAGACCGCATCGCAAACGAAAAGATTAGAGTTAGGATTAATACAGCTATCGGACTGCACGGTCTGACTGAAGTTAAGGACTGAGGCTTTGTGGCCATATCGCAGGGTCCTCGGGGCCTCCAGGGCTTTCTGTCAGGGAACGCTGCCAGAGAGGGGGAGGCGGGTCGAAGAACTACGCGGGTGAATGGACATTGGGAAACTGGGGATTCTGTCCAGGGTGGGTGACAAAGAGGAATGGAGAAATGTGGTTATCAGATCGTGTGTGGTGCCCCAACACTTCAACTGACGATGGTGAAGACCTATTTAGAAATGGCCGATAGCTGTAGATGTAGCAGCTTGTTTCACGTACACGTCTATTTGTTGTTGTTTTTTGTTGTTGTTGTTCTAGGCTAGCCATTGCTTGAGACAGTTTAGTTAGAACAAGAACAAACCTAATCTTGCGAGAGTCAAACGTATAGACTGATCTGTTACTACCTGCCGCATTTGACATTGTGAACGTAAACACAACAATGGGATGTATCCAGCCAATAAACATGAGAGTTGTGAAGCAAGGCGAGACACTTCTCCCATCCCAGTAGGATATGCACTGTGTTTTCTTTTGGTCCACCACTCATAGCCCTCACCTTAATCTCTCTCTCTCTCTTTCACACTCTCTCTCTCTCTCTCTCTTTCTCATTCAGATATAGCCTATATATCTAGATGTCTAAATAAAAATCTAGAATTAAAATGACTAACCAAAAAAAGTTGTCCCTTGATTTTTGTAGCGATTGAATTTCTTCCTTAAGAACTGATTAGGTTCGAAAGACCTATTTTTTATTTGAGGACACTTAAACTGAATTTTTGCTCCTAAATGTTTGTTTTTTTTAAATTTACTGTTAGCTAAGATATTCTCATTGTAATGAATCTCCCAAGCTTAGATTATGATGCAAATCTCTTCTCTTCTTTTCTCGTTAAGATGTATCGCCAAAATACGCCCAGTGTTGTTTCAAGACTTTGCAGAAAGCATTAAAGACCACAGAACAATGATTCGCTGTCCTTTTCCGTCTTGCCAATACCTGATGCCAGTTCGTCCCATTGTCAATGGAGATTTTAGATTCAACAAGATTCACCCTGATGATAGAGTACAAGTCACTGAAAGTAAGTCACATCATCACTCTCTGTCTTAGTGCACTAATCAAATCATACAGTAGAAGGCAGTACTGCGACCTAATAACAGCAGATTCGTCATAATAATAATAATAATAATAATAAAGCTTGTCTTCGAGTCTGAAGATTAATGAGATGTGCAGTATGTCTCGTGGCTACGCAGCCCCAGCTGTGACCTACATATTTTGCCACTCCAAGTAAGCATAACCATTGTCCGTCGGTGGTCGATTAAGATTTTCTTTTCGCCGTCTGCTTCTGTCCTCAACAGCGGATTTTCTTTGGGTCTCAAATGTGTATCCCTCGGCCTTTGTGAGGTCATGATTTTGTTATAAGTAGTAATAGTAAAAGTATGTCAGTCAGATGATGATCTTGTGGCGTTTTCCTTTCTTTAGCTTGTCGCTAACGTGTCACGTGTTTTCATTCTACATATTGAAATACTTTTTTTTTAAACAATTTTGTTTTGCCGATAAGATTATTTTAGTGCCAGGTGTCTGCAATCAAATGTGGACTAGTGTAACGCTATCATGATCTACATTGTTTTGTTGGTTTGATTCCAGTCAAACACCAGGTTGAACAGTCTTCTCGGGTTAGTGACGTGTCACACAGTCTACTGTGACGGGGCACGTTTTCGCATAGAAATTCTATCCTTGTAATAAAAGTGTTAGATAATTTGTCGGATGGCTCGTCCGTCTCATACCAGTGGCAGGGTTTTGTTTTCTATTGTACTGTGACAAACTCATTTCATCACATTTATAGTCAAACTGAGGAATAATTTATGATTGAAGTGAAGACTCTCTCTCCAGCGTATCTTTACAATGTATGGTGTGGACACTTTTCTGTTTGTAAATTCTAAAGATGACATCTCTCATCAAGATGTACACAATGTGGCTGGTGTCACGCGTGAAGCGAAGGATATACAATTCCACCGGTACATCACTTGTGAACATGTCAGTGATTTGAGACGTCACGTTTGGCAAAGTATTTGTTACCTCGTATCTGAAGTCTGGCCTTTATTTCCTCAAATGTCAAGTCTTGCTTTTCTTGAAGTCTATGTGTTTTCAAAGAACTTTTTGTAGAAACAGATCGATCTAATGACGAGATTACTCTCATCTGATCATCTGAGATGGTAGGAGATAGCATTGTTAGACAATCAACACACATCAAAGGAAGAATATTCTTTCATTAGGGTGTTGTTTTTTTACAAAGCTTTATATCAACTCGCACTGTCTAGTTAAAAGTTTGTATACGTCATTTCTCCCACACCCTATCTCGGATCGAGTTGAAACTTTGCACAATTATTCATTGGTAGTACAAGACACGAATAAAAGAATTAACCAATTAGTCAATTAAATACTGGTAATTAATTATTTTGTTTGATAGCAGAAAGAGAAAGTAATTCTTCAGTATTCACAGTTATTGGAGCTCACAGCTCAGCAGCAAAACGCTGGCTAGAAGAAGATGTACACATTATAGACTCAAGACTATAATTACTAACGATTCTCAAAAACATTATTTTTTTTTTACATTAAAAAAGTTTCTAAAATCTTTTATTTATACTATTTATGTTGTATAATATATAAATATATATAATAATAATAATAATAATCTTTATTGTCCGTATCGAAATTTGTCTTACAATTTGTGCATTACACCAAACAAAAAAAACATTATAACTATAAGAAACCAAAGTGTACATTCACACCATAAGCACTCATAATTTACATGTGACAAAGTTTATACCAGATTGCTCTTATTTAATGATTTGATTTGCCAGGGGAACAAAAGAGTGTTTGTGTCTGTTTGTCTTTGCCATCGGTGTCTTGTATCTCTTTTGTGATGGTAAAATCACAAAATCCTGACACAAAGGGTGATTCTTTATTTCAAGGATCTTGTTAGCTTTTTTATACATGTTTGTCTCAAACAACTGCCCAAATGGGGTTTGTTTTTTGCCAATGATTTTGCCATCAGCATTTAGGATTCTATAAAGTTTATTTTTATTTTTAATGCTCAGATTGCCATACCAGGCAGTGATATTGAAACTTAAAATATTGCAGATGTGAGCGTGATAAAACATAGCCAAGGCCTTTTCGCTAACATTAAACGAGGACAGTTTTCTTAGTAATCGTAATCTTTGCTGCCCTTTTTTGCTGATATAATCAGTATTTGCAGTAAAATTTAGTTTATTGTCTAGGATAGTACCAAGGTATTTAAAGGTTTGCACTATTTCAATAGTCTCTCCAGCTACAGAAACAATATCATTTTCCTTCTTTTCCCTACGAAAATCGATTATCATTTCTTTGGTTTCTTTTACATTTAATAATAAAAAATTTTCTTTACAGTATTTTTCCATGTGTTCTATTTCTTTGAAATACTCATTTACGTCTGAGCTCTCTGAGAGCAGGACAAGAAGAGCCGCATCATCAGCGAATTTTGTGAAGGAGCAAAAAGGACTATATTTATTTATGGATAGATATAGATATATGAATTTAAATACAATACATAAATAAAAGCGGTTTCATAATTTGTGTTTAATTATTAAATGTGTCTCGTCTAACATCACACTATATTGTGTAATGTGTGTTGAATCCCTTAACAAACTTGAGCCTATCAGATTGGATGGCTGTCTTTTAACACTGTGGCTGTTTGGCCATCTCTGTTGACTTGTTATCGAGCGAAACAGTTTTTTTCTCTTCGAGCTTGGACCCATAATAAAACAAACAAATAAAACAATCGAAAAGCTAGATGTCAAACTTAGAAATAATGACAAGATTGCCTCAAGTCGGCCATTGTTAGAGACAGAAGAACTACCCATAATTTTGTTAATTTCTGTATTTGGAAGCAACTGATTTAATCGTCACTGTCAAATATTTCCTACTAATAGCATAATGCATGCATTTATAAAAAAACATGGTTCTGAGTGTGTCCTTTAGGTCTGGAGTTAGTTTAAGCTCGTCATGTGTCCTTTAGGTCCTGGAGTTAGTTTAAGTTCGTCATGTGTCCTTTAGGTCTGGAGTTAGTTTAAGTTCGTCATGTGTCCTTCAGGACACTTCAGGCCTGGAGTTAGTTTAAGTTCGCCATGTGTCCTTTATGTCCTGGAGTTAGTTTAAGTTCGTCATGTGTCCTTTAGGTCTGGAGTTAGTTTAAGTTCGTCATGTGTCCTTCAGGACACTTTAGGCGTGGAGTTAGTTTAAGTTCCTCATGTGTCCTTTAGGTCTGGAATTAGTTTTGGTTCGTCATGTGTCCTTCAGGCCTGGAGTTAGTTTAAGTTCGTCATGTGTCCTTCAGGCCTGGAGTTAGTTTAAGTTCGTCATGTGTCCTTCAGGCCTGGAGTTAGTTTAAGTTCGTCATGTGTCCTTCAGGCCTGGAGTTAGTTTAAGTTCGTCATGTGTCCTTTAGGTCTGGAGTTAGTTTTGGTTCGTCATGTGTCCTTTAGGTCCTAAAGTTAGTTTAAGTTCGTCATGTGTCCTTTAGGTCTGGAGTTAGTTTAAGCTCGTCATGTGTCCTTCAGGCCTGGAGTTAGTTTAAGTTCGTCATGTGTCCTTCAGGCCTGGAGTTAGTTTAAGTTCGTCATGTGTCCTTCAGGCCTGGAGTTAGTTTAAGTTCGTCATGTGTCCTTCAGGCCTGGAGTTAGTTTAAGCTCGTCATGTGTCCTTCAGGCCTGGAGTTAGTTTAAGTTCGTGTGACAAGTCGGATTAAAGTATTGGCCGTTTTGGGTGTCTAGGGGATTTTTATGGTTTGAGAATCCTTACTTGCACATATAAACTACAAGCACAGCGTTATAATGCAGGCAACGAATGCTGTATTTAGTTGTAAAATATGTACAGTTTATTATACAAAATAAGATAATGAAAGGTGAAATGCTGTACAGTTGCTAGTATGGGATCTAGCTTATTTACATATATAAGACTATCATCATCAGATATTGGAACCAAGTGGTCTGAGTGTCATTAGGCTGGTTGCTTAGCTTTTGGTCCGGTGCTGCACTGGTGAGACGGGTGTGGCTGGTACTGATGCTGTCTGCTGGTGGGCTGGCGTAGTAGATCCAGGCTCCGTGTGCAGTCCAACTTGTATGGTTGCAGAGCTAAGCTGCGTCTACCAATCAGTCAGGCCAGTGACGAGTCTGTGGCTAGCGTTGTTACTTGGACTCTTGAAGGATGAGTAGGTCTGATGTCTACAGATCTGGTGCCAGCAAATCTGCTATCAGCTTTAGGTTGCTAAGATTTCAGGCGGGTGTAGCCTATAGATAAAAGCACCAATCCAAGTGAAATAAGGGAATGAAAATAGTCTAGAGCTCAAGCAAGAGATAGATGTGCTCCCTGTGGGCTCTCCAGCGTGAATGAGATCGGACGATGAAGTTTGTCCATATACACGTGGATAGAAAGGGGGGGGGGGGGTGAGTGGCGGTAGATAAGTGCAAAGGTGGTCTAGACTATCTGGCGTCTTTGACAAAGAGATCCTCGCTTGACCGTGACGGCGTTTCCGGGAGATAGACATTGCGCGAAGGCGCGAGTTGAAAGTCCAGGAAATCAGCCCAGGTGGTCAGGTGGATTATGAAGGGGAGATTATCAGAGCTCGGCACATCAAGGGAGATTATACCTTGATAAAGGCTAGTGCCAGACGAACAGCGTTGCCCGAGGCGTTGAGTTGAATGGGCACTTTGAAGTGACCAGCCGCTCCCGGAAGGGGGGGGGGGTCAACGGATGTTTGCCACAATAGATGGAGGGAGTGTACTCTTGTCAAGAGTCTAGTGTGACACGTGTCAAGGCGGGGATAGTAACATGTGACATCGATGCCAAAGGGGTGGGGTTGGATTGGAGGGGTGGTGGCTGTGTTTTTAGCGCTTGATCGCAAAACTAGTAAAATTGGCGACTAATAGCGTGCAAATAAATTAATTAAATGCTTAGACCTGAGTGATATCTTGAGTAAGCTAAAACGGTTCGTCACAGTTCGTCATGTGTCCTTCAGGCCTGGAGTTAGTTTAAGTTCGTCATGTGTCCTTCAGGCGTGGAGTTAGTTTAAGTTCGTCATGTGTCCTTTAGGTCTGGAGTTAGTTTAAGTTCGTCATGTGTCCTTCAGGCCTGGAGTTAGTTTAAGTTCGTCATGTGTCCTTCAGGCCTGGAGTTAGTTTAAGTTCGTCATGTGTCCTTCAGGCCTGGAGTTAGTTTAAGTTCGTCATGTGTCCTTCAGGCCTGGAGTTAGTTTAAGTTCGTCATGTGTCCTTTAGGTCCTGGAGTTAGTTTAAGTTCGCCATGTGTCCTTCAGGCCTGGAGTTTGTTTTGGTTCATCATGTGTTCTTCAAGTCTGGAGTTAAAGCTCCTCGTGTGCAAGTCTGGAGCTAGCTCATTATTCGAGGGTAAATCAGATTTCCTTTCGTTTACATGTGTAGCCATTGTTTGAATGAATATTTTGCCTTCACGAAATAAGAGACAGCAAGATTTGGGACTTTTGTTGTCAAGCCTCTGGATATCTATCCTGGAACTCGATAGTACTGCTGCTGAGAAGTTCTAAAGATGCTGAGCTCGACTTCTTTGTTACAATTTTGTATTCAGCTAATGAATAGAAGTGGACAAAATGTTTTCTTTGAGTTTCTGGGTTTATTTTGTTTAGTTGCAAGTTTTTGACAGCGTTTCCTGTCGAACAGACGCTAAAGTTCAAAACAGTATTTTGAAATCTTTTTTTTTAAGCATGTTTTCGCGCCTTTTTTGAAAGAGTCGCTTCATTGTACTTCTTTGTACAGTACAGACACAAATGTTGATACACTCTACAGACACACTATTTGGGGTTGGACTTGGCATGTTTCTTTTTTAACATGTATGATTTGTGTCAGGGTCGACCTTACAAATTGCGGGGCCCAAGTTAATGGAATCTTGCGAGGCCTCTCTTCTACATTTATTTTACAATAACAACTTGTATTATTAATTAGATCATCATATCAACATTTATTATACAACTTGCATAGGCGCCAGTGGGTTAATTACAGTCAATCGTTTGATACACTAGATATGTTAAACCTTTAAGTCCTACATCTTTAAAAGCCTATGACAAAAGCCATGACTGATAGTCACCGTCCCGAGACATGACGTTAAACTGCGCTTCTCTTTCCTTAGCACTTTTGGAGCTCAAAAGTGCCCTACTTCTTTTCTATCATTGTGTCTGCCTCCTCTTTTTCTCAGTCTGCCTTCTTTGATCATCACTCTGTCTCATAATCTTTAAAATCTCACTACGTCCTAGACCAGTCTGTTTGCCGTGGACTGCGACGGGTAAGGGGGGATTAAGAGATCCTGGTGTTTGAGTAGGTGGCTATCTGAGGATAAACCACAACAACACAATACTTTGGCTCCAAGTTCCCATAGACCTGAGGCCCAGATGGCCCGCTCTGGGTCAACCGGCTGGTCATGCCAAGCTACCAGCATATGTCTTCGAAGAGAGGGCGGTGGCTGGAGGGTCAATCAGGGAGCTGCTGTATCGGACACATGCCCGATGCAGCAGCTGACTGAGTATAGCACCTGTGTAACCCTGGCGGGCTCATTCTGGACATCCGAATGACCCGTCCCCTTGTTGGACTCGATGGCGGGTGGGGAGCACAGGTGCCGAACTAACAAAAATATATATATGGATAAAAACAAAACACTTGCCCCAGACTTGTGTCTGGGCAAGAGACGCCGTATTGATGCAAAAATAGGAAGAGGCCACAAAAAGCTGTGCTACCTGGCCATCATTTCTGGTGGTTAAGTGAACAGAGGAGGGGAAAAGTCTGACAAAGATGAGCCCTTTTGTCATCTACAAAGGACTTAAGTCAGTAGTGGGAGAGCCCAAGAGTGTGTCTAAGCTACACAAGACTTTGGAACTTCTAGTAGAAGTTGATAGCAATATACACTCTGATGGGCTTTCACGATGCAGGAGAGTCTGTGATCTCCAAGTGGAAGTCATGCCACACAAGAGTCTGAACACCAGCAGAGGTGTAATCAGCTCTAGGGACCTACTGGAATGTTCGGAGAAGGAAATAGTGGAGGGCATTGAACGAGTCAACCATGCCCGGCGCATTACCAGGCGCAGGGATGGTGAGGAGGTCAAAACAGCCACTATTATCCTCACATTCGGAACTAGGACACCGCCAGAGTATGTGAAGGCAGGATACCTACGAGTTCCAGTGAGGCTCTACATACCTAACCCCATGAGGTGCTTCAAGTGCCAGGATTATGGACACGGCGCGGCAGTCTGCAAGAGGAACACTGTGTGTGCCAGATGTGCTGGAGAGGGTCATGAGGACAAGAGCTGCACAGCCCAGTTCAAATGCCCAAACTGTCACGCTGACCACTCAGCCTACTCCAAGGACTGCCCTGTGTGGAAACAGGAGGTTGCCGTGCAGGAGTACAAGGCAAGAAATGGATTTACCTTCAGCCAGGCGAAATCGGCTGTATTGGCCCTACCCAAGGGCCAATTTGGCTTGACAAAGACCTACGCCCAGGCTGTTGCTAAGATAGGAAGATCCATAGCCACACAGACAGACACATTGACCCCACCACCCCCTCCTCCTCCTCCAACTCAGAAGAAAACACCGCCAAAGAACACACCTCCGAAGAAAAAGGAAAGCCCTGTTGTCATGCTAAAGAACAGGTTCTCTGTGCTCACTGATGAGAGCATGGAGACTGAGCAGCATGTCAAAACCAACACTCCGGGAGAACCCGGAGACATCATGTCTGACACAGGTTCTCCTCAGAGAACCCAGCCAGACACCCCAACCTCTACCGAATTAGAGGTTGACCAACTCCCTAAGGGGAGAAATCAAAGCAGAGAGGATACCCGAGGTGAGAGAGGAGGAAATAACCTCCGCTCTAACCAGAGGGATCTCCCCTCTAACCAGAGGGATCTCCCCTCTCCAGAGAGAAAGACTTCCCCCAAAAGGGGGTTGTCCTTCTCTCCATCCAAACCCAAGAATAAAAATACCAAGGTCACTGGAATAAAGGGAAACCCCTCCGGGGGCCTCCCAAGGCCAAATAGCTCCAAGTAGGTCATTTAGAATAAGCCATGGATTCCAGAATTGTAGAGTGGAATTGTAGAGGCCTCAAGGCCAATTACGAGGAAATACAGCTACTGATGGACTCTGAGACTTCTGTAGCTGTCTGCTTACAGGAAACATTTCTGAAAGATAGCATCAGTTTCCGAAGCTACAGTGCTTACAGCTAGAATGTTAAGGATGCAGAGAGAGCATCAGGTGGATTCTGTATCCTTGTGAAGGACAGCATCCCCCATGAGAGGGTAGAACTACAGACCACATTACAGGCCGTAGCAGCTAGGATAACCCTTCACGAGGTTATCACTTGATGCAGCCTGTATCTACCACCAGGCGCTCCATTAAACCCAACAGACATGGAAGACCTATTGAAACAACTCCCCCGGCCATGAAGACTACAACAAACCGTTCACGCTTGAGGAACTGAGGGAATCGCTGGACAAGTCACATGACACAGCGCCTGGAGAAGATGAAATCCATTACCAGTTCCTCAAGCACCTTCCCGAACCCTCATTGGAGTCCTGCTAGGGGTCTATAACTGTGTGTGGAAAACAGGCGCTTTCCCAAACAGCTGGAGGAAAGCCACAGTTATACCGATACCTAAACCGGGAAGGGACGGCTCTGACGCAGCTAACTATCGACCAATAGCACTAACAAGCTGCATCTGCAAAACCATGGAAAGAATGATTAACAGTAGGCTGGGCTGGTACCTGGAGAGGAATTAAGAGATCTCCAACTACCAGTGCGGATTCCGGCAGGGGCGGACAACAACTGACCACCTGGTAAGGCTGGAAGCTTATATTAGAAATGCATTACTCAGAAGAGAACATCTAGTAGCTGTATTCTTCGATATAGGCCTATGACACAACCTGGAAACATGGCATTCTACGTGACCTGGAGCTTATGGGGCTTAAGGGACACCTCCCCCGTTTTGTGGGGGAATTCCTGAAAGATCGAAAATTTCAGGTTCGAGTGGGCAACTCCGCTTCTGACACTCATGACCAGGAAATGTGTGTACCCCAGGGCAGCATTCTGTCAGTCACCATGTTCAACATTAAAATAAATAGCATCATAAATGCGCTGTCCCCTGGCATAGAGTGCTCTTTGTATGTTGATGACTTTGTCATTTTTACTTATGGGAAAAACATGAACACCTTAGAAAGAAAATTACAGTTATGTTTAAACAAAATTCAGGGTTGGGCAAACGGTAATGGTTTTCAATTTTCAGACTCTAAAACAGTTAGTATGCATTTTTGTAATCTAAGGAGACTCCACCCAGACCCTGAACTATTTATACACAAAAAGAAGATCCCTGTCTTGAAAACTACAAAATTTTTAGGACTCACCTTAGATTCCAAATTTAATTTTCTCCCCCACATTAAGGAACTTAAGAAGAAGTGCCAAAAGTCATTAAACATACTTAGAGTACTCAGCCATACGGACTAGGGAACTGACAGAGATACCTTGCTGCATCTTTATCGGAGTCTAATTCAATCCAAGCTAGACTACGGATCCATAATATATGGAGCAGCAAGGAAGTCGTACTTAAAAATACTGGAACCAATACAAAATGCTGCCCTGCGTCTCTGTCTCGGCGCGTTTCGTACATCACCTATCCCAAGTCTCCATGTGGAGGCTGGGGAACTCCCCATGGATATAAGAATGAAAAAGCTTGCAATGCAGTATATAGTCAAGCTAAAATCCAACCCCACGAACCCTGCTTTCAACTCCATATTTAACCCCACAGAGGTAGAATTATAAATCGAAGGCCTATCGTCATACAGCCGTTGGGCCTTCGAATGAGAGAACCCATCCAAAATTTAACCCCACCCTTTGACCAAATCTCTAAAATAGAAACCCATCAGAATCCTCCTTGGCTAATGAATAAACCCAAATTAAATTTATCCCTCCTTAATTTCAAAAAAGAAAATACAGACCCAAGCATACTACAAGTCCACTTTAGGGAACTGCAGGAGAGCTACGGACATTGTGGCACCATCTACACAGACGGATCCAAAATGGATGGAAAGGTCGCGTGTGCCTGCTCCTTTCGGAACAAAACAATCTCCCGTAGACTCCCCGATGGCTGCTCAATCGTTACGGCCGAATTGCATGCAATATCGCTTGCACTTATGGCCGTTAAAGCATCAGAAAGGAGGAAATTTATAATCTGCTCCGACTCCAAATCTGCATTGCAAGCTTTGGGGCGGATGAAGACTGACATCCCATTGGTACATAAGAGCCCGAAGCTGTTGGACCAAATAACAGCCGACCGTAGGGATGTCACCTTCATCTGGGTCCCCTCCCATGTTGGCATTGAGGGAAACGAAGCCGCAGACAGAGAAGCAAAGAGAGCCCTAAATCATGCGGTGTCAGGAACCCAAATTCCCTGCTCGGACCTGAGACAAAATATTGCCTCTGCCACATATCGAGAGTGGCAGAACCGATGGGAGGCTGAGACTCACAATAAACTCAGGCAGATTGTGGCGGATGTCAGGTGGCGGCCCACATCTAAGGGTCTGACAAGGCGTGGTAGCACGACCATGTCCAGACTTAGGATTGGCCACACCTACATCACGCACTCTTTTGTGCTGAAGAGAGACGAGCCCCCACTTTGTGAGTACTGTGACTCTCGCCTCACCGTGGAATATATCCTCGTTGATTGCCCCCAGATACCAGGATGTCAGGGAGAAATATTTTAGAGCCACTAACTTAAATAAACACTATTTGATAATGTCGACCCTGGGAAGGTACTGGGCTTTATCCGGGAAGTGGGGTTATCTACGAAGATCTGATTTATGAATTTGTGAACATGTACTATTTACATTAGATTTTTACCAAATAATTAAATTTTTACTATTTTTACTATTTTAACTGTGAATAGACCTTGATTTTAATGATAGGACTGTATAGAATTTGGCCCTTGTTGTTTAGAGAGAGAGTAGTCCTTAAGGGACTGCAGGCACGACATGGCCTAAATTGTGCCGATGTGCCTAAAATCAAAATCAAAACAAATTACTGATAGTCATATGCTAAATGTAAAATGCGGTGCCCCTACCAGGCCCAGGGCCCAATTTTCGGAGCAATATGTAAAATTAGCCATTAGGGCTTTAAAAGAGGCATCAGTATTGGAGGTGAAAAGCTAACTAGTGTTAACAGCGTCAAATACCTCGGAGCTATTGTCTCAGATGAGGGAACAAAACCCGAACTATTGGCCCGAATAGCACAGTCCACAGCAGCCCTTTCAAAACTTAAAATAATATGGAAAGATAAGGGCTTAGCCCTCGGCACCAAAATTAGACTGATGCGCTCTCTGGTCATGGCCACATTTTTATATGCTTGCGAGTCGTGGACGTTGAATGCAGAGCTAGAGAGGAGGATCCTAGCAATGGAATTGAGATGCTACAGAAGGATCCTAGGCATCACATTCAAAGACCGCATCACAAACCAAGAAATCAGAGACAGTGTTACTGTAGCGATCGGAGCCCATGACGACCTGCTAACTATTGTAAAAAGACGAAAGCTTAAAACCTTTGGCCACATTACAAGATCTACGGGGCTCGCAAAGACCTTTCTTCAGGGAACATTGCCAGGGAAAAGAAGAAGAGGCAGACAGAAAAAGCGATGGGAGGACAATATTAAAGAATGGACGGGCCTGCTATTGAGAGAGGTTCTAAACAAGGCAAAAAAAAAGGGAGGAATGGAGAAAGACGGTCGACAAATCTTGCCTGGTGCCCCAACGGTCCAACAGACTAAGGGATAGGTAAAGGTAAAGGTAAAAGGTAATAGTCATGAGCTTTTTACATTTTAAAAATCATTTATAGCACCATATAGATAATTAGTGAGTTTTATTCTTTAAAAATCATCTTTTCAAGTGTAACATATGGTAGCTCAAGTGTACAAACATTTAGGCTCACAACTAACTCGCTTGCTCATGTTTTTATTTCAGTACCGCTGTGTGAGCTGGAGGCTTTGAGAAGCTTTAGAGTTAGCGTCGACATAGATTTTACTAAAAAGTATAAATCTGATATCTTCGGTGGATTTCTGGATATTTGATCAGAACGTAGATAGTAGGACCAGATGTGACCCAACTAGCTGAGTGTCGACATGAAACTTTGGGGTCGACAGCGTCAAGTCAGCACGGTGTATATAAAGCAAATGTAAACAAACGATACATTGTAGTTATTTTTGTTAACAAAGTTTTCTATCTAATTATTTACAATTGTTCTAATTAGCTTGGAAACTCTTCATGGAACTTCCGCAGTACACCGATCTCAAAAACGACTCTAATGATATGTCTAGACAATTATTGACAGTTTACGTGCAAGTTTGTGAACAAAACTCTGATTTGACTCTGTGTTATAATTCTCAGAAAAGAATCTTAAATTTGGTCTGGAGTTCTAAGCTCATAAACATCTTGAAAATACATACGTCAGCGGTGTTCATGTATGCATACATTTAGGAGTTAAATAAATGACTAGACGTTTATGAACATTTTTCGCATTGTCTTGTAAGTCTGGATCTAGTCTATATGCATATCACCAAATAGAACCGCTGTACTTTATATCTAAATCAAGTTTTCTAGTAGAGACTACTGTCCTTGGTACCAAGCTGTATCTCTATAGCATCTCATTTCTGCCTCCTCCAACAGAGACCATTTGTTATATAAGGCCTGAACACTGACCTGCAACGTCACAACATGTGGGCAGTTTATACCAATAGCTCCAACTATCCCAACGTCTTGCCCATCTTCTTGGCCTCTGCTTCCAAATCGCGACGCCATGTAATCCTGGTCCGTGCCCTCTTTCTCTTTCCTTAGGGCTTCCAGGTGAAGGCTTGCCCTGCAATGTTGTATGCAAGCTTGCGAAGGGTGTGACCATCTCTAGCGTCTCTGAAAGATATCTACTTCAATGGGCTGCTGGTTTGTTCTTAGCCCCAGTTCCTCATTCTAGATGAGCCACGTATCACCAAACTAGAATTGGATAGACTCTGAGTAGATTTATATATGTGTGAAACCAGGATTTCTTATTCGGGAGTGAGGGATTGGTGCGTGGTAGAAATGTTTCCTTTTAAAAAAAAAAAACACTCATGAAATATTTAGTAAGAGCAAAGTAATTAATCATACAAAACATTAGCTCACAAAGGAGAAATTATCTTTTTTAGCGGCCCCCCGAAAGGGAGAAAGATGCTATTAGTTATTAGTTTTGTGTGGAATGTCTGTCCGTCCGTCCGTCCCGTTTAGATCTCGTAAACTAGAAAAGATAGTGAAAATCCGACATCATAGTATTTTATACCATTCAAAGTTCTGATGTAACGGCTACAATAGTAACAAACACGGAAGGCTCTTTAGTAGGAGAGATGACTATTTACCATATTCTAACACATTTATGCAAATGGTTTTAGATTTTTTTTTGTCAAAAAAAATTTTTTTTTACATTTGTATTGCTAAGTTAAGTAAGTTCTGTCATACTAAATACTACTTTTACATTTAAAAAAATTTAAATTGAAAAAATCTATAACTATAGAACACATAACTAAAGGAATTTTTTTTATGGAAATGTTTTTTTCTTGAGGATTCAAATAAGAGATTGACCCTTTACAAAACTATTTGATCAAAAAGATAATCATTATATGAAATCAGTTAGGCCAGGTTCAGATTTTTACATTCACTTTCACCTATCCCTTGGTCTACTGGACCGTTAGGCCACCACACAAGATTTGTCAACCTTCTTTCTCTATTCTTCTCTGTCATTTGCCTTTGATAGAATTTCATTCTGATATTCTTTCTGAAAATATTGAAACCTGCCTTTTTAACTACCTGGGTGGACCACTTCGGGGGCCGATTTTGAGTTTGTCTTTCCACACAAACTGTCTTTGTACCTTTTTTTTTGTTTTGTTTTGTTTTGTTTTTTTTTTTTTTTTGGTTTATTGTTGTTGTTGTTTTTTTTTGTTACTTTAGTGTAATTCAAAAGTTGAACTTGATCTTTAATATTTCAAAAACTGTGACACTATTTTTTTTAATGAAACATTATTACGAATTCATTGTTAACTTTAAAAAAAGTTTTAATTCTCTGAAACCTGAGCTTAGTCACAAGGAACATAGATTAGAGTTCAGAT
The DNA here is from genome assembly GCF_947242115.1 of Biomphalaria glabrata. Lineage (NCBI taxonomy): Eukaryota > Metazoa > Mollusca > Gastropoda > Planorbidae > Biomphalaria > Biomphalaria glabrata. Next base: position 16,453,696 of record NC_074714.1, on the reverse strand, counting down.
GTAACCAAATAGATTTGTAAGCAGTGTAATCTCATTAAATTGAAACCATATACATGCAGATAGGTAACACAATTGTTAGCTTAATAGTAAACATTTCATTAAAATGACTAATTAGAATGTTCATACTATATAGCTATTAGATTTATTACAGCTGAGGAGAAATATATAGCAATAGTATATGTATTGTCTGGCTTAACTATTGAATTTAGAATGAAAGTGATATTTGTAATGTAACTTGACTTGAGTAGCTCCTATAGAACTCTACACTAAATAAAGTTTAATCTCCAGTGAGATGAAAACAATTATTTTATTATTATAGACATTTCTGTTGGCTGTATACACAAATGTTATATCTTATTAATATTTAGTTGTTGATTTTTTTTTCTCCTGACAAACAAAACCCATAATACGTCCTCTGTTACTTGTGTTGCTGATGTATTAATATAATGTAACTTCATCTGAGAGATGGACATCGATCATGTCTGGACCTGGTTAGAGACAGACAATGTTAATTACAATTTAACCTTTAATTTAGATATTGGGTTCTCTTTTAATTGGAACAAGAAAATGGTCAGTTTCTTTCTGAACTCATAGTGTAGATGGCAATAAAAGGCAATATGTTATGTTTATAGTTTAATTAAGTTATATACGGTCTCTCTCTCTCTCTCTCTCTCTCTCTCTCTCTCTCTCGTCTCTCGTGTCATGATAATGTAATCATTCTGTGGGCTTACTTCAGTCGTAACGACTATGGCTCATTTCGTAGAAACTTTGTCTTGTGACTGTGGAGCACTATTTTGGAGAGACACTTCCGTCCACATATATCGCAGCTTAAGGTGGCTTTCACTTTGGTGTTAGAGGAGCCAGCCATTTTTCCTTTGGCACGCTTTTCTTCCACGGCTGAAGCCCAAATTTTTGTCCCAACCTATCGCTTTCTTGGTTATCATCTCTCTCCACATAGAGCTGCGGTCTAGGGCTATGTCTTCCCAATAGTCAGTATCTCTCTCCACATAGTGCTGCGGTCTAGGGCTATGTCTTCCCAATAGTCAGTATCTCTCTCCACATAGTGCTGCGGTCTAGGGCTATGTCTTCCCAGTAGTCAGTATCAATATTCACTGCTTTCATGTCCCTCCCCCTTTCCCAACTGGACCAGACAATTGACAGAATCACAGCGCATTGAGAAAGCTAAAAGCGAAACAAAAACAATTAGTAAATATATTTCTAATGGCACAGATTTATTATGTATAAGTATATCAATCATATAATTACGTGACTGATATAAACTAATTGATACAATTACATTTAATATATGCTTTGTTGTTGTTGTTTTAAGTATTTTTTAAAATGTTTTTCTTCTTTGTTTGTTTGTCTTTTTTGTTAATTTTTTTATCAGAAGGAAGTTTCTCTGTTGTTGTTTTTGTCTCTAAAACAATGCTGTCTCGGCTCGGTTCTCAATGGTGCGCACTATCGCGTGAGATGACTGTGTTCTCAGTGGTGCACACTGTCGTGTGAGATGACTGTGTTCTCAGTGGTGCACATTGTCGTGTGAGATGACTGTGTTCTCAGTGGTGCACACTGTCGTGTGAGATGACTGTGTTCTCAGTGGTGCACACTGTCGTGTGAGATGACTGTGAGTAGAACAGACAACAACAGAATACAAAAGTGCAAGATGATCTGTCAACTTCGTTTTTGAATAAATGCTCAAACTTTAGTGTGCATTGACTTTTTTTAAATTTAATACTTTGAGAATGACTTATTTTGTAGGCTACTTGATATTGATTATGATTGAATATGCTTTCCTTATCTATGACCTACTTATCAACATTAAACAGCACTGAATGTCAAATTGTAATAAATAGATCAATATGCTCACAATAATTGTCAAATAGTATTATCGACTATACTATTGAATTCCTATAGTTAGAGCTGCCACTCTATTTGGCTTTAATAAATGTGTGCAATGTACTTGGAATTGAAGGCAATGCTGCGCTGATATTCTCTTTTACTAGACACTCTGTATACCAAAGGATCTCTGATCTTAACGCACTACTTTTTGTTTCTAAAAGAAGAAGAAACCATTTTGTTCAGGATCAGAGTTTTGTTTTAATGAAAACTTTTTACATTAATGGATAAACAAAACTTGTATTCTATTTCAATGTTCCCATGTGAAGTGGAAATAGAACAATACAGTGCGATAAGTTAACAAAACACAAGTAAAACATTCGCCAGAAGTCAATGTCGATTGTTTACAATTCAGATGGAATGATCGTTTATGAAGCAGTTGATGTACTACAGACTGAGAGGTTGGTATGGGAAAACAAAACAACAAATTGAAGAGGACTCAAAATAATTAATAGAAAAGTGACTTCATAATTATAGTTTTCCAGATTTAAGTTCTTTTAGTTTGAAGTATTTATAACACTATTTCAGTATTCAATGAAATGTATACCCATGGGCAAGTCAAATAGTAAGTATAGACTATTATAAAGTAAAGGTGCACTTGAACACGACTTCAGTTGAATGATATCACTGGACATGAGCCTACAAGATGAGGCTAGTAATGCAGTACATGAGTGTTAAAGTCAAGTCGCCCTGCACACACCAGTCCACAAGTGTTACACTGCCAGGGGTTGTTCACGTTGTGCAGCCCCATGTGGAGGTGAAACAGGGTGACGTCCAAAAAGAGGATCTCGCAGTGCGGACAGTAACGAGCCTCTCCGGCACGCCCTTGTGATTCTGTTTGAGAACCTCTAGGAGGTCTCTCGTTCTGCTGGTACTCGAAACTCATTCTGTTCGATTTGGACGTGAAACACGTTCCGTTCATCCCAGTGAAGTGACTGTGGTTGAGTCTGTTGTTTTCGGTTGAGTCAGAGGTGTTAGCGTAGTAAAGATTACGATTGATGGAGCTTCTGTCTGTTTGTTCTTTGGTTTCATTTCCATCACGATGTCGTGTATCGAGGTCAGTGTTCTGTTTGATTGGAGCTGAGTACCAAGACGATCTCTCAAGTCCAGCAGCACGCTCGCGTCCAGTTCTGCTAAAATCCAGCGCTGACATTTCTTCGCCGGCGTCGTCTTTCGTTTTGCTGTTTTCTTCATCTGACTCTAGAGCTTCTACTGGTACCAGCACTGCTTCTTGAGCCATGATAGCTTCAAGATAAGGAATCGATCGTGTTTTATCTGAGTCTACTTTTGTTTCCCCAGATAAGTGAGCATCTTGTAGACTTGTTTCATTAGAGTGGATTTCCTTAGTTGAAGTCAATGGATGACTTGTCTCTTCTCGCAATCGTTTGGGATTGTTCGTCTTATCTATAGCAGCATCTTCTTTAGACTCATTGCTGTCACCATCGGCGCCTCGTTTTCTGTAAAACCCTGTGTCATAAAAATCCTTTTGTTGCTGTGTTTTGGAGCCATCTTTATTTTTGGAACAACCGTTGCTAAGCATCATGGCGTCGTCCGCAGAGAGAGGTCGAGTCTGTGCTGTGGCACCCACGGTCACGTCATGGGATACACTTTTAGGTCTGGACAGAGTTCGCCCTGATGTTTTTTTGGGAGGTGACCTCAGAGAAGACTCTATAGCCATGCGCTTAAGTTCAGCTACTCTCTCCGCAGTGAGCTCCCTGTCTTGGCTCTGCGTGTGTTTGACTTTTTTGTCTTCCCCTGTCCCAGACTTGCTACTCAATGCTGGGCATGGCCCGGGCGAAGTAGATGAAGACGAGTTGGATGAACTTGATAAAATCTGATTTTTGGACGACATGTTGATTGACACATCCGGCCACAGCACTCCTGACTTGTTTTCACTGTCTTCGTCTCGCGTGTGGTACATCACATGCATGGCCAGGGCGTCTTTGTTGCTGAACACCTCGCCGCACACACTGCAGCTCATCTGCTCTAGCATCGAAACCAGCGAGTTCGAAGATGAGGAAGACTGCAGACCGTACTCGTTCAAAAAGCGTCTGTACTGCTTTGGATCAACATAGACGCCAAAAGCATCAATACAAAACAAACTTCCAAAGTTTAAAGCTCGCTCGGCCATGGCCGTGTTTGATAAATCAATTTCATCTTTTGTGGAGATGCCGGGGGACGTTAAAGGCTGAATGCTTTCAGGAAGCATGCCTGGTGAAGGCATCATGGCCGCAGCCGCCTTGCTCATCACCGCGGCTTGATTTCTGAGGGCCATTAGCATGGCTTGTTGGCGGAGTTCTCGCTCAAACTTTTCTCTAGGGGTTGGGTTTTCAGGGTTTGGGGAGATCGCTGAGGTAGGTAGTGCAACGCACGACTCGTTTTTGGCCCTAAGAAGCATGTGCATGGCGTATGTGTCACGGCTTGAAAACACAACATCACAACCGTCACACCTGAAAGAGCTCTTGTCATTTTCAAAACCATGAATCCCGAAACGCCTTAGATCGATGCCGTCTGCTCCTAGGTTGCTTTTCAGCAAATCTTGGGCTGACATCGACCCTGAAAGAGTGGGATGACGACTGAGATCACCTGCTGAGGAGTTGAAGCTGATGTAATGTGAATGCGTCTTCATGGAGTAGCCTCCTCCTGGTGGTCGCCCACGTCTGCTGACGTAACGTAGTCGACCTTGCGGAAGGGAATTAGTCGTCTCAGTCGATACTTGGAGTTGAGCCCCTGCTTCGTCATTCTCATTGCTGACAGTTTCAACGGGCTCTTTCTTGACCACAACGTCAGCTACCTCCAGAGTGTCCATTGCCCTAGAGAGAGAACAAAAATAGCGCCTTTAAAACAGTGTTTTGATAGATCGATGTGCTCACAGAACAAAAAAAATGTATTAAAAAAAAACAAATTTGTCTGATAAAATGAAATGTTAACAATGTGAGAAAAGAAATTCAAAAACACACAGAAATAGCATTAAATATGTCGATCCGGTTTCATTTCTTTGGGTTAGATATTCATCAATGACAACTGTCATTAATAACATTCGGAAAGTTTCAGAGAATAGCATTAAAAAATAGATGTATCAAAACAATTATTTCTCAGAACTATACACTAACGTATAATAGCTATCTGACATGTTCTTTTTTTCAATTAAAAAAAAAAAGTATAAGTGAGAAAATTGTAGCTTCAAATCCATTTCTTCACATTATTCTTGACTTTTAGAAAGCGTGTCGTCCACTTCATCCGTTGTCACGTGATGCATTGCTGCATAAAACTCCGCGTGTCAAATGAGAACCAAGCGACGGTAGCTTCCCTTTTTTTAAAATGAGTTTTTGCCTAGCGCATCTTACATGCTCTAATAGCCTGCTCGAGGAGGTCTGGTCCTATCTAGCACATCTTACATGCTCTAATAGCCTGCTCGAGGAGATCTGGTCCTATCTAGCACATCTTACATGCTCTAATAGCCTGCTCGAGGAGATCTGGTCCTATCTAGCACATCTTACATGCTCTAATAGCCTGCTCGAGTAGATCTGGTCCTACCTAGCACATCTTACATGCTCTAATAGCCTGCTCGAGGAGCTCTGGTCCTATCTAGCACATCTTACATGCTCTAATAGCCTGCTTGAGGAGCTCTGGTCCTATCTAGCACATCTTACATGCTCTAATAGCCTGCTCGAGGAGCTCTGGTCCTATCTAGCACATCTTACATGCTCTAATAGCCTGCTCGAGGAGCTCTGGTCCTATCTAGCACATCTTACATGCTCTAATAGCCTGCTTGAGGAGCTCTGGTCCTATCTAGCACATCTTACATGCTCTAATAGCCTGCTCGAGGAGCTCTGGTCCTATCTAGCACATCTTACATGCTCTAATAGCCTGCTCGAGGAGCTCTGGTCCTATCTAGCACATCTTACATGCTCTAATAGCCTGCTCGAGGAGCTCTGGTCCTATCTAGCACATCTTACATGCTCTAATAGCCTGCTCGAGGAGATATGGTCCTATCTAGCACATCTTACATGCTCTAACAGCCTGCTCGAGGAGCTCTGGTCCTATCGCTTTTATAGACGTTTGGGGTAGAAGAAGGGATGTAGGTTTCCGTGCTGCCTTTGGGCGCTCAGCAAACACAACTCACCTCGAGCGGGTTTGAATTCCAGCCCCCTTGCTAGGTTACCAAGTAACTCATCTATCCTAATATTTCGAAGGGCTGGCCAGCAATCGAGTTACGGACCAAATCTGGCCCGCGTGCCGTAGTTTGAGCGTCACTGACTCAGTCCATTAATTCTGTGTGCTCTGTTATTTAGCTGGCCACACTACTCACAATTCAACTATTTGACCCTTGCAACGGGTTTTCCTTAAGTCACCGTGTTTGCTTGTTTATGGGCTTTCATTTTTAGAGTCAATACCTGCGCCTTTAACAACCAAACACTTTTTTTGATTCCCCATCCCTCACACTCCCACACAGGCACACCTCCTCCCCTCCTCATTTCTCCCGTAACCTTTTTTGTCTTCAATCTTCCTCCCTGGCCCAGCGTAGGTTGATGGGAGCAAATGTCCCCCCTAAACCTTGGTTGCATTATTCACCAGCTGAAGCCATTTAATAACCCAGTGCTTCGGGATGCATTCAACTATTCAGCAAGCCAACAAACAGTTGCAGTCTGAACATTGTCCACTAGGTTGCTGTTTACCATCAAACTTTTCACACTACTATTTCTGTCAGAGGATTTGTTTTTAAATGGAGAAAAATCAAGATTCAGCAAAAACAGAAATTTTTTTTTTTTTTCATCATGTCTTTCATTTTTTTTAATCAAAAGTACTGTTGGTTCTACTGTATGGGATAAAAGAAAAACAACTCCGAAGATTCGAATTAGAACTACATAAAAAGGAGGAGGGTGAGTTGGGGAAGCAAATGCAATTTTCAAGCTTCTTAAATAATAGAAGTATGAAAGCTCTTTGTTCAGTGAAAGCAAATTTAAAAACATAAAATATTTTAACAGCACAGTGGCGCGCGAGTAAATAAATGATGAGGACTGAGAGAGTGTGATGGCTAGGTCTGTCTGTAGGGGGGTGGGGTGGGGGGCACCGGACGTCTACTTACATTCATAGTGACACACACACTCAGTGTGTGTTTGTGTGTAGTTGGGAGAATGAGAGTTTGAAGACAAATTAGATTTGTTTTTAATTTATTAATTTGGGATAGATATTCTACAGTTATTTGGATATTTCTAGTTGCATAGTATTGTACACTAACTAGTACTGTCGGTCGTTAAAAGAAAGAAACACAAAATACACAGCACTTACAAAACTTCACTCAATTTCCTCCTACGTCATTATAGCCCAAGTAAATCTCTAGACTATCCTATTCAGAAATGAGCAGTACCTTAATTATTATTACAAAGCTTATATCTACTCACTCCGTCTGGATGTCTGGTACAACTTTTGTAAACGTTATTTTTCCCATTTCCCATTCTCGGATGAAGTTGAAACTTAACAAAATTATTCTGTGTTCCTAACCAAATGTGAAACAATTCTTTAAAAGCTTAGCCAATTAATTAATTTCGATTGATTCAATAAAGAGAGATAATTCTCACAGTGTTGAAAAATAAGGCTGTAAATGTGCAGCTATATCCCTTATACGTTTTTTTTTTTTTTTGCTTTTTTTTTAAGCCTGGCCAGATCTACATAGGTTTTTTTAGCGCCCCCAAAAAGGGAAAAGACGCTATTAGTCTTGTGTGGCCTGTCTGTCCGTCCGTCCCGTTTAGATCTCAGAAACTAGAAGATAAAATGAAAAATAGACATCATGACATTTAAGATTAATCAAAGTTCTGATGCAACTGCTACTTTTTTCTTTTCTCAAAGTGAACCATCTAATTTTTTAAATTATATATGCAAGCAGATTTTTCAAAAAATTACACCACTTTTCAAATAAAAAACTTCAGGGGAGGTAACTTTTTATAAAAGGTCATGAACTTCTTCAATAATAACTCAAGCTTCATTCATAGATTCGCGCATTGGTAAAAAAAATGCATCTAAGGTCACAATGGTAAAAGTGTCAACGGATCCTTATAAAATAAATGTATTACCAGACTGACAGACAGAGTTGATATAAGTTTGTTTTTAAAAAAAGGCTACAAATTTGTAAGAAAAAAGAATGCCAATGAATGTTTGAACTAGGATGCAGCTGGTGTAATATCGGTCTGATTGAGAGTACTGTGAGTAGAAGTTAATTGGAGTTCACAGCGTAACATTTTAAACAAGCAAAAGAAAAAAATTAAAAAAAAAAAAAAAGCTTATCCAAGGGAAAGAACCGCCAACTACTGCCATTTATCTCAAGATGGCAGGGTTAAGCTTCCTTTCTGCTATATAAATCAAAATTAATTAAATACTACTTATTGATTAACTAACTGGTTAATTTTTGATTGATTCATGTATTGTCATTGACAATGAATAATTATATAAAATTTCAACTTGATCCAAGGCTGGAAAGTGGGAGATAAAACGTGGAAAAAAACGTCATATGGGAAATAAATTCATATGCACATAGACATATCTCATAAAGTAGCATGTATTCCCCTGATTTCGATATCAAACAAAATAATTAATTAACAATAATTAATTAACTAATTGGTTAATGTTTTTCATTGATTCATGTTTTGGCAAGAACAATGCATAATTGAGGAAAGTTTCAGTGTGATCCGAGAATGGGAAGTGGGCAAAAAAACAAATGTACACATTTTTTACCAGACAGACAGACAGACAGACAGAGTGAGTTGATATAAGCTCTGTAAAAAAAAGTACTTGTATTTTAAAAATGGTCTGATGGTCTGAATGAAAGGGGACACCGCACTTACTGGATACGCCGCTGTATTCATGGACATTGCATGGTAAAAAATATGAATGATTCGATACATACTCGAAATGCTTCGTTATGTAATGGTAAGCTGTAGGTATGCTGTAAGTACTCTATATCTTATCAAATTCATGGAGTATGCTTCACTACAGACAGTTGCATATTTAATGTCTGTTGCCGTTAAATTTTCAAAAGCTAGAAATGGGCTCTAACTGGAGCGTTCAGATGAGTGGATTATTCCCCCGTTTCCACATTACAAAATGCATGAGATTCTGTCCTATGAAAGAATTGCCGCGAGCAGGAACGTTCACTCTGCTAATCTCTCCTACATGTCTCCAGCGTGTAGCAGCAAGACAAACTTGAATGTCACGCGGTAGTGGGGGTTAGATTTTTGTGTGCGGCAACTGTGTTGTTTTTTTCCCTCATAATAATTGGTCGTTAAAACCTTATTAATCATTCATGTATTCAGCAATCTATTGGAAGCAGCATTGTTTGGAAACGATTAAAATTGGACCGATTATTGACCTCTGTGATAACAGTTCCTTTTTTTTATACGGTTCAATATCGTTCCTACAGTTTTAATATTCGATCACAGTAGAAAAACTTCATGTCTAAAAACATGATAGATGTGATTTATAAAGTAACAAAAACAATGGAATACCATTGTCATTCACAGAATAATTATGAACTTTAACTAAGTGCTCTTTAAGAAAAATAAAACAAAATACAATGTCCTTTGTTACCACACTAGAAGTAATTGCTCCTTCTTGCAAAGCTAATATTAATTCACTCTGTCTGTCTGTCTGTCTATCTTAAATCTAATCTTTCTTCTCTCAATTTCTAGAATATTCTGATCTCACCATCCTTTGTCTCAGACCATAATGATCTTTGTTTGTTGTAAGATGTTTCATGGTAATTTTCTTCAATCTAATTACGCCACACCATTTTTAAAACAGAGAATTGACATTATCTTTAAAATTTTCCTTAAAAGTTAGCCTACTATACAATGCATGGGCGTAGCCAGGGGGGGGGGGGGTTCTTGGGGTTCAAACCCCCCCCCCCCCCCGAAATGAAATCCCCCCCCCGACCGGAATTTAGTGAATGATTTTTTGCTTTGATTTTGTTTATTTTAGGTGAGATTTTAATACTAAACCATCAATTGCCCCAGCACAACCAATGGGGTTTTGAGTTTAAAACCCCTTACCAGGGGGTTTTGAGTTTAAAACCCCCTACAAGGGGGGTTCGAGTTTAAAAACCCCTACCAGGGGTTTTGAGTTTAAAACCCCCTACTAGGGGTTTTGAGTTTTAAACCCCCTACGTGGGGTTTTTGCAGTTACCCCCCCCCCTCTTCTATAAAACAAAACAAAACAAAAATGCAAACGAAAATCTCCTAATTCCAAGAGCACAGTTAAGGGAGATTTTGATTTTAAAACCCCCTCCAAAATTTACGATAAACCCCCTCTTCAATATAAAAAAAGTTAATAACGCACTCAAAATGTTATGAGCGTAGCTAAATGGGTTTTGACTTAGTTTTTAGTTTAAACCCCACTTCAGCGGGGTTTGAAGGTAAAAAATAGCTCTTTAATAATAAAAACAAAGCAAATTATACACTCAAAATGTTTTGTGTGTAGTCAAAGGGGTTTTGAGATTAAACTCCCCTCCAGTGGAGTTTGAAGCTAAAAAGTACCTCTTCAATATAAATAAAAGCAAATTACTCACACTAAAATCTATGAATGCAGCCAAAGGGGTTTTGAGTTTAAACCCCCAGCCAGGGGAGTTTGAGGCTAAAAAATACATCTTCAGTGTAAGAAAAAAAAGCAAATTACGCACTCAAAATGCTATGAGCGTTGCCAAAAGGGGTTTTGAGTTTAAACCCCCATTCAGAGGGGTTTAATGCTAAAAATACCTTTTCAATATAAAAAAAAAGCAAATTACACACTAAAATTATTTGAGCGTAGCCAATCCAATCTGGGGTTTTGAGTTTAAACCCCTCTTCTACAGATGGAGTTTGTTAAAAGTTTAAAACCCCTCCAGATGGTTTTGAGTTTAAGATCCCCCTACAGAGCATTTTGAGGTGGAAAACCCCCAACAGATGATTTTGAAGATAAAACTTTTTTTTTGGATATAAAATCTAAAGCAAACTACAGTCACTTAATTCCAAGAGCGTATTCAAGAGTGGTTACACATTTTTATCAGTGGCAGGGCTCCCTTAATAAACTGCAGTGAATAGTAATCTGCCGAAATTGAATAATACTAAATGTACAGTGGCTCAACAAAGATGGCTTAGACAGATTTTAGGAGTCCGTTATAGAGATCGGGTTTAAATCAAGGAAATCCTATGCCGAACTGGGAGTCGACCCTTTAGTAAGATTGTGAGAGAGCGACGCATGAGGTTTGCGGGACATGTTCTCCGACAAAATGGATTACGCTTAAGAAGAGTTGCAATGATATCCTAGTACAACTTGACGCCACTCTTTCATTGAGGTCCTTATGGCAGGTGGGAAGAGGCTTTAGACATTACCAGTGACAGATTTTTATGGAAACAGCTTGACGTCAAATGCTCCGAACGGCGCGGGAGGGTCTAAGTCAGTAAAAATAGCACATTAGGTTTTTGAAATAAAACTTTTTAATGGCAGGCAAATGCACTGTGGATACCTCAGAATATGCATTTTGTTGGCTTTCAATACCAGAAATAGTGCTTGGCGGCGGGGCTTCGCCCCGCGCTAGCGCTCCCCAGACCCCATTGCTAGTAATGGCAGGGAATCTACAATTTTATGGAAACAGCTTGACAGCAAATGCGCCAAACGGCGCGGGAGGGTCTAAGTCAGTAAGAATAGCACATTAGGTTTTTGAAATAAAACTTTTTAATAGCAGGAAAATGCACTGTAGATACCTCAGAATATGCATTTTGTTGGCTTTCAATATCAGAAATAGTGCTTGGCGGCGGGGGCTTCGCCCCGCGCTGGGGGAGCTCCTAGTGCTCCCCCAGAACCCCCTTGCTAGTATTTGCGGGAATCTACAATTTTCCCACTAACTCATGGAAGAACCTATTCTAGGGCACAATAAACGTCTTCCGAAAGAATGAAGAGTCAGAATGCAATAAAGATTATGTACACACACACATAAATACATATAAAAAGAAAATTTCGCTGGGGGGGGGGGGTCGCGGGTGAAACCCCCCCCCCCCCGAAAAAAAGTCCTGGCTACGCCCATGATACAATGACAGTAGCTAAAACGATGATTTCATTCATTCTAGGGACAGCTTCAAGGGGTACAATCTTATTCAGGCCAACTTCTACCAAAATTACATGTAGCATTTTTCTTTCAATAACTACATATTAAAATTTAGGCATGCGTTGTTATATGTCACAGTTAGGAATATTTTGATAACAAAACAACTTTGTCATTTATTGTGGAATAATTTTTAAATCATCATATACCAATTTACTTTTATATCATTCAATGTAGGTTGAAGATATGTGAAATGACAGAGTCTATGCTCGTCACATGTCATATTGTGACAAAAGAAACCCTCTCCATTAGTTTCGCTGGTTCTGCAATGAAATTGTCCGCATGCGATCGTGTTTTAAAAGTACATTTTGTATAGAGGAAGCCAGGATTGGGGCTTCTGATAACTCGTAGTGCAAGGATTGTTATATTCCCATCCATAGAAATGTTTCATTTGATCTTTTCCTAACTCAAAGGTTTGAATGACTACCGTAGATTTATATATATATATTGACTTGCATTGCTCACCAAACAACGGACCAACTTAGGCCGTCTATGAGCTTGTGTGAAAACAAGCGCTTTTTCTTTTCTTTTCAAATGGAGAGGAATAATCAACCAAGTTAATCATTTAAAAAATTGATCCCATCAAAGTTATCTTTTTTTTTGTGGAGCGCTTTATAATGACTTGCGGTGGTTGAGTGGTAAAGTGCCTTGCTTCCGAACCGAGGGGTCATGAGTTGGAGTCTCAGTGAAGACTGGGGATATTTAATTTTGGGACTTTAGGGTGCCCCTGAGTCGACCCAACTCTAATGTGTACCTGACGTTAGTTGGGAAAAGTAAAGCGGCTGGTCGTTGTGTTGTTCACATGACGCCCTCGTTAATCGTGGGCCACAGAAACAGGTGACCTTTACAACATCTGCCCTATAGACAGCAAGGGGAAGCTAAAAAAAATTGTTTAGTTTAAAATTGATTGCTGGGGGGGGGGGGGGCAGTGAATGTGACAAACATGTAATCAAGACTCTGAATTTTTATTCTACCTGAGACCAAAACATATTTTCAAGGACTTTAGGTCCCACATTGTAATCATCCATTGATATAGTGGGTTAAAAATAGTAATTGTAACTCAATAGCTAGACTTAGCATTGTAGAGTAAAATAATAGATTGTGTTCTAACTCTTGAGCACCGCCAATGGGTAAACTCTAGTATTTTATAAAGATATTTTGAACTAAAGTATTGCATACAGGCTGGCAAAGAGTAGGTCAATGTTATTAAAGGGATGCTTTCAATAATGCAAGCAGACGTCATCAGTGTAATAGTCAGGTGCTATGAATATTTTAGTCGTGTGTCATTAAAAATGGAGCATGGCGCCATTAATAATAAAAAGAGTCGCCCTCAGTACAAGAGCCAGGCCTCATCAATAATAAACCCGCAAGCCATCAATAATGTAGTGGACCATCCCACATTGGAGAGTCTACAGCTATTAGTATTATGCATGTTCTATCGAGTTCTGGTCCTACGGAAGGAAGAATGAAACAGTAGACGTCAACTAAAATGTTACATACTGAATTCGAGAAAGCCTCCAAGTATGTAAATATTTTTAAGTTAAATAAGAATGTCTCAAGCTGTGAGTAGGTACGGCAAAAAATTCAAAAAATAATCAAACGGGGGTAAATTTGGACATTGTAATCTAAACATTCAGAAATATCTGAATAAGTATCAAAACATTTTTAGCTATCTGAAGTAGACGAAAATATAAGTAAAAACATATTTAAAAGTCAGTTTGTGTTATTCAGCAATATTCACCATTATTTTTTAGCACTAGATTATGGGTAATGCACAATGGGGGTAATACATATCCACAAGGGTCACCTACGCGTTTTTGTAACAAAAACTCTCTGAATTTTCTTGATTGCTTAATTACTTAGCTGGTATTTAATAATAGAACTTAAACATAATGAAACTATTTTTTATTTATTTTTTTGTGTGTGCATATTGTTAGGTTTTGTAGGACCTGACTGTCACCTAACTTGTCACCTGACTGTCACATGACTTGCTCGTTTCTTTTACAGAATAAAAACTAATTATCAAAGTTCAATCGACTATTGCATATATTATAATGTTAGCAGTACTCACCAGCGGCGCCCACCCCCTAGACGAAATTAAATTCGATCGCGAAAGCTTGAGAGAGGGGGGCGTTGTAAGTTCTCGTTGTGTGATCCGTGAGGGTTTGGAAAACTTCATTTAAAAAAACAACCTTAAAAACATAATAAAACATAAATTTCCGATATTTCTTTGTTTATATATTTCTTTGGAACCCAAATTTAGAAATTCAATATCTTCCTCTTCCGATGCTTCAAGGGCGGACTGGCTATATGGGCATTTAGACAAATGCCCGGTGGACCGTTACCCAAATGGGCCGTTAAGGCCACCTAAAGGGCCTCATGAATGCCACTATAGAACGTATTCAATTGTTAAAGATTTTATCAAATTCTCATGTAAAAAGAGAATTTGAGCGTCGTGTTTATAAAAAAAAATCATTTACAGTGTAATGCTAATTTAATATAACAATTTTTTCGAAATAATGTAATAGCCTACATCCATTGAAAGTGCTACTTGTTGGCTTCATTCTTTTAGGGCCTACACACTCAACGATTAAAAAACAACATAAGGCCTATATTTCTCATAGAGCTCATTGTATGCGTGCGTTCAGTTATCGATACATTATCAAACTTATCAGAATGATTTTGAGGACAGGTAGACCTAACATTGGATGTCCATCATATGATATCCAATTGTGGCCGGATTGTTTAGAAATACCAGGGCCGATTTTAACACCCAGTCCGCCCCTGTTAGGTCGGGAAATAAGGGGGCAACATAACATAACCAACAAGGAAGTCTTAAAGAAGAGGAGGGTGCTGGGACATCCGTGCTGTTATCAGCAGTAGACGCATTTGCTGGATTGGTCATGTACACCACATCTAACAGGGCAGGAGAATTACAGGATATGCCCCAGTGGAGGGGCTAGCATAAATGATTGTGGTGAACATACCAGAATTGGGGAAAAGGTTGACAACGCTATAGTGTCTGATGATTACAGATGACTGTATATGTGTATCAAGGATTGGTCTCTTTAGTCACATCATGAGAAGTTGAAAATGCCACAAATAGATGGTCAAAGAGAATGAAAAATTTCTTACTGAATATATCAATTAGTTACTATAAACCAGTTACTAAGAAAAGTAGAAATATCTACATGGCCTTATGACAGACAGCGTAAGTTATCTCGGGAGAATGCGTAAATGTTAATACGTTTCTTTTCGATCGATCCGCCTCATTTTAGAAAATGACACAGTCATAATAATAATAATAATAATTTACTGTTTGGGATAGAGTCAGAAAGTATGTCATGTTTGGAATAGTCAGAAAGTATGTCATGTTTGGAATAGAGTCAGAAAGTATGTCATGTTTGGAATAGAGTCAGAAAGTATGTCATGTTTGGAATAGTCAGAAAGTATGTCATGTTTGGAATAGTCAGAAAGTATGTCATGTTTGGGATAGAGTCAGAAAGTATGTCATGTTTGGAATAGAGTCAGAAAGTATGTCATGTTTGGAATAGTCAGAAAGTATGTCATGTTTGGAATAGTCAGAAAGTATGTCATGTTTGGAATAGTCAGAAAGTATGTCATGTTTGGGATAGAGTCAGAAAGTATGTCATGTTTGGGATAGAGTCAGAAAGTATGTCATGTTTGGAATAGTCAGAAAGTATGTCATGTTTGGAATAGTCAGAAAGTATGTCATGTTTGGAATAGTCAGAAAGTATGTCATGTTTGGGATAGAGTCAGAAAGTATGTCATGTTTGGGATAGAGTCAGAAAGTATGTCATGTTTGGAATAGTCAGAAAGTATGTCATGTTTGGAATAGTCAGAAAGTATGTCATGTTTGGGATAGAGTCAGAAAGTTTGTCATGTTTGGGAGAGAGTCAGAAAGTATGTAATGATTTGAAGACACAACATAATGTGTGCAAACATTTAGCTCATAATTCCTATTCTATAAGCTATTTATTTTAAACTTTTATTATTCTGTCTCGTCCCTCTCTTCCTAATCTGGACAATCATAAGCCTGAAGCAAGTTTACACAAGGTAAAGAAAACTGGGACTCAGTGGCTTCAAATACATGTATTCCATTGGGAAGGATGCCGTGCCAAGCTATTTCCGCCTATGATACTGGTCTAGGTGTCATTATGGAGCCTGGAGAGAAGTATGAATAACATTTCTATCCTCCCCGTACACAGTAAAATCGTAGTGTTTTGTTTTCGAGGAGAAATGAGTCCCTTCATCATTAAATTATAGTTGATGCTTTAAAAGGGAAAAAAAATTTGCCCGACACAAATTTTTAGGCCTAACTAATGTCAGATGACGTACGATCACTTACCTAGATTTGTGATTAAGTGTCAAAGTATTCTAATTATGCGAGAGATAAACATATCGACCTCTTATTTTGTCTTTCAAGTATATTTCAAAATACTTGCTATTGAAAAGCGTTGGTGAGCCGTGAAGACTTAATCGAAATGAGATTATCAGTAGAATTATTATAACATATGAAATAATTCATAATACAGGATGAAAAAATTATTTGACAGTTCCTGACCAGAAGTTGAGCTTATGTGTAGATAATTTCTGGTTTCGTACGTACTTTAAGTTATGTCCCCTTGTTAACACGCTGTTTATGTAAAGAGATTAACTTTAGAAAACCGAGTCTCTCTCTCTCTCTCTCTCTTTCTCTCTCTCTCTTTCTCTCTCTCTCTCTCTCTCTCTCTCTCTCTTATAAGATTACAGATCTATCGAAACCCACACCTTGTGTAATAACACTGTAAAATTATGCAATATTATAATAATATAATATACAAGTCGATACAGCGTGATGTCCTGCAGTCTGTCATTCTATAGACGTAGTCCCTCTGACAATGAGGTGATGTCTTGACAAAGTGTGTGTATGGCTGGGGGAGGGGGGTTAGACCGGTCATTTTTTTTTTTACAATATCTCTATTCAAGTCATAACCTCATGGAAGTCGGGTGGGCAGAACCTGAGCGCTGATATTAAAATCGGCTCTAACAATGTTTCTAGAAATTCAAGAGTTGATATATGTCGCTTAGAAAAGAATTACTAGCTTGTTAGTCACATGGGAAAGACACTTGTTTGACCGTTATAATTTTTCAAAGTAAAATATAAATAAATTTAAATTTGACTTGAGTACTAGACTTTGATCTAGAATCTAGAGGCAACATTGGTTTTGAAAGGACAATAGCATTTTTGAAAAAGACTATCGCGTTCGGGAATTTCCGAATGTAAGGTACTATTGAGTCAATGTTCAGGGAATGTAAGGTACTATTGAGTCAATGTTCAGGAAATGTAAGGCACTATTGAGTCAATGTTCAGGGAATGTAAGGCACTATTGAGTCAATGTTCAGGGAATGTAAGGTACTATTGAGTCAATGTTCAGGGAATGTAAGGCACTATTGAGTCAATGTTCAGGGAATGTAAGGCACTATTGAGTCAATGTTCAGGGAATGTAAGGTACTATTGAGTCAATGTTCAGGGAATGTAAGGCACTATTGAGTCAATGTTCAGGGAATGTAAGGCACTATTGAGTCAATGTTCAGGGAATGTAAGGTACTATTGAGTCAATGTTCAGGAAAATTGTGTGCATTGTCTAGATTTAAAGGCCTATCATTAGAATTATTAAATTTTAAAAAAATTTGGTGTAGTAAGCCGCGGTGCACTGATATTATGCGATAACTGAGTTGTTTATTTTTAATTTAAAGTTTCCTTAAGGTTATTGAAAAATTTTTAAAGCTTCGCTTACATCCCTGCGTAAATCTAATCGTGTATTTAAATCTAGACGTAGATCTAGATCAAGATATAAACTAGGTCTTAAGAGTTCTAAATAATGTCGATTAAATGAAAATAACAATAAATAATGGCACAATTTTGCATTGTCCTCTGACCAATTGGTAACATCGTACGTTCGCGCAGCTGGCGGTGTCAAAATCACGGCTTCGATACCCGGTTTGAACCAAATATTTTTTTTTTTTATTTTTTTTTTAGCGGCCCCCGTAAAGGGAAAAGCAGCTATTAGGTTTGTGCAAAATGTTCATCTGTCCGTCTGTCACACTCAGATCTCGAAAACTAGAAGAGAAATGAAAAATATATTTCACCTTGCGATGCGGCTTGAAAAGTGCAACGGCTACTTTTGGTTTTCTTAAAGCAAACCGTTTAGTATATAAAATTAATTATTTTTTTCTTACAAATACACCATTCTAAAACAATTACATAAATGTAAGGGAGGCAATGTTACAAAATGTTAACAAAGAAAGATCACGGGAAGAGTATTTTCAGTATCACTAAGTGTGATATATATCAACCTTAAAAATATTTATATAATGTACAAGAAATGTTCAACTAGCTGCTAAACTTAAAAAGAAAGAAAACATTTATGTTTGTTTCTAAAGGCTAAGAATACACTTTGTATGAAAATATCACGCACATTTTTTAAAATGGACTTTTTATGCAACGAACTTCGTGATGTAGCGTAACGCCGCGGCATGATATGGTGCTAAATTAATTCTTTAAAAATTTTAAATAATCAGATTTTATTTATTTTTGTTTAGTGCCCCCATCAGGATAAAAGCCGCTTATTTGTGTGCGTTTTGTCTGTTGGTCGGTCTGTCCGTTACGTTTATATAAAAAATAACACTAAACGCTATTGAAAATCTGATTAAACCTTTAATCTTCCTTCCGAAACATTGCAATAGTTTTAAGTATCTATAATAGATTGTTCCGGAAGTTTTTGTGAAAAACAAATCAATGTCAACGAATGTTTGTTTGCTCTTCTAACTTATATTACATGTAATTTCCGTGCTATGAACTATGAAGAACTATGAAATTGTTCCGGATATTGTTTTATAAAACAAATTTATGTCAAATGATTATTTGAAATCACATCATTGACTTAAATTATCCTTATATTCTTGGACAATACGTCACTATAGTCTAATTATCAATATCTAATTGTTCCGTATTCTCAACTTAAAACAAATTTATGTCAAATGATATTTTTTCAAAAATATCGACAATAGGTTGCCCAGGATTTTTAAAATAAGAAAGTAATTTACTTGAAACAGTTATTGAAAAACACTTTTTAGACTTATTTCACATTGAATGTTCTTGCTGAAACATAACAGAAGTTTTTTTTATCTGTAAAGAATGTTCCGGATTTGATTTTGAAAAAGAAATCAACCAACAATACTTAAATTTTCTTATAAATCGACTCCAAAATTGTTCCGAATTTTATAATAAAATTATACTAACACAAATAACTTTTTCAAATCCCTCTTCTAATAAATAAAACAAAAAATCTTCTTCTCATTTACGAGTATTGGTTGTTCCGGATTTTTATGAAAAACATTATAACTCTATTTATGTAAAATAGCACTTCTGTCGTACATTACATTTAATTTTCTAGCTAAACGTTTTAAAATTTAATTATGGTTAATATTATGTTCCGATTTTCAAGAAAAACAAATTCCTAACACCAAAACATGGTATAAAAATCCCTCCACAAGGCTATGGTACATCTAATTCTTAAACGAGACCATTCCAAAAATATAATTAATGGTATTAGATTTATCTAGAACTCTCTTTTTGTCTCACTATATATACAAACATCCGGAACAATCTGTTATAGATACTTAAAACTATTGCGATGTTTCGAAACGAAAATTGAAGGTTAATCAAATTCTCATAAGCTTTTAGTTGTTTTTATTTTATATTAACATGATGGACAGACAGACTGACTGACAAAACGCACAAAAAATTAGCCTTTAATCCTCTTTAAATAAATTCTATTAGAACTCAGTGCACCAATGTCGTTAAATATCTCGTGTTAATAAAGACATTTTTTGGTACTAGCCCATTGTGACGTAATGGAATGTTTTTTCTTTTGACGTCATTTGAATAAATTCTTTAAATGTAATGCTAAAAAAAACTCGGTGCACTAATGTCTATGAACCCTCGATAACTGGCTCGAATTGATGAAGACATATTTTTAATTTTCAAGTAGACCGTGTGACGTAGTGGATTTATTTTCCTTTCACGTCATATGGATTAATTCTTTAAATGAAATGCTAAAAGAACTCACTCGGTGCACCAATGTATATGAACACTCGACAATCTGCTCGTATTGATGAAGAAATTTTTAGTCTAACTAGGCCGTGTGACGCAGTAGATTTTTTTCCTTTGACGTCAGATGAAATGAATTCTTCATATGAAATGCTAAAACAACTCGGTGTAGTAATGTTTATTAAACCTCGTAATCTGAATCGTATTTTTAAAAAAGGCATGATAGCTAGATTTAGATCTAATCAAGATTTTTTAAACTAGATCTAGATTTTTTTACAGTATATCTAGATTTTTAAACTAGATCTGGACTTATATTCTAATTAAAATCGTTGTAGACTGCACAACTAGGCAGGGTTAATACACATACAATGCTCGCTGCCATCATCCGTCGTACAGCGAGAAGTTTATTATTTTTAACTTAGAAGGAACATCCTAAACATGTAAAAAAAACAACATTTTTTACAAAGGCAAATGAATCTTTGAAACATTATTAATTTTGACCATCAAAATTAAAGCACGTCTTGAATATTCCTTGCGAATAGGCGGATCCGACTCCGACTGGGGCCGCCTCTGAGTTAGTGTGATAACACAAACTCTCTTTGTAATCTTGTTTATATTTTAAGTTGTATAATGAAAGTATTTTCTTTTCAAAAGATTTATTTTTTATTGTTTTATTTCTTTCAAGGTGCAGAAAAAAAATGTGCTGTTATTTTAGCTATAAATCCATGTTTTAGTATTTACAGAGAATAATGACATTATTACCAATGTTTCAAAAAAAAATTTTTAATTAATTAATTAAGAGACAATACTTTATCTTCTAAGTAAGATCTTTTAAAATGTTTTCCCTTTTCGCGAGAGGAGTCTGCAACAAAATTGTCTCAAAACTTTTTGAAGAATTAATTTCAAAACATCTCTCTGCAAACTCAATTCTATTCAACGTTCTTATGTCAGATCTCTCGATTTTTTATCAGACTGTCATCGCTCATTGTTATGTTGACAACTTTTGCGCAACAAAAAAAAATTGTAGAAAAAAAAAACGTCTTACTTGGCAGAAAGATGATCTTTCGACGATCACGAACTGCCACATGTACGTGCAGTCTATATACCTCGAATGTCTCGCGCCTTCTTCTTTATTAGACTTCATTTGACATGCGCGTATTAGCCCCGCCCCTTCCTTTTAACTCTTTTTGTTTCGTTTTCATTACATTTTTCAAACCCTCCCGAACCCTACTCTGGTGGTTTACAATGATCCTCCAGACCCTTACTGGTTAAAGGCGGGGGGGGGGGGGGGGGGGGGGGGGGGAACGAATCTTTTTTTTCGTTTGGGAAACAATGGTCGAAAAACTCCGTAAGCCCAAAACTACTTTCGGAATGTTGTTTTAGTGTCGTGTGAGTATTTTGTCTCACTAGATACAAATTAAATTTAAATGTGTATTTTGTCTCACTAGATACAAATTAAATTTAAATGTGTATTTTGTCTCACTAGATACAAATTAAATTTAAATGTGTATTTTGTCTCACTAGATACAAATTAAATTTAAATGTGTATTTTGTCTCACTAGATACAAATTAAATTTAAATGTGTATTTTGTCTCACTAGATACAAATTAAATTTAAATGTGTATTTTGTCTCACTAGATACAAATTAAATTTAAATGTGTATTTTGTCTCACTAGATACAAATTAAATTTAAATGTGTATTTTGTCTCACTAGATACAAATTAAATTTAAATGTGTATTTTGTCTCACTAGATACAAATTAAATTTAAATGTGTATTTTGTCTCACTAGATACAAATTAAATTTAAATGTGTATTTTGTCTCACTAGATACAAATTAAATTTAAATGTGTATTTTGTCTCACTAGATACAAATTAAATTTAAATGTGTATTTTGTCTCACTAGATACAAATTAAATTTAAATGTGTATTTTGTCTCACTAGATACAAATTAAATTTAAATGTGTATTTTGTCTCACTAGATACAAATTAAATTTAAATGTGTATTTTGTCTCACTAGATACAAATTAAATTTAAATGTGTATTTTGTCTCACTAGATACAAATTAAATTTAAATGTGTATTTTGTCTCACTAGATACAAATTAAATTTAAATGTGTATTTTGTCTCACTAGATACAAATTAAATTTAAATGTGTATTTTGTCTCACTAGATACAAATTAAATTTAAATGTGTATTTTGTCTCACTAGATACAAATTAAATTTAAATGTGTATTTAATTCAAATTCAAAATGTTGCATGAAGATACGAAATGGAATTGTGTGTTATTGTTTAAACCATGGTGCTAGTAACCTCTGACTGCTAAAACTGATTTTTAAAAGCAAAAGTAGAAATTGGGGCTCTAACAAGGACAGATCTTACTTAAATTAGCAATACAGTTGTAAAAAAAAATATTTTGGCAAAAAATCTAAAACCATTTGCATAAATATAAATATGGTAAATGGTCATCTCACTTACTAAATAGCCTCCCGTGTTTGTTACTAATAATAGTGAATAGTTATAAAAATGGTGTATTTTTATGCATAGTTGATTTTAAAAATTAAATTTTTCGCTTTCAAAAAAGAAAAAAGTAGCCGTTGCATCAGAACTTTAAATGGTTTAAAATGTCATGATGTCGGACTTTCAATAGCTTTCCTAGTTTACGAGATCTAAACGGGACGGACGGACGGACAGACAGACCACATAAAACTAATAGCGTCTATTACCTTTTCGGGGGCCGCTAAAAAATATGATTAAAATATGCATAAATGCAAAAAGAGTTGAAGTCTTAGACTTCAGTTCCTAACAAAGTCCTGTGCAATATTATTCCAAACAAATATGCCTTACCTTTTGTCATGAAACCTTGAGGTCTACACAAGACACAAGTCTTTACAGCTGTTTCTTTCTTCTTTACTTTTCGAACACTTGTGCAATTAGAATACAAATTGTTTCAAAGGATTCTCTCTACAGCTTGCACTGAGTTGTTTCTACGATCAATGATTTTTTTTATTTGCACAGAATATTCTGGAAAGATTTCTTTTCCAAGCTCTCTCCTCTATTTATCAATAAGCATAAAAAAAGAGAGATTGTTGTTTTTTTTAAATTAGACTAACGCCGCCTCTTCCCCACACAATTCTTCATTAATCAGTCGTCTCGGACACAGCCCGTCCAACAGTGAACCAACGCGACAGGAATCAGTCCAACCTGGCCCCGTACGATTCCCCCGTCTGGTCTAAAAATGTCTTTGGTATCTGGTTATGTCGTCTGAGACACCGCCCAGTGAAACCAGAAAGAAAAAAAAAGTTTGTTTGGGTCACAAATCAGCTTTGTGTTCCATTACCTCAACATCGAATTGCCGACTTACTGAAGGCTCAAGAGAGAGTCATTACAGACAGATCGGGATGGGCAGAAGCAGGGCGGGGCTCGTGGTGGGGAAGAGGGGGGAGGTGCGCTGGTAGGGTCATGTGGGGTAGGTGGGTCATATAACATTCAGGTATTGATAAAAAAAAAAAAGATTCGTGGTATTCCGTTATCGTGTCCTCTTGGTAATTTCTCTGCATATTTCATCAGGTATTAATTATTCAGCTCAGAATATTACTGTGAGGAGAAAATCAATACGTTGGTTGTATCCCAGTAAGGTTTAGAGTTCAATTATTTTAGTCCCTTGTTTTTTGTCTTTCTGTCTACAATTGTAGCCTATGGCTTTCACAAAGTGTCTTATACTCTCTACCAGGAAATGTCCCTACCCATTTATTGTAATTTAGTTAATAGTCATATCAATTTCTTTTCTCTTTGTTAATGTTGATATTCATGTATTATCATTTGGTTTACGTAAGCTTCGTTAACTATTTAATTAGATTTAAAGAACGTTATAGGCCTGCCGCCTACTACAATCTTTCTTGTTACATCCAATCACAGATCTAAAGAAATTCGTGCTGCTATTTGAAGGGGAAACAATTGAACACAAAAATATTTCGCCATGCTACCTTCACCGTAGCCTGTCTATTAATCCGTTAGACCGTTGGGGCACCATATAGGATCTGTTGACCGTCTTTCTCCATTCCTCTTTGTCTTTTTCCTTTTCCTAGTTATTGGATATCTCTGTTAAGTAAAAACATATAAGTTATTGGATAACTCTGCTAAAATTATTGGATAACAGACAGATACTTCTACTGCATACTTTTCCTTTTTTTTTTTTTTTACCGATTTTTTTTCTAATTAAAGGTTGTTGTTTTCTTTTGAAAATTCCTCCTAATTCCTTGTAAAGTCGTCATGGGTTGCACATGGAAACTGATCACTCGGTGGACGGTTATTTCGAAAACGGCTGTAAGGATTTTCCTAATTTGATTCTTTATGTATATCTTTGGGCAGTGGCGTAGCAAGGCACCCGTGGGCCCTGGTTCAAGAATATGTTGATGCGCCCCCCTCCCCATCCCCATAAGACAATTTTTGTGTGAGACAAATAAAATCGAGTACTTTGTATGTATCGGTACATTTACTAAAAGACATGCTAATACAACTTCATGAACACAACAAACAGAAGTATTGAAGAACTTGTTTAAGTACTGTTTAGCACAGTGAACATAATGCGCAAGCGGCTATTGTACTTTCAGCTCATATTGGAAAACCATCATTGCCTTGGCCTCGCAAGTATAGAAAGATGGTGATTTTGTATTTCTTGGAGTATTTGTTTAGTCAATTCTCCAGACTTCTGGTTATCACAAATGTGAAAACCTACAGATGACTCTCTGATTGCAATTTCTTTGGGTAGTTCGTCATTGGAGCTCACAAAACTATTTAAGAAAATAATACTAATCTAATCAACTTAGAATATTTCTTGAGTGTCGTCAGCCATGTTAGATAAAAATGGTGAAGATTGGATCTCTTTTAGTATTTTGGTAAAACTGCATTGCCCAACAGGTCTTTTATATCGCTTTGAATCTGTGGGTCAGTGTAAGGGTTTGTGGATTTCGTTGTTATTTTCATAAAAATTTATGTACTGCTAAGAAATTTTCGTTGTTAACTGTGTCCCTAAACGATAACCTTTGCGATGACCACTAAATAAAAGGTTGTTGCATGCTGAAGTTAAAACTAACATTCACTATGCGATGAAATTTCCGTCAGTAATTGTCAACTTCTTCAATGTGCTCCTTGTTTGCATCATCCACCGTTCTTAGACATTCGTGTTGTCTGTATGTTTGGCAAGCTTGTTGGTGAAGTTAAGGAATTATTAGGCCTATCATGTTTTCTTGTTGTTTTTTTTAAATTCGACTGGAAAACAAACAACGTTAATGCTGTCTCGGGGTGTAAACCCGAGACCTTCCGAACGACAGTCCAGTGCACATTCCATACGTTAAGGCAGCCATTAAAGTGAAAGACACTTTACCATGATAAATGTAATTATTGCTCTATCTTTAAATATTTGTTATAAGCCTCCTCCCCAATTCAGCCACGATAGGTAGCACAAAAACTCAACATCTTTAACGATTTCCTAAGTAACAGAATATGTTTCATTTGCTTGTTTAATATCTAATATACATTTCTGGTAATAGAGAAAAAAAAGATGTTTACTTTAAAAAAGAAATACTACGGTTTAATTAACATAGAGGGGAAATAACCCAAAGAGAGAATAGGACACAAACGTTACCCCCAACGCACTGTCACCACCATTACAATAAACCTGATAAAGCAGTTCCTTACATCAAAACCATCCAAGCCGCTTGTACACTCACTCTAAGTGAAAACATGGGTTAATGGTTTGACGTTAATATAAAGTTTGATAGGACGTTTAGGCTATTTTGAGGGAACTGTTAATTTTTTTTTTTATTTTTTTTTTACAAAATTGCAGTTATTTTTTTCAAATTTTTGCCCTCCCCCCAAGGGCTCATGTGTACAGGTTACAATTGGCCATTAGTCACGCGCCATGCAACAAACTTAAAAGGCCCTAAGCTATTTGAGATAAGGAGCCCCATATTTATATTAGTGCAGATATTAAGCCTATCTATCTACTAAATATTTCTTGGGGGCCCTAACCCTATAGCTTATATTGCATATAGATAAATACAGCACTGGCCCATTGGTTGTTACGCCATCGGGTATGGGCCCCTAAATGTTCGTGGGCCCGTGTTCATTGAACCCCTTCGCGCCATGGATGCTACGCCACTGTCTTTGGGTAAAAAATACTAACTAATAGGCCCCACAGTCAAAACTAAGTCAGGTTTAATCTTTACTATTTTTTAAAATATAAGCAAATTAAAATTAAATTTGGCTATCGTTTTTTTTTTGTTTGTTCATATGACATGGCCCACCGGGAATTCCCGCACTTGACTCCAATGTTTCTTTTGTATTCAGTAAAAAGTTGAATAAAAAAAAGACATAGATGCACATTTTGCACACGGTTTAGAATAGAAATCATAAGCTGGGCTGCTATAATTAGTTCATAGACAATATTCATAGATATCGTACATGGTACGCAATTTATCAACACAATACCTACAATTAGATTCAGTATTCTAGTCAACTTTTGTTCTACTTCTTTTATTTAGTATACACAAGTTATCTGAGCTAAGTAGTCCCACGTACACAACTGTCCTCAGCTTCAGAAAGAAGGAATTGAAGTTTGCTTTTTAAAACTTTTTGAAGTTATTGTTAAAGATTCAATTTTATGACAGCATTAAATCTAGTATTATTCAAACTGCCAAGATAGAGAGTGTAATTGGAACACGAACTCGTTAACAAGAGTTCAGTAAAACAAATTTCTAATGATGAGGCAGGTCGGCGGATGCGTCGCTCCCTGACAAGTGAATCGAAAATATATTCAGTGCATTTTCCGAGTCACTTTTTTATCTCCTGCTTCTTATCATTGCTTATTCAATTTATAGTCGCTTCATTTTGTTTTGATTTTCAAAACTGTTCAACCTTTGTACAACCCAACAGCAGAGATACTAGACAACCAATGTACAGCCCAAGAGCAGAGATACTACACAACCAATGTAGAGCCCAACAGTAGAGATACTACACAACGAATACAGAGCCCAACAGTAGAGGTACTAGACAACCAATGTAGAGCCCAACAGCAGAGAAACTAGACATCCAATGTAGAGCCCAACAGCAGAGATACTAGACATCCAATGTAGAGCCCAACAGCAGAGATACTAGACATCCAATGTAGAGCCCAACAGCAGAGAAACTAGACAACTAATGTAGAGCCCAACAGCAAAGATACTAGACAACCAATGTAGAGCCCAACAGCAGAGAAACTAGACAACTAATGTAGAGCCCAACAGCAGAGATACTAGACAACCAATGTAGAGCCCAACAGCAGAGATACTACACAACCAATATAGAGCCCAACAGCAGAGAAACTAGACAACTAATGTAGAGCCCAACAGCAGAGATACTACACAACCAATATAGAGCCCAACAGCAGAGATACTAGACAACCTATGTAGAGCCCAACAGTAGAGATATTTAACAACCAATGTAGAGCCCAACAGTAGAGATATTTAACAACCAATGTAGAGCCCAACAGTAGAGATATTTAACAACCAATGTGCCACCCAACAGCAGAGATATTTAACAACCAATGTAGAGCCCAACAGTAGAGATATTTAACAACCAATGTAGAGCCCAACAGCAGAGATATTTAACAACCAATGTGCCACCCAACAGCAGAGATATTTAACAACCAATGTAGAGCCCAACAGTAGAGATATTTAATAACCAATGTGCCACCTAACAGCAGAGATATTTAACAACCAATGTGCCACCCAACAGCAGAGATATTTAACAACCAATGTGCCACCCAACAGTAGAGATATTTAACAACCAATGTGCCACCCAACAGCAGAGATATTTAACAACCAATGTGCCACCCAACAGCAGAGATATTTAACAACCAATGTGCCACCCAACAGCAGAGATATTTAACAACCAATGTGCCACCCAACAGCAGAGATATTTAACAACCAATGTGCCACCCAACAGCAGAGATATTTAACAACCAATGTGCCACCCAAGGCTTGTGCAGATATTGCTGATCATTTCTAATATGACGTCAGTAATTTTTTTTTTATTTCTTTAACATCGTGGGCGTAAATTAACACCTGTTCCATTTTTAAAGCTCCCCAGCAGAAACATTATTTTACATGTTTCATGAAGTGATCGATTGATCTTAACATTCATTAAACACAAACTGGCAGTTTTAAAAATTATTTCTTCTTTCTTTCTTTATTCTCTACTGTGAATTGTTGTATTCGTTTGAACAGATTTCAGATTATGACATTGGCGTTGGTAAAGGTGAGAGAAATTGTAAATAAATTTCGTTTTGTGTTAGAGAATACTACTAATAACTATGCGGAGGCTTCAACTATGATACGATACAAAGAATTGAGGCAATTTCCTATGCTAGAATAAATTATCAGTAGAGTTTAAGTTTTAAGTCATTGATTAACATGCATGACTAGATGAACATAGAGGGGCGCAGTAGCTGAGTGGTTAAGTGCTTGGCTTCCGAACCTGGGGTCCTGGGTTCGAATCTTGGGGAAGACTGGGATTTTGAATTTTGGGATTTTTAGGGCACCCCTGAGTCCAGCCAACTCTAATGTGTACCTGACTTTAGCTGGAGAAAGTAGTGGCGATTGCTCGTTGTGCTGGTCACATGACACGCTGCTCGTTAACTGTTAGCCATAGACATGGCCTTAACATAATCGGGTCCATGGATCGCAACGTCTTAAAGGGAAACTTTACTTTACTTTTGGAGGCGCAGTGGCTGAGCGGTTAAGCGTTTAGCTTCCGAACCGGGGTTCCGGGTTCGAATCCTGTTGAAGACTGGGATTTTTAATTTCGGGATCTTAGAGCGCCTCTGAATCCTAATGGGTACCTGACATTAGTTGGGGAAAAGTAAAGGCGATTGGTTGTTGTGCTGGCCACATGACACCCTTGTTAAACGTAGGCCACAGAAACAGATGACCTTTACATCATCTGCCCTATAGACCACAAGGTCTGAAAGGGAAACTTTTTACTAGATGGACACATGAAATGCGTAGAACGTAATCATATTCTTTTTTGAAGTAATAGAATTTTATATATAACATGACATTAGATACGCCTACAATACTGATGAGTGGGAGTTTCTTGTACACTAAACTCGTGTAATGATTGTGGGGTTCGTGGCTCGACTTTGTAAAGGTTTGGTTGTGAAAGTCTTAATATCTATAAAGACTCCTCAATTTAGTTCTAATGGTTTTAGTATTGAAGTCAAATTAATGTCAATAGCTTAATTGTTTCATATCAGCATTGATTTATTTTCTGGACAATGTAGGCTGCATTTTATCTTCATCTATTAAATGAGAATGTTTAAGGTAAAGACACTGTTACTAAAACAATGTTACTAAAACAATGTTACTGATTTCCCTATTGTTTATCTATTTGAAAACTAAATAAACAAAACTATGAAAGATTAAATTTTTTAGCCAACACAGAAATGTAGATAGAACAAAAGAGTATTTAAGATAAGTCTAGATCAAACGTTAGAAAATAACAAGAGAATAAAATACACAATCATTCTGCAAGTCAAATGCACAGAAACAATAACTGTCTCTTGAGTGCTGCCAGACAAACTGTGTTATATATTTAAGAATGAACCCGTACAAATAGTTTTTTTTTCTTTAAGTATAGTTGCTGTTGCTGTTGTTTTTAAGTTTAGTTGTTTTTTTTTTTTTTTTTCATTTTGTTAAAGATTGCTTTTGAATTTTTACTAACTTATTTTACCTTACCTATATAAACTGATAATGCTAGTAAGAACAATGGCAATAATGTGGTCTCCTAAGCATGTAAACTACTAAGCAAGTGACCTACTTAAGAAGTGACCTACTAAACAAGTGACCTACCAAAGAAGTCACTTACTTAGCAAATGACCTACTAAAGAAATGACCTACACATATTGTGTGTAAGGAGTTTGTGTACAATTGTCTTACAATAAATACCTTTAGTCAAGTTACACTTCCGGAGTGGAACCTGGGTGGGTGGAAACAGATCTTGAAAACGGATGGTTGTTCAAACTTTCAATCATTATGAAATAATAATCTGTGGCATTTCGAACTTGCAATGATTCTTTGGTATTATAACATTTATTTCACGTGTACCGTCAGGGCTCGCAAACACGTTTCTGCAGGGGAAAGTACCAGGCTAAAAAAAAAAAAGAGGCAGACAAAAGAAGTGATGGGAGGACAACATTATAAATGAACCATCAATGAAAGAGACTCTAATCATGGCATAAGACAGAGAGAAATGGAGAGAGGTGGTCGACAGATCATGTGTGGTACCCCCAACTGTTCTACAGACTAAGAGAGAGGTAAAGGTGATGAAAATTTCCTCAGTAATTTCCGTCATTTTCTCTACACTTAATCCCCTCTGTGCTTGACTCATTTCAAATCTAATTAGAACTATCAACAAAACAAAAAAAAAATTAAAACTTTTTTTTTCGCTATAGGCTTAGGCATTCCTGGTCCGGACAGGTCGCTAAGCTTCGTATAGGAAACTTTGGTCTCCCTGATCTGCATGCATTCACTTTATACATAATCCATCCTAATAAATGAACTCAACGCCCATGTCAAGTTAGATAGGAAGAGATGGTTACATTTGCATATATAACACCAGGGTGGAAAACGGAATTGTGGGATTGGCTGACCGCCACCTGGCAAAACGAAAACATTCATTATTGCTGGGAATACATTAATGTCCCGAGTTCAATCCCTCGCTAGTGTTTTGTTATTTGGGCGCGTTGTGTAGATATGGGATGACATTACATGGTGATTTCTTGTGATCCTAAAATCCATTTAAGTTAATGACTCCGTCTGACGTCCTCTTAGAAATGTCGATGTTTTTGTGAATACTTACCATGCTACAAAGAAAGAATGCACTAGTCTAGAGAAGTCGAAGAACGGAACGTCTATCACAAGTAACTCGAGGCCCTTTTTATATTATCGCCACCCTAAATGGGAATAGACTCTATTAGTTTTGTGTGGTCTGTCTGTCCGTCCGTCCGTACCGTTTCCACACAAAACTGTCTTTGTAACCTTGTTTTAATTGGCCTTACGTGCTTGTTTGTTAAGCCAAAGAACTCCTAAAATCTGTTATCGACTTACATTTTTAAATTAATTATTATTTGCATTGGTATAACTTGTTTTTTTTATTTATACTAAGTAGAGAGAGACAATAGAGTTTTGATAATAGAGTTACGTTGTTATGGTAATAGTTGATATAGGGAACGAGTGTGAACAAAGATTCGGAGTTGTGTTGCAGTGGAAGAAGAAAGCTGGAGATGAACGAGGCGTGACATCCTTTGAGCCCCATTTCTATTTTAACTTTATAAATAAGAAGAGTGATAAGAAGCTGGCGGATGTAGAGTTGGTGGCTAATGGGATCGAAAGTAAGTTAGAGCTGATAGGATGAACTTTCAGAGGGAGGAAATTTTACAGCAGCGTTTCTCAAACTGTGGGTCGACCTGCTGAGAGTGGGAGTGTGAAGTTGACCTTTTTTTTTTTGGGGGGGGAATCTGTTGTATTTATATTGTAATTATAAATCCATTTTTGAGTATTAATCTTATATTATAAAGTAAAAAGTAAGGCGTATGTATGTATGTATGTATGTATGTGCCGAATAGAAATCAAGACGGTATTGACCAATCTTGATAAAACTTGTCAGAAATGTTTCTTGTGTACTAACTTAGACCGTAGTGTATGTGATGTAGCCCAAAACAAACTTAAGACCCTCAAAAAAAAAGTTTTCCAACTCTATGAAAGCATTATAACTTCATCGATCTAGGCTATGTTCACCATATTTACATGAAAAGATTGAAAGGATCTAGATCTAATTTTAGAATCTGCACTTTGCGCAGATAGTTTTTTACTTTAACACATGAAAATACAAAATATAGTCCATTGATTTCATTATTTAATCAAATTAACCTTCAAAATTGTGTTTTAAAAGCATTTTTACATAAATTCGTTCCATACATCTGCGAATTTAGAATTAGAATTAGAATGTTTCAGTGACTATATCAGCAATACGCAAGTTAAGACCAGCGGGCAGCGACTAATAAAAATGTCTAGTTAAATATAAAGGAAATTAATTTTTATCCGTGTTAAATCAATTCTATTATTAAATAAAATGATGTCGTTTCATCTTCTAAGTATTGTACCGCTTTCGCGAGACAGATCACTCAATGGCTCTTTCAAAAAGACCTTACAATACGCCTTCGCCAATGCTATTCTAGACTGTTTCTTACGTCAGAACGGTCAAATTTCTAGTGGCATGAATTTTTAAAGATCAGATTGCAGAAAAAAAGCTTGGCGCCGGGGCTTCGGACCCCGCTTGGGGAACTTTTGGCCTTATTCCTATTTCCCAAGCTGGCTGAAATGGGAAAGGGAAAGGTTAATTTTTGATTTGAGAAACTATTCTATGATTTGAGAAACTATTCTATGATTTGAGAAACTGTTCTATGATTTGAGAAACTGTTCTATAATTTGAGAAACTGTTCTATAATTTGAGAAACTGTTTTATAATTTGAGAAACTGTTCTATGATTTGAGAAACTGTTCTATAATTTGAGAAACTGTTCTATAATTTGAGAAACTGTTCTATGATTTGAGAAACTGTTTTGTGATTTGAAAAACTGTTCTAAGATTTGAGAAACTGTGTTATGATTTGAGAAACTGTTCTATGATTTAAGAAACTGTTCTAGAATTTGAGAAACTGTTCTATGATTTGAGAAACACTCTTCTATAGAAAAAAAAAAGAAAAGGATAAATGAAACATATTTCATTCTTGTTTCGTCATGTTTCCAATGTGAATTTTCGCTACAATTTTTTTCTCTTTCTTTTGTCTAGTGAATGTTTATTTCATTGCGACTATTGTGCTAATACTTTTATCATGTACACGAAATGTATTGTTTTAATAAAATCCTATACATTTTTGATGGTGTTTGTTCTGCTGTAAGCGTTGTTTAGGTCGATGGTGCAATTGTAATCGAGAGAATTTAAAGCAATCAATATGCTGCATCGAAGTTGGAATCGGTTTGATGGTGTAATCGTTAAAGTTATAAGCTGGAAGGATGTTATTTCCACCACCTTACGCCCCTTTATCTATCCATCCACCCTGTAAAAAAATATTAGGTGTGGCTAGTTTTATTGTTGATGTCTTATGTCTGCTTTGGGAGATATTAGGTGTGGCTAGTTTTATTGTTGATGTCTTATGTCTGCTTTGGGAGATATTAGGTGTGGCTAGTTTTATTGTTGATGTCTTATGTCTGCTTTGGGAGATATTAGGTGTGGCTAGTTTTATTGTTGATGTCTTATGTCTGCTTTGGGAGAGAGTGGGAAAGATATCGCATTTCTTACTTATAAAATGCGACATTTGTTGTTTTTGCCTTTTATTTATTTCGTTTCTTTCAGCTCATGACCCTTTGTGTGGTCTTAAACAATAGGTCGCAATAGTTTCTTGTCCTGGGCTTTTTTCAATTTGTTCCAAGTGTCTACCTCTATCTCAGGTCACCAGATGTCTCCCTCTTTCTCATGTCACCAGGAGTTTACCTCTATCTCAGGTCACCAGATGTCTGCCTCTTTCTCAGGTCACCAGATGTCTCCCTCTTTCTCATGTCACCAGGAGTTTACCTCTATCTCAGGTCACCAGGTGTCTCCCTCTTTCTGATGTCACCAGGAGTTTACCTCTATCTCAGGTCACCAGATGTCTGCCTCTTTCTCATGTCACCAGGAGTTTACCTCTATCTCAGGTCACCAGATGTCTCCCTCTTTCTCATGTCACCAGGAGTTTACCTCTATCTCAGGTCACCAGATGTCTGCCTCTTTCTGAGGTCACCAGGAGTTTACCTCTATCTCAGGTCACCAGATGTCTGCCTCTTTCTGAGGTCACCAGGAGTTTACCTCTATCTCAGGTCACCAGATGTCTGCCTCTTTCTCATGTCACCAGGAGTTTACCTCTATCTCAGGTCACCAGGTGTCTCCCTCTTTCTGATGTCACCAGGAGTTTACCTCTATCTCAGGTCACCAGATGTCTGCCACTTTCTCATGTCACCAGGAGTTTACCTCTATCTCAGGTCACCAGATGTCTCCCTCTTTCTCATGTCACCAGGAGTTTACCTCTATCTCAGGTCACCAGGTGTCTCCCTCTTTCTCATGTCACCAGGAGTTTACCTCTATCTCAGGTCACCAGGTGTCTCCCTCTTTCTCATGTCACCAGGAGTTTACCTCTATCTCAGGTCACCAGATGTCTGCCTCAATCTCAGGTCACCAGATGTCTCCCTCTTTCTCATGTCACCAGGAGTTTACCTCTATCTCAGGTCACCAGATGTCTGCCTCTTTCTCAGGTCACCAGATGTCTCCCTCTTTCTCATGTCACCAGGAGTTTACCTCTATCTCAGGTCACCAGATGTCTGCCTCTTTCTCAGGTCACCAGATGTCTCCCTCTTTCTCATGTCACCAGGAGTTTACCTCTATCTCAGGTCACCAGATGTCTCCCTCTTTCTCATGTCACCAGGAGTTTACCTCTATCTCAGGTCACCAGGTGTCTCCCTCTTTCTCATGTCACCAGGAGTTTACCTCTATCTCAGGTCACCAGATGTCTGCCTCTTTCTCATGTCACCAGGAGTTTACCTCTTTCTCATGTCACCAGATGTCTGCCTCTTTCTCGTGTCACCAGGAGTTTACCTCTATCTCAGGTCACCAGGTGTCTGCCTCTATCTCAGGTCACCAGGTGTCTGCCTCTTTCTCAGGTCACCAGATGTCTCCCTCTTTCTCATGTCACCAGGAGTTTACCTCTATCTCAGGTCACCAGGTGTCTCCCTCTTTCTCATGTCACCAGGAGTCTACCTCTATCTCAGGTCACCAGGTGTCTGCCTCTATCTCAGGTCACCAGATGTCTCCCTCTTTCTCAGGTCACCAGGAGTCTACCTCTATCTCAGGTCACCAGGTGTCTGCCTCTATCTCAGGTCACCAGATGTCTCCCTCTTTCTTAGGTCACCAGGTGTCTGCCTCTATCGCAGGTCTCTAGGCGTCTGCCTCAATCTCAGGTCACCAGGTGTCTGCCTCTATCTCAGGTCACCAGATGCCTGCCTCTATCTCAGGTCTCCGGTGTCTCCCTCTTTCTCAGGTCACCAGGTGTCTGCCTCTATCTCAGGTCACCAGATGTCTCACTCAAGTTCAGATCACTAAATTTCTGCCTCTAGTTCACGCCACTAAATGTCTGCCTCTAGTTCACGCCACTAAATGTCTGCCTTTAGTTCACGCCACTAAATGTCTGCCTCTAGTTCACGCCACTAAATGTCTGCCTCTAGTTCACGCCACTAAATGCCTGACTCTAGTTCACGCCACTAAATGTCTGCCTCTAGTTCACACCACTAAATCGCATTAGACGTTCTACTTGGATGCAAAGTTTTTCACTATACAGATTTAAACAATGTTTGACCAAAAATGGTGTTGCTAGGATAACTTTGACATTTGCGTGCATGGCCTCTTTCCAGCTTGCATTGGGTTTTAAGATGTAAATTGAGTAATTGAGGGTGTTAGTTTTGCGAATTAAGACCTAGGGCTTAAGTGTAAAAGATATTAGTTAGGTTGTAGAGTTTAGTGACGATTTTTGTATTCGGTAGGTTGTCTAAGTGAAAAAAAAAGTGACAGATTTTTTAGTTATCAGTCGTAATTCCTAGCGCTTTCATTTACGGGTGTTGTTTTTTTATTAGTATGAAATAAATAAACTAGGCTTTATGAAATAAAGTAAGTAAAAAAGGAAGCTTGAATAAGAAACATTAGCGGAAAACAAGCAAAGTATAAAAATACTTTTTAAAAAGAGCTTATAATGGGTGAAAACTCCAGATTTACAGCCCTATTCGTTCAATGCGTTATCTATATCAAACAAAATTGATTAATTGCCACTAATTAATTAATTATTTGTTTAATCTTTTGATTGCGTCATGTTGTGTTAGGAACAATAAATAATTGTGTACAAAGTTTCAACTTAATTCAAGAATGGGAAGTGGGAGAAATAACATGTACAGAATGTGTACCAGACAGACGCTGTGAGTTGATAGAGGCTTGGCAATGATGAACAGATACAAAGAGAAGGAGAAGTGGCGTAGAGCAAGAAGAATGTATCAGAAATACATTTTGAAAAGTACAAGCTTACAAGTATCCAATACCTTCTTATGAAAGATATGAAAACCATGACCATAAGAGAAAAACAATGTCAATATAAGATACGCATAAAAAGAAGAAAGAGAGAATGAAAAGAAAGAAAAAAGGAGAGAGTGAAAGAGAGAGAGAGAGAGCTCAGACAAACAAACAAACAAAAAAATAGTCTGACGACACATTCTCGATGGATAGTTAAACTCGTAGACACCATTTCTTATTAATGCCTGTTGCGGGGTGTCTACATCAAACATTTATGGGGGAGCATATTTAAAGACGGGCGCTTACCGAATAAGCTATAGTGGCCCTGCCAACCTTCTTGAATTATTAATGAATCCGTTCAAACTCTGGCTGCCAGAATTATAAAAGTCAATTTGAGTGAAAGCATCGTGGGACTCGGCAGAGATGTTTTATTGAAACACAGAAACAAAGGGAGATCCAAGCGAGCTGGACTAGCAACAAATACATAGATGAGTGCGCCCAGTGTGTTCAAATTTAATATACAATTAGTTTTAAGTGTGTTCCGAGAATTGGTAATAAACTGTATAGAATGCAAGGATTATTTATGCATGCTTCATGTTTGTCTTCTTTTAGAGCACATAAAATAAAGCTCCCATTATTTTGTCCAGAGTTGGTATTGTACCTTTTGTGAGCATTAACTCTGTAGTATTGCTAAGACTAAATGAAATCAATGATTGTGTTTTTATGGAGTAGTAACAGCTAGCGTCAAGATAGACAAGAATTTAAAGGCATTAAGGAAGTTCTTAGTTGGATGACATTGGAGAAATTAAATATATGTGTCAATGTGTGTGTGTGTGTGTGTGTGTGTGTGTGTATAAACACATTCTCTCTCTGTCTCTCTCTCTCTCTCTGTCTTTTGCTCTCTCTCCCTCTCTCTCTCTCTCTCTTATGAGCACGCATTTTTTTTAAAGTTAGTACATGTTTATCAGACACTGTAAAGGTCCAATAAAAAAATGTAGGGTTTCTAGTCAGGGATATAAAAAGTGCAAGGTACATATATCTTGTCTGACAGTACAACTAACATGGGCGAGGCAGGATTTTTTTTCGGGGGGGGGGGGGGCTTGACAACTAATACAGCAAACGACGATCAGAGGTTCCGGGGGATATGAATGATAACGTTGAATTTAAACAAGTATTTTTTATTACAAAGCTTATATCAACTCACTCGGTCTGTCTGTCTGTCTGGAAAAAAAGGTTTGTGTACGTTATTTCTCCACACCCAATCTCGGATTAAGCTGAAATTGTGCACACTTATTTCTTTTACCTAAAAACACAAAAATCAATACAAAGAATTAACCAATTAATTAATTAACTATTGTTAATTAATTAGTTTGTTTGGTATCTTGAACAAGGGAAGAAGTCGTACTTGACAGATGTCATGGTAGGCCTATAAGTTGAATTAGTTACCCTTGTGGAATCTTGAGCCCTGGGTGAACATTTTTTATGCATTCAAAAAAAACGATCATGTAAACTTTCACAAAGATACATTTTTCTTCTCTCCCCCTTTCACAACTGGTCCAGACAAGTGACAGGAACATAGCGCGTTGAGACAAGTGACAGGAACATAGCGCGTTGAGACAAGTGACAGGAACATAGCGCGTTGAGACAAGTGACAGGAACATAGCGCGTTGAGACAAGTGACAGGAACATAGCGCGTTGAGACAAGTGACAGGAACATAGCGCGTTGAGACAAGTGACAGGAACATAGCGCGTTGAGACAAGTGAACATAGCGCGTTGAGACAAGTAACAGGAACATAGCGCGTTGAGACAAGTGACAGGAACATAGCGCGTTGAGACAAGTGACAGGAACATAGCGCGTTAAGACAAGTGACAGGAACATAGCGCGTTGAGACAAGTGACAGGAACATAGCGCGTTGAGACAAGTGACAGGAACATAGCGCGTTGAGACAAGTGACAGGAACATAGCGCGTTGAGACAAGTGACAGGAACATAGCGCGTTGAGACAAGTGAACATAGCGCGTTGAGACAAGTAACAGGAACATAGCGCGTTGAGACAAGTGACAGGAACATAGCGCGTTGAGACAAGTAACAGGAACATAGCGCGTTGAGACAAGTGACAGGAACATAGCGCGTTGAGACAAGTGACAGGAACATAGCGCGTTGAGACAAGTGACAGGAACATAGCGCGTTGAGACAAGTGACAGGAACATAGCGCGTTGAGACAAGTGACAGGAACATAGCGCGTTGAGACAAGTGACAGGAGCATAGCGCGTTGAGACAAGTGACAGGAACATAGCGCGTTGAGACAAGTAACAGGAACATAGCGCGTTGAGACAAGTGACAGGAACATAGCGCGTTGAGACAAGTAACAGGAACATAGCGCGTTGAGACAAGTGGCAGGATCATAGCGCGTTGAAAAAGCAAAAAGCTAAACGAAAACAAAAAATAAAAATATTTCTTTCCCACAGATTTATATGTCTAAGTCAATCATACAAGAAATAACATGAGTGATCCAAATTAATTCATTTAATTACATTTAATATAAGCTCTGTCTTTTTTTAAGTATTTGTTATGTTGTTTTTTTCCTGTAAGGAGTTAGAAAGCTAATGAATTCAATACTGCTATCCTACGTCCTACATGGTCTGGAAAGGGACAAGCTCTATGATGTTTTGATATGTGCAGCTTAGTGAAAGGTTAAAGCAGCCATAATATCTGCAATTTTTGAACCAGCAGTAAAGCTTTTTTATGGCACTGCAAACCATTCACTTCATCTATTTTTGAAAAATTCTTGTTCAGAAAATGCTTATTTGATTACATTCTTATTCTTTAATTTTTTTTTATTATTATATTTTTTTGTTATATGTCATTTATGCCATCGCATCGATGGAAAAAAATTTTTTTTAATGAAGTCTCACTAAGAGGCTATCAGCCAGTCACTAGTGCGTTTTGTATGCTTCTGTTAGACCCAAAAGGAATTATTCAATGAAAGTGTGGCGAATGTTTAAGCTCTTTGCGATCATTCTAACATTGTAGACACTATTGCCAGTGGTCTGTAATTGTATCTCTTTGCTTTACTTTCATTTGTTCAGATGTAGTCTACTTGAAAAAGTTAATGATAAACAGACTGAAAGTTTAATTCTTGATGAAGGAGTGACAACGAAAGAGGAGTTTCAATCTCTTGATCTCTACCAAAGTGCGACACTGTAGCTCAAAATGATCTTGAAAAGATTCTTCTCACATTAAAACTGCATGTCGTTTTAACAAAAAAATTAACTTACTGTTGTTTTTTTTTTCTTAGTTTTGATAATCCGAATGTCTGCTTCAATTCATTGAGAATAAATTAACAACACTTGTAATTTATCAGGACACGTCCATTGTCTCTGAAACAGAAGGAGACATATATTGATAAAATATATTGATAAAATAATATATAAATAACTAGATTTTTACGTAGTATCAATTCCTATTCTACAGTTGTGAATCAATAATTAAATTCGTGTATTTAGCTCCTATTTAAGGTAAAAGATGAACAAGAAACACAAATAAATTTGCCGAGAATATTTTTTTTATGGGGGTGGGCACCATGAGCTATTTGGACCACCTAATGCAGACACTTGTTCGCCACTGCTTATGCTATTGCCTATAACATCAGACACAATCTAGCTACTAGCTGATATCTACCTTATACGTACAATAGAACTAAATTAGAATTTATTTAGATCTCGTTGTGCTGAATTTTAGTAGGCCAAAGTGGAGGCCCTAGGCAGGATTTTGTAGTTGCCCCCTTTAAGTTTATATAAATGCACAATTAATTCTTATCATATAAAATACAAACGTCACTTTAAAAAAAAAATTACTTCCTAGGCGTGTTCCTTGGTCAGTCTTGTCATGCATGTTAATCATTGAACTAATGCCAAATCATTGGTTTTCCTGACTGACTCAGGCAACCCATTCCATGTTCTAATAATAGCACTAGGAAAGAAGGAGTAGGCTATTTGTACAAATTAGTCTTAGCATATGGAAAAAAAAGGTTTGGACTATAAAACTCCCCTCTTCGATAAACATTTTTATGCAAACTACATGCAGTAAACAAATTTCTGAGCGTAGCCAAGAGTGGTTTTGATTACCCTCCCCCACACACTTTAACCCTTTTCCAATAAAAGAAAAAGCAAAGCTATAATTATAATTTCCATGAGCGTAGCCAAAATGGGTTTTGTGATTACCCTCCCTCCTCCACTAAAATACTAAAGCAAAATTATAGGCCTTGTTACCAATTTCTACCAGTCGCTGTCCATTGATAAAGTGTAGTTAATCGCAGATTTTGGATTTTGACTTAATTTTTTTAATAGAATAGCAGGATAATGCAGTGTAGATACCTCAGTAAATGCATATTTTTAAATTTAAATACCGGAAAATATCTTGGCCTGGGGGGGGGGGGGGACAAAATAAATAACTCTCCCCCTCCATGAGCCATACTTTAAAATGTCTTTATACTTATAAGTTCTATGTCTAGAACAGGGGTTCTCAACCTGTGGGTCGCGACCCCCTTGGGAATCGAATGACGATTTGCCAGGGGTCGCTTAAGACCATCGGAAATAATAGTTTTTGGTCTTGGCTTTGTACAAATGTTTACCATAGTTATAGCTACTATATATTTTTTTTTACTACAACTGCTATTCGAGAAAGATTTTGTAGACAACGGAATCTGAATTTAGATAAAATGTCAATTATTTTACTGCGCACCGTCTTGCCATTGTTAAATCATACGTATTATTTCTATGGAAAAGATTTATCGCACGTCAAGGCTCAATTAAAAGCATTGTCGATTATAATTAATAGTATGCCATGTAATGTTTTCATTATGTAGCAGCCCATAAGAAACGGACCTCGAATGTTAAAAAGAATGTTTAGAAAAAATAATTATATGGCGATGTTTTTACGGTATGTTTCTACTTCAATAATTCAAGTTTGACTTCATGCAGGAATTGAAAAAAAAAAAAAACATATCGCGTTATTTATAACAAAGTTCCATCGCCAAATTTATGCAATTGACGAGTTTCTCTTTTGCAAACCCCTTCTACGGAATGTTGGTTCCTTTTTTAAAAAGTTTCAAATCTCTTGGGAAACAAAAATGGTGTCTGCACCGATGATGTAAATATGTTAGTCTTGATTTCAACCTTTGGTACAAAATGAGCCATCAAAAGTCATCGTTATTCACTATTTGATTTATCTACATATATAGGTAACGAAAGTACTAGCTCAAGAATGACAAGAATCTTTGGAAAAAAAAGTCACAACAAGGATCATATGCAATTTTTTCAAAATCCGATCCTTCAAAATGTAACTTCTGCTTTGGCTAACAAATTTGAAGAAAAATAATGTTTAGGCCTACATGTTTGCAACCTTATATCTACGCTATGTGAGGAAATGTTATAGAACCTGACAAACGGATAAAAGAATAATTTCGT
The DNA here is from genome assembly GCF_947242115.1 of Biomphalaria glabrata. Taxonomy (NCBI): domain Eukaryota; kingdom Metazoa; phylum Mollusca; class Gastropoda; family Planorbidae; genus Biomphalaria; species Biomphalaria glabrata. The sequence goes on along the minus strand of NC_074714.1, from coordinate 16,411,900 downwards.
AGGCCTACGTGTTGCGCGTGTTCTTCCATTTTCATTAACATTCTTTTGCGAAACATTATGTCTTTCTAGAAGTAGACTTGATGCAAAAGATGACATTCGTTGCGATTTTGTCTGCCCTGATAATCCCCGCTATGGCGAAACAGAAACAATTAAGCTAAATGTTTGCATAAGCTGTTTTGTACCGATGTAGTTTACCGTTGTAGTAGGCCTAGTGACAATCTTCTATGCTAAGCCATGTTTTTTTAAATTGTCACATAGCCTACTAATTTAAGTATGCAACATAACATATGATGAACATGCAATAGACAATAAGTCAAGGAATATAAGTTAAAATATGGTAAAGTTTCATTTGCTTGAAATTTAATTATAAGCAGTAATTATAAGTAGAAATAAATGTTTTACAAAATAAAATTACACATTTTTACTAGACCTACTTAGGCTTATATGAACAAAAATAGTTTGACTGTTGGGGTAGCCGCATAGTGAAGAATCGTAAAAAAGGGGTCGCCGAGCTAAAGAGGTTGAGAACCGCTGGTCTAGAACATCTAAAATGCTGACCCATAAGCATATGGCATGCGTGTTTTTCTTCTAGGCTTTTAATAATGCATAATCGCCTTGTAAATGTCCCCTTTTTATTTCTTCAACTATCAATTATTCAAGAAATCAATATTTAATGATTCACTGGCGCTTTCTTTGCATTTGTTGGACTCTTTCTTTGATGTGTAGACTCTACAGCATGAATATAGTCTATATTTTTTTAATGAAAATAAGCCTAATACTAGATCTAGATCTATATATACTAAAACAGTAATATAAAAATAAATGAATATAGGCCTATATTTTACAGATCCAGTTAGACTCAAGGCTACACCGGAAATGACCTTAGGTTTAGAATGCACAGAGAAAAATCAAAACAATTTTCTGTAAATACTAGATCTAGATATCTAGATCTAATATAAGACTATTAATATTATACTTATAGAATATAATCTAGACCTAGAATATAGATCTAGTAACTAGTAGTATCTAAACACTAATACCGCCAATTTTCTCTTCATGGTCTAGTCTAGATTCTAGACTATGTGAGTATCAGTATCAATACTGACAATATTTAAAATATTACTATACTACTCTATAGTCACTATAGATCTAGATAGTAATCTAATACTATTTAATTAACTAATACTAATAGGAGTTAAATAGTATCATCATTTATCATGATATCATGACTATAATATGAGTATGAGTGGACATGTGATGAGTATCATATATGACGATGTCACTACATTCACTATGATTCACTAGATATTCTTATCTTATATTACTGATAATTTATATAATTTATTTTTTTATAATACAGACGTTACTTCAAAAAAGAAGATGATTACATGCATATTAACCAATGACTTAAATTCTGCCAAATTACTGGTTTTCCTGGCTAGCTCAGGCAACCCATTCCATGCTCTAACTCTAATTATAGCACTAGGGAAGAAGGAGCACTTGTACAAATTTGTCCTAGCATATGGAACGAGAAATGTGCCTTATCTTTGTGTCTTTCTGAGTATTTTATTAAATTTGTTTTTGTATTTGAAGATTATGATATTAATATTAGTAGATAGTAGATATATATTTTTTTATATTATTATAGTTGGCCTATCTATATTATTTATTTATTTTATAGATATCTAGATTTAGATATGACATATGGTAGCATTGACATATGCCGCCTCCTATCACTCCTACGTATGCCTATCATCATCATCATCACTCCTTTGAGTTCCTCATGGAACATAGGGCCTCGACAAAAACACGCCACTCTCCACGGTCTCTTGCTAGTTTTTTTATGGTTTTCCAGCTCTTCCTGGTCCTCTTGGCTTCTTCAAGTAGACTGCGTCGCCATGTTCTTTTTGGTCTTCCTCTGCATCTTGTTCCCTGGGGGTTCCACTCTAAGGCCTGCCTAGCTCTGTTGCTGGTATCTTTTCTAAGGGTGTGACCAATCCATCTCCACTTCCTCTCTAAGATCTGCACTTATATATTTTTCTGTCCACTCATCTCCCACAGTTTGGTGTTTTCTATTTTGTCATACCAGTGTATTTTTAGGATATTTCTCAGGCATCTGTTGATTCTGTCTGTATTTTTTTGTTGTGGCTTCAGTTGTTCTCCATGTTTCAGAACCATACAGTAGGACAGCCTTGACATTAGAGTTAAAGATTCTTAGTTTAGTCTTGTTTGAGATGTGTGCCTATGCCTATTATCAATAATTATGGCCTATTATAATAAATAATCTGTTGATTCTGTCTGTATTTTTTTGTTGTGGCTTCAGTTGTTCTCCATGTTTCAGAACCATACAGTAGGACAGCCTTGACATTAGAGTTAAAGATTCTTAGTTTAGTCTTGTTTGACATGTGTGCCTATGCCTATTATCAATAATTATGGCCTATTATAATAAATATAATATACAAAACTATATAATCTATATAAATATTTTTATATTATAATTATAATATATATATGCCAATATGGCTAGCGGCTATGGCCATTAGTATCATTGCTATCATGTAGATTTAGATCTATCACTGCCAGTATCAGTGTATGCTGTACATAATTATGATTATATGGCCTATGCCTATGGCTATACAAATGCTCTATTATCTATATCTATATTTTTATATACCGTAATGACATAATGTACCTAACCTATTATTATTATTCTACTATTCTACAATTCTAGATCTAGTCAATCTAACATAATCTAGATCTAATATCTAATAATTGTAATGCACAAGTGTGACAATTATTTATAATAATGTATTTTTTTTTATTTCCTCACAGATAATATTAATAAAACTAAAGATCTCTATTATTATTATATTATCTTATATATTACGGATGTTACTTCAAAAAAGAAGAAAATTGCATCCTATGCATTTTATGTGTCAATCTAGTCATGCATGTTAATCAATTACTAGATTCTAAAACTTTGCCAAGTTGTTGGTTTTCCTTGCTGATTCAGGCAACCCATTCCATTCTCAAATGGCACTAGGGAAGAAGGACCACTTGTACAAATTTGTATGTACACCTAAACATCACTCCCCCGAGGCTCCTTACTCCCACAATGCAAGCATGTGAAAGGGTCCAAATCTAGTATGATTCTGTTTCATCATCGTCTGTTGCAGCTCTTTCCTTCTTTATGGGAAAACATGTGTCAGGGACCAAATCTAGTATAATTCTGTTTCATCATCATGGTCTTTTGCAGCTATTTCCTTCTTTATGGGAAACATGTGTCATTGATCAAATGTAGTATAATTCTGTTTCATCATCATCTGTTGCAGCTATTTCCTTCTTTATGGGAAAACATGTGTCAGGGACTAAATCTAGTATAATTTATTTCCTTCTTTATAGGAAACATGTGTCATTGATCAAATGTAGTATAATTCTGTTTCATCATCATCTGTTGCAGCTATTTCCTTTTTTATGGGAAAACATGTGTCAGGGTCCAAATCTAGTATGATTCTGTTTCATCATCGTCTGTTGCAGCTGTTTCCTTCTTTATGGGAAAACATGTGTAAGGGACCAAATCTAGTATAATTCTGTTTCATCTGCTGCAGATATTTCCCTCTTTATTTCCTTCTTCAGTCTTTCTCACAATTTTTCCCATTCATACAATGAACACAATTTTTCTCTTCTCTTACATCTAGGTGTTAAGCACAGTGCTGCCTAGCATCAAGTCTTGAGCTCTATGTGTAGCCTTCAGTATTTCATCAGTAAGAAAACGCACCAATAAAATGTCAAATTGAATAGTAAAGAGATTATATATAAGTGCATTTTATATCATTTAAATCATTTTATAGAGTTTAAATTCTCTATTGAGCACTGGCAGAAATAAATTCTTCCAACTGGAGAAACACATTTGCATTGTTCAAATTAAGCAACACTTCAAGCAGCTTATATTGATATGATTTAGTATTATTTATGTATTTGACAGAAATGGAAAGATCACAAGGGCTCAGAGTTTGCTACTACATACTTTATGATTTTACAGAGGAAGTTTTCTCAGAGGTTAGATTTTGATTACTTAGTTTGGTTTACTTGTAAAATAAAATGTCTCTATCAATGTAAATAACTCTTTTTTAAAAATAATTAGGAAAACGTGAATTGTGTCCCCTTATCAAGAAAACTAAAATAATACAGATGAATTGACAGAAATGAGTATCATTGCATCTGTATGTTTCAAGAAAACCCTGATCACCTTTAGAATTGTATGGCAAACAAAAGGATGATGACAATCTCCTCATTGATTTTGACGTAGGTTAATTTTAGGATTACTTGGTGGGGGCTAAATGGTGAAGTGCTTGGCTTGTAATCAAGGGATTTTGAATTTGAAGACTGGGATTTTGAATTTGGGGATTTTAGAGCCCCCTTAAGTCCACACAACTTAAATGAGTTCCTGACGTCTTAAAGGTAGTTTTTAACTGTCATCCATAGAAACAGATGAGCTTAACATCATCCGCCTCCATAGATCGCAATATATGAAAAGAGGTACAATAAACTTTTACATAATTATACATTTTTAAATGTTTGTTGTTACTTGACCAAATTCAAATATTATCTTGATGAGCTGTACCCAAAAATATGTCTGTATGTACTGTAAAAGTAGTGATAGAAATGTGGAAGCTTAAGTTAGTAACGGTTATGTTAAAGTTCAACAAAATATTACCACAGCATCTTTGAGAGATACAGAGCTAGAAAAATGCTCTTTTTTGGGTTCCCACACAGAATACAAGACTAACAATAAAAAAGCATTTATAAAATTTTTAAAAAGGAGGAACGACCTGAATTCAAACTCATAATTAGCTAATTGGTTATTTGTTTTTATTAATTCTTGTGTTGTCAGGTAAAAGAAATAGTTATGCAAAATTGTAACCTCATCGATATTTAGTATGGGAGAAATAGCTTGTACAATAACTTGTACAAACTTTTTACCAGACAGACAGACAAACAGAGTGAGTTGATATAAGCTTTGTAAAAAATAACTTGTTGATGCTGATGATACTTTGATCTGCTATACCATTGAAAGTGGACATTTTGGGAAATAACATTTAGTGTTCTAGTTCTTTAATTGTTTTTATTAATTTTTTTTAAACAAGATATTTTTTAAAGATTTTTTTAAAGATTTATCTCCCCTTTCTTAGCAATTCAAGATAAAAATCAATAAACTGGACAAAAAAAAAAGATAAATTAACAAGAAAAACTTAAAAAATACTTTAAAACAACAAAAAAACACAAAGTTTATACAAAGTGTAATTGTATCAATTAGTTTGGATCAGTCATGTAATTGAATTTGTAGTAGATCTAGACCAACAACAATAAATCTATGGGATCAATAAAATTTGTACCAATTTTTAAAATGCTTTTAGCTTTCTTCATACGCTCTAATCCTATTGCTAATCTAAACCAGTTGATAAAATGGGGGGTGGATTTTACTGTAATTGGTTTTTAAAAGCATTTACAAATTAAAAAAAAAAGGGACCGAGCTGAATTCGAACATATGACTCACGCCTCCTTGGACCGATGTGCTAATCACTCTGCAAGTGAAGTACTTATGATAAGAGAAGATTGTGTAGTTATATTTTCTTTGTTTCAATTTAGAATGGTGACCCATAAAGAAGACTTGAACCCCCCACTTCAATCATGTACAATTTCTATTTGTTTTTTTTTCTAAATTCATTTGCATTTATTCCAGATGAAGATAAAGCTAAAGGACCTAAGCCGAAGACAGCTGGAAACCTTGATTTGTGTATTAAGTAGAGAGATTGGCAGATTGGAACAATATTATTCTACATGTCTCACCAACAACACAAATAGTGCCAAGTCACAAATTGAAAAGGATGAAAGAAATAACATTCTGACTACTTTCAATGGAGAAGATGAAGAATCAAACTCATCAAATGAAGCTTCTGGTGTGACAGTTTTTGACAATGATATTGACTCTGCGAAAGTTAGTTGAAATTTTCTGTTGGTTTTGTTCGTTTTTATTTCTTATTTTTTAAAATAATTTGACTTATATTCCATCCCTTTTTTTGTGTCTTGGGGTTTGATATTTAATGGTTGAGCAAATGTTTCTTGTCCATTCTTGCAGAATGTTAGACTGTAAGAAGCGCTCTTGTGAAATCAAAATTTCTCAACCCTAATTCTTTGATGGCATAGCATTTACATTAGAAATGGATTTTATCATATTTTAGCCTCCATCAATATTTTGTTTTGTTTTCTTCAAGAATTACTTTTGTTACTTATGCCAGCAAATAATGCCCACAACACATTTTTACTTCAACAGTGTATTATGTATGTCTAATTAATGTTTCTATTTCTAAAAAAGTTCGATTTTACCCAGACAAAAACTCATCAGTAGCCAAAATACAAATATAAGCTTGGCTTTTAGAACCTTCAGGGGTAGGGTTACCAGAGTAGAAAAAGCAAAAACAAAAAAACAAGAAAAATTTTAAACTAGGCTTGCAATTTTTTTGATGAAACATATCAGTAAATTAATGGCTGTAAAATCACTTTTTAAAACATGTCTCAGATAAAGCAAATTTTTAGAGTAGTTTATCAAAATGCAAACATAGATAGTGAAACCTTATAGCTTCAGTTTCTTCTAGTTGTCAGCCCCAACTTTGTCAAAATAAAAGCCTCTCAAAAAGTGATTCTCTCTTTTATACACTGTGCATTGATCAATGATAACCTACTTTCATTCATAGCAACACCTAGCTATAAACACACTTTGTTTTCTGCTCGATGGAGATGAAATACCTTTGCTTTAATTTCTTTATTTTAACATAGATAGCAGCTAAGTGAGAACATTTAAAACAAGTCAGACAGGGAAGGCTTGGGCATTTATTTTTTTACATAAATACATTTAAAAGTTGTACTCTTGGCAAGTAAAACAAATATTATCCTATGCTTATTTCCTGTAGAAATTAATATTGTTACGAATCTCACTATCCAGGCTCTCTGCAAACTGCACCATACACCACCAACTTAAAGAACTTGACAAGTCAGGGCTCCAAAATAACGTAAAGGTTTAATGTCCATAAATAACAGCCAATACTGTACAATTGGCAGCACGTAGAACAGTACAAATAGCTCTGCGATAACAAATATCTCTCCGATAACACTGTTCCGCCGTATCAAGTCTGAACCGTCGTAATGCTCCGTACAGAACCACACCGCTGAACTGTGCTGTAGTCGACCGGACTGTAGTGAACCGGGCTCTGAACCCCTGCCGTGAACCCGCTTTCTGAACTGTCTTGACTGCGACACCTCCGCTCTTTATATAGGGTCCCTACTGGCCTTCTAGAACCGGACAGAACGCCGCTCGACGTTTCTAGGTGGTCAGATGACTACAACTCTCGTGACGCTCCTGAGCTCTGTTCACGACGTCGATCCTTCCCGGACCGCCGTCGATCCTTCCCGAACCGCCGTGTTGACACTCGTCTCGGCTGACCGTCGTAACTCGTCACGGTTGACCGCTCGTCTAGCGCTGGCCTGGGGCGATTTGCGTCGGCTGACTAAACTCACACCACTACCCCCATCTGTGCCACCACCAGGTTTATAACATTATGTCAATTGTTTCATGTTATATTTAGACAAAGTGTTTTGTTTACGTCCATTACAAAAGCATTTTTTCATTTTTAGGTCCTTTCATTGTTGGAGTTAAAAGCAGCCAAAGAAGGACTTACGATTACAGAAGATAGAACCAACAGTCAGCTAGACATAATTCACACTAAAGATGGTCAGAAGATCTACAGCAAGTCTTGGATAAACACTGAAACTTCAGTCACAGCTAGAAAATCCCCATTAAAAGAGGGTCATTTGAAACAAAATGTGAGAAAGCACTTTAGAACTAAGGTATTTAGAAGTCAAAGGAGGAAACAGTCAATATCTTGACATGTATCAAAATTTCTACAAATTATCTTGCAATATAAACTTATGAAGTCACAAAACTCCATTATGTCATCTCATTGAACAGATTTAAAGAAATATTATAAATGTCTTCTTTAAACAACTTTAATATTTTATATGCTGGTGTTTCTAGACATAATATAAATAGAAAAAAAAAAAAAAAACTTGTGTGGAGTTTTTGATCTCCCATCGAGCGCCTCCCCAGGTGGCGGATAGGGGAATGCCCTCCAAATATGGTGGGTACCGGGGAAATAAAATACCTGGGGTGGACCAAAATCAAACCTGCTGCCTTGCAGGAAGTGGAGGGATCCACAAAGGCTAGGGCACCTTACCCGAAAATAAAGGCAGTTATCCAGAGAGCTGAAAGGGGCAGCCCCCCAGATGGTTATGCACAGGGCTAACAACTCTGTCATATAAAAAAAATACTGTTACAAAACTAATACACACAAGAAAACCCGGATAGATCTCAACGGAAAACGACCTAGGCCTGGAAAAGGACATGATTTTTGTTTTGCAACATGGAACGTGCTAAGCCTTTATAGAGCAGGTGCTCTAGCCCAACTTACTGAAGTGTTAAAGAAATATAGGATACCCCTTGTAGACGGAAATAAAAAAGAACAGACTACGTTGGGCAGGTCACCTTGAAAGAATGTCAGACAACAGAGGAGCAAAAATCGTATACAGGCAAAAACCAAAAGGCAGGCGACCCAAAGGCAGACCCCGAATGCGATGGATTGACGATGTGGAAACAGATCTGAAGCAGCTTGGGGTTAGGGCGTGGAGATGAAAGGCCCAGGAGAGATCTGAATGGAAGGATGTGCCACAAAACTGGCACTAAAAACTGTCTCAAGAGGACAAATTTCATACAGGAGTCTCTGGACCTAAAAAAGAAACACCAACTTAAAAAAATAACTCTGGAATCCACGATACATTATAATGAATCTCAACCCTGGGATAAAAGCTCTCTTCCTACTATAAGAGACCATTTTGAAAATATAACCAAAAAATCTGACTACATTCCAGCAGAGTTTAAAGAAATAGTGAACTCTTTTTTACAAACTCATTATCTTAGCAATCTGTGGATCAGAGTTTACACAGATGGCTCATCTCATAAAGCCACCACAAATGGATGAGCTGGAATATTCATTGAATGGCCCGATGGAGAAAAACTAGAAAAATCCATTGCAACTGGAGAGCTCTCTGACAGCCACAGAAATAAAGGGAAGCACTAGAACTAGCTGCTACCATGCTAGCAAATCACCCAAGTATAATATAAAGATCCCTTTATTATGTTTTAACCTTTTTTTTCTACCACTTACCATTCTCAGATCAAGTTAAAATTTTGCATAATTATTTATAGTCGATCACAATACACAAATCAATCTGAAACTTAACAAATTATTTATTCAATTAGTACTAATTAATTAATTAATTTTAGTTTATAGCAAAAAGGGAGCTAAACCATGTCATTTTCAGATAAATTGCAGTAAATAGCTTTTTTTTTCCTTCAGATAAGCTTTGTTTTTTAGACATCTTTTTTCTATTGCTTGTTTCTATATCAGCAACAGCTTTAAATGTTTTTTTGTTTTGCCTTGTTTTTTTTTTTTTTGGGGGGGGGGGGGGGGGGGGGGACAGAAAGGGGAAGCAGTAAAGGCTTTTTCTAGAGTAGAGTCCTGTGTTTTTATTAGCTGGAAGACAACAATTCTCAAGCCTACCCTTGTATCTTAACTTATGTTTAATGTTTGGATTTTTAAATGTTTTGCTTTTATCAAGATTGAACAAAATATTTTCATTGTATCTAGGTTGAAGATCAATACATTGAGCCTCAGCAAGATGTGAGAACAAGTCACATTGAGTCTGGGACAGCTGAGACAACTGAAACTATCTGTCCAATCAAATCAGAGGACAACAATGATTGGAATGCTAATTCTAGTCAAACCTTGGAGCACATTAAACACTCCACATTAGGAAAACTAAGATCTTCATTTCATCTCTCATCAAAGTGCAGGCCTTCACGACATATGAATCATCTTCAGAGAAAATCAAACGAGAACACACAAAAATGCCAACGTAGTTCTCTGACATGTACAAAACCAAAAATAGTATGTTGTGACCTGTGCAATAGAACATTCCACACAAATCACTTACTGAAGGAACACCTCAGAACAGTACACAATCAGTCACAACCCACAAGACTTTGTCCTTACTGTGGGAAACTGGTTCTGCATTCCAGGCTCAAAAAGCACTTAGAGAAAGTTCATGAGAAACCGACCTACTCCTGTCATCTGTGCAGCAGAAGTTTCCTGAAGCGAGAGTGTCTAGAGGGCCACCTAAACAAACATGCCAACACAAAGCCTTATGTGTGTGAAGTGTGTGGCAGGAAGTACACTTACTCCACCAGTTTGTCCAGCCACAAAAAACATTGTGCTAAATCTGTACTTCCCCCTCACTTGCAGCAATCGAAGAGCAGAGAGGACAAAACCATGCTTCATGTTTGTGAAGTCTGTGGAAGAACATTTGAAGGAATGAGTGGCCTGAAGGATCATCATGGTGCCAAGCACAGCAGCAGAATTCAGACCTGTTGCCATTGTGGGAAAAGTTTCCACTGGAGGCCATCCTACAACAGGCACGTTAGGACCTGTAAACAAAGATCAGATGAAGAACGAGCAAAGAGTATTAAAACATCCCTGAGTAAACTTTTTACTTGTGAGTGTGGTAAACAATATTTATACCGCCAGTCATTTCGCAGACATCAGAAAACATGTCTTCGTAAGCAGCAGTTGGAGTCGTACGTCTTGTCTTCTAGCACAATGAAAAAAATGTCTTTATCAGAGTATTTAGAATAAGTTCAGAAACTTCAATAACAATTTTATCGCTTCAATAATAACCTTGGGCCAACATTTACGATCCAACTGCTAGTACCACTGATGAACTAATGTTGTGATTAAGCAAACATATTTTTTATGATCTAAAGGTTACCTCAGAAAATTCATCTAATTGTATTACTATCAGCATCATAAAACTCAAGGTGAGGGTTTTAAAGGTTGGTTCTTTCTACTTTATAGCTAAGAGGTTATTGATAGCCTTCCGGGGCTGGCAAGAGAGTTTGCCATGTGTTATGGAGTGTGTGTGTGTATATGGTGAGGTTAGCTATGGTTATGAATGATGCAACATAGGTGGTATTGTAGTCACTTGATCTTCGTGATGGGAGACAACTGGTCGTGTGGTTTGCCGAGGGTTCAAATCCTGCCCACTCCCATGCCCCGTCGTCCTGCGGGAGATTTGGACTAGGAAGTAAACTATCTTCAACTCTGAAGGAACATCCGAAACATGTAAAACATTTTACAAACCAAACTCCAGAACGTGAGACGTGGTTGTGAGTTATATTTTGTTCAAAAATATCATTACTGAAGTCTACTTCATTTATTTCATTTATCACATATTGATTTTTTCTATATTATAAATAAATTTCTATTTAGTTTTACTCACAAAAAGGAAGTTATTCAAGTTTTATTAGTTAAGATATATTTCACCTACAAAGGTTTAGCTGTCTGCCAGAAGTATGGTGCTACAAGTGGACGATCAGAAACAGCACCATGGTATCGCATATCTCATTTTATGCCATGATGTAAATAATTTTATTAGGTGACTATGTTTGTTAGTTTGTGGTGTCTCTAATAGATTTATTTGAGATTGAGCAAAGATATGAAGAAAAAGCAACATGAAGAAAAATGGTTTGCATTCATATTTCTTCTTATATGTGACAGACGTTCCATCAAAGAAGATTAATTGGTCCCAGCCTCATTGGTTTTTCTAGCTTATTCAGAAACACATTCCATGCTATAATGGTAATAGGAAAGAATGAACAACCATAAGACAGTTTCAATCATATGGAACATGAAGTGCAGTATTTTATATATTTTCATTATTTTACTCTTAGACTTTTCTCCTGGTGTTTCTAAATTTAGTGATTTGCTTTAGTCTAGTCATCTGGGAATATTACTTGTTATAAATCTCATGCCTCTATTTTTGCTTCCAATTTCTCATCAATGTTTTCTTGAGGTGAGGAATAGCTAACAGATGATCCATATTCTATTATTGGTCTAATCAAGCTATGACCAGGATTTGAACCTGTGTCCCTCCAAGCCCTTTTCTGTTCAACCATAGATTCAACCACAGCATCTCCAAGGATACATAGTATTTTAGTTTCATTTCATTTGTCAACATTTCCCTTAATAAAAAATAGAAGTTGTATTGTTTGCTTATTTAAGAAAGTCATTTCATTTATTATAACACCTAGATATTTTACTGTTTTTCTGTCTTGAGTAACTGTTTCCATAAATCCATGTTTGTCATAATCTCATTCATACTGGTACTTAGGTTTTCCTTTGAAATATTCCAAATGAGACAAAATAGTCTCCCTTTGTGGCGAAATATAACAAAATAAAAACATTTTAGAACCTGTGAAATTATGCTGAAACAATTACTGCGCCACTCCGTTCTATTTCTACTAATGTATTCTTGATTTTAATTTATTTTAGATCTGATCCACCCCCACCCACCTGTATAAGGGAGAGAAGGGGCTCGTTAGGAGAATTGGTTGAAAATATAAATGTCATATAGAGGGATTTATATTATTAAATAATTAGAACAAGTTGTGTCATCTCTCCACACACATTGGTCGTGTGGTATTGGCCCTGGACTGTCGTTCGATGGTCCTGGGTTCGAAGGCTTCCCGCTTACATCCCCCGTTGTCCTGCGATAGATTTGGACTAGGTTGTAATAATCCCCAAATATAAAGGAACAGCCGAAACATAAAAAAATAAAATAAAAAGTAGTACTGTGTAACTCGAGTGATGGAGGGACGATAGCCCACCCACCCCCTTTCCTCCCCAACAGTTTCATTAGTACTTAATTAACCAAAATTCTGCACACGCCATCAGATTTTATCAGCAAGTAAGACTTTAAAAAAAAAAAACTTGTCCTTGACTAATTCAGGACAATGAAGTCCGTGTTGCAGATAAAGCTTTGCGACTAGGGAAACTTTTTTTCAATGAAATCTTTCATAGAACATTCTAATTGAATTGTAGCTGTAGGCCTTAGGACAAGCATCCCAGACGCTCATTACCATCCATTTAGAACAAGAATATACATCATATAAACAAGAATATCCTATACTCTTAAGCGAACATTAATTGTATATATATATATATATATATATATATATATATATATATATATATATATATATATATATAAATTTTGTTTCGAAAACGGCTCTAACGATTTTCTTTAAAATTTCAAGGTATGTGCATATTAGTGAGAAAAAAAATCTCAAATCATTGACCACATCGGGAAAACTCGAGGTCGACCGTTATAACGGTTTGAAAATGCCTCATTATCGAAAAATGAATTTTGGCTAGAATGGTTTATGAATGAAATTTTTCCGTGACGTCAAAGGGAAAAAAACTTGACACCGTTAACATCACTAGGCTCACAACAGTACACTAAGTTATTTCTTCGCAAACAAGTTTTATCAATCAATTGGTCTAATTAAATATTTGCGCAACCATCTTATTGTAGATTGATCTATGATGTAATAATGGAAGAAAAATAATGAAATTAAATTTGTTAATATATGATTAGTTATTGTCTTGAAAAGGCTTTATAAATTGTTTACTTTGTTATTATTTTGCTGGTGAATTATTGCAAGGTGTTCAAGCTTCGAGGTCTACTGTCCCATACCAAAACATAGGAAATGGTCATAACACAGCTTATCTATACCTTACTTGCACACACTGAACATGATAACCAGGGCCGGCCCTAACATTTGCGGGGTCCTATGTGAAATGGATTGCGCGCGGCCCAATCAGAGTAGGGATATGGATGATTAGTGAAAATTAAGATTTTGTATTACAAAATAAATTCGTCTTTGCATTACATTTTTATTAAATGAAAGCTAACGATGCCGTTTTTTTTATCACGCGTAGGATTGACGTTTACCTTATTGATTGACACCCCAAAATGACAATTTTGTCTATTTTAAGGACATTTTTATGAGTTTCAGGAGATATCCAGGAGCTCCTTGAAAATAAGGAGACTACGGGAACCCTATTATAAGTTATAATGGTTTAATTTAATCATTTACGCACATAATTAGCGAGGGGCTTATGAAAGTTCTGTGAAGTCATGTTCCAGAAGTCACCCAATAAAACCTACTCAACCCAAAGATCACCGCGCATAGACATCCCTTATTAACGTGGTAGATAACTTCACATATCTGGGAAGCATAGTATCAAATGACCAAGCAGTGGCTCTCTTAACCCCTCTATGTGGATCTGAGACATGGGTACTTTATAGACAGCAACTAAGACTTCTTGAACGCCTTCACCAAAGATATTTGCACACCATCATGGACATACGCTGGCAAGACCGCACTACAAAGAGACATATCCCTGCGAAATGGTATAAACTTCTTATAGTCCGACAGTCACGCTAGGCAGGGCACTTTTTTTTTCAATGAGCTGAAAGGTGGTTGGCGTAACAGAGATGCCCCACAATAACGCTTCTTTGGAATACTATCGCGATGTTTTTAAGTCTCTTAGGAAAAAATGCGACATTTTACCTTGTTACAAGGTACACGTTTTACCCTATAAAGAGATTTTGCATCACTTGATGCTTCGAACTAAAGTCATAATGAATATACTAATTGCATTATTAAATGTCAGAACGTAACCATTTGAGAAGTTACACTGCAAAGACTTTTTTCCAAGCCAATAATAACCCAATACTTTTACGTAAAAGATGCATTGTAAAACTACACGACGTGATTAGTGGTTTGTCTAGAGTAGTCAGCTAGACCAGTAATACACAACCTTACTAGGTCTGCGGGCCATTTCAATTTCCAACACGTGTGTCGCGGGCCATATCAACGAAAAGGTTAAAAAATGAAATAAATTGACCTGAAACGATTTGATTAAAAACCCGTAAATCGAGTACTCACACTAATTGATGGGTTATTTGAAGTTTATCTTTTTTTTTTTTTTTGTTACGCTTCAGAAAATGGCTTCATTTCTCTATTTGAAATGTTAGAAACATTGTACCTAGCTTCACCACCCCCTGCACCGACTCATTTTCTTGTTTCTTTGTTTGGTAAATAGTCCCATCGATCTTGCAATCTCTAGGCGTAGTTTAACATTTTTTTATTCGCGTCTCAAACCAAGAATGCCGTCATATTTGTTTTATTATGCTGTTTATATGCTATGTTATTCTTTATTAAACAGCGACACTTTCTTTACAAAACTAATAAGTTGGCCTATCATCATGTTCCGCAAAAAAGTAAAGACTCGTTCAATTTTCCTGGTGGGTGAAAACTAAATGCATAAGTCCCATTTCATAAGCGCACAAATATGTTACATCTAAATACCTCTGTAACAATCCATCAGAGAAAAAGTAAGGGCCTTAACGTAGGTAAAGATGCGTTTCTTATACATTTTTTTAGGAGGAGGAGAATTTTCTACACTATTTGCTGACGTTTTGGCGGGCCGGTTGCAACCACGTCGTGGGCGGATATGGCCCGCGGGCCGTATTTTGGGCATCAGTGGTCTAGACTGTAGGACTTTTCGCAATTAGAAAAATATTACCAAAATGACATCGGGAATCAAATGATTCATCCGAGCGAGGCTCGGTTACTTGGTACTACATGATAATATACATCATTTAGACAAACAAACAAACAAACTAAACAGTGTCGTGACAACATTGAATACATCATTGAGGCAAACAAACAAAACAAAACAGTGTCGTGACAACATTGAATACATCATTGAGACAAACAAACAAAACAAAACAGTGTCGTGACAACATTGAATACATCATTGAGACAAACAAACAAAACAAAACAGTGTCGTGACAACATTGAATACATCATTGAGACAAACAAACAAAACAAAACAGTGTCGTGACATCATTGAATACATCATTGAGACAAACAAACAAAACAAAACAGTGTCGTGACAACATTGAATACATCATTGAGACAAACAAACAAAACAAAACAGTGTCGTGACAACATTGAATACATCATTGAGACAAACAAACAAAACAAAACAGTGTCGTGACATCATTGAATACATCATTGAGACAAACAAACAAAACAAAACAGTGTCGTGACATCATTGAATACATCATTGAGACAAACAAACAAAACAAAACAGTGTCGTGACATCATTGAATACATCATTGAGACAAACAAACAAAACAAAACAGTGTCGTGACAACATTGAATACATCAGGAGGAAGACATTTGTAAACCTATAAATGCATATTCAAAATATTTCGCGTGCTTAGAATTTTAGCCGGCCTAGATTTGCAGCACTATTATTATCAGGTCGTAGTGCAGTCAAAAGATGACTACTTCCACACCTACTGCTAACCTCTTTTCCTTTTCGGTTCAATGGCCGTAATCCTTAACTTAAGTGCACTGCAATGTTAAGAAGGTGATTCACACGTGACCTCACGTGAAAAACGAACAACACACATCATAGGCATATACACATCTGAAGTCGCTGTTTTCAATGTGTAATGTGTAGGCCTACATCCTAAAAATGCCCCATACGTTTCCATAGAAACTTCCTCTCGTCGTGTTTTGTTTTGAACTTCCCATGCAATGTTCAAGTGGTTAACCTTTGATCAGCGCTACATTTGGTCTTACGAACTGTTGCTAGTGGACTTGAACGTTCTGGGAGAACCAAAACAAAAACAATAAATGCTCCCCATTTCATTGAGGTTTTGAGAATATAGCAAGGGTAGTTTCTCCATGGTGCTTCCTTACAGATAGAGCGTGAAACATTATGATGGCCAAGAGGGAAGGGAGATTACTAAGCAAAGACTTCTTGTAGCCAGTTTTAAACTTTAATTAACTAAGTTTGATATGTAGCTACCGTATATCTTATTCTTTTAAAATACTTTCGTCAAACTTAATCATTAGTATCCATGGGCGTAGCCAGGATTTTTTTCGGGGGGGGGGGGCCCCCGCGAATTTTTTTTTAAATATGTATTTATGTGTGTGTGTGTGTGTACATATTCTTTATTGCATTCTGACCCTTCATTCTTTCGGAAGAATGTGCCCTAGGATAGGTTCTTCCATGAATTAGTGGGAAAATTGTAGATTGCCCGCCATTACTATCAAGGGGGTCTGGGAGAGCGCTAGGAGCTCCCCCAGCGCGGGGCGAAGCCCCGCCGCCAAGCACTATTTCTGGTATTGAAAGCCAACAAAATGCATATTCTGAGGTATCTACACTGCATTTTCCTGCTATTAAAAAGTTTTATTTCAAAAACCTAATGTGCTATTCTTACTGACTTAGACCCTCCCGCGCCGTTCGGAGCATTTGACGTCAAGCTGTTTCCATAAAAATCTGTCACTGGTAATGTCTGAAGCCTCTTTCCACCTGCCATGAGAACCTCAATGAATGAGTGGCGTCAAGTTGTACTAGGATATCATTGCAACTCTTCTTATGCGTAATTCATTTTGTCGGAGAACATGTCCCGCAAACCTCATGCGTCGCTCTCTCACAATCTTACTATGGGGTCGACTCCCAGTTCGGCATAGGATTTCCTTGATTTAAACACGATCTCTATAACTGACTCCTAAAATCTGTCTTAGCCATCTTTGTTGAGCCACATTTAGTGTTTTTCAATTTCGGCAGATGACTATTCACTGCAGTTTATTAAGGGAGCCCTGCCACTGGTAAAAATGTGTAACCTCTCTTGAATACGCTCTTGGAATTAAGTGACTGTAGTTTGCTTTAGATTTTATATCGAAAAGAGAAGTTTTATCGTCAAAATCATCTAAAGGGGTTTTAAACTTTAAAAAAAAACGCCATCTGTAGAAGAGGGGTTTAAACTCAAAACCCCCGATTGGATTGGCTACGCTCAAATAATTTTAGTGTGTAATTTGCTTTTTTATATATTGAAGAGGTCTTTTTTAGCATCAAACCCCTCTGAATGGGGGTTTAAACTCAAAACCCCTTTTGGCAACGCTCATAGCATTTTGAGTGCGTAATTTGCTTTTATGTATATTGAAGAGGTACTTTTTAGCTTCAAACTCCACTGGAGGGGAGTTTAAACTCAAAACCCCTTTGACTACACTCGTAACATTTTGAGGTTTGCTTTGTTTTTATTATTAAAGAGGTATTTTTTTACCTTCGAACCCCGCTGAAATGGGGTTCAAACTCAAAACTAAGTCAAAACCCATTTCTATAACTTTTTTGAGTGCGTAATTAGCTTTTTTTTTATATTGAAGAGGGGTTTATCGTAAATTTTGGAGGGGGTTTTAAAATCAAAATCTCCCTTAACTGTGCTCTTGGAATTAGGGGATTTTCGTTTGCATTTTTTTTGTTTTTTTTGTTTTATAGAAGAGGGGAAGTTAACTGCAAAAACCCCAAGTAGGGGGTTTAAAACTCAAAACCCCTGGTAGGGGTTTTTTAACTCAAAACCCCTGGTAGGGGGTTTTAAACTTGAACCCCCCTGGTAGGGGGTTTTAAACTCAAAACCCCATTGGTTGTGCTGGGGCAAGTGATGGTTTAGTATTAAAATCTCACCTAAAATAAACAAAATCAAAGCAAAAAATCATTCACTAAATTCCGATTCCCCCCCCCCCCCCAAGAGGGGGATTTCATTTCGGGGGGGGGGGGGGGTGAACCCCAACCCCCCCCCCCCCCTCCTGGCTACGCCCATGTTAGTATCACTCAGGACCGCCGCTACCTATTGTGCAATGTGTCCATTGCACGCAGGCGGCCGAAGTTAAGGGGCGGCCACATCATTATTTATTACTATTTTTTACATTTTTAGTTTAAAAAAATACTTCAATATTTAAATATTTTATATTAGTTATAATTATTCCATTATCCTTTAATGACTTTTAAAAAAAAAAGGAAAAAAAAAAAGATATTTGTGCATAAAAACTTATTTTGGAAATTTATCAAAGGAAAAAAAGGGAGGGCGGCGCGGCAGCACGGAATTTTCCATATGCGCCTCACTCATTTCTGGCCTTGAATTTTCGCGGGTTTGTAATATTTGTTTTGAATGACACTTTGAGAAGCAGATCAGTCAACAATTTTTTTACTTACTACATAGATCTACTATTGTTTAGTCGAATTGCCGCCCTGTAAGTAGGCTATATCTCGTAATTCAAAGTCAATGTTTAAAACATTTTCACTTTTTTTTTAAATGGCTGTTTACTTAAGCAAGTGAAATCTCTGTGTATTGTTATAACAGTTCTATTGAGTTTTTGTTCACAAGAGAAGTTTGTTTAAGTTATTTAAAGTTTATTTATTAAAACTATAATACGCCAACACATCGGTTCAGCTTTATTAGCTGCTCGGAGCTACAAGCCAACTACCGACCAACAACAAGGTACATGGGGGGGGGGGGGGGGGGAATTGTTAATCCATATCTGAATATTATTAAAATTACATAATTACCAATGTTTTAAAATTTTAAATATCTTAAGTAAGAGACGTCGTTTCATTTTCTAATAAGACCTTGTCAAGTGTAGACCATTTTCTCGAGATCGAGGTGTTTGCAACGCTATGGGTCAAATCTTTTTGAAGAAAACATTGCAAAACGTTTCCGTTAGTGTGATTCATCCGGATTTTCTTGTCTCAGAATGGTCGAATATATAGCACTTTATTATAGTTTCGACTTTTGTGTGGGAAAAAAATGGTCCTCAACAGGGATGCACTTAACACGAAGATGGTTTTCAAAAAGATCACGCCCATTACAGACGTCCATGCATTATACGTACCAAGAATGTCCCTCGCTTAACACTATTGACTAGGGCTGACTCTTCATTATTAGATTTAATACGGCCCTCAACTTTTTTTTAATGAGTTGTAGACGCCAGGAGGAGGAATTTCTGAAGATGAAAATGCCGGAATGCGCCGGGCCCCGTCCCGACATCAGACGTACGCCTTGCCGACTTTAGCGGAAACCCTCCGCATCTTCATTTCTATCTCCAGGAAGAACTTTTTTACAACGCTTAAAACTTGTATAGGCAACACTAGTTCTGAACCACACACAAAAAATCAACAACGGACTCTTTTTGTGAAATGTCATTATGTAGATTTCGATTCTAAACATAGCGTTAAATTACAATAAGTTGAGACAACAAGAAGAAATTATAAATAAGTTTCTTTTCTTTTTCATTACTTTCTTTAAAAAAAATTCACGTAGGCCTATACCTCACTGTGGGAGTCTACATCGCTGCCCTAATGATTATTTATTTTGTATTAACGCAAGAAAAATATTCAGCGCTGAGTTGCTTCATTTTGTCCTGGTGGTGTTTTCGATAAATTTGTACGCACTTCCGAATCCGCGTATGTCAGATGATTGTGGAGACAATGCAAGTCTCTCCAAAATACAATCGTGATAATTATTATAAAAAAAGTTACGGAACGTTGAAAAAGATTCACTATCAATGATTTTTATATTTCGAGGAATTTATTTTGAATTTTATGGTCCTTATAACCTATGCGGTCGCAGTGGGCCCCGCGCTTTCATAGGCCCCGCGCTAATTCTAGGTGTAGGGTTAGGCAAATATATACGAAAAATTCCTGGAAATCTGAATTTATTAAAATCTGAAAACTCATAAAAATCTGAAAAATAGACAAAATTGTCATTTGTGGGTGTCATTCATTGCGGAAAACGCCAATCCTACGCGCGATAAAAGAAAAAGGCATTGTCAGCTTTCATGTAATAAAATGTAATACTCGAGCGAATTTTCAACTTAATCGGAAGTTTCAATACTTTATTTACTTTTATAGTCACTAGCATATATATATGCCATAGTTACAAGGTTCGTAAAGCAAAGTTAATTTGATCGCAATTTTGTACTTAGTAACGAATGAATAAAATTCAAAGTCGAATTTATTTTCTAATACAAAATCTTAATTTTCACTTATTATCCTTATTCCCACCCAGATAAGGCCCCGCGCAATCAGTTTCGCATAGGGCCCCGCAATAGTTAGGACCGGCCCTGCCAGCGGGCAGTGTTTAGAGGTCAGTTGAAGCCTTGAAGCTCATTTAATGCATTACACATAAACTCAATGACGTTTCTAGGAAGGGTGTTAACAATTGCTAAGGAAAAAAATGTTTTTTTACAAAGCATATAATTATAGGCTATCAACACTGTCTGTCTGGTACAAATTTTGAACACTATTTCTCCCACACCCATTTTCGGATCAGTAAGAAGTCAGTTACGGGTAATTAGGCCTAATCATTATTTGATAACAATAGGGGGAAGTAATCCTTCAGTATTAAGGGTTTTGTCCCTTGAGATAATTGTATACGCTATTTCTCCCTCACCTATTCTCGGATCAATTTGAAAATTTACACAATTATTTATTGTATCTAACCAAGAATGATATGGAAGCAGATGAAGAAAGCTGCTCAGAACCGAGTTCGGTGGAGAGGTGTGGTTGTGGCCCTATGCTCCCATAGGAGTAGCCTACACAGGATTAAGTAATTTAGGCTAACCAAGAATGAATCAATTCTACATTATTAAGATATGTAGTTGTAATGTGGAATTCTTCCCTTAAAAGTATTAAATAGTTTGCTTGTTTAAAGAATTGACTGTAGTTAGAATATCTTAGATTTCATCATCATTCCTTTGAGTTCCTCGTGGACCATAGGGATTTGCAAAAACACGCCACTATCCACGGTCTCTTGCTAGTTTTTTTATGGTTTCCCAGCTCTTTCCGGTCCTCTAGGCCTCCTCTAGTAAACTGCGTCGCCATTTTCTTTTTTCTGTCTTAGATTTGCTCTTATGTGAATTTCCAACTAAATTTCCAGACCGTCACGTAATATTGTAGCCGGAAGCAAAGAATAATCACCTATGTATCAGAGGCATGTAGCCTATTATAAAAACTGTTTTAAAGCAAAGAACGGTTGCCTTTGAAGCTAATGCTATATGTTGGCTAGGCCTAATCACTTATTTGTGTGATAGTGTTGAAAAACAATAATTAACAAGCTTTTAAAAAGTGGAAAATAGGCAGCTGGACCACGGTTCGAACTCTTGACAGCTGCCATCCTGCAGAAGGTTTATGAAACAACGTCCTAACCCCCCCCCCCCCTATAAAACAAATACGTGTACTGCACTGTCAATCAAAACCCATTTTGCTAAAGGAAACGCGAGGGCATATATTAATTACTTTCTGTTGCATTTTAGTTAATATGCCTATTTTCTGTTTATTCTGTGTAACTCTAGTAGTAGTAAGCACCCTATAACGTAATCTTTTTAAAAAGGTAGCCTACGTATAAATGCATGTTTTTCATAACCTTCCTGGATGGGAAAATAGCTTCTCCAAATACTTCTGCCCATACCTATAACCTGAGTATATGGCAAAACATTATTGCAATAATTGAGACCCACTTATTCGTTGCTTATTAAGTTTAGATCTATATAGATATATCAGTATGTGCTGGTTGATAAGGTTTAGGCCTGCTACTACTATTCTCGGCAGTTGGCTATTCGTATTATGAAACAGAAAGTGCTATTGAACAAATTGTAAAGTGTAGATCACAATCAACAATCACCATAATATAACACGCCAACAACGATGAGAGCTAAACATTTAATGTATTCACCAAGAATTCGAGATACGAGAAATTCGCTCATATCGGGTGCCTACGATTTTCGGAGATGGGGGCGAGATAAATTTTGGATGGCAACAAAAGTGTGGAAATCCGCATATACGTGACACATATGTAAAACCTGATTGGTTATTACGTTGAATTTTATATAGGCAAGGCCTAAAGATCAGGATAAAATCAGCTGATTAGCTCGCGTTAATCATTTGCATTTTTGCGCATGTTGTATACGCTGAGCTTTGGAATAACGTAGATCTAGATAATTAGTTTAGTAGTTAATAGCCAGATCTAGTAGATGTATAAAGTAAAATTATCACTGTAATATTATTTATCTATATTTTAAATCGGTGGGTTAAAATCTCATTCTATCTAGATCTAGTCTACAGTAGATGTATCTAGAGTCTAGATATATATAATAATATTAGTCGCGATGTCGTCATAATTGACAGTATTTTTTGAACTTAGTGTAAAAGAGCTTGTGTACAGCTAGGGCACGGCAACGGTGTGTGTGTGTACAGATAGTCTAGACTAGTAGGGCATAGGTCAGTGGACTGTTAAGATCTAGATTCTAGCACTTATTAGTCTTATTCTCTAGGATTATCTAGATTAGACCTAGAGTTATTAGATTTAATTAGATCTATATTATTATCTTATAATCTAGATCTAGCAAGTGACGCCACAATAGTCAACGATGCCTCTCGAGTAAGAAATTGAAATTCTTTTTTATTTAAATTTACAAAAATATTGATAAGATATTAAGATCTAGACTTAGACTTAGTCTACAGTTAGAGTTACGAGTACATTACAATTAATTGCAATTACATGAATTCGGACATTCGTTGTTTCTTTTTGTGGTCATTAAATAATTATTTTAATATTTATTATAAAACTAGCGCTCTCTATAATGTGCTTCTTTTTATGTAAGAAAAACGAATTTTTTCAAATTTGTAAGTCAGGTTGTTGTTTTTTTCCTATCATGACTATGTTACCAGGATGACTTGAATTTACTCTAACTTTACTGTCTTTACTAAATTTTACCTCTTCCTAGCCGTAGTTTGAATATAAATAATTGGTATTATATATTATTAACATATATATAAATAATAAATTAGTATACAAATTGTATGAATTCTATATCCGCCAGTGAGTCTAGCATTATAAAACATTTTTTGGTTCCACAAAGTTTTTTATAAAAAATAATACGCCCTGCACTACATTGACTACAAATGACTACATCTACATTCTCTTTCTAAATCAGTGTCATAAGATCACTTTTTTAAAAATCTAGATGTTGATCTAGTTGTAATGGCTGCCTGGTATTGTGGTCTGTGATATGGCTATCCCCCCTCTAAATCCATCCTGAAGTTTGACTAAAATGTAGTTATCTTCAAGTCTAAAGGAACAGCTGAAACTTGTGTGAAAGAAACAAATATTTAACTTTGCAAGCTTCACCTGGTACAATTTAGAAGCACAAGTTTCAATTTTTATTTTAGTTGTTAATGGTCCACTAGCTAAGTCATTTCATTGTTAATTTAGTGGATGAAAAGTTTTTATTGCGGATGATAGGTAGTCATTCACCAATCGCCTGAAGGTTGTTAATGCTTATTAACTTGTTGGTATGTTCTGACATTTTTAAAAAAATTATTTGTTGTTTTATAAGTTTTTAAGATGAGTTATACAGGCTTTAAACTTGTTAAATATTCATATAGACCTATTTTTGAATCAGGTCTATGGAATATGTTAAGGTAGGTATTATTCCAATGTGAAGATGTAACTTTATTTGTATTCCTAGGATATATTTAAAATGACTCCAATGATTAATGCTTTGTTATTATGTATATAGGTGCTCAGTAATGACTACATCAAAGGAATATCTCCAAAAGCTTTGGAGAGAAGCTGATGCTGTTTGTTTTGATGTAGATTCCACAGTAATTAAAGATGAAGGATTAGATGATCTTGCTAATTATTGTGGTGTTGGTCCTCAGGTTGAAGCAATGTAAGGATTCTAACAATGGTTTATTATCTATAGTTCTTTTTTATTAGAATTTTTATGAATATTAAAAAGTTAAATGTTTGTACATAAATAATTGTATTGTAGGTTTTTTTTATACTATGATATAGTCAGCGCTTTGATCAACCCACAAGTCACAATTAAAATGCTATTCAAAATGTCCACAAAACTTGCCAATATTACAATATTAATTAAATTGTGATACTTTTACTTTTAGCTTTAGTTCAATCCGTTAGATGCTAGCAAAAGATATGCATAAATGTTAAATAAAACCCAGGTGTTTTGTTTGTTCATAATTAAGATTATTTTTTTTTTAAAGAATTATTGCATATTTGTCAAACATGTTACAGAGAAAATTTGAAATAAATATTATATATAATTTTTTTTTTCAGGACTCTAAAAGCTATGGGTGGAGGAATGACATTCAGAGAAGCATTAACACAAAGGTTGAACATTGTTAAACCCACGCGTCAAACAGTTGAAAACTTCATTGTTGATCATCCTTCTACATTTAGTCCAAATATTAAGTGAGTTGTTTTTTTTTTTATTTATTTAACATAACACTTACATCCTGGAATTCTCTTGCCACAAAGATAATTGTATATAATACTTAAGGTTAAGATGCCTTTTTATACAACTTGTTTGTTTCCTTTAAAATTCATTTTATTTTTTATTTTAGTGTAAACATTCTAGTCACTTTTTATTTTGCTAAAAAAAAATATTTAATGTAATAGACTTGACCACAAAATCTAATTTTATTGTTGTTGTTGTTGTTCCAGGGAGTTAATCGCTTTGTTGAAGTCATTGAACAAACAGGTGTACCTTGTAACTGGAGGCTTTCGTAGTATCATCACACCTGTAGCTAATGATTTAAATATACCTCAGGAACATCTTTTTGCTAACACATTACTTTTTAATGAAGGTAATTTTTTTTTTAATTTCTGAGGGATGCTTGAAAAAAGAATGTCATCATTACCTTAAAATATTGTACTAACTTCCATTCAAATGAAGTAAAAAGACATGCAGATAAGACCATGACTACTTTATTGATCCTTATGGAAATTTGTTGTGATTACAAGGACTCTTTTCTCATATAAAAACAACACAACAGAAACATTCACATAAATAGAATAGACACAACATAAAGAGTTCATTGAGTGACTACACACAGGCATCTTGATCCTTTTCATGTTTCCTTGTCAACGAATGGCCTTGATATAGTCTGACCGAGAAAGGAATGAGTTTTTGTACCACTCGGTTCTAGTCTTGATTGACAGAAGTCGCCCACTTTGCAACAACTTGACCTAGTAATGATGGAACAGGTGGCTGTTGTCTTCCAAGATTTTTTCAATTTTTCTGAGACATTTTTGTTCAAAAAGTTTATTTAAATATGGTAGTGTTGTGCATGTGATTTTTTATGCTCAATAATGTTCAAATAATTGAGCTTCCCAAAATAAAAAAAAATTATTTTGCGTTATTACTTTGACTGATATAAAAAGAAAATTTGTTACTAGATGGCAGCTATGCTGGATTTGACACATCATCCCTTACATCAGAATCAGGGGGAAAAGCAAGAGTGGTCCAACACATTAAGGATACCTATAAAGTGAAGACAGTTGTATTTGTTGGTGATGGAGCAACAGACATGGAGGCATGCCCTCCTTCTGTAAGTTTTTATACTCTTTTAATACATATTTAAATTTTATATTAATGGTTTTCATTTATAATAGACAAAGAATTATTATTGCTATATATATATACTGAATATTGTTTGAGTTTGTTACAATAGCGTCTATTGAATTTATAAAAGTTTAGCAAGTATCTCTAGTTGCCTTTATAATGCACTAAATAATTTTTATAATTAATATACTTTTTAAAAAAATTGATATTTTTCAAAATATAGCCTGTTCTTTAGGGGATAAAATTGACTAACTATGGGTGATGTAGAAAATCAAAGCTAGACCTAAACAAACAATAAAAACTATTGCCTTCAATGCAGGATGGATTCATTGGTTATGGAGGCAATGTTGTGAGAGCTGCTGTCAAGAAGAATGCTGCTTGGTTTGTGACAGACTTTCAAGAGTTGATTGACCAGTTAACAAAAACAACTAATGAGATCCACAAAAGTTAACGTCTGTGTCCATCACCTAGTGATTGAGATCATCAGCCACATTCCACTTACAACTTTATTGGGATTAAAAATAGATTCAAGGTTGTACTTTATACAGTCTCCTTTTAACATTGTTTGTTTATTGTATAGTGGAACATGATTTTTTTTTAAAGTTGGATGCAGTTTTATTTTATATTAGTTTTTAAAAGCCTTTGTGATAAAGACCATTAATAAAATTTTAGATTATGTTATTTATGAGGAATATTATAGTTGGCAATAGTTAACTAAGCAAAAACATAATTGTCATTTATGAGCTAAACTGACAAATATTCTTCTAGTTAAAACTGTCATGCACAGTTGTTGCGAAGAAAAATTATGTTGTGTTAAGACATCCATCCATTGACTATAGGGAAACTATATTTTTCCCAATGCATAATATGAGCAGTCATACCAATTCTTTATGTTGTTCATATTTATTCCTATGAAATTTAACATTGATATTAAGTAGCTGATTAGTTTAAGCTGAAGATGAAGATCTTGGCGTTTTTATTGATAGTCTTATTAAGGTGGTTTCTTTTCATTGGTCCTGAGATAGCAATAAAAACAAAATGGTCTTAGAAGTAATCACTGATCACATACTAAATGTATTACCTCATCACAAACCTGGTTCTAACATGTTTTGTGTGTGTGTGTGTGTTTATTGCTATGGGGGAGGGGGAAATGGGTTTTTACATTTTTACACAATGAAATTTTGTAATGCCCTATGACCTTTCTGTCCATCATTAAATTAGTATAAATTGTTAAAAGTTGCTCAATATTTTTATCATTTTTTATTCATTTGTTGTTATGGTTTGTCAACCCACAAAGATATTTTTTGACTTGTTTAAACACTCTATTCCCCTGTATCACTAACAGAGTTAAGAGTCAAATTTTTCATTGACAAATGGTCATGTGGTAAAATGTAAAAAATACATAAAATTACTTTAAAATAGGTTGTTTTTTTTTTTTATGTCCTTTTTATTTTGTGATGAAACAGAGAATCTAACAATTTGTTCTTTTTTGTCAGTGTTTTTCACAAACTATTTATTGATGATTTATCTAGGATAGGATTAATTGCTATCAAAAATTATATTAAAAATTGTATATTTAAGTTGTTTTTTATCTGTCTGTGTTTAGAATATATGTGTAAATCACTGACTAAAGAATTTTTAGTTGTACACAGTTTACCTGGGAGTCAAGAATTTACGTAGCCTGGCATAGCCTTAGTTTTTTTCAATGTTCTCATTAAGTAAAGCATGTAGTTTAAGGCTCAACACTCGGTCTGGAAAGACAAACTTTATTTACTGGATCACAAATTAGATAGGTACATATGGCTAGTGATGCGCATCTAGATACGGTAGCTTGAAAAAAAAATCATAAAAAGACAGAATGGACAATGCTAGCTCACCAACTGGTTTTTTCATATTATTTGGAGAATACAAGGTTTTTTTTCATTGTGGAGAACATAAAATCCCTTGGGCTTTTTTTTTTCATTTAATTGATCTGACCTTGTGTAGTGCTTATTATAGTATAATAATAATTATAATTGTTTTCAAGATGTATTGTATTCTACACATTTAGCTAGTAATAGAAATTCTCTGCTTGGTGTATGTTCAACAGGAAATCCACTGAATTTATATACATATTAATCAAATATATTTTCAATGTAAACAAAATGAGAATCTCCTGCATCATTGTTGTATTCGTTGACTTAATGTATCTTGGACAAAAAAACAAAGATATTTATGTCATCTCTAATGTTATTCTCCAACTGAACTCAAGCTCTAGCATCTTGTCAATTAGGTTTCAGCTTGGGCTCTTTGGCTACAAATAGCTACTTGTAGTATAAAGTCTTATCCTTTTATTTTCATACAAGTTCTAGCCTAACTTTGGTGTTGGTGTTTCAATAACACTTTAAATGGTTGTGTATCCGGTATTAAATACAATTTTCTTCCATGAAGTATTAATATGAAAGCAATGCTTTATTCTGGATCTTTAGTGTATATTGAATTTATATTAATCTATTGTTTAATCTAATACATGTGTTGTATCTAACATATAACTTGAAGTAACACTTGGTGTTGTCCTCTGCTTCATGGTGTAGAAATACTTCTCTTACTATGCATTTTCAACAATTATTTACAACTGCCTAGTTATATCATGCATTATCTATCATGTATAGTGTACTATATTAGTACATTGACGTTAGTATGTTTTGATTTCTACTTGTATAAATGTCAGTGTATCCTATGTTTTTGTTTGCTGGGATTTGTCTTCATAAACAATTTTTTTTTCACACTACTTCAGGAAGTGTAGCCTTGGGGTTTAGTTTCTTTGAGAACTTGTTTTAAGCTCAACAAACATTCATTGTTTTGTGATTCTTACATGTACATAAAGCAGCAGCCTATTTCAAACATGTTACTTGAATACTAGTTGGTTGTTCTTTATATTTTTTAGAACTTTAGATAAAATAGAAAAAAACAGTATAAAATACATTTTAACCTTAACACAATAAAACAAATTTTCTTAAACAGATTTTCATTTTGTAGTTATCTCTTTCAAAGTGTTTTTCAATTCTAAATGGTCAATAGGAGCTCACACCTTTAGCCGTATTTAAATAAGCTAAAGCCCTGACCCACTCAGCACTAATGGGGGACAATAATAGAAACAAAATTGTAACCTGTTTTTACTTGACATTTACATGTGTTGGCATTGGTTGTCATATCCGCTGGAGGACAAGTGAATTCCTACATATGCCTTGCACAACAACAATCGGTTGCTGCTAGCTTTTTTACTTAGATATAATCAACCTGAACCTAAAACAGTGGACATCTATGTTGACTACTGGTAAGGCAAAGCACTAGAGAGAGTGACAAAGAAAGCAATAGTAAAAAAAACAATGACCTCAGCTTTGGAAGAAAAGAGAGCCAAACAAAAAATGTCTCTCCAGGAGTCACATGCGAAATTGCTCCATGAGATGAACTTAACAACTGAAGGAGGCCAATCACATGTACAACTAAGCACTTTTCACATTCAAAACCTGCTGTCAGTTTTCTTAAATCAAACTTTTTTTCTTCCTTATTCGCAATAAATTTTGATACAGGTGAAATACAAATGTTTGATGGCACAAAATGAAACTCCCTTAGTTTTGTCTTTTTTTTTTTATAAAACACTTGAATATTGTGCGATTGTAGAACTATAACTGAAAAAGTTTCTCTCTAAATTTCAATACATTTTAATTTCCTCAGATTTGATCATGATAACGGAAATATCGAATTGTCAGACTATATTTTGGAGTGTAGTATTTACATGACATACTCGAAATTAAAGTACCTCTTGCCACATTGAAGAAACACTGTGGTGAATATAGTTTCCTAGAGTTTAATGCTTTCAAGCTTATACTTGTATATTACATACGTTAATGAAAAAAAAAAAAGGTAATTACGTCCTAAAAATTTCAGTGTCAATCTAGCCATGCATGTTAATCAATGACTTGAATTCTGCCAAGTCGTTGGTGTTCCTGGCCTCATTCAATAAATTCAGTGATGAACAAACACAAAATATAAATTACTTGCTCAAATATAAAATTTACTTGACTGACATAATATTAGAACTGACGATCAAAACCTATTTATTACAGAATAATGACCCTTGTAGCTAGCTCTATGTTGCTAATATTGTCTCTCACAAACACTTATTTTGGATTGTCTTTGTATTGTCTTCAAGCTTCTTAACCTTCTTTAAATATTCTTCAATTACATTTGTTTACATCACTCTCTCTCCAAGGTCTTTGAGATTGTTCAGTCTATCCATGCACAGTTTTTTTTCTTTACACATGCACAATGTGACATAATAATCTGGTCAGCCCTCCTCTCCTAGCATGTAAACTGCAACAAGCTCTCTCTCTCTCTTCTGGCTTGCACATTGAAGTCAATCATACCTGGTTACTATTTCAATTTCATTGCTTAAAGATCAAGGCTTTTGATACATGCATAGAAACTTGTTCATCTCTTACAAACTGTCTTCAAGGGAGAGAAGTATAAGAGTAAAACATTATGAACCACCTGAAAACAGACACAGCCTAGAGATTCTCACTGGCAGATAGCATTAAAAAAAAATTACACAAATGTTTGTTATAATACATATCCAATGTTTAATCCCAGCAACATCACATCCTAAAATGAAAAGAAAAGGACTGCTATAGACTAAACAAGGGTCATGGTGATACACTTCTACATAATGTTAAAGCTAGTAAAACAAAGACAAATAGATTAATACATGATTGTTCAAGTTTGTTCACACATCATGGAAATTAAATTTCTTCAAGTTTCAGCTCACTGTATAAGGTCATCAAATAAATTTTGTTTCTATTTTTCTTGATGACTTAATCAGAATATTCTTTATATACTTTTAGTCAACACTGGATTCGCTAAAATACATAGACATATGTTTCTTTACACAACAGTTAAAGAAGAATAAAAATGTATTTTCTATTAATACTGGAATTTACATAACCGTGTGTATCAGCAGAGCTTTAAGTGCAGTTGAGAGGACTCCATTGGAACACATTGTGTACTTAAATGTATGTGTGTACATGAAATCTACTTGAAAACATTTTGTAAGATCAGCATTGGAACATAATGTTAGCATCTATGAATGAAATTGATAAACAAATGATGTTATGTACTAATGGAATAATACTTCTACAAGTTCAGCAGAAATAAAATAAATCACTACAAGCAAAAAAGAAAAAGAAACAAATTATTGCCTGAGCCAATAGTTGGTCTGCTCAAATAATTTGTTCAAAGAAAACATTTGCATAGAAATGTGATGAACTAAAATTATAAAAGAATATGCATATGATAATAAATAGAAACAGTTAGAAGATTGTAGACATAACAACTGTTATTGAGAAATAAAATACACAGAACAGGAGGCAGTGAACTATACTAAAATCGTGATGTTTTAGAAAACATTATCAATTAAATTTGATAGGTTGGCTTCTACAATGTAAAACTAATGTAAGAATAAAATCTCTTGGAGTTCATAAGTTTGCCTTTCTCCTCAGTTCACCTCCAGCTATTTAGTTTGAACAATATAAGGCAATGTCTTCAAATACATTTTAACAATGATAAGCATGTAAACACTGTTTTCTTTAACAAAAATAAGCAGCAATCAATCAGAGTGAGTAAATACCAATGGGAAGATGAAAAACATTTTTGACAAAAAAAAGAAGGTTATGGAATGGACACAAGAAATACAACAACCAGAACCTAAAAATAAAATAACTGGACATGCTAAATGAATGTGTAAACTCAAAAACATCAAATTAATTTAGCTCACATTATATTTGCTATTTTCAAATAATTATACAGATCAAACATTCGAAAGATATTTCTTACACTTAGCAAAATGTTGTTTTTTTATTTGAAAACGCCAGTAACTTCCAGAATCTACAAGAACTAAAATATAGCATATATAATACAGTTCATAGCCATCAAATTACTCTTTTCAGGGCCGGCCTTAAATAACTGGGGGCCCTAATCAACGTGAATTTGGTGTCCCCAAATGAAATAGAAAAATTAACAGCGAAAAAATAAAATTATGCAATATATTAAAAACCTGTTGTACTCCAACGATAACATTGGGGACAAGTTTAACAACTTCTTCTCTAAAAAAAATTATTGCAAGTCGTTTCTGAAACCACCACCTATTGAAGGCCCTAGTTCACCTATGTATAAGGCCGGCCCTGCTATTATCTTCTACTATTTAATAATGCCTGGGTTAACTAAACCAGTTTAAAATATTCCAGTTTCAATGATTTAAAAAATATATTTTTAGGGCATTGAAAATTACTTAAAATTTAAAAGCATTTTTAAAAAAGGAGTTGATCAATTAAAGAGATATTAAAGACCAGTAAAGGTAAATTATCCCATCGTGTAATAATGAAGACATCATTTGTTGAAAAGTCTTGTATTGCTAAACTGCCCACATATAAAACTCCAGAAACTGAACAATAGACAGACTGTTGGCATTCACTAGCAAATTCAATAGTTAACATCCATGTCCTAACATTGCTGTTCGACATTGAATTGAATGGCTGTCTTAGATTCTGAAGATTACTGATGAATGCAGTATTACATCTACTTTGTTAGAATAAGGGTTTCTTTAAAGTAATTATGCAATCATGATTTGTATCTGGACTCTATATAAATTTAGTATAATTAAATAATTAATAATTAGTATAATTAAATATCAGCTTATTTTATATAAACTTATGCAATAGCCAGATTCATGAATTCTTTAATCTTAACTATGCACTGGTAGTTGCAGTGAACACTGGTTTTTTTTTAGATTTGATTGACAGATTCTTTTGACTCCCAGCGGAGCATAGGGCCACAACACACTTCACCATCAGACTCTGTTCTATGCAATTCCCCTCAGCTGGGTCCTTGTCCATCTTTGCCTCTTGGTCTACCAATCTTCTCCATATTTGCTTTGGTCTTCCAGCCTTTCCCCGGTGGGTTCCAGTCTAGGGCCTGTTTTGCAATGCTTTGTTGTTTTTCGCAATGTATGCCTGATCAAGCTCCGTTTGCGTTTTCTAATTCTTGATCTATTGGTGTTTTGTTCTGCCATCTAACATCAATTATGTGATGCAAACATTTGCTAGTGAATGCTTAGATCTTGTACATGTTACATGTTTCTGCACCATATAAAAGAATTGATGACTAAAAAGTTTTTTAAAGAGAATATAAATTCATTTTCAGTAGATATAACTAAAATGAATACATTTTATCTCATAAATAAATAGTTAATAATATACAAAATAAATCAAATTGAAAATCACATTTATAAATGTCAACAAATAACAATATAAAACATTACTAAGTGATATGAATTGTTTGTTTTTTTTATTATCATGAAAGTAATTTGTAAACAGTAAACAGCCCACTTTTATGTATTATATGCAGCATATGCTTTTAATGATTCTGTACCCCTTTCCAATACCACTGATCACAGAATATTTTATTTCAATGAAAAATCGACCAATCAATGACCTACACTTTTTTTTTCAGCCTTTTAAAGTGGAAGAAATTATTTTTATTTTTGATCAACAAAATATAAAGTAAATTTATTTACGATAATTGTGTACATGGGGGGAAAATATGTGCATTTAATATTCAAATACATTTTTGAAAAAAAATTAGAAGAGTACCCAAACAAATGTTACAAAAGTTACCACAATAAAGTCCTCATCATTACTCAATCATAGGAATGCTTTGTATGTTTTAGTGTTTAATAATAATTCTTTATATAAATAGATTTTGTTGGTTAAAAAAAATCATTTTTAAATTATAAATAAGAAAAAGTTCTCTATAAATTTTGATAAACAGGCACAACTTGTCATTCATTAGATTCATTCCTGTTTGAATCTTGTTTATGTGATTAATTAATTACATGGATTAGGTTGTCTAGTCAGTAAAACAATGTCAACAAGTATACCTAAAAAAAAATAAGTCATTTACCAAATCAGGTTTTTCAGTTCACACGCCAAAAAAAGAGGACAATATAAATACTGTTAGACATAATAATGATAATAATAATAATAATTTAATTTAAACAGCACTATAGTTTTTCACATCTGAAACTTTGAGTGCATCACTATAACAGACACCTAAAGTTCTTATTTAAAATAAAACCTTTTTTTTTTCAAAGAATTTTTAAAATAAAAAATGGCTTTAAATGAATACAAACAAAATGTTTACAAGTTAATGTATTATATAAGGGCATGAAACTACTGAACACTATTTTAACAAGCGCAAAGGTCTTTAACTCAACTGAGGACACATCAGTTCATCTAAAAAAATACTTCACACAAGCAAAGAATGGGGCTAGGTTTAAAAAGACATGAATATAAACTGTGGCCCAAAAGTGGTGTCCAGTCATTTCATCCCCAACCCAATGTTTTTCTCAGACATTGTATCATTGTGCTGTTAAGGCTTTGACTTAAAGCACTCATTTCCTCTAATTTATAAATGTGTTTATTTAGAATGCTTGTTGATATTTTTAACTTAAAGTGTTCCCACCTCCCCTCTTCTTTCTTGTGGAGAAATCTAATAATATATAATCTTATCTTATCTTATATATATAAATCAGTGGAAAGATGCTAGAGATATTGTAAAGCTGGGCGTTTTCCCGTTATATTGCTTCTGCTTGATGGTGGGGATGTCAATATTATCCTACCCATACCGCATGACATTATAACCGAAGGTGTGCTGGAAGTAGAAGAAATCTTATGAGAGGCAAGATAAGAATGATTAGCATAATTAGATAAATTATGATAATGCCACTGATAACTTTAGTCATCTTTATTTGTCAAACTCTCTTTCTTGAATATGGATACATGATTTTTATAATGCTGACTTCACCCATCCCCCTGGAGCTGATTCATATTGCCTATATAAGCTTTGTTGTAATACCAGTTTAAACATTAAAGTACCTACAATCAATAGCCTACCTATCTTACTGATTTACATTAACACATAAAAACTATTTTTATATAGATCTATGTCTAAAATGTTGAATATATAAAATTTTTTAATGAAATTAAACTTTATTCTTTTTTTAATGTCACATTTTTTTGACATGTAAATAAATATTTGAAATTGTACTGATTTCTTAATTTTTACAATTATTAATGCTGAATAAAAAGGTCAGATTCAGGGAATGAAGTAACTGGTAATGAAATGACTAGGGATGAAGCAGCTGGGGATGAAATGACCAAAATTTGAGCCCTCAAATATTAAAAAACAACATGTACATTATATAATGAAACCAGAGCTTAAATAAGAAATGAACTGTTCTGTAATGTTCAGAAACAATGACAATCATTATACTAATAAAACCATCCTAAAAATAAATTATATTTTTAAAAACTTTTCGTTGCAGCTAAATGATTGAAAACACTTATAAATAAATGAATCACACAATCAGACATGTGTCAATTAATTGCCCACTTATGTCTTCTAATCACAAGCATTTCATACTTTATCTCAAAATAATCTTTTAACATTACATGATTGATTTGATATGGTATTCACATCCATGCAGTATTTTCAAAGCAGGACGTTTTGGCGCCGCCGTTTTGGCCCCGCCGTTTTGGCGCGAAGGTCGTTTTGGCGCGAGCCGTTTTGGCGACGGGACGTTTTGGCGCAAAATACATTATGTACGTTTATTGTATTATTTCTTTTAAAAGAATTATTCATATCTATGCATTGCATGAGTGTTTGTGTTAAGACATATTTTTCACGTACTAAATGTAAATGTGTGTTTGTTTTTCACATCATTTTCTATAATAAACATTTTGGCTTGTGTATGTGTGTTTATTAAGAGGCACACTTTTATTTTCAAAAACGTTTTTTAAGATATTACTTTAAAATTAAAAACAAAATGAAACAATGATAGACTAAAAATTGATGCAATTATTTGTTTACATTAACAGTGGTTTATTTAATAACTGTATGATATCTCCAACTATACATACCAAACACTTGCTAATATAAGTAAAATATAATACATGTACCATGTTTCTCAAAATACTTCAAGTTAATTATACATAGACACCATGGTTATTTGCCTAAGTCGCTGGATCGCTGGAATTCAAGGGTTCAAAAAAAAAAAAAAGCTACGTGCTTATCAAATTATCGTCAAATGATATCTGGCGCCAAAACGTCCCGTCGCCAAAACGGCTCGCGCCAAAACGTACCGTCGCCAAAACGGCGGGGCCAAAACAGCGTCGCCAAAACGGCGGCGCCAAAACGTCACATACCGCAGTATTTTATTTTAAAAATATGTCAAAAACAGGTGAAGAGAAATTAATGTTAATAAATTCAACCTTAAGAGGGAATGCAATACAAAAGAATATTAATTAGTACTAGACAAAAATGAAGTCAATGTGATTGATTGTATACAGCATAATTTTTTATAATAACTTAAGTTTAGCACTAAAATATATGAAGACATCCAGCATAACAATGACACCCAACATTACATTATATTAAAGAATGACACCCAGACTGAAATCCTCACTCAGACAAATAATTTAAGAGTAAGATTTCATTATCACCATTTGAGAAGAACATGCTCGGAAAATTCTCAAATCTATTAACAGAAAATTCCATTCAAAAATGCTCCATGCCATCACAGTATAGCTCTACTGAGCAGCACTGATAGGAACTTGAACCAATGTACAAGCAATTACTAAATGATAAATGTCTGCATAGATGTTTTAATCATTACATATACAACCTTGATTTTTACAATCTTGACAGTACTATTTTAAACTCCATCAATAAAATCTGTTGTACCGGAGTTCACTCGTCCATGAATAGCTGCTGCCCTGTATGTAGCTAAGGCGCCAAGGGTAGATAATCCAATCATAAGAGGAAACATACCACCCCAGCCAGCATAATCTGTTATAACTCCAATTATAGGTCCTTCAATACATGTTCCTATACTGCCAAAACCTAAAATATAATATATTGGTAACATAAAAATATGAAGGTGTATAAAGAAATCAAAAAGATAAAGACTAAGACTGCTTTAGTGATCCTAATGGAATTTGTTCTGATTACAAGGTCAAGGACTCTTTTTCTTAAAAACAACAATAACAACATTCACATAAATAAAACAGACACAAACAATAAGAGTTCATTGAGTGACTACACACAGGCGTTTAGCTTTTCCCTCCAAAACCCCTTCTCTGTTGTCCTAATTTTCTGCATGTCATGACTATGATATTGTTACAACTTAAAACTAAAGAAATAAAAATGTATTCCATGTGAGTTGGTAACTAATGATCTAACTTTTCTTCAATGAAGAAACAATATCTTACCATTAACTAAAGCTATTGTAGCTGCAGCAGCATTTTTGTTGTGCTTCTCAATCAGTTCAGCAGGAACTGTACCACCTAGTACATAGAAAAATGAAGTGATTTTAATTATAGCCTATCTTATTCTTGACCAGTATTAATAGATTTCTGCCTCGTTGTGTAGTATGCACTCTGGACTGTTGTTCGATGGTACCGTTCAAACACTGCCAGCTGCCATCCCCCTGCAACTGTGTGAGAGGTTTGTGCTAGGAAGTAATAATCTTCAAATCTAAAGAAACATCCAAAACATGTCAAACAAAACATTATTAGAGCTATTTTTTTCATGAAAAAAATTGCAATTAGATAAACAGAAGAATTATGCCCAAACATAATTCACTAAGAGAATCAAAAGAAAAAAAATTTGATTAGTTCCTGAAGGTCCTTCAGAAATAAAAATGACTATGTCCTAACCCAAAACTCAAGATGATGGCAGCAGGAAGGATTGATAAACTAACAATTAATATTATCTTTAATATTTCTTGTACTCCTGTCAAGACGAAAAGTCTTTGTTTTCATGATCAAAACTTTTTTAGGTGCATAAGCACACACACACAAAAAAATAAAAATAAACAATTGCTTTAACTTCATCTAACATATTTCATGTACCCAACAGAGCTGGATTAACTCAGAAGTCCACCAAATTACAGTAATATACAAGTTTGCCCCTGCATCTAATCTGGATCTTAAGGCTGGTAGCCTAGTAATCCCAGATCCCAAATATTTGTACTACATTATACATTAATTACATGAATCTATGTTGGTACCGCATCAGATTACTGAGTGTGCCGAATTTGTATGTGTCGGACTATCAACTGTAGTACTGAATTAAAAAAAAATAGTGAATAAAATTATATAAAATCTATTAAAATAAGAATTCATGTTCTATTAACATTGAAGTACTTTTTTTTATAACAATAATAAAAAGGAAATACTTACACAATAGAATGTCAGGTCCAGCATTGAAAGCTCCAGCAATAAACATAAAAACTGAATTGATAAATACACCCCAGGAACTGGTTATGATAAAAAGTACTAGAGCCACAGTAGATATCAATACAAACAATGCAATCCCCCTCAAGGTGTTGCCTTTGTAATATCTGAAAAATTCATTTCAAAAACACATTAATTTTATTGGAGCAATTACCACAAACCATTTTTTTTAAATTGTTTTTGTATAGCACCAGCTTCTAGCATGATCTCTCTTGTTCAATCTCTTTTGTTGATATGGGAAAAGATTTCTGTGCTGCCCTTGGGCACTCAGCTCTAGTCAAATCTCAATTAAAAGTTATGCCCTAGAACTCAACATAATTGATATTAGTTCAATTGTTCCTTTTTTTTTAACTAATTTTTTTAATTTAAATAAAAACTTTAAAAATTATATTTTAAAAAGTCTTTCCCATTTAAGGAGTCAGACACTAACCAGTAGAATGAGATAGACAAATACTAACTCATGAAATTAGGTGGTGGTTAACAAAAAAATAAACTATGGTGAAGCTATCTTAGTTTAAAAAAGAAAGTTTAGGGATTGTTTCATTAGAAACATTATTAAAATGTCTACAACAGGGTTTGGACTGGAGGGCTGGGGATAAAGATTTAAAAAATAAATATATTTATACTTAACTTATGCTGTTGTTTTTTATGCTAAAAATTACCTTACTAATGTTATGCCATTAAAAACTAACATCCTTTTGTGTGAGAAAAATACACATCACTCTAAACATCACTTTAGGAAAATAAAGAGTTTCAGGAATGAAAATTAGTTTGTTTTAACATTCTGGATGACAAAATGCAGAGGCGCATTGGCTGAGTGGTAAAGCAATTGGCTTTGAATCCTGGTGAAGATTGGGATTTTTACATTCGGAATCTTTAGGGTGCTTCTGATTCCACCCAGCTCTAATGGGTACTTAACATTAGTTGGGGAAAAGTAAAGGCAGTTAGTCATCGTGCTGGCCACATGACACCCTCGTTAACCGTGGGCCACAGAAACAGATGACTTTTTCATCACCTGCCCCATAGATCACAGTCTAAATGGGGAAATTTACTTTTTTTTTATGACAACAAGCAGAGTTTAAATCACTGAACCATCAAGAGAACAGATTAAAGCCCTCATCACAATCCATATGGTTTGTTGTCAATAAAGGTCCCAAGTTGGAACGCTGCTTGCTTCCATTACCTGCTTTCCTGCAGGAATTTAGGACAAGGTTGTAATAATCTTAATTTCTGTAGGATTGTCTGAAACTTATAAACAAAACAAAAACCACTGTTACTGCTACATTACCTGTCTAAAGCAAACCCAATCAAGGCACTGCCTGTTACACCTCCCACCTCAAACACAGTGGAGAAGATACCAGCA
The DNA here is from genome assembly GCF_947242115.1 of Biomphalaria glabrata. NCBI lineage: Eukaryota > Metazoa > Mollusca > Gastropoda > Planorbidae > Biomphalaria > Biomphalaria glabrata. The sequence continues at coordinate 16,371,849 of NC_074714.1, read as the reverse complement.
CTATTTTTGGAATAGTTCAACTGTAAGGAATGAAACAATGTTTTTAGGGTTTACTTTTTGAGATTTGTGTGTGAACTCAAATACTTTTATTTGCAAAGCTAACACTTTTTTTTTTTTCTCACAATTATAGATCACAATTATCAAAACTGGTTGAAATATATTTTTGAAACACAGCATTAAATCAATTTTATGGGTAAAGCAACAAAATAGTTTAATTTTTTTCATATCTTAACTATTGTTTGTTTTTTAATCCTCTTAAATGGACATTTAAAAAAAAAAATTACAGTTTATTATTATTGGACTAAAAATATATATATGAAATACTTCCTGTATGTCTTGCTTCATAATTTTTATTCGGTCTTTTGGTGCCTTTTTTTTTTTCAAAATCAGGTTTATTGATAACAATAATGAACAAGAAAATATTAAAACATACAAAAGAAGACAATCAAAGAAATATATTTTTATATCTATATTCATACTAAAAAAAAAAAAGTATTTAAATTGTGTAATCAAACCAAACTTACAGCTTGTAACAAATACATAGGTAGCCACATATACATGCAGTAGCGAACAACTTTAAGGCAAAAGACAGCGACTGAGACTTCTGGTATCATTCTTTAAAAGATTACAAAAAAAAATATTTTTAAAATAAATTGTATAATCATTGGGAAGTCCTATTGAAATTTTTAAAAACTTGACGATATTTTCTATGATCATTGGTGAGTTCAACAAAATTATTCTTAGCTGGAAGAAACTTACGGAAGTCGCCACAAGTCTAACATTTTTGGCTGTTCAACTGGACCCTGACTCTTATCTAAAGGAATTTTATCTGCACCTTTAATAATATAAAAATGAAGAGAAGTATTAAAAATGTATGTATAAATAGCTTAATTTTTTTATATGACCAATCCAATTTTTTTCTGTGTTTCTTATTCAAGTATTTTTGTTTTAAAAAGTATGTGATAGATGCATTTTATTATTAATAAAAAAAAACTTTAAAAAAATAAAATAGTGCATTGTTAAGTTAGATATGGTATTCTGGTAAATAAAAACTTGGTTTATCTCTTTTCATCCAAATCATATGGTTGTGAAAGTTGGACAATGAATGAAAATGGCTGAAAGAAGAATTCAAGGCTTTGAGAGTAAATGTTACAGAAAAATGCTCGGTATCAGATGCCACGAAAGAAGACAAATGAGTTTGTACTGTTACAAGTCAACACTCTGGCTGGCAAAAAGGAGGAACTTCTAAATACTGTGAAAAGACGAAAGCTGAGCTGATTTGGTCATATTGTAAGACATGACTCACAGTCAAAAGTCATCCTTCAAGGTACAGTGGAGGGAACACGAAGAAGAGGTCATCTAAAGAAAAGCTGGCTGGACAACGCAAAGGAATGGACCAGCTTCTCTCCTGATGTCCTACTAAGAACAGCTGCCTGTCAAGGGACAGATGAGATGAGAGATCCTAATCAGACTGGTATATTGAAACCATTCACTTACTTCTCCCAGGCACTTCAATACCAACTTCATTTGGCTGTTTGTACAGAATCAAAACCAGAAAGCCCATAGCAAACTGAAAACATATAAGATATTTTATTACTTAGAATACAACATTAAGTACCACAGATAGATACATTTATACATACAAAAAATACAAGAAACAAAGGAAAAACTTTACCACAAAAATGGAAGGATAAAAGTAAACAGAACGCCAACCAAAGGAATGTTGCAGGTACACCTGGACAGAAAGAGAAACATGGCAATTAAGTAATGGAAGTAACAAAGACCAAATATAAAACAATAGGCATTACAAAAACTATGTTTTATTTATTTAAAAAAACACCTGTTATAAATTTAACTCTTTCTCTCCGTAATTATTTTCCTCGTTTGTATTTCACTATCCTGTTATGATTTAACTTTGATAACATTTTTGTTTGTCATCAGAAAATTTTATATTTGGTATCAAATTGTAAGAGAAAGCATGCTCTTTTTACACAATACAAATTTAAGTTCATGTTTATAAATCCGAAAATCCATTTAGTTTAGTAGGAGTCAAATCAACGTTGGCATCGTAAATTAGGAGAGAAAAAGTTAAGCAACTTACAAAATAGCATGGTGAGTATTATTTATCATCATGCAGCCACCCCCTACCCCAAATTTAAGTGTTTTAGCTAGATCTCAAGAATAGCAGCACATTCAGGACGCTTCTCAAACTGGACTGTGTTTATTAGCAGCCTAAGACAGCATAATACCCTCAAATATCTCTAAAAGCAACCATTGGACCAAAGTGCACTGATAATGTAATCCAAATGCACAGTGCAAGGAAAATTACAACAACTTTAGACCACAAAAATAAAGCAATAAGGATTCCTATTATATGTTCTACTTACTGACAACATGGTTCCAACTATTCCTCCAGCAAAAGCACAAGTCCCAAACATGCCAAACATTGAATTTTTCACAGCATCAGAAAACCAACATAAAAGTCCTTTAGTACAATTTGGCCAGCACTGAGACTGTGAATAAAATAAAGCCATGCATTTTTTTTCTCTTAGGATATTGTAAACTTTGGTCTGTAACTTACAGCTGTATAAACAGAATGTGTGTTTTAATATCTTATTTAAAAAATTACAAACTTCTTTTAAAATATTTTTTTTTTTTTACTTTAAAAAACTAGATTAGTTATGATCAACATGAAAACATTTTTAGCTCCAATTAGTAACTAATTCATGAACGTTTACATACTTGTGCTGTTCCATTCAAAAACAGGAGTAAAAACCAAACTGCAAAACTAGAAAAGTATCCAAAAGAAATCTGCAATTAAAAAAAACATACATAACAAGGTTACAAAAACAGTTTGTATGGAATCACAAACTCATAATTTGCACCCAAAGTTGCCTGCTCAGGTAGGTAAAAAGGCAGGTTTAAGTATTTTAAGTAAGAATATCTGCTTGCCACATGACACCCTAGTTAATTGTGGGCCACAGACCTTTACATCATCTGCCCTATAGACTGCATGATCTGAAAGGGGAACTCTGTGTTGTAATGGAGGTGTCAAAGTGTGTTTGTGGTACATTAATATTAATAGTGAATAGCTGTAAAAACAGTGTATTTTTATGAAAAAAAACAAACCCTGCTTGAATAGTTAATTTTCAAAATAAAACCTTTTCAAAAAAGAGGAAAATAGTCATTGCATCAGAAGTTTGAAAGATCTAAAATATCACGATATTGGATTTTCAATATCTTTTCTAGTTTTTGAGATCTAAACAGGATGGACAGACAGACCACACAAAACTAATTGTGGCTATTCCTCTTTCGGGGGCTACTAAAATGAGGTTTAATATAATTTGTTGCTAAAAACAATGTGTAAAACTAAACTATATGAATCATATAATTAATTGATGTTTATAGATATTATTGAGGCAGAATAAGACCTCAATTAATGGTAAAAGTAAAAAAAAAGTTTGCAATGCAGTTAATTAAGTTTATAAAGTTGTTGGTCTTGAGAGACTATGGATAACACTCAAATGATTCATATCTGGAGCACATTCCTGTGCTTTACATAAAGGAAATCATAGCATGACCATTCAACCTCTCTCAACCCTGCTGACATGATCCAAAGGAATTTATATAAGATATGTTTTTATTACATCAAGCACCAATTTTGTAGCAGTAGTTGATGGAAGGAATATCATAAATTGTAGTCTTAATGTGTAAGGGACTCCAATCATTGACTCTTGAAGTCCATAACAATAAAGTAGTGTGGGTTTGGAATAGATGTCCCACCTCCGAGCTGACTGCTCTATCTGCCTGAAGTTCTCAGTTATATAGGTGCTTTATATCTTCCTTCACCAGTCAGTAAGAAAATGCCCTAGGCTTAGTTCCTAGCCACACCAAAAAGCCAAGTGAAAGAAAATAGTTGTCTGAGGCAATTTCAGGTGCGTATTATTTAGAACAATTTTATAAAAAGAGGGAGATTATCCCTACTGACATCCTGTAATAACATTGAAACCTATCATGAAGAAACTCTAGCATACTTTTTACAAAGAAAGTTTTAAATAAATATTGCAATTAAAACACACATCAATACTATGGGAGACTATTAGAACAGATTGTGACTATTAAAATAGCTCTGGATTTCTAAGATCACTAATAAAGCTATTGGAAGTCTAGAAACACCCAGAAGATAAATATAGGTAAGCAAAAGAAGATTTGGGGGATATAAAAAAAAAAATCATTCCATGTGGTTGTAGTTAAAATTAGCTTCTTATCATTAACTTCTTATAATGAATCATTGTATTTGGTGAGACTAAATGTGCCTTCATATTGTGTGCTGTGTTTGAAACAAGTAAATTTGAAGGTACTGTCATTATTTCATCACAAACATGGTCATTATTGCATTACAAACATGTATGATAAATATTTAAGTAGAACTAAGTGGCTACATTTTTATTGTTTCCATATGTACAACAATAGAAAAGTTATTTTCTACAATAATTATTACCATAGACAAAGCTGACAGCATCAAACACACACCATAGGTTGTCCGTGTTCCAAACTTATCACCTAATGGACCCAGGATCATCTGCAAACACAAAATGTTACAGGTATAATCTATTTACTTCCAGTTAGTAGATTAAGCATTTCTTTCTCTTTTTAAAACAAATATATAATGCGTAAGCATAGTAATCCTTTTCAATATAAATCATCTGTTTAATTTATAGGAAAATTGTTAGAGCTGTTTTCGAGATCAGCGTCCAGGTTCCTCCATGAAGATGTGACCTGAATAGAGATATGGTAAAAAAAAGTTCAGTCTCCAACTTTAACAGCTTTAATTATCCAATTCAATAACCATTAACAAAATTTATAAAGATCATACAATTGAAAAAAAATTCTTTCAGCTATTCAGGTTGCAAATTCATTGGCTCAAAAACCTGAGAGGAAAACCTGGACAAGATCTCAAAAACGTCTCTAACGATTTTCCTAGAAATTTGAGAGTTGATGAATATCTTTAGAAAAAGAATTACTAGCTATTAGGTCACACTGGGAAAACTCTAGTTTGATGGTATAATTTTTCAAAGTATAAAAAAATTTAATTTGGCTAGAGGACTAGACCATTTTTATCTTCTTAATTCATTAAAAAATTAAATAAATTTATTGATATTCAGGAGCTTTTTGCCCAACACCTTCTAAGTCTAGCTCTATAGGCTTTTTATTACACTTTTATTTACTCTGACTTTAGATGTACACTTACGGTAACCAGGATTTTTTTCATATGGAGAGGAAATATAGTGCAGGGTAGAAAATCATTCATTAGATATTTAAAAGTACAATAGTTGCTCTTAAGACAGTCATCAGCTTCATGAAGTAGAATTAAGTCTTTTATTATTAAAGTATTTTTGTATATATGTTTCTTGTTTAGCATAATGTTTCTCAATTTCAATGACCCAAGTAGGATCACTTTTGTTTTCAAGCAAAGCATTATAGACTATATAAATAGAGATGTCTTTTATACTCCTTCTATGTCTATTCTGAAGACACTGTAACTCACCTGCATGAAGGCATATGGGAAGAGTAACGCTGTGTCTAACCAACCAAGTTCTGCAGTGGATAAGTTCATTATTGTTTGAAGATCAGCCTTGATCTAAGAGATTAATTAATGTAATGAATAAAAACATTTATTAACAAGATTTAATTCCTTGTAAAAACTAACGTTTATGAGTATGGGAAGAAGAGAAGAAAACTAATAAGAAGATGAAGTGATGATTTCAAGGATTGTATTCTTTTCAAGTCTTTTTTTTTTTAGTTAGCAATATTTTTGCTTCAAAGTTGCTAAAAACATTATGTTTTAAAATGTTTCCTGTTACTAGAAAAATAATAGTATCAAACAAACAAAAAAAGTACTTACCACTCCTAACGGTTTGCGTAAGAAGTATGTAGATGCATAAGATATCCATCCTAATGAGAATGTTAGTATTTGTCTCCCTTTCAATGTATTCATTTTCTCTTAGTTAAACTTATTCATAAATAATGGAGATAAATTTCCAAATGATGGCAATAAATGTTTCCTGAAAACATGCCACAATGATGTCAGTGTATAATATATATATGTTCATTTGTTTCTATGGTCAGAGGGTAAACCAAAGGACTTTGAGGTATAAAACATGCAACCACATTTATTTCTCCCTCAGAACAAGATTCTAGCATCCTTTCTAAATCTATATTTACCTAGGAGAAACTCTGATGGTTTTTTACATTTGAGATAATGACATATTTATATTCTGCGTAAAAAGATATAATGGTAAACATAACATATTTTTAATTTAGATGCTAAGAAGAATTTATTAGATAATAAATTCTTCACAACTAATAAAAAAGGATTATTATATGAGATTTTGTTTTTAAATGATGCCTATGTCACTCCCCTCAACATATCTACCCTTACATTAGTTACACAGGTTAAATGATTGTTCATCGCACAAACTTAAGATCTAAATTTATTTCTTTTATGAGATTTTAAACTTTACTGTAAGGTTTTCCATCATACAGTTAATGACAATTAAGTAAATTATAACAATAACTTTTTAAAACTTAAAGTTTAAGTGAACAATAATTTTTTTAATAAAGGTATGTATACAAAAGGTATTCACTTTTCTAAAGATTTTAATGGAAGGTGCTAAAATTAATACATATATATATATAATATATATAATAATAATAGTATTCTAGTATGATATAGATCTAGCAAGCCCTGAAGACCTTCCTTTATGGAACAGTACCAAGAAAAAGAAGAAGAGACAGAGATAGCGAAGGGAGAACATATAAGAATGGACGTGCATGCCATTGAATGAGGTTCTAACTAAGGCAAAAGACAGAGAGAGGAATGGAGAAAGACAGTCCATGAATCTTGCATGGTGCCCCAACGCCAACAGTCCAACGGACTAATGCCTAAGTAATGGAAAGGTAAAGGTTTAGTAAAAGATAATAGATCTAGAATGTCTACATCTATCTCTATACTATAGGCCTACTACTATTTTTATATACATCTAGAATCTAGTCATCTTTTATAAATAGTCTTAAGTACTCTTAGTAAATCCTCATCATCATGCCATCATTATGATCATACCGGCATGTATTAGTGTAGTAGACTCTTATTAGACAATTAGTAATGATAATTAAATCAATTAAATCAATGATATATACTTTTTTTTACTTTATAATATAGAGGTCTAGAGTCTAGATTACTCTAGATCTAGTCTCTAGCTCTAGTCAGACCTTCAAGTCAGAGAGAGAGAGAGAGAGACTCAGAGAGAGAGAGAGACTCAGAGAGACTCAGAGAGAGAAAGACTAGACTAGACAGTAAGACACTGTGACTGTCACTTAGACTCACACCCACTATCACAAATCACTAGACTAGAAAGAGAGAAAATTACTATTATTGTAAGTAGATCTATATTAGTTAAGTCAGAGTTAAATCAAGTCAGTCTAAAGTCTAAAGTCTAGACCTAAGTCTAAGTCCTAAAAGTAGTAAAAGTGAAGTCAGTAGACTAGTTGGTAGACGAGTAGTGACTAGTGTCTAGTCACTAGTGAGTCTAGTCACTAGTGACTATTTTTAGTAGTCAGTAGCAGTAGTACTGTAGCCTAGAGAATGGCTAGGACCTAAGACCTAATACTAATATTCTAATATATTAATAAGACTAAACTAAGACTACTAAAGTAAGAGTAAGTAAGATTCTAGTCTATATATAGATCTAGACTTCTATCCCTACCGATTCTAGACCTAGTCTTTGTCTAGCACTACTAGAATAGTAGTAGTAGAATCTAGTAGTTACAGTCTAGATCTAGAATCTAGTACTAGATTTAGATCTAGATCTAGACAATCTAGTATCGCAACTTAGAACAATCGATAGTGATAGATAGACAACCGGAAATAAACACATCACTAACGAAGTTGTTCCGTATAAATGTTACCGCTAAAGTGTAGAAATCAGTTCTTCTGCTATATATCTTGATATTGTGCAGATTGACTACATCTATAATATAGTCTAGAACTAGGCAATCTAGGGTAATTTAATGTACGAATATAATTTTTCACATTACCTAGTGTCCTAGATAATCTGCAAAATACAGATTACCTACTAGATTTTCTTTTCTAGATCTAGGCACTCGTTAACGTGGAAAAAAATGGATAATACACAGGGGCAGACTAGCTGGCTATGTATATCGTATATGAACATTCGGGGCAAAACCGCTAATGCCCAGTGGACCGATATATATATCCATTCGGACGTACCATTTCAACCCAAAGGTTTGCAAATGGCTAGTGGGGTCGCAGAATGGGCCACTGTCGCCACTGAAATGACAGTAAATCCCGTAATGGGTTGGTAGACATAGTCACGTGATTTGGGCACGGCAGACATATTGGTGGTAAAAATCTGGTTTCTATGCACAATCAACAAACGCTTTTAGGCACTTACCATGGATGAGTCGAGCAAAGAAAGATATTTAAAGAAAATTTCAGAAATCAATAATATTGATCCTTACACTTTGAAAGCAAGCCAGTGTATTAAAGATAACGATTTGCTGCCCTCCTTGTGTTATCCAGATCTTTTCACTTATCTTGTTCTACAACAAAGTGCTTACACAAAGGATGAATTCAAGGTATGGAGTGGATTTATTTTATTTCTTAGACCTACTCTAGATCTAGATTATATATTAGATCTATATTATATTCTAGTTACTTACTTAAGTTAGCATATCTAGAATCTATATCGTTTTACTTAAATATGTAGAATATTTGGTATATTATATAAATATAGATCTAGTTATCTAGACTTAGGTCTAGAAATCTAGATCTAGATCGTGTTTATTTAAGTACCAGTATTTTAAGTATATAAACCATGACATATCTAAAATCTACATCTCTCTGTTGCTGCACATGTAGATTAAGGTTTTGAATTTCTAAATTTTTAGGATGATTTGATGTCCAACCAATTCTTTATATTACAAGAGCTCTAGATCTATTATTAAAATGTCTACAGGCTTACAAGAGTTTAGCAGCTTACAACCAGTTCCTAGATGGCTGGGTTCAAGAGGTTATGGCTTTTAAACCACACAACTGCCTAAATACTGTAGTACTAGCAAAGGTTAGTAATAAATATTGTTATATTATATACTAAATATCTTGATATTCAAAGGTATTAACATGTATCTAAGATCAATGTCTTGATATTTACAGGTATTTTAAAAAAAATTTTTCTTTAAAATAGGTTCTTCACTCTCAGCGGCTAGCAGAAAGGGTATTGCAGCCCTGGATAGTAATAAATCAAGAGGGTATTATTGTATCAGCCCACTGCTCCTGTATAGCTGGACTTGGCGAGTCCTGCACTCATGTGGCAGCAACTTTATTTATGCTGGAAGCCAACACCAGACTCAAAGAGAGTAAGACAGTTACAGGCGTGTCATCTTACTGGATGATTCCATCGGGGCTTAAAAAAGTTTTGCCGACTAAGATTTCTGAGATTGACTTCACCTCATCGAAAACAAAAAAAGTTAAGTTTGATACTCTTGTGGACAACACCACTTCTAAAAATACAAATTCAAAGGCTATTAAATCCAAAGAAACTATAAAGCTTACTAGCCATTCTTTTAATACATTTATTGAAAGTTTACATAATGACAGTTGCAATTCTGCAACCTTATCTGTTTTACCCCATTATCAAGAGTCTTTTCTCAATAAAGTTAAATATCCTGTTCAAATTATTTCTTTTAGAAATGAGAATTACTGTAATGTGACATTTAACCAATTAATGGACTATTGTCAAACAATTGACATAAATTTTTCGGATGAAGAAGCAAAAAGAGTAGAAAAAGCAACAAGAGGTCAGTCAGATTCCAAACTTTGGTTTTCCATGCGCGAAGGTCGAATCACTGCTTCAAAAGTCTATGATGTTTGTCATACCAGCATTAAAAAACCTTCTATTACATGTCTAAATTCAATTATTTCCTATCAAGGGTGTAAAGCTACAAAAGCTATGCAGTATGGCACAGAAAATGAAAAAAATGCAAAATTAGAGTATATTGCTAATATGCAAAATCATATCAACTTTAAATTGAAACAATGTGGACTTTTTATTCACAGTAGCTATCCATTTCTTGGTGCATCCCCAGATGCTATTGTAAAATGTAGTTGTTGTGGAAAAGGTTGTGTTGAAATAAAGTGCCCCTTAAGTTTAAGTACGGGTTGTAAACAAATTTCTGATTTGTTAGGAGAAGCTAATTTTTGTTTAGATACTGTAAATGAAACCATACAATTAAAACGTCATCATAGATATTATTATCAAGTACAAACACAGATTTTCATTTCATGTAGTGAATTTTGTGACTTTGTGGTGTGGTCTCCTTTTGAATTTTTTAAGGAAAGAATAATCCCAGATCATGAACTATGGTGCAAAATACTCGGAACGAGTAAAAACTTTTTCATGAATTGTGTTTTACCAGAAGTTGTAGGTCTTTATTTTACTAGAAACAAAGAAATAGAGCCACCCACCAAAACTAAACATGATGATAACATTTTACTTGATAGGTCTAACACACTCGCTAGTGCCACACCTATTTGGTGTATTTGTAAAGGGAAGGATGAAGGCAAAATGATTAAGTGTGACAATTCCCAATGTTCTATTAAGTGGTTCCATTTTGAATGCATACATTTAAAAAGAGCACCAAAGGGAAAGTGGTTTTGTTCTGAATGTAAAACACTACCTGATTGTGTAATAAAAAGGAAAAAAGCTAAGTCCATAGTAAATTTAAATGATAAATAAGAACAGATAATAGCTTTTAAATAAACAGCTTAAAATATTTTTTTAAATGTTTATTTCAATTGTATCACATTTGCCTGTTTGTGACATATCATTATCTGTTATCCTAACTCTAATTTGTAACTTCAAAATACTGGTACATATTTTTTTTTTGTCACATAGCTCATGTGCTTATGCATGTAACATGTTTATTTCATGTGTTAATTTGATAACTGTTTTGTATAAAAAATGTATTTACTCATTTTTTTGAAATTTATAATTTTCCTTAAAAATATTTATGCTTCATTTATTTTTTGGAGGTATTTACCAATGCATAATCATCAGATTAGCAATTTTTATTTGTACTGAGTCTATTAAAGTGTATTATAGTATAATTTGTTTTAATTTGTTTTGAATACTTTAAGTGGAAGTTAGTGTTATGACATTTACAGTAAGCAACTAAACGTCAATGAAACTTGACAACACAGGTTTAATTAAATAAATCACAAAGCAAGGCGGATATCAACAACCATCAAAACATTCTACTTTCTCTCCTTCTTGCATTCATTTCAGTCTCTAAATAGAGCCACTATAGAATATGGTTATTACAATAGCATAATGTAAATTTAAACAAAAATAATTTAAAAAGTAAGGTATTTCAAACATAAATATATACATAAATACATATCAGGTAAAAAAAAAACATAAAATTTAATCTAATCTAGTGGTACCACAGAGGGACATACATTGATTAGGCAGAAGCATATACGAACAATTTTATCCAGAGTTGGAACACCATCTTGTTTTTTATCATATCCCAGGTGAAGACTTGGTACCCAATCAGGATCATTTACCATTTGCACATAGGCAGGTTTACCTAGAATATTTGAAATAATGTGTGTTAAGTAACTAATTTGTGTACATTCATAATTATAGTACAGTAATTAAATCACATAATGCATTCATATATTTGTGGAATAAAAGAAATGAATTGAAATATTGTTTGAATATTAATTATTCTTTAAATATTATCTGTAGATCTACTAATTCAAAAGAGGCCCTTAGTGGAACAAAAGAGTCCCAGGTTCGAATCTTGTTGAAGACTGGTATTTTGAATTTTGGGATCTTTAGGATACCTCTGAGTTCATCCAGATAATCTATATTCTAGTATAATGACTAGATTTCAGATCACTATGCTCCAACAATAGTGTATCACTTACTTCTATGGTTGAAATCAGAAGTATATATTTTACAGATCTAGATTATATATCTTAACATATAGTTTTTATACTATTATATTATCTAGGTAAACCTACTCAGGCTACATTTAGTAGATCTACTCATTCTACTGATCAAAATAGTAATTTTAAAAAAAAATATATAATATAAAGTAACATGTAGATCAAGATTCATATCTAGAAGGTGTCTCTGCGGTCTAGATCTAGACTTAATAAAACTATTTTGATTAGAATCTAAAGATAGATCTAATATGGATCTATAGAAGTATTTAATAAACAAGTCTAGAATATTATAACACCATGCATCTAGATCATGATAGTAGGCTATTATAAATAGTCTAAAATAGATCTAGATCTAATCTAGAGCTTGAGTCGATATAAGTAGATTAATTAATAATAATAGTATACATACCATATCTACTGACATAGATCTAGAAATCTAGATCTAGTACTCTAACTGCATAATGATAAGTATTTAAGACTAGACACTAGAAATCTAGATCTAGTACTCTAACTGCATAATGATAAGTATTTAAGACTCGACTCTCAAGCTCTAGACAGATTGACTAGATAAGATTTCATTTAGATTTACCTTTTTTAAAATGATTTCCACAAACTTTAAGCCAACGTTTTCTTTCAACATATTTTGGGGTGAATCCCTTTCTGTTGATTGCTTTCAGCCAAGAGAGAAGTCTTTTCGAAGTAATCTCTTCAACGCTAGAGCCTTGCCAAGTTATCACTTTAGGAATGTTAAAAAATCCCATTCCTTTCTTGTTTATTGAAGTATTTGAGCATCCTTTTATGCAGCAGTAGCAAGGCATTTTGTTTAAATGCACTAAAAAGGTAGAGATTATGTTTCGGAAACTTAAACCCGATCGTATTAGTTCTAGATTGACTACAGTCAGAGTAAGGCTCAGTAAGGTAACTCATGTAAACTTACAGACAAGATGGCGGATCAGCATAGTACGCAGAAACTGTCGCGTCATATGTCTACCAACCCATTATGATAAGCCCTATCCTTCCAGTGTAAAATTAACCACATTCTCGGTAATAATGGATTCTCTGTTCAGATGTAGAAAAATATGCAGGTCGCAACCATGGGTATGTGGGTGCAAGAGATTCCGAGTAGGCCTAGCCAAAATCTATTCAAATTTTGCACCTTCAAATCAACTGAACAAGAACTGAACAGCTTCTTTCCACTGAAGTATAGTCTTACGCTATCCTAGTATAATCAGGAATTAATGTTGAAGTTGAAGTTGAATTGGTAGTTCAAAATCAGAGAAATATCCTGCAGTGAAATTACTAAGTGCGGTCCATTCCTGAGAGACAGAATACGTACATGCCCCCAACAAAATATAAAGGAATTTATTGAAATATAAGTGCTCACGAAAACAAAACAAAAAAATATACAGAAAGTTTAAAAAGCAATTATTTTTCGATTTTTTTCCACACTACTCCTAACAAGTCCTAAAATCTAAAATATGGATCAAAATTTTATGGTATATTAAAATTGTCATGCAGAGCCTCACAAAAACGTATTAGCCACAAGAAAAAATTGCCAGGCGAAAAAAATGAAAATATCTTTTCTTTCAACACACAAGAAAGAGCTACTGATGGAAAAATACCTAGAGCTTCCTTGTCCGTACGTATTGTTCATGAAACAATAACACTATAAGTATAACACATCATGACAAATATGAATTTTAGTCGCCTTTATTGAATCCTCAGATGGAAATCAATCTCGATGGTTCTCCCAGCGACATAGACAAAAAAATTATTTTGTATGGGGGTTTCAGGTAATTGTCACAGTTTCTCCAGAAGTCTCCGAACTTCCAAAAAAGAATCTATTGAACTTTTATTTTTAAAAAAATATGTCAGTCTCCGAATATTGCCATCTTGATTCGCATTTTTTTTTTTTACTACTGTGGTAGGCCTAAGTGTGGCTACATGCAAGCGAAGTTTTTCCAATATTACTTTCATGAAGAAATATACTGACAAGCAACGATGACGAATTTAAGACTTACTAATTTGGCTATTTCGTCTATTTAACAAGACCTAGTGGATAAAATTATCGATAGTTTGCTGGCGAGAAAGCACGTGAGATTCACTTTTATTATCTTCTTTGCTAAACAGCAATGCTTAAATAATGATACACTTTATTTCGAAATTAGAAACTTTTCGCTGTTTTAAAACTTTTTTTTGAGGGCATAATGAGGAGCTGCCGCGACAGCGGGCATCAAATACCCTAGCTACGCCACTGATGAAGATATGCTATTATTGTAATAAGCTAGAATCTGTTTGTAAAATGTTTTATATGTTTCGGATGTTCCTTCAGATAATCCATTTCCTAGTCCAAATCTTCGATGGACAATCGGGCAGGGGTGACACCCAACTAAAAAAATCACTTTTCCAAAATGCAACTTTTAAAAATAAATATTACTACCTCGAATGTCTCTCACAGTTTAGTATCAACATGTCCTAACCCTTCTAAATTTAATTCTACTTGACTTGTAATTTTACTATTATGAGAAAAATAATGCGTTGTAGATGCCAGGTGAAAGTGTTTCTGAAATGTAGAAAAAACGCATGGCGCACACTCTGGGTGATGTTAAAGCGCTCCCACTGATATCTCATCTGACCAATTGAGTGGCGAATGTAACATTTTTCTGTGTAAAATGTTAGAAAAACACAGACTTAAGTCCTCGCTAGCCATTCGACGCGTAGGGCTGCAAGATATCTCCACAGAAATTAGCACAAGGCGACTTTCATAGTCACTTCCCAGCTGGTGCCCACGAAATTCAGGACTTCTAAAAAGGTGTGACGGTTAGACGTGGACGGCCATGTTTTTTGCGTTCCTCTTTCGGCTTTCATGTTAAGGATGACATTGGTAAACATGTTTTGTCTTTTCTAAGGATGTCTCACAAATGTCAATCGACGTACCTGTCCAGTGCTTGAATTGGCTTTTCGACATTTCAAAATAGAATCGAAAACCATTTTCGATTAAAAGCATCAATTAATTAGCTTACAGTTTTATTGTAATATAAAGAAACAAAATAAACAATAGTTCTTTGTTTTTTGGGGGTAGATTATCTTTTTCTTGTTTCGAAAAAGGGGGGGGGGAGACACTCCGAGCTTACCGCATAGGGTGACACCGACCCTAGTGACGCCACTGAGTTGAAGGCCGCTTGCAATTCTTTGCTCTATAAAATGTGTGAATATTCTATGACACGTCAACCGTTACGTTATGTTTTCATTTGCACATAATTAGGCCTATACTCGTAAGTTAAGGCCTGGATTATGATAAATATGTACTTATTTTTTTTTGTTAATTTGACCTTGGAGGAGAAATCCTTGCCAGTTGTCTTTCGCTGTGATATATTTGAAAGTTTCTTTGAACAAGAGTGAAGAATGCAGACGTCTTGGTTAATGTATTTTCTTACCTTATCTTATAAAATACAGACGTTAATTCAAAAAAAAAAAAAAAAAAAAAGATGATTACGTCCTACGCGTCATATGCATCTAGTCATGCATGTTAACCAATGACTTATAATAAACTTTGTCAGGTCATTGGTTTTCCTTGCTGGCTCAGGTGTTGCGGTCGGTGTTAGCGCTCGATAAATATCACAAGTTTAACACGTCCACTAGTTTACGATAGCACATGATATAAGAACGTTTAAATTTTCACATGCCCTGCTCCTCCGCCGAGTCAAACCGGTGATTTGGATCAACGGAGACTGGCGGTAGCAGCATCATGAAATTAACTGCAATTGCTGGGTCTGTTGGTTCCACCGTCACTGCTGCTACTGTCATGAAACTGCAGATATCTCAGGCATTGGTGTCTTCGTGTGTTCGGTTAGTTGATGATGATTATATTCGAGAAGACTTCGTTGGTTTTGTCCCTGTTATTCAGAGAGACGCATTGTCTAAGAAAACCGTCATTGTCAGCGAATACATTAAATACAGTATAGAGATGGACAAACTACTTAGCCAAGGCTGCCCTGTGATGGCTAGTTTTAGAACTGTGTTTAAGCAAGGATTGGGGGAAAATACGCAAAAGCAGCCTTTGTCCATTGCGAGACTCACAGACTTAACATTGTTGTCAATTACCTTAATTACCTTTTTTGGATATGCATAATACTGTCATCGAGAAGATTATCAATTTCTTCCTTGACAGTCCCAAGAGACGAGTGTTGGTAGCCTACCAAATTTATCTCTTTGGTGTGAGACACGATGGACTGAGAAAAACGAATCCAGCGCTTTCAGTCAAAACTCCGAGAAGCTCTTTAATAACATGTCTGGCGGATCTTAAAATAAGGGCTCTGGTTATAAAGTGCACATGTGTAATCAGTGCCTTCCTCTCGTGTACTTTTTTGATTTGTCTTATCATTGTCTTCAATTATTCAACCGTTATTGAACCGGTTTAACAAATTTAAAATAAAACGGTTCACATATGAAAGACAAAAAGTAGCCGGAACTTTGCAAGATCTAAAATATAATGATATATTGATTTTCAATATTTTAAAAAATAGTTTTTCAGATCTGAATGTTACGGGAAGACAGATAGACCCCACAAAACTAATAGTAGCCTTTCCACTTTCGGAGATTTTTTAAAAAATAATGACACCATAGATACCTTTGATGATGCCCCTGGCTCGTCAGCCACAACTTTCCGGTGACCATGTCTCGAATCGGGCCGAAAGGACGGAAATTTTAAAATCGACAAAAAAAATAATTTAAAAGATTGTTGCCAAAAATCCTTTAAATTGCTTTGCAGCACCCAACTAAAGATACTTTATCTAAACGTCTTATGCCTAGTTCCAAAGATATTGGAGCTAATTTAAACAAGCTCCTCCAGCAAAGTGCAATAGATCTTGCAACCCTGCTTGACAGTCTACAGAGACGAATTCATCGATTGGCGCTGCACATGCAATTACATATATTCTCAATACTATAGGAATTAAGTTTCCGAAATACCTAGCCCTAAAACAGAGGGGCAAACCGAAGCCAACATCCTTCACATTTACAAGCAGTCGTTGTAAAAAAAAAAAACAAAAAAAAAAAAAACTGGCATCACTAACCTAGCACTTTACTTTATCCATTTTATACGGGCCAAAGCTTTATTAAAGATTCTTCTCGTATGGTTCTTGTACATGTGTAGTTTAAGTCATACATTTTTAAGCCATTTCAAAGTGTAGCCCATTGATAGAAATTTACGTATGAAAAACTGTATGATAGACAAAAGTATCTTTAGAGGCAGCTCATTGGGTCTATGTAGGCCTAATATGTAGGCCTATCTAATGTTGGAGAAGTATCTTGATGGAGGCTGGAGCCTACTAGGAGCTTTCAATTTAAAATTACGATCTGCATTCAGATGTTTGGTTTAATCCACATTGTAACAGACCAGAAACTTTTTTTCTGATACATACATGTGCGACAGAAAATTGTGATCGACATTTCTAGCATCACGCTCCATCTTAAAATAAAAGTAAATAATAAATAAAAGTCTGGTCACCTTATATATATATATATCGTGAAATACAGATGTTACATAAAAAAAATCATATTTAGTAGTTATAAGTCTATATGCCTAGATAGATAGATAGATACTTAGATTGATAGATATAAGCCTATTATTGATTGTAGGCCTTATATAGGCCTATTCCTATAATATTATATATTTTTTTCTTTGATTACTATGATCTTATTTTTTTTTAAATACATGATGCGACTTAAAAAAAAATCTCAATACAGCCATTATAGACTTTCTTTCACGAAAAGTACACAGAATCTGCAATTTGTAATGTAGTCCATTCTGTCTAATTGCATAATATTGATTTAATTTTTAATAACTGGGTCATTCTCTCGATCTGGGAACGGGGGGTATCCCAGAATTCCATTTATCGATGGAACGGAAGTGAAAGATCCAGGGGATTCCCTTTTACTCGTTTTCAATGGGGTGAAAAATTGAGCTTTGTTCGAATTTGTTAAGTCTAAACAGCAAATTTTATGTGCGGATGATAAATTTATCTACGAACTATGCATGGATATAATTATTGATGACCTTCTTATCTATGAAAGGTAACACTTATCCAGTAGATCTAGATTATAATTATATCAACTCTTTTAACCTAAGACAAGGAATCGATCGCTCCCCGGTCCCGGAATAATTTTGTTTTCTGTCCTCCCACTCCTACTGAGGCTACTGCTGGACTACGTCTACGTTGTCTACACTCACACTGTCTAGGTCTAGATCTGACTATATAGATCTAGATATCTAGATCTACTGAGTTACTCTTTTAAGACTTTCAAAACTTTGTTATTATATAGATCTAAAAGCAATAAAAGTAAATCTTCAATAATATTAATTCATAATTTCATTTCATTGTCATTATTAAATATTATGATTATCATTATTTTTTTTATGATTATGATTATTCATTGAATGATTGATACTAGATTCTAGATCTAGACCTAGTATTGATACATTTTTGTCTAGCAGAATCTTAGCAGATAGTAGATTTAGATCTAGATCTAGATTTAAGATTAGAATCATTAGATATTTGGCGAATATTCGCTGATGATCTATAATTCTATAATCTATATTATTATAGATCTAGGTAGTGACAATCTATAATCTATAATAATAATATTATCTAGTGCTAGACTCTAGATCTAGAATCTAGATACAGTAGATCTGATGTTGATCTAGATCTAGTGATATAGATCTAGATTATCATTATAATCAATATAATATATAATCATTTTTTATAATGTCATGTTTAGTATTAAATATGATATAGATCTATGTACTGTTAGATTTTAGATCTAGATCTAGTATCATCTAGTTATTAGGTTGTTCAGCCCAGTAAACTATCTAGATCTATTAGTTATTAGTATTACTAGTATTAGATCTAGATTTGCTAGACTAGATATAGATGAATATCAGTTGTAGCCTTCTCATTTGCCTGCATTATAACACCCCACACACTACACTTGCCTGGTCGAGCAGTATGCAGACTATGTGTGCTGGACTGTTGTTCGGACCTCTCGATGGTCCTGAGTTCATACCATGCTTGCTGCCATCCCGCGTCATCCTGCGGGAGGTTTGGACTAGGAAGTAAACTATCTTCAACTCTGAAAGAACCTCTGAAGCATTAAATATACAATTTTACAAACAAACAATACATTATACTACTTTGAAATGAAATGCCTCACCCCCAACAACACACTTTTTGACACCTTGTATATTCAGTGAATTTCAGTGGAACAGCCAGCATTTCAATAATATTGCATATATATATAATTTATTGGCATTCTCCATTAGAAAGCCCTCATTCCCAACCTCTAACTTTTAGCCTGCCCCAATTTTTTTTTTCATCCCACAAATTAAAGGCCATTAAAACACAGTTTTAAACAAATCAACTGTTGAATCCTAGCATAATAATAAACCCGCACTACACAAATTTTTTACCAATAAATTATAAAAGTACATTAAAGCTTTGCCCGCAGAACAGTTTGAAAGAAGAAACATCACTATCTTGTCATATAAATTACAGACATTATTTCAAAAGAGAAAATAATTACATCCTACGCATTTCATGTATCAATCTAGTCATGCATGCTAGTAACTTAGTCTACTCTTTACACTTTTTTTTTGTCAGTCATAGATCTAGATCTAAATAAAAATACACCTTTTTTTTAGATATAACCCATTTCCACAAACCGTATTATAAAATTTAAATACATCCTCCCACCCCCAACACACTCACACTTTTAATAAGACCGACCCTTATATTCACTGTGACAATTTTAGGATTTTTGATTTAGAATAGAGGCCTACTTGTAGATCAAGGTGTTTTAAAACTGTGCTGTAGACACATCAATTTAGTAACTACAGTCTTTACATTTCACTCTGTAGTAATTTTCTCCACACGTTTTCATACAGATGTTTTGTTTTCTTTGAAAAACACAATTGATAATCACACTGATCTAAGGATAATCCCTCACATTTACACTGACAATATCTAAATCTAGAGGAGAATTAGATTTAAGTATCTAGATCTGAGTAGAATTAAACATAAGTTATAAAAAATTGGAAAAGAAAACTACACACCAAACTCAAAATTTAAATAGTGAGTGCTTAAAGTAAAGGCAATATAAAACTTAACATTTTTTAGACATTTAAATGTCGGCTGTAAAAAACTTTTTAGGTATAAATTGCGAATAAAAAATTATGTAAAATTTTGGTATATTTATCCACTGCAATTTTAATCATGAAAATGTACTTATTAAATTGTTCTCTAGGCTTTAGATTTAATTTATAAGTAATAATAGGTTAAATTTTTGTATTTTTATCCACTGCAAGTGGGAGAATTAGTCATTATCAGTCAGTCATTCATCAGGGCTTTGAATCATTTATCTAGAAGATATACTAGTCTACTATATGTAGATCTAACTATATTTAATATATATTGTTACGATCTCTCCTACTCAGGCCTTCTGTAACTACTGCTAAACACAACACATCAACACATCAAGAACCTGACAACAAGAGCTCCACAAATAATCTGGTACTTTAATAATGAGTGAATAAGTAGAAGACAGCCAATACTAGACTATCGACAACACATCAACAACTAAAATGTTACATTGTACATCACCGTACAAAACTACTGTCTCTATTTCTTCCTGGACTCGTACATAACACTTGTGGACTCGACCAGGACCGACTTCCGACTGACAGTCCCGGTCTCAACGCTCTCCGGTCTTGAACTGCCGCTTTCTTACACACTGTGTCACTCTACCGCAGGCTTTCGATCACATGACCATAACATTGGTCATATTTGCGTGTAATCGTAGTACTGTCCCTTGTCCATGGCCCCGCTGACCTGAGTGATTCACGTGTGTGTCAGCTGAGCCTATAGTTAACCCTTTTGCGCCGCCAATAGGGTCGTAACAATATAAATAGATCTCGTCTAAAGTTTGTTATCTATAGAAATCTAGGGTCTAAATAATAAAGACCAAGAGTGTGTAATGCAAAGTTTTAAACTTTTATTTCAATGTCAGTACTAATGATACTGAATGCCAACTGCTCCACTTCTCCCAAACAATATAGATCATAGATCAGATATCTATATAGATTAATATAAAAATATACTTGAACTAGTCTTACTAACTAGATCATCTAGACGCTAGAGGTCTTTTTGTTTTCCTCTTTGAAAAATGGATAGCATCGCATTTATGATCATAAGTTGCAGATTTGTTAGATCAGATAGAATTTATGATCATTATCATTTCATTATCACAATCCATTGAGAAGTAACTAGTTGTAATGGATTGGACTAAAAGAAAGGAAAGCCTATTTATAACTGATCAAACAATGATCACACAATAGCTTAATTGCTATGATGCCCTACCTACACACTGCAGGCCACACTCAACGTTTTGCTGTCTGGCCCCTCAAAACATTAGCCCACAGATCTGCATAAAAAAAAAATATCAAGAAAGTATCTATGACTAGGTTTGGGTATCTTTCTTTGATGGAGTGCTATTCTAATTTTCATGCATAGATTTATATGCTTTTTAGAAAGTTTTTAATTGCCATTCTTAGATTGTCTTGTGATGGTCATGTCCTTGACATCATGTATGTGGTAGAAGGCACGGCACCTCTTCTGCATTTTTTTAAAAATATTTTGTTAGCTATATATTTAGATCAAAATATAATATATAGATATCTGTAATATATATATGTGATGGTTAAAGGGGAAAGCTGATAAAATGAAAGAAAGTTGGGTATTATTGTTGAACAGAGAAGTGAACTACAAATTTTTTTCTGATAGCAAAGTGAATGGAAGATATGAAACATTTTCAGTCAAAATCAAGAGACAAAGTATTATCCAATAGCAAAGATACAGGAAAAATTTTCAGTCAGAATCAAGAGACAAAGGAATAAATTTCTACTAACACATCTGATACTTTTTATATTTATATGCAGTAAAACAGCAATTTTGAAATTTAAGTTGTAAGAGTTGTGGCCATGAGAGAGTCATGGGATCATTATTGGCAAATACATTTCCAGATAGGTTTCAGCCATAATAGAGTTTTGCTTTTTGTCATAAACCAGGGCAAGAGCAAGGGGCTTATTTAACCTTGTCTTGTAAATTCAATTATAATTGTGTCATGGCATGAACTGAGAGGGGACAAATAAGCTTGTGATGTCATGCACCAAGAAAGACAAATTAGACTTGTAAAAAGTAGGCTTACAATGTTTGATGAATCATTAAGTAAATGAAAGTAAAACTGTAAAGTTTTGCATATTTCCTCTCACAACTTTTTGGTGTAGTTTATTATTTGCATAAACCTAAATGGAACTCCACACACATTTTCTTCAAGTTATACTTTGTGAGAAAAATACCTCTGAGTAAGTTATTGGAGAGTCTATTTCTATTTTTTGTCCCCTGTGATTTGATCAATCAAAACACTCTTTTAACTTTTTATAATATTTTGCAAAAGAAACAACTGCAGTTCTTAAGAATCTCTGAAAAGCAGGTTTCTTTTAAAATATATTATATTGATCATGAAAGAGGTTGACAAGAAGCTTTTAAACTTTATGTATGCTATTTATGAGTGAGATTGTGTGTTTAAATATGAAGGAATGAATGTGATCAATGGAAAATATGCTCTTGTAGTTTAAACAATAGAAATAAAAACGGACATTAAGACACTTAAATTTTAAGCCCAAAGGGAAAACACAAAAAGGAAGATGTTTTTTGTTTTTTTTTTGCCAGACATGCTGGTAACCCTAAGACAGTAATACCTGTAAATCTAATCCTACACATTTTGTTTTAAAAACATGATGTGTCAATAATCTGTTCTATTACTGGTAGACTAATAACAGCAATACACCTTGTATGTTAATAAGTATTGGGATCATTTGTTTATAAAAATATTTGTACCTGCATTAAACAAGATTTTTAATCAGATTTAGTTTAAGCCTGAAAGATGGCAAACACACCAAGTGAGAGAATGAGGGGATATCAACTGTCTGTCATGTAGTACATTCTAGTCATGTTCAATTATTTGAGCAAAGTGGATGTAAAGCTGGAATGTGTGCCTGTTTAAGTGAAAATATTTCTGTTTTCTTGGAATAGGAACTGCACTCTTTACTAACAAGAAATGTAAATTTGGGCTTCACTTATTTATATTAGCCATCATTGTGGTGTATTTTTTTTTACTTATTTAAAAAATCAGAAAGGCTTTAAAGTTAATAATTTTTTAAAAACAATTTTTGACCCTTGAATTCACACACACACACACACAACAAACTCCATTAGCTTGTCAGGCTGGAAATTCCTAAATGCTTTTATTTTTAATTAAAACCAATTTTTAGATCAGTTCTAATTTTTAAGATGCTTTTATAGCATATCAATAAAATATATATTATATGTCTATTTAAATGTTATTCTATCTATATTAAACCTGTTTTGAACCTAATAACACAATAGAGTCGAAAACCATGTCCTTAGAGTATGGCTTTAATACACTGAATGACTACACAACACACATATTAACATTTCGTGGACATTCTTACTGACGAGTTACAAGCACATGTAAACATTAGAACGACTACTGATACAGTAAATAATTTTCATAATAGAACCCTTACTTCATTAGGTAGCACAAAATGGACAATACATTTCTTTGAAAGAATTTTTAAATTTATACTGTACATTTTATCTTTGTTTAGCTTAATTTTAACATATATTTAGCTGGAAAAAACAACAACTAATTTTTTTTTTCTTATATTTTAGGGAGTTGACAAAGGTTCTTCAATAACTCAGTGCACTGACTAAAATTGAACAAAAAATGGAGGAAGTAGCTAACTTAGTTGATTCTGGTGGTGACACAGACACTTTATCTAGAGACATTATATCTGGCTCACTTGAGTCTTACTTGAGTGAACAAAAAGAGAAACCTGCAGAGCTGAAAATGATAGACAGTGACATTCTGGCACTAGCGAACCAAGTTGGTGATGAGCTTGAAGATAGTTCAGTTGATGGTGCTGCCTTGGCAACTGATTTATCATTCTTGGCTGAAGCAGAGGCTAAAGAAACTGCTGGTGAAGTGGATGATGCAGCGCTTTCTTTCCTGGTTGGTGATGGGAAAATGGAAGTGGCTAATGAGGACTTGGCATTTCTAGAGGAACAGGACATGTCTGAAGGGGAGAGTTACTCTGAAGAGGAGGGGGAATCAGAAGTGGAAGAAGAGTCTGGCGATGAAACAGAACTAAACACAGATGAGGATGCCACAGAGGAAGAAAAAAGTGGAGAAGAAGAGAAAAAGACTGACGCTGAAGAGGATGGCGTCTTTGGACAGGTGTCATTCTATGATGAGGAGTCTAGTAACTCTGTTGACGTTCAGAAACAAAAGAAAAAGAAGGTGGAAAAAAAAGTCAAAACTAAAAAAGTTGCTAAAGGAAAGAAGAGAAAAGCAGAAGGAAATGATGATATGGAGAAGAAAGGTAAAAAAAAGAAACTAAAACGAAAGAAGAAGAAAGTCAAAGCTGAAGAAGATGAGGATGATGATGAAGATGATAAACTTCCAAAATCTGGTGCAACACTGATGAGGAGGAAAAATATCAGGTGAGAAATAACTGGGCTCTGTCAATGTTAGCTCACTTTTTAAAAAACAAAACTTACATTTTTCTTACTTAATTATACCCACACCACCCATCACTAGCATCTAATAACTAACAAATCTAGTTGAGAGTTAAATCAAATATATCTTTAGACTTTTAAGTCTTTCCTTGATTTAATGGGTATAATATATATATATATATATATATATATATATATGTAATTCTTATGTATATTATATCAAAGATCCCCTTTTTTCTCCTTGTAACTCTAAAACTTAAATAATACAGGTCCATTTTAAAAGAAAAAGATTTAGACAAAAGTATGCTCTCAGCACAAAATGAAGAATTGGAGCGTCAGAAACGTCTGATGGAGTTAAAAAAATCATTGCTTCGTGAAAATGCTTCAGCTGGAACATCAACTACTGCCAAAGTGGCTCCTCCAGCTGTGTCCACTGCCAGCACTTCAACAGGAACATCCACTAAAACTGCAAGTGCTTCCACTGGAACCTCAACACCTAAAGAAAAAGATTCACAATTAAAATCTTTACTTCAAGGTATGCTTTTCATTTTTTCTTCGTTGAAATGCTTTGTAGTATTTTACCATAAAGACTTAGTAATTGCCCATTATTACAATTTATTTTTTGTATATTGATGTTTTAAGATGCTCAGACATTAAGTAGAGTTGTGAATGAGAGCTTATGTACCAAAAAATGTTTATACAGTATGGATATTACCAATATATATATATTTATTCATATATATATGAATAAGCAAAGTCTACAATCATCTGTAAATATCGACTGATAAGTGAGAAATGTGCATCTTCATTTGACATCGCTTATCTTGGGTTAAAAAAATAACGCAATTTACATTTCCTTTTTAATAGCAGTGCAAAGAAAGCCAAAGCGCAATGTGTTATAAATGAATACTTAGTATTGTAACCTGACTTGTACAATTACAGTGGCTGAGGAAGAGGCTGAGAAAGAAGCAGAGAATAAAGAAAGAAAACTGTTAGATAAAGATGTGGTTAAAGTGAAGAAAGAGTCTAGAGAAACATCACCACCTTCTGGTTAGTAAAGAATCCTTACGAATGTCATATCTTAAATACTTATGAGTGTTTTGCATGTGTACATTTATCATGTAAACTTAGCACTTCTATGGAAGTGGTGGCCTCAAATGTGCACAGTTCCCTATCTGGGGATCACAGAGATACTTTCATCATGGCTCTTTACTTGCTTCTTACTCTTAGCCTAATAGAAATAATCATTTCAGTAAAAACTATGTCTTAACATACTTAATTATCTTGATATAATCCCATATATTTTTTGTTAGCTGTTCAATTCAAATAAATGTTTATAATTAATTCCCACCATATCACAAGTATATCTATGTGGTATCACTTTAACACTGTTTAAAAATTTGTACAGATGTCATAACACTGAGCAGTGATACTGATGACTCAGATGATTATGATGATGATGATGATTCAGATGAAGTTGTGATGGTACCCAGTGATGAGGGGGAGGATGATGAAGATGATGGTGCTGAGGATGTGAACAATGGTGGTGCCCACATCGATGACACACTCAACCTTCCTGACCCTGATGGTAGGGTCAAAGTCAATATTGGACATCCTGCAGAAGATCCTGATATATATTTAGCTCCACAGATTGCCCAGGCTATTAAACCACATCAGGTTAGTTGACAGTTAACATGTAACCAATCTGTGGAAGCCAGCCTGATGCACTAGAATAGTTATTTTAAAACAATTTAATAAATTTAACAAAAAAGTGAAGAGTAAAATATTTGATGTGTTATCCTAGGTACCTCGCTTAAAGTGTATTTTTTTTTAAACTTTCTGAGTTGAGATAATGTCTTATAGAGATAAACTGGCTTAAACCACATCAGCACTTAGCAAATGTTGGAATTATCATTTGTTTCCATTTTTCTTCTTTCACCAACTGACAACCTTTTAAGCTGCAGTATACTTACTTGCTTACTTACAGCTCATCACCCCTATTGGAGTATGGGCCACCATAATCCTGTGTCTTGGGTCATCCTTTCCATCTTTTTCCAGGTGTAACCAAGCTTTAATGTGTCTGCCTCTAGTTTGTGTTGCCAGGTACTTCTTGGATGGCCTCTCTTTCTCTTGCCTTGTGGGTTCCACTTCAACACTACAAAGTCTGCCTTGTGATGCTAGTTGGCAATTTGCACAAAATGTGCCCAATCCAGCCCCATCTTCTTTTTTATGATTTCTTCTTTTACAGGAGTTTGGTTAGTTCTTTGCAAGAAGTCACTGTTGCTGATGGTGTCTGGCCAATGGATTTGAAGCATTCGTTGTTTATGAAAGTTTGCACTTTCCTAATGACAGTTTTAGTTGTTCTCCGGGTCTCAGCTCCATATAGCATAAGGGCCTTAACATTTGAGTTGAGGGAAATTACTCTTGTCATCCAGATTTTCTTAAAGTTACATGAAGCTGTATGCAGTGTAGTCAATAGTTATTAATTTATTGATCTATTTTTTTAAATCATGTGGTTTCTAAAACCTTTAGAAGAATTAGTAATGGATGACTTTAAAAAAAGTTTTTTTTGTCCTATGACATACATTATCTATGAATAGGCCAATGTAGGCTACATCATTTAAACCTTTTTTTTCTTTTGAATTTAGATTGGAGGTGTGAGATTTCTATATGACAATGTGGTAGAATCACTGGAAAGATACAGAACAACTCCAGGCTTTGGTTGTATTCTTGCACACAGCATGGGTCTTGGCAAAACTATACAGGTATTTGTGCAAATTTCTATTTAATGTACATTATTTATATTTAAGCTTGATATTGTTGTGAGATGCTAGGGTAGAATTTTAAAAAAAATTAAAAAATGAAATAGTCCCTTGTGCTCAGATGTAAGTGTAGGGGGCTCATATACATTACAAACATTCAATTTGCTATACATTTTTCTAAAAATACAAATCTTATTATGCTCCTAAAAGTACAATATAGGGCAGAATGGTTTCTTGGTAGTTCTAATTTATAAACATTGTATAAAAAGTAAAGAGAAAATTTTCAGTTTGATTGATACAATATTTTTTTATTCTTTCTACATTTATTTATATAATGTTTCTCATTCTGTTTACAGCTGATTTCATTTATTGATATATTCCTTCGCTATACGGGTGGCAAACTAGTCTTGTGTATAGTACCTATCAACACATTACAGAACTGGTTAGCAGAATTTAATTACTGGCTCCCACCCAAAGAGAAACTTCATCCTGATGATAACCTCACACAGAGTAGATCTTTTACAATCTACATCATTAATGACAGCATGAAAACAACAGCTGCTAGGGCTGCCGTTATAGGTAACTTAAACTTACAAATGCCATTTAATCATCTTTTTCTATATAACAGAAATATTTGTCATTACTGTTGACTTATCAACATTATTTTATACTTATTATTCAAAATGTCTCTGTTCAGAAGTAACTCCCAGTGCTAATTGTTTTACGAAGTCTACACTAGGATACCATACATTTCCTTGACATTATTTCATCTATTTCTGGATATTTTCAAACGTTACATGTTTGATGTGTCCTTGCAGTACGAGGGATAAACTTTGTTATGCAGTTTATTACATAATACAAAAAAAAGTTTCCCCTTTCAGACCTTGTGATC
Source organism: Biomphalaria glabrata (assembly GCF_947242115.1). Classification (NCBI taxonomy): domain Eukaryota; kingdom Metazoa; phylum Mollusca; class Gastropoda; family Planorbidae; genus Biomphalaria; species Biomphalaria glabrata. The sequence goes on along the minus strand of NC_074714.1, from coordinate 16,343,508 downwards.
TATGGGGCGACCTTGTGATCTATGGGGCAGATGATGTTAAGGTTATCTGTTTCTATGGCCAGGAGTTAACGAGCAGGGTGTCTGTGGCCAGCACAATGGCTAACCGCCTTTACTTTCCACAACTAAAGTCAGGTACTCATTGGATGAACTCAGGGGGGCCCTAAAAATCCTGAAATGCAAAATCTCAAGTTTTTACTGAGATTTCAACCCAGGATCCCATGTTCGGAAGCCTAAACACTTAACCACTCAGCCACCGCACCTCTCTTATTACATAGTACTAAATAGAAATGTTATTTTCAATGCTGTGAGCTGCTCTCTAGCTGTGGTATAAATTTGTACAGAAGCCTTATATGCTCTTTGCTGATTTCAAACAGGTAAATGGAAAGAAAATGGTGGCGTTCTGCTCATGGGCTATGAGATGTTTCGATTGTTGTCCTCCAAAAAGGTAGCACCAAGTAAGGCCAAAAGTAGATCCAAGAAAACTGCCCCAGAGGTCATTGACGTGGAGGAAGAGGATAAGAACAAGAGTTTAATGATAGGTCAGCATCAATATTAATTTTTTTAGCTTAAAATTAGATTAGCAGTTTCCATTTTAAGGATCTTCTAAGGCCCTTGAAATATCCTTTTACAGTCCAAAGTCAATGTTAAAAATTTCTTTTGAATTAACTTTTTTTTTCTTAAAAGTTGCATTGTACTTTATTTACGTTAAGTGTCATTTCCATTACACTAGCCTTCTAGTGTAGTTAATGCAGTGATTGACATTATTATTATTATTATTTTTATTTATTTGTGTTTTAGATATAAATGTTTTAAATTAGGAAAGTTTGTAATTTGTTGTAGGGATTTAGCAATGGATTTATGGAATTGTTTAGATATGTAACTTTCATGGGTTTATGTTAAGGCATAAAGGTTGAAAGTAAGTACTTACTTCACCAGACACTATTTAATAAGGTCAGCTTTGAAAAAATAAAATCATATGTGGCAAAATATCCACAGCCTAAAATGAATGCTTAATTCATGCGTATGTTATGCTGCAATCTTTTTGTAACATGATACAATATTGTTCATTAGACATGCATGGAGTTCTGGTTGACCCTGGTCCAGATCTGGTTGTTTGTGATGAAGGTCATAGAATAAAAAACAGCAGTGCAGCAATCTCGCAGGCATTGAAAAATATTAAAAGCAGGTAATTGGTGTTAGTGGTTTGATTTTACAACTAAACTTGACATAAACTCACTAAATTATTTATATTTTTAGAAAGTGTCACATAAAATTAGATGGTTATTATACACTAACATAATACAGGATAATGACAGGAGCAATCAAAACAACACCCATAAGAGCTATGGAGGAAACCGCTGCCCTGATCTCTCTGGATGAAAGAAGAGAAATAAAAATCCTTTCCCAATTCACAAAATTGGAAACCTTGGAGAGGCACCCACTCAGAACAAAAATCCACAAAACTGGCACAAAAAAACGTCTCAAAAGGACCAATTTCATACAGGAATCTCTAAACCTAAAAAAGAAACACCAACTTGAAAAAATTACTCTGGAATCCTCGATACACTATAATGAATCTCCACCCTGGGACGAAAGCCCTCTTCCTACTATAAGGGACCATATTGAAAACATAAAAAGAAAATCTGATTACAGACCAACAGAGCTCAAGGAAATAGTGAACTGTTTTCTACATACCAATTACCCTAGCAATCAGTGGATCAGAGTTTACACGGATGGCTCATCCCATAAAGCCACCACAAATGGAGGAGCTGGAATACTTATCGAATGGCCAGATGGAGGAAAACTAGAAAAATCCTTTGCAACTGGAGAGCTCTCTGAAAGTCACAGAGCAGAAAGGGAAGCACTAGCACTAGCTGCTACCATGCTAGCAAATCATCCAAGTTCCCCTCACAGTCAGATTGTCTTTCTAACAGACGCAAAAACAACCCTCCAAAGCCTGCAAAACTCTGATTCCCCTTATATTAAAAACCTCAGAACAGCACTCACAAAGCTCAACCACAACAGCAAAAAACTGTCATTCAATGGATACCAGCTCACATACAACTAGCAGGAAATGAGAAGGCTGACACACTCGCCAAGAGTGGGAGAACAAACTCACAAGTAAACTCTGCTCTCTATCCAGAAGAAATGAAGAAATTAATTGTAGATAAAATAAATGAGAAATGGACGAGCTCCCATCCAAATCACAAGAAAGATGATGCTTACTATAAGCTATCCCGACAAGACCAATGTCTAATCTTTCGACTCAGGACCGGACACAACAGAATGCGACAACACATGTTCCGGAAGCTCAAAATTGGAACCAGTGAAATCTGCCCATGTGGAGTATCACCAGAAAATGCCGACCACATCCTCCAAAACTGCTCTCTCTACCAAGAGGCCCGTATAAGACATTGGCCCCAAATCACCCCAATAGAAAGAAAACTATATGGAGAGCTCCCTGATTTGGAAACCACTGCGCAGTTCATCTCATGTATTGGTCTAGTCATATGAACACTCCAACATAACAATGAGAACGATGAAGAAGAAGAAGAAGAATACACTAACAGATTTACCAATCAGAACAAATTAAATTATTTTTAAATCTCAAAATATAGTTAGTGAACTTCCTTCATGGCATTTGTGGATTTTAAATTTGGTGAACATACAAAATATATAATGGGGGACTTAAGAAAGGAAATTAATGATAGATTTCAAATCATGTATAACAAGTTAATCACTATAATGTCAAAGTGTAACCAGAAGTGATACTAGTGAAATTTATACAAAACATACTTTTTTTAAAGCAAATACATTTTTGTTTGAAATATATTAAGATAAAATGGATCATCAAGGAAAAAGCACCAAAAGTTCTTTTTGAAAATTATTTTAGGGAATTAATTATGATCTATTCAATTTGTCTAAACTTAAGGAATTAACCTAGTACATATAATAAACCAAATTCATTTTCATTTTTTTTTTTTTAATTTTTAAATTTTTTTTATTAATTCAAATTTGTTTACTCTGTATGTGTTGCAGACGCAGAGTGGTGTTGACAGGGTACCCATTACAAAATAATTTAATGGAATATTGGTGCATGGTGGACTTTGTCCGCCCCAATTTCCTTGGCACAAAGACAGAATTCAGTAATATGTTTGAACGCCCAATCATGAATGGCCAGTGTATGGATAGTACATCTTCAGATAAGAAGATTATGAGGCACCGGTCTTATGTTTTACATAATTTACTTGAAGGTTTTGTACAGAGGTATGCGCTTTAGTTAAAATTTAAAAAATTATTTTGGGCTTTCCTCTAATGTTTAATTTTTCTTTGGAAGAACATTTTATAAAGCATTTTAAAATAGAACATTTTTTTTTTCTCTTTTGTATGTTAAACTTAAGAAAGTTCCTGATTCTAATGCTTTTTTTATTTTCTTTCAAAGACGAGGCCATACTGTGTTGCAAGTAAATCTGCCACCTAAAACAGAACATGTTTTCCTGGTTCGTTTAAGTCCTATTCAGAGGAAAATTTACTGTGAGTTTATGAACGCAATATCAGAGTCTGGTTTGTGTTCTTGGGCCAATAACAATCCTCTGAAAGCATTTGCTGTTTGTTGTAAGGTAATTCATCTTTGAAATATATTATATATATTAAATGATTTAAAAGAACTCATTATTTTTTCAACATTTTAGAAAACATAAATGTGAAAACTAGGATATGTAAAAAATTTGAAATTTGGAAAACTGTTATCTTAGCTTTTGGTGTTAAAAACAAACTCTACTCAATAGGAGACATTTTGATTAATGTTATGTGCTTTTTATAATAATAATATAAACATATAGAACTGATTTATTTCCCTTTAGATATGGAACCATCCTGACATTCTTCATGAAGTGCTGACCCAACATATAGCTGACAAAGACAATGACCTTGACATTGACACTGCTGAAGGTGGCACTAGTAAGAAAAAGAAAACCCTAACCCCATCTGCTTCATCAGCTTCATTGGCCTCTACTGACTCTACTGCAACGTTAACTCCCTCAGCGTCCACAACCTCATTGGCCTCCATGGCCTCAGAGACAACTAATGAAAAGAATCCTATTACCTATGACTGGGTGAGGATATTTTCACACTTAATGATTTGATGAGATTATCTATAGTTTATCATACAGTTTAAACACTAGAACTATCTCACATTTTTTGTTTTTGTGTAAAAGTATTTTTTTAATAATGATTTGTAAAAGATTATGAATAGGTCATTAGAAAGCTTTATTTACTTGTGTATTGTAAATTCAGATTTTAGCATTTAAAAAAAAAAAAATAAATGTTTGGTATACTTTCTACTTTGCTAGTTGGAAGTATTTTGGAATAGGGTTCAGGGAAATATTGGTAAAGTTGTAGTCAGTGTGAGAGACATTTGAGGCAAATGCAACTATACATCTGTAATGAGGTTGATCATATTAAGAATTGTTTTCTTGTTAGGCATTTATGACTCGATGATTGTATTAAGTGTTATCTTTTTTTTTTTTTTAACATTGCTAAAAGAAACTTAATCCAAATTTATGATGTTTTGTTTTTGTATCACAGGCTGAACCCTTGATGAAAGATTATATAGCAGGTCTTCTAGAAAATAGTGGTAAATTTATTCTGATGATGTCACTAGTAGAGGAGTGTTTATGTTATGGAGATAAAGTTCTTATTTTCAGGTTTGAAAATGTCCTTTACTGTTTATTTATCACAATTTATTTAAATTTTTTTTTAGCAATACTTTTGTTAATGTTCATTTTATTAATCCATGAATTAATGTATGTGTGTATATGTATATATTATTTAAAACAAAGCATTTATTAATAAATGCCTTATATCTAATCAACAGCCAAAGTTTGCTGACACTAAATAAAATAGAAGAGTTTATGGGGAAGTTTAAAGTTCCCAGAAGGGAACTAAATGAAAACTGGCAGCGCAACAGAACATACTTCCGTAAGTGATAGTCTTTCTCTTTCATTAAGTATGACTCAAAAAATTCTGTTGTGTTACTTGGTATATAAATTATTGCTTTAAAATGGCTTGTAATTGTAGATTTTCTCCCACTATTTTCCAGGTCTTGATGGAAGTACTTCAGCTCAAGATAGAGAAAAACTGATCAATCAATTTAATGATCCAGAGAGCAATATATGGGTTTTCCTTTTATCAACTAAGTAAGTCTGTGCTTGTGTAGGTGTATGAATGCTAGTATTGAAGTATTAGTAAATTATATAATACTCATAATGTTTTTTAAATTAATCAGTTGCATTCTATTATAATGATATATTGTGTTCAAACTTTCTCTAGAGCTGGTTGTTTAGGCATTAACTTAGTTGCAGCCAATCGTGTAATTGTGGTGGATGCTTCCTGGAATCCATGCCATGATTGTCAGGCCATCTGCAGAGTGTACAGGTTTGGTCAGATCAAGAATTCCTATGTGTACAGACTTATCACAGACAACACTTTGGAGAAGAGAATCTATGACAGACAAATTAACAAGCAAGGAATGTCTGGTAAGACTTGACCTGGTCACTTGTTATTTACTTTTTAGCGGCCCCCGTAAGGGGAAAAAGCCTCTATTAGGTTTGTGCAAAATGTCCGTCTGTCACACTCAGATCTCGAAAACTAGAAGAGATATGAAAAATATTATTTCATCATTAAATCCGGCTTGAAAAGTTTAGTTGCAACGGCTACTTTTGGTTTTCTAAAAGCAAACCGTTTAATTTATAAAATTAATTATGCAAGCGATTTTTTCATAAAAATACACCAATTCTAAAACAATTACGTAAATGTAAGGGAGGCAATGTTACAATATGCTAACAAAGATGGACGATTTTTGTGTATTTTCAGTATCACTAAGTCAAATATATTTTTAAAATTACAGGAAATGTTTACAACAAATATAAATAATAGTTAAAGATGTTTTTTCTGGTCAACTAGCTGCTAAAATTAAAAAGAAAACATTTCTGTTAGTTTATAAAGGCTAATAATGCACTTTGTATGTAAATATCACGCACATTTTTTTAAATGGACTTTTTATGCAGCGATTTTCGTGCAGTAGCGTAACGTCGCAACATGATCAGGTGCTAAACCAATTCCTTAAACTTTTTTAAAAAATCAGATTTTATTTATTTTTTGTTTAGTGCCCCCATCAGAATAAAAGAAGATTATTTTTGTGCGTTTTGTCTGTTGGTCTGTCTGTCCGTCACGATTAGATTAAAAAAACTAGAACTCTAAAAGCAATTGAAAATCTGATTTACCCTTTAATTTTCCTCCCGTAACATCTCAACTGTTTTAATTATCTAAAAATTGATTGTTCTGGATTTTTTTTTGCAAAACTAATCAACCCCAACAAATGTTTGTTTGCTCTTCTAATTTATATTACATTCAATTTCCATGCTTAAACGTTGCAAAAACACATTATCAATAATATGTTGTTCCATTTTTTATGTAAATAGCATATTAATGCTAAATCAAAATCTCTATACTGACTTATATTTCATTAAGTGTAAAAATGTTCCGGATATTGTTTTATAAAACATGAATTATGCCTAATGATTGTTTGAAATCGCATAATTTACTAATATTACACTTATATTATTTGACAATGCGTCACTATAATTTGGTTATCAATATCAAATTGTTCCGTATTTTCATCTTTAAACAAATTTTAAAAATATCGACAATAGGTTGTTCAGGGCTTTAAAAAAAAGTAATTTACTAGAATTGATTACTGAACATTACTTTTTAGACATTTAATTTTCTTGCTGAAACATAACATAGAAGTTTTGTAATCGATAAAGAATGTTCCGGATTTTGTTTCTTACAAATCGTCGCCAGAAAGTTCTGAATTTTTTTTAAAATCTACTAACGCCAAATAATTGTTTGAACTCCCTCTTCTAATTAATAAACAAATAATCTTCTCATTTACGAAATAATGTTTTTACGGATTTTTAAGAAAAATATTTTAACTCACTACTCTCTTACAGTACATTTAACTTTCTACCTAAAACATTAAAAAATCTAATTATCGTTAATATTATGTTCCGATTTTTAAGGAAAACAGAATCCAAACACCAAAGTAAGGTATGAAAATCTCTCCACATGGCTGTAGTACATCTAATTTTTATACGAGACCATCCAAAAAATTTAATTAACGGTATTACATTTATCTGAAATTCTCTTTTTCTTTTACTATTTATACAAACATCCGGAACAATCTATTATATAAACTTTTCAATTGTGTTCATACCTAAAAATTATTGCGATGTTTTGAAACGTAAAATTAAGGTTAATAAATTTTTTATAACTTTTAGTTGTTGTTTTTTTATATCAAGATGACGGACAGACCGACTGACAGACAAAACGCAAAAACAATGCGGCTTTGATCCTCTTTAAATAAATTCTATTAGAACTCAGTGCACCAATGTCTATGAACCCTCGTTAAATATCTCGTTTAAATAAAGACATTTTTTTATGGTACCGGTACTAGCCTATTGTGAGGTAATGGAATTTTTTTTCTTTGACGTCATATGAATGACTCTTTAAATGTAATGCTAAAAGAACGCACTCGGTGCACCAATGTCTATTAACCCTCGAAAATTGCTCGTATTGATGAAAACATATTTTAGTCTAACTAAGCCGTGTGACGCTATGAACACTAGATAAATGGCTCTTATTGATGAAGGTGATTTTTAGTCTAGCTAGGCCGTGTGACGTAGTGTTTTTTTTTTCCTTTGACGTCATATGGAATGAATTCTTTAAAAGAAATGCTAAAAGAACGCACTCGGTGCACCAATGTCTATGAACACTCGATAAATGGCTCGTAATGATGAAGACGATTTTTAGTCTAGCTAGGCCGTGTGACGTAGTGTTTTTTTTTCCTTTGTCGTCATATGGAATGAATTCTTTAAATGAAATGAAAAAAGAACTCGGTATAGTAATGTTTATTAAGCCTCGTTATGTGACTCGGGTTTAAAAAAGGAATGATATCTTGATTTAGATCTAATCTAGATTTTTTAAACTAGATCTAGATTTTTATTACAGTATATCTAGATCTAGATTTATATTCTAATTAAAATTATTTTAGAGTCTTGATCTACAATTTCTAGATCTAGTTAAGACTAAAATAGACTAGATTAAGATGTAGAATTTCAATTTCTAAACTTAAAGTGTAAAAAAAAGTGTAGATTTTCATTTCCAAACGTTTTGATCAATATTGCAATGTTATAATATACTAAAACTAATCTACTTTTTTTTATTTAATTTAAATTTAAATTTACGGCTAATGAATCTTTGAAACATTATTACTTTTGACCTTTAAAATTAAATCACCTCTTGAATATTATTTGCGAATATGCAGATCCGACAGGGATCCGACTTCAACGGGGGCCGCCTCTGAGTTTGTGTAACACAAACTCTCTTTGTAATCTTGTTTTTTTTTAATTAGAAGAAAACATTTGTTGGACTTAACATTTAACAAGCGATATCTCCTTAATTGGGGTTATATACAATTACTATATTTATTCTTTAATTTTGCAGATCGTATAGTTGATGACATGAATCCAGAAAATAAATTAACTAGAAGACAAGTTGAAAATCTTTTAGACTTTGAGGTCAGTTGATGATAATATATCGTTGGTCTTTGATTGTTACCTTTCCATATTGTCTTAAGAATGTTTATCAAAAGCAATAGTTTTTAACAAAATCAGAAATGCTACTCTGTTAGTAAACATTGCTTTGTCATTTGTAGGACCAAGAATTTCCTCCTGTAGATTTCTCTAGTGCTGATAACAAATATGGACATGACCCTGTAATGATAAATGTTTTAATGAAACATGGACAGTGGCTAACTAAGGTAAATAGCAGCTATAGTCATGTCTAGTAAATTTCTTCCAATTTGTTGATATTATTACAACGAATGTTTAAAAATATATTATTTTGTTTGAAAAAATGAGCTCATTATATTTTTTGTTAATTTTGGATTTGGTGCTCAAAAAAACTTAACCTTATTACTTTAAGAAAAAAAATTAAAATACTTCAGTTTTTATATACATTTGACAAAAGTAATAATGAAGAGAACATACATATCTTTTCAGCAACCATTCACCCATGAATCATTGCTTATTGATCGCAAAGAGCTACGCTTATCAAAACGTGAGAAACGAATCGCCAAGGAAGGCTATGCTAGAGACAAAAGAATGAATGTTACATATACCAGACCGACTTATGCAGCCTATTATCCACAACAGGGTATACTTCCGAACAGGCTACCTCTCAATAGCAGATACAAGTAGGCATTGACTTTTTATTTCATTTAAGCATATAGATATAGAAAAGTAAAGTAATGTTTCCTTTCAGACATTGTGATCTATAAAGAAGAAGATGTAAAGGTGATCTTTCTATGGCCGATGGTTTATAAAGGTGTCATGTGGCCATCACAAAAACCAACTATCTCTACTTTTCCCAACTAATGTCAGGTACCCATTAAAGTTGGATGGACTCAGGGGCGCCTTAAAAAATCCTGCAGCTCAAAATTCCAGTCTTCATGAAATTCAAACCTGGGACCCGTCATCCACCACACTCCATTAATTTAAATAAATAAAAAAATTGATTCTAAATTTACACATTTTTGTTTTAAAGTGAAATCAGTGAACAAATAATTATATCATGTTAGTGTAACTCACAGTCTAAAATCTCTAACTCAACTATTTCAAATTATGCTCCTATTAAAATCACTTTTTCAAAGTTCAAAACCTGTATACATTTTTTTTTACAATTTTTACATTACAAATTTTTTTACAATTTTTATTAATTAAAATATGATTCATATTAAGAAACCCATCTGAGTTTGAAAACTCACAAAGCTAAAATCCAGCTTATTATCTCACAGAGCATTGAAGCTAACCCATAATCTGAGCCACTAGTTTAATTTGTATCATAATCTGTTTTATGTGTAAATTGATATCAAATTTTGAAAAGTATTTTGCCTTTAGAAGGCCTTTCATTGAAGTACACTTAACTCTTTCTCTCTGTAATTATTTTCCACGTTCTGACGGAATTATTAATTTAATCCGATTGTAGTGCACTAACATGTTCTAATTAAAATGGTATAACTTTTTTATTTACAATCATAGAATAATGTTTTTGATATTGAATTAAAGGAAAATGAATGTTCTTTTTAGATATTACAAAATCAAGTGTATAAATTGAAGTGATATTTATTTTTTTTTGCTTTATGAAAAGTAAAAATGAAAATCTGAAAACTGAATTAAATGATATTGTTTTATAATCCTTATTCATATTGTCATGAAATAGAGCCACTAAAACAATAAAAAAAAAACTCATGGAGTACAAAACTGGAGCACATTATCCAAGGTCACCACCATAGAAAATTTATGAGAAAAAAACAACAACTTGCAACATTAAGGTTCAGTAAGAAAATAATTACACTGCACATGATATATATTAAATAGAAGTGATTCGTTTCTATTTAGCCTACATAATGTTTGCCTGAACAAAAAACAACTTCCATGTTTTAACTGTGGTATTTAAAACAATCCATATGGATGTGCGGCATGTAATCCCATCATTTTAGTAATGGCTAGAAATTTATAAATTTCATAGTTAGAAACTGGTTTCCATTTTGTAAAAATGGATGGTCCTGCGTGCTGGAAGGTTTTTTTTTATTATCTAGACTGCATAACTGTTTATTGCATGAACAAGATTATAAACAATTGCGGAATCTAGTAGAGTAAAGCTCAGTTGACTCAGAATTGAGTAAGCTCATGTTGACACTTCTATATACCACATTGGCTGAAGTAGATCTAGACTTATTGGAAGGAATAAATCTAAAATTGCTTTCTATTTTAGTACCCATCTCTTTTTTCAAATTTGTTGAAACAGGCTTAGATCTAGATGTATTCTTTGTGCTAATACGTCTAGTTTTAGGAGGGGGCGTGGCTGGTTTATCAGCTGATGAACTATCAGAACTATCACTATGAACAGATAAAACAAAATCACTGTCATCTAAATCAATAAGGTCTTTTACGTGTTGATTTGAATATAATTTAGTTTTAGTAGATTGACCTCCAGATGGGCCGGGCTCTATTTCCATTTTAACACACACACAAAAAAAAGAAGACTTTCAAAACTCTCTGTAATATTAAAACCATGTTGAAGGAAGTAAATAGTTAACTCTTCTGCAAGCGGAAATCATGTAGATTTAGAATATAAGCATTTAAAATTATTAACCAAGAATATGAATAGAACTGCATCGACGGCAATATCGTCACTTAATCGGCTTTTAAGAAAAAAAATTGACTCTATTATCGTCGCTTAAAAAATTAGATTCTTCTGTGCTAAAAGTTACACTTAGCCTAGGGAAACCTGGCTGTGGGATAGTGATCAAACTTTCTATTCTGTTGTTGGTCAGATTTGAAATATGAAGCAATATCTTTTAAACATATGTAAATACATATTTAATTACATCAAACTATGAAGCTTTATAGAACTTAAGCCAAATTTAGCTAATTTTAAACAGCATTTTAAAAATATTAACAAAACTATTTAGAAGACTCAATTTGTTGACATTTGTTTCTAATTAATTTATTATCTTCTCATTGATTGACATTTTGTTTGCCTTTTTCTTCCCTTTGTTCACCTTACTCCCAGTCCACAGATACTAGGCTCTGAATATTGTTGTTGCTTATGCCCACATATTTCTAATCTTTCTGCTTTATTTCATCTGTCCCTTAAACTAATTGTGAGTCATAATTCCAAAAGAGCTTAACTACTCATTAAAACAACTTCTTCACTCCTCTGGTTCTCATTTCTATAATCAATACAGTTCTTAAATACAAATATTTACAAGTTCATTATAGATTTAGCTATAAATGTCTGGAAAAAAAATGAATCCACTTTGGTTTTGGCTTGTAATTAAAGACAACAAATACTTTTTTTTTCAGTTATGCTGCTTTCCGTCGTGGACCAATTGTGAGACCTATTGCAAGTGTTCGCCCAATGATAGCTGCCAATGTTCAGAATGGTGCAGAAAAAATCAAGCAGTTTGGAGGTCAACCGTTGAGGCCTGGTGTCACCATTCACCAAGTGATTACAACTACAGGTTTGTACTGCCTTATGGAAAACACTAATCACAAAATAAAGTTTAAAAAATAAATATTTTTGTCTTGTGTTCAAAGTTTTCTTTCTTAATAATGCTGTTGTATTTAGGTTAGTGATAAATTTAAGCACCCAATTTACATTTAACGAGTAACATCTCCTTTATTGGGTTTAATACAATTACTATATTATTTTTTAAATTTAGGATGAGTTTAGGGATGTTTTAAAAGTATGAAAATGTCCTACCCCATCCACAAATTATTTAATTTTAATATGTATAAAGAAAAATTGAACCAACTCATATTTATTTAAAGCTTTATAAAAGTTCATTCTGTTGTTCTGTAGTCTATTTTTTTTTGTATTCCAGAAATAGTCCTGCCAGGTACTGCCACCAATACACAAGCTGGAGCCTCTGCTGTAAACAACAAGATAGGAGCTGGTGAGAAGATCCTTGTCATTAAGACTCCCAAAGGTGTGTACATTCGCACCAATGATGGAAAAATGTTTGCTGTCAGATCTAAGTCTGGGGTTGGCATCGGAGACATTGGTGGGACATCTGCATCAACAACAACAACAGCAACTACAACTTTTACATCAGCAGGTGGAAACCAAGGTACTTAGATGATTTCTTTTCATGTAGCTTTGGGTATTCAAGACTTTGTCGTTATTACATTATAATTCAAATAAAGATTTTTGCTTATAACGTTCATGATTAAAAAAGTGTAATTAATTTGTAGCAATTGAAATATTTAATAAGTATATATTTTACACTGATTTCGTAAATTAGAAAGTTTTAGTTCAATTAACTAAATTCCCAAGCTAAGTTGTTACATATTTGTAAGAAATTAAAAAATATATTTGAATGTTCTTCCCTGAGTAAAAAAAATATTATATTAATATGAGGTTATTTTTTTTCTAAAAATATTCAAATAAAATGTGTTAAGTAAAAATTAAAACTAAATTTAGATTTTACTTTCATCAAATGCTGTGTATTCTTTTACAGTTTTTATAACTCCAAGTATTAATATGGGACCAGGTGGAAAGAAACCACCAATTATTATAGTCAGCAATAAAAAAGGCATGCCCATCACCATGACTAGGGGTGGAAGCATTATAAGGACTTTACCATATGGAAGTACTCAATTGTTGAACTCATTGAAGCCTTCCATATTAAGGACTGGTAAATATTTTAAATACATTTTAGTGTCCCTAATATATTTAGCGATTTCATCATTGAATAGTAAGTAGCTTAAAAATTGTGGATGTCATTTTTTATTACTGTTCTTAGTTAATCATTAATCATTGTACTATTGTAGATGGTACTTTGGGCACCGCTGCATCAACATCAACAGGAGAGAAAGTCACATCCTTGGCCGATCTCATTGCCAGTGAAGATGATGATAGTAAAGATGGGACTGTAAAGAAAATGAGTGATGGCTCCACACAGGCTGAAGGGGCAGTGCCCAAACGACCTGTCATTGTCCTGCCATCTCTTGCAGTGCGCACACCTCGCCCCCCATCGAGTATTCAGTCATCAACAATAGCCACCACATCTCCAGGCGGGGGGACTGTGGTCATCATGCCAACTAAGCCTGTTGTTTCCATGGGCACTAAAAGGGCACCCAAAAACCCCCGTCCCAGGAAACCTGCCAAAGGTAAAAACATTGAGACAGACAACAGTGTTGGCGTTGGAACATCAGAGGTCAGCATAGGCACAGGCAAGAAGAAAGGGGTCAGTCTTTTGGCCAACATGAATGTGGCTATTACAACTAGCACCTCCACTCCTGCTGCTAGTGGTAGTATCACTTCTACTTCCACATCCTCCAGCAAAACACAGGGCTCCAACACAAGTAAGTTCTATTTTTATTTTACATAGAATTTGTTTGATGACCTATCAGAGAACAACATTTTGTTCAATGACCTATCCAGGAACAATAACTTTTTTGCTTATTGACTATAGTATCTGCCAATACACTTATACATGTAGGATTCAGCAAATCTCTAATCATAGTGCAGATTGTCTTTATTTGTTTGTTGGAGTTTTCTTTTTGTGACTTTCTGTTGTACCCACAAGTCTTAGTACACTGTAACCTATTGTAAATCATTCTATTTCTTTGATATTATTTTCATGTTCAAGGAATCTAATTTCACTGGTTTTAGTTGCAATAGCAGCCTAAGAAATATGTGTACACATTTTTAATTATTATTATTATTATTATAAATGATAAAGGTAAATCTTTTTTTTAATGTTAACAAATATTTCTGAAGAAAAATATAGCTTTTGAATGTATTAAAAAAAAAACTTTTGTTTTTCTCAGATAATTCAGAGATGCAAAGACAGACAGCAGGTGCTAATGCATCTGTAGCTGCAACAAACACTCAGACAGGATCTGACATAGCACCAAGTAACCAACATCAGAACCAACAGCAACAGTCTGCTTTCCCTGACCTGAATAGCATGTGGCACAGCAATTTTGGCTCTGGACCATCCATGGGATCTCAAAATATGCCCAGTGGGCCTAATAATACCATGTTGGGTGCTGCAAACAATGCACCAAGCAATATGTCTGGATTACCTGGTTCAATCCCAAGTGGACCTAACACAATGTCTGGTGGGCCTAATATGCATGGAGGACCAGGCTTAATGTCTGGTGGCCCCAGTGCAATGGCTGGTGGTCCTGGTACAATGCATGGAGGCCCTGGTATGTTGTCTGGTGGACCAAATATGATGTCTGGCGGACCCCCAAATTCAATGTCTGGAGGTTCTCACCCTATGTCAGTTGGGCAAGTCCCAATGTCCAGTGGGCCACAACACTCTATGTCTAGTGGACCACCACACCCAATGTCAAGTGGACCCCAGCATTTAATGTCCAGTGGGCCACAGCAGACTATGTCCAGTGGACCACAACACCAAATGCCAATTGGACAACATTCAATGTCCAGTGGACCACAGCAATCTATGTCTGGGCCACAACACTCTGTTTCAAGTGGACCACAGCACTCCATGTCTAGTGGGCCACAACACTCTGTATCTAGTGGTCCACCACACTCTGTATCTAGTGGTCCACAACACTCCTTGTCCAGCGGGCAACAAAACTCCATTACCAGTGGTCCACAGCACTCAATGTCAAGTGGACCACAGCATAGCATCTCAAGTGGACCACATCACTCCATGTCTTCTGGGTCACAACAGCCCATGTCCAGTGGACCACTGTCATTACCAGGAGGGCCAGGTCATACCATGTCCAGTAACAACCATCCCATGCAAGCCACTTCTTCCTCATCTAGTACTAACAATGTCAACAGCAGCATGCCTGGTGCAAGCAACAGCTATAACAGTGGCATGATGATGTCCACTGCTGGATCAATTTCAGATGGAGATAACTCTTCAAATAGTTCAAATCAGAATTTAATGAACAGTCGTAGCCAGCCTCAGAATCAGTCGGGTGGGTTCAGTAGTCAGCACACTACTAGCTATAACAACATGAGCAATCCATACATGCACAGTGGCATGGGGTCCTATGGCATGGTTCCATCCTCAATGATGAGTCAGTCAATGTCTCCCCCCTTGCAAAATCACATGCCTCAGTACATGTCCAGCATGCACTCTGGCTTTATGTCATCACCTCCTGGACCATTCTCACAAAGCCTTCCACCACCCCCACAAAGTGACCCCATGCAGAACCCATCCCACCAAGGCAACAATAGCATGATGTACGGATCAGCTGGAAACTCTCAGTTTGCTCCTTCTTTTAGTCACAGTCAGCAGAATCCACCACCTTTTGGCAGTACATCCAATAACAGCAACTACCAGGGTTCAACTAATCCCAACTTTGGCTTTAATTCTGACATTGATGGTCTCAGCTATGGGGCACCCACCACATCCGCATCTTATATGTCTCAGCAACAAAGTGACCAGAGCTATGCACCTCCTTCTCAAGCTAACATGGCCTCAGGCTTTCATCAGTCATCAGGTTCTCAGTATGCTATGGACACTACTAATGACAATTTTACAAACCAGAACCCTCCACAACAACTACCCATGGCCTCCTCTTCCTCCTCAACTACACCTAATTACTCCGACCCTGGCATGAGTAGAAGTAATAGAGATGAAAGTCCATTTTCATTAACCTTGCTTGGCTCAGATTCAACCAGCACATCAGCTTCCAACAAATCAGGAAGCAAGTCTAACCAGAAAACCAAGACTTCTTCCTCCAAGAAAAGTAAGAACACTGCCTCAACTCAAAGGGGCGCTAGTCCTACTGCTACCAAACCTCAGCCAGCCAACACCAAACAGAGAGGAGGCAATGCTAAAGTTCCATCACCTGCACCAAGCCCTAGGCACACTCCACAGACTCCAGAAAGCAACAAAAGTTTCACAGATCTTTCTAACAGCCGACCTAGCAATATACATAGCATGGGTAGCAATACCAGTTCTCTTGCAGCCAGTGGTCAGGAAATGGACAGCCTCAGTAGCAGTCTAGCTTTCCCCAGTTTTGATGGAGGATCTTCTCTGACCAGTGGATTTAGCAACTATGGTGGCCCCAGCATGAGCAGCAGCTTGTCTTCTGGACTGCTTAGTCACTCTCTGGGGAGTGATATTGGAATGGGTGGAAGTGCATTCAGAGCCCACCAGAGTCCTGCCAATCCTCAACCATTCCGATTAGATGGCTCAGGTGGAATAGGCAGTATGGTCAATACTGGACTTAATTACAATAGTAGCATGAGTGCATTCAGCAGTCCTGGTGGACTATCTGGTCCTGGTGGCTATGGAAATCCTTCATTTGGTGGATTTGGCTCAGGCTACGGAACAAGCTCATCATTACCATTCTCATCTTCACCTATCATGCCGCCCCCACCTCAGAGCATGATGGGATACCCACAGCCTCTTGGTTATCCAAGTATGTCCTCGCTTATGATGGGCGCCCCATCTTCTACTCCTTCGACCATGGGGGGTTCTATGTGGCCCATGATGCCATCCTCCATGATGGGTACTGGGTATGGCTACCCACCACACCCTTCAAGCATGGGCTTCTCCAGTGGGATTGATGGCCAGGGCTTTGGTCATCTAGGTCCCGGGCCCAATAGCTAAATGTTAACTACTTCACTTCTGTGCAGGATTACTAAAACTACCCTCACCTTGTTTTGTAAACTTTTCTCAATTCCAGTAAGTTTTGTTTCCAAATGCACTGTGGAGCAACTGATGCACTTTTTGAAAGCTGTATAGTCATATTTAAGTGATAATAGTCATTCTGTTAGCCCCTAGTTTCTCCATGCATATGGTATGTTTTGATAGATGTCTGCTGAGCTGTGGTGCAACATTTGGCTGTTTTCTTCAAATGTACTTATAGTTTGGATGGTACTGAGATCTGAACATGATTTGATCATCCTTGATTTAGTCACATCATAGATTGCAATCAAAGAACCTTAATGTTGGATTTGTGCATCAAAGGTCAACATCTGTTGTTTTCAAACATTACTGCATCCAGTATTTGTTGTGTGGTTTCTGTGTTTTGTGTTTTTACAATGACTTGAAGTTGTGCTAAAACTAAGTTGTCATCCTCTTATCAATATCAACATAATATAGTTTATTTTAAGTTTGTTTAAAATTGACTTTGTGTAACAAAACATTTAGAAAAGTTCTGGCAAAACTTGAGCCATCAAGTAAAAGTAGTTTAATAACTTGCTACATGGAAAAGTATTTAATACATCCTATTGGGTTTCTAATTATTAGAATTTTTTTTTCTTAGACTGTATGTTGATCTGTATTGTTGATTAAAACTAGTTTCAAGTTTCAAAAAGCTTTTCCTATAATCTTTCTTGGCAAACTTTTTCTAGAGAAAACAACTAAAGTTATATTTTATTCTTATTAACAGAGAACAATACAACCATGTTTTTTTTATTTTTATTCATGATACTGCTCATAAAATTGTGTCAGAATTGATTTGTAATTCTAAGTAAACCAATGTTACAAAGAGATGAGTTATAGTAATTGTTCACTGATTAGAAGTGTACACTTTCTTCATGTATAACTAGGAAATTGTCTTCTAAACTGTGTTCTATTTAAAAACAACAAAAACAACTAAAACAGTGTCCTAATCTTAACGTATATAATGTTGTGTAGAATTAGACTTGATTGTTTTGTTTAAGGTGTATTTTCATCACTTCAAGTGATGAAAGTGCTTCAAGAAAACATTTAAAACTCCGAGATGTGTTTTTTTTTCTTCATACTATATTGTCAGAGTTGAACATTTGCTTTGTAAACTACTTTCTTTGTTGAAAGAAAAAAACCCTGATGTGTCTGTTCATTGACTTAGAGTACTTAATTCTATCACAACCCATTGGTGCAACAAAAGAGGTAATAAAACTCTGACAAATATATTTCACTCATCTTTGGCCTCATGACTACTCTTAATACTGAGTTTGGACATCACTTGACAGTGGTTGCTGTTTTGGTTTGTTTTACAAATGTTTATGAACTTCAGTGCTATTTAATTGCATCTGGTTCTTAAAAGTAAAGCACAAATTGGATTTTGACAAAGGTATACTTTAATTGAATGAGTGAATGAACTGTCCTTGTAATGAGTATTATGATGGTATGTGCATAATGTTCATGTTGGTCAGGTG
Source organism: Biomphalaria glabrata (assembly GCF_947242115.1). Taxonomy (NCBI): domain Eukaryota; kingdom Metazoa; phylum Mollusca; class Gastropoda; family Planorbidae; genus Biomphalaria; species Biomphalaria glabrata. The sequence goes on along the minus strand of NC_074714.1, from coordinate 16,324,737 downwards.
AGCCGCGAAAGTAATGCTTTAGGAGATGTTTGGGATGCAGTGAGTGATCTGCTTCGTCTCGCAGTGTTCTAACCTAATTGACCAGTCTAGTCAGACGTCTGTCCAATTCACACATCTCATGTATACAAATGAAATAGTGTACGTATATTAAGTATTCATTTTTATGCAATGTCTTGTCCTAGTTTTCATGATATTTTATTTCAGTGCATGGAACCATATTTTTTTTTTTTTTTTTGTTCTCAAATATATAAATATTGCCACTTGCAGGCACTAGGTATAAATATTTATAATAATTTGAGTCTTTTATATCCATATATACGTTGAGGCTCATTTTTATGTTGTAGAACAAATATACATGTATTATTGGCCAGGTAACTCTGTGGGTAAAAGGCCATTAGAAACGGCTGTTACTGATGTAAATATGGTTTTATTATTGGTTTGGAAGGATTGTAGAAAATCACCAGCACTTTGACTTGGCGTGTTGATGAATAACTTAGTAGAATAGCAAAAAATAGATTAAACAAAAATTTAATTAACATTTTTGGTTGTGCATTTCCAATTTTTTTTTTGGTATAATTATTTGCTTGTGAGACTATAGATCTACATGTGAATAAAACTCATTTGTTTCAAATGTCACTGAAGTCAGGTCAAAACAAGTAAAATGAGACATTACAGAAATATATTTTTTTGAGTTAAGGGTTTAACTGTTTAGCTGCTATGTGTCTAGTATGCACTCTGTTTGAAGTAGTTCATATATTATTGACTTAGACCTTTCATCATGACCTATTAACATGTCATGTCTGTACAGTATATAAGATATCAAAAATTGTTTGTCACATTTTTATACATTCTCTTTGTGTGCCCTTTTTGATATTTGGTAGGTATACTTAGATATGATATATATATATAGTTTTTGTTTGTTTATTGCTTGCTATAAATTAAGACTGTGAATGAGAACTACTATTTTTAATGATGACACTTTTTTTTCCCCCCTGTAACCGTCAGTCACATTTATGGCATTAAATCAACTGGCAATAGCTTTTCAATATATTTGTATGGTTTAAAACAAAAATCATATCAATATGGTGAAATTGTGTGAGTGTGTGTGTGTGTGCATCTAAATCTGATTCTAACTCAATCCTGGTCAGTGCATTGTTATGGCCACTGATACAAGATTGCTTTTTAATTTCTTTTGGTCTTAATATAATTGTTTCAAAATTTACTCAGCAAAATGATCAGCCTGCAATATGTGATTTTTTATTTTTATTTTGTATTGGCAGCAGGCTCTGAAGTATTGAAAGATATGTGCTTGTAATAAATATATTCACCTTAATTAATGAGCTCTGTGTGTGTGTCTGAGTAAAATATAGCCCTTAGCTTCTGTAGCTATACAATCAAGTTATACATTCAATTTCTGAAGATGAATTATTGAAGCATAAAGTAAGAGTGCTCTCTTTAATAGTATGGGAAGCATGTCCAAAGTCTTTATGCAAGTATTGATTTCATTAGACCTAGTCCCATGTTGACTTGAATATTTGTGAACAAACAAACAAATATTGGACCTTAAGTTCTGTGCTAGAGCCAGATCATCAAAAGTTTTGTTGAATGTTGGTAAACATTTCATGTATCCATTGTTAGAATCTGGGCAGGCCACAATGTTAGTGCTAAGAAACTGGGCCATCAAACAGTCCCCTCAGAATGTGGTTGATTTACAGACTCTTATTCATTGGTTGCCTGGATTGGGACATTTACATTTGAGAGAAATGTTAGCAATGTTGACCTTTGTACAAGTGTATATATGGCAATCCTTTTTTTTTTTTTTTTTTACCTAGATCTGATTCTTCACAAATTCTCATTCTTGCAATTTATGTTTTATTTTTGTTTTCCTGACAAGAATTATTTCTGTTTTTGTTTCTGTTCACTTATAGCCAGTCCGCCATCTTGTATGTACAGACCCATGCCAACAAGTTGTCTTCCACAGTATTTCAAAGTCAGACACCAAATCTGCAGTGCCAAGTGTCTGACAAGAAGATGCACTTGATTGTAGGCTGCCTGATCCTGTCAACTCATTTCTTTCAACCTACAGCAGCCTGTTCTGATGTTGGCAACAGAATGGGGGGGGGGGGAGGGGAGGGAGGGTGCCATTATTTTATTTGGAATGATTTTGTTTTTTACTTTTTGATTTTGTTCCCAATGTATTACTTTCTTTTTTTAAAAGGCCATTTGAAAGAAAGAAAACAACAACACTATTTGTATGATGTTGAATGGATGGAGTCTGTCAGACAACCCCCAATGTGTCAGTCTGGTGTATCATTTCATGTGTGTCGGCATTGCTAAGCGTTTTCTACGTTTACTGACTGAGTGTTCAGTTCTAGTTGTTCTTGTCTCCCTTGTATTATGATATTTTTTTTTGCTATATTCTCTCTTGTCTTCACTCTTTGGTCTCTCTTGTTTGTCTCCCTTATATGACGAGGAATGGCTGGTTCATTGTTCTGTTTCTTGATTGGTTATACTGTCTTCATATGATGTAACTACCATCTACTTTCTCCTCATCCATTGAGCTCTCTGTGTATGTCCTACGCCCCTGGACAAGCTCTTCTTCCATAACCTCCTCAGTGTTGTCTTTGATGTTGTCATCTCAACCAATGTACACGACTATGGACTTGTGGATTGATGTGCCCAAAGTGAAATAAAACAATGTTCATGTTAGACAAACGTCAGAGTCTTGAGCGTGTTTGATCACTAAATGTATAGTAGTCTGTCATGATAGAACACTTGCGTTCTGGGTTCAACATCATCGCTTCACATTACCTTGGCTTAGGGTATATTTAGACATGTACACACACTATTGTTTTCATTTCGGGAACAGGGTTACATTTACAGAACACATAATTTAAACAAGATTACAAGACAGTGTTTGTATGGAAACACAAACTTAGAATCGGCCCCCGAAGTGGTCTACAAAGGCAGGTTTCAATATTTTCAGCAAGAATATAAGAAGTTATGAACTACCGGTACACTATCGCCGTCCATACACGAAGAGTCGTGCGCGTGCCGAAAGTGATGTCGAAATTAATGTAGTGTTAGTTTATTCAGACTTCGGCCTCACTATAAACAAAACTTTTGTTATTGAATGATCATCTATTTGACAGTTTTGTTTAGGGCCCATCTCTCATACAAGGCCGCAAGGAAGAAGCCTTCTCCTTTTAGTGAATTATGAGAAACACTACTTATCAAATTTGGCTTTTTATTTTTTTGTTTTTAACTATACCGGTATTGGATTAAAATGCATACAAAATATAATCTTTCTCTTTTAAAACAAGTAGTTTCTTAATTCAGTCTCCCCTGATTTTAACTGTGAATAGTTACAAAAGATGATGAATTAAATGAAGAAAAAAAAGATTGCATCTTCAATTTACAAAAATGAAACGGGTAACTTTAGCACAAGAGAACATTGCAAGATCTAAAATATGATTTCGAATTTTCAACATCTTTTAAAGTTTTTGAGATCTGAACGGGACAGACAAGACAAACCCTACAGATCTGTATTTAAGATTGGCCTAACCTATACAAGCACTCATCACTATCGGGTGCCGCTAAAAATTAAGTTACAAATAACGCTCAATGAACACTATTAAAATGAAATATTCTATGACACAATTGAGAAAAAACACACAAGGAGCACTGTATTGGCTTTTGCTGTCCGGCTTCAAATAGTTCAAAATTCTAATAGAATGTGAAACACAAGAATGTCGCCGGAGTATTCACACAGTAGTCTACACGAACAAAACAATATTTTAAGCGTACACAATAGCTCGCTTTAATATCCTACAAACAATACATATAGTGATGAGTGCTTGTATAGGTTAGGCCAATCTTAAATAATTTTAAACTTAGGCCAGATGCATAGGAGCGCAAAAAGATATTTAAAAAAATGATTTTCTGAAAATGGTAATTTTTAAAAATTATTTTAACTAACAAAAATTTTCACAGAACTAATTAGAGTCTACTTATTGCGTTACTTAATCGGTCTTATAAATTATTGTTAAGGTTATTTTAATTCTAGACTACTTACACTCGCGTTAAATCTGAGGTATTTACCGTGTTGGGTACAATGCGCTGTGCTTATTACAATTTGTCAGTCAAGAATAACCGCGTTTTTGGAATGAAAAATATTTTACTAATAACAAATCCGATTATAGATTATAATTCAGTGAACAGTAGATGAGTTAAACTGTTAAACTAAAATTAGATAGAAATTAAAAATAATAATTTTTTTTTGTGAGTAGCTAAAATTCTGAGGCCAGCGTTTTTCAAACCTTAGGGCGCCCGTCCACCTTCTAAGGTGCTGACTAATAGGCGCGAAGTTTGGTTTTATTTTTCAAGAACAAAAATCTGTTGTAATTATAATCCAGAGGGACATAATATTATTATCAATACTTAAAAATAAATTATTACAGTGAAGACGTTTCATCTACTAATTAGGACCCTTCATTCTGTTTTTTTGTGTGAGAATAAGTAACGATAGACCTGTTGTTTTTTTCACATTTATCCCACCTTGAGGATTTACATTCTTTCTTACATCCAGGTAGAGGAGGATTTTATAGAATCATAGACTTTATGCAGTGTAATATTTGTTGCAATATTTTTTTGCTACTGATTCCTGATTGATAATCGATTTAAAAACATTCAGAAACACCACGTAGTGTCTGTGTTCTTTTTAGCACGTCAAACAGTCGACTAGTTTGTAGACTCGGAACTATTGTAGATAATTTAGTTAGTAATACATTCTAATGTTATTTTTATCATATTCATACTATCAAATACATTTTATTTATAAGCCTATATTTCTATGTGATGTTCATGGGAAAAAAAGGGGTGGGGAGGCTTATAAAGCACCATGCCCCGGGCGCACGTTTTGCTCACTACGCCTCTGACTTAGGCCTAACAACCTTTAAACTTAGGCCTAACAACTTAAATACTTTTAAAATTAGGCCTAACAACCTAAATACTTTTAAACTTAGGCCTAACAACTTAAATACTTTTAAAATTAGGCCTAACAACCTAAATACTTTTAAAATTAGGCCTAACAACCTAAATACTTTTAAAATTAGGCCTAACAACCTAAATACTTTTAAAATTAGGCCTAACAACTTAAATACTTTTAAAATTAGGCCTAACAACTTAAATACTTTTAAAATTAGGCCTAACAACCTAAATACTTTTAAAATTAGGCCTAACAACCTAAATACTTTTAAAATTAGGCCTAACAACCTAAATACTTTTAAACTTAGGTCTAACAACCTAAATAACTTTTATCTTCATTTCAAACATACGTAATTGAACTCACATTAGAAATGCGAGAAAAAGATGTCTATCTCTCTCTCTCTCTCTTTCTCCCCCCTCCCTTATTTTTGGTGTTTCACTTTCTAAAAGTTAAAAACTATTTACACATGACGTCAATTAGCCCTTAAGAAACTATTTGCTAATCTTGCTAAGTTCAGGAAATCCCTTTTCATTGAATCGAGTGCAGCGTTTCTCAAACAGTATGGCGACACCCCCCTCCCCAAACACACCCAGAGGGTGGTGTGACCAGAGGACCCATAATCTTATAAATGTTAAGCTAAAAGCTTTATGGTTATAAATCTATTTGTGATTAATTAAGCAATAAATTGTTAAATTAATCTACATCGTCACATTCATCTTCTTACTGTTTTAGCGAAAAGCGTCTGGAACAAAGGTTCGGTTTATAAAGCTTTATTAAAGAAGACATTAATAGGTCTTCGCCAATGTGATTCCACAGTGGTTGTTTTTTGCGTCAGAAATTTAAATTTCTACCGAGTGACCTACCATCGCTCGGTGCACGTGTTTGGTGCGAGCAAAAAGTTCCGCTACAAAACGTCCTGCTGACTACGTGGATAATCTTACGACGGTCAAGGCCATTTCATAAATGTGCTACTGCCTCAAATGTCTCTCACTTCAGTACAGGCATGTCGCACCATGTCTTAGCTGACCTACGCTTTTTACTATGAGAAATAATGCTAGACCCCTAGAGAATTAACTCTTTGACTGCTGTGTTTTGTTTTCAAAAAAATGCTACTTTTTTTAAAAAAATAAGAAAATGTTCCAAACATGGCTAAAACAAAAATTTATTGTTTAAGTACCAATGATGCTATAGTAACAAATTTGGTATCAAAGTAAAGGTAAATGAATGGAGAATGTGAAAATGTAAACATCTTTCTATTTAAATATAAGATACAAATTATAATCTAAATAATATGACACTCAGAAAAAAAAATGGATGCCAACTTTAGAACTTTTGAGACCTAAATTTAGATTTTGTTCTTTGTATTACTGTTGAAACAGCATATTTAGACTATTTACAGCATTTTCAAAAAGAAATGTGATAAAACAGTCAATAAAAGATGATGAATCATTGATTATATTATTATTTTTACCTTGTTTTTTAGTCAGAAAAAAAGTGAAAATTATTGCGCTTTTCATTACTACCAATAACAATAGATACCAGTACTAAATCTATCAACCAAATGCACTCAAATATTATGTACATTTGAATCAATGGGATATAGATCTAGATTTGTCTTCTTTTTATTTGCATAGAACATCTTTCATTCTAATACTAGACCAGTGCAAGACATAGGCTAGCGAGAGATCAAAGCCTAAATCTCTACCTAGATGAAGGACAATAAAAATCCTAATTCATTTTACCTAAGATTTAGACATCAAATAGATCATTATTACTGTTCCTTTGTGATATTTTCAAAAAGAAATGTGATAAAATAGTCAATAAAAGATGATGAATCATTGATTATATTATTATTTTTACCTGGTTTTTTAGTCAGAAAAAAAAGTGAAAATTATTGCGCTTTTCATTACTACCAATAACAATAGATACCAGCACTAAATCTATCAACCAAATGCACTCAAATATTATGTACATTTGAATCAATGGGATATAGATCTAGATTTGTCTTCTTTTTATTTGCATAGAACATCTTTCATTCTAATACTAGACCAGTGCAAGACATAGGCTAGCGAGAGATCAAAGCCTAAATCTCTAACTAGATGAAGGACAATAAAAATCCTAATTCATTTTACCTAAGATTTAGACATCGAATAGATCATTATTACTGTTCCTTTGTGATAAATTATGGATTTAGAATAGTTTTATATTTTACTTTTATTTAGTAGTAAACCTTTTGGAGTGCAACTTGAACCAGTATAGTGATGGTGATGATTTTTACCAAAAAACAATACTAAAAAAAATTGCTAGAAAATATATCAAGAAAAGGCCCAGCATGGTGGATGAATATTGGATTTAGATCTGCCATTTCTGTTGTTTTCATTTATCTAAGGGTTAGATCTATAGGAATCTACAAAGGTGTAAAGATAAAAGCATAGATCTAGTCAACCTTGATCTACATTCAAGACCTAGCCCTAGTCTAAGGCTAAGGCCTAAGCATATAAGGCAATACTAGATCTAGATCTAAATCTAAATGCTAATAATGTCCAAGTCTGCTTCATCCTTTGCTAAATCTTGATCAAGATCTTCATTATTACAATTCATAGAAGTATAAATAAAACAATAATAAAGCTTCTTCAGTAGTAAACATTGTGGGTGTGTCTTGGACAAGCATAGCCATGATGTTGTAGATTTTTACAGATAAACAATACTAAAAAAAAAAAGAAAATGGGGAAAAAATGCCCACAGTGGATGATTATTTGATGTAGATCTACCATTTCCTTTCTTTTTATTTACCAGAAGCTTAGATCTAAAGATATATCTAGATCTAGAGTCCAAGTCTAGAGATAAAAGCTTAGATCTAGTCAATCTCGATCTACAGACTACACCTAGCCTACTGACAATAATAGATTTAGATCTAAATACTAATAATATATAATCATATAAATACGCTAAATTTAGACCTACCTGAATCTAATCTAGATCAAATTCTTCATTATTACTATTTATTTGTGATAATTTTTAGAATAATTATAAAGTTTCTTCAGTAGTCAACATTGTGGGTGTGTCTTGGACTAGCGTAGTCATGGCGACGTTTTTTTACATTGTAAAAAAAGTAATAAATAAATGTCTAAATAAAGCCAAAAGCTTCTAATTTCTATGTAAACAAAGGATGAAGAACTCTTTTATAAATTAAAAATAGTTCCACTGTTGTTAGTTAAAATTTTTAATTTAAAAATGCAACGAAACAAAGGTAGGGTAAGAACGTCTATGGGATAGACGTTCCGTGCGTTTAGGGCAGACAGACCGTCTATGGGATAGACGCTCCGCACTCATTGAGTTAATCATTTCTCAAGCTCAAATGCAAAAAATCGCTTGGCGCCGGGGCTCGGCCTCTTACCACACAGGGTAAACTTATTGCACTATCCCAACTCCCCATACCTGACAAGGGAGAGAGAGCGTAATTTTGGTTGTTTAAAAAAGATGTCGAGGGTCTCTAGTGAAACATTTGAGAAACACTGATCTAGTGACACTTAGCGAATGTAGATGTAGCAGACGATATTCTGCGTACGTGTAGCAGGTTCAAACATTTGTGTGCGTGTGTTGGGCTCATCTCTTTCTAAAGTATAGATATATGCACTTTGTAAGACTTCAATTAGTAATGAAGTTAAACTTGTCCACGTGACACAGACACACATTGAAACGTGTGGTTTGAATAACTGCTTGCATTTAGCTCCTTGTTTACCGATAGAATGAAAGTCATCCATTCAACATCGACTGTGGAAACCCAAACGTGACACTCCTGCATGTTTTGGTGGACCAGTTTCACGTTTGAATTTTTAAGTAAGATCTACACAGTGTTGACCTATAGTTTTTGAGCCTGGGTAAGTAGGTTTAGATTTACTGAACGTAACTGTAAGAATGTGTCAGTGTACGGCGGCATTGACAACATCAAGAAACTAGAACAGACGCAAAATAGATGTATAAAGGAATAATCACATTTGACTTGAGTAACATCATTAGTAAAATCACGAAATTTACTTATAAGTAAAGTAGCAATAATACATAAAACATGGGCGTAGCCAGGAATTTTTTTCTCGGGGGGGGGGGATTCCATTCTGACCCTTCATTCTTTCGGAAGACGCTTATTGTACCCAAGAATAAGTTCTTCCTGGAGTTAGTGGAAAAATTGTAAGTTCCCCGCCATTGCCAGCAAGGGGGTCTGGCTACGTCCATGCATAAAACACTGAACCGTAACTTACAAATACAAAAAACACAATCCAATATAAATACTCCAAAAGACACAAGGACACATTTTTTATTCCAAAAGCTGGGGCAAATTTTACAAGTGCTAATTTTTCCCTATAGCCATTAGAGCATGGAATGTGTTGTCTGAATTAGCCAGCAAAACCAATCACTTAGTATAGTTTAATGACAGTATAGTTTAATTCTCTAATTAACATGTAGGGCTAGATTAACACATGCATACGCGCCGAACATAATTATAATGTGTGATTAGTAAGATATGAAAGTAGATCTATTGATTACTGAACTGCTAGATCTGCGCAATAAGTGCTGTGCATAGACATAAATAAATATAGACTGGAAGTAGGAAGTTATTTTTATTTGGGGGGAGTCAATATGTTTTATGTACTCTATCTATGTGAAAAAAAAATGGCGGCGATTGAGCTATAAATTCTAGGACTAACATTTCAGCCAATATATACCTTTGATCTTTAGTTTTGAAAAGTGCTAAACTGCCATATTCCCAATATTTTGTCTTTGTTTTATAATCATAGACATAGGCAAATATATATAGGTTTGTGATGTGGATCTACAAACTTTTCTTTTCCCAAATATTTCCGATAATAATTTGTTCTTTATCGTCCAGTCTATATATATATGTCTATGGTGCTGTGTTATCCAGGAAACCGACAAATGAGAGCTCGCAAAAATATTGTACTAGACAAACATATTGTATCTATTTTATTAATAAATTTGCCCCGACGAATTTCGTTTTGAATAAGCTAAAAGCATGAAATAGCATTAACAAAAAAGAATTGGTAAAAATATTCTAATCACACAGATTTATTGTTGTTGGTCTAGATCTATTACAAATTTAATTACATGACTGATCCAAACTAATTGACACAATTACACTTCGTATAAGCTTTTTTTTTAAATTTAATTTCTTGTTTTATTTTTACACTAAAGACATCAACTAGAAACTGATTACTTCTGCTTTGTTCTCATTATCCCGTTGGAGACACCAGTTTCATGTCCTATTTGAACAGCACAATGGTTTCCACCTGGACAAGTTCCGCTAGTCCCGATCTCAAACTTCCGGAACATGTGTTAGCTCATTCCGTTGCGTCCTGTTCGGAGTCTACAAATTATTCGTTGATTAGTGTAGAGTTAACTTGTAATAAGCTTCCAGTTTTCCGGTAGTTTGGGTGAGAACTGGTCTATAGTTAGTTTAATACTACTTTTTTTTGTCAACTCTACCAGATAGAAGGAATTCTCGATCAGCTTTTTCATTTTCTTCTATTGTAACGTGTGCTAGGATTCACTGGAGGACAGTTTTCATGCTCTTATTTGTTGAGGTTTATAAGAGCTGTTCCGAGTTCCTTGATATAGGAGCTATCAGATTAAAAAACAAAACTTTGGATCGGTCAGGAAGATGATCTGGCTGTTCCGCGTACGCCGGTGGTTTAGTGGTGTGGTATCTGCAAGCTGTAATACGTAATACTTCCTTTCTGCTCTGTTTGCATGAAACTTATCTTTCTCCATCAAGTCATTCAATGAACTCCTCCATTTGTTGAAGATTCTTCTGAAGATGCTACTATGTACATTCGTACCCACTGCTTGTTGTGATAATGCATTTTTAGTAAAGTATTAAGTATTAGAAACTGATTAAATTCAAGCTTTGTGTGTAAATAACCTCCCAAAATGTTTTTTCTTTGGTGCATTTATAGTTCGAAGCAAGGCGCTGGTTACTTAATGGTAAACCTAATTAACTACTAAGCGGTTACTAGGTACTTAAGTTTGCTATTATCCGTAAAAGTAAATATACATATATTCTTCAAAAATGTGCTATGAGACACTTATAAAGGAAAGGACCAAGTATCGTTGGTTTATGAGAGAAGCCTAGTCAACCGTTCTAGATTAACCTGGCCCTGAAGTACATGCTTTGTATCACTGAAGCAGCGTGACACATCGAAATCACTTGTGACTAAACCCAACAATAAATCAACTTGAACGACTCATGAAATAACGATATATGACCACACTGGTATAGATGACCACACTGGTATAGATGACCACACTGGTATAGATGACCACACTGGTATAGATGACCACACTGGTATAGATGACCACACTGGTATATATGACCACACTGGTATAGATGACCACACTGGTATAGATGACCACACTGGTATATATGACCACACTGGTATAGATGACCACACTGGTATATATGACCACACTGGTATATATGACCACACTGGTATATATGACCACACTGGTATATATGACCACACTGGTATATATGACCACACTGGTATATATGACCACACTGGTATATATGACCACACTGGTATATATGACCACACTGGTATATATGACCACACTGGTATATATGACCACACTGGTATATATGACCACACTGGTATATATGACCACACTGGTATATATGACCACACTGGTATATATGACCACACTGGTATATATGACCACACTGGTATATATGACCACACTGGTATAGATGACCACACTGGTATAGATGACCACACTGGTATATATGACCACACTGGTATATATGACCACACTGGTATATATGACCACACTGGTATAGATGACCACACTGGTATATATGACCACACTGGTATAGATGACCACACTGGTATATATGACCACACTGGTATATATGACCACACTGGTATATATGACCTGAAAGGTCTTGTATCAGAAACTAGACCAAGCACGTCAAATCTGATACACCCACCTGCTTATAGTCAACATGTACATCTTGATAGAACGTTTCATGTTCCAACTGGGATAACTGCATTCGGAGAAAATGGACACAGTAGGTTGTAGTATTTCACTTTTAATATGTGTACTAGGCTAATTAAATACATCAAAACCGGCATTGTTGTCAATAATAATATATTTTTATCGTTTTGTTTTATTATCAATTAATAATCATTGTAGAATATATTACTTCTCAGGAATAAAATTTAATTTTCGTTTTGAAAAATAGAATAACGCTGACAAAAAGCTAATTAAGCATATAAATGTATAGATTTTATGAATAATGTAAAATTGCAAACAAACATTACAGCATATGTTATTAAATTGCTGTCAATTAATTCCATTAAAAAAACAGTTGCCCCTCGTATTTAAATAGACCTACACAAATCTGGAATCTAAGAAAAAATGTCTATCCTTCTGTCTGTCTTGTCTCATGTAAAAAAAAAAAAAATCGACTTCTAACAGAGCTATTTACAATACCGCAACTGTAATGACGTCATAGAAGGACTAATGAAGAGGGACTATAACATAGATCTTGGTCCACAGAAACAGATGACCTCTAAGTCATTACATTATCTGCCCGATAGATGGCAAGGTCTGAGAGTGGGTACTTCACTTTCTTACTTTATAACCTAGATATTCTAGATTTATAAAGATGTCCACCATCTCTCCCAGCTATTCTTACGTCTAGTCATACACACTGCTAGTAGGCCTACTGCCAGTCTAGTTGGTTTAGTTATTAACTCTTTATCTTCGTAATTATTTTCCACGTCCTGACAGAATTGTTCTTTCTTTTTTTTCATATTTGTACATTCTACCCTGTTATGATAACACTTCAACAACATATTTGTTTGTAATCAGAAAACGTTACTTTTGGTGTAGAATTATAGGAGAATGCATGCTCTTTTTATGTAATATAAATTAAAGTTTATTAAATGAAAAATTAATTGAATTTAATGGGGTCAAATCAACTATGGCATCGTTAATTAGGAGAGAAAGAGTTGAATAGCTTGCCATATGCAACAACAGTAATATGGTTGCGTAGCGAGATGGAATGCAAGCGCGTAGCTCGAAAAATTTTTCGTGAAATTTGAATTCTTGTTTTGACCGATTTCAGTCAGGGAAATACATTGAAATCAATAATCAGTGCAACTTAATTAAGAAGCTTCGTTTCTCAACTTTTGTGGTCAAATCAGCAAATCAAAATTAATATTTTCAGTTAACTAAATAAATGTTTCCGTACACACAACATCTATTTCTCTACCTTATTTTTTTTTCCAAATGGTTTTGAAAATATTCCATTTAAAGAGTACAGGATCTTGAAAAGAACTGTAAAATATTTTGACAATTTTTGCAATAAATCAAATATATGAACTTGTTTATGATCTCTATTCAAACACATAATAAACTAATATTTCGTATCCAGTCCATTTAGTTTGACAAGGTTATGTGTTGCTTAAAACTACGACTACTTGTATCATGTCTGAAGTTCAAGAAAAGATTCAAACGGCCAAAAATCTAGAGGAAGTAGATTCCTTCAAGAAACAGGCCTGGAAGGATTATGACCTGCTGTATGCTGAGTTGGAGTTCACATGCCAACGAGCGGCCATGATGCACCAGCATGAAGCCTCAAGATATGATAGGAAAAGTTTTTACATAGAAACTGCTGCCGAGGTAGGTTAAGTGATAAAGTAGAGGTCTTCTTTTTGTTTGTTAAGGTAAACTAAAGGATATAGCTTTGATATTCATTAACATAGGCTATGTCATTTCTAAGACAGACTGTAAGTAGTGACATCGTTATAGATAAAAGAAAATATTAACGTCCCACCTCCAAACGTTAGTCAGCTAGTTGGATGCTGGCACCATTTTTTTCCTCTGAATTTTGACTTCAGAAATTCATTTTCGTGGCGTCTGCAACTTACTATATGAAGAGTCAGAAGAGCGCAGATCAAATTGAAAAAAAAAAATCGAGACAGTGAAGCATGATCGTAAGATCATTCTCGTCTTCAGCAAGACATCTTGTAGCGGGACTGATTTGTTCCCGCCAACAACCGTAACAAAGCGAGGTCACGTCACTCGGGATACATTTGACCATTCTGGTGTAAGAAAGACGAGAAGAATCGCATCGAGGAAGACGTTTTGAAATGTCTTCTTTAAAAGAAAGATTTCAATGTTTCTTGTTGCAGAAGGCTATCACTAATACAGTATGAACGATTCTGCTAAGAAGATGAAACGACGTCCCATATATATATATATCCAGCATACTAAACGAAGAGTTCCTTCTTCCCTACTGCCATTAGAGCATGGAATAGGTTGCTTGAATGATAATGACTGAATCAATATCGTCTATAATTTATATAATATGTTTATCTTATCTTATTTATTAGAGATTCTACTTCAAAAGAGAAGATACTTATGTCCTAAACATTTCATGTGTCAACCTAGTCATGCATGTTAACTAATTAGTGATTTAAACTCTAATAAGTCGTTGGTTTTCCTAGCTGATTCAGGAACTTTATTGTTTACTAAACTTACCTTTATAACTGCCTTTTCATTTTAGATTGTAGGAGCAAGTTCAATAGCTAGTCTAGGTGTTGGGATACTTAAGAAAAAAATGAACCTGTTCACAAGTAGGATGGGTTTAGCTGCTGTAGTGGGGCTACCTTTAGCTGCTGGTCTGGAGTTCCTGGGCAAAGGCAAAGGAATGGCGCTACCAACGTTACACGACAAGGCGGAGAAACATAAGAATTCAGCTGCTCGGTGGCAACGTTTGGCAAGACTGACACAGTCCTACAGGTTGGTGTGACACTCTTCATAGGTCACGTTCATAATTGCAAAATGAACAAATTACACGTGTTGTTATAGTGTAAATGTAAGTGATCTACATGTGTCTTGAGTAAGAAAATGTGTATGACCCAGAACCTAGAGTTGTGTGTGTGTGTGTGTTCATAAACACTCTACAATGTAAACTTAAGAGCTAATGTTAACACTAAAGCTGTCATGATTAATCAAAGTTTACTTGATGTAGGTTTCACAATAACGCCTAATATTTCAATCTATATTATCTCTCTCATTCTCTAATGCACTCTCACCCTCGTTCTCTAATGCACTCTCACCCTCATTCTCTAATGCACTCTCACCCTCGTTCTCTAATGCACTCTCACCCTCATTCTCTAATGCACTCTCAC
This sequence comes from Biomphalaria glabrata, assembly GCF_947242115.1. Classification (NCBI taxonomy): domain Eukaryota; kingdom Metazoa; phylum Mollusca; class Gastropoda; family Planorbidae; genus Biomphalaria; species Biomphalaria glabrata. Next base: position 16,309,533 of record NC_074714.1, on the reverse strand, counting down.
CCTCGTTCTCTAATGCACTCTCACCCTCATTCTCTAATGCACTCTCACCCTCATTCTCTAATGCACTCTCACCCTCGTTCTCTAATGCACTCTCACCCTCATTCTCTAATGCACTCTCACCCTCGTTCTCTAATGCACTCTCACCCTCATTCTCTAATGCACTCTCACCCTCGTTCTCTAATGCACTCTCACCCTCGTTCTCTAATGCACTCTCACCCTCGTTCTCTAATGCACTCTCACCCTCGTTCTCTAATGCACTCTCACCCTCGTTCTCTAATGCACTCTCACCCTCGTTCTCTAATGCACTCTCACCCTCGTTCTCTAATGCACTCTCACCCTCGTTCTCTAATGCACTCTCACCCTCGTTCTCTAATGCACTCTCACCCTCGTTCTCTAATGCACTCTCACCCTCGTTCTCTAATGCACTCTCACCCTCGTTCTCTAATGCACTCTCACCCTCGTTCTCTAATGCACTCTCACCCTCGTTCTCTAATGCACTCTCACCCTCGTTCTCTAATGCACTCTCACCCTCGTTCTCTAATGCACTCTCACCCTCGTTCTCTAATGCACTCTCACCCTCGTTCTCTAATGCACTCTCACCCTCGTTCTCTAATGCACTCTCACCCTCGTTCTCTAATGCACTCTCACCCTCGTTCTCTAATGCACTCTCACCCTCATTCTCTAATGCACTCTCACCCTCGTTCTCTAATGCACTCTCACCCTCGTTCTCTAATGCACTCTCACCCTCGTTCTCTAATGCACTCTCACCCTCATTCTCTAATGCACTCTCACCCTCGTTCTCTAATGCACTCTCACCCTCATTCTCTAATGCACTCTCACCCTCGTTCTCTAATGCACTCTCACCCTCGTTCTAAAATGCACTCTCACCCTCATTCTCTAATGCACTCTCACACTCGTTCTCTAATGCACTCTCACCCTCGTTCTCTAATGCACTCTCATCCTCGTTCTCTAATGCACTCTCACCCTCGTTCTCTAATGCACTCTCACCCTCATTCTCTAATGCACTCTCACCCTCATTCTCTAATGCACTCTCACCCTCGTTCTCTAATGCACTCTCACCCTCGTTCTCTAATGCACTCTCACCCTCATTCTCTAATGCACTCTCACCCTCATTCTCTAATGCACTCTCACCCTCGTTCTCTAATGCACTCTCACCCTCATTCTCTAATGCACTCTCACCCTCATTCTCTAATGCACTCTCACCCTCGTTCTCTAATGCACTCTCACCCTCGTTCTCTAATGCACTCTCACCCTCATTCTCTAATGCACTCTCACCCTCGTTCTCTAATGCACTCTCACCCTCATTCTCTAATGCACTCTCACCCTCATTCTCTAATGCACTCTCACCCTCGTTCTCTAATGCACTCTCACCCTCGTTCTCTAATGCACTCTCACCCTCATTCTCTAATGCACTCTCACCCTCGTTCTCTAATGCACTCTCACCCTCATTCTCTAATGCACTCTCACCCTCGTTCTCTAATGCACTCTCACCCTCGTTCTCTAATGCTTTCTCACCCTCGTTCTCTAATGCACTCTCACCCTCATTCTCTAATGCACTCTCACCCTCGTTCTCTAATGCACTCTCACCCTCGTTCTCTAATGCACTCTCACCCTCGTTCTCTAATGCACTCTCACCCTCGTTCTCTAATGCACTCTCACCCTCGTTCTCTAATGCACTCTCACCCTCATTCTCTAATGCACTCTCACCCTCGTTCTCTAATGCACTCTCACCCTCATTCTCTAATGCACTCTCACCCTCGTTCTCTAATGCACTCTCACCCTCGTTCTCTAATGCACTCTCACCCTCGTTCTCTAATGCACTCTCACCCTCGTTCTCTAATGCACTCTCACCCTCGTTCTCTAATGCACTCTCTGCCTCGTTCTCTAATGCACTCTCACCCTCGTTCTCTAATGCACTCTCACCCTCGTTCTCTAATGCACTCTCACCCTCGTTCTCTAATGCACTCTCACCCTCGTTCTCTAATGCACTCTCACCCTCGTTCTCTAATGCACTCTCACCCTCGTTCTCTAATGCACTCTCACCCTCCTTCTCTAATGCACTCTCACCCTCGTTCTCTAATGCACTCTCACCCTCGTTCTCTAATGCACTCTCACCCTCATTCTCTAATGCACTCTCACCCTCGTTCTCTAATGCACTCTCACCCTCGTTCTCTAATGCACTCTCACCCTCGTTCTCTAATGCACTCTCACCCTCGTTCTCTAATGCACTCTCACCCTCGTTCTCTAATGCAATCTCACCCTCGTTCTCTAATGCACTCTCACCCTCGTTCTCTAATGCACTCTCACCCTCATTCTCTAATGCACTCTCACCCTCGTTCTCTAATGCACTCTCACCCTCATTCTCTAATGCACTCTCACCCTCATTCTCTAATGCACTCTCTCACCCTCGTTCTCTAATGCACTCTCACCCTCGTTCTCTAATGCACTCTCACCCTCGTTCCCATCCCTAGCTACGCCACTGTTCCGAACTTTTCTCCATTCTCCACCCCACCCCTTTTCGCTATCCTCTCGCTAACTGTGTATCTCTTGAACAGACAATCTCTCTCTCTCTCTCTCTCTCTCTCTCTCTGTCTGACAGTAGCACATGGGCAGGGGACAAAACTTCAACAGAGAACGGTTACACAAACAATGTGAAAAGTTCAGAATGCTAGCTACTCATTAGTTTCAAGATCTGACTATTATTCGCGAGCATTTTATTGACAATATCGGAATTTCAATATGGGAGATCTAGGGCCTATATATTCTAGAACTTACTTTATTTGAAATGTTTTCGTGCAAAGATTAGATTTATACATTACCTTATGTTAGTGAATTTGTAACCCTCAAACTATAAATGTATGAACTTATATTTGCTGAGTTACTACTACTAGAACTGTATGCAGAAATATAATATACTATGTGTTTGTTGCATCTACTTTTTCTTCTATTTGTTAAGGATCTTAATGGACGACCCACGTTATGACGCTGTACAGTACGCCCAGTGGTACAAGGAACTTGTGGACGCTCAGCAAGAAATCTCTACCATCGTGAACGTGCCTGACTCGACCGTGGAACTATTTGACGACCCCGTCGAGGTGATTAAACCACTCAGGAAAAATAAACGGCTCTTTCAGCGCTATATGGAACTGCAGGACAACAATGGTGCAGTTCATGACGGAGGCGACGCATGAACCAGTTGTACTGATTGCTTCCATAAATGAATAATTATTACATTGTACATAAAATTGACTTAAATACCATTTTTTTCAGTACAGAATGCTTTTTTATAAGCAACTATAAGGCAATGCTACAGCTATATATGCATTGTGTAAGTATAGTAGATTATTCCTGCAAAGGGCCCAACCTAGCCGGGCCTTATATGTAATCAGTATTCCAGAGCATTGATCGAGTTTATGGAAAAAAATATTTTGTTCAGCTTGGAGCACAATGAAGGAAGATATATATATATATATATATATCATGGGCGTAGCCAGGATTTTTTTCGGGGGGGGGGGGGTTAGGGGGGGATTTTTCTCTCCCCCCCTCGCCCCTCCCCCCCCCTCGCGAAAAAAAATATTTGTATATATGTATGTGTGTGTGTGTTCATAATCTTTATTACATTCTGACCCTTCATTCTTTTGGAACACGTTTATTGTGCCCTAGAATAGGTTCTTCCTTGAGTTAGTGAAAAATTGTTGACTCCCCGCCATTGCCAGCAAGGGGCTCTGGGGGAGCTCTAGGAGCTCACCCTAGAGCGGGGCGGAGCCCCGCCGCCAAGCACTATTTCTGGCATAGAATGTCAACAAAATGCATATTCTGAGGTATCTACAGTGCATTTTCCTGCTATTAAAAAGTCTTATTTCAAAAATGTATGTGCTATTTTTACTGACTAAGACCCTGCCTCTTCCCACCTGCTCCGAGGACCTCCATGAATGTGTGGCGCCAAGTAGTACTAGGATGTCATCGCAACTCTTCTTATGTGTAATTTATTTTGTCGGAGAACATGTCCCGCAAACCTCATGCGACGCTCTGTCACAATATTACTAAGGGGTCGACTCCCAGTTCGGCATATGATTTCCTTGATTTAGACCCGATCTCAATAACTAACTCCTAAAATCTGTCTTAGCCATCTTTGTTGAGCCACATTTAGTGTTTTTAATTTCGGCAGATGACTATTCACTGCAGTTTATTAATGGAGCCCCGCCACTGGTAGAAATGTAACCTCTCTTGGATACCTTCTTGGAATTGGGTGACTGTAGGTTGCTTTAGATCAGGAATTAATGTTTTATCGTCAAAATCATCTGTTAGAGGTTTTAAACTAAAAATCTCAGGACTTTGTTGTAGTTTTTTAAATTCAAAACCCCAATTTAGCTACGATCATAGAATTTTGTAACTGTAGTTTGCTTTAGAGTAATATTAAAGATAGAGGTTTTCCACCTCAAAACGCACTGTAGGGGGATTTTAAATTCAAAACCATCTGGAGGAAAGGAGTTTAAACTCAAAACCCCCAATTCGCTTAGCTACGCTCAAATAATTTTAGTGTGTAATTTGCTTTTTTTTATATTGAAGAGGTATTTTTTAGCATCAAACCCTTGTAAAGGGGGATAGGAACTCAAAACCCCTTTTGGCAACGCTCATAGCATTTTGAGTGCGTAATTTGCTTTTTTTTTTACATTGATGATGTATTTTTTAACTTCAAACCACGCTGGCGGGGGGTTTAAACTCAAAACCCATATGGCTACGCTCTTAGATTTTAGAGTGTGTAATTTGCTTTTTTTTTTTTTTTGAAGATGTATTTTTTAGCTTCAAACTCCACTGGAGGGGAGTTTAAACTTAAAACTGAGTCAAAACCCATTTAGCTACGCTCATAACATTTTGAGTGCATAATTTGCTTTTTTTTCCATATTGAAGAGGGGGTCTATCGTAAATTTTGGAGGGGGTTTTAAAATCAAAATCTTCCTTTTTGTTTTATAGAAGAAAGGGATTTAACTGGAAAAACCCCTGGTAGGGGGGTTTCAAACTCAAAACCCCTGTTAGGGGTATTAAACTCAAACCCCCCTGGTAGGGGTTTTAAACTCTAAACCCCCTGGTAGTGGTTTTAAACTCAAAACCCCTTTAGCTGTGCTGGGGCAAGTGATGGTTTAGTATTAAAATCTCACCTAAAATTAACAAAATCAAAGCAAAAAAACATGTCACTAAAGTCCGTCTCCCCCCCCCCCCCGTGGTAGGGGGTTTCAAACTCAAAATCCATGGTAGGGGTTTTAAACTCAAAACCCCTTTGGCTGCGCTGGGGCAAGTGATGGTTTAGTATTAAAATCTTACCTAAAATAAAGAAAATTAAAGCAAAAAATCAGTCCCTTAAGTCCCTCTCCCCCCCCCCCCTCCCGAGGGGGGGATTTCATTTCGGGGGGGGGGGGGTTGAACCCCAACCATATCAGTATTGCTCTAAGACTAAACAGAAGGCGACTAAAAGCGATGCTAGACTTAGCCAGGGAATTTCCTAAATTATAACTTATATTAACTCCACGTCAGACAAAGATTTAAACTGCATTAGATGTGGCAATGTGGCAACATTTACAGACTAGGGCACAGTAGGATTGTGACAGCCATGTTGTTGTTGTTTTTCTCTTTAATTTTACGGTGATTGTTGAAGTCGAAGATAATGTCTTATTTTATTTTCAAATGTGTTGTATCCGTAGTTCTTGTATGGGAACATACAAGTTGATGTTCTAGTCTAGTAGAACCTTGAAACAAGAACATTTGTCCTAGCATATGGAATGAGAAATGTGCCTTTTTCTTTTTGTCTTTCTGATTATTTTATTAGGTTTTGTATTTGAACATTATGGTTCAGTGTTTTGTGGATAATTGCTACTTTAATTTTAAGTGTTTCTGAATTTAGTGATTTTACTAAAGGTGTTACTCTAGTCAAATGTGAACATTCGATTGTTGTGAATCTTACTGCTCTATTTTGTGTCTGTTCCAGTTTCTTAATGATCGCTAAGATCCTATCACGTATCTGGACCAGTTGTGAAAGAGGGAGGGAAGAAGGGGGTATCTCGTCGAATGTTCACATGATCGTTTTTTTAAAGCAAAAAAAAATGTTTACTCAGAGCTTAAAGGGACTAATTCATCTGTCAAGTACGATTTTTTCCCTTGTTTAAGATGCCAAACAAATAAATTAATAACCAATAGATACTCAACTAATTGGTTAATGTTTTATGTGGGAGACTTCCAGTTCAGCATAGGAATTCCTTGTTTGAGATCTCTGTAGCTGACTCCTAAAATCCGTCTTAGCTATTTCTGTTGAGCCACGTTTAGTCTTTTGTCAATTGTCTTTTCTCCATGTATCGCATGCATGCGTGGCTGTTGGGATGAGTATTGTGTTAAGTAGGTGTCTTTTTATCTCAAGCCAAATAGCTTGCCTTGTCCGAGTAGGTCGCTTTCTTTGGAAAATGCTCCCTGCCTTTTCTATTCAGCACGCTAAGTCATGGTTGGTGTCTCCATCGTTTGCTATGATGCTGCCAAGGGATGTGAACTTGTCCAATTCTTCAAACTCTAAGTCTGACGGGGGGACCATTTGTCTTATATCCCATTCGCACAATTTTAGTATAATTCAAGTTTAAGCGGAGGCCAATTTTAGATGCCTGATGCCTCTCTATATAGGCTCTCATTTCTTGTATACATTTATTTGTAGACCCGAGTAGTGCAACATCATCGGCGAAGTCCAAATCTGTCATTCGATTCTGTTCACGTCAAGGATAGATGGCTTACAAAGATAAAATCAAATCATGGCGCCAGATTAACGTAACCATGGCTCTCGTGACCCCAGCCCATTCACTGGGCCTTAACAAACCCGGACATGTAAATCATTTTACAAATATTTTTTAGTCACAGAATCAAATTTTCTAAAATTAAGTTGGAAACATTGAGGTTCACTTTAGCGTCCTTGACACGGTCTTGTTTACCTCTAAAAATCTGTATTAAAATGAGGCTTTTGCTGCTTGTTCATCATTTTATGTTTCGATTTGTTTTGTGCATTTCTGATCGACTTTTTAAATAGCAATTATTAAAATATTTTGTCCTCTAAACAACTTCCGTTTTAAAATCGTGACGTGATCTTGAGAAAGATGTAATGTAAGTACATTTACAATCTAGAATCTAGAAAATTACTATAAGCTATTCTATAAAAAGAAACAATTATCTGCCTCTTGATGATTAGCGTTTTGTTGTTTTAACGCTCAACGCATCAAATTGTTATAGAATAAGACAATGTATAAAGTAACTCGTTGAGTTTCTTAAAAAATGCAAGAACTTTAAGAACGTAATCATCCATAATCATAATGTTAAATCATGATCGTGTATCATACACACATATTAATAATTCTTAATGAATGTCATCGATGTGCATAATGTATCGGGAACTACCGGTATATGAAATACACAACTTTAAAAAATAGTTAAAGTTTATGAAAATAACCGTATAAATCCTTAAACACTTCTTTGCCTTTTATTAAAACATTGGTATAGATAGACTATAGTTATTTGAACATTCATGAAGTTCGTTGATGTACTCTGTATATTTTAAAATGTTTGTGAATTTAAAATCTTTTTAAAATAGAGGAGCATCAGCAATGGATATATAGGAGGACATGGTCATTCTCCTCTTTGTTGTTCAACCACCACGTGACTTAGCTTAAAGTAGGTCAGAAATCCGAAACAACCCCATTGGCACAGATTGACTATTATTTTGGTTCTTAATCTTATTGTTAAGCTTTTAGTACTAGATTTGTTAATATGAGTGTAGATCTATATTTTGTGCGTGTGTATTTTACAACATTGATTGCTGAACTACGAGATCTACTATGCTGGGCAACAAGGGCTGTGTTATCCAGGAAAACGACAAATGCAAGCTCGCAAAAATATTTCACTAGACAAACACATTGTATCCATTTTAATAATAAATTTGCTCTGACGAATTTCTTTGTGACCTTATAATGGTAACCTGTAACATATTGGTATTATATGTACATTTGCACACTAGCGCGTCAGTGCAACACCGCTTGTGTTTACGTAATAAATGGAGTTCCTAATATGTCTTCCCTCTTAAACACTAGTTTGTTATTTGTGCAACACAAATATTCTACATAACCGATTGTCAGTCTCATCTTTCGAGAGGATGTACATCTAGATGCAATAGACTCTGTCTCCAGGTTGGATGCTGCGGGTAAAAAGATAAATGTGTCAAAGATAATACACTTTCATAAGATAATGAGCCAACTGGGCATTTTTACAAAGCTTTTCTCAACTCATTCTGTCTGGTGCAAATTTTGAATACGTTGTTTCTCCCACACCCATTCTCGTATCAAGTGGAAACTTTACACAATTATAGACGTTACTTAACAAAACATTAATCAGTAAAAAAAAAAAAAACAACCAATAGTCAATTAATTATTTATTTTGTGAGATACCAAAAAAAAAAAAAGGAATGAAATCCTTCTGTATAAAGAAATATGGCTAAATATGTGGATTTTATCCTTTTAGATAATTGTACACGTTATTTATCCCACACCTATTCTCGGGTCAAGTGGAAACATTTTACAATTAGTTAATGTACCTAACGAAATATAAATCAATATAAAAATTAATTATTGGTAATGGATTATTTTGTTTAATATCGAAAAAGGAAAATAAATAATACATTATTGAGAGATGTAGTAGCTAATGAGGAGTTCCCCCTTAAACCGCTCTTTCTTAAAAACTATTTTTATATTTAGCTTCTTTTTAAATCATTGACTAAGATCCAAAAAATCGTAACATTTAGAGCTCATTCCCAGCCAAAAGCTTAACGCATCTTTGTGGATCAAATGAATAAATAAATAAATAAATAAACAAGTTAAATTGAAAAATAAAATATTCATGAAGTCGCTCACTTCTATGCATAAATTATATTGAATAAATCGTAACTGTACGTAAGTTAATCCTCTGGTCTTGCTATCTTGCATGTTGTCAAGAATACTGTAGGGAGGGTCTAAACCAGGGGTTCTCAACTTGTGGGTCGCGACCACCTTGGGGGTCGATTGACGATTTGCCAGTGGTCGCCTAAGACCATCGAAAATATGGATGGTTATTGTCTATTCTTCTTTTGCTGTATGTGTGTGTGTGTGTGTGGGGGGTCGCGGCAGAGTGGGGGATTGTAAAAAGGGGTAGCCGAGCATAAAAGGTTGAGAACCGCTGCTAAACGGATGAGGGGGAATGGGAGCTTGCGGTGTTTGAGCCCAGGGCCATGGATAACAATAGATAACTATACAATCTTATATTTAATTTAGCAGAGTGACTCGTATGTAGTATGTCGGCTTGAGACATGAGTTCTAATTCAGGTCGTTCCCCCTTTTTTAAAAAATATTATTTTAAAAAGCGATTACAGTGAAATTCACCCAGATATCCCATTCTTTCCTCCCCCACCCTTTTTTTTTTTACAATTTTCCCAACTGGTCCAGCTAAGTGATAGGCTCAAGGGTATTTCAAAAGTGTAAAGCATGAAATAGCGCTAAACAAAAAAACAATTGGTAAAAGTATTTCTAATCGCACAGATTTATTGTTGTTGGTCTAGATGGATTTAATTACATGCCCAATCCAAATTAATTGAAATAATTACACTGCGTACAATCTTTGTTTTATTAAAATGAAAGTACTTTTTATGTTTTTCTTGTTCTATTTTTACACTAAAGACATCAACTAGAAACTGATTACTTCTGCTTTGTTCTCATTATCCCGTTGGAGACATCAGATAACTAGTTTTATATCCTATTTGAACAGCACAATGATTTCCACTAGGACAAGTTTCGCTTGTCCCCATTATTAACTTCCAGATTCTGATGCTCCGTCTGTATACATTCGTACCCACTGGATGTTGGGATGATGTATTTTTAGTACTAACTATTAGGAACTGATTAAATCCAAGCATTGGGTGTAAATAACATCACAACATTTTTTTTTCTTTGGCGCATTTATAATCCCAGGCAGGGCCCTAGTTACTTAACTTGTTATCATGATAGTAAACTTAATTAACTACTAAGCTGTTATTAGTTACCTATGTTGACCATTATCCGTAAAAGTAAATATACATATATTCTTCAAAAATGTGCTATGAGACACTTATAAAGGAAAGGACCAAGTATCGTTGTTTATGAGAGAAGCCTAGTCAACCGTTCTAGATTAACCTGGCCCTGAAGTACATGCTTTGTATCACTGAAGCAGCGTGACACATCGAAATCACTTGTGACTAAACCCAACAATAAATCAACTTGAACGACTCATACAATTTAAAACGATATATGACCAAGGGCGTAGCCAGGATTTTTTTTATCGGCGAGGGTTGGGAGGATCCCCCCCCCCGTTTTTTTTTGGACCCCCCGCCAAATATATATATATATATATATATATATATATATATATATATATATATATATATATATATATATATATATATATATATATATCAATGTATGTGTAAATAGTTAATCTTTATTACATTCTGACCCTTCATTCTTTCGAAAGTTAGAATAGGTTCTTCCTGGAGTTATCAACAAAAAAAATAATTTATAAACACTTCGCCCTTGCCAGCAAGGGTGTTGTTGTTTTTTTTTTTGGGGGGGGGGGGGGTTGCTTTGAGTTACCCCAGTTCCGCCACCATGCTCTATTTCCGGTAATTAAAACAAAAACAAATGCATATTCTGAGGTATCTTGAGTGCGTTATACTTGTGTTAAAAATTTGTAGTTCAAAATCCTTATCTGTTTTTCTAACTTACTTAGCACTTAAATCCTCCCGCGCCTTTAAGCGCATTGGGCAGAAAGCTGTCTCACAAAAATCTGTCACTGGCAATGTCTGAAGCCTCTTCCCACCTGGTGTCCATTTCTCTGAGGTCCTCCATGAAAGTGAGGCGCAAGTCTAGTTGGTTTAGTTATTAAATTGCTTGTAATATGCAACAACAGTATTTCAGTTGCGTAGCGAGGTGGATTTCAAGGGAGCTACTAAAAAAAGAACATTTTTCGTAAAATTTGAATTCTTGTTTTGACACATTTTAGGCAGGGGAATATACATGTATAATAATTTAAAACAACAATTAATAAGTAGTTTTTCATATGATCGCTTGAACTGCAGTGCGGCACTATGCTCATAGGACACTTAACTAAAAGGAAAACAAATTTTAAGGAAATGTTTTTGTTTTTCCTTGAGGCTTCGAATAAAAGATTGACCCTTTACAAAACAATTAGATCATTATATGACATCAGTTAGGCCAGGTTCACATCTAATTTTACCTCCACTTTCACCTATCCCTTAGTCTGCTGGATCGTTGGGGCACAACACAAGACCTGTCAACCTTCTTTCTCCATTCTTCTTTGTCAATTGCCTTTGATAGAATTTTATTCTGATATTCTTTCTGAAAATATTGAAACCTGCCTTTTGTACCTGCCTGGGTGGACCACCTTGGGGGCCAATTTTGAGTTTGTGTTTCCACACAAACTGTCTTTGTAACCTTGTTTTCAAATGGATTTGAAAATGCACTTACATATTCCGTTTGTAGAGTACAGGATCTTTAAAAGTTTGATAATTCTTGTAATGAATCTAATAAATGAACTTTATATGATTTATATGCTAACACACAATAAACTAATATTTCGTATCCAGTCCATTTAGTTTGACAAGGTTATCTGTTGCTTGAAACTAGGACTACTTGTATCATGTCTAAAGTTCAAGAGAAGATTCAAACGGCCAAAAATCTAGAGGAAGTAGATTCCTTCAAGAAACAGGCTTGGAAGGATTATGACCGGCTGTACGCTGAGTTGGAGTTCACATGCCAACGAGCGGCCATGATGCACCAGCATGAAGCCTCAAGATATGATAGGAAAAGTTATTACATAGAAAGTGCTGCCGAGGTAGGAAACGAAGTAGAGGTCATTTTTTTGCTGGTTACGTTCAACTAAATAATATAGCTATGATATTCGTATACATAGGCAATGTCATTTCTAAGACAGACTCTTAAGTAGTGACCATTTATTTCCCTATGAATTTTGAGTTTATAGGTGGACCGTGGATGCTGGCACAATTTGTTTACTCTGAATTGTGAGTTCAGAATTTCATTTTCCTGGCGTCTTCAACTTACTTAATGTCCTAGTCAGAAAAGCGCAGATCAAATAAACAAAGATCGAGGCAGTGGAGCATGTAGACATAGTGTACATGATCGTAAGATCATACGCGTCTCTTATCTTATCTTATCATATATAATACAGACGTTACTTCAAAAAAAGAAGATGATTACGTCCTACGCGTCATGCATTCAGTCATGCATATTAACCAATGACTTAAATTCTGCCAAGTCACTGGTTTCCCTGGCTAGCTCAGGCAACCCATTCCATGCTCTAATAGCACTAGGGAAGAAGGAGTATTTGTACAAATTTGTCCTAGCATATGGGACGAGGAATGTGCCTTTATCTTTGTGTCTTTCTGAGTATTTTATTTAATTTTGTTTTTGTATTTGAAGATTATGGTTCAGTGTTTTATGTATAATTGCTACTTTACTTTTGAGTCTTCTGTCCTGAAGGCTTTCTAAATTTAGTGATTTTACTAAAGGTGTTACTCAAGTCAAATGTGAATATTCGTTTGTTATGAATCTCACTGCTCTATTTTGTGTCTGTTCCAGTTTCTTAATGTTTTCTTGAGTTGAGGGGTCCCAAACGGAGGATGCATATTCTATTATTGGCCTAACCAAGGTTAAATAACATTTTAGTGTTATGTTCTTATTTGATTTATAGAAATTTCTTTTAATAAACCCTAATGTTTGATTTTTTGATAGCTTCATCAATATGGGGATTCCATGACAGTTTTTCATTTATTATAACACCTACGTATTTTGCGTTTTTAGTCTGTGTTACTGGTGTACCATGAATAAGATAAGTGGAATTAATTTGTTTTAGTTTTTTTGTTACTCTTAATAACTGCCATTTTTTCTGGGTGGAAAAACATGCTCCAATTTGTTTCCCATTTCTGTAATTCATCTAATTCTCTTTGTAAAATTTCTGTATCTTGTGTTGTTTTTATTGTTCTATATATTATGCAATCGTCTGCGAATAATGTGACTTTTGTCAGCAAGACGTCTGGTAGCAGGACTGCTTTGTTCACAACAACAACGATAACAAAGCAAAAGCAAGTCACTCGGATAAATTTGACCATTCTGGTGTAAGAAAGACGAGAAGAATCGCATCGAGGAAGACGTTTTGAAATATCTTCTTTAAAAGAAAGATTTCAATGGTTCTTGTTGCAGAAGGCTATCGCTAATACAGTATGAACGATTCTGCTAAGAAGATGAAACGACTCCTTTAATTTAATATTTTACTTCTAAAACATTAATATTAACGTCGTTTTACTTGATTATATGGATTTATAACTGCAGTGCAAATACAATTTTTTGTGTCCTGTTTTTTTTTCTTTTGGTCAAACTGTTACGCCCCTTCCTCTCTACGGAGTTCAAGTCACAGTTTGAGAAACGCTGGTCTAAAACAATATGTTGATCTTTGCGATGCTTTTTGCTGTGCAAACAGCTCCTTTACTTCCTGGAACACTGCAAAAAAGGTTCTAATAGAAAGTCTAGGTTTTAGTTGTTGTTTTTTTTCAATTTATTCTAAACTCAAAAAATCGATGGCTGTCTGGTCGCGAGGTATGCGCTCTGGTCCCAGGTTCAAACCCTGCCAATAAAGAAGTGTTATAATATAGATTTAGAATCATAAAGATGTGCTGCTCTTCATAGTTTTTGTTTTATTTATGGGTATACAAACTGACTGTACTGACCATCTAGTTGGTCTAGTTATTAAATTAGTATATGCAGTATACCAAATTGAAGTGCCCCTTCTTTCCTAGTACCATTAGAGCATGGAATAGGTTGCCTGAATGATAATGGCTAAATCAGTAACGTCTATGTTTTTTACGATAAATTTATCATATCTTATAGATTAGAGAAGATAGGATAAAGAGAAGATAATTACGTCCTACGCATTTCATGTGTCAACCTAGTCATGAATATTAATCAGCGACTTAAAACTAAGTCATTGTTGTTGTTTTTCTGGCTGATTCAGGAACTTTGTTGTATACTTAAGTTATCTTTATACCTGCCTTTTCTTTTTAGATTGTAGGAGGAAGCTCAGTAGTTAGTGGAGTTGTTGGGGTACTTAAAAACAAAATGAACCTGTTAACAAGTAGGACGGGTTTAGCTGCTGTAGTGGGGCTACCTTTAGCTACTGGTCTGGAGTTCCTGGGCAAAGGCAAAGGAACTGCGTTACCAACGTTACACGACAAGGCGGAGAAACATAAGAATTCAGCTGCTGGGTGGCAACGTTTGGCAAGACTGACACAGTCCTACAGGTTGGTGTGACACTCTTCATAGGTCACGTTCTTAATTGCATCGTGAACTAATTACATGTGTCATTATTCTGTAAATGTGATCAACATATGTCTTGTGTAAGAACATGTTTTTGACCCAGAACCTATAGAGCTGTGTGTGTATGTGTGTCCGTAAGCATTCTTTAATGTAAACTTAAGCGTTGCTGTTAGCTCTAAAGTTGTCCTGATTAATCATAGTGTGCATGTAGGTCAGTGCAAGCCTTACAAATTGCGGGGTCCATTTTAATGAATGCTCGCGAGTCCCTTCCCCTACATTTCAAAAAATAATATCCACTTTTACTATTAATGAAAGCATTATATCAACATTTAGTATAAAACATAAATAGGAAGTATTAAATGCAACTGGCGCTAGTGGTTTAATTAAGGCTGCATGAATCGTACGATACGCTAAATATGTTAACACTTTAAGTCCTACACCTTTTATAGCCTGTGTCAAGAGCCATGCCTGATAGGATACGCTAAATGTAAATTGCGTGGCACCGGCCATGCGCGGGGCCCAATTTGGAGCAATCGGTAAAATCTGCCTGAGGCCGGCCCTGCATGTAGTTTTCACAAGAATCTCTTATATTTCATTCAATATTGTCTCTCTTATTGCCTGGTGCACCCTCATTCCGGTCTTCCCTCCATTCTACACCCCACACCCTATCACTATCCTCTCACTGACTCTCTCTCTCTCTCTCTCTCTCTCTCTCTCTCTCTGACAGTGGCACACAGGAAGGGGGTGAAACTTCAACAGATTACTGTTACATGATGTCAGGGAGAGGTATGGTGAGAATGAATGTTAGTTTGATATTTTGGTATGATTGTTGTATCCCCTTGTTACGAATGCGAAGTGTTGCACGTGTTGTGAACTGAATGATTAAGTCTTCGTTGAATGTGCGAGAGAATGTGTTAGATAGTAAGGTCTTGCTCCCGGTCCAGGAAGGTTGGACGTTTACTTCCTGGACTGGTATTTATGCATTTATATATTTATAAGTTGATGGACTGGTGTTTTGTGTATTTCATAAGAGTGATATAATTGTGTGTTTTATTAAGTATTAAAGTATTATCGATATTCGTGAATATAAGGAGTTAGAGTTGATGTATATTAAATGTTCGTATTTGAGTTAAGCAAGTATTAAATTATAATTGAGTAACCAAGAAAGTACCAAGCAAGTATTATTTAATATTCAAGAAACCCCTAGTGAGCCAAGTTAAGTAACACAACAAGACAAGAGACAAGAGCAGCAGCTTTATATATATATATATATATATATATATATATAATTAAGAACCCTGACACATGAAAAATATGAAAAGTTATGCACGCTGGCTACTCATTCGTTGCTCAAGATTTCATTATTATTTGTTAACATGTTATACATCATTTTATAGACAATTTTTTCATTCGTTGCTCAAGATTTAATTATTATTTGTTAACATGTTATACATCATTTTATAGACAACTTCGATATTGTAATATCCTAAAAATTAGGGCCTATATATTCTAGAACTCGCTTTATTTGAAAAGTCTTGGAGCAAAGGTTTTTTTTTATACCTTATGTAATTCAATTTGTAGCCATTAAACTACATATGGATATAGTCACATATACAGAGTTATAACTGCTAGAGCTGTATCTACAAGTACAAAAAACAAAATTAATGTAAATACTATGTGTCTGTTGCATCTACTTTTTCTTCTATTTTTTAAGGATCTTAATGGACGACCCACGTTATGACGCTGTACAGTACGCCCAGTGGTACAAGGAACTCGTGGACACGCAGCAATCAATCGCTACCATCGTGGAAGTGCCTGACTCGATCGTGGAACTATTTGACGACCCCGTCGAGGTGATTAAACCACTCAGGAAAAATAAACGGCTCTTTCAGCGCTATATGAAACTGCAGGACAACAAGGACGAGGCTCATGAAGGAGGCGACGCATGAACCAGTTGGACTGATATCTTCCATAAATGAATAATTAAAAGCCATGTTTTTTTTTTCTGAAATGATTCAGTAATTGTTGAAGTTGAAGACAATGTTTTATTTTATTTTCAAATGTGTTCGTCTCCGTAGCTCTCGTAGGGGCACATAACGTTTTTTGTTTTTGATTTAGTAAAATCTTGAAACAAGAAAATCGGTCTCTTTGTATTCTATACCGCGTCTGTGTCTTTCTGAGTATTTTATTACGTTTTGGTTTTGTATTTGGCTCAGTGCTTTATGTATAATTGCTACTTTACTTTTAAGTCTTCTATCCTGAAAGGTTTCTAAATTGAGTGATGTTACTAAAGGTGTTACTCTGGTGACCTAGTCAAATGCGAATATTCGTTTGTTACCAATCTCACTGCTCTATTTTGTGTCTTCCAGTTTCCCAATAATCGCTATGATCCTATCACTTATCTAGACCAGTTGGGAACATGGTGGGGGTGGGGAAAGGATAGAAGAAACAAAAGAATATATAGGGTGGGGGGGAGGGATGTTATCGTATTTTTTAAAAAGCATTTACAACAAAAAATACATTAAAAAACAACAACTTATATTAAAGTGTAATTGTATCAATTAGTTTGGATCCGTCATGTATGTATATTAAACCTTGACAGACGTAATAAATCTGTGCGATTAGAATATTTTTTACCAATTGTTTTTGTTCAGCTTTTAGCTTTCTCAATGCGCTTTGATCCTATCACTTGTTAGGACCATTTGCGAAAGGGGGAGGGAAGAAGGGGGTATCTCATTGCATGTTTACATGATCGTTTTTTTTTTTTAAAGCAAAAAAAAAAAAAAAGTTCACTCAGGGCTTAGTACTCAAGGGGACTAATTCATCTGTCAAGTACAATTTCTTTCCCTTGTTCAAGATGCCAAACAAATTAACTAATAACCAATAGATACTCAACTAATTGGTTAATGTTTTATGTGGGAGACTTCCAGTTCGGCATAGGAATTCCTTGTTTGAGATCTCTGTAGCTGACTCCTAAAATCCGTCTTAGCCATTTTTGTTGAGCTATATTTAGTCTTTTGTCAATTGTCTTTTCTCCATGTCTCGCATGCATGCGTGGCTGTTGGGATGAGTATTGTGTTAAGTAGGTGTCTTTTTATCTCAAGCCAAATAGCTTGCCTTGTCCGAGTAGGTCGCTTTCTTTGGAAAATGCTCCCTGCCTTTTCTATTCAGCACGCTAAGTCATGGTTGGTGTCTCCATCATTTGTTATGATGCTGCCAAGGTAAGTAAACATGTCCAACTCCTCAAGCTTTGACTCGCCAAGTCTGACGGTGGCACCCTTTGCCTTATATCCCACACGCCAAATTTTAGTCTTATCCAAGTTTATGCGGAGGCCAAGTTTGGGTGCCTCTCTATCTAGGCTCTCCGTCATTTCTTGTATGCATTTATTTGTAGCCCCGAGTAGTGCAACGTCATCGGCGAAGTCTGTCATTCGGTTTTGTTCACGCTATGAAATACCAAAGGCAGTCTGGTTCATTGCTCTCCTCATTATGTAGTCGATGGCTAGGAGGAAAAGGAAGGGAGATAAGATGCACCCGTCTCACACCTGTCTCGATGCTTAAAAACTCTGTTGGTTCGTCCCGAGACATGACGTTAAACTGCGCTCCTCTTTCCTTAGCACTTTTGGAGCTCAAAAGTGCCCTACTTCTTTTCTATCATTGTGTCTGCCTCCTCTTTTCCTAAGTCTGCCTTCATTGATCATCACACTGTCTCCTTAACTTTAAATTCTCACTACGTCCTAGACCAGTCCGTTTGCCGTGGACTGCGACGGGTAAGGGGGGATAAAGAGATCCTGGTGTTTGAGTGGTGGCTATCTGAGGATAAACCACAACAACACAATACTTTGGCTCCAAGTTCCCCTAGACCTGAGACCCAGATGGCCCGCTCTGGGTCAACCGGCTGGTCATGCCGAGCTACCAGCATAGGTCGTCGACCCATGCTGGAGGGCGGTGGCTGGAGGGTCAATCAGGGAGCTGCTGTATCGGACACATGTCCGATGTAGCAGCTGACTGAGTATAGCACCTGTGTAGCCCTGGCGGGCTCATTCTGGACATCCGAATGGCCCGTCCCCTTGTTGGACTCGATGGCGGGTGGGGAGCACAGGTGCCGAATTAACCAAAATATATATGGACAAAAAAACACACACAAAACTACTTGCCCCAGACCTATGTCTGGGCAAGAAACGACGAATTGACGATAAAAAAGAGGAGGTCCCAAAAAGCTGTGCCACCTGGCCATCATTTCTCGTGGTTAGATGCACAGAGGAGGGAAAAAGCCTGACCAAGTTGAGCCCTTTTATTATCTATAAGGGACTCAAGTCAGTAGTGGGAGAGCCCAAGAGTGTGTCTAAGCTACACAAAACAATGGAACTCCTTGTAGAAGTAGACAGCAAGACACACTCTGATGGGCTTTTAAGATGCAGAAGACTCTGTGATCTCCAAGTGGAAGTCATGCCACACAAGAGTCTGAACACCAGCAGAGGTGTAATCAGCTCTAGGGACCTACTGGAATGTTCAGAGAAGGAAATAGTGGAGGGCATTGAAGGAGTCACCCATGCCCGGCGCATTACCAGGCGCAGGGAGGGTGAGGAGGTCAAAACCGCCACTATTATCCTCACATTCGGAACTAGGACACCGCCAGAGTATGTGAAGGCAGGATACCTACGAGTTCCAGTGAGGCCCTACATACCTAACCCCATGAGGTGCTTTAAGTGCCAGGGTTATGGACACGGCGCGGCAGTCTGTAAGAGGAACACTGTGTGTGCCAGATGTGCTGGAGAGGGTCATGAGGACAAGGGCTGCACAGCCCAGTTCAAATGCCCAAACTGTCAAGCTGGCCACTCAGCCTACTCCAAGGACTGCCCTGTGTGGAAACAGGAGGTTGCCGTGCAGGAGTACAAGGCAAGAAACGGATGTACCTTTAGCCAGGCGAAATCGGCTGTACTGGCCCTACCCAAGGGCCAATTCGGCTTGACAAAGACCTACGCCCAGGCTGTTGCTAAGAAAGGAAGATCCATAGCCACACAGACGGACACATTGACCCCACCACCCCCTCCTCCTCCCCCAACTCAGAAGAAAACACCGCCAAAGAACACACCTCTGAAGAAACAAGAAAGCCCTGTTGTCATGCTAAAGAACAGGTTCTCTGTGCTCGCTGATGAGAGCATGGAGACTGAGCAGCATGTCAAAACCAATACTCCGGGAGAACCCGGAGACATCATGTCTGACACAGGTTCTCCTCAGAGAACCCAGCCAGACACCCCAACCTCTACTGAGTTAGAGGTTGACCAACTCCCTAAGGGGAGAAATCAAAGCGGAGAGGATGCCCGAGGTGAGAGAGGAGGAAATAACCTCCGCTCTAACCAGAGGGATCTCCCCTCTCCAGAGAGAAAGACTTCCCCCAAAAGGGGGTTGTCCTCCTCTCCATCCAAACCCAAGAATAAAAATACCAAGGTCACTGGAATAAAGGGAAACCCCTCCGGGAGCCTCCCAAGGTCAAATAGCTCCAAGTAGGTCATCTAGAATAAGCCATGGATTCCAGAATTGTACAGTGGAATTGTAGAGGCCTCAAGGCCAATTATGAGGAAATGCAGCTACTGATGGACTCTGAGACTCCTGTAGCTGTCTGCTTACAGGAAACATTTCTAAAAGATTGCATCAGCTTCCGAAGCTACCGTGCTTACACCAAGAATGTTGAGGATGCAGAGAGAGCATCAGGTGGAGTCTGTATCCTTGTGAAGGATAGCATCCCCCATGAGAGGGTAGAACTACAGACCACACTACAGGCCGTAGCAGCTAGGATAACCCTTCACAAGGTTATCACTTGCTGCAGCCTGTATCTACCACCAGGCGCTCCATTAAACCGAACAGACATGGAGGACCTATTGAAACAACTCCCCCGGCCTTATTTAATCCTTGGGGATTTCAATGCCCATAACACCATGTGGGGATCCAACAATACCGACACAAGAGGTCGTATGCTGGAGGATATCTTCCTCCAACATGATTTATGCATACTTAATGATGCATCACCGACCTACTTGCACCCAGGAACTGGATCATTCACATGCATTGACCTCACCGTATGCGTCCCCGGACTTCTGGACGATTTTAAATGGTCAGTTAGCAATGATCTACGGGGAAGTGATCACTTCCCAATCATCATTACTAACAATCTCCCTTCATTGGGACGACCTCAGCGGTGGAAACTGAATAAGGCCGATTGGGAACAATTCCAAAAAAGATGCTCTGAGGATATCACAGAAAATATCCTCCATGAACAGAACCCAGCTGATACCTTTGCTAGCAAGCTACTAAGTATAGCCAGGAAAGTTGTACCCCTAACCTCTGCAAATCCAAAACGGCCTAGCAAACCATGGTTTGATACAGCTTGCAAAAGTGCTATTGGTGATAGGAAAAAACGACTGGCTGCATTTATAAAGAATCCTTCCCAGGAAAACCTAAAGCTATTCAGTATAGCTAGAGCAAAGGCTAGACAAACCATACGGTCAGCCAAAAGGAATTCCTGGAGAAGTTTTGTCGGCAGTCTGGATGCCAAAACTTCTGCTAGAGCGGTTTGGAAGGCAGTAAGGCGAATCAAAGGGAAAGAATCAAATGCAATAGGGCATTTGAAAAACCAAGGACGAACTGTCACGTCCCCCAGAGAAATAGCTGACTGCCTTGCATCCTCAATAGCAGAAAAATCATCCACTGCACACTACACGCCAGAGTTCCAAAAAGTCAAAACCAGGGAGGAAAGACACCCCATTGATTTCAGGTCAGAGAACAATGAAGACTACAACAAACCGTTCTCGCTTGAGGAACTGAGGGAATCGCTGGACAAGTCACATGACACAGCGCCTGGAGAAGACGAAATCCATTACCAGTTCCTCAAGCACCTTCCCGAACCCTCATTGGCAGTCCTGCTAGGGGTCTATAACTGTGTGTGGCAAACAGGCGCTTTCCCAAACAGCTGGAGGAAAGCCACAGTTATACCGATACCTAAACCGGGAAGAGACGGCTCTGACCCAGCTAACTATCGACCAATAGCACTAACAAGCTGCATCTGCAAAACCATGGAAAGAATGATTAACAGTAGGCTGGTCTGGTACCTGGAAAGGAATAAAGTGATCTCAAACTACCAGTGCGGATTCCGGCAGGGGCGGACAACAACTGACCACCTGGTAAGGCTGGAAGCTTATATTAGAAATGCATTACTCAGAAGAGAACATCTAGTAGCTGTATTCTTCGATATAGAAAAGGCCTATGACACAACCTGGAAACATGGCATTCTACGTGACCTGGCGCTTATGGGGCTTAAGGGACACCTCCCCCGTTTTGTGGAGGAATTCCTGAAAGATCGAAAATTTCAGGTCCGAGTGGGCAACTCCGCTTCTGACACTCATGACCAGGAAATGGGTGTACCCCAGGGCAGCATTCTGTCAGTCACCCTGTTCAACATTAAAATAAATAGCATCATAAATGCGCTGTCCCCTGGCATAGAGTGCTCTTTGTATGTTGACGACTTTGTCATTCTTACTTATGGGAAAAACATGAACACCTTAGAAAGGAAATTACAGTTATGTTTAAACAAAATTCAGGGTTGGGCAAACTATAATGGTTTCAAATTCTCTGACTCCAAAACAGTTAGTATGCATTTTTGTAATCTAAGGGGGCTCCACCCAGACCCTGAACTATTTATACACAAAAAGAAGATCCCTGTCGTGAAAACTACAAAATTTTTAGGCCTCACCTTAGATTCCAAATTTAATTTTCTCCCCCACATTAAGGAACTTAAGAAGAAATGCCAAAAGTCATTAAACATACTAAGAGTACTCAGCCATACGGACTGGGGAGCTGACAGAGATACCTTGCTGCTGCTCTATCGGAGTCTAATTCGATCCAAGCTAGACTACGGATCCATAATATATGGAGCAGCAAGGAAGTCGTACCTAAAAATACTGGAACCAATACAAAATGCTGCCCTGCGTCTCTGTCTCGGCGCGTTTCGTACATCACCTATCCCAAGTCTCCATGTGGAGGCTGGAGAACTCCCCATGGATATAAGAATGAAAAAGCTTGCAATGCAGTATATAGTCAAGCTAAAATCCAACCCCACGAACCCTGCTTTTGACTCCATATTTAACCCCACAGAGGTAGAATTATACAATCGAAGGCCTAACGTCATACAGCCGTTGGGCCTTCGAATGAGAGAACCCATCCAAAATTTAACCCCACCCATTGACCAAATCTCTAAAATAGAAACCCCTCAGAATCCTCCTTGGCTAATGAATAAACCTAAATTAAATTTATCCCTCCTTAATTTCAAAAAAGAAAATACAGACCCAGGCATACTACAAGTCCACTTTAGGGAACTGCAGGAGAGCTACGGAGATTGTGGCACCATCTACACAGACGGATCCAAAATGGAGGGAAAGGTCGGGTGTGCCTGCTCCTTTCGGAACAAAACAA
Organism: Biomphalaria glabrata; assembly: GCF_947242115.1. Lineage (NCBI taxonomy): Eukaryota > Metazoa > Mollusca > Gastropoda > Planorbidae > Biomphalaria > Biomphalaria glabrata. The sequence goes on along the minus strand of NC_074714.1, from coordinate 16,286,611 downwards.
TCTCCCGTAGACTCCCCGATGGCTGCTCCATCTTTACGGCCGAATTGCACGCAATATTGCTTGCACTTATGGCCGTAAAAGCATCAGAAAGGAGTAAATTTATAATCTGCTCCGACTCCAAATCTGCATTGCAAGCTTTGGGGCGGATGAAGACTGACATCCCATTGGTACATAAGAGCCTGAAGCTGTTGGACCTAATAACAGCCGACCGTAGGGATGTCACCTTCATCTGGGTCCCCTCCCATGTTGGCATTGAGGGAAACGAAGCCGCAGACAGAGAAGCAAAGAGAGCCCTAAATCATGCGGTGTCAGGAACCCAAATTCCCTACTCGGACCTGAGACAAAGTATTGCCTCTGCCACCTATCGAGAGTGGCAGAACCGATGGGAGGCTGAGACTCACAGTAAACTCAGGCAGATTGTGGCGGATGTCAGGTGGCGGCCCACATCTAAGGGTCTGACAAGGCGTGGTAGCACAACCATGTCCAGACTTAGGATTGGCCACACCTACATCACGCACTCTTTTGTACTGAAGAGAGAGGAGCCCCCACTTTGCGAGTACTGTGACTCTCGCCTCACCGTGGAACATATCCTCGTTGATTGCCCCAGATACCAGAATGTCAGGGCGAAACATTTTAGAGCCACTAATCTAAAAACACTATTTAATAATGTCGACCCTGGGAAGGTACTGGGCTTTATTCGGGAAGTGGGGCTATCTACGAAGATCTGATTTCTGAATTTGTGAACATGCACTATTTACATTAGATTTTTACCAAATATTTAAATTTTTACTACCTTCACTATTTTAACTGTGAATAGACCTTAATTTTAATTTTATGACTGTATAGAATCTGGCCCTTGTTGTTTAGAGAGAGAGTAGTCCTTGGGGGACTGCAGGCACGACATGGCCTAAATTGTGCCGATGTGCCTCAAATCAACAACAACAAATCAACAACAAAAACTCTGTTGGTCCTTCTTCTGTTTTAATGCAGTAACTAGACTGACTGTATAGGTGTCGTAGGATCTGGACGAATTTTTTGGGATGCCGTATTCTCTAACTAATTTCCATGGATGGCTTACAAGGATAAAATTAAATCATGGTGCCAGATTAAAGTAACCGTGGCTCTCGTGACCCCAGCCCATTCACTGGGCCTTAACACATCCAGTAGTAAAATTTCACTAGAACTAATATACTGCAAAGGACTATGACAATAGGCTTTTAATTGATTTTCAATAAATTTAAAAATACAGAATGGCTGCCCGATGGTCTCTGGTTCATACACTACCCTCTGCTATCCCCCGTCGTCCTGCGGGAGGTTTGGACTTGGAAGTAAATTGGACTAGAAAGTAGATTATCTTCAACTCTGAAGGAACATCCGAAACATGTCAAACATTTTAGAAACACTTATTTTTTTTACATAATAAAGGAACTATTAATGTCTTTTCAAATTTATAGGTTAATCTTGTGCACTTTAAAGCATCGCAGAATCAATTTTTCTAAAATTAAGTTGTCAACATCGAAGTTCACTTAGCGTCCTTGACATTGTCTAGTTTAGCGCGAAAATCTTTGATAACATAAGGATGTTGCTGCTTGTTCTTCATTGAATGTTTTTGTTTTGTGCATTTCTTATCGACTTTTTAAATATCAATTATTAAAATATTTTCCTTTCTGTCTAAATAACTTCCGTTTTATAACCACGCCGTGAAGACTATAATGTAAGTAGATCTATAATGTAAGTAGATCTATAATCTACATCTATATTATACTATAAGCAATTCTATAAAAAAATATCTCCATCTTGGTAATTTTGAGTTTTGAAGTTTTAACACTCAACGCAGGAAATTGTTATAGAATAAGAGTACAAGACTATGTATCAGTTGGCAAATATTGACTCGTATTTTGGTTCTTATAATGCTACTGTCACGTTTCATAATAGTACATTTGTAAATATGTGTGTAGATCTATATTTTGGGTGTGTGTCCTTAGCCGCGCCTTTTTTTTTTTTTTTTGAGATATGGAACCTTTTTGAAGCTCTTTTATAAGTCCAGATATTATATGTTAGTGCTAAATATTTCTTGGGGGAATTTAAGTTATAATCCGGCCCCGATCAATATCCACATATTTAACACAAATACCTATTCCCCCCCCCCCCCCAATGGACCTTAATCTAACTGTTAAAATGCAGATTTTAACCTATTTCTAGCAATAGTTTTATCTTGACTGAAAGCTCCACTGATGTCGAGGACCAACAGCGCCGACAAAACTATAAAACCAGCGACAATAAGAAGACGTAGAAGACTAACGTAGAAAATGAAAGCATTTCAGAAAACCCCAAAATCAAAACTGAAGTATGAATCTCTCTCTCTCTCTCTCTCTCCTTCTCTCTCTCTCTCTCTCTGTTTTTAAAATTGTTTACGTGAGTGATGGGCAAACCTTTTTAGGGGTGGGCCTAAAACGTATAAGAAAAGTCCAAGGCACATTATAAGTGGTCGAGTCCTAGATCGGCAATTGATTTCATTGATTGAGACCCCATCTCTGACATCCTCATCAGACTCCATTTGATTTCTTTGATTGAGACCCCATCTCTGACATCCTCATCAGACTCCATTTGATTTCTTTGATTGAGACCCCATCTCTGACATCCTCATCAGACTCCATTTGATTTCTTTGATTGAGACCCCATCTCTGACATCCTCATCAGACTCCATTTGATTTCTTTGATTGAGACCCCATCTCTGACATCCTCATCAGACTCCATTTGATTTCTTTGATTGAGACCCCATCTCTGACATCCTCATCAGACTCCATTTGATTTCTTTGATTGAGACCCCCATCTCTGACATCTTCATCAGGCTCCATTTGAGTGAGGGCTTGAGGGGCTCAAATCCTCTTTTGCAAAAGCCCTAGACAGAAGCCCTGCTGCTTTGCATAGTTCATAAATGTCACCAATAACTGGAATAAGTTCATCCTCATGCTCTCGGGGTGTTCCGCCACCGTGGAGTCTAGTGAAGGGTCAAGCCATTGAAATCTGCGGGCTCCAAACTGATGGTTTCAAAAAGGGTCTCCTGCCTCACTCCACTTTCGTGGATTAAATCAGATATCTGTAAATGACTCCTTTTAAACACATTGATATTAGATTGAATGCTCTAAAAATGAAACTAGGAAGCTGTGAGTGTTTGGCTAATAGTTCATCACAGTGTGGTGCAAATTGCACACAGCTTTTTCTAAGTTCATTATGAAAGACATTCTGATCCCAAATATATGAGGATGCAAGCATTGCACAAATGCTATGAATATGAGATAAATACATTTGGAAAACAGTATGAAGACAAACACTTTCACAACTCTTACATTTCGGAACTTTGAAAAATAATTATTTGACATTTAATGGCATGCGGGAAATAACGAAATCTTTTTTTCAATTCGCCATCAAGTTGCGACACGTTACCTTCTGCCTTCGATGTGTATTCCTTCTCTTTAGTTTGCCAATACTGGTTCTATACTATAATTATTTGTGATGGCTAACTGCTTTATTAGAAATATCAACGTTTTGAAAAAGGTTTTGCTGGCCTAATTATTCTTTTCGGAGTTCCTCAGCTTTTTATTTATTTTCTTTTGTCTTCGATCATGGATGTTAAAAGAGTGTTATTTTATTTAAAAGTAAACATCTTTTTTTAAAGTAACGTCTGTATTTTATAAGAAAAGATAATCGAAATGTTCAACTGCATTAAAGCCCTTACAAACGTGCACGGTTTAATTACACATGAGACACACTGGTTTGTCTTCAAAGTTTGTTTCAAATGTAAAATGTTTGACATGTTTCGGATGTTCCTTCAGAGTTGAAGACAATTACTTCCTAGTCCAAACCTCCCGCAGGACGACGGGGGATGGGAGCGGGCAGGGTTTGAACCCTGGACCATTGATAAATCTGAACGACAGTCCAGCGCGCAAACCGCACGACCAGGCAGAAATACTACTATGTGAATGGACCTCATTGACCAATCGTAAACAAACAACATTTAGTCACGTGATAATATTGATAAAACATCGAGAAAAAAAACTGTCACGTGATAGCCATTGTGTATTAAAAATTAGATCGTAATTTGTTAGAGTTAGATAATCACGTGGCTAAATGTTGTTTGTTTACGATTGGTGAATGAGGTCCAATGCACCCACGACATTCTGAAACAGCTCAACGCTTCTTGTTTGACGCTTTAGAATTGAAAATATTTTACTAATAATCTCAATAAATTAAAACAAAAAACTCTCGACAGTCGCTTATTTGAAGAACGTCAAACATTTACTGAAGTTTCCTGCGCTGTAGCGAATTTCAACTGTTGCAAACAGTGAGATGTGAATACTGTGAAACATAATGGGAAAAAAAATCACAATATTACTTCAATTCGTATTAAAACCTTGGATTCTTACATTGTAATCTAAAATTGTTATTTTTAATCATTATTACAAAATATGTGGTGGGCCGGATTAAGCCTTTCCGCGGGCCGGAGTTGGACCCGTGGGCCGTAGTTTGCCCATCACTGGTTTTAGGCTAACCAAAGTAAGAAATTTGAAGCTAACGTTTTAAAAATAGTGTATGCATTAGCCAGTTGCTAGTAATAGGCTGCTGATACATGATATACTGATAATGTTAAGGGTGACTCCGTCGAAGACAGTGTCTTCACCAAAAGGAGCGTCTACACCAAAAGAAGCGCTCACACCAAATGAGTCTAAAACAAAAGAAGAAATCCTTAAGAGTTTCAATCAGCAGGCCTGGAAAGAGTATGACCAGCTGTACGCCGAGTTGCAGTTCTACAGTGAACGTGCCGCAATGATGCATCAATACGAAGCGTCCAGATTCGACAGACTAAGCTCTATCTTGGAAATTGCTGCTGAGGTAAATTGTTAGCTACTAAGGTATCGCCCCTTCCTCCCTTTCAGATTTTGCCTTTAAGGAGGCAGAGGATGTGAAGGTCAATCGTTTCTTCGGACGACGGTCAACAAGGGTTTCAGGTGACCACCTTTACATCCCAAAGTATGCCAGGTACACGTTGAAGTGGGATGGACTCTGGGACGCCATAAAACTCCAGAAGCTTAAAAATCTCAATCTTCATAGATCTTCGAATTCGAGACACTCTCAGTTCGGAAGCCGACCACTTTACCACTTGGCTAACATTTCTGAAGTGGGACGACGCCAGGAGAATGCTGAAGCTCGGAATGTTAAACTAGAAACGCTACACTTAATAACTATAAACAACGCCAACACTATAACGCCAGATTCAAGAATCCATTTATTTACACACCCTCACAGTACGAGGTTACACACAACACTCTGATATGAACTTTCTTACCAAGGGGAATAATTCTACATACTAATAACAAACACATACACATAAACACAATGTCAACATTAATTACAATTTCTTTTTTTTTTCTTTCTTTCATTTCTTCATTCATTCATTTCTTCCTGTCTTTCTCTTTTTCATTGTATTTTGAAGGCTAAGTAAAACTGAACATATAGGCTACATAAGAAAACAAAACTAGATGATAGGACCTCTGACTACCTCGAAATATAATTTTTAAAACGATAGCAAACTTTACAAGTGTCCTCTACAAGTGTCTTTGTCTACTGTATACAATTCAATCTTCTCAAACATCAAGGAGAATGTGTAGAGTGAGAATAAAGAAAAACAAAATGTCAACTTTAAAAAAGAAATGTAGCACTGTCTGGTATGTACAGAGTTGCCTTAGCATTACATTCAATAAAACGTGTACAGCAAAATTGTATGTATGCATAATGTAATAGTGTGGGCTAGGAATATCAATGGCATACAATAAGATGACATGATGTTAGACCTGCACATGTAAATGAATAGATTTAAGCACTATATGTCAAATGGTAAGAGGAGTATTCTGGAGAGAAATAACTTAATTGTAGTACGTCTTCTGACAGTGTGTGTGCATTCAAGAAATAGATCAAAATTTGAACAAAATGAAAACAAAAGAACAAGTATCAGAGAAACGTAAGCAAAGTACTAGTGTCAAGCGAAACTAAAACTAAAAACAAGTATCATAACAATGAGAGCAAAATAATACGGTGCATCATGTTGCACAATATACAAAAGATTGTTCATAAGAAACACCCAGTCTTCTTTATGTGCCCGTCTCAACTGATCAGCATTCTTATTTGGTGTTTGGTAATGCAGGGCCTTGGTCACTCATCACGGCGATTCGTGTACCTTTGTATCTGGTCAAACACTGGCTGTAAGTTGAAAACTACCTGTTAAACTGTGCACATAGAATGGAGTCAAATGGGTTGTCGACATAGGGTTGATAAGACTAGGAAAAGAATAAAATGTCCTGAGGATTGAAGGGGGTGGGGGTGAAACACTAGGTATGGAGCCATACATTCTAAGAATGTAGGGCTTAAAAGACGCTATGAACGAAGTCAATTGTTCTGAGGATGTTATGGTGGAAAGCTGCCGCACCAAAAGACTTGTACTGTCAGACGCCACCTTGTTTCTTCACTATTTCTGTATTCTCTGATGGTTACATTGATGTTAACAGTGACAAGTGTAGATAACATCTTTCTGTAGGCAGTAACCAGAAATACACATAATCTCATACGCCCAGGTTTCAAAAAACGTTCTTCCCACACAAAGAAGATTAAATGTAGTGGGGTAAAGAAATGTTGACAATGCTCTGCAGTCTGATCAATGTAGTGGGGTAACAAGACTTGGGGGTGGGGGGGAGAGGAACTGTTAACAATCTGCTCTGTTGCAGTGCTGTTTTCAAACTTGATGCACATTGTTTGAATGAAGAGTGACTGAAAGGCGATACGAAAAAGTAATGCCAGTTGTTAAGGAAAAGAATGTCTCTATACACAGCAAACTTGTGAGATTCACATTGTCTCAGACTAACACATAGTTGTTTCCTTCTGGTCGCTAAGATCAAAAGTCACTAAGTAAAAATATTCTGCCTAATATTTCGACACAGGTATGTTCACTTTGTTTTTCAGTCACAGGTACTGAAAGTAGTCTCCACACACACACACAGTCAGCTACAGTATGATTATAACTCGTTGAGCGTGACCTTGGAGTATTGTCCAAACTATATTTGCAGCTCTACTACACATGTGTAGCTTCAAAATTCGTGCACATTCTAGAAGCAGGTCAGCCTTGAATTTCTCCACCACTGTCAATCATAAAAAAATAATTCATCGCTCTACTGGAGCGTGCACTGCCCTCATAACCTCGTTGTAAAATCTTTCTCTCTGTGGTCTCCAGTAAACGGACAAGTTCCCTTTCGTCCTCTACAACTTTGAGCGTTTCTGTCAGATTCTCCCAGCTGTCTGGACATTAAGACAAAATATGTCTATATGACCGACAAGATATGCTTCTTAAAACATTTCCATCACGACCTAATGGGTTTAAACCTTTCTTTCTTGGTTGAGAGAACTGATCTCGAGCAATGTTTCTGACTTGACCTTCACTTCTAAAGTGACTTCCAACTTTATATAGTCTACTTCCATGATGTGCCACTTTCGGCTTGCTGGTAGATTTCAACAGCTCTTTATCTCGTCTTTCAAAGCTCTTGAAGTTCTCACGTCTGCTGTGGTTCAACTGTTGTTCACCTCGTCTTCCCAAACTGCTAAACGGTTCATGTTTCTTGCAGCCAGCCGCCCATAAAGCCTCCTCATTCTCAGACGAACACCTTGGCCCAAGTTTGATACAGGCATCGAACTTTTTCCCTTTACTATCTTCTCCTTTGAACTTTCTAAGAGATGCCCTTTGCTTCTTCATACAGCGTCTCCCAATTAGCAAAGTTCATACCTGTCAGAACTAGCATCTTCTCAATTTGCGTAATTCTTGCCTTTCTGAGCAGCTTGAAGGCCAGAATCTCAGGTAACATTTTCATTCGTTTCTGTTCTAATCTTCTATACTTTGTATCAAACTCTGAGATATAATCATGTATGGATTGATTTTCACTTTGCCTGAAGTTTTCAAAATCATCAAATTTATCAATACTGTCTGCCAGGTCGTCTTTAGCCAAGTTTTTGTCAAGAAATTTCAACAGATTCTCGTAACCTTCCTGACACTTGAGCTCCGACAGCTCTAATTGCTCAAATACCTTCTCTCTAATCCTTGACTCACTGCCTTGTGGTAATGAAAGGGCTACGACTATCGCTCTCTTCTCTTTCTTTAGCTCCGTGATTTCATTCCACGCTAGCAGTTCTTTCTTATATAATTCATAAGGCATATCTTTCAAAAAGGATGGAATCTCAATTCTTGTAGCCATTATCACTTTAAATAGGATCAACTAAGTAAATACGTTTACTTACTCGCTCTAGAAGGTCCGAAGTTAATTCAAAAATACAAAACCTTTTTTCTACGATACACTGCCGTAATTTGGATACGAAATCTGCGTATATATATTTCCATCCCGATTCTGTAGTAATAGGTTTTAGAAAAGATTTTAACAATTTCATGAATAAATATCGCCAACTATAATTAGCATTATAGACTACGAAATTGGCATGCCTTTCCTCCCTTCCCTATGTCACATAAATCTAGGGGGGGGGGGGGGGTAAGCAGAACGTACGGGATGACACCAATCCTGTTTCTCCATTCTTTATTAGGCCTATGTTAATATACTTTTGGAGATATATAATATGAAACAAACCAGTACTTCTGTGAACAAATAAATATTTTTTCCCACCATTGTTTTTTATTTGTCATCCTGCTCTGTGTGGAGAGAGTGTCGTGGTGTACAATTCTTATTAGGGCTGCATCCTCCTTTTATTTTCCTATGTAGAGCTTTGTCTTTTTTATAAGACATAGGAAGCAGGGCTTATCCTCCTTTCTACTCTTCTTTGCAGGGCTTATCTTTCTTTTTGTCCTCCTATGTAGGGTCTTGTCCTTCTTTCTGTGCTCCTTTGGGCCTGCAGCTGTCTCGTTACTCTATGGGTATAATCATTTCTTCTTGTATCTTCATTTTAATGTAAATCAACGAAGTAACCAAGCGACTTTTTTGTTATTTGAAATATGTTTAATTTGTAAGTAAAACCTTTAGACCGCATAGTTCTAGTAATCTAGTTCATTAATATGTTAATAAAAGTAATATCTTTAAGAAAAAAAGAAATCGATTTGTGTAAATGTGGGGGGGGGGGCGATCTCATAGAGCGTAAAGGCTGGGCAGAGAGTTTGAACACAAAAATATACACAAAGAAATTAAGTCATTTATGCTACACTGAGAGGGAACTGTTGCCAACTAAAAACTTTAAGCTACAAACAAAATAGGTTAGAAATCTAGCTCTGCAGTCCTAAAAGGTATCCTTTAAAAAAATGTTTAGCTGAAAATCGCCCCATAATAAAAAAAAAACAACAAATTTCTATAGTTAGGCCGACTATTAATAACAAGTCGTTATTTGCTCCTGTCCCAAGAGATTGCTAAGCCGTAGATTTCTGAAGTGCTTATACACATTTAAACTTTAGCTTTATTGCTTCATTCCTAGATTCTCGCCGTGGTTTCAGCGACTTGTCTAAGTGTGTACATGTTCTTTAAGGAAAAGCATCCAGACGGGGTGTTGAGTGACCGAACCGGTCTAGCCGGAGTCAGCGCCATGCTAACCGCCGGAGGCATGCAATTCATGGGAGAAGGTAAAGGATTAGGCCTGCCCACATTCCACAGCCGGGGCGAGAAACACAAGATCGCCAAAGCTGGATGGCAGCGTCTAGCCAGGCTGACACAGTCTTACAGGTAGGTTTCAACTCCTTTGAGTGAAAAAGAGACTGGTATGTATGGTGAGTTAGCTCAGTACGGAGACAGAGCAACTCTGCAACGAGATGCTGCTTTCTTTGTCCGTGTTATCAGAGAATAGTGTTCTCAACACGGTGCTTCAGTACGATGAGACTCACGCGGTTTCAACTCCAGCGTACAAAGCGTTTGTTAGTCCACTAGAGAAACCCAGTGGCCGACAACTAGAACTAGGCTTAACTATTTGCATAAGACTACAGCACATTAAAGAATTGCCCTGGGTGCTGCTTCATAAAAATAAGGACACACTTGGTTGCTTAAACATTTCACAATTACAAATCTTCTATCAACTCACTCACTCTGTCTGTCTAGTAAAAAGTTTGTACACATTATTTCTCCCACACACATTCTCGAATCAAGTTGAAACTTGGAACACTTATTTTCATTGGCATAGACAAGACATAAATCATTACAAAAAAAAACATTTGGTGAATTCATTACTGGTAATTAATTATTTTGTTTGATACTAAAAGGGAGAATTAATACTTCAGTATTCACAGATATGGCTAAATTTGTATGTTTTTTCCCCTTAGATGATTTTTAACGCTATTTCCCCCACATGAATTATTGGATCAAGTTGATACTTAAAGCACGAATCAATAAACAAATTCACCAATTAGTCTATAAATTGGATTTTCTATATTTTGCTTGTATCCGTTATTTGTTTTTTTTTTGCTTACTAAGAAGAAGTAGATCTACACTAAGCACAGTAGACCATTACACTGATGGAATTTGTTTTTAGAATGCAGTACTCAATTTGTTATTATTCTGAAAATGTAACACTAAACTTATTGAGATATTCAGAACATAACCCTCATTCTGAAGTTCAGTATGCAACACTAAGTAAAGAATAAAAGACTTCATTATATGGAAATGCAACACTTAATTATTTTAAAAGCTCATAAAGTAATACTAAACTTAATGAGAATTCCAGAATGTTGCATTAAACAAATTGAGAAAATTAGATAGTAACACTCATTTATACATAATACATTAATAATACATTAAACTAAAAATATAAGACTTAATTTTTATGGGAACTTTAAAATGTAACAACTACTTGGATCGCTCAGAATGTAACGCTAAACTTATTGAGAAGTTCAGAATGTAACACTAAACTTATTGGGAAGTCCAGAATGTAACGCTAAACTTATTGGGAAGTCCAGAATGTATCGCTAAACTTATTGGGAAGTCCAGAATGTAACGCTAAACTTATTGGGAAGTCCAGAATGTAACACTAAACTTATTGGGAAGTCCAGAATGTAACGCTAAACTTATTGGGAAGTCCAGAATGTAACACTAAACTTATTGGGAAGTCCAGAATGTAACGCTAAACTTATTGGGAAGTCCAGAATGTAAGGCTAAACTTATTGGGAAGTCCAGAATGTAACGCTAAACTTATTGGGAAGTCCAGAATGTAACACTAAACTTATTGGGAAGTCCAGAATGTAACGCTAAACTTATTGGGAAGTCCAGAATGTAACGCTAAACTTATTGGGAAGTCCAGAATGTAACACTAAACTTATTGGGAAGTCCAGAATGTAACGCTAAACTTATTGGGAAGTCCAGAATGTAACGCTAAACTTATTGGGAAGTCTAGAATGTAACGTTAAGCTTATTGGGAAGTCCAGAATGTAACGCTAAACTTATTGGGAAGTCTTTTAAAGGGAAACTGCGATGGTTTTGACAATTTTTGATATAATATGTGTTTTGATTTACAGATAATGAATATATTATTCTTTTTTTAAAATTTGCAATAATAACTTTGTAATTGATGTTTTTCTGACATATTTTTTTCTGCTTATCCAAAACGATCAGATTTTTACCGGGTTTCTATTTGACGTCACTCTAACCTATTAATTGAATCTATTTACTTATTGTATAACGGGAGACCATGCAGTAAAGTTTACATTCTCGTAAAAAAAAAATATATCTTAGTCTATGCAGTTAGATCTAGGATCTTGTAAGCAACGAAAAGAAAATGCGTGTTGAAAGTAGATTTACATGCTTGACTAACCACGGCAGTGTGTATTTTCTCGCCAGACCACTCAACACACACAATCACTATCGCTTGGTTGTCTTGTCATGACCGACTACACGTAGTCTAGACTAGCCTTACACTGACCAGCACTGGCGGATCCAGAACTTTGGAGTGGGGGGGGGCGATATTTTTCCAAACCCTAACCCTAACGCCCACTAAACCCTAACCCTATGCATAAACGTGCGTACAGCATATATATATATATATATATATATATATATATATATATATATATATATATATATATATATATATATATATATATATATATATATATATATATATATACATATTCGATATATGAGAATAAAATAAGACTGTTTCTCAATCTTCGGCGAAAAAAACAGAAAAAAAAACAGTCTTTCTCTTGCAAGCTTGGGGGTCTGGGAGAGCGCTGTAAGCTTCTTCATTGGGGTTCGGGGCGAAGCCCCGACGCCAAAAGCGTTTTCTTGCATTTTTCACGGCTGAAACGTCTTCTCCTGACATCTACAGCTCACTATTTATCAGTGGGGTTCGGGGCGAAGCCCCGACGCCAAAAGCGTTTTCTTGCATTTTTCACGGCTGAAACGCATTCTTCTGACATCTACAGCTCACTATTTATCAATGGGGTTCGGGGCGAAGCCCCGACGCCAAATGCGTTTTCTTGCATTTTTCACGGCTGAAACGCCTTCTCCTGACATCTACAGCTCACTATTTATCAATGGGGTTCGGGGCGAAGCCCCGACGCCAAAAGCGTTGTCTTGCATTTCTCACTGCAGAAACGCATTCTCCTGACATCTACAGCTTATTATTCATCAGTGAGGTTCGGGGCGAATCCTCGACGCTGGCATTCTTCACTGCAATAACGCATTCTCGTGCCCTACAGCTCATTATTCATTCTATTATAAAGTGCCTTTTGAATAATGAGAAAAATATTCTAATATGAATTTGTAGTCCCTTAATACATTGCAAATAAAACCGATTTGTTCTTTGAAAAGATTAGATACCCCAAATATTTAGATTAAGGTTTTGAGGATCGCCGCCGAAAAAAAAAATTCGATTAATAATATTCAATAAGAATCTAGCATACATTGTAAGTTATAGTCCTAAATTTATTTAACTAGAAAAATATGAGATAGAGTAAAGGTTGGAAAAAGTCGACTAGGAAAAGATTATCTGGCTTTTGAACTCATCTCAACTCTGTCTGTTATATTGAAAAATTTCGTTTGAATTATAACGTTTCCAAAGCAAAGTCTTTCTTAAAATAGTTACGATAACTTCATGTCAAATTACACAAACTCTGTCTGGAAAGGGCAAGGGAAATAAAATGAAAACGATTAATTCTCGCTCCTTTTTATAATTTCTGCTATTGATTGCATTTTGCATTAAAGAATAGGGGTTGGGCGACTCGATATAAGAATTTACTTTATAGCATATATAAATTATATTAGTGACAGATTTTTTTAATTTTGTAATTTCTTACTATAATACAAAAAGAAAAAGTATTGATTTGTCCGATGGGGGGAAGGGGATTGCATGTATCGCACTTCCACCTGTTTATATTATATAGATATTCGACTAATTTTGTTCACATACTATGATTTCTCCATAAAAGCCGGGCAACCCCCCCCCACACTCAAAGGGTTTAGATGGGAAGGGCGGTGGAGGTATTTTCTCTTTCCCTTCCAATCGGCCAACAGGTGAACGAAATTATATAAAGACCGGTTAAAATACCAATAACAAGTTTTAATCATATAGATATTTAATTGATTCTGTTAGCAAACTGTGATTTCTACAAATAAATAGGACCGCCCCCCCCACTCGAAAGTTTATGGTGGGTGGGGGGGGGGGGGGGGCGGATTGATGCCATCGCCCCCTCCCGACCCTACCAAATCGGCCAAAATACTAGAAGGGGGGGCGAAATAATCTAAAAATAGGTTGAAATATAAATAATTAGTATATATTATTAACATAAGTAATAAATTCGCATACAAATTGTGTGACTTCTATACTATAATTCGTCCGCCCCCCCCCCCCTTTGGGGATGGGGGGGATCGGCCGAGTGGGGGGGGGCGATCGCCCCTACCGCCCCCCCCCCCTGGATCCGCCAGTGCTGACCAGTTTGTTAGAATCAGTCAGACACACGATCTATTTACTTTTTAGGACAGGGAGGGGCTTAGATGAAAATGTTGCTTTCTTTTTTTTATCTCGTTGGTTATCCTAATGCTTTTAAATCTCTCTCTATATATAACTGTACCATAGCTCTGGACTAGGCCGTCACTAAGCCTAACAGCCTAACAGCTACTGTAAGAATGAAGCGATACGATTGGTTAAATGTAGTTTCTCTTTCAGTATTGTTAAGGGAAGTGACATATGACTAACCTAAAAAAAAATTATTAAATATAAAGGTTTCTAAGCATTTAAATACAAAATAGTAAAATGTTTACTATTACAACTTTTTACGGAGAATTTAAATATGTCAATAACTCAAATTTGAAAAACCATTGGAGTTTCCCTTTAACTGTTTGAACTATGTGACGGGTTGTGTTTCTACTTGGCTCTAGGATTCTTATGGACGACCCTCGCCAAGATGCTATTCAGTACGCTGCCTGGTTTAAAGAGCTGATCGACTACAAAGAACAGTTGTGCAAAATTGTGAGCATCCAGGATTCCGTTGTAGAGATGTTCGACGAACCGGAGGAAGTGATCAAACCAATGAGAAAAAATAAACTTCTTTTTCAACGCTACATGGATCTTCAGCAGGATTCTGGGAAGTTGGATTGAGAATTGTATCACTTGATTCAGTAGTATCTCGTTATTTTGTTTCGTTAACACTAAAGTAAAGGAATTAAAACACACACACACACACACACACACACACACACACACACACACACACACACACACATTTAGATTTATTTATAGAATGAAGAAAATAATACACTATTCATGACAGAAGCTTGTCATAATAGTATTGTAGTCATTGACCAGAAAGTGAATGTTATTTCTAAAATAAGTGTGTAGTATAACTGCTGGAAATAATAGTAATATTTAATAGCTGCTATTTTTTTAGGTTATAATTATAACTTTAAAAACTAAATAAACTTTCAAAAAAGTTTATATTTTTACTTTTGAAATTTGTTCATTAAAGATGTCTGATACCAGATATTGTTTCTTTTTTTTAGCTTTAATTTCGTTGCAGTTTTTATTACGTTTAAAACAAATTATTTGCTACTTTAGCTTTCTCTTCATTATTTCGTTTCAAGTTTCCATTTCAGTTTTAGTTTCAGGGTTATTTAGCTAAGTATAAAAAAAAACATATTTCCAAAGACGGGGATGTTGTTTACAAAAAAAGGTAGCTAGTTCAAGAAAAACATCAGCCAAGTTAAAGTATCACACAAGTGAAAACATCACACAAGTGAAAACATCACTCAAGTTAATACATCACACAAGTGAAAACAATTTTCAAAACACCACACAAGTGAAAACATCACACAAGTGAAAACATCACTCAAGTTAATACATCACACAAGTGAAAACAATTTTCAAAACATCACACATGTGAAAACATCACGCAAGTTAATACATCACACAAGTGAAAACAATTTTCAAAACATCACACATGTGAAAACATCACTCAAGTTAATACATCACACATGTGAAAACATGACTCAAGTTAATACATCCGTTTTTTAGTCCAGCTGACAGAAGGTCAACAAAACTGAGTCTCTAGCCATGGTGTACAGATATTAGGCTATAGCGTCATTTTACGTCTTCTGTTCACTGGCAGCAAACGAACGTCCTACAAATACAAGTGGAAAACTTAATACTGCGGCAAACAATTTTAGCGTCCTAGACGATGGGGCAGTATAGGCCTATATGGATCCTACTTGGAACTTGGTCACCTAAAATACTGCACACTTTTTTACTTATTGTCTTTCAATTCGAAGATTGTGATCAAATTATTGATTTTCGCACTAAAAGCTAATCAGTAAAAGTAATATGATATTTGTTTACATTTTGATTACTTAATATCTGCATTACGCTGAGAAGCGTGGTCGAGAGGCCAAGTGTGCTTGAACTTGGCTTGGCTACCTCGAGGTTCGACACCCGACTCGGGCAGAGTTGTGTTTACTGAGCGCCTAAAGGCAGCACGGAAAACCAACTCCTAGATCTCCCCTCCCTCCTCACTGGTCCACAAATGAGATTAGACCAAAA
This sequence comes from Biomphalaria glabrata, assembly GCF_947242115.1. Classification (NCBI taxonomy): domain Eukaryota; kingdom Metazoa; phylum Mollusca; class Gastropoda; family Planorbidae; genus Biomphalaria; species Biomphalaria glabrata. Next base: position 16,270,561 of record NC_074714.1, on the reverse strand, counting down.
GCGCTCTGAGCATGCTATAAGCATGAAAGTAGCGCTGTATAAAAGCTATAATAATTTACTCAGTAAAATTCTACAAGAGCGAAAACGACGAGAAAGCTATAAGAAGAAATATGGTGGCAATATAATGGAACCTAAAGATAAGATGAGCTAAGATCGATTTATTTATTTTTCTAAACAAATGGAAATTTACTTTGACTACTGGTGTCCACTTCAGCGTTACTGCTATGGTGACAACAATGTAGACGCCAACACCAACAACATACACAGAACAGAAACATAAACAAGAAATGCATTTAAAAAGTAACCAAATGTTTTAAAAAGACAATAACTCCATTATTAAATTATATATATATACAATGAAATAATAATACAAAAAATAATGAAAAAATTTTTGGTTCAATTCGGGGATCCCCATGACACCGTCAGCTGCTAGAAAGTATGCATTTTTTTATTCGGCAAGCGAGGAGGGTATATTTGCGCAATTATTTTGGTATGATGTGATGTTTTGGTATTATTGGTATGTTCATTATTCGGACCTCTAGATCTAACTTTAGACCTAAAGTTCTTATTTAGAGCTCTTAAGTTCTACTCTAGATATACTTCAAGATCTAGAATCTAGATGTAATCTATATTAGAATTACGTAAAAATATAAGCTACGCTTATAAACTTCGATAAAATTGAAGCTACTTTCACTGTGTCTGATAGTCGCATTTAGGGTAATACGGCTGATTACGCCATGTTGGTTCTAGACTTAGATATAGTCTCCAGCCAAAGGAATTGGAACGATTTTGAAATGATTGGACAAAATAAACTATGTTAGGTGCATTGCTTTGGGGATAGATATTACCAGTTTAAAAACTAACAAATAAAAACTGTTAGTAGCTACAAGTTCGAGCTTTAAAAAAATGATTCTGCATTGCTAAATAGTGCACAGAAAATGCATGTGATTGTTTTTTTTATAAAGAATGGAATTCTTCGCTTATCAATACCATATTCTGCTTCAGGTGTGGCACAAATATGTAGGTCGCAAATAAGCTGCGTAGTCATATGAAAGACTAACAGAACACAGCGGCTACGCCCGTTGATTTTTTCCTCAATTTATATTATTATGTTCGAAACACCCTCTTCTTTTTTTCTTCCACATTTTGAATTGTAATAAACGGGCCACATTTTAACGATCAACCTAACAACACTTTTTTAGTCCGTGAATTAGTAAATATGTTACAATGAACTTTTACGGCCCGCTCTCTGTAACATTCTCTCTCTCTCTCTCTCTCTCTTTCATTCTCACTCTCTCTTCCTCCCCCTCTCTCCCCCCCCCCCTCTCTCTGTCCACCTCTCTCTTTTTCGCTGTCTTGAATCCCCACCATTTCGCTTTGTTTTTTAAGCTGCGCTTCGTAATTTCTCCGACAGAGACTTATGACTTGATTTGGAAAGACCCGCTTTATAATGCGCCCCCGACCGTGACCCCGACACATGCACCCACTCATACTTTGTGCCCGTTAATTTTGTAGCCAGTTAACAACTTATGCGTTTCCTCCCCCCCCCCCCTCCTCGGTCAAAATAAAAAAGTTAGTCCTTCGTACACTCTATGACTTTTCTTTGGCATCTCACTTTATGCTTTCTAATTAGACTGCGGCCTTTTGTGTAAATACCGAAAATAAAAGTTTGATAGAAAGCTTGCGGTTTTTCTCAAATAGCTGTCCACAGGTTGCGAATCTTTCAAAAACATTTCTTAGTGAGCGTCTAGGAGGTAAAAGGAACCTGTGTACGAAATCTCATGCGGATTTGTACGACGGCTTAAGAGATCTCTTATCTTCTTATCTTATGAAATATAGACGTTATTTCAAAGATATTTATGTCCTACGCGTGTTCCTAGGTCAGTGGTATTTTACAAATATATAGTAGATTGTAATTATACCAAAGACATTATACTAGACTGGAAACCGGAAATAAATTCTTATTCGCGACTGATTGATTCACAGACCTATATATATATATTGATTTTTATGGAGGTAAACTCTTTTTTTCAGGCTCTAAGAGGAGTCGCCCCAATCAATCTTTTCTGTCTTAGAAAAGTAAGGATCTCTAGTTTTCAAAGTTTAGAAATAATACAAAATCATTTCTCAGATATTGACACAAATATACGAAACAAAGCCATTTCCTATTTGTTTCCATTGAGATAATGTTTCAAAAATCCTAGATCAAAATAATTCATGTTGATTTAAATCATCTTATGTACATTTAAATATATTGATTACCTAGATCTTTCTAGATTATGTATCTAAAAATTGCAAAATAATAATTATGAGACAAAAGTACTCTTATTTTTGATGTTCAATTACTAGATCTAGGTCTAAAAATTAAATTATATGTTACATAGGTTAGGGTTGAAAAAAAACAACTTGACTTCTTTTAACTACATTACAAAACTACGCCTTGATCCAACTTTCTAAAAAATTTCACGTCAATTTTTTTAGTTTTAAAAAATCTCCGGGTCCAGTCTAGTATAATATATAAGTCTATGAATCATACAAAATCTTCGGAATCGAAGACAGTGCCATTACACCGGATATACCAAAAAGTTTGCCATTTATGGTTTGGTCTCCATTTATGAAAATCTCTAATACTCTTTATTGGTAACTCAGCGGATTAAAGGCTATTTTGAATTTGTTTCTTTCGCTGGTTCAATTTTTACATTACAAAATTTAAAAATCAAGCTTTCCTTTCCGTATTGGAACTTTTTCTTTACGAGAACTTTGAAGTAAGCCAACAAATATACATTTTAGTTTTGATCCGCATTAATAGTAGACCATAAAAAACTGATGCTGAAACTTTAATATGAGTAGGTCACAGTGGGATCTCATTATATTTTAATTGAAACTTCAAATCTGATAATGAAACAGTTCTAGTTTGCTATAAATCCAGCTCTAGATCTAGACTAGATGTATTTATTTGAATTACTTCTCCAAATACAGCTAGGTTATTTATTTCTAAATCTCAGAAAAAAAATCAAAATTTTACATATTAAAACTTCTAATCTATAAATAAAACAGGCATACTGTACTTTGTTATAAATCCTGTTCTAGATCTAAATGTATATGAATAAATTTGCAACTATAACTAGGCTATTCATTTCTGTTAGATTTAGATCTGAGCCATTTTAAAGGCCATGACAAAGTCTGCCGTCTTAGCCAAAAGAAGAGCGAGTTGTGCCACCTTAGAAGAGTTTCAGGAACATGCATTGCAGGAGTTTGACCTACTTTTTGCTGAGATGGCTTTCCTGTGCGAAAGAGAAGTTGTGATGCATCACCATGAGGCCTCCAAGTATGACAGACTGGGAAGTCGCTTGGACTTAACTGCAAAGGTTCGCCCTGAACATTAAAAGTGTCTAACAATAGTGCTATGTTGGCCTTGATTGTCTTTAGGTGACATTCTCCTATCATGTCTTAGAAATGGGGCGGGGGGGGGGGGGAGAAGAGAGGTAGAGGTGAAAGAACCTTAAAAAAAACTGCAAGGGAATTAATTTACTACTAAACTTGTGACGTTATTCATTAAGAATCTATCTGTATATATATAGTTATCTTCGTCGCTCAAGAGTTTGGACGAGAAGAAGAAGTAATGGAAAGATTACTCTCTTATTTCAGCGGATAGTCACCCAACGAAAAAAAAAAACAAGAGAGGAGGGGGGGGGGGAGAGGGAGAACAAGTATTCACAAAATAGCAGGGCCGGACCGTTGTGACCAAGAAAGATCACTCTTTTTTTTATTTCTACCTCACGTAAAAAAAAATAAATGCCGTTTTCATTTATCGCGCCTAGCATTGGCGTTTTCCATCCCCCTTCGTCCTGCGGGAGGTTTGGACTAGGAAGTAAACTATCGTCAACTCTGAAGGAACTTTCGAAACATGTAAAATATTTTACAGGCAAACATTTTACAAACACTAAATAGCAGCGCCGGACTTTATCATTGTGACCAAGAAGTCATGGAAAGAGAACACGTAATCTACTATGTATATTTACAGGTCACTAAATAGCAGGGCCGGACTTAATAACTGTGGGGCCCTATGCGAAACGGTTTTCGCGGGGCCAGGTTTGGGTAGGGAAGCGGATAATAAGTGAAAATTAAGAGTTTGTATTAGAAAATAAATTCGTCTATGCATTTTATTCATTCTTTAATACGTACATAATTACTTTACGAGCCTTGCGTGTAGCGAAGTCATACAGTATATTATAATAATTTTGTTTCCTACATAGATCACGCTCAATAGCAAGAATTACCAAATGTTTCAATCTATCTTTGAGACTTGTTGACCTCAAGTAATTCTTCATTAGTTTGAGGCGCGGGAGAGGCTTCTTTCACCAGATTACACAATGACGGCTAATGCATAATGCCGTTTTTATTTATCTCGCGTAGGATTGGCGTTTTCCATATTGAATGACACCCCAAAATGACAATTTCTATCTCTATATATCGATCTATATATTTCGTATATTTTAAGGACTTTTTCGTATATTTTGCAATTTCGGGAGATTTCCAGGAGCTCTTGGTAAATTGACAGGAGGGCACGGGAAATCTGTTTTAAGTTATACAATGGTTTAATTTACTAATTTATACACCTTGAATTAGCGCGGGTTCTATGAAAGTGCGGGTCCTATGAAAGTGCGGGGCCCAGTGCGGTCACATAGGTTGCAGTGGCCTAAGGCCGCCCCCTCAAAATAGCGGCGTATGCTACGCCGTCGGTCGACTAGTAATAATTATATTTGTAGAAAGTTGTGACGTCGTTCAATCAAGAATGAGCTCATGAAGCAAGACCGGAAGTTTCTAATCTAGTTTTGTTTTCGAGGGTAGTAACGGGGACCCAGAAAGAAACGATACTGCTCCACTTAATCAACGAAAAACAACGCAGCTAGAGCAAGCTTTCATGGTGGAATGTTGGAATTGTACAAATGATACCATATTTAAATAAACTATTTTTGTTTATTCAATTACGATATAATTGGACTCACTATACACTGATAGCTACAAAGATATTCATAAACGTTTCTTTAAAAACAAACTACTCTAAGGGGCATCTAATGATATGTTTTCTATGCAAATTATGTTTAATTGTCCACATGCACAGAGAAAATTAGAAACTTTATTGCAGTTTATTGGTCTACACGTGACCGATTAGTGAACGTTGAAATACTATAGCTATGAAACGTTATAATAATTCTGACAGATTTGATTACTTTTATTAGTGTATCAACTGTTTCTGTCTGTCTGACTGGAAAAACAGTTTGAACACGTTATTTCTCCCACACCCATTCTTTGCGCGATTATTCATTGGTGAACACAATACATGAATAAATCAAAGCAATTGACCAATTATTTATTAATTACTGGTAATTCATTATTTTCTTAATTACAATCGAAATTAATCCTTCGGTATTCAGAGATATTTGCTGAATATTTGGGGGGTTTGTCCCCTCAGATAATTATATACTGGGTCGGTCTTAGGCCACTGCAACCTATGCGGTCGCAGTGGGCCCCGCGCTTTCATAGGCCCCGCTAATTCTAGGTGTAATCATTAAATTGCAAAATATATACGACAAATTGCTGGAAATCTCCTGAATTTATTAAAATCTCCTGAAAACTTATAAAAAGTTACTGAAAAATAGACAAAATTGTCATTACTGGGTGTCAATCATTGCGGAAAACGCCAATCCTACGCGCGATAAAAGAAAAAAGGCATTGCCAGCTTTCATGTAATAAAATGTAATAATAGGGCAAATTTTCACCTTAATCGGAAGTTGCAATACTTTATATGCCATAAGTTGCAAGGTTCGTAAAGTAAAGTTAATTTGATCGCAGTTTTGTACTTAGTAAAGAATGAATACAATTCAAAGTCGAATTTTTTTTTTTCAAATACAAAATCTTAATTTTCACTTATTATCCTTATTCCCACCCAGACTAGGCCCCGCGCAATCAGTTTCGCATAGGGCCCCGCAATTGTTAGGACCGGCCCTGATTATACACATTATTTCTCCCACAACCATTCTCGGATCAAGCTGAAACTTGAAATAATTATTTATCGTACCTAACGAAATATGAATCAATTAAAAATTTAACCATCATTATGCAAATATGAATTGCGTACACCAGTGATGCCCAAATCCGGCCCGCGACGTTGTTCCATCCGGCCCGCCGAAATGTCGTCATAAAGTGTAGACCCCAAACTCCAAAAAAAGATTAATTTTTCATCTACTTTAGAGCCCTCCATTTTTCTTTAGTTGATTGGCTCCAAGACCTTTAACATTAATGTGTTTGTGAAATGGGAATTTACCTTCGAGATGATCGGATCTTAACTTTTTGTGGAGCGTATAAGCCAACATTTTGATTTGTACATAAAGTGTGTGTGTTTTTGTTTAAATAGCAACATATAAACGCCACTATGACGGCATTCTTGGTTTGAGCAGCGAATAAAAAATTGTTAGACTACGTCTACAGATTGGAGAATCGATGGAAATATTTAGCAAAAAGAGACAAAAAAATGAGTCGTTGGTAAAGCTAGCTACAATGTTGCTCATATTTTAAGTACAGAAATTAAGCCGTTTTTTTTTTTGAGGCGTGAAAAAAAAGCCTTCATGTATCCAATTCCTCAATGTAAGAAGGCCTACTAGATCCACGGGTTTCTAATCAAATAGTTTCAAATTAAGGTACATTTCTTTTTTTTTTTTAATTTTTTATTTTTGTACCTTCTCGTTCATGTGGCCCACAAGACGAGTATCAGATATTAAAATGACCCGCAAGTCGAATTAGGTTGGGTGTCACTGGCATACACTATTAGGAAATGGAGGGAGGTGACTGGCTTTGCTGTCGCGGGCGCGTGGCACCTTCGGTACGCCACAGCTAACACTCACTCTGCTATTTAAATTTGATTTACAAAACCTTTAAGATTAGAAATATTTCTTTTTGATTTTTTTTTTTACATTTGCATTACGCTGCAAAATTCCTAGTAACAACCTTTTTTTTTAAAATCGAGCAAGACTTAGCTATGTTACACACCTTTATAAAAATGAAGTAGAGCTCATATAATATAAAAATATACAAGTGGTATAGAAACACTAGTAAAGACTTAGGCATGTCGCATAGCCACGTAACTTTGAGTGAAAATACAGGTCCAAATAACTCCATGGACAGGAAGATCAAGTTAGATGTTAACTGGTCGATTAGAGGCGTTGTGGCTGGGTCGGAGGTCCGTGATTCGAGTCATCGTCGGAGTGAATGTTTTCTTCCCTTCTAAATTGTGTACACTAGAGCTTCTTGTTTTTACAGTTCCTTGCTGGAGGAGCAATGCTTTGCTTTGCAGTCGGTGCATATAAGGTGAAATGGGATGTCATGCATCTGAATACTCCGTTCGGATTCGCTGCATTGAATGGACTCGTGCTAGCGGGACTTCTGGAATACTTAGGAAGAGGCAGTGGAATGTTCTGGTCAACAATGAGACAAAAGGCAGATAATCACAAGAAGGCATTGGTACAGTGGCAGCGCTTAGTTGAAGAGACACATTCTTATAGGTAAGAAGTACATTTTGTATTTGCTAGGGCATATTTTAAATCTAAAGGTACGCTTAGTTATTCATATTCACAAATACTAGAATTATACATTAAAAACTATACGCTTTCTTTATTCGCCAGATTCTTGTAGCGCTGCAGTACCATTCTTATGATATTGAGTAGTAGCGTTAATGATGGGTGGAAACATCTGAACACGAGTATCAAATACGGCATTTACGATTTTTCTAGAAATGTTTACAGTTGACGTAAATCCTTGGGAAAAGAGCTGCTACATTATTGGCCACATTGGGGAAATTCTAGTTCGAACGTTGTTTTTTTTTTCGAAATATTATGTTCAAAAGTTTAATTTGGTCTAGACTTCACCTTGAACAGACCTAGCAGATATTCCTGCTGTATTCATTCAAGAGTTAGGGACATTTTGCGCAGCGTCTTTAAGTCTGGATCTATAGGCCTATCATTGAAATTTTTATAAAAATCTGAGAAGTTCTATAAATTCCCTTAACCCTTAAAACGCGTGTGGTAGTTAAGCCTCTAAACATAATAATTATAATTCCATTTTGTTTGAACTCACTGTAAAAAAGCTCAGCACTTTAAGGGTTAACATGGATATTTTTGTGAAAAAAAAGGGACGACGGAGTAAAAGCGGGATAAAAATGTTTCATTTTTTTAAATCTATCCTTCATTAATTATTAAGAGCAAATAAATCTCTCTTACACAGAAGGAATTGTCATTTTTAATTTTTTTTTAAATTGCCATTACTTGTTATGTAAATATAAATCCATTGTCATTTGTTCAAACAAGAACAGTTTTTTTTATCAAGAACGTTATTATAACAGTTTCCTCTTTCTTCAACTGAAATCTGTTCGCCTATAATAAGTGCTTTCAGCGTTCCTTCTATCATTACAATAGAAACAAAACACTTGCTTCTCTCCTCTATGCAGGATACAGCTGTCTGATCCAAGGTACGAGGCCATGCAGTACTCCAAGTGGTTCAGAAAGTTAGTGAAAGCCAAAGAAAAAGCGACACTGCTGGCCAGCGTCCCAGTTAGCACCACCAGTATGTTCGAAAGTCCCGAAGCTGTTATCAGCTACAAGAAAGACAATCACCTGACCCGTGGGAACCAAGTACTGCCCAGATCTTGAAGATCACACTGTGCGACACACTGTGCTGTTATATTATATATATCATATATATGTATGTAGATATATGCATGTATTAATTTGATAGGTGTTAGCCAGATTACTAAGTTACCCAAAAGTTCTCAGTTTTATTATAAGATATCGGATTAACTAAAGACGAATGTTACAGTCGTAAAAACATTGCCAATAATAAATATAAAATAATAATACATTATATTTTACACAGCTGTCAATCATTACAAAGCCGACATCAACTCACTGTCTGTCTAGTCAAAAGTTTGAACATGTTTTTTTCCTCCCATTTCCCATTCGCGGATCAAGCTGAAACTTTGCACACGTATTCGTTGTATCTGACAAGACATTAATCAATAAAAAAAATAACCATTTAGTTAATTAGATATTCGTGATTTTTTTTTTTCATATCGAAATTAGGGGAAGAAATGCTACTTAATGATAGACGTGGATTTACTCCCCTTATTTTATAACGTTTTCACTTTTCCATTTCCCATTCTCGGATCAAGTTGAAATTTTGCAAAATTATTCATAATCAATTAGTACATTGATTTTTGTTTTATAGAACAGAAAGGGAGCTAAACAATGTAATTTTCAGATAAATATAAGAGGCCCTACAAACTTTTCATTAAAAATAATTGTTTTCTTAAGGTTAAACAAATGGTAGCATAATGAAAAATAATTAAGAAAGCAACTTTCTTCTTCTTCGTTCTCATTTTACATGTCGGGAGGGTTCAGATCAGTAATCCTAGATCTGAGATGAACCGCGCAGTGGTTTTCAGATCAGGCAGTTCTGGGTATAGTTTTTGTTCTATAGGTGGGTTTTGGGGCCAGAGTCTTGTTCGGGTCTCTTGATATAGTAAAAAAAACAACAACAATAATGAACAACAGAATCTGACTAAACAAACAAGAAGCATATGTGTTAATTATTACGCTACTGCTACTCATATTCACAGACACACACAGTAATTAATCCAACAAGGTCTCGGTAAAGTTTCTTTAAAATGTTTATTAAAATAATATTGGAGAGTTTGACTGGCACAAAGACGTCTTATTTCAATCCCATACTAAAGACTTCTTTTACAAATGTACCTCATAAAATGTCTCTCTGGTATATCTGTGTGTCATGTCAAAAAATATTTGAGTTTGGATTTTAATTACACAATAGCGTAGGAAGTTTAACTTAGAAAATAACGTGCATATACCTCCTTAAACTATTTGAATGATTACAGTATCCATTTGTTTGTCATTTAAGAGTTCACTTTGGAACACTTGTTAGGTATTTCTGACACTCTGGAATAGTGTATGATCATACACTTGTTAGGTATTTCTGACACTTTGGAATAGTGTATGATCATACACTTGTTAGGTATTTCTGACACTTTGGAATAGTGTATGATCATACACTTGTTAGGTATTTCTGACACTTTGGAATAGTGTATGATCATACACTTGTTAGGTATTTCTGACACTTTGGAATAGTGTATGATCATACACTTGTTAGGTATTTCTGACACTTTGGAATAGTGTATGATCATACACTTGTTAGGTATTTCTGACACTTTGGAATAGTGTATGATCATACACTTGTTAGGTATTTCTGACACTTTGGAATAGTGTATGATCATACACTTGTTAGGTGTTTCTGACACTTTGGAATAGTGTATGATCATACACTTGTTAGGTATTTCTGACACTTTGGAATAGTGTATGATCATACACTTGTTAGGTATTTCTGACACTTTGGAATAGTGTATGATCATACACTTGTTAGGTATTTCTGACACTTTGGAATAGTGTATGATCATACACTTGTTAGGTATTTCTGACACTTTGGAATAGTGTATGATCATACACTTGTTAGGTATTTCTGACACTTTGGAATAGTGTATGATCATACACTTGTTAGGTATTTCTGACACTTTGGAATAGTGTATGATCATACACTTGTTAGGTATTTCTGACACTTTGGAATAGTTTATGAACATGAAAAAGAAGAGGCAGACAGAGAAAGCGATGGGAAGACAACATAAAAGAATGGACGGGCCTGTCATTGAAAGAGGTTCTATCGCAGGCAAAAGACAGAGAGGAATGTAGAAGACGGTCGACAGAACTTGCGTGGTGCCCCATCGGTCCAACAGACTAAGGGATAGGCGAAGATGATAAACATGAAATTGTTGGTTGTTTGTGACGCTTCGAAATAGTGTATGAACATAACATTGTTAGTTATTTGTAACACCTTGGACCCATGTACGATAGAAATCAAGGGAGATCAAAAGCGTGCCTTGACTTAAGAAGTAAATTTTCAAGACAACCTAGACAATGTCAAGGACTCTAAATTGAACGTCTTCGTTGCCAACTAAATGAAGAAAAAAGGAATTGAGCTTTAATTTTAACAATTTCTTACAATATCTTAATGTGTTGATCAATCTCAGTTGATCTTCCTATCAAATCTGCTTTATTACCGCTAGTAAGTTGCCCATCTGTTTTAGATAAGTTTTAATTTGTGGAGTAAAATTCTAATATACGAAACAATCCTATGGTATAAAAAGATGAGCTAAAAATTGTTATCCTGCACTGCTAAAAAGTGTACACAACTACATCAACTTTAAAAGAAAACATCACATCAAGAATTCCTTTATTTTGTACACCGGAGACACCAACTAGCTGGCTATTTATAGTCTTTTCCGCCATGTATGGAAATGTCCAATACAAATAAAATGTGTTCTGATATTCTTTATCACAGCAGCAATTTAAAAAAAAACATGATTAAGTCTGACTACAGTTAAGCATTTTTTACATGTAAATCCTTAGCGTCCATGTGTTCTAACGCCAGATATTGTAAAAACATTTGCCTCTGCTTTTTCATTTCGGCAAAGACTTTCTTGGGGTCATCTAACAAGTTGAAGGTCGACTGGGCGATGATAATCGTAGAGCTGAGCTTCTCTTTCTGCTCTATCAGCTGTTCGTACCATTCCGCAAACCTGGGAATAAGAAACGTTTATCTTTGTTCTACTGTTTTAAAAAAGTTCTAATTTTAATGTTAACATGTTGATCATATAACGACTGGCTTTAAAACATCGTGTAATTAAGAAGTAAGATATAATCTTAGCTAAATAATCATAGTAATATAGTAGGCACTTTTAATATTTTCCGATAATACCCTTTTATTTTTTGGACTAGAATAATAATCATTTCAAAGTCTTTCAAATGTATTGCCCTCTTGGTCACATTTGCCTAGTTTTGGGTACGTGCCCCTGTCAACAAACTTTAATCATTGTACAATTGTGTAAAAATCAAAGTGTTTTCCTTTTTTTGTATTCAAGATGTAGGAAGCGGGTGCTTTCAAGTAGCCTACAATATAATTACTATTCACAACTAACAAAAACTAAATCATTTACTTAATGAAAACACAAGTGTATCAAAACAAACTTGTTCATTCTGCTCAGCTCACAACATAGAAGGAAACAGCAACATTGGTGACGCTCAAGAGTCTCAGCATAAGCCAGTCATTACCACGATATTTTAATACTTGATACTAAAAATGAAGTGAGGAAGAGGGTTGGTTTGAATTCCACATTACTTTGGTTGTCTGCTTCCATCTAAAGCCTTACCAAGATTTGACCAGATCCAATGTTTATCACCTTGTTGTGTAGAAGAGGAATCATTTCAAAGTCTATACTGAGCGATATCAACAGGGTTTTATATTACTTGTACTAAACATAACCAAATACAATGTTAGCCAAAACAAACATATATACACACTCACGCAACACACAGACAAACATATTTATGTGTTTCCATAAGTCGCTCATTGCCAAGAAACTATTGCTTTAGGTGACAAAAGAATCTTGATATCACAGTATACTTTCGCTAACGCTTCCCCAGGAAGGATTGTTCGGATAGTTTGTAGTAAGGATGGTGTGTTTATTGTCTATATGGAGTCTCTTCGTGCTGGTCGTTTCAAAAGTTGTCATCAGGATAGAATATATTGTCTATATGGAGTCTCTTCATGCTGGTCGTTTCAGATGTTGTCATCAGGATAGAATATATTGTCTATATGGAGTCTCTTCATGCTGGTCTTTTCAAAAGTTGTCTTCAGGATAGAATATATTGTCTATATGGAGTCTCTTTATGCTGGTCTTTTCAAAAGTTGTCTTCAGGATAGAATATATTGTCTATATAGAGTCTCTTCATGCTGGTCTTTTCAAAAGTTGTCTTCAGGATAGAATATATTGTCTATATGGAGTCTCTTCATGCTGGTCTTTTCAAAAGTTGTCTTCAGGATAGAATATATTGTCTATATGGAGTCTCTTCATGCTGGTCTTTTCAAAAGTTGTCTTCAGGATAGAATATATTGTTTATATGGAGTCTCTTCATGCTGGTCTTTTCAAAAGTTGTCTTCAGGATAGAATATATTGTCTATATGGAGTCTCTTCATGCTGGTCTTTTCAAAAGTTGTCATCAGGATAGAATATATTGTCTATATGGAGTCTCTTCATGCTGGTCGTTTCAAAAGTTGTCATCAGGATAGAATATATTGTCTATATGGAGTCTCTTCATGCTGGTCGTTTCAAAAGTTGTCATCAGGATAGAACGTAGTAGCTAAGTGATAAACTCTGTTTCAGAAGTACAACCTACACTAAAACTTACGTGCTTATATCTAACTTTGGATTATCCAGCTGTATACGAAAAGATTTAGCCCTCTGGGCTAGTCTCTGCCATGCCGCAGCTGCTTTGATGTGCGATTCAGCTCTTTTACTAAAAGATTATAAAGAAATAAAACCATGATAAACAAATGTCATTTGTTTTTTTGATAAAGATGTCACATGAAGTGAATGTCATAACAAATGCCTTATTGATGCTCACAGGATAGGACATACTTTCATTTAAATACAACTTGAACCAAAATATAGTTTAAACTCAATGGATACTATGAACAGGACCTTAACAAAAAGCTCCTCAGCACTTCCTTCCTTTCTTTCTTTATTTATTTGCGCTAAATTAAAAAGTATAAACTGAAAATGATGTTTAAGACTATCGAGAAAATTACTTTTTTTTTCAGAGCTGCCATTTTTTAAAAGTAAAATCTAGTATTAGCCATGGTTACAAAGCTGATCAGTTTGGAAATGTGGGCCCTGGGTAGCATTATAGACATGCTTTTTATAGTATGAATAATTTTGAACTAAAATCTAAAGTCATTAATTCATTAGCTTCATTTAGAATTTATAATGTGAGTTGCTTGTCTAGTTCATTTCGTTTTAATTTAAATTACAAAAGGGTAGTTAACTACTACTCTTATTCGATGAAAATGAGTTAGTTGAATACCCTCCCTTGCATTCTACAATTTATAGATATCTGTTCTATACTTTACAAACTTTTACCTAAACGGAACACTTTGCACATCCTGAAGATTTAGCAGAACACTTTGCACATTCTGAGTATTTAGAAGAACACTGCACATTCTGAGTATTTAGCAGAACACTGCACATCCTGAGTATTTAGCAGAACACTTTGCACATCCTGAGTATTTAGCAGAACACTTTGCACATCCTGAGTATTTAGCAGAACACTTTGCACATTCTGAGTATTTAGCAGAACACTTTGCACATTCTGAGTATTTAGCAGAACACTGCACATTCTGAGTATTTAGCAGAACACTTTGCACATCCTGAGTATTTAGCAGAACACTTTGCACATCCTGAGTATTTAGCAGAACACTTTGCACATTCTGAGTATTTAGCAGAACACTTTGCACATCCTGAGTATTTAGCAGAACACTTTGCACATCCTGAGTATTTAGCAGAACACTTTGCACATTCTGAGTATTTAGTAGAACACTTTGCACATCCTGAGTATTTAGCAGAACACTTTGCACATTCTGAGTATTTAGAAGAACACTGCACATTCTGAGTATTTAGCAGAACACTGCACATCCTGAGTATTTAGCAGAACACTTTGCACATCCTGAGTATTTAGCAGAACACTTTGCACATCCTGAGTATTTAGCAGAACACTTTGCACATCCTGAGTATTTAGCAGAACACTTTGCACATTCTGAGTATTTAGTAGAACACTTTGCACATCCTGAGTATTTAGCAGAACACTTTGCCCATTCTGAGTATTTAGCAGAACACTTTGCACATCCTGAGTATTTAGCAGAACACTTTGCACATCCTGAGTATTTAGCAGAACACTTTGCCCATTCTGAGTATTTAGCAGAACACTTTGCACATCCTGAGTATTTAGCAGAACACTTTGCACATCCTGAGTATTTAGCAGAACACTTTGCCCATTCTGAGTATTTAGCAGAACACTTTGCACATCCTGAGTATTTAGCAGAACACTTTGCACATCCTGAGTATTTAGCAGAACACTTTGCACATCCTGAGTATTTAGCAGAACACTTTGCACATCCTGAGTATTTAGCAGAACACTTGGATTTTTTTTTAGAGAGATTAATTCAAATACAAGGGAGTCTACTTCAATGTGTTCAATAAAATTTTCTTCTGCCAAATCTTTGTGTAAGTGTGTGTGTGCGTACACTTTCTATGAAGGATGACACATCATGACACTGTATCTCAGAGTAGACAGCTTCACATTTTGGAATACAATTCTCGTTTCAGTATATATTCGTTACTATATACATTTACGTGAATAGCTGTGAATTTTGAGCACTTAATGTAGATGGGGGCGCAGTGGCCGAGTGGTTAAGCACTTCGATTCCGAAACCTGGGGCCCCGGGTTTAAATCTGAAGACTGATTTTGAATTTCGGGATTTTTAGGGCGCCCTTGTGACCACCCAACTCTAATGAGTACCTGCCTTTAGTTGGCGAAAGTAAAGGTGGTTGGTCTTTGGGCTGGCCACATGACGCCCTACTCGCCGTTTGCCAAAAGAAACAGATGACCTTAACACCATCTGCCCTATAGGTCTGAAAGGGAAACTTTTTACTTTTAATGCGAACACAAACGATTGATATTGTAACAACCAAACAAAAGGCGCCAATGATAGAAACACTCTAAGGAAAAATGAGGAATTTATTGCTATATAACAGCCCTATTCCCCAACAGGATTAGCACCTGTTTACAACTTACAAGGCCTAAGCAATGTGTTCCATCCATAATTGGGTTGTTGCCCGGTACTATTGTATGCGTTTAGAACTGTCATTACCACGGTCCCTAGTTCGAACCCTTCAAGTGGCCATTCTACTGGAGGAGATTTGGGTCAGGAAGTCCAAAACTTGTATAAACATAAAGATCACTGCAATAAGCTCATGTACTGCACTAAGCTCTTGTAATGCACTAAGCTCTTGCACTGCACTAAGCTCTTGTATTGCACTAAGCATGTGTACTGCATTTTGTAATGCACTAAGTTCATGTATTGTACTAAGCTCTTATACTGCACTGAGCTCTTGTACCGCACTAGACTCTTGAACCGCACTAAGCATTTGTACTAGCTCTTGCACTGCACTAAGCATTTGTACTGCCCTAAGCTCTTGTATTGCACTAAGTTCTTGTATTGCACTAAGCATTTGCACTGTACTAAGCTCTTGTACCGCACTAAGCATTTGTACTGCACTAAACTCTTGTACTGCACTAAACTCTTGTACTGCACTAAGCTCTTGTTAGTTACAAACCTGAAGGATGGAAGGACACGCTCACTACCTTTGCTGATAAGCTGCACCACGAAGGCCACCATAAGGCCAAAGATTCCCAACGTCCCTAGCTGCACAAATGCTACAACGGAAGTTATCGTACTTTGTAATTGTGCCAACCAGATTCCTAAACCTGTGACTGAGAAAGCTCCTGAAAACAACCGCAAATAAAAAAAATTAAAATTAAACAAGCAAAATATAAAAATACTTTAAAACAAGGTTACAAAAGACAGTTTGTGTGGAAACACAAACTCAAAATCGGCCCCCGAAGTAAAATGTTTTACATAATTCGGATAATCCTTCAGAGTAGAAGATAGTTTACTTCCTAGTCCAAACCTCCCGCAGGACGACTGGGGATGGGAGCAGACAGGGTTTGAACCTTCGATCGTCGATAAATCCAAACGACAGTCCAGCGCGCAAACCGCACGACCAGTGGTCCACCCAGGTAGCCTTCAATATTTTCAGAAAGAACATCCGAATGAAATTATATCAAAGACTAATGAGAGATAAGAATGGAGAAAGAAGGTTAACAGATCTTGTGTAGTGCCCCAACCGTCCCGCAGATCAAAGGATACCTGAAAGTGAATGTAAAGTTAGATGTGAACCTGGCCTAACTAGTTTGTGGTCTATAGGGCAGATGATGTAAAGTTCATCTGTTTTTGTGGCCTACGGTTAACGAGGGTGTCATGTAGCCAGCACAACGACCAACCGCCTTTACTTTTCCCCAACTAATGTCAGGTACCCATTAGAGCTGGGTAGACTCAGAAGTTGAAAATCCCAGTCTTCACCAGGATTCGAACCTTGGACCCTCGGTTCGAACTAAATAAGTTAATTTCTTTGAAAAGGCTCAATCTCATTTTCAAAAAAAAAAAAAAAAAAAAAAAAAATAATCCGCTATATAGAAAAATGTTCACAAAAATGATGTTTATAAGATTACTATTCGTCTTAAATTAGGTCTAACATATAATGCATACTAATTAGCTTTTTCTTATAAAAAACTGCTTGCATAATTGATTTTAAAAATTAGAATTTTCGCTTTCAGGAAAAAAAAAAGTAGCCGTTGCATCAGAATTTTGAATGGTCTAAAATATTGTGAAGTCGAATTTTCAATATCTCTTCTGGTTTACGAGATCTAAACGGGACGGACGGACAGACGGACAGACATTTCGCACAAAAATAATAGCGTCTTTTCCCCTTTCGGGGGCCGCTAAAAAACACAAATGTGAAAGAACTCCTCATTTACAATTACATCTCTCAATAATATAGACGTTATTTTCCTTTTTTTGGTATCAAACAAAATAATAGATTAATAATAACTAATTAGCCAATTGTTTTTTTTTTTTATTGATTCATGTTTTGTTAGGTACAATAAATAAATGTTTCAAATTTCAACATGATTCGACAATTAGTATACATACTAGTAGGATTTGACCCGCGGCCTTCAGGCCTTATTTTGGGTATTACTGATATAGTGGATTGGATTTAGATCTATGACAACAGTTTTTTAAACTATTTTGCTACGAAAATGAAAGCAGAGTTTGAGAATGGGTTTACAAGTTTAGCCGACATATTGATATCTATAATGTAAAGCACATCTAACATAAAACTGAAAATGGTTTTACCCTATTTAAAAAAAAAAAAGTTTCGTTCTTTAATAGAGATAAATTTAGGTTGGTTTTTTTTTTTCATGTTAGGGCCATCCGGTTGTGGGAGGGACATTAAAATACAATACGGTCTCCGCCATGATCTAAGGAAATTTATACCAAGTTTTATCAAGATTGGACAAAAGGTTTTTATTTCTATCCGATACATACATGCATACATATTCTTTATATTCTATCTATCTATCTATCTATCTATCTATCTATCTATCTATCTATCTATCTATCTATCTTTCTATCTGTCAAGAAAGCTATGGACAGTGAAAGTACATGGGTCTCAGCTCAGGAATAAAAACGTACAATCCGAAAAACGGCCAGCCCCTCTACCACCGAAGCAAAAGCCACCTTAACCTGCGATATCTGTGGACGGAAGTGTCTCTCCAAAATAGGGCTCCACAGCCACATGAGAAAGTGTGCTCTGAGATGAACCATAGTCGTTCTACGACTGAAGGAGGCCAATAACAAATTAATATAAGACATAATACTGAAATTGCTTGATTCTCCTACCTATATCGTTAGTGTTACCTTATTAAGACTAATGTATGGATGCCGCACGTAGGTATCTATTATGGGGAAAAAATACCTCCTATACCTTATAATGAGTAAACTGGTCATTATAAAGTTTTTTTTTTTTCATCATTAAAGTTTTAACTTAAACCCCTGGACAGGCACTCATTCAGACGACTATTTCATTCTCTCCGGCTTCGGTTGATTCACTTCTAGTAAAGTATACGTACAAAAATAAAAAAGTTCAAATCCATTTTCCTTTTTCTTTCTACGAAGGTTCCATTAAGAAACCCGCTAATCGACTTCGCACCTTTACGATGAGCGCTCGTCAAGTTTCTCAGTACCTCGGTCAACATGCAGAAATAAGTCACAAGTCATTTATTTTTTTTCTCAGTTAAAAACCTTTGCAGAAAAAAAAAGTCTGTCTCTTTATTTCTCTGTTTTTCTCTCTTTCTCATTTTCCTCTCTTTTTCCTTTCTTTTTTTCATTCTCTCCTTCCCTATCTCTCATTCTCTCTACCCCCTCTCTTATTCCTCCTTCTTTCTTCTCTCTCTCCCTCTATTTCCCTCTCCATTTCTTCCTCCCTCTATTTCATGCTACATGCAAACCCTAACATTGACGGCTTATCTCCACATTCTGTGTGTGTTGCAGGGAGTCGACTATTCACGTTTTGTTGTTGTCTAAGATTGCCTTTGTTTCGCCCTAATGTCTTCCCAATGTTCTCTCGTTACAAACAGTGCTTGCTATTGCATGCTGTTATATTAGATCTATATTTATTTTAATCCAAGGCAAAAATCAACCTTCATCTATCTCTTTAGTCTATTGAACCGTTGGGGCACCACACACGATCTGCCAACCGTCTTTCTCACTTCTTCTCCGTCTTGAAAGTCATTCAATGATAGGGCTGTCCATTCTTTGATGTTGTCTTCTCATTTGTCTGCCTCTTCTTCTTTTTCCTGATACTGTTCACCGGAGGAAGCTCTTTGCTAGTCCTATTTTTTTTTAGCAGTGGTTAGCAGGTCATCATGGGGTCTAACCACTGTATTAGCAGGTCATCATGGGGTCTAATCACTGTATTAGCAGGTCATCATGGGGTCTAATCACTGTATTAGCAGGTCATCATGGGGTCTAATCACTGTATTAGCAGGTCATCATGAGGTCTAATCACTGAATTAATCCTGTTTGTGATGTCGTCGTTCGTAATGCGGTCAGTGATTCCATTGTTAGATTCCATTGTTAGATTCTATTGTTAGGATCTTTTCCAGATCTGCAATCAGCTTCCAAGATTCGCAAGCATATACAAATGTGGCCGTGACCTAAGAGTGCATTAGTCTGATTTTAGTGTTAGGAACTATGCCTTTCTATGTCCAAATTGTTCCAAGGTATTTAACACTACTAACTCTTGTCATCTTTAGGTCATCAATGCCACTATTAAAGCCCTGAAGGCTATTGGTCATAGTTTGTGTGTGTGTGTGTGTGGGGGGGGGGGAGGTTGGCATTTATTTGCATTCCACATGCTGCGGAAGTCTTTTATATACTCTACACCAGTGATTCCCAAAGTGGTCTATATAGACCCCCGGGGGTCTACGAAGACTTCTAAGGGGTCTACGAAAGTGAAAAAATAAATTGGGGGTCTATGAGATGTCCACGGGGGTCTACGATCGTGAAAAGTAATGTTAAATAAAAAAGAAATGTAGATTATACAGCCTTGAGTATTTAAAATGGGATTCGGATCATGTCTTCCTTGTCAAACAAGCCTTAGTAACTTTTCATGTTGATATGAACTAATTACACTGGAGAATCATTTGAGACGATGCCACACTGATAAAAAGATATAGCTTTGAAAAACTTTCAAAGATGAAGTTCAGAATAGATAAACAAAATCTCTCTTCAACAACATATAGAGAAGATGGTGGTTTATGCGCGTCTTACAAGATCTCTTTACTTATAGCCAAACATGGAAAACACTATAGATAAAACATTTATTTTGCCAGCCGTTGAAGTAATTTAAAAAACTGTTTTACACAAATCTACATCTGATATTATTAAACAAATTTTTGTAAGCAACAATAGAGTTCAAGGGCACATTATTTTATTCTTTGCACAAGACATATAGGCCTACAGTTTGTGATCAGCGGCGTCGCAAGCTCTGACATGGTTTAGCGCTGTGTGCTGCAACTGCCTAAGGGTCAACGGCTCCTTATTTTTCCTCAGGGTTGACCCACGAAACCTTTCCCATGTTTGAATTTAGCTGCAAGGCAACAGAGGTTTGAATTCAGTTTTCCTTCTGCTAGGTGGGTTGCTGGCCAAGGCTAATGAGTTCCTCCTATCTAAAGCTCACTGTTTTAGACGCCAGTTATTCGCCTTTTCCTCTTCTGTAATGAAAACAGTTGCGCGAATCCAATACTTGAGCCAGACGTGAAACATGAAGAAATACATGAGAAACTGCTCTTTGCGAAATTAATATTTAATGTTTGAAGGACTATTTCATAGACAAACAAATTCCTACATGAAACATAATAACCGTAGCAATGGATGACAAACCTGAAAAAACAACAACAAATAACATATTTCCAGTATGTTTTGTGATTCCATTAATATATATATAAATTGTTATTTTAATTGGTTTAAATTTGGATTTTATCAATAAAAAAAGATCTCGATAACTTAAAATGAAGCTTTAAATTACTTTTTCATTCTTCGAGTCACTACAGTTACATATACGTTTTAAAAAAATGGATTTGGTGAATTTGCTAAAATGCAATACAAGTTAAGCAGGGGGTCTACCGTAAACCAGAAAACATGACAAGGGGTCTACGAGACAAAAAAGTTTGGGAACCACTGCTCTACACCAAGTCATTGAGAGAAATAACGTATACAATCATCATAGTGAGCCATATCTATGAATACTAAAGTATTAATTTCTCTTGTTGGTATGAAACAAAATAATTTATTACCAATAAGTAATTGACTAATTGTTTAATTTTAAAATTGATTCATGCATTGTTTTTGCCAAAGTTTCATATTCATCCGAGTATAGGTGTAGGAGAAATAACGTGTAAAAACTTTTTACCAGACAGACAGAGTCAGTTAACATAAGCTTTTTAAAAAGTCTAAAAACATTTTTTAAAAAAATAATGTTTCACAATCAGTAATAAAATTGCATTATTTTTTTTTTACTTTCGCATGGTATGAATTACAAATAGTGTTTCGAAATGGTTTAACCATGGTTTAACCTTGTCTTTTGTACTGACCTAAAATTTTTGTTAAAGACCATTTTTATATGTAAATCTTTTTTACTGTAAAATAATATTAAAAAAAAGAATTAAATATACGTCATTTAGAGTAGGGTTCTCCTTTTTCAGACCTTGCGCTCTATAGGGCAAATGATGTTAAGGCCATCTGTTTCTTTGGTCAATGGTTAACGAGTAGGGTGTCATGTGGCCAGCGTAACGACCAACCGCCTTTACTTTTCCCCAACTAATGTCAGATACCCAGTTGGGTGAGCTCAGGGGCGCCCTAAAAATCCCAAAATATTTTAAAATTCCAGTCTTCATCGAGATTCGAACCCAGGACCCCAGGTTCGGAAGCCAAGCGCTTAACAACTCTCCACCGCGCCCCCCATACTGTATCTTAATTTGACATTAAGTAGGCCTATATAATACCTATTTAATTTAAAATGTTACTGTATGTATGTAAACATTAAAGTACTGAAATTGTGCCGATGTTCCAAAAATCAAAGTCAAATCAAATCTAACGAACACTGAAATTTTCAAAAATGCTTTTTGCTTAGATGTAACGGCAATACTCTTTAGGGAGTCGGGCTTAGCGCAAATGATAGCATAGACATCCATTTCTATGTATATTATAAGCAGACAAGAGAGATTGAGACATTAAATTCTAGATTTAACTGTTGACTGAAATAAAATCTAGATTAAGGTATTTACCATTATAGATATGAAAAAAAAACCTAGCACTTTGAATAACAGATTACTGAGTGAACTAATGAAATCCAGATTTCTGGGTATTTTAAAAACCTGTTGGCTTTACTTCACCTAAAAGTGCAGCAATAATTTCCGTCCAATAAGCTTTCCTCTCATACGCCGCAGCCTCGTAATTGTTAATTACAGCCATCCGTCGACTTCGAAACTCAAGCTCTGTCAGTAAGTCTTCATATTCGCCTCTTGTCTACAAATATAGAAATCAAAAACAAAGCCAAACGTTACCTGTCTTTTCTTCACATTTCAGCAGACAAACAGACAATCATAATGAAAAAAAAAAAAGCAAATGCAAAAAACATATCCCTTTTAAAAAGCAAAGCTTATATAAGCAGAAGAACTCCGCACTCTCAACTATATCACTCAAGAATGTAGAAGTTTTTTTCCTTTTTCAATATAAAAAATAATAGTTGTTTTTTTTTAATTGTCTACGCCAATGAATAACTGTGCAAAGTTTTAACTTGATACGAGAATGGGTGTGGGAGAAAAAACGTGTTCTAAGTTTTTTACCAGACAGACAGAGTGAGTTGATTTAAGCTTTGTAATAATTTGATTGATTGTGAAACGTTGCTTTCAAGTCATATAAAGTCTATGAGCTTAAACGCTCTTCACTCCAAAAAAAATGTTGGCAGGAAAATGTTGGGTGTGAGGAAGTCTGAATATGCCATAAACTGGCAATGAAGTTGGTAGCGTGTCGCTCTAATAACCCGAGTGTCGTAGGTTCGATTTCCATACTGGCCAATATTTTTTATGACAATCCGATACAATTGGAATCAAATCCGATTCAATCCAATCCCATCCGGATCAGGTCTGATCAGATCCAAGCCAACCCGATTCGGATCCGATCCGATTGGAATCAGATCCGATTAAATCCAATCTCATCCGAATCAGATCTAAACAGATCCAAGCCAACCCGATTCGAATCCGATACGATCAGATCTTAACAGACTCAATACGGATAGGATGCGATCCCATCATATTTGAACATAAAGTAGGGATTAATTTGTTTCTATATGAATAATTTTTAATGAGTAAACTAGAAAATAAAAAAAAAAATGAAACATCTGTTATGCAGTGGCGTAGCTATGGTGGGGGGATGGGGAGGGAGAATTTAAAAATCCTAACGGGACCCCACTTGAGAGAGGCCCCCAAATGAGTGTTCGAAATTTTAACATTAAATATTACGCCATTGTCTCATGCCATGATGTCGAATGTCGAAATGAGGGGGGCCCTTAAAGAGGTCAAGCCCCCCCGGACCCCCCAAATGATGGCAAATTCCTAGCTACGCCACTGATGTTATGGTCTCTTTGTGTTCTGCTTTTTTTTAATGTGCCTTTTCTTTTTTACAAAGATTTGTTATTGGTGACCTTGTTTATATGTCCTTTCAATCTTTCTACTGTTTTAAAGTCTCCAACGTTTGCAGTTTTATCCTTTCAGTTCACATGCCATTGGTTGAAAGTTGGCCAATAGAAAAGTAAGAAAAAAAAAGTAATATTATTAAGTTCTATACAGTACTCGTTTTGATGGGAAATTACGTATCATATCATATATCAGCTCACTGGTTTAAAAAAAAAGGTAAAAGAGTGAAATAAAGTGAGTAAAAGAGGGAGAGGCTTGACAGAGAGAGAGAGAGAGAGAGAGAGAGAGAGAGAAACGAACGATTTAAAGAAGAAAAGGAGAAAAAGAGAAGACCGAGATAAGAGAAAAAGATAAAAATAGTAAGTTATATGAGATAAGAAGAAACCAAAAAAACATTAAAAATATTTTTTTTAAAGACAATAATTCCTTTATATACATACACACGCAACCAGCTGTTATTCTTTTAATAGCTAATGAATGTTATATTAAAAAAAAAAGTTTACATTTTTTACTCCGCCCCAAAAATGTAATTTCCCCCGCCCCATACCCCACGAGGAAGACTCCTGGTTAAACGAATGTAGATCTACTAGGCCTACACTTTATAGTAATCCAATGCTAAGCCTTTAGATCTAGACTTGGAAGACGATGCGCAAACGTTTTCTAAACATTAGATTATTCAACTCTTGAATCAATAAGCAATAAGGCTTTACATTCGGAAATTCCCGAACGCGATAGTCCTTTCAAGAATATCGCTATATATTACAATTTTCAGACTTTTAGGTAAAATAAAATGTTTGAAATTTTCTGACATCCGTCAGCCACCATTGTTCTAAAGCACCCAGATGTACACACACAGTTAACTATCTCTAAACAAGTCACACACATTCTCAGAGTGTGTTTTCCCATATTCTCCTTGCCTCCAGGTCGGCCCGGCCATGACGTCAATCACATTCCACTTGAAGCAGACGTCTCTCAGGAAGCGAAACGAATCCCATGACAGAATTAGCTGCGCAAACATTTGAACAGCGCAGGTTTCCGGGACATCGCGGAGTGAAGTTAAAACATCCCTGGCGATGTGTCATACTTATTTATGATTGGCAAACGTCTACAGATAACCTCACTCCTGTCGTGTAGCCGACAGACATTGTTGTTTTAACAGCATGCCGTTCTATGTTCCACTCTGGAACAATTGTTTCGTTAATCATTGAAGTTCTAAATAGCGGGAAAAAATAATTGAAGAGCATGTTGATCTCTTCTGTGTTGAAGTTAAAATATGCTCTGGGTATCGATTGAAAGTGGCTTAACAGTTTCATTCAAAATAATTAGAGGATTGATACAAACTGATGCAGATCGATACAGATTGATACAGACTGATTCAGATCGATACAGATTGATAAAAACATAGAGTTGGGTGTTGGTGTGTAATGAGGAGTCGTGTGTTGATGTGTAATGAGGACTTGTTTGTTGATGTCTCATGGGGAGTTGAGTGTTGATGTATCATGAGTTGTTGCGTGTTGATGTCTCATGGGGAATTGTGTGAATGATAGATTGATAGACAGGCCTACAGAGAAACGTGGTGAATGATAGAGTGATAGACAGGGCTACAGAGAGAAGAGGTGAATGTTAAAGTGTAGACAGGTCTACACAGAGAAGTGGTGAATGTTAGAGTGATAGACAGACTGAGGCATGGAGTGAATGTTAGAGTGACAGACAGACCTACAGTGAGAATTTGTAAATATTAAGGTGAGACAAAACTATGAAATGTAAAACAAAAAACATTTTTCGAATATTTGCAAATATAAAATAAAAAATATAGACAGCAAGGAAGAGAACGAGAGAAGGCTAGGATAAAGAGAATTGGAGAAAGAGGAGGTGAAAGAGAAATATAGATATAGATATTAAGAGAGAGAGAGAGAGAGAGAGAGAGACTGGGAGATAGAGCTAGATAGGGAAAAATATAGACGGACATTTATAATCTAAGTTAGTATTAAAGCTGTAATCCACTCTTGTCCTCTTTACACTGATACACACATCAAGGCAATGAATGATACTCTTGTCTAATTAAACTTGACGTTTTGTATTCAATTCTTTGTTTGTTTGTTTTTTTCTTTTTGGTCTGAAGTATTCTTTGGCCATAAAGCAACAGTTGTTTCTCCTTGGTTCGGAAATAAAACAAGACATTGAAGACAGAGCGGCGGAGAGAAGGTTCTAAAGATAGACACAAAGTGGCATGATCTGTTGGACAACAAGGAAAGCCATTTCTAATTTTTTAACATTTATTTTTGGTCTGTCATTTTTAAAGATGAACACACGTGGTTTTTCTTTCTTGCGTCTGTTTTTTATATTTACAAACCTTATATCAACTCTGTCTGTCTGTACACGCTATTTTTTTGTTTCCATTTCCCATTCTCGGATCAAGTTGGAATTTATACAATTATTCATTGCACCTATCAGAACACGAAGCAATAAAAAAAATTAACCTATTCAATAATCAACTTTGCTGGAGAGAGAAAAGGGAAATAAATAATACAGTATTGAGATATATGGCTTTAGATTTTTTTTAGGGGGAGGTGGGGGGATCTAAAAGGCATTTATAAATTGCTTGTTGATTTTTCTTTTTGATGCAATCTATGAATGTCTTTTTTTACTTAGTATCTCTTTTTTACAAAGCTTATAACAACTCACTCTGTCTGTCTGTCTGTCTGTCTGGTATAAATGTTGTGTACGTTATTTCTCCCACTGCCCATGCTTGTATCAGGTTGACACTTTACACAATTATTTATAGTCCCTAATAAAACATGAATCAATAAAAAAATAACCAATTAATTAGTGGAAATAAGACATTTTTTATAGTATTGAGATAATTGACAATAAATGTGCTGTTCTTTCCCTTATATATAAGTTGTTTAGTTTTTTTTTTTTTTTCTTTAAGTCGAATCCGAAAGGAAAAGCCGAAACAGCCTAAACGTTCTTGACTGCACAGCGACCTTCTGGACACCCGTGACTAATGGAAATTACCGCTTGTGACTATAATCAGTGTAGTCTTTTATAGACACACGCATATGTAATAATGATAATAATACTAATGACAATCATAATAATAATTCTTCAGTACACACTGTTGAGTGGACAACAATGGCAGTTCCAGAGAATAAAAATTAATTCATTTTATAATGATAATTCAAGTAATAATAATAACAATGGCAATAAGAAATATAAAATTCATTATGTGCTCTGCAAAGGCTTCTTATAGTCCACAGTAAGCTTTTTTGTTTGTTTGTTCGGTTATGGCACAATTTGGAACGAGCTATTTGTTTTATAGAAAGGGAGGGCATTCATCACATTTCCATGAGATGATCCATAGTTGCTTCGCGACTGAAGGAGGCCATAGTAAGTAGTAGAAAGGGAAAGGTTTGACTAAGAGACAATGACGTGACTAGTAAACACGAGACTAGGATGTTAGAAAGAATAACGAAATGTAAACAGACTACAATGTAAACAGACTACTTTTGACGGCTTTAGAGAAAAACTTTTTTTTGTTTTTCCAAAGCTTACATCCACTTACTCTGTCTGTCTAGTAAAAAGTTTGTACACATGATTTCTCCCACACCCAATCTCAGATCTAGCTAAAATTCTGAACAATCACTTCTTTTACCTTACAACACAAGATATAATATATAAAAAAAAACATTAGTTAATTAACTATTGGTAATTTAATTATTTTGTTTGGTATCTTGAAAAAAGGACTAAAGTGGTTGTAGAAGCTGAATTACTTCCCTTTATATGTCATTGTCTGAGTCTTAGTGAACACAAACCTGAAACATACGACGAGACTCTAGAAACAAAAGATAACTCTACAATCTTCCATGGTCATAAGCTCTTCACTATCAGAGTGGTTACCATGTTGGCATGAGAAGCCTGAGAAGGCTTGAACCATGAGTTCGAATTCAGGTCGAATTTTGTTTTAATTTTTATAAATGCTTTTGTATTGTTAGTCTAGATCTATTACACTTTTAAGCACATGATTGATTCAAACTAATTGATACAAGTAAGCTTAATGTAAGCTTTGTTTTTTAAAAACATTATTTTTTTAATATATTTTCTTGTAATGAATGTAGAACACAAACGCCCTTTGCTCTGTTATCTTTCATTATTTGGCACTTCCACTTATCCAAACACCTACAAGTTTTCAAGAAACAAACAAACAAACAAGACCACCAAAAATATGGTCTAAATATTTTGATAATTGTAGTGTTAAAACAAGAAAAAAATTAAATATATATATATATATATTAAAAAAAGACAAAATCTCCAGTATACATCTTCAATAGAGTGAGTATTTTATTCTTAACTAATGAAGGTTAGATTTAAAAAGAAAAATGAACAGTTTTTACCTTGCCCTATCCCCCCCCCCCCCACGAAAAAATCCGGGTTAAGCGAATGTATAAATTTACTAGACTTCATAACATTTGTATGGTAGCACTTTCAGGCGCGGTGGCCGAGTGGTAAAGCGCTTGGCTTCCTAATTGGAGAGTCCCGGTTTCGAATTCTGGTGAAGACTAGGATTTTTAATTTCAGGATCTTTAGGGCGCCTCGAGCGAGTCCACCCAGCTCTAATGGGTACCTTTCATTAGTTTGGGAAAAATATAGGCGGATGGTCGTTGTGCTGGCCACTTGACACCCTCGTTAACCGTGGTCACAAAAACAGACGACCTTTACCTCATCTGCCCCATAGATTGCAAGGTCTAAAAGGGAAAAAATGATAGCCCTTTGAACTAAGCAAGGGTGTCTTCAAGGGCTTTTTTTTTTTTTTGCAAGAGAGGATTTGAACCTCTCAAGCCCTCACTCAAATGGAGTTTGATGATCAAAGATCTAGACTTAGAACATGGTGCGCAATATGTTCCTGAAATTAATTGATTAAACCATGATTAAACTCTTTAAATGAATATGGCCTAGGTGCGGAGATACCCGAAGACGTAGAGTCCATTTCAGATAAATATTTTCTTTTTATTAGCGGCCCCCGAAAGGAGAATAGACGCTATTAGTTTTGTGTGGTCTGTCTCTCCGTCAGTCCGTCCGTCCCGTTTAGATCTCGTAAACTAGAAAAGATGTTGAAAATCCGTCATCATATTTTAGAACTTTCAAAGTTCTGATGTAACGTCTACTTTTTTTCTTTTCTGAAATCAAAAAATTTAATTTTTAAAATCAACTATGCAAGCAGTTTTTTAATTGATTAAACGATGAGGTTGCGTGTCAATGTGTTATGCGCCAGGAGGCCCATTGACTCCGACTTCAGCATGCTTTTCTTTCTGGGTGTGCTCCCATAGCCTTTGATCATCCAAGATCATCTGCAAGGCAGCAGGTGTTTATTTTCGGAGTTTTCTCTCCTAGATGAACTGCTATCCCTAGCTAACGGGTTTCATCTACCCGGGTTTAGAGTTAGAGCGCCCTATACTCGCTTTTTGCAATCATTTCCCTGGATTTCTGAGATGTTTTTAGTAAATATTCTAACCACTGGAATACTTCACCTCATCCTCCATGACTGCAAACCAGTTGGTCCGCGGCTGTTTATTTGCTATTCATATCTAAGGGTCTTTCCCCTATCCGCCACCTGGGGACGCGCTTGGTAGAAGGTGGTAGCTCCCCCAAATTTAAAGAAAACAATCCAGCTTACTCCTTGGGAATGACCACTAATCTTAAAATGAAGGAACTAGATGAATCCCTAAAAGTCCTCAAACCAAAACAAGCCCCGGGCCCAGACAAAATATCAAATGACATGCTTCTTCACTTGGGTCCTCAAGCCAAAAGAAAACTGCTACAATTATTCAATGCTAGCTGGAAATCTGGCAGAATTCCAAACATCTGGAAAAAAGCCATTATGATCCCTATACTAAAGCACGGCAAGCCAAGAAATAAACTGGATAGCTACCGCCCCATCAGCCTCACTAGCTGCACTTGCAAACTGATGGAAAGAGTGATAAATAGAAGGCTGACATGGATCCTTGAGTCAAATAACCTACTCAATGAAGCCCAGGCTGGCTTTAGAAAAGGCAGATCAACAGAAGATCAAATTGCCTTCATCACACAAGAAATAGAAGACGGCTTTCAAGAAAAGAAACCAACAACAATTGTGTGGGTTGACTTAGAAAAAGCATTTGACAAAGTCTGGGAACAAGGTCTCTTGCTCAAGCTAATCCAGCATCACATATCCCACAGAATGTACAACTGGATAAAGGAATACCTAAATAATAGAAAAGCCTTAGTTTGCATGCAAGGACAAAGAAGCCACACAGTGGGTATAAAAAATGGTGTCCCCCAAGGAGGAGTCCTATCCCCAACACTTTTCCTAATATTCATAAACGATCTAAATCAAAACCTACCCAAAAAAGTTAAGAGCAGCATGTATGCAGATGACCTTGCCTTAATTAGCACAGAAGAATATGTAGGAACATCGAAATTTCGATTACAAGATGCTCTTGATAAACTCAATAATTGGTCCAAAGACTGGGGCATGTCCATTAACACAAAAAAGACAACATATACCATATTCTCACTGTCAACAAAACAACAAACAATAAAATTAACATTAGATAAGGAAGCTTTAGAAAAAAATGACAGCCCTACTTATCTTGGAGTCACCTATGACCCGAGACTAACCTGGAAAAACCAAATAGATAAAACACAGAGTAAAGGCATCCAGAGACTATCCCTCTTGAAAAAATTAGCTGGCACAGATTGGGGAGCTAATCACAACATCCTGAAAAAGACCTATACCACTTATGTAAGACATGTACTAGAATATGGTGCCACAGCATGGGGCTCAGAAGCCCAAACCAACCTAAGAAAAATAGACAAGGTTCAAAATATTGGTCTAAGGATAATGACAGGAGCAATCAAAACAACACCCATAAGAGCTATGGAGGAAACCGCTGCCCTGATCTCTCTGGATGAAAGAAGAGAAATAAAAATCCTTTCCCAATTCACTAAATTGGAAACCTTGGAGAGGCACCCACTCAGAACAAAAATCCACAAAACTGGCACAAAAAACCGTCTCAAAAGGACCAATTTTATACAGGAATCTCTAAACCTAAAAAAGAAACACCAACTTGAAAAAATTACTCTGGAATCCTCGATACACTATAATGAATCTCCACCCTGGGACGAAAGCCCTCTTCCTACTATAAGGGACCATATTGAAAACATAAAAAGAAAATCTGATTACAGACCAACAGAGCTCAAGGAAATAGTGAACTGTTTTCTACATACCAATTACCCTAGCAATCAGTGGATCAGAGTTTACACGGATGGCTCATCCCATAAAGCCACCACTAATGGAGGAGCTGGAATACTTATCGAATGGCCAGATGGAGAAAAACTAGAAAAATCCTTTGCAACTGGAGAGCTCTTTGACAGTCACAGAGCAGAAAGGGAAGCACTAGCACTAGCTGCTACCATGCTAGCAAATCATCCAAGTTCCCCTCACAGTCAGATTGTCTTTCTAACAGACGCAAAAACAACCCTCCAAAGCCTGCAAAACTCTGATTCCCCTTATATTAAAAACCTCAGAACAGCACTCACAAAGCTCAACCACAACAGCAAAAAAACTGTTATTCAATGGATACCAGCTCACATACAACTAGCAGGAAATGAGAAGGCTGACACACTCGCCAAGAGTGGGAGAACAAACTCACAAGTAAACTCTGCACTCTATCCAGAAGAAATGAAGAAATTAATTGTAGATAAAATAAATGAGAAATGGACGAGCTCCCATCCAAATCACAAGAAAGATGATGCTTACTATAAGCTATCCCGACAAGACCAACGTCTAATCTTTCGACTCAGGACCGGACACAACAGAATGCGACAACACATGTTCCGGAAGCTCAAAATTGGAACCAGTGAAATCTGCCCATGTGGAGTATCACCAGAAAATGCCGACCACGTCCTCCAAAACTGCTCTCTCTACCAAGAGGCCCGTATAAGACATTGGCCCCAAATCACCCCAATAGAAAGAAAACTATATGGAGAGCTCCCTGATTTGGAAACCACTGCGCAGTTCATCTCATGTATTGGTCTAGTCATATGAACACTCCAACATAACAATGAGAACGATGAAGAAGAAGAAAATTGATTAAACCATGATTAAACTCTTTAAATGAATATGGCCTAGGTGCGGAGATACCCGAAGACGTAGAGTCCATTTCAGATAAATATTTTCTTTTTATTAGCGGCCCCCGAAAGGAGAATAGACGCTATTAGTTTTGTGTGGTCTGTCTCTCCGTCAGTCCGTCCGTCCCGTTTAGATCTCGTAAACTAGAAAAGATGTTGAAAATCCGTCATCATATTTTAGAACTTTCAAAGTTCTGATGTAACGTCTACTTTTTTTCTTTTCTGAAATCAAAAAATTTAATTTTTAAAATCAACTATGCAAGCAGTTTTTTTTTTCATAAAAATACACGATTTTTACAACTATTCACTTTTAATAGTAACAAACACGGGAGGGTATTTACTAAGGGAGATAACAGATTACCATATTTTTAACACATTTATGCAAACGATTTTAGATTTTTTAATTTTTTTTTTACACTTCTATTGCTAATAATTTAATCTGAATAATTTTCCAATCCTACGGCATTTAAAATATAAATTTATATCGACTATAGTGCAAATGTGCTTGTTACAACTAGTTAGAGCAGCGGTTCTCAACCTTATTAACTCGGCGACCCTTTTTACAATTCCTTACTTATTCGCGGCCCCCATCGGTAAATTTTTGTTTGTTTAGAAAAGTATAAATGGAGGCCTAATCATCCAATTACAAATCAATGAAATCATTTCTTTATGATGTGTGTTTATTTACATTTGTATTTCCTATTCACATTCCACACATACGTGACACTTGTCTGTATTTAAACTTGATAACAAGCAGGCTGTTTCCAGCAATAAATATATCATTGCAATTGGAAGAATGAGGTATAACACAAACAAATGGGAGCATAACTGCAAACGCTTGATCCAGATTTGTGTAATTAAAGAGAAATGTTTCACTGTTAAACTATTTCAGTCTCCTAAAAATCTTTAACTTTGACTTTCACTGGATTTCTGGCAAGTGCAAATGGGATGTTGAGTAGATTTGGAAAGTAGGAGGAAATGTTGTCTACATACATGCGCAAATATTCTTTTACAGAAATTATCATTTTATCTGTTTGCCAGTCATTTCCCTCATAGAGTACAGATACGGTTGAAAGCATTGTAAATATTATTTTCGTTACAAATGACATACTGTTTTTTTTTCCTGCTTAAACTAATGGGGCAGGCGGAGGAAACAGTGGTGCATTTCTTACAAGAGCTGCGGGGAGACAACTGAAGGGTCGGTGAACTCCATTGGAGCTTTGAGGCACTACGTTCAATAAAAGTTTCTTACCAGAGCACTATGGGAAGTCCATGCTTTCCTCCCCTGCTACCATTTGAAGTTCATCCAAGGTTCATGTTGTCCAATGCGTTATGGATTTCTAAACAGTGTTTACGTATTAAAATTCAAATTTATGGATGCTTTATTTAACCTTTTTTAAATCGTACATTGTTTAGTTCATATATTACGAATATGACATGTTTATATGTGCATGGTAATGAAACAATAGCATATATTATGGAAGGCATTAATGTTTCACTAACGTCCAAAGTGTGAGAATCACTCCGAATCAAATACGCTATTCATAAATCTGCATTAACTTAATCTTATACAAATATAGCTGTTGCACAATTAAAATGTTCGAAATCAATTCTGATTCAGTTGTCTTCAACATCTATCCTTGAATAACAATATATTTAGTAAATTCCACTGGAAAAAACTTAGTAGGTGATAATTTTTACATGTTAGAATGAACCCAAAAAATTCCATACTTTCGATGGACATAAGCGACTCCTGACAAATTGTCAATCGACCCCAAGGGGATCGCGACCCACAGGCTGAGAACCCCTGAGTTAGAGACACACACAATATACATTTATATATATCTATCTATATCTATCTATCTATCAATATATATAAATATCGGAAGTTATATATTGTTATAAACTTGGTGGTGGCACAGAGAGGGGTAGTGGTGTGTGTGTAGTCAGCCGACGCAAATAGCCCCAGGCCAGCGCTAGACGAGCGGTCAACCGTGACGAGTTACGACGGTCAGCCGAGACGAGTGTCAACACGGCGGTTCGGGAAGGATCGACGGCGGTCCGGGAAGGATCGACGTCGTGAACAGAGCTCAGGAGCGTCACGAGAGTTGTAGTCATCTGACCACCTAGAAACGTCGAGCGGCGTTCTGTCCGGTTCGAGAAGGCCAGTAGGGACCCTATATAAGAGCGGAGGTGTCGCAGTCAAGACGGTTCACGGCAGGGGTTCAGAGCCCGGTTCACTACAGTCCGGTCGACTATAGCACAGTTCAGCGGTGTGGTTCTGTACGGAGCATTACGACGGTTCAGTGCGAAGTACTATCAAGTACAGTTGAGACGACTGGCGTCTTGATCTTGGTCTGCGATCGAGTCCGACACAACGAGCCTAGTGTGTGAAGTCAGTCCTGAACTGCTGAACCCAGTGCAAGCCCAGAACGAGACGGAGAGGCCAGTGCAAGAGTTGATACGGCTGTACGGCTATTAACGGAGAGATATTTGTACAGTGTACGTGTTGCCAATTGTACAGTATTGGCTGTTATTTATTCAACTATTAAAGTGTTACGTTACTTTGGAGCCCTGACTTGTGGTGTATGGTGCAGTTTGCAGAGAGCCTGGATAGTGATATTCGTAAAAAAAAAAAAATATATATATATATATATATATATAACTTCCGATGAAAAATATCCCATCCCCCCACCCCTTAAAAAATATATCAATTTTCCAAAGGTCTTAGACGACCACTCGAAAATAGCCATTCGACCCTAAAGGGGTGGTGATACACAGGTTAAGAACCACTGCTGTAGAGTGTACCAAAACAAAAAAAAATTAACTAAAGTAATTTTTAAATGGAAAATTTGTTTTCTTGACGCCTTGAACAATAGATTGACCCTTTACTAAACAATTGCCAGGTCCATGTCTAACATCATCTTCACTTTCACACGGAGCGTTGGAACGCAACACACGATCTGTCAACCTTCTTTCTCCATTCTTCTGTCATTAGCCTTTGATAGAATTTCATTCTTATATTCTTTCTGAAAATATTGAAACCTGCCTTGGTGGATTACTTCGCAGGCTGATTTTGAGTTTGTGTTTCCACACAAACTGTCTTTGTAACCTTGTTTTATACAAATTTAAATTATTTTCTTTTTATACTTTCAAAAATAAGTTAATCCCCATGTGACCAATGAGCTAGTAATTCTAGCTAGTAATATACATCAACTACTAAATATCTAGGAAAAACGTTAGAGACTTTTTTCTAGATCCGTGTCCACTTTCTACCCAGCCAGTTTCAACAGGTTCTTTCATGAAGTTCTGACTTGAAAAGAGATATAGTAAAAAATGTGGTAAAGTCAATTGTCAAGATAGTATCCTGAATAAGCGAATGTGTAGATCTACTCCATTTTATAATGATAGGCCTTTAGATCTAAACTTAGAAGACGATGTGTACAAGTTTCCTGAACATTAAATAATTTCATTCTTGAATGATTTGTAAGCAGTTTGGTGAGGCAGGGAGAAGACCCACAGAGGGCTGATAAGGAAAGGTGTGGGGTACGTGTGGGATGTGGGATAATGTAGAGGACAGATTTAGGCATTGGGTTAGGCAGAACACAGCTAGAGAGATAGGGTAGAAAACAGAAGACAGAAGGCAAAGTGTAGGAAGACAATCCTACTTTTCGTCACCTTTGCAATGACTAGAGAAAATGAGCAACTTAATGAGATTTTTTTTTAAATTTAGAAAGAGAGAGAAGAGAGAGAGAGAGAGAAGAGAGAGCGAGAAAGAGAAAAAATAGAACGAGAGCGTGTGTGAGAGAAAGAGGGGTAAAAAATGGGAGAGACTATGAGAAAGTTGGAGAGAGAATGAGAGAGATGATGGTGTGAAATTGAGAGAGAAAGGGGGGGGGGGTTGAGAGAGAAAGAGAGAGATAGGGAGAGAGAGAGGACAAGATGCAAACGTTTTTTCCACAAGGCTGATATAGATCTAGTTTCATCAAAACTTTGTGTACTTCTAGGATTCAACAAAAATGAGCCAATGTCGAAGGATGAAGAGGAATGAGATCATTGGTCCACATGCTGAAGTGTTTCAAAAATGGAAAATGTCTTTGGTTTGCCATTTCAGATGCCTCTGGTGTTTCTTGCAGCCGTGTTTAACAACAGTTTAACCGACCTACCTTTTTTTTTTACAAAGCCTATATCAACTTTGTCTGTCTGTCTGTCTGTATGGTAAAAAGACATTTATTCGCAAAAGGTTGTCCCTAAGGAAAATGAAACTCGATGACTTCCCAACACTTGATAAAGTTGAGACGGCAATAGGAAAACTCGAAAGACAGAAAGCGCCTGGCCCTGATGGTATCCAGCAAAAGTCCTTAAAATGTGTTAGTGCTGCTCTCACTTTAAGTTGGACAGACTTCTTCTCTGTATGCATCACTGTACCAAAAAGGCAACACGTCCAACTCCTCTGGTTACCAGGTACCGTATTAATTTACTATCATTAGCGAGAAAAATCCTTGACCGACTGCCCTAATTCCATAATAAAAGGATGCTATATCTTAAAGTCAATGTGGTTCTAAGCTGCTAGAAGTGAATCGGACATGATTTTCGTTCATTATAATGCTCGAAAAGAAATCGTGTATTAGGGTCTAAAACACAAGCCAATTCTTTTGCCAGGATATTATCGAAATTTTTATGCATTCTTATGGCTATGTTCATAGCTGATAAAAATGTAATGTAGGCTGCAGTAACAATGTGATCACGATTTGATTGAATATACTATGTCATATAACAACACAATAAATACATTAAAAATTCTTTACTTTAGTACTGAGACCATTCGATACACTCATTTTTTTATTTAAATTAAATTAATTGCTGTTTAAAATAAAGTCTCAACCGCCCCCACATTTTGGCCTCCTGCGAGCTATGCACACCTAGCACAAACGGTAGCGGCGGCCCTGAAGACATTGGCATGGTTAGTCAAGCATGTAGATCTACCTTTACCCTAGTTCAAATGGTGTTAACACTTCAGCACTGCCACCGTTAATTTAAACGTATCTAAATGTGGAAATCCAGATCCATTTCTTCTATACAGTACGTAATTTTATTGCAATGTTTTCTGTTAGGCCTCTATAATAAGTCAATAGAAATAAAACAATGGTTCTAAAGGCTTTAGTTCAAGGCAAAACAAAACAAATATATATATATATATATATATATATATATATATATATATATATATATTATATTATATATATATATATATATATATATATATATATATATATATATATATATATATATATATATATATATATATATATATATATGCCGCACACTGACACATAGTGATGGGAACTAAACTAATTTTTTTTAGTTAAACTAAAACTAAGTTTGAACTAAAAAAAAGTAATTAAACTTTTAGTTAATCACAAATTGAAAAAATTAGTTAAACTAAACTAAGAAACATTAGTTAAACTTCTACTAACTATTTTGACCTTTTTTAAGGACGAAACAACCAAACATGAAAAATATTTAAAAAAAAAACTACAACTATAATTTCTAGGCCTACTGCAGATGGCTCGTCACTCGTAGACTTTTGCCACAGAGTGCTTCTTGGTGCAGAATGCAGTGTATGGCTGCAAAAGGTCCCGCCAAGCTGAGCTGATACCGTTTCTCTACCATCAATCCAACAACATCAACCTTCTCTAAACACATTGCTGGTGCACCGTCCGTAGCCACTGAAACAAGTTTTTTCCCTCGGTAGCCCACACACCTGTCAATACAAGCTTCCAGTTCTTGAAACACGTCGCGTCCAGTCGTCGTTCCTTTCATGGCTAGTAAGTCCAATAGCTCTTCAACAATGTTCAAGTTTTCGTCGACCCCACAAATAAATACAGCACAGTATGCGGTGTCTGTTACACCAGTAGACTCGTCCAGTGCAATGGAATATGCTACAAAGTTTATTGCAGCTGCAATCAGTTGCTGTTGAACATTTGTCGGTGATCCTGCTTGCCACTGTGTTCGCAGACAAACTTATGCCTTCGAAGAGTTTCTTTTTCTTGAGGCAGATAATTTCACACGCCTAAAGCATACACTCTTCTACAATCTGGCCTTCAGTGAATGGCCGTAATGCCTTTGCTATCATCTCGCTAACAACAAAGCTTGCCTTCACAGAATCTTCGCTTGCAGTGGGCGGACACCTCATTTACTGATTTGTGCAGTTGTAAATCATTTCACAGCTTATATGTGGTCATTGTAAATTTTATCTATTTTTTTTTAAATTCGCGGAGGTGGCCATGGCCCACACAAAATTGTTTCGCGGGCCACTGGCCACGTGTTTGAGACCCCTGATCTAGATCTAGTAAAAAGTTTTAAAATAAAAAGAGTCGACATTTCTTTTAGATCTATAGTAAAGCAAAATTCTTTGCCTGCAGCTATACAGGAACACACTGGTGTTTAATTAATAAAAAGCAGCAAAATGTAGATCTATAGAAGCAAGGAATTATCAGGATTTATCAAGCAGCGAAACTTGCTAGAAATATAATGAACACGTTTATTTTTCTCGCCTTTCAAATACCTTGAATTTGCGGGAATAGCGACCATTATAGGGTAAAGGTCAAAAGGCTTTCTAGTGACCTGTGCACCCTCTAGTTTATTCTCCTCTCTGTTATTCATTATATTTATTCTCCAAATTACATAGATCTAAATATTTATTGGTATTTGTGTTAAAAAAGTTTGTAAAATTTGTAATTAAACTTTTTAGTTTGTAACTAAAAAAAAATAATTAAACTAGGATTTTAACTAAACTTTTTTTTTTTAATTAAACTTTGGCCTTAACTAATTTTTTTTAGTTAAACTAAAAGTTAGCAACTTTTTAGTTAACTTTTGCCCATCACTACTGACACACATTTATTTATTTAGACATCTTTTGTCGTTAATTTTAATGAGCGAGAAACATTTACCCGGTGGTTTTGTTATTGTGGAGCAAGATTTCTAGATACGTAAAAGAAGATAGAACCGTAGGCCTGTAGTTACATAGATTTGCGATAGGCCTAGTAAAGTATTGACTCAAAAAAAATGTACGAAAAGTTGTCAAAGTTTTTTTTTTTTTTTTTGGTTTAGTTTAACTTTTTTTTAAATAGATAATAAATTTTTAGTAAAACTACTTTATTTAAGTTTATTTAGACTTACTTTTAGTTTAACTTTTAAAAATTTAGTCTAGTTCCCATTGCTACTTATTTGTCATGGGACATCTACAGAAATAAAAATGGTTATGTCCCTGTCCAGACCTTCCGTAGTGCGGCAAAGATCGACGAGAGGCAGGGTTTGAACCGAATTACATACCACAAGGCCATGCATGAAGTACCCAGTGCTAATTATTATTATAATATGAAGCATACCAACAAAGTAACTCTATTCAGCTAAAGCGTAGTACACCTATACTTTATGATCACGGACTTGATTAGTCTTTAAGACATCAGTGAGATTAGCAGTTTTGAAAATTCTCCTACATAGTGTAGATATGATGGTAAATGGTAGGCATATAAGTGTTATTTCTTGCATAAGACCCGGGACACCCAATTCAGTTTTTTTTAAAGACTTGAATTAATATGCAAACAAATAGACAAATATTGTGTTTGTATTAGTGTAGGTTGATTTATAAATAAGCTGATAGGCAAGACTCAGATACAAACCACTTAAGTTAAAACACAAAACTGTTAAATATGTTGAAATGCAGAAACGTATTCTTTCTGGTAAGTAATGGAGGCCACTCACTCTCATGACGTCAGTCTGATTGATTTGTCATATGGCAGTGCCAGCAGACGTGTCAGCTGTGCCAAGACACGAGGCATCTTATGGCTTGCGCTCGATCCAAAGACGTGCACTAGAGGGAGAGGAAGAGAGAGAGAGAGGGAGGGAGAGAAAGAGAGAGAGGGAGAGAGAGAAAGAGAGAGAGATGGACAGAGAGAGAGAAAGAGAGAGAGAGAGAAAGAGTAAAAGAAAGCGAGGGAGAAAACAAAATAGAAAAAAAGAGAAAGAGATGAAGAGAAAAAAAAGAGTGAGTGAAAAAAAAAGGAAAAAGAAAATGAGTGAGGGAAAGAGAGAGTGAAAGTGAGAGTGAGTTTGAGAGAGAAAGAAAAAGATACAGGACGACAATGAGAGATATCAAATAAGAAATAGAGAAAAGGAGATAGATAAAGAGAGAGAGAGAGAAACAAAAAGAAAGAAAGAGAGAAGGATTAAAAGAGAGAGAGAGAGAGAGAGAGAGC
Organism: Biomphalaria glabrata; assembly: GCF_947242115.1. Taxonomy (NCBI): domain Eukaryota; kingdom Metazoa; phylum Mollusca; class Gastropoda; family Planorbidae; genus Biomphalaria; species Biomphalaria glabrata. The sequence goes on along the minus strand of NC_074714.1, from coordinate 16,230,237 downwards.
GCGAGGGAAAAGTGAGAAACAGAAGTAGAGATAGAGAAAGAGAGAGGGAAAGAGGGGTGAGAAAATGAGAGAGGTAGAGAGAAAAATAATGAGAAAGAGAGGAGATGATATTAGAAACACTGTAAAGATAATTGGAGAAATACTTAATTGGAGCAACTGGAGCTTTAATTCTCAAGCATTTTTTTTTATTTGAGTGACAATGAAACGCGGTCTAAACGTTGTTCGAATCCACAATAAATATGACAAGGGCCCTGATTCACATATCACAAATCCTCCCCCATGCCGTGGACAAAAAAAATACGAAAATTTAACCTATCTTTTACCTTGGATCTAGGACAAGTAAGATATTTTCATGGTCGAAACCGCAGCGGTTCAATGTATCGTCTACGATTCTTTAGTCGCAATTTCGATCCAATATGTTTTTAAAAGACGACATAATACAAAACTATGCACTTTAAATAATAGCTAAAAAAACAAAACAAGGATACTTCCTGTTCGCTTATAGGACTACATTTAATTCTACACATTTACACTTTTTTTTTAAACCTTGTGGATCTATTGTGGATGTGCAGTCTTTAGTATCTGAATTACTATTTTATTACAACTATCTTTTATTTAAAGGAACGTCTGTAAATTATAATAAAATAATAGATCTGGATGGATATGTTCTGTAGATCTTTTTTTTTTTTATATATATATATATCTGTTCTGGGGATAAAGCCTATCAAATTTCTCAACATTGACTTGAAAAGCCAAATAATTGTCAGAGATTGTAATAAGGACTTTTTTTTTTAGGGAGAGCCGGGTTTTATCATTGCGTTATAATCAAGCATCCCGTTTAGGTTTGACTGGTAGAGGAATAGAGAATCCTTGAAAGATGAATGAGAATAACATAGCTCTGGAAAGATGACGGCCATGGACCATTGAGTCGATAGTCCAGAGCGCCTACTAAACGTTGTACCAAAGAAACATAGCTATAATGAGAAAGGGGGGTGGAATTATGGTGGAAATAGATAATAGAATTCAATGGCTTAAATTAGGTTTTGGAAAAAAAGGGGGGGGGCGATATAACTTGGATTGCTCCAATTTAATGTAACAGAAACATAATTTACATGCCAAAAAGTATATTTGAGAAGCAACAAAACCCGGTTTGTTTCAGTGGAAACGAATAAAAGGAGGGGTCGGGGTTCCTGACAGAAACTATGTGCAAGAGTGAAAAGATGCGAAAGATGCAAATTTAAAAAAAAATAAAAAAGAGGGGGGTGTCCTACCTAGTTTTTGATAGTAGATGAGAAAAAAAAGGGTTATAAACAGGTCAATATAAGTCTTGTTTTCGAGTTTAGTGAGGAATGCAGTATTTCCCGCGGCTGCGCAGCCCCAGCTGTGACCTACATATTTTGCCACATCCAGGGCAAGCATAACAGGTAAATAAAAAAGCAATATATACACAGGGAACAAATCAAAGGGCGTAGCCGGTGTTGAATAGTGGTTATGAAATATAACTAATAAGGTAGAATTACGTTGAATTTACACAACAGGAATTAGTTGAACACAAATTAGATTTAAAAAATACGATTTAAAAAAGAAAGGTGCTGATCCAATATTAAAATCTAGTACAGAGCGCTAAATGAAAAGAGAGTTATACAAACAAGGTCGGCTTTGGGCCACTGCAACCTATGCGACCGCAGTGGGCCCCGCACATTCATATGCCCCGCACTAATTCAAGTTGTAAATTATTAAATTAAACCATTATAACTTATATATAATAAAAGAATTTCGGCGGCCTCCTGATTTTCCAGGGCCTCCTGGAAATCAACTGAAATTATTAAAATCTCCTAAAAACTCATTTTCTAGTCTTGTCCCTACCCAGACTAGGCCCCGCGCATTCCGTTTCACATAGGGCCCCGCAGTTGTTAGGATCGGCCCTGTATACAAATCTAGAAAATGCTTTTTTTAATACCAGCAACAGATAAATCCAAAAGCGTTGCTAAACGCTAGATTAAAAGCGGAAACGCTTAAGTCGTACTATGCTATGCATATTTGACAATTACTACGAGGTAACATGGGAAATAAAAGCTGCGTCTGTTACCTGAAGTCTGTACTTGTAATAGTCTGTTTCGCCGCCACCCACGTCGTCCAAGGCTGGGGCTGCTCTTGTTGACGACATGCTCCTGGTCACGTGACTTTTTTTTAGCGGCACACCTGGAACAGTACAAACAAACAAACACATTGGTACAAACTATTCTAAAATAAAAGCGAAGTTGTAGAAGAAGCATTGAATGAAGTGTTATCCTATACCTACCCAAACAAGTGTTAGTATTCACTTGACTACTGGCCAATGCTATCTTTACCTCAAGCAAATGATCAGATCTAGAGATGGGAATCGAACACATTTTTCAAAGTTCAGGTTCGGTTTGGTTTGATCAGATTGGCAGAATTTAAGTCATTGGTTAACATGCATGACTAGATTGAACTAGGGACACGTCTAGGATGTACGTAATCATCATTTTTGAAGTAGCGTCTGTAGATCTCCTATAGCAGAAAATGTATACGGAGAACTGCCTGTTCTGGTAACCACTGCGCGGTTCATCTCATATATAGGATTACTGATCTGAATCCTCCGACTTGTAAAATGAGAACGAAGAATAAGATAAGATATGTCATTTAAAAAATAATATGCGGGTGGAGATTTCAAAGATCTTTATCACAGATCGCAATACCAGTAACTATCAATTGGACGCACACCTTTGTACAAATTATTCCACAGTTGAGTAAAAGTTTAATGAATGTCCAGGTTAGGATAAAATATGCGCGTGGAATGCTTCCACACGTGCTTATTTGAACGTGATACAGTTTTAGATGTTGAATACAGTTTAGATTTCACTTATATAATAGGACAATGATAATTAACTTTTTATTATAGTCAATTTTAACGTAAAGTTATCAATACAGAACGTTTTGCTTGATAAGTATTATTATTATTAATTTTTACTAGATTATTAGCCTACACTAGCTAAAAAAAAGGGCAATAACTCGATAAAAGTGATGCAATGAGAAACGACAACCAAGAAGTCTATGAACGAGCTCGAAGACGAAGCACGAGATCTCCTCAAGAGTGAATTAAAGAGCGGCCGCTCCACTTACCATCCCACACGCCGCTTCTGCTTACATGCCAGCAACTACGACGAAATGTGTTCGTAGACTTAATTAGGGTAGTCGCTAGTCGGAGACAACATTACATGTTTTCCAAATATTATTGTAAGTTTCTAAGACAAATTATCGCCCTCTAGTCAAATCTCTTAAAGATGGGTAGATATAATAAACAAATGCACTTTACAAAAGCAAATGTAATCGATTCTCACTTCTGCTCACTCCATCACGTGATCAACGATGTGGAAACGAAGTTCTTCTACACAAGAGGTAAAATCATTATTGTTAGCTGTGGAGCCTGCTTGAAAAAAACAACAACACACACACACTATTGGGAAAGGGTGGCGCTATAGTTCAACAGTTGAAAGTCTGTTAACAGTACTAGTGTCATACATATTTCTGTTTGCAAACTAATAATAATAATAATAATAAATAAACCCAAAAAAAAAAATACGCACAGTCTGGATAGCAATGCTAGTTGTAAGACGCAGTATAGGACCGGAAGCGGTCTTGGCAGTAGTGAGGCCAAACTATTACCCAAAATATTATGCAACGAGCTTTGTTCGTAATTGATAGATATTGAAGATTTTCATACATAGCGGAAAAAAAACTATTTAAAAAAAAAAGCCAGCTTTTTGGTGTATCCGGTGTCCAAAATAAAGGAAGTGCTGTTCAGATCGTTTTTCAAAATGTCAATGATACTATTTGTGGCACTTTTTAGCACTGCGGAATCAAATATTTAGAGCTCTACAAAAAAAAATTAGTTCAATGAGAAGGGAGCATCAAACGTTCTCTAATAAAAAAAACTTATTTCAAAACAAACGGCCAACTAACCAGTGATAAAACGTGAGATACGAAGATCAAGTGGCACACCTTGAGATATTGTAAACATTCTAGCTCAATTCTATTTTATTTAGTTGACAAAAAAAAAGTTCAATTTAGCGTCCTTGACATTGTTAAGTTTATCGTGAACATCTCCACTACAGCAATAGCTCTCCGAAAGGCTTGAACAATATTGTTGAATGGAGGAGGGGGGGTCCTTGAGGACTAAGGGCATGGACTTGGTCTAAATTGTGCAATGTGCCATAAAATCTATATCTAAATCTCAACAAAGCCATCACATTATATTTCAGTTTATAGCGTATGGGTACGGTACATTAACAAGGTTACAAAGACAGTTTGTATGGATACACAAACTCAAAATCGGCCCCGAAGTGGTCCACCCAGGCAGGTAAAACGTCAGGTTTCAATATTTTCAGAAAGAATATCAAAATGAAAATATATCGAATGCAAATGACGGAAAAGAATGGAGAAAAAAAGGTTGACAGATCTTGTGTGGTACCCCAACGGTCCAGCAGACCAAGGGATAGGTGAAAGGTGAAGTTAGACGTGAACCTGGCCTGACTTCATATAATGACTATCTAATTGATCTATTTGTTTTGTAAAGAGTCAATCTCTTATTCAAGGCCTCAAGGATAAAAAAACGTTTCCGTAAAAAAAAAAATCCTTTAGTTAAGTGTTCTATAGTATATAGCGCATGGCAGTTCACGCGATAATATGAAAAATTACTAATTAAATGATGTTTTAAATTATGTTCCACTTCTATGCATATTAAATAGATTTTTTCTCTTTCAAAAAAAAGTAAACAGTTTTTTGTAATTATATTAGTTAGTATGACAGAACTTACTTACGTAGCAATACATTTGTAAAAAAAATTTTTTAAGCAAAAATTCTAAAACAGTTTGCATAACTGTGTAAGAGAATATGGTATATGGAAATCTCCCTTATACCCGTGTTTATTACTATTAATAGTGAATAGTTGTAAAAATGGTGTATTTCTATGAAAAAACTACTTGCATAGTAGATTTTAAAAATTATTAAGTTTTCGCTTTCAGAAAAAAAAAAGTAGCCTTTGCATCAGAACTTTGAATGGTCTAAAATATCATGATGTCGGATGTTCAATATCTTTTCTAGTTTACGAGATCTAGACGGGACGGTCGGACAGACAGACTATCCACAAAAACCTAATAGCGTCTATTCCCCTTTCGGGGGCCGCTAACAATTGAATGGTGGGCGCCGCCATTCGCCTTTCCCAAAGCCGCCACTTATAAGTATATATACTTCTTGTATTACGTAGATCAGTAGTGTCCAGTACAGTCCAGACTAAGGCCCACGGGATCTTTCCGATCAGTGACATTGTATTGCCAGACCTCTAGAAACTTTTGCCCTCAACGAGCGCAGTACTTATAAGGATCTGTCTGTATAAATAATTCTCTACGTCGCCAAACCATGCGGGACACCACGCACGCACGCCGACTCTCTAACCCTCCTCCCGATGTAAACACACTATGATTGGACAGGCTACATGAGACTCTATATGGGGGATATTAAATATACGAACATGCAATTATTAATAAGCTTCTTGAGCCATTGAATTCACCTTATAATAGTAGGTCTATATCTATTATAATAGTATCTAGATTCTAGATCTAGATCTAAATATATGTATGCCTACGAGCAAATGTTTTTATTAAAACAATGGATTTAGGTCGATTAGCTATTTTGATAGCTCCATTCATACTATTTTTACATTCACGCATTCGCTTTCTTATAACACTATTATTTAGTTTAATTGTTTCTACAAAAAAAAACTCTCAGTAACTACATCGACACTGATACGCAAATTAAGACCCGCGAGTCGCGGGTAATATATGGCTAGTAGATTCTATTTTACTAGAAGATTTCTTTGCAGGGCTAGACACAGATATAGGGAATGTATGTGGGGATGGGGTGTGTGTGTTAATCGCCACTTTCATAGTCCATGTTTACTGAAGCCAAAAGCTAAAAATTAAGTTGTTTCATTATGTTAGTTTTGATAAATGTTGAAAATTGAAAGATTGAGTTATAAAACCTGGTCTGTTGATAGAAAATTTTTAATGGGATCTCAGAGATTAATCATTTGTAGACAGAGAGAATAAGACGTTAATCCTTGTTCATCTTTGAGCGTGGTGGCTGAGGGAGTGGCTTCTGAACCGAAGGGTCTTTGGTGCGATTCTCGTTGAATACTGGGATTTTGAACTTGGTTTTTTTAGGTAGCCTCCTGAGTCCAGCCAACTCTAATGGGTACCTGACATTAGTTGGGTAAAGTTGTGTTGGAAACTTCTAAAACAGGTCGGACATAGAAACATGACATTTACATCAACTGTCCTATAGATCGCAATGTCCGAAAGGGTTACTTTACTTTTACCACTTCATCAATAGGTTAACTGAGTGGCTGAGGGGTAAAGCGCTTGGCTTCCGAACCGGGGTCCCGGGATCAAATCCTGGTGAAGACTGGGATTTTTAATTTCGGGATCTTTGAGTCCACCCAGATCTAATGGGTACCTGACATTAGCTGGTGAAAAGTAAAGGCGGTTGGTCGTTGTGCTGGCCACATGACACAGTCGTTAACTGTAGGCCACAGAAACAGGTGACCATTACATTATCAGACCTACAGAGTATAGACCACAAAGTCTGAAAGGTTCAAACAAAAAGTAGAGGGCGGGTATAAGATAAATCTAATTACATTTTATCAACTGAAAAATTATTAGGTGATGATATCACAGATTTCAAGTCACGAGAGTATTAATGAGTCACATGAGTATTACAGAAATGTTATAGTACTCTCTGTTGTGGTACCAGGTAAAGGTTATTTAATAGAAGAGTGAGAGAGGGAGAGACGAGGGAGAGACGAGGGTATTATTATTCCAGACTCATAGTGGCACCCTCGGTGGAAACGAGGGGGTGAGGAAATGGATAGGTTAACAGAGTAAAGAAACCGTAACCTCTAGTGGACTCCCACATTACTGTCTACATTGCACGTGGTCAAGAGGAAAGAATATCTTACTATCCCTGTCCCATTCGCTACGCTGTTCCTCACGGGAGTAGCACGATGTGAGGGCCTTCTTGTGGTTAGTGGCGGTACTGTGTAGAGGTAGGAAGCAATTCCTCGTGCGATTACTCGTGCGTCTTAGCTTCTGGCCACGCAGCAAGGTAAACCGGACTTTGCTTAAGGAGTCGACAGTTGAGACCCACAATAAACGGAAGCGGTTAAATGATCGACTAGTAGATGAGGAACGTCTGGTCAGAATGGTCGGTAAAAAGCCAATCTCTCTGTCTTTTGGGTAAAATTCTTTCCTTTTGTCAAATCTCTCAAGGATCTTTATTAAGGTCTTTTTTGACAATTTTTACTTCTGGGGTTCAATTAAATGACAAGAACAAATATACTGCAGATCCTCAGATCAGGAACGCCTTTGCTAAGTCGTATATTAAGATGCTATCAGGCAACTTTACAATGAAACATGCACGTGGTACGTCTGCAACTATCTGGCAACCCTACCGCACTACATCATGTATACTCCAAACCAAAAAAAAAATTCATTTTGTAATAGAGAAAAATATAAATCAATTTTACATCTTAAATCCCAGCCGCATGTGCAGTCTTTACGTCAGTCTACAGCCGTAACAAGTGTCTGTAACGCTGTGCATGTATCAGAAGAAAGTATTGCGCAATCTATGCATACAACTATTGGCGCCAAAAATAATTGTCGCTTGGGTTTTGTGACCTGCGGTTAGTAGAAAACTCGAACTAGTGACATTCCGTTCTGTTTGTTCAGCGGCGTAGAGTCTATGTTGCATTTTCATTACAGTTTAGTTATTTTTATACAAAGTCTATATTAACTCACTCTGTCTCTCTGACAGGATTCCTTTACAAGTTTTTTTTTCATCCACTTTCCAATCTTAAATCAAGCTGCAAGTTAAAACTTTGCACAATTATTCATTTTTAGTGGTAAAGCGATTAACATCTGAACCGGAGGATATCGGTTTCGAATCCTGATGAAGACTCGGATTCTTAAATTCGGGATCTTGAGGGCGCCTCTGAGTCCACCCAACTCTAAAGGCTACCTTAGCTGGGAAAAAAGTAAAGGCGGATGGTTGTTGTGCTGGCATGACTCTCTCTTTAACCGTGGGTCACAGATAGAGATGACCTTTACATCATCTGCTCTATAGACCACAAGGTCTGAAAGGGGAGCTTTTTACTTTACTTTTACTAATGAATAAGTGCAAGTAATTAACTCTTTGTATTATATTTTAACAAACAAACAAGAAACCAACAGGCAAGTTTTATGGGGACAGTTGACTTTGGATGGGGTGAAACCATTAGTCAGTCTGACCTGGTGATGCTAACGCTTACGACGCCTCTGTATCTAACCCTACAATGTTACATCTATGCTAACTCCTTGTCAAAAAAGCAATGCACACGACACGAGAACGTTTAAGGTTACAAAGGTCTCAATAGACCCCCGATGTGGTCGACTCAGGCAGGTGAAATAATCTATGAATTAAAAACTATCAAAAGCCAAAATCTTATCTCCGAAAATACAAAAGGAAGACAAGGAAACTCATCCCTCTGGTTAAAATTTCTGAACTGTAAACATGTAATGACACCGCACTGAAAGTGCATTAGTATGAAACACTGCTTATTAAATGATGTAAATTAAATTCGACTTAAATAATTTTTTTTTTACTTTTAAATAAAACTAAACATTCGAAATATAAGTAGCTCTTATAACAAAACACACTTAATCTAGTAAAACATTTTATAAGTAAGTTACTAATTTAAAAGAAATTTTTCACAACTATACACTAAAAGGACTTTCCTTAGTAATATAGTCTCCCGTGTTTTTTTTTTTTTCTATTAATGGTGAATAGTTGTAAAAATTGTGCGTTTTTATGAAAAAATGCTTGCATAGTTATTTCAAAAATAAAATGATTTGCTTTCAGAAAAGAAAAAAAGTAGCCATTGCATCAGAACTTTGAAATATCTAAAATATCATAATGTCTTATTTTCAATATCTTTTCTAGTTTCTGTTATGTAAACGGGACGTACAGACGGACAGACAGATCACACAAAGCAAGTAGCGGCCATTCCCCTTTCGGGGACCGCTAAAATGAGGACACTGCACATGAATTGGTGTAGTTTCACTAAGGTTTCATTGAGCGCATAATTCGTTGAGTGTGTTTGCAAGTTAAATATTTTATTATCTATGCCCCCCAAAACATACAGGTAAATGATGAAATGAATCGCCTTGACGTTCAGAAAATACTTCATCCGACTTTAATCGTGTCAAACATCAACATGACGTTTTACCTTACATTTATATTACATCATGATTTGATACACAAACTAGACATTGATTTCACCGCGCTATGACATGTCTAACGTTCTCTGGCGGTATGACGTTCCAAGGCGTAGTTGAGTACCGCCATGTTTTTTTTTTAAATAGATTAGGTTATCCTGACCTTATCGAACCAGGTCTTCGCGTCACAACAGCAGAGAAAAAAGGGTTGCCCAGATGTGGCTTCCAATGTTATCTTTTAAGTGCTCGGGCCAGCTGATATTGGGTGTATCTTGATTTTATACATATGATAGCATGGGATAGGATGCGTTTATTTTTTTTTTTTTTTTGTAGTATTGATCTCTTTCGACCCAAATATATTTTATGGCTCTAAACTACTTGTCTGTGACCTATTCACATTTCATACTCAGACAATTGACATATCTCAGAAGTATTTTAATGAGAACCATGGAGAATATTAAGTCTTTTTTTTTTATTAATTTGTATACTTATGAGCACCAAGTGATGTGGTGAGCTACAGTGTGTGAATGTTTGTTTAGCATTCACGTTTCAGAAACAAACTAGTCTAAACATTTTCTTAAATTAGTTATCCTAAAAATGTTTTAAATATTTATTTACATAGCTCGTTTGGATTTTAATTTTTTAAACTTACAACAAAGCTTATATCAACTCACGCTGTCTGTCTGGTAAAAGGTTTGAACATGTTTTATTCTCCCACTTCCCATTATCGGATTAAGTGAAACTTTTGCGCAGTTATTCATTGTACCCGACAAAACATGAATCAATAAAAAAAAAATAATTAACCAATTAGTTAATTAATTATAGGTAATTAATGAATTTGTTTGATATCGAAATAAGGGAATATATGCTACTTAATGAGAGACGTGGATATATGTATGGCTTTAATCCCTTTATCACGTTTTGTCACGTTTTTTCTCCCACTTCTCATTCTCGGTTCAAGTTGAAATTTCGCTTAATTATTCATAGTCGATGACAATACATCAAGCAATAAAAAAATGTAGCCATTTAGTTAATCAATTAGTACTAATTAAACCCTGCCATCTTAAGTTACAGCAGACGTAACTAGCGGTTCTTTCCCTTAGATAAGCTTTTTTTTTTTTTTTAAGTATTCTTTTTTCTTTTGCTTATTTGCATATTTTTTCGACTGAGTAGCATGAACCTAATTATTAATCTAAGTAAGTGTTCTTGAGTTTGAATCCCGATGTAAACTAGGAATTGTTTTATTTGACTCTATCTGAATTGTGCCTGCTAATGGCAGCTCGGAGACCACCCAGATACAACCTCTATGCGTGTATTCAGAAAAGAGATTTGACCACAGCGCAATAGGACATGCTACGGGAGCATAGAATTTCGACGACAGGCATAGTCGACGAAAATTGAACTTAAACCATCCAACGTCAGACAACGGCTATGTCTTCGGTGGATGGGGAAAAATATGTAGACCACAGCTAGGACTTCATAGGTACGCTAAATACTTCACTCCTCCTTTACCTTTTCTCTCAATGACAAGCCGTATTACCAATAAGATGACAAATACATACACTGACTTGACATTTTCTAATCGAGCTCTCGGATCGAATTCAAAAAGGTATGGTCCATTGATACAACAAATGGTCTATCAAATAAAGATTGTTTACATGTCGATTTTATTACTCTTTAGTCAACTTCCAACAACATAGAGCTTCTGAGTTTAGATAGTAATAATAACAATAATAAAATTCCTCAATGGATACTGATAAGGAGACTAGGGGCCTATATTATGCCAGAGAATGAATATTCGTTCGTTTCTAACATAATAATAGTAATAATAATAATAATAATAATCTACCGAGGGGATAATGACATCTGACATCGCAGATACATTCAAGGCCCTTATCATTCCTAGAAGATTCTCGTCGCATGTCAGAGGGTGGTTCTGCTGCAGACCTGCCACATCACCAGAAAATTCCTCAGTGGAAACTGATAAAGTGACTACAATGAATTTTGTTTCTCTTTAACGTAACTCAACCCTGGAAGTGCCAGAGAATGAATACTTGTTCTTTTTTAACATAATAATAATAATAATAATATTAATAAACCGATTACTTATTATATTGAGATAGACATATTTTGAATGATAAATGGGTTTTAATCGTTTATCGCTTTAAAAAAAAAGAAAAGAAAAAACCAGCTACCATCATTGACATCGCCGTACCACTATCCCATAATAAAAGGAAAACTGAAAAACAAAGAAAATATGGGAACCTAAGCTTGGAAATTAAGCGGTTATGGAAGTTGTCTAAAATAATATACCTTGTTGTTATATCAACAGAGAGGATAATGACATCTGACCTCACAGATATAGTTAAGGCCCTTAACATTCCTAAGAAGATTCTCGTTGCCTCTCAGAGGGCAGTACTGCTGCAGACCTGCCACATCACCAGAAAATTCCTCAGTGGAAACTGATAAAGGGACTACAATGAATTTTGTTTCTCTTTAGCGAAACTCAACCCTTAAAGCGCCAGAGAATGAATACTTGTTCGTTTCTAACATAATAATAATCGAGACCAAAAATTTAGGAAAAGTGCAGTATTTCACGTCACAAGGCAGGCCCAGTTGCAACCTACAAAATTTGCCAAAAGCGATACTGACAAAACAGAATGCCCAGATTTTATTATATTGTTACAAATGAACAGTGATAGGTAGAGGTCAACGTATGACCCCGGCGAGATGACACAGCAGCTAGTGTTCCCTGGAATCTACATGTACAAACAAAGACAGGATGTGACGTGTCCTCACGTGTTGTTCCAGGGGACGAATAGATCTAAGTAGAGGGACAGTTACTAATGAACAGTGACAGATAAAGGTCACTACGTGTGACCCCGACTTGATGACACTGCAGCGAGTGTTTTCTGGAATCTACGTGTATAAATAAAGACAGGATGTGAAGTTTCCTGACATGTTATTTCAGAGGATACTAGCCGTGTTTGTGCAACTTTGGACAAGCGATTAGGGACTCTATATAAGCCAGAGAGTTAATGTGAAAGTCAGTCGTATGGAGTCGTGAGTGAGCCGTTACAGTCGAGACAGACTATGTAAGACGTGTGCGACTCTGTGGAAGAGAAATGTGTACGACTCGATGCAAGTTAACTAGGGTAGAGTTAACTGGAGTGGACTACTGTCGTTAAAGTCTATACAGCGAACTACAGTGGACTTGAGCCGTTACAGTCGATACAGTCGATGTAAGACGTGTGCGGCTCTGATTCGGTAGACTGGAGTACGACTTGGTTCAGCTTTGGGAGACCTGGAGCGACACTGGGAAGTGTGTCGTTGGTCTGTTCTGTGGAATACGGCTCGAGGAAAGTTGAGAAGAGATGAATTGCAACGAAGTGAAGAGATGAATTGCAACGAAGTATAGCTAACTGTAAACTGACAGATATTGTACAGTCTTCTACGCTACATGTTACAGTAACGAATTGTTAGAGTTAATAGTCATTAAAGTTATATGAAACTGAAAGTTTAGTCGTCAAGTTCTTTGCTGTGTTTTTATTTGTGTGCCAACTAATACATCTAGCCAGAAAATTCAGAAATACGTAACAATTGGTGTCAGAAGTGGGATATTTCTGGCTAGAATGTATTCCACCAAACTTCTTAATGAACTTGACATGAAAGAACTTAGACAAGAGCTTCGAGAAAGGGGTCTACAGCTAAACGGAAATAAGGAAACGCTAACAGTACGTCTCAGACGACAAGCCCTGTTGGAGGAAGATGAGAATCCGGACACTTGCCAATTTGAAATCAAACCTGATACGATGGAGCTCCTGAGAACTTTGCAATACAAAATGAACTCGGTGAACGAGAGCATTAAGGAGATAGAATCAGAAATCAACACCCGATTTTCTTCATTTAACCAGTTGACCAAAGCCATGAATGAGAATGAACAAATAGCTACCACGCCCAACAAGACAGAAGAACAAATAAAAGATCAAACGAGAATCATGATTAATGAGCTGCTGAACACCCAGCAGTATCAGATTGAGTCGACTGATGAAAGAGCTACACCATTGATGAACAGTGAACAATTGTCCAACCAAGAATGTGGCGATACAGACAATTACGATAGGCATGCTGGTGATGGTTGTGCTGTCTGTGACTGTGATAGCAAACCAAACGAATGTGGCCCACAAGAAATGAAAAGAGACGGTAGCTATTACTATTTCAACAAAAAGCAGAATGAGACCGCTGAAGAAACAATAGAAGAGACCTATAGTTTGACCGAAGCTTTAGCTATAGATATACCTGATATGAGTACCTCAACTAGCCAAACAGATCAAGACAACGTTGGGTCTGCGTCCAAGCCTGTTGCTGTGGGCCTTAAAGACTTCTGTCTATCTGCCATTGTCTACGAGAGGAACTCGAAGCTGGATTATTGCACCCATGCGTTTGACAAGAACTGTACGTACGTAGCTATGCAAGAAGACTGTGAATGCCAAGAAATACACCAACAAGCTCTAGACTTAACAGAAGCTTGTACAGCTATCAAGGTAGGCGTGAGAAGCCCTGGTGATAGTCAAGGAATTACAATAGAAACTGATGCTGAAGTTGATGGACCTTTGCACGTTGAATGTTATCAACCTGCCCCACAGTCGAGTCCTCCAGACTCGGATGAAGGTGATGACGTGTTTGACACCTTGCCTTCAAATGGACTTGCAGCTCATTCGCAAAGCACCCATCGAAGAATAATTCTGAAGCAACTTGTTAGATCAACAGTCTTGATGACTACAGCTATGAAATGCAATGCCTTCCTATGTGCTAAGTCGCTGCCATCAGCATTGATCGACAGGAAAGCAAGACAACGACAACGACATCAACGCAACCAAAGAAATATCAAATTGAGGAGGCGGAGAAAGCGACATATGCAGAGTGCAACGTGGATGGCTCCAACAAGATCAAGATACAAATCCACCCCTTCTCCCACTGATAGACCCCCACCTGCATTTATGAAACTCCATAGCCCATGTTGTTAGAAAACAAGCCCACCACTTCTCCCACTGATAGACCCCCACCTGCACTGATGAAACTCCACAGCCATGTTTTTAGAAAGATTCTGTCCGGGACCATAAACCAAAGAAGAAAACCTTACGAATCAGTTGAAAGTGTGAAGCCACTAAAGAATAATCTAAGAACATTCATGAGAATAGGTTTGATGAAGTATAACAGAGGTTTTAGAAGAATGATAATCAAGTCAGAAGCAAGAAGGACAGAACTAGTGTAAGATGCCAGAACTGTGAATTGAGTAGCCATCTGAGATAGAACTGTACAAATAACACTATACGAGAAGATCAATCCAACAGGCATTGTACAAAACAAAAGTCAGTTGCTGTTGTAAGAAGAACATGTGAATATTGCTGTACTGTTATGAACCTTGTCATCTCTGAAGAAGCTCTGTAAAAAGATGCTTGAAAATGTAAAACTCAGCCAGTGAAGCACGAACTCGTTAGAATGCTGTTGAATTTTCTCGACAAGAGTGCCCAATGTCGTCATCTGAAGGTCGATGTTTCCATACCAAGATTGATGAAAACACTTGTGAGGAACCTCTGAAAAATGAGGATTTGGCTCCCATTCTTCTATGGAAAGAAGATGGACAACTGCCAGATTGATAGAACATCTCTGAGAAGGGGGCAACCACCAAAGCATCCTACTTGATCGTCGATCGATTTCATCAGTATCGTGATGAAGTAGAATCTGTTCGGGACGAACAGATCTAAGAAGGGGGCAGTGTTACAAATGAACAGTGATAGGTAGAGGTCAACGTATGACCCCGGCGAGATGACACAGCAGCTAGTGTTCCCTGGAATCTACATGTACAAACAAAGACAGGATGTGACGTGTCCTCACGTGTTGTTCCAGGGGACGAATAGATCTAAGTAGAGGGACAGTTACTAATGAACAGTGACAGATAAAGGTCACTACGTGTGACCCCGACTTGATGACACTGCAGCGAGTGTTTTCTGGAATCTACGTGTATAAATAAAGACAGGATGTGAAGTTTCCTGACATGTTATTTCAGAGGATACTAGCCGTGTTTGTGCAACTTTGGACAAGCGATTAGGGACTCTATATAAGCCAGAGAGTTAATGTGAAAGTCAGTCGTATGGAGTCGTGAGTGAGCCGTTACAGTCGAGACAGACTATGTAAGACGTGTGCGACTCTGTGGAAGAGAAATGTGTACGACTCGATGCAAGTTAACTAGGGTAGAGTTAACTGGAGTGGACTACTGTCGTTAAAGTCTATACAGCGAACTACAGTGGACTTGAGCCGTTACAGTCGATACAGTCGATGTAAGACGTGTGCGGCTCTGATTCGGTAGACTGGAGTACGACTTGGTTCAGCTTTGGGAGACCTGGAGCGACACTGGGAAGTGTGTCGTTGGTCTGTTCTGTGGAATACGGCTCGAGGAAAGTTGAGAAGAGATGAATTGCAACGAAGTGAAGAGATGAATTGCAACGAAGTATAGCTAACTGTAAACTGACAGATATTGTACAGTCTTCTACGCTACATGTTACAGTAACGAATTGTTAGAGTTAATAGTCATTAAAGTTATATGAAACTGAAAGTTTAGTCGTCAAGTTCTTTGCTGTGTTTTTATTTGTGTGCCAACTAATACATCTAGCCAGAAAATTCAGAAATACGTAACAATATAGTAAATTTAACAACTTACGAAATATACAAGTCTTTTTTTTTTTTTTGTTAGCAAGAAAAATTCCTTCAAATATATAGAGATGAATCTGGTTTAACAAGATGCAAATGAGAAAACCATTGGTTAAAATTAAAGAAAAAAAAAGCTTTTTAAAAAATGTTTAAAAAGTTCATCAGACTTTAATTACTTAATATACTGCATATGTTATTAGGCGGATCGTTAGACCTAGTCCCGAGGAGTTCATAAAAGTTGATGATTAAGGACTAATTAATTATGTTGTAAATATCCAGAGCAGGCTGGAACTCGTTACAACTAGGACAATATTATTGATAAACTTTATCGGATGGAGTAAATTTAACAAATTTAAAATGAAAATGTTAAGGCGGTGCAAACAAATTAATTGATTTTAATGATTCGAAGGTGCATGTACATTTTATTATGACGCTTATGTTTTAATGTATACATTTTATGTTGAATAATTCTTAAATGTAATAATAACGAAACGTAGGCGGAAAAGGATATAAATTACTTACAAAATTTGGAATCGAGACTACGACTCAAAACAAAAAACCAAAATTCTAAATTTTCTTCCTCAATAATCCATGTTAAAACTGCTCACAAAGCTTCTGTAGGTGAGCATGTGAGCAGATCAGCCTGGTCTCGATTTAGATCTATGTGTGTTTTAAGTAAGGCAGATGGTGTGTTGTATACTAGATGGTGTGTGCAGTATTTCACACTTGACTAGGCAAACCCAGTTGCGGCCTACACATATGTAGACAAAGCCGTTGTCTGTCAGAGGACTAAGTTCTCTTTACGTCTTTTGCGCCTGTCTTCTACAGAGACATTCCTTTGAGTCTCATATGTGTAGTCAGCATCCTTCGTGAGAGCTCTCTACGCTGTAGAACCCAGATCATAGGAATAGAGTGATGTAGGCCTACGATTACATTGAAGACCACTGTTGAGTAGACTTGGTAAAACAAATATACATTTACATTTGGAGTGAAACCTTTTTTTTTAAATGAAACACATTTACATTTCACTTCATTTTAACTATGTCTATTGACACTGCCCCCCTCCCCTCTAGGCTTGGTGGATTACGTTTGAGAGGAGAGTATCTGTCGTGAATGTGTGTTACAGCTGTGTTGGTTAAAGTCACTAAGGAGAAATGCATTGACTGAAGTTACTGAAAGCTGATTAACGATGAACCTGCTGAGAAAGAGAGAGAGAGAGAGAGAGAGAGAGAATGTTAAGAAGTAGGCCTATTTAAGCCAAAAAGTTTGAAACTGTATCTACGTGTGTGTGCGTTCACTGTGTATTTAGTTGAGGATAAGTAAAACATTTTTTTTACCTACCCATATCTCATTAGATTTCTTTCTGTCATTGGAGACATTAAATGTTGTAATCTCTAATTAACATGCACTATTAGATGAACACATGGTTACATGTAGGACGTAATTATCTTCTTTTTGGAAGGAACGTCTGCAATTTATTTGATAAGGAAAATCTTTTTTTTTTTTGTAATTATTATTATTTAAATAAAAGCCTTTGTGTGTGTGTGTTTAGTTGATGATAAGTCAAATATTTTTTTTTACCTACCCATAATTCAAAAGATTTATTCCTTTCGTTGAAGACTTTAGCATAGTCTGGACTATCAGATTAATGAATCCACTGTCTAAGGAAAAACATCATAATTCTATGTGTTTTTGTTATTAAATAAATTCAGTTATGTTAATTGAAAGTTTTGAAACTGTATATTTTTGTTTCGGTAAAATAGTAGTCAATATTGTTCCCTTAGACACACACACAAACAGGCAGAGAGAGAGAGAGAGAGAGGGAGAGAGAGAGAGAGAGAGACTAAGCCTGGATACGTTTCCCAACTGACTGAGCTCACGACATTGTTTACTTATAGTTGCTGTCAAACGTGTTCCATACATCACACAAGAAATAAAAAAAAAAACACTTCGTTCTTTTTCTTATCTTCTTTTCTCTAACTCTCCCTAGCGCTCTCTCTCTATCTCTCTCTCTCTCTCTCTCTCTCTCGTTCTTAACACTTTTATTCAACTCCAACTGCGTTGAAAAGACACTTACAAAAGGAGAATGCAACAAAGAAAAACAAAGAGAGAGAGAGAGAGATAGGGCGAAAAAGATAGATTTTCATCAGTAAAGGAAGAGAGAGAGAGAGAGAGAGAGAGGAGGGGGGGGGAGAGAAAGGTGAAAGATTCTTTCAAGCAATAAAAATGAAACAAAATCTTTAACTCATTTTTCTTTCACTGACTGGAACAGGGATCTTCCTTTAATAATAAAAATCCAGAAGAAAACTTTGAGATGGATTTAAACTGTTGAATAGCCTACTACTGGGGCAACCAACGTGTGCAACTAACGCCCCCACACCTTTCAACTTGACATAGTTTACTGTTAGTAGTAGTGCAAAATAACTGACAGTCTATCTACATTAGGAGAAAACCTAGCACACATTCTGAGATAAACTTTAAAATAAAACAGAAGTGAAGTGAACCCTAACTCTATTCTTTTGTTTCATTTAGATAATAAATATTTTCTTAAAACTGGCATACAATTAAATCAACGGAAGCAACAACTGAGTGCGTAGTATCAAGAAAAAGAAGACCCTTCAAGCCTACTAAACAAGTTTTCTCCCTTGGACAAATGCCACAGCCCCACAGTAGCTTCTAAATGGAAATTTCCATAGAGAGGTAATGGTTGAGCCATATTAAATTGAGTTCATTGTTCATGAAAGATGGCGCTATAGGTCAGTTACTTTTGCAAATACTCAAAGTGCCGTTTCCCTTAAGCTGACCCCAAAAGCAAATTTTCCACTTGGAAGAAAATGATGTATCATCATCGATGTCTCTCTCATACCCGAGGATATAAGCCTTCGGAGACAAAAAAAAAATTGATAAATTTTCACTTGAACTTAGACGAAAAGCCCACTTTCATCCAGAATGATGATAATCACAATTTCTTCTTTGATTTATCTGCCGGAGAGGCTCCGTTAATTATATTAGCTATTAGAACACACGATGTTGGGATATCTCAACATGCATCCCTCTAGATTCTCCAACCAAGGCGTGATCATAAGCTGAGCCTATTTTTGCACTGTGGACAAAGTTTTGAGGGTTTGGGTTGCACAGCGGCAGAATTTGACTCACAGGCTGTAGCTTGGGCAGGCTGTATAATACCAATAAGTGCCTGCTGACCGTCTGTTGCTTCTTAAATTGTGTTGCATTAAAATGGAATGTGTGTGTGTGTTTATGTGGTGACGGCAGGAAGATGTTTGCGATTGGTTGTGAATGATGCAAGATAGGTGGCATTGTCGTCAGCGGGCTTAAGACAGACGACTCCAGAACGTGAGACTGAAAGGTTGTGTTATTTAATAAGTTAGATTTTGTTAAAAAATAATATTACTTAAGTCTAGTGCATTTATTTTATCTCAATATCAACTTCAAAGAAAAGTTATGTTTAGTTTTGTTCGCAAGGAAGTTATTCAAGTTATTTGAAGCTCTATTAGTTCAGATCTAATACGCCTACAACGATTTAGCTGTCTACCTGCAGTTTGGTGCTACAAGTCAACGGCCGTTAACAGCATGCACAGGCCAACTTAACAGGTTGATTGGTTTTATTTTTAATGACTTCCCAGCTCGGGACATAGGGGTTGTGCGATAGGCAAACAGCTTGTCCATGAAAAAATATACTGTTACAGAAACCATAGCAAAAACACTAAACATAGTCAGAGGCGAGAGTAGAGCTCCACAAAGGAGACTTATAAAGCTACTAGATGAAGCCGGAAAGAGCCGGGAAGCCATTAAAAAACTAGCAAGAGACCGTGGAGAGTGGCACGTTTTTTACTGAGGCCCTATGTTCCACGAGGAGCTCAAAGGAAAGATAATGATGATGATGATGACATATAATAAACATGGTCCCATTCCCCTTTCCTCCATATGACTACAAATTAGTCACGCTTCCTGTTATACTAAAATGACCTGCACGAAATGTTAATCTTTATGAACTACTATCTGTGACCTTAGATTTAGATACTTGACAGAGTCACAAACACATTTTTTTAAAGCAAAGTTCAAATAATTACAAATCTCTGATAAATGGATTCCGGAAGGACCCACTACACCAAACTTTTCTTTCAAGGCTAAAACAGAAAGGTATAAAAAAAAAACAAAAAAACAATGAATCTTTATCTGAACAAAAAATTACCTGCGGCTGCCAGACCCTCCAATTTAATTTACGTCAAGGATTTTGACTGCTGTGAACGACTATTTGCATGGCTGTATATTTTTGTCTTAAAAAGAAATGTTTACTATAATAAAAACTTATTCATAAACATAGTGTATAATTTTCAGCATAAATATTCACTAATTATCATGATGTAATTAGAACCTGCCATAGTCTGCTTCTGCATGTGGCTAAGTTAGGAAGCCCAAATGCTTTAGTTTACTTTTTCCCGTAAAACTGTTTAAGAGAAAAGCAAATATTATTTTGGCTAGGGAGAGCGAAGTTAAATGATTTTAAAACAGGACATTATTCGCAGATCTATTAACTAAAATCTCCTTGAGGACATAATGGGCTTAGCACTGGATGTCGGAGCCCTTTTTACATACTCACAGCGTGTCATCTATTTTGACGCCTACAGTAGATTTCCATAGTCCCATGTCCCATTTCAACGCGATTCTTTATTCGAATAATTTCTTGCGTCAGAAATGGCAAATTTGTGCTAAGTGCACTCATTCTGTTAGCGTCTTTTTTTTTTCGTTAAAAAAAAAGGCTCGCTAAACAAGAGGATGAATTTACAATTATCAGCCCATTACAAACTACATGTATACTGCCTCTAATGTCTCTCATATTTCAGCTTCGGCTAGTCCCACCCCTTCTTAATTTTGATTTTTTTAAAAGCTACAATTTCATTGTACACTCAAGGAGAATGAGTTTCTGAAGCTCAGAAATGCAAGAAAACTCATCACGGTTAAAAGACTCAGACTCCATAGTAGCTGACTATTGGGGCGGTGAACGTATTTTTTGTTTGGGGTACATTAATGTTACTAGTAAAATAATTGAGAAACAATGATATAATGTTAAGCCATTTCCGTCAAGTCTATGAGTATTTCAAGCCTGATCAAGGAAGCATATATTCAGTCTGTTTCTAATTTTAATATTCTTACGTTTTATGAGTTGTTATAAGTATGAAGAAAATGTCATAAACTACGAGTTTAAAAACAGATCATTTTAGTGTTAGTCAAACAGATGGAGAAATGTTGATAGGGAAACGGGGGGAGGGGGCAGGGCGAAATGGCTATTCGGGCAATTGCCCGGTGGGTCGGTACCCAAATGGACCGGTACCCAAATGGGCAGGTAGGACAACCGAAAAGATCACTATGACAGGTATAGAATTATTTTAAAATTCTCTTATAAAAGTAACTCTTCGAGCGTCCTGTTTAAAACAAAATAATTCATTGACTCGACAGTGTAATACGAATTTAATCTTAACACATTTTTCCATTTTTTTCGAATTAATGTAATAGTCTACATCCTTATACTGTGCTACTTGTAGGCTTCATCCTTATAGGGCCTACACACTTAGAGATTAAAAACCAACATATAAGGCCTTTAATATTTCATATAAAGATATAGAATCCACCGTTAGCATGTGCACAGTTATCGATACATTATCAAACTTAATGATTGTGAGGACAAATAGGCCTATCTTATCTTATATAATACAGACATTATTTCAAAAAAAAGAACATGATTACGTCCTACGCGTCATGCATTTAGTCATGCATATTAACCAATGACCTAAATTCTGCTAAGTCACTGGTTTTCCATGCTCTAATAGCACTAGGGAAGAAGGAGTATTTGTACAAATTTGTCCTAGCATATGGAACGAGGAATGTGCCTTTGTATTTGTGTCTTTCTGAGTATTTTATTAGATTTTGTTTTGTATTTGAAGATTAAGGTTCAGTGTTTTATGTATAATTGCTACTTTACTTTTGAGTCTTCTAACCTGAAGGCTTTCTAAATTAAGTGATTTTTACTACAGGTGTTACTCTAGTCAAATGTGAATATTCGTTTGTTATGAATCTCACTGGTCTATTTTGTGTCTGTTTCAGTTTCTTAATGTTTTCTTGAGTTGAGGGTCCCAAACAGAGGATGCATATTACATTATTGGCCTAACCAAGGTTAAATAACATTTTAATTTTATGTTCTTATTTGATTTAGGTTAGAAATTTCTTTTAATAAACCCTAATGCTTTGTTTGATTTTTTTTGATAGTTTCATCAATTATAGTTTTTCATTTATTATAACAGCTAGCTAAGTATTTTGCGTTTTTAGTCTGTGTTACTGGTTTGCCATAAATAAGATAAGTAGAATTAATTAGTTTTAGTTTTTTTTTATGTTACACTTAATAACTGACTTTTTTTTTTGGGTGGAAAGACATGCTCCAATTTGATTCCCATTTCTGTAATTCATCTAGAATAGATGTCCATCATATGATATACAGTAGGTCTATATGGGCCGAATTGTATAGAAATGCTCCGGCCGATTTTGACACCCAGTCCGCCCCTGCGGGGGGGGGGGGGGGGTGACAACCTAAGCTTACCTAGCTTACCGTGTGACACCACCCCTAGTGATGCCACTGAAGAATGGAAGACCTTTGTTAGAAAAACAAAATAATGTGAAGGCCTAATCTGAATAAGCCTGCTTAAATTCATGTTTATCTACTAGGCCTAAGCTCCCTAGCTATGGTCTATAGGTAGCTAGGCCTACTATAGGTCTATACTAGGAGAAAGACATCCTTTAACCTTTCTATTTTATATCTTTGGGTAGGCTATAACTAATCCAATTTGTATGTAGAATTTATGATACTTTTATTTTGATTTTGTTAAAAGTCTGCTTAAGTAGTCGTTGTTATACCTTATGAAATTACATTCAATATTCACAATCCCCCCACCTTTTTGTTTTGAAAAAAAAATTAAGATAATCTAGAATTAGATCTAGATCAAGTTGAACGCAATTTTGTTTGCTTTTTATAAAAGGTACATTTAATGTAGATAATTAAATTATTAAATAATTTTACATTTCATCGTTAATCGAAAGATTAAGTGGTATGTTACAATTACATCTTAAATGAAAATAATTTCGAATGTAAAACTTACTATAATATGCTACATTTGTTTTTTTGGTGTACGCGAGGGAATATTGCGAAATATTCGTTTAATTTCACTAATAACCGGAAGTCAGTGGGTAGGAAAAATAATACTAAAAAAAATCAGGAAGCTGTCAATAACATTTTATAAATGAATGATTGCTAAGTAAATAACTCGAAATTATATATTTCTACAATTTATATTATATAAATCACTATTGGATAACATGCATTCATAAAAAATAAACAAAGATATGGTTTTAGTTTGCTGTAGAAGGTATGTAAAAATTCGTAATTCGTACACAATACTTGTCAAGTCAATACAGTAAATAAAAATACAGACTCACACTCACAGAGTCACTGAGACTGAGACTCAACTCAGACTGTCACTGTACAAAGTTAACAAGTCAAGTTACAAAGTGAACACTCAACACTCTGACTGTCTCTACACAGTGATAGTCTAGATTTCTAGATCTACAGTACAGTGACTACAGTCTTAGACTCTAGATATTAATGATCATATTTAGATTACAATACAATGAATGCTTACAACACATTCAAACTTTCACTACTAATAGTACTAATACTACTAGATCTAAGTCTAGTTTCAGACTTTTTAATATTTTTATGTCTTTATTATTATTATAGATCTAGATCTGGTTTAATTAGTTAATTTATTTATTCATAGACTCAAGTTCATTGAGCTAGACCCATAGACATAGATGATTAGAATTGATTAGATTTTAGATCAAATCTAGTGTCATAGTCACAGTGCTGAGTGCTTTTTTTGTGACGGTATGCACTTGAAGTAGGTACGGCGTACCGGAACCTTTTTGAATGTTTGGAAAAAATTATTACTTTTCTTGATTTTAATGTTTATTATTAATTTATTTCTATCTAGATCTAGTTAAAAGTTAGGCAATCCATTACTGAGTACCAGCACTTAATTTTTTTTTACAAAAAAAAAGCACTGCATAGTCATAATAATAATACTATTTAATAATTGTATGGTATACTAATATTATAGAGTCTAGATTCTAGTGTGACTACAATTATAATTGAATAATGATATAAATTTTTATAATCAAATTATTGAAAATTTATCTATCAAGACTCTAAATATAATGAATTTAATAGTAAATTCTACACAAATCATCATTCAAACATTTCATTATTATCATAGACTTATAACCAGATCTAGAATAGATAAGATAGATATATATAGACTTCTAGATCTAGATTCTAGAAATCTACTAGTACAGACTATAGTTTAAAGATAATGTAATGATTTATATAATAATATTATTATATAATATATATATATATATAGAGAGAGAGAGAGTCTATATTCTATCATATTATATATTATTTATACATATATACAAGTATAATTTATTTATAGACTAATATTGACCTACATTCTATATCTATTAGTATAAACTGTATTAGATGAATATAATTGATTGAACATTTGTTTGTTTTGTTTTATAAATTTAAATCTCAGACATCTGAAGATCATTAATCAATTTTAATAGAATTTATAGATCTAGTCAATTATCTTTTCTTTTGAAGTAACTCTATATTTATAAGATAAGATTTCTAGAGTCTAGTTAGTAAAAATAATAGTATACATTTAATACTACTAGAGACTAGAACATTACACTTGTGACTTGTAACACTATATTTCACTGTAAATATAAATTTTACTAGGCTCCTAAGTATCTTATTTTATCTTGTAAGTATAACAATAGTATTAGAATGGGCATCTAGACCTAGAATATATAGATTTATATATATATATATAATATTGATTTGGATTTCAATAATTATTGACACAGTCTAGACTCTAGATTATCTAGATAGATGAATGAATGGCAATGTCTTTGATCCCGAAGATTGTGGATAAGTGCAGTTTTTCATTTATATGGTCTCGCAAACCCAGATATATATATATATATATATATATATATATATATATATATATTAGTATTAGTATTATATCCTTCTATAAATATTATAAAATATAATAATATAGATATATATAGATTATAAATTATCATTTAAAAATATTACTTGATATTATAGCTAGATCATGAAAATCTGAGAGATAAGTTTTAACTCTAAAATTTATATTTCTGTATGCACATTATTACTGTGAGTTTTATTAACAGACTTGCAGATCAAGGCATTATTGCAATAAAGTAAATCAACAGGCATAGATCAGAACAGAAACGGTCTAGTCTCAGTCACTATGAAAAAGATGTTGCTCCTGTGGAAGCCCAGCCTCAACTGCCTGTTTTTCTATATCTGAGCTATAGCTAAGGTCATCACAATCTACTAGCGCGTTCACTAGAAGTCACCTATATATATATGGATTTAGATTTAGAATCTATGTATGACTATATATTTGTGACTAGTTTTATCGAAAACCAGATGGCTGGCTTAGTTTGTGGTATGCGCTCTGGAATGTTATCTCATTTTGAACCCTGCCTGCCATACTGCAGGAGGTTTGGGCAAGGATGTATTTAATAAATCTTTAATTTTGAAGGAACATGTGAAACATATAAAATAAAGAAACTTTATTGCCAAACTTAGAATTAGTAGCAATGTTTAGAATAGTCATAGTCCAGATGAAGGTAATGTAGATCTAGATTTTATTTATTTATATAAGATTTATACAAATCCTAATAAGATGGTTACATATCTATTAGCCTAGATAGTCTGGACCTAAATGCCATTATAAATAAACTCCAAAAGTTTGGAGGCTACATCAGAATGTAGATTCTATAATATTTAATTTAAATATCACTGTGCTTGTATTCCTTGTGTTTATCTAGCCATGCATGCTAATAAGAGACAAACTCTGGTTTTCCTAACTGATTCTGACAATCTCTTCCATGCCATACTTTTACTATATATATATTATACATAACTTACTTACTTACTTAATCCTGTGTACTCCTAGAGGAGCATAGGGCTGCAACCACACCTCTCTACCAAACTCGGTTCTGAGCAGCTTTCTTTATCTGCTCCCATGTCATTCCAGTACCCTCAGCCTACTGATGACTGACCTCTTCCAGGTTTCCTTGGGTCTGCCCACTTTCTTCTTTCCTTGTGGATTCTTATCAAGTGCCTGCCTTGCAACATTGGTAGCTGGTTTTCTGCAAGGTGTGTGCTATCCAGCTCCATTATTGTTTTGTGATGTCTTGGGCTATGGGCTTTTGCCTAGTTCTCACCCACTAATCAACAGTAGTTATCTTTTCTAGCCACCTAATTCCTAATATTCGGCTTAGGCATCTGTTAACAAAGGTCTGGAGCTTTTCCATATTTGTTTTAGTGACTCTCCATGTTTCTGAACTGTATAGAAGGATAGACTTAACGTTTGTATTATAGATTCGTATCTGTTATTTAGAGATAGTGCCTTAGAGCGCCAAATTGCTTGAAGAGTTTAAAAAAGCAAACCTAGCTTTATTTATTTATTATATAATATTAATTAATTGAAATTACAGATGAAAACATTTTAAAATTTAAAACTGTTATCAGTACAAAGTTCAACTTAAATTACTACAACTTTTTAAAAATAGTGAAAATAAATTTAATCCACGTCTATTGCATTGATTCTGGAAGAATTTCTTTCCTTAAATTTTATTTGTCTGATTTCAGGTACATGCCATGAATTTAAAAACACAACATTATGGAGCCAGATAAATTGTTGATACCACCTTGTGAGCAAAACATAGAAGTTTTAGTGAATGAAGATTTCATCAGCATTTAAATCATGTCTGTTAGGCTTGGCAGCACAAGTACTGTCTGCTCAGTGGCCCAGTTTGATGCTAATGATATTCATATTTCTGTGGAGCTGCCAGACGCTGCCAGATTTCTTTTAGATTTTTTAAGTGAGATATCTGCTAGGCCAGAGCTGTGTGAAGGGCCTCTGGTGGAATGTGCCATCCAGAGATACGAGCGATACTGGCTACCTCTAGTGGCCAAGCACCCAGGCCGCTTGCTGCCAGCACCCTTAGACATTGAGTGGATCTGGCAGTGCCACATGCTGTCACCTATAGCCTACAGTACTGATTGTCACAATATTGCTGGCAAATTGATAGATCATCATTTAATGGAGAAGTCCCAAAGAAAAGAGTTGCTAAAAGATTCAGAAAGGTTGTGGAGGAAAGAGTATGCTGATGTGCCTTTCTCTGCCTGTGATGCTGTTACCCCTTGGTTTGATTGTGAGTTTGTTTCTGCCTTGACATACAACTTGACTTTAGCCGTGTCTCGGCAGAAAAGCTTCTATTATCAAGTCAGTCTTCCTCACTATAGGGATGAGAAATTTTTGAATCATGCTTTGTTACGCTACAAGAAGTTTCTTTTCTTAAAGTGCCAAAACCCTGGAGTATTTCTTGTACCCTGTTATGATAATGATCTTATGTGGCACACCCATATGCTACATCCAGTGTTCTACAAAGATGATACAGAGGCCTACATGGGCAGCATCTTGGCCCATGATGATTCTGTCAATGACCGATCTATAGGCTCCAAACTGGCTTTGTCAGAAGCCAAAACAAGGAACTTATGGAGAAAAGTGTTTAGTGAAAAATTCTCTTATTTTGGAGCTATGTACAGGGGGGAACCACCATATTCAAAACTTTATGTCATGACAAAAGAAGATGTGTATAGAGTATGCACAAAACAGGCAAATGTTCTCATTGAAAAAGTTCGTGTTTCAGGGCTTCCTCTTGGGAAAACATTCAAATTAAAACTTTGCTACAACACTGGATACCAAAATTTTAATCGTTCCTTGTTTGTAACAGAGAATATAGCCTCTGTGAAAGGGAATGCAAGGACTTTAGAAGACAATAATATCAATGCACACTTTTCTTTCGATACTCGCTACAACGACAAAATTATTGCTAGCCTTCAGCAAAAATCAGGAAAACTGTGCCTAGGAACCAATGACATTTTAGGGGAGGGTAGGATTGATATGCAGAAGAAAATACAACCCCTGAACAGTAAAGGGTTATCAGCAAATGATGACATCGACTGTGGGGATGGTCTATCTATAGGACTAGTAAGTCTTTTATTTTCCCTTTATAAATGCTAGTATTTAATCTCATAAACTAAATCGTCTAATTTTGAGAATATTAGAGGCATATTTTGTTGACTCTTAGTTGGCTCGTTTATTAATCAAAGAAAGGTTTCATATAATTCATTCTGTTAAATGCATCCGTATTTTATTTAACTGAAAATGTTAAAATTGTAAAGAAAGATCAAAATTTTCTCTTAAAATATTATATACAATGTGCATTGAAGGCTTATAAACCTTTATTTTTTATCAAGCATCATTTATGTATAGAGATAACAATGTATTTTTTTTAGAAGCCCATTTAGAGTCAATCAATATTGAAGCTGTAATCATTAGTCTCATCGTGTTTCGGGATCACTTTGTAACTGAATATTTTTTGAGAACAAAGACTCATAAAATTGCATATTAATATATATATTTAGAAATGGATTATATATATAATTATCTTATCTTTTAATCTTATAAACTACAGACATTACTTCAAAAAAAATTATTATGTCCCACCAATCTCTTCAATACTTCCATAACAACATTACAATCTTTGCACTTTTATTAATTTATGTTAAGCACATGAATAAAATATATGCTAGTTGTGTTTCACCTGTATGTAATATTAAAAGAAAAAAACTGTGCTAAAAAAATTATACTTATTGTTCAATATTGTGAATTTTATTTTCATTTGACATTGAAGGATAATTCTATTAGTTCGGAATTAAAACTGCAGAAACTTATGTAGGCAACCCATAACTCGACTTTTTTTTCTATTTTGCTATGTCTCATTTATTCAAACTAATGTTATTACTATTCTACTTAAAAGGTCTGGAATTGTCCTGCTCCTGTTCTGGGTCCTTGTGTCTTAAGACTGGAAGCGGGAGACTACCAAAGTTGTGTTATGCCTGAAGACAGAGAAACTATGTGGGGGCCCATTCCTCTTCCACGCCTGCCTCCTGGTGTTGATAACCATTGTTCTGTTGCTTCACATAAGTAAGTAGGTTGTTCTTGTATCAAACTTCCCCTTTCAGACCTTGTGATCTATATGGCAGATGATGTTAAGCCAGGGGTTCTCAATCTGTGGGTCACAAACCCTTTGTGGGTAGAATGACTATTTGCCAGGGGTTGCCTTAGACCAGGCATGTCAAACTCATTAAGGTGTATGGGCCACATAAAAACTTACTATGACCTGAGGGGCCGCAGCCAAAACACAGAGTTGGAAAACAGTCTACTAGTTTTATGTAAATTAGAAACAATACAATATAACACAATAATAAATGGCATACCTGTCCCTTAGTTAGCTAAATTTGTAGTACAATTTGGCAATTAAATATTACTTGATTAGGCATTATTGTGTTTGTCCTGATGCTTGACATCTTTTCTGTGATACAAGTTTATTAATGTCAGGTTGAGGTTTGTTTGCCACTGACACTTTCATCATTTATGACAATTTTGATCAGATAATCACGAATGGTGAGGTGTTTTTGTAGCTTTCAATATAAAAAAAAACAACTGCTCACAGAGATCAGTGCTTGCAAACATAGCTAGAGTTCTGACTGCAAATTTCTGCAATTCAACGTACCGTTCAGATAAATAACTAAAATTATGGTGTAGCCAATTCTATATACTTCGCTTTCAACAAAGAATCTGACTGTTATTCTATCAGCTCTAGTTGCACATTACGAGCAGCATTTTTCAGAAGCAAAATTCTTGCTCGTATGAAACGAAGTCACGAAAACGGTCATTGAAAGCATCTTTAACAAATGTTGTAGCCGTATTTAATTTTTTAGTTCCTGACACGTTGAAAAGTGAACAAGATTTTCTCTTCATATTTGGTTTATCCACAGTCGAAATTTTGCTTGAAAGTACTTCACATCATCACACGCAGTTGTGACAATTTTGTCTTTACTTTGAAGTTTCAAATTCAAGTCTTGCAGGTGATCAATAAGATTAACTATAAATACCAAATCCTGAACTCATTCGTCAGTTTGGAAATGTTCAACAGGTTCACCTTTCATGTTCAGAAACAGTACGATTTCCTTACGCAGTGCAAAAAATCTCTTGAGTACTTTATGACAGGAGAGCCAGCAGACTTCTGTGTAGTAAGAAACACAATCAAATTCGTGTCCAATGGTATCCAGAAACCTTGAAATTTGGTGATGATTTAAGCCACGGGCCCGAATAAAATTGAGAGCGACTGAAACAGGTCTTATGACATGTTGGAACTGTAATTGCTGTGTGCAGAATCTTTCTTGGTGAATGATGCACTGAAAATAAGCAAATTTAAAATTAGCATCAGTCTCTTATTTTTGCAAGTAGCTTTGCATCAAAACCATTTCAGTTCATGGTTGGTTTACCATCCGTTGTTAGACTAGCTAAACAATATCACCTCCTGTTATTTCTGAAAAAAACATCCTTGCTTGTTTTAGCTTGTCATCTCATATTTTTAAGCGTAATAGTTTAACATTATTTTGATAATTTTTGAGGTGGCCAAGCGGGCCGCATGCGGCCCCCGAACGCGTGTTTGTCATGCCTGCCTTAGACCATCTGAAATGTGTTTTTTTCGTCAATTTTTTAATCTAATTTTTTTTGGTTCACTTCTTACTTGTTGGAGCAGGGCATAAAATATTTGTATCATAGATTGTATACAGTTACATTTTAGTGTATGAAGTTAGATGATGTTACTCAGATTAGGACGTCCATTAAAAATCATGAAACGATTGTGAAGTGTCAATTAAATTAAATGTGGTGGCGACATATTTAAGAACACTGACTTATTGCCAGAGGATACAGAAGGCACTTTTAGTGAGTGTAACATCATTATTTGAAGGTAGACAAACTGTTGTTCCATTGGTGTCAGGACATAGAAACTAATTACTGTAGTGATAAACTGAAGCCCAGGGGTGTTTCTATGAACGTACCATAAGTCTATTAACATGAAATTTAAATATAAGAAATTCAAATATGTACTATATAAACTAGTAATATGAAGTAGTTCAAACAGTTATACAAAAAAAATTGTTTACTTGAATAGAGAACAGAATAAGACACAAGAATCTATATACTCAACTTAACATCCAAAAATTTGTTATTAGTGATGTAGTAGCTCAATGATCTTCTGGAAGCATACCACTCTACAAGTCTCAACTCATCATATGCTTTTCAAGCTACTATCTCTAGTTCCTCACATCTTGACTTATACCAACTTTCTCTATCCTCTCAACAATACAATCCTAGTAGACATAGAGGGTTTCAAGCCACACTGCCACTGGCCCTAAAACAATAATAATGTAACAATCAATATAGTCTAATTCTAACAATTAAACAATATCCTCTACAATTACAACAATCCAACATCTTGAGAAAAAAAAAAAATTAACTTACCCACCAAAAGTGGGTATATGGTTTTTCAACAGCAACATCATCTGATATTAGACCAAACAGTACTTAAGTCAATAACATGGCCTCATCCTACGCGTTACAGGGCTACTCTTTATACACATTACACACTGGTCATTCTCGCAAATCAAAACATTGAGGTCAATCAGAGTCATTCAGACAAACAATCATAATAAACATGATACTAAAAACTATGTATGAAGATACTGACAATTAGTAGTTTTCTGTTGTTTTTTTTCCAATATAATTGTCATTTGGAAATGGATGTTGCAGACAATATTGTAATTTTAGCATGCCATGAAGCAATTGAGAATATGCCATTATTTTCTAGTCCATCTTATTGAAGGGAATATATTCATTAGTATTATGAAACATCCCATGAACATGGATTTCCAACAAAATAAATGTTAGAAAAGAAAATATTTATAATGACAATTTTTGCAGCATGGTTTTACTTCAATAGCTCAAGCAGGAATGGAAATGTATGAAGCCTAACAAACTGAGACGTCCAAGCTTTGGCGATAAGGGCATCCAGTTTTGTTTTTTTTTTATTTTAAAGCCAACAATTTTAAAGCCACCAGTATTTCTAATTGTTGTCGTCTCTATCAGGTTGTTTAACCATACTAGAAGGGTTGTGTTCACCGTAAGAATGATCCATAGTGAGCCATTACTGATGTCTGCCATCCATGTGTTCTACGGAGACAAATTAACCGTTGTCGCCCATTTGGTTGTTGGGGATCAGCTTCCACTTCCTTCATCTGTAAGTTTTCATCTGCTTTTCAATCTATTATATATATATATATATATATTATCTTATATATTAGATTACCAGAAAGTGTGGAATGTTATGGCAAATGACATTTATGTTGGTGTTACTCAGTAGCTCCAGTTGAAGGTTTGCCAGCATCATTTTTCAGTGCTGGATAACACTTTTAGAAAAAAAAAAATTTGGTAAGGACAAGTTGGAAGGTGACACTATTTTGAAATTGTCTATTCAAAGGATTACTTGGATGCCATTATGTAGATGACATGCTCTAGTCATGTCCTGTTATACTCATTTTTGATACAACCATGTTAACCCATGTTTTCCTTACCCAAGCCTTTGTTTAGAGGATTGGTTTATAAATGGATTGTAAGTAGCTTCTCTGTTATTCTGAATATTCTGGGTTTAAATCCCATCCCAGTGGTGAGTTTAACCTGTATTCAAGATTCGAGTACATTCCTGTGACTACTTACATATATTAAGCACTTGTTTGGTCATTATGCAGACCAAATATCATCACCATGAAAAGTTGGCCTTAGAAAGAGTCTTACTTCAGATAGTAATAGAGCTTCTAACCTCTCTTTCACAATAAAGTCAGGATGTTTGAACACCCCAGAGGCATAGATTGCAGAAACCTATTTAATAAAATACATATTAGGGGATTGCCTCCATTCCAGCAAGCTCATTGCATCTCCAGTGTATACACAGGAGCCAAAAAGAAATGGACCAAATGATTCCTTACAAAATGATTTGAGAATAAGTAGCCATAGAAACATATAAGATTAAAGCTAGAAAGATATCATGGTATGGGCTGCTTGAGTCAGCCAGGAAACCATTGACTTGGCAGAGTTAAAGTCATTGATTAACATGCATGACAAGATTGGCCTAGGTACACACATAGGATGTGATCATCTTTTTTGAACTAATGTCTGTATTTATAAGATAATATGATAGTACAATGAGAGTTCATCTTTGTGATTGCTTTAGATTTATTTTTTGTTTTAACAAATCTCTATCTCCAGGTCATTGATTCTAAAAGATGTGTTACCTTAAATCCCAAGGAAGGCCAGAGGGCAGTGTTGATCAAAAACAATTTCGGAGATTGGGGAGTGGCTGTTGGCTGGTGGGAAGGATTCCAGAGAAGATCAGCAGGTAGAAAAGGTTGGCATGTTTTCAACCATTTGTCTCTGTTGTAACTTTTAGTTTTGGAGCTAAGTAGGACAATGTTTTTAACTGCAATAGCTAATTGTTCTTTTTTAATAAAATTTACATCAAGACATTTATCAAAGGGCTTGGAAAATAATAATTTTTTTTTAAATTTTGTGTATCTTTAATAGGTTCCCTTAGTGAAGGTCATTTAGAAGTAAGATTTTTTCACCTGGGTACCAACAAGTGGCATTTTGTTTCCTTTGATCGTCTCTACTCTCTGGCTACATCCAAGTTTGACATTGGGGACTGTGTTGTGGAGTTTGACAGTGGGTTCATTGAGATCAATTCAGAAAGATGTGAGATAGCTGAGAACCTTGGTCTTATATTTAGTGTTGCTTTAATTCATGTATTGTGTCAGCCAAGACCTCAGAACTGGGCACCGCAGCTTAGCACCCCAAAAGGTGAGGAGCAGGTTCTCCCAAGGCTGGGTGGCTCAGAGGAGATTGCTCTTCTGCTGGCCGCTGGAGTTTTGATAGCCACGCCCTGCAACCATGCCATCAGAAATCTCTTCAAGAAAAAGAAGCAAGATTATGGGGAGGGCACTAGTGTGATGCGGACCAGTCAGAGAGATCAGGACGAGAGGTTTGAACATAGTGGTCGACCTCCGGTGATCTTGCACGAGGCTGAGGTAAGTGCCGGTTGGTCTGAAGAGTGGAGCGGAAACAACAGTGGTGTCAGCAGTGCTGAGGCTGCGGTAGGAATGGCAGCTGGCTTAACTATGATCAAAGAAAGTGAAGATGACAAGGAAGGAAGCCAGGAGGACCTTTTAAAGAGTCTCCCCCCTCCATGTGAAGATGAAATAGGAGGGAATGAGCTGTCTGACAGAACAAGTTTGCTAAGAATTAGTGATCATAGAATGAAAAGGTCAGACAGAAGAGAACAGCCACTTGCTCTGTGTATAAGACAGGAAAGCATTAAAGAAGAAGAAGAGGGAGAGGAGGAAGAAGAAGCTGTTGAAGAAACTAACATTCCTCCCCCTGCAGAAGAAGAAGGACAGGAAACCTCAGATCGAAACAGTGGGAGTGTGTTTGAAGGGGAGGATTACAATCTGGACGCAGACAGCCAAACTGGGCTATTTGGTAATGGTGAAAGTGACAGTGATGAGGTAGAGGATGATGTGGATATTGTAGGGTTTGGACGACCTAGTACAGCAGATGCAGAGAGCATGTACACAAATGATCAGAATCACGATAGTGGAAGTGAGGTGCTCCCTAACTCTTTTGGCCATGACAGCTGTGATGACATGGTCTATGAAAATGACACTGATTATTATGATGAATTCTATGGCATCGGTGGAGATGAACATGTCAATGGATACAGTGGAAGCGATAGGCTGCCAAATGACAGTAATCACGGGGGTCGAGGCATCTGGGAATCTTATGGAGACTGTGGAAGGAACACTTCCATGGAAAATCACACAGACTACGGTGGCTATGGGTCTTACAAAGATCATGCTGAAACAAGTATGAGCTCTGGATTGTTTGGGGGAGGCAGTGACTGTGGAGGTTATAGTCAGGGCGGAGGTGATCATGAAAACGGACATTCCAGTCTTTATTGTGGTGGGGGTGATGATGGCATTGGAAGTGGGGAGATGGCTGCCAATGTTTATGTGGATGGTGGGATGGTTGATGGAGGTGGAGAAGGAAGTGGCTGTGGAGGGTAACAGGTTCACAAGAGTTATCGACATATTTCATTTCATGCATTTGAATTTCAGTCTTTTTTTTTTTTTTTTTTAAATAAAACAGAATATGCATTTAATTTTTAGTCATATAACATTTTTAATGACTATTTTGCATTACTAAAAAAGATCTAGTCCCATATATATATTTTTTTTTTTAGTTATTTTGTACCAATTTGAAGTCAACAATTAGATTTAGATTGTAAAAAAAAAGTATTATAAAAACAGTGGCAGTATTTTGTTCTCCGAATTATGAAGTATTTTTATTTTATAAAATATATTTATTTTATGAAATTATTAAAAACAATTTAAGCCATTAAAATAATTGTGCTATGATTGCAATAGTTTTATTCTTAGCACTATTACCTACTTTAGAAACTCTGCAACTACATCTGATCTGAGCCTCTTCTCCACACACCAAATTGTGCTGGGGCATCTGTTAGTGATTTTATTGGTATATGTTGTTACTAGAGTTCTTGGTGGTCTTCAGTTATCTAATGATTCAGTTGTGAAGCTTTAAGAGTGATATCTGTATATAATTGAGCATTTGTAATTCCAAAACTGTATAAATATCTATTTATTGTTATTCTATGTAAGACAATCACTAGCTTTCATTTGTTTTGTCATACATTGTTTACAGAGAACTGTGAATGTTTGTTAAATGATTAAAAAAAATGGTTATATTTTTTGTGAATATATCTTGTGGAAACATATTGCTAAAATGGGAATCTTTTTGTTAGATATTTATGTGCCCTATCAATAATGTCTTTGAAAAATATTATATTGTTAGGTTATTGTCTTTTGTTCATGTTAGGAAACCTTAGCTGGCTTCTAGGTGGTTTATTGGTCTTGGAACCTCATAATCTAAGATTGAGATCTAATATTATACTAGTATATTAACATTTTCACTTTTATAATTCTTTTTTTTATTTAAATCAAATTTAAAAAATAAAGATCTGATAATAATTTTTTATGTTCAATTTTCCCATTGTATTTGAAGATACTTTTTTTGTTGTGAAGAATAAGTAAGTAGGTCTACATGTTTTAAGAATTACATGCATTTACACACAATTAAGGAATACAATATTTTTTTGTATTTAAATAAGTGATTTCAGATGTACATCTGACTTATATCTATTGTCATTAATGTATAATGAATACTAAGACTTAAGGTTGATTTATTAGTTTGTGTGATATTCAAACAATTTATTTTTAAATAATGAAGGGAAAAAAGTGATAAGAGAATAGCTGAATACTATAATAAACTGTGTTTTAAAATAACTTTCACCGACCTATACAACTTCACTATACTGCTGATGTCGTGTTACCATATGCACTTTTGTCTCAATGTTTGGCATGTAATATTTATTATGTCAAGTGCTTGTTGCGTCATTACCAAAAATAACAAAGTTTTATATTTATATATATTCGTTAATCAGCATACAAAGTAATTTTTTCCATGTATGTGCAAGTTCAGCAAAGAAATATGAAGCATTTGTAATTTTAGACTTTTTAAAGCCCATTTAGTTTTTTTTTATATTGTTATCTGATATCAGGA
This sequence comes from Biomphalaria glabrata, assembly GCF_947242115.1. Lineage (NCBI taxonomy): Eukaryota > Metazoa > Mollusca > Gastropoda > Planorbidae > Biomphalaria > Biomphalaria glabrata. The sequence goes on along the minus strand of NC_074714.1, from coordinate 16,193,357 downwards.
TTTATGTAAAGTTTATAAAAAATATATAAATAGATCTTAAATAGCAACGTTTTGTTTATCACTACTAAACAAATTTTCTAATTTATAGATTTGGTTGAATTTTTATTTTAATTAGCAATTACTATTTAATAAATATGTTTTATAGTTTGAGCATTATATTCACATGTTTCAAGCAGTTTGTACTATAGGCAGAAAGATTATTTATGAGTATTAAAATTTAGATCTTAGAATACATGTTTAAAATGATACTATTCTGAATTTATTGAAGTTTTAGTGATAAATATTTAAAATCTGAAACATCATAACATTTCATTGTTTCTTCCTAAAGTTTTTTTATAGGATGGCTGCAGGGTTGTGAACTATCAGATTTGAATTACTGTCTCGATGGTCACAGGTTCTAACTCGTCTCCCCCCCCCCCCCACACACACACACACACAAATCCTGCAGGAGGTTTGGTCTAAGATGTAATAATCTTCAATACACCCACAACATGTAAAACAAAACAATTTCCCATAGAATTTCTCTTCAATTTTACTTTAAACACATTATTCTGTGGTGTTCATATGTCCAAATTTTGTAGTGGTCAAACTTTCTAAACTGTCTCTAAGTCAAAGGGCAACAAGAATAATATTAGTATATATCAATATATATATATATATATATACAATTTTCAGCTCCCGTTAAATGTGTTACTTTGAAAATGTATATGATTTTGTTAGTTTCAAAAATGAATAAAGTTTTTATGTACCTGTATATGCATATTATAAGTACTGACGTGCTTATTGTGTAAGAAATTCTATTTTCTTTTATATTAGTTTTCAGATTATTATCTTTGTGAAAATTCAATTCACATTGAAACTTTCTTTCTTATTAGCATGTATTTTTACCTAAACAACATTGCTGACAACAATATAAATATAGTACAAATATTTTTTTCTAAAAATCAAAGAATTTTCAAAAATGTAAGTTTCTTCCTGAGTTATTTCCTCCTTATCTTATGTTAGCTCATAATGACCAAAGATTATTTTGCATTTTTGTCATAATGAATTTATAATTTTAACATAATTTTTTTTAAAGCTTCTTGCATTCACTTTTTAATTTTTTAAGGTTAAGAGAAACAAAAAACATGCAGTTACAATGTTTAACCAACAGAAAACAAGTAGTTACAAACAATGTTAAACCAACAGAAAACAAGTAGTTTACAATGTTAAACCAACAGAAAACAAGTAGTTTACAATGTTAAACCAACAGTAATCAAGTAGGTACAATGCTAAACCAACAGAAAACAAGTAGTTATGATGTTAAATCTACATAAAATCTTTTATTTTATTTTACAAATAAATAACATGTGCAATGTTGATTGGTCCTGTAGCTTTAGAGATAAGTGTGTACGAAAGACAAGCATTTGTTCCAAATCTTGATATAGCTTAGCAGTCTGTTTGACAATGACATAGCTTAGCAGTCTGTTTGATTTGTGCTCTTGTTTTCATAGGATTAGGGTCAATGCAAAGTCTTTTCAAAGTCCTTATAGAACACCATGTTGAACTTGAGCAACTCTTTTTTTTTTTTGTTTAAATCTTAATGGCTTTCCAGCTCTGTCATTCCTTTCCTTTGCAAGCCTTTGTTTCCCCTATCTCCCTTCAGTGAGATTGCCATGGAGAGACAATCAAGGCAATAACCCATCTTGTACTAAGTTCTTATTCATGCTGCATTTGGCTAACCCTAATTCTAGCCAAAGCATAATACATCAAGTTAAGAAAAATGGTTGTTTCTTCTAAGGTAGATATGTATGTGTATACATCACCTTATCCTTCTGTTGTCATAATAAATGTGTATCTGTGCCCATGTTGCTGCAAACTATTTAACAAAATAGTTTCTTGTAATTAAAAAATAAATAAAAGCCACCTTAAATTTCTTAAACTTCCTGTTTTTTCATTTCAAGACTGTTACAACTTAAGCACAAACAATGTAAAAAAAAAAAATAATTTCTTCATGTGTGTCATATTTTAAGTCATATCATTATTTGAAGGATGAGTCACTCTTAGTACTTTGTCATTTTTTATATATATTTTTTTTTACTTGAAAAAAATATCAATCCCTTTTTCTGGTGATGTTTAATGATTTTATGTTATGTCTGTATGCCTGATCTAAAATCAGTATTACTTATCTATTCAATTTTCTTTTTTTGAAAAGTGAATTATTCATTGTCAACTATAAGATTCTCCAGCTTTTACATTTGTCTCAACATGACCATGTCATTGTATGGGAAGAAACTGAGTAGATATACATCACAATGTCATTGTCCAGCAACTCTAATGGAGTATTACTCTTTTTTTTTTATGGTTTATGTACATTAAGCATTCTTTCACATTGTATACAACATTAACTTGTTACATTGTATGTTCCATTCTTTAAAAACATTATGTTTAAGTAAAAAATAAAATACAAGCAACATTTTTTTTTTTAAAGATTTAGCCTATTGAAATTATGTTTTTTTAACATACCTACAATTAAATTGTGTATTGAGCTTTTGATCAGGCTTAGGTGGCTATAAAAAAATTAACAAACTATTTTAAATTCTTCATATGGCAACCTTGAATTGTGATTACCTTGGTTTGTGAACGTTTTGTTAAGTCTAAAAAAAAAAAAAAAATTGACAAGGTTTAACATGACACCTGTGAGCAATTAAAATTGGGGTTATACATTCTTTCAGGTCTAAAATGTTTATAAGTATAGTTATATCAATAATTTGTAAGTCACTTGTCTCGATATTAATGTTTATTGCCAAGGAGACGGTGTGGATACAAAGGTCTTGTATTGTACAGTCATGAAGGTGCCTGGTAGTAAAATCCTAACACCTTTGAAATGCCTCCAGTCCTATTAGCAAGAGAGTTCACTCAACCTGGTCTCACAACTAAACAAAAACTTGTACCTGGACTTGGCTTGTTCCACTCAAGTGGGAGAACTTTTTACTGAAAAGTGAATGATGCAAGTCTCACTTTGTTTATTAAAGTATAAAGCACAATAAAAACTTGATTATGAAATCATTCAAACTTACAAAAATGTAATTTATATTGTTAAAAAAAGAATTAAAAATGTGATTTCTTTTTTGTTTTGATTACTGTCTCTCTGTTGTTGAATTCAAAATGGCGAATTTCTAACTTTAAAAACATTCCATTGGAATGTACAAGAACAAATTGTATATTTAAATTTATTGTTATATTTCATGATCAAGTTTGCGTTTTGTGTTCAGCGCGTTATTTAAAAAAAAATATCAGTAATAATTACTTGTGTCCATCTCAAATTGGAGAAATTTGTTTTTTAGAATGCACAAATTTATATTTCGTCAAGTATTTTGTGTGTGCTTGTATGAAGTAAAAGACAGATTGTGATCAAATTCTCAAATGTGGAAAAAATTGGATGAAATGGAGTGAATCCTAATTGAATAATGTTGAAGAAGTCTATAACTCTCAGGACCTCAACAATGGATGTGCCATACTTTTGGTTTTATATTTACAATGTTTATTGATTGGCATAGTTATAACTAAAGACAAAATATATAACAAGCAAACATTTTTGGTTTATAAATATTATTGTACTATTTCACCACAAGCCTCTCAAGTTGAAGAGTTAAATTATCATACCCATCATGTCCTTGGCACAGTACTTTTAACTCAATTGTTTATTCATGCCCTATAACGTAATCCTGCCAAATTTTAGCCTAGGTTCAAAGCTTTTTTTTTAACATCGAGTCAAGCTTTTACAGTTTTATATTTTATGGCTAGTTTGTTGGCAATCATCTACTGTTTTAAGAAGCTGTATATAAATATCAATATTGTTTTAAAAAAGGCATTGCCTCATAATCAAATGTTTAGTTTGACTGTCAGATGTGCGTATGATTTGTTCCAAATGGATTTGTTTTTGTGAACATATACATTCTGTCTGCATCTTCAGGTTACTTTTACTTTATAGTTATAATCCATAATTGATCAATTACTATAACAATTTTCTGACAATATGCAATAGTTGAGCCATTTATCTTGTGTTCCTTATCCCCAGAAATCTTCTTGTTTTCCAAACTTTCTTTCAGTACAATAACTAGACTGATATATATTACTATTTATTAAACATGATCATTAATGAGCTATTTGGTATATCATATCACAGTTGAATGATTTTTTACAATTTGCATTACATTAACTTTAAAATGCACTTGCATGTCTTGTTATGTTTTTTTTTTCTCTTCCCATCTCTTTAAACTAGTCTATTTCCATCTACACCCAAATCTCTGTTGTTTTCACCAAAAAAAATTGTGATAATTAATATGCAAACAGTTGTCACCAAATAAATCACAAAGATTATGTAAATTATTTTCTACTGTTCCTCTCCAAACATTCTGTACTACATTTGTATCCTTTGTAAGTGAATGAATGAAAGTAATGGGCCAAACCATAAAACCCATATCAACCAATGATTAAAACGCAACTAATTTTCAATGTATTATTTTAACTTATTGCTATTTGACTTACTCTTTTGTTGAAAAAATAAACGATAACTTTTTAAATAGTGTTTTTTTTTAAATACATATATTGTAATATTAAATAGAGTAATCTTCTTTTAAATTTTTTACTTAGTATAAAACAAAAACAACTAATTCTTTTTTTTTTGTGTATGTATTTGTTGATAAATTATTTTAAACTTTTTAAAAACCCAATCCACTCAACACTACTTTAAGTTTGTATATGTCCCATCACAAAAAGCAATAATTGTATACATTGTATTTTTATATTCTCTGAGGTACCAGTATTGTAACTTTTTTCTAGCAATTTTTTTTCATTTCTAAAGTTGTCCTATTTTTTTTTCTTTAAATGAACTAAAGTGTTTGCTATTGAGACAAACGGTTCTAGTTTTGTTTTCTAGTTGATGATCATTGCTTTTGTGAAACTTGATTGTGATCTAAGCTATTAAATATATACTATTTTTTAAGCTGTATACTTTGTATTATCTAGTGTGTTTGTTTGAAATTTCCCATTCATATGACAAAATAAAAATATAAAAAATTGTGTTTCAGGCATGTAGTGTGTTGTTTTTTTTCAACCATATTTAAAATTATTAAAAAATATTAATTGGTAGGGGTTATGGAGAAACTAACTAGTTAATTATGATAGTTGGCATTTTATTGTAATTGCTAAAATGACCATCTTAGTTTGGTTCATAAGTTTTTGTATGTTTAGGACCACTTAAAGAATCATATCAAGCAAAGTATGCCCATGAAGTTTGTCGCCAGAAAATGTTGACGGCGTCCTTCAAAGCTGCATTATTGTATTGCTTGACCCTTTAGGCCTGATTGAGATACTGGACCCTGTACATCTCTTTTGAAGACAAATGAAGAACTAAAAGATCTCAGTGATCTAGAAACAACTATTCATCTCTAGGGCTGGCTATCTGAACCCTCCAACTTAAAATTGAGATTGTAGAATCTATCAATTGTTACTTTTGTGTTGAAGACAACTTGGAGGCTGTTACACAAACTTAACGATTAAGGTTAGATGAAACTTATTTATTTACATGAGTATACTATGGCCAGCGTGGAGACATCAGATGGAAGCACGTAATAGCCTACCTATAATAGGTCTTTCAGTCAGGTGGTTTCCTGGCCATGCTCGCTGCTGGCCATAGCTCAAAGATCTTATCTTTTAAATAAAATAGTACCTTTTTTTATAAGATAAAAACACCCTAAGCGTATGTTGAGCTAGTCATGCTTATTAATTAGAGACTTAGACACTGCTAAGTTGCAGGTTTTCCTGGCTGATTCAGGCAACCCATCCCATTCTCTAATGGCATTAGGGGAAAAGGAGCACTTCTACGATTTCGTCCAAGCACATATGACAAGAAATGCTATCTTGTGTCTTTCTCGGTGTGAGCATTGGCGGCAGAAAAAAACAACTAACTAGCGCTTTGTTGACGGCATAGATGGTTTGGCAGGCACATAGCTAGCTGCATGACTTGGGGGTGTACACAGTCAAGACGTGCACAGCATATGTTGAGTAAGTAAATGCAAGAAAACAAACACTCACATAATGACTGCGCAAGATTAACGGTACTTAGTTCAGGTCACGCCTCATAAGGTGGATAAAAAAATGTCAGAATTTGCTAGAAAATGTAATTCAAAGTATTTAGGTCAAGTTAGAGAGTAAAATTTGTATGAAAGAAGAAATAGGTGAAGGTTGATGTAGAATGGCATGAATCTAGAAAAATTTTGGGGACAAGGATATTTCAGGCGATAGGAGCTAACCAAGTTGGAGTTATTTAATTAGTGACTTAATCGTTGTCGCTAGTTTAAGTAGGCTACAAAGTTCGTTTCTTTTTATCCTGTATCTGAACTGTGTGAACGACTTACACTATATTTAAGGCACCTCCGAATCCGCACATGTCAGAAAATTGTGGAGTAAATAAAACACAGCTCTCTCTTCAAATACAATCGTGACAATCAGGGCCGGCCCAAGCAATTGCAAGGCCCTATGCGAAACGGATTGCGCGGGGCCCAGTCTTGGTAAGGATAAGCATAAGGTCAAAATTAAGATTTTATATTAGAAAATACATTCGTCTTTACAATGCCGTTATTTATCGCGCGTAAAATTGGCACCCCAAAATGAAGCTTTTGTCTATTTTTCAGGAGATTTGTATGAGTTTTCATGAGATTTTCAGGACTTTAGGTATATTATGCAATTACAGGAGATTTCCAGAAGCACCTGGAAAATCAGGAAGCCGCGAAAAACCTGCTATCATATATAAGTTTGGGTTAGGGTTAGGGTTTTTAATTTAATAAGTTACACCTATTAGCGCGGGGCCTATGAAAGTGCGGGGCCCACTGCGACCGCATAGGTTGCAGAGGCCTAATTCCGATCTGTTGACAATAATGATCAACAGCTTTACCATGAGCAAAAGATCAGATGCGAAAAACTGGCAAGTGTCGAAAGCTTCAAATGTCTTGGAGCTATTGCCTCAAGTGAAGGAAACAAACCTGAATTACACTTCAGAACTGCAGTAGATGGCATCACTTGCGAAGCTTAAAACCAATTGGAAAGAAACGTATAGACGTCGGCAGGTCCGACCTTAACAAGTGCGGGGCTCTATGCGAAACGGATTGCACATGTCTCAGTCTGCATAGGCATAAGGATAATAAGGGAACATTAAGATTTTGTATTAGAAAATAAAATTCGGCTTTATATCTAATTAAATCTTTACGAAGTACAAAATCATGAGTAAATGTAGCGAAGCCATATAGTATATCATCAACATTCTGTTTCCTACATAGATCACGCTCAATAGCAAGAATTGGCCTCAAGTAATTTTTGATTAGTTTGAGGAGCGAGAAGCTTCTTTCAACAGATTCCAGTTACGGGTATTGTTAAAAATACTCTGCAACAAAGTAGCTTGGGAAAGCAGTGTATCTTTCATTGGTGGACAGATAAGCTAAAAGTTCTACCCGGGATTAGGCGGTATTTGAAAGAATATGCCTTAAAGATGACAATTTTGTCTATTTTTCAGAACACGTTTATGGGTTTTCAGTATATTTTAATAATTTCTCTCAGGAGATTTCCAAGAGTTCCTGGAAAATCAGGAGGCCTTGGAATCCCCGTTATAAGTTATAATGGTTTAATTTAATAATTTACACCTAGAAATAGCATAGGGCCTATGAAAGTGCGGGGCTGCATAGGTTGCAGCGGCGTAAGGCCGGCCCTGGACGTCGGAACAAAAATAAGCGTTCCTTAGTCATGCAGACATTCCTATATGCGAGCGAATCTTGGATTCTAACAATAGAATAAGAAAAGATCCTTACCATGGAACTTAATTGAGATGCTAAAAAAAGGATTCTAGGTAAAAGACCGCATAACAAACGTGGAAATGCCAAAAAGAATTACGATAACAATCGATGAGCTGACCACAAGAAGACAATATCATACCTCGCTAAGACTTTTCTGAATGGAACAATACCAGGGAAATGAAGGAGAGGCAGACAGAGAAAGGGATGGGATGACAAGATCAAGGGATGGACGGACCCGTCTGTGGAAGAGACTCTAAGAACAGAGAGGAATGGAGAGAGGCGATTGTTAGAACACTTGTGATGTTCCAAAGGGACAGTGTTTTATGTAGTATTGCTACTTTAATTTTTAGTCTTCTGTCCTGAAATGTCTAAGTCTATTGATTTTACTAATGGAGCTACTCTAGTTAAACGTGAATGTTCAAATATCTGGCTTTATTTTACGACATCTGTTTTAGTTCCTTTATATGTTGATCGTTCCCAAGCAGTGCACGTATATTTTAATATTTGTTTTACTGTTGTTGAATAGGCGTAGAAAATCGATGCTAGAAAAATTTCGTTGAAAGAGGGTTATGGTTTAGTATAAGGCTACATACGCTAAACTGCAGGGATTTTACTGACATGAAAAGAAGCATCATATAGGCCAACAATAACAACATACTACTATAATCAGAGGCGGACTGGGTGTCAAAGTCGGTCCGGGCATTTCTATGCAATCCTGCCCACAAATTGTATGTCACATGATGGGCAAATGCCTGCACTCAAAAGCATTGTGTAAAGTTTAATAATGTATCGAACGTAATTAGCTATGTGAAGAATTTATCAGATGATTTTGAAACTGTTTGATATGCGTTATTACGTGCAATGGGGAAACTCTTAATGTGAAAAATTCCTGCTATCATATATAGGCCTACATTAACATATACCTGCCTTGACATTCACATTCAAGGCATCTGAAGATCCTCTATCAACGAACATATTGTTTATGATTCAGTTTCACTCCTCGACATTTTCTCAGGCATGTGGACTTCAATTTAAAAATACAACTCTTCATCCTCCATTATTTAACTGCCCATCTCACAAGGTCATAGGGGCGCGGTGGCTGAGTGGTTAAGCGCATGGTTTCCGAACCTGTGGTCCTGCCGCACTAGCGGATCCAGAACTTTTTCCAAACCCTAACCCTAACGCCCAGTAAACCCTAACCCTATGCATAAACGTGCGTACAGCATATATATATATATAGGTGGGGGGTTGGCCGAGAAGGGGGGGAGCGATCGCCCCTACCGCCCCCCCCCGATCCGCCTGTGGGTCCTGGGCTAGAATCCAGGTGAAGCCATACTATTTTGAATTTCTGATTTTTTATGGCGTCCCTTAGTCCACCCATCTCTACTATGACTTTAGTTGGGGAAGTAAAGGCAATTGGTCATTGTGGCGGCCACATGGTACCCTGCTCGTTAACCTTTGGCTAAAGAAACAGATGACCTTAACATCATCTGCCCTAGGTCTGCAAGGTCTGAAAGGGAAACTTTACTCACAAGGTCACAAACTGCTTTCTCAATAACTTGGAAACCTAGTTTGACTGCATCTGCATCTTAGAGCTGGCTTATACACACAACAGAACATTAAGTCCAGTAGTTTGAAGGTAATTTATATCAATACGTTTAGTAAAACAAATGCTGTCAAGATGGTTTCATATTTTCGCAAAGCCTCTGTATTTTGACTTAATATCATTTTATTAAGTCACAAAAAAGCGGGAGCGCGTGAGACACCCTGACCGCACTTCCCCGTGGTGGAGGCTGTCCAGGTCTAAGCTATTAGGCCTATAGCACCAGGGCCGCGGCTACCTATTGTGCAATGTGTGCATTACATGCAGGTGGCCGACTTTAGGGGGTGGCCAAATCATTATTCCAAGGTTACTTTTAAAAAAAAGTTAAATTAAAAAAAAAATACTTAAATATTTTATATAAATTCTAATTATTCCATTATCCTTTGAAAATATAAACGATATTCGTACATAAAATATTATTTCGGAAACTAGAACAAAAAAATAGAGCAGTGTATGGGGCATTCCCACGGTTTTTTCCATATGCGCTTACTCATTTCTGGACTTGAATTTTCGCGGGTTGTTTGTAGGCCTAATATTTTTTTGAGTCCAATAGCCCGTACTGTAAGTAGATCTCTTACCGGTAATTAAAATGTCAATTTTAAAATCATTTTCACTGGGGGTGGGGGGGGGGGGCACTTATTCCTGTCATGTGGGCTGGGGAGGGCGCAACGTTCTGAAAAAAAAAGGGCGTGTTATGGAGTGTTTCCTAGGCGGCGGTAAGAATATGTTTAGCGATTGATTGGTGGTTATGTAGTGACGATGATAAAATTAGCATGAGTGTGCAAATGTGAGAGACGATGGACATGAAAGAGTAAAAACTTTTTTTGGTTGTGAGCTAGATTTTGTTTAAATATCAGTTTATTTCATTACTATTAGATCTACGTTTCATTTCAAGATAAATAGTGAATAATATAAATTATATTGAGTTTTTGTTTAAAAGACTTTCTTCAAGTTATTTATAGTTTAGTTATTAACAAATATAAACGCCTACATCGGTTCAGTTGAACTATATTATCTGTCTTGAGCTACAAGCCAACAACCGACCAACAATGGGGGAGGTAGGGGGCGGCGCAAAAAATGTTCAGACCCCTCGCCGACTTCAGTGGAAACCTGACGTATCTTCAAATCTACCTTCAGGAGGAACTTTTTACAATGCTCACACATTTCATGCCCAACACTATTTCCACAAAAACCTACATGTTTTAGGGAAATTTCATGACGTTAAGTTGGTTTCTATCATTTCCATACACAGTGTTAAATTAAAAAAGGCTAAATGAAAAATAAAACCTAATAAGTGTGAATAAGCTTCTTTTACTTTTTACTACATTCTAAAAGAAAAAAAACAACTCACGGATTTCACTGTGGGAGCCTATAAAAATATACATCGCTCCTCTGGGCTCCAGCTTCTAAAGGGAGCTCGAACGAAAATGTTGTTATCTAGGGAGTCTCCACCCGGGAATATGAGAAACACTGTCTTACTATGTTTTATTTCAAGTCATTGTATAAGTGACTTGTACTTTGGATTATTTACTTTGTATTAAATTCATGAAAAATATTCAGCGCTGAGTTGCTTCATTTGTTGGATAGATTTGTAGGTTACTCTGAATCAGTGTAGGCCTATGTCAGATGATTGTGGATACAATGCACATCTCTCCAAAATACAATCGTTATAATTATCATGAAAGTTTATGGAACGTTGAAAAAGTTCCCATGGCTTTTGTATTTCAAGCTTTTTTAAAATATTATTATTATACTTTAACAAACACGTGAACCTACCCACGTCCAGACCATTATAGTTAATTGCTTTTTATCTAACTTATTTTTTGCTCCTTTTTTATTCTTTTTAATTTTGATTTCAATCAACGCATTACTACATTGTTTAAAATAATGGTTGTGATATGTGAAACACTGAAAGTCTTCGTAGAGGGACCCACTCGAGATCATCTCCACCAAACCAATTTATAGATTTCGTCTGTGACTGGACATGTCATCTATAGGACGTTAAATTGTTGCTGGTCTCTTTATAGATTCATCCAAATATATTCACACTATAATAACGTTGATTTCTATAAAGGCCTTAAATAACTTTCTTGCTTATCGTTTAGTAGCCTATGTATAAAGAATTGACGTCTACTAGTAGCATTAAATACTTATGTATATATACGGCAATACTTTATATTAGTATTCGACTTTTAATATAGGTAGGCCTACTTTACTTTTTATTCTTTTGTCCTGCAGTGTCTAGATCTATAAGTTTAGTGATTTTACTAGTGGTGTAACTCTAAATTCTCTAATCAAATTGGAATATTCGTTTGTTGTAAATCTCACCGCTATATTTTGTATTTGTTCTAGTTTCTTCATAGACTCTCTATATTTTTTCTTGAGTTGAGGGATCCTAAACAGAGTTCTGTTCTGTATAGTGTATGCTCTGTTTATTCATCATGGTGTTCTATTTATTCATTATACATGTTATAAAAATCGGCCCAGTGATTTAAATCTATTTTAATATTAATTCGCTTGAACATTAAAATTAATACTAGATATATTATAGGCCTATGAATGAAGCTGGCAAAAACTGCGAAGTCTAAGTTGAGGATGTTGGTATTAGATTTATAGCAATGTAGATGTAGACCCTCTATATAGTTAAGTGATTGATCTAGAGTTGCCTCTTTTTCATGGGCATTGTGGGAAATACTTATAACTAGATAGCAGCTATTTAATTGTTTATAGACTATCATGTGTGGATGTCGATTAGTTTCCTGAATGCATAGAATATTCTTTTAAATCTGATCTTAATATTCGCTTCTGACATCTCATTAGTCGGGTATGAATATTTGTTTGCTGTTTTTTTTTATGCTACACAAAATTGGGCTTTTAAAGTAAATTAAAGCTCTCTTACGATTAATGGCGACTGCTTGTCCTGTTTACTTCCGTATTTAAACTTTTTTATTTCTAGATTTTAGTCTATTTATAATAGATCTAGATCTATAATTTATATATTATAGTTAGATCCAATCTAGATTCTAGTCAAGAAAAAAGTACAATAGACTAATTCTTTTTGGTTTGGGAAGAATAGAAATTTAGATAGATCTAGATTATATTTATTATTTAATTTATATTATATAAATTATAGATTATATATAATATAGATCTATTCTAGATTCTAGATAGAGTATTCTAGAGTCTAGAGCAGTGTTTCTCAAACTGTGTGCCGCGGCACCGCCGAAGATTTGCAGATGTGCCGCGGGAGTTTTCAGAACGCCACACATGCAGCGTTACACAGGTCTGCCTACTTACTATAAATGTTTATTTTACGTTGCGATGACATCCCAACTTACAACGACCAGTAATAGTAGTGGAGCGCTCCATAGTGACGGAAAGGGCTATTAGCTATTCAGGTTATGGAATTGTCCACTATACATATATTGACTCAAATGTAGGCCGCCTTAACAGACGCACAGCAGTTCTTGAATTGGTAACGATAATAATAAGTGATGTGTTTCATGTAAATTGTTTATGTGTATGCTAATAATAACAAATTATCACTAAGCGTTATTCATTGTTATCTATGGAGAAAGACGTTAGTAAGAATGAAACTGCGAAAGCGTTAAATGAAAAGCAAGGAACCAAACGAAGGTACAAAGAAGATTACGTTGGATATGGTTTCATATCTTCGGGACCTGAAAATTCTCCATTGTCATTATTTCTGATCTGCAATGCAACTCTGTGGAATGAGGTGCTTGTTCCAAGCAAATTGAAGAGACACTTGGAAACAAAACATCCAGCTGTAAAAGCGCAACCAAAGGAATACTTGGAAAACATCAGGGCTCAACAAAATAAACAAGCTAAGAAACTTACGAACTACCTAAAGCTGCCTGAAAAGAGATTGATTACAAGTTATAAGGTTGCTCAGCTATTAGCAAAACGCAAGAAAGCACACACAGATCCTGAATCAGTCATTGCACCAGCTTTAGCAATAATTGTTGAGACTATCCTTGGACCCGATGCCGCCGAAAAAGTTAAAAAAATTTCTTTTGTCAAATGATACTTTCTTGTGCAGAATTGAAGACTTATCGTCAGATTTACAGGATCAAATCTGCAAACACTTCAACGTGACTGACGATGAAGTATCTCTGCTGTGGTCTCGTCAAGTTGATGAATCCACTGACGTTAGCGGCAAAGCCCAGCTGCTAGCTTTTATTCGGTTCATAAAGGATGAAAAATGTGTCAACGAATTCTTATTTTGCAAAGACTTACCAACTACGACCAAAGGCGAAGATATTTTCAAAGTGGTGAATGAAAACATCACAATCACCCCCAAAATTCTGCACACTTTGACACACCTGCAGTATTACTTCCCAACAGTTGGAAGTAATGAGTATGGATGGGTCAGCTATCTATTTGGGAACAATGAAGCTACAAATCTTACAACTGAAGAAGCAGAGCAGCTCATTGATTTAAAAACGATGCAGTTCATTAAGTCAAGTTTTGCAGACAAAAGCCTTGGTGTGTTTTGGATTTCAATCTAAAAAAAAAAATTGCAAGGTAAAAAATCTTTAAAAAGTATCTAGACCTATAGGTAATAAAATCTGCTACAAGATTATAATTTCACTTGTTGGTGACAAACAATATCTTCTACAAAAAAAAATTAAAAACTGAAATGTCCATGAGGTCAGTGTTATTTTTTTTTCTTTTAAGTTTGTATGATGTTGACGATAGATCGATCTGAAAATTGGTACGAATATAGCCAGACACATGTACTATTAGCTGGAAAAAAATCAACCTGGTACGACTTTCCTGTAATGAGTGTCAGCAAAAAATAAAAATGTATACTTTCAATGCAAAATATTTTTAAATACATTTTTTTTTTTCAAAAAATTGTCAAAGACAAAAATGTTCTCCATCATCAAAAGTTATCGAATTCACTCTTTTTAGCAATGATATCTTTACATATACTGAGCATAATCGATTTCAACCAAAGACCTATGTCCTAGGTAGCAGTAAGGAAAATCTGTCTCAAGATTTTACGTCATTTTTTGGACACGGGAACTTCCGGAATTTCACCTCCCTATCTAGATCTATCAAGTATAGTCTATCTTGAACTATAGTAGATTCTTATATAAGGCACACCGTAATAGGGAACTAGGTCAAATTTTTATTTGGTGACAGTTTAACTTACAAAAAAACTGAAAGCAGATTCTTATTCTGCAACTAAAGAACTATAAAAATAGCTGTGTTTCTTTGAATTACCACTCATAGTCATAGTCAAGATTTTATTTTAAAATAAATTAGGTCACTTCATGCTCCTATACTGAACACAGTTTTTGTGCTTTCTCCTTCAGTGCACACTGAGCACCATCAGTAAACACCACTATGTTAATTGCTAATAAATTATATCTGTGTTACTTAAAAATTATTTAGATTGTATTAAAAGAAGTAGATTCACTTCTGCAATATGTATTTATAGTATATTGCCTCTCTCTCTCTCTCTCTATTATATGTATATGGTTTATAGTTTATTTATTTATATAGGCCTACCTATATAATCTATGTGTAGAAACAGACAGAAATAAATAGATTATCCTGTAATATATAGACGAAAATTGTCATTTTGGGGTGTCATTCAATATGGAAAATTATGCCAATCCTACGCGCAATTAAAAAAACCCAGTATTATGCAATACCTGCAATTGTGGAATCTAGTGAAAGAAGCTTCTCGTGCCTCAAACTAATGAAGAATTACTTGAGATCAACAATTCTCGTAGATAGATTGAAACATTTGGTAATTCTTGCTATTGAGCGTGATCTATGTAGGAAATAGAATTTTTATGATAGGCTGTATGACTTTATCATATTTGTTTTAAACAATGAAAAAAACAACTTTTTTTTTTGTTCAGGTGACTATAAAGCTTCCTTTCTACTGAAAACTAGCCTAATAAGATTAATTACCAAATTAAACAGGAAGTTAATTTGTGCTAAGAATTAGTGTTTGCCTCTGCATTTTTTTTTTTATTTGTTAGCTCTAAAGTTTAATTACAGAAGTTTTAAATAAACATTAAAGTAATTTGTAAACCTTACCTGCATAGTTGTCATGTAGTTTTAAATCTTTTTAAGAATTACATTTAATTTGTTTAAACTTGAGCTTTTCTTATTAAAAACATGATTTGGTTTCATTGCACTGAAATAGTTGTAACTCATAGCAATGCACATGTTTTTTAACAACTTTTATACTTCTGGTAAATTCAGATTATAAGTAAGCTTATGAAATCTAGTGTACAATGATTAGATCTGGCTTCTATCTATATAAGAAAAGACATTTAAACAGACTTACACACATGGCGCAGTAGCTGGGGGTCCTGGGTTCAAATCCTGGTGAAGACTGGGATTTTTAATTTTGGGATCTATGGGCGCCTCTGAGTCCAGCCAGCTCTAAATGGGTACCTGACATTAGTTAGGGAAAGGTGAAGGCGGTTGGTCGTTGTGCTGGCCACATGTAGGCCAAAGAAACAGATGACCTTTACATCATCAGCCCTATAGACCACAAGGTATGAAAGGGAAATTTTTTTTTTTTTACACACACACACACACATCTATATTTCCTTGTCCACTTGATTACACTAGGGTGTGGTGGTGGTTAAGTGCATGACTTCTGAACCCAGGGGTCTCCGGCTCAAATCTGGGGTGAAGACTTGGAATTTGAATTTCATGATTTTTAGGGCGCCACTGGGCCCAACCTACTCTTATGTGGGTACCTGACAGTTGGGAAAGTAAAGGTGGTGAGTCATTGTGCTGGCCATTATCTGTCAGCCATAGAAACAGATGATCTTCACATCATTTGCCCGTATATTGCAAGGTCTATGGACGACATAAAACAGACCTTCTTGTTACATTAATGTCATGTATGTATTCATAAATGATGTATATATTATTGCAGAATTGCATCTGTAGTGTCGACAAGGACACAAAAATGCCACTTAAAGGTTTCTTTCGTAAAACAAAAGTTTCCACCAGCTCCACAAAGTCAGGAGAAGAAGATGCTCCCATGTCCATTGGGGAACCATTCAATGTGAAGAGAAACTATCATGTGGGCTTTGACAAGGACAAGGGAGAATTCGTTGGTCTGCCAGAATCTTGGGAGCAGCTTCTCAGTCATTCAAACATCTCGTAAGTTTCTTTCATTTTAAGCCAGTTTCTTTTATTTGTGGAAAAAATTTTATAATGTAAAGAAGCACTAAGTTCATTGCTAACAAAATTGTAGTAAAAGAAACACTCTTGAAACTTCTACTGCAGTCAATTTTCATGTAGTAGTTATTGCATTGCTCTATAATAGATTTTAAATTATTTTATGAACAAATTAAAAATGTTAAATCCTTTTTTTTTTTTTTTTTTTGAGAATTATTTCACAAAATTGTCAAGTTTGCTAGTTTAAAGCTGCATATCAAAATAATTCTGTTAACAGCAAGAAAGAACAAAGAGAGAACCCTGAAGCTGTGGTCAACTCACTGAAGACTTATCAGAAGTCCATTAAGCGTCGACCCTCAACTGCCAAGTACATGATGGTGGCAACAACAATAAGAGAGTCTGATGAAATCTTAGATTCTGCTGAAGAAGACAGAGCATCAGTAGATTCTGCTCAAGTTCCTGATGTTAAGACAGAAGAATCAAATAACAAAGTAGAACATGTAGAAGAAAAACCGGTGAATGTCTTTAATTGTTACTTGCCTCTTGGCTGTAGTTAACATTAAACATTTAGTGGTAGAATAAAACATAATTATTATGACCAAATTCTGTTATTATTAGACATACATTAATATAAGTGAATTCACAATAACATTTTGCAGTATATATATCTGTATCAGTCTGAGAAAAAATAGTTTTTTGTTGTTATTTTTTTGACATATTAAACATTTTTTTTAGTAAGATTTAACTTTTTTTTTCCTTTTACAAATATAAATATTAAAAAAAAAATTGAGAATGATTTTATTTAAAGAGAATTTAAAAAAAAATAAAATGATTAGATTAAATTTTATTTTGACAGTGATAATGTCTGAAAAGCTTTTACAAAATATATTTAAGCTTTTTTTTCTTTTACCAAATTAAATAAACCCTCTGAATTTTTATTTTTTTCAAATTTCATTAATTGGATAAAAAAATAATTATGTTCAAAATGTATAGAAAACACACATAAGCTGTCATGTCCCTGGCTAGCTTGCAGCTCTTGAATTATCCATTGTCATGTCATTAAGAAAAAATAATTCTTGCTTCATTTCTATGCTAATATTCTGGATGAAATATTTCTATGTTAATATACTGTATGAAACTGCATGAGGAGCTAATCCTAGTAATAATTAATGGATTATATTGTTTGGTTAATTTGTAGCACTTTGGGTTGCTTGTAATATTAATACACATTTTTTTGTAAAACATTATTTTCTGATAGGTTGAAATAAAGAAACCTCAAACACCTGAAAAAGAAAAGGAGGTAGAATCTGAAGTATCTGATGGTGTGGCTGAGCTGAGAACAGATGACCATGATGAATCTGATGGTGTATTCCAGCGGCGGCCTAGGTCACAAAAGAAAACAATGACGGATGAAGAAGTGAATACAGCACTTAGTGAGTTCTGTTGATTTTAATGTTAATACTGTTTTAGAAATTTTTGAAGTAAAAATTAGCACTGAGCATTTTATCTCAAAGAAAAACAATTGATATGATATTTTAAAAAATATTTTTTTTACTTAAAGGAGATCTTGCTAGTCCTGGAAATCCACAAGACAAATATGAAATACACAAAAAACTTGGAGCAGGGCAAGTTTTTTTATTTTTTATTTTGTGTGCATCTGTATGTATGTGTGTACATATTCAGAATACCAACTAGGATTCTAGATTTAAATTAAATCATAAGCATTTTAACATACTTTTTCTTTTTAAGTTTTATGTTTTCATTAGTAAAATTATACATGCAGCCATTTTTTCTATTTATTTATTTCTATGACTTTTATATGGGGCATTTTTCATTCCATAGCTATGGTCCAATCTCTCTAGTGGACCTGTGGTAAAGGGAGTATCTGGGAGATGGTTTCTGTGCTGTCTTTTTGTTTCTCTTGGCAAGCACAAATCCTACCAATTTTTGGCCACCCAACCACACATCCCACATGATGAACCTAAAACTATTGAATGCATCGAGAACGAAGAAGAAGCAGATGAATGCATAGTCACAATACAAAACCATTCTGCTTGTTTAAGTGTACTGTCAAAACCTGCTCAGATATATTTTAGTGCCTTGAAATTCTTTGTTATTGACTATTGAACCCTGTTCTGAAAAACAACATTAGTCTAATTATCCCTTTCCCTTTTTCTTCACTGGTTTGTCTTATTTATTTTGTCATAAAAATAAAGAAAGATTAACTATTTATGAGTATCTACAATAGCTAACAAGTTACTTTTGTCTTACTAGTGCTTCTGGTAAAGTGTGTATGGCCAAATGTAAAGACTCTGATCAGGTAGTGGCCATCAAAATGATGGATTTGAATAACCAACCAAAGAAAGAATTAATTATCACAGAGATAGAAGTGATGAAGCTTTACAGACATGAAAATATTGTCAACTTTTTGGATTGTTATTACATAGAAGATGAATTGTGGGTAGTCATGGAGGTAAATATTTTTTTTTGTAAATCTTTGTTGGCAGTTGCTTTCTTTAACTATTTCTCTTCTAAATGAATGGTATTTTCCACATTTTGCCGGAATTATTCTCTTGGCCCATTAATTGTACAGACACTACCATTGCCATGATTAAACTTTGATGAACTTTTTCGTTTATCATAAAATGTTATAGCTGGTATAGAATTAAAGGGAAACGAAAGCTCTTTTATTGTTTTTTTTTTTTATATAATACACTTGAATTTTTATAGAACCCAAAATTTAATTTTAGATTATGAAATACAAAATGATCTAGATACTAGTCTAGGAATATTTTATAATCCTAATTGAATTAAAATGAGTGTTTAATGATGTTTATCCTTACTGACGCAAAACTATATTTTAAGTAAAACCTTCGAAAACACATAATAATTATAACCAAAATTTAAGCACACTGTTTTAAACACATTGTTGATTGTACTCAGTCATAACATGTTGATATGGAGAAAAATGTGGATGCTAACAGTTTAACAAAGTAAAACTATTTCGGATCAAGTTTTAAGCAATTATAAAAAATTTAGCAAAAAATGAAACAAACCAAATGAGTTTTCAAACATTGAATATGACATTGTCATTCTGAAGAGAAAGAGTTAAAAAATAGTATCTCCATGGCAATATGAACAATATTTTGTTACTGAGTGTGCTTAATGAAAAGTTTCATAATTGACATTAGTGAAAGGGCTGTGCGAAAAAAACTCAGGAATACCATCAAACTAACAACTTTCACATTTCTAGTTAACTTATACCAGGGTTCGTAGCCACCTTGAAAACCTGGAAAACACCTTGAATTTCATATTAAATTCAAGGCCTTGAAAAAGCCTTGAATTTCGTAAAAAACGGTGAAAAAAACTTGAATTTTAAAACTGGTTACATTGAGCTGACCAGTGACGACGCGCCTACACCGCCTTTCACCCACTTGTGAAGCGCGACCTTGTGATGAAAACGACCTTGGCTCAAGCAAGCATTTCACTTAGCACTATTTTCCTTTCACTGTTACGACTGAAGACGCGCTAGATCTAGTCTGTAGTGACTATTGTCTATAACTAGAGCAATTAGCAGCCTAATGTGAAGGCTACACCCCTCTGGGCCCTCCCTCGCCGAAAATCTTCTTGTTGTAACGGTAAGAGTGACTTTGCGTGGAAAGTCCGTATATCATCTTATCTTTGTGTCTTTCTGAGTATTTTATTAGATTTTGTATTTGGAGATTATGATTCAGTGTTTAAGTATAATTGCTACCGGTACTTTACTTTTGAGTCTTCTCACTATCCATCCTTCTCATCTTCTCATCTCAGCTAGAAATAGTATCTAGATTTAGATCTAAGTTAGATCTAGTGAAGATAATTTGCGCTTAACCTGAAAACTCCGTGAATTTTAGTTAATTTAAGGATCTAGATACTGGTACATCTAATGTCTAGATTGCTCTAGAAATACGCTAGATTCTAGATTTACGCTAAATCACTAGAATCTTGTGAAGATAATTCTCTCACAGCCGTTAAAAGTCCGCGAAGTTTAGTGACATTGAGTTAGAATCTATAGAGTCTAGATCTACGATAGATTCAGTGAAGATAATTCGCACACAGCCGTGAAAAGTCCGCCAATTTAGTGACTTAATTAGATCTAGACTGTAGAAGCAGTGACAGCCGTGAAAAGTCCGCGAATTTTGTGACTTAGATCTAGACTCTAGATTTATGGGAGATTCATTGAAAATAATTCGCACACAGCCGTTAAAAGTCCGCGAATTTTAGAGACTAGATTTACTGTGATTCAGTGAAGATAATTCGAAAAAAGTCCGCGAATCTAGTGACTTAGACTTAGATCTAGACTTAATTTACGCTAATCCAATAGAATAGAGTGAAGATAATTCTCTCACAGCTGTGAAAAGTCCGCGAAGTTAGTGACTTAGATCTAGGCTCTAGATTTACAGTAGATTCAGTGAAAATAATTCGCACACAGCTGTGAAAAGTCCACGAATTTTAGGGACTAGATTTACGGTGATTCAGTGAAGATAATTCGAAAAAAGTCCGCGAATTTAGTGACTTAGACTTAGATCTAGACTTAATTTACGCTAATCCAATAGAATAGAGTGAAGATAATTCTCTCACAGCCGTGAAAAGTCTGCGAATTTAGTGACTTAAATTAGAGTCTAGATCTACTGTAGATTTAACGAAAATATTTCGCACACAGCTGTAGAAAAGCCCGTAGAGTTATTTTGGTTGTAATTTACTTAAAACTGATGGAAAGCAAGTCAACTGGTATAGTAAGAATGAAATATTATTTTTACAAATCTATGTAAATTTAAGAAAATTTCCAACTTCAGATTGCGACAGTTTTAGCTGAATTACATCTCATATTTTAAAAAAGTTATTCTTCTGTAGTGCAAGCTTGTGTGTGTTTTCTAATGTATTAAAAAGTAGCATTTAAATGCTTAGGAAACACTAGAGATGAATTCTTTTTTTTTTTTTTTTTTTTTTTTTTTTTGAGGTATGATTTCAACTTATCAGCATACATTTTAATGTGGGTTTTTTAATTTAATATTTATATATATATATATTATATATATATTGTTCTTTTTACATATTTATGTCATATGTATGTAAATATATACACATATATTGCTTGCTATGGTGCGATGCATACCTTGAAAATCTAAAACTCTACCTTGAAAACCTGGAAAACACCTGGAAAATCATTCATGAAATCATTCATATCTTTATTGTCTTATAGAATTCTTGCAACAACTTCTAAAATCTTTAGTTCTTATTTAAACATAATTCTAAAATCTATATTTCTTATTTAAATATAATTCTAAAATCTGTATTTCTTATTTAAATATAATTCTAAAATCTATATTTCTTATTTAAATATATTTCTAATGTTAAAATTTCTCTCTCCCCTCCACAGTATTTAGATGGTGGAGCCCTTACAGATGTAGTTACAGAAACTATCATGAAAGAAGGTCAGATTGCAGCAGTATGTCGTGAGTGTCTGAAAGCTTTGGAATTTCTCCACCAGAGGAACATCATTCACCGTGATATTAAAAGTGACAATGTACTACTGGGCATGGTTGGTGCTGTCAAACTTACAGATTTTGGTTTCTGTGCTCAGCTAAGTGGTGACAAGGGTAAACGAGATACCATGGTGGGCACACCCTACTGGATGGCACCTGAAGTAGTTTCCAGGTACCAGTATAGTCAAAGTTCTTGGATACAGTTAGAATTTTACAGCTAAGGCATAGCCTGTGCACTTTTTTTTTTATTAATTAATTTCTAATTTCTAATGACTTAATACCTGACTAGATATCCATTTATTTCGACTGAAGTTAAAAAAAAGATAAGCATTGTGTTGCGGTGGCTGAGTGGTAACATGCTTGGCTGCTGAACCAAGGTTTCTTGAGTTCACATCTCAGTGAAAGCTGTGATTTTGTACCATAGGAATCACCTAACTCAAATGGGTACCTGACATGCATCGGTTGGTAGTTGTACTGGCCACATGACAGCCTTGTTAACCATAACTTTTCTTTCACATTAATAAAGCTTTAGCATAGTTAAGCACTAAACTGCCTACTACAATTATTTGTAGGGTAATGCACTTTTTTCGTAAACATCAAACCATACCTTACAAAGGCATGATATCTTCTATAATATAAAGCAAAAAATAAAAAAAAAGTTCCCCAACTCTATGAAAGTATTAAAGTTCATGGATCTAAGTCATATAGCCAATGTTTACATGAAACAAGACTGAAAGGTCACACCAGCACATAGCTGGAAAGCTTGCTAGATCATTATTTAATAAAATTAACCTTCAAATTTGTGTTTCAAAAACATTTTTACATAAATTTTAATAGTTCCATTCGTGTCGCACACACCTAACATGGGCTGTGTAAACACACTATGATTGGACAGGCTCTATATAGGGGACATTAACTCTTTGACTCTGGAATTATTTTCCACATTTGGACGGAATTAATTGTTTTGGCCATTTGGAGTGAAAAGAATGCTTCGATTAAACGTGTACTGTATAACTTTTTTATTAGAAAATGATACATTTAGTATAGAATTAAAAGGAATGCATGCCCTTTTTAATAAGCTTATTGAACCCTAGAATTCACTCTTATAATATATAGATCTTCATCTCTTATAATAGTATCTAGACTCTAGATCTAGATCCAAATATATGTAGGCCTACAAGCAAATGTTTTCTTTAAGAAAAATGGATTTAAGTTGATTAGCTAATTGAATAGCTCCATTCATACTATATTTACGTTTACACATTCGCTTTACTTACAACATTATTATTTTGTTTTATTTCCATTTCAAACAACACTTCTCTGTCCATCCTTCTACTAAATGTTTGTAGCACTAATTTAAAACTGTTCAAGTGATGTCTAATTAATAGGCCTATAAAGACAATGTTAGACATTTTTATGTGTGTGATTTTGAGTGAGATTTCAGATATTACACATATCAAGGTGATAATAATGATAGTGATGCTTATACATGAAACTGGGTCAGATTTTTCTCTTGTTAATAAAGAGGTTTGGAATAAGTTTATTCGTTCAGCCTCTGTATACACTACCTTGATTTTGAGAGGCTTGAAATGGTATTGTTAAGATTAGGGGTGCATTGGATAGTACTTTTTGATATTCGGCCGGAGCCGAATATTGCAGAATAGTAAAATATGATATTCAGCCGAAGCCGGATACCTACATGTCTTGTAATAGCTTGTGTTGCTGAACATTTTGCAAAACTGTTAAATAACATACCAATATTCATTTTTTTTTCCTTTTATATACCTTTTTGTTTTAAACTCTGTTACTGATTGATGAATTAAAGCTATACAGTATATATAAACAGATAGGCTTAATTAGCTAATCTGTGTAAGTATATATTTAACTAGTTACTAAAGTAAATCTCTCAAAAGTAAAATTTGGCTTATATAGTGGGTGGATGTATGTATTCATGAATTTTTAGACCAACATCTGATCAATGTGTGATCAACAGGCTTGTACTTTAAAGTCCAAGGACCGTTTCTGGTTCTGGCTTCAAGGGCTTAATACGGATAGTAGCTGTTAGTTAATAGTTGGAATCTGAAGCGTTGTATGTCAATTTTTATTGTTTTAGATTAATCCATTTGAGGTAAACGATATTTTATTAATAGCGGAAGCATCAATAATACATATTTATAACTTGAACCTTAGATGATGCAGAATCATAGATTTAATTGTAGTCTGTAGGAATATTATTGATATCTATGTTTAGATCTACAGTTGTATAGATCTAAGAGCAATAGGAAACCAAATATTAAAAAAAACAACAACTCATCCACACCCTCCCTACTAAATAAACATAAATAGACTATAGACTGTATGCTCGACTGATTTTAACAACCTGGTCAGATAGACATAGTGGCCTGGTCAGTCAAGCATGTAGATCTATTACACCCGTACACTAGTTACAGAAGTCAAGTGTTTCTTAACATTCCAGTATATTTTTTTCTTTGTTTGCTAGATCTAATTGCGGTGCTTCAGATCAATTTCTTTTATGCGATTTTAAACTTTACTGTAAGCTTTTCCCTTATATAATAAGTCAATAGAATTAAACAATAAAATGAGCTTTTTCTAAAGGTTTTCATACAAGGCAAAAAATACACATACACATGCACATCTTTGTTTTATTTTATTGTGCAAAGAACGTATAGTAAGAAACATTAAATGCAAAGAACGTAGGCCTATGTAAAAAAACATCTTCCTTAATTATTACTGATGTTATCGTGATTTCTGTAACTGTAACAAAAGGGCACGGTAATAAGCCTATGGGTGTTAGGAAAAGTAAATCAACCATAATGTTTATTTACAGTGGTAGTATGTGTCGGGGGGGGGGGTATGGCACGTTGCGTTTTTCCTTTCTGGCTTCTAAAATGGTCAATGTCTATCAATAAATTCAACATCAAGGACTAAATAAATAAAATAAAGGTGTGTCTAGCTCTCCGTTTAAAGATAGGCCTGGTCATGTCTTTTACGCTAATATACACAAATCTGAGCCTTGTACTTTTTTCTACAAAATAATTAGTTACTGGCTTACTGGGCTATGATTTGTGTTTGTTATGTGTAGCAAAAGCTCACTCGTTTAGGTGTGTGATCTTTAGTCCAGCTTACTAATTGAGATTGATATCCAAGTAACTCGGCACACAAGTAACTCCAGCCACGTGAATAAGCAAACTCATTGTCCAGTTACCCGTGTAGGGGAGTGTAGAGGTGTGGCTTGAAGTCCAGCCCCCTAATTAAGAATTTACTACCAAGTAAACAAACTCAGTTCCCTCGTGTGCATCGTATCTGACTTGTGGTCACCTGTCAATCAATAAACTCATTGTGATGGACTAAACAAATAAAAGGGGGTGGTAGTTAAATAAATTAATTAAATAAATTATGGCTTTTATATAGCGCTACTTTCGTGCTTATAGCATGCTCAAAGCGCTTTGGTCCATCTCAGTTGTGGACCAGTGGGTGGGGTGGGGTGGGGGGGTATCTAGGAGAAGGTTTTTCCATGCTGCCTTTAGGCGCTCAGTAAACACAACTCTGCCAGAGTCGGGTGTTAAACCTTGAGCCCCCTTCATAGGTAGCCAAGCCAAGTTCAAACGCACTTAGCCTCTCGACCACGCTTGTTGTTCATCTCTACCGCTGGAGATATACCTGGTTACCTGTATAGAGGTGTGGCTTGAAGTCGACCTTCTACTAAAGATTTACTACTAAGTAAACAAACTCCGTTCTCTTGTAAGGTGTGACCTCTAGAGAGTGTCAATATGCTGACATTAAACCTACATCCATTGTATTTGACTTGTGGTCAGTTGTCTATTAATGAACTCAATGTGATGGACTAAACAAATAAAAAGGAGGTGGGAGTTGTTCATCTCTACCTCTGGAGATATACCCGCACAGCTAGACAGTGTGATGTCGTCAAGGAATATAACATCTTAACATGTTAACTAACCCGCTCAAAGGTCAAGACAAAATGAAAATGCCAGCCATTGCTGCTATGTATGTAAAGCGCATTTATAATGTAAAGTTTCATCTCTATTTATATTAACACGTCTTGTCTTTATAATAAAAGATGTTTGGTGCATATTCATATAGGCTCTATTTTTAAGTACATTATTATGTTTTAATATAAATATGAATGCATTCTATAACAGGCATTGATGGAACAGGTCCACTTTGTGCATATTAAATAGGTGTACTTTTTACTATTCTGCCAACTATCTGGCAGTGATATACGACCAGAGCCGAATATGGCCGAATAGTGAAAAAAAGGCGAATATTCTGCAAAAGCTGGAGCCGAAGCAACTATCCGGTGCACCACTAGTTAAGATTGATAGTATATAAATACTTGTTTCTCTTTCTAGTAATCGAGATGGAAAACCTGGTCAAGAATTAAAGATGCTTTTAGTTTTAAATTTGTTTCTTATTAATTTTTATGGTACATTCATTTCCTCATTTTAAACTTTAGTCTAAATGTTAAGAGTTCAGAGTTATCTTAGTTGCCTAATGCTTTTTAATATTTACATTTAAGAATTATAGTGTTGATATGTAGTCATGGAGTACTGTAAAATTAAATTCAATGATTATTCAATTAAGGGGATGTTGGTTGTCTTTCATTCTCTATCTCTTACTGTTTCTGAAATAATGGTACACAACTCTCTATAAAGAATGAACTATTTCATTACACTGTGCATAAACAAATTAAATAAAATCCAACTAAGCACAATCAGAAATCAAAAGCTTCACTTCCAGTCAGACTTACAACAAAGCTACATAACATTGTTATTCAATACAGATCTCCACAGCAGCTTGTTATTGGTTTCCTTTTTTATTTCAGAAAGCAGTATGGCAATAAAGTGGATATCTGGAGTCTTGGTATAATGATTATAGAAATGTTGGAAGGGGAACCTCCTTACCTGAATGAGACACCTCTGAAAGCTATCTATAGAATAGCTACCAAGGTATAATCATATTTCTTTAAAAGAAGAAAGATTTCTTTTTTGTCCTCGAATGATAATTTTATATAACAACTTGACAAATAGCACTGCAGGTTTACTTTTAAGTAATAAGACAAAAAAAAAGTTTTATGTTTAAAATGTTTAATGTCAAAAGATTTGAGGATTAGAAATTAACCAAGTTGTTGAATGTGTGGCAGAGTGGCATAAGCAGCTCAGCTGCCTAGTTCAAATCTTGATTTGAGCTAAGTTGTGTTTGCTGAGTGCCTTAAGGCAGCACAGAAAACTTCTCTCGGGTACTCCCTGCCCCCACTGGTCCACAAAATGGATTGTGTCATATCGCATGAAAGTTGTGCTTTACAAAATATTTATCTTCTTGATATATTTTCTTTTTTCTTCTTGACATTTGTTAAAAATGTTTTTTTTTTAATATCAGTATTGTTCAGCTCTTCTAGAAGATAAATTTTGTATATGTTTATTGGAAACCAGGGCAAGCCAGAGATCAAAGATGAGCATAAATTGTCTCCAGAGCTGAAGGACTTCATTCATAAGTGTTTGGAAGTGGAGGTGGAACACAGAGCCAGCGCTGCCCAGCTTTTGGAGCACCCTTTGCTGAAAAAGGCGATGGCCCTTGCAACACTCAGACCTCTAATTGCTGCAGCCCGTAATGCAATGGGAAAGTCTTAGATGTCATAATTCATGCTTAGTTTAGGTTAATATGCACCTTTGTGTTTTTGAGTTTTTCTTTGTTTTTTTGTTTTTTTACCTGTATGAAAGTCAAAGGAAAATTATTTTTTTGAAACATGTAATATACATTTAAACTAAAGTGAATTAGAATCATCTTTCTTAAGAATTTCATTAAGATGAAAATGTCTGGAGGTCTTTGAATATTTTCAAAAGGCGTGGGCTTGAAATAAAGTGTTTACTTACCATCCCATGGTGTTGTGTGGATGGTTAAACACTAAATAAAACCTTCAGCTTTTCATGTATCTTACATGAGTATAAAATATAAAGTGTGGACTACAGGAGCAGTTACAGTTCTTATAGGGTGGAGTTAGTGAGATAATGTCATAGGCCTGAACCTTTCCAAGAGATCTTTCACTTGTGGGTTGTAGCTAAATTATAGTATGTCGTCATCACATTGAAACCATATTTCAACATTTACAAATATCTATTTGTGTCTTTGTTTTTTTTCTGTTGTTTTTTTATTGAATCAGCATTTCAGGATGCAGCTGTCAACAAATGTGACATGAACTCACAAGATTTGTTTTTCTGTGATGTGTCTTCTCTTTTCTGTTCATGGTGATCTTTTTTTTTTTTTTTTTTTTTTTGTTAACGTTATTATCATTGCAAGCATTAGTTTTATTGTTGTTTGTTTTGGTCCATAAAATAGTGATGTTTTGTTACAACGTATTCCTTATGCAACAATGCCTTTGTTCAGGTCATGTTTCTCTGGTTCTTTTCACACCCTTTCTATGTGATGATGTTATTGTTCTTTTCAGCTATAATCTACATTTATTTTAAAGCTTCTAGCTTAAAGTAGAAACATGAAACAGCCATTTTTTAAAATTTATATAAATAAATATATACATATACCTACCATCCAGGGAACATTTCAACATTCAATCAGCTAAAATTATTTTTTGTAAGAATGTCGTCGGGGCAAGTTTTATAAGACTTTACAAATGTTTTTATGAATGTGTATTGTTTCAGTTTTTGGTTTTTATTATTAGGAGTATGATATTTTCAGGAGATCTTCTATCTACTACAGATTCGAAAAAAAAAAACATGCCTAATTTATGAAATAAAATGTTAAGGATAAATTAATGTTACTTTTGACCCTATTGAATGAGATATTTATTAATAATACATATCTATTGCTTTCTAAACTAATAGCTAATATTTATGTTTCTGCTCAGTTAGCTATTCAGTACTAACAAAAGTAGTCTTCTAGTGAAAGGGTAAAAGTTACTCTGTGGTTACTTCTGTATTGTGGTTGATTTCAATGTTGCCTTAGACTTGTGCCTCACAATGTTCAAATGATACTCTGTGACTCAGCTTTAAATAGCCTTACTGAATTGACAGATACTTTTGTGTATAAAATATTGTTGGAACTGAACTCATTCCACATTGTTTAATATTTATAACTGAAAAAGATTTTTTTTTTTGGAATGAAGCACTCTGTATGTACTGACCTCACAGACTTGTAGTCATTGTTGACCTCTATTGAAATAGACTTTCAAAAATCATTCCTAGCTTATATGATTCTATGCAGGTGTTGTGCACCTGTACAGTGGTTTATGTAAAGTGTGTTCTTAGTTCAGCCATAGGGAATTGAAAATTCTCACTGCTGAAATCAGAAAACAGTGATTTGATATTTCACACATTTATTCCTGTTATATCACCAATGTTAAAGCTAGATAAAATTTCTTGTAAATCTCTTATCTCTGCATATCATTGTTTTTCAAAGATGATTGAAATCAGCATTCAGACTTATTTGTTGTTATATTTTAAATTACATTTTGACTAGCAGCATTCTGTACAAGCTTATCATGTTAACCTTTTGATAGTATTTAGCAACATGCAATTGTTGAGCTCCCTTCTGTCTGTTATCACTTTATTAATACTGTTGAGATACAGACTTTTAACAATGGCCTTTTAGAAATATTTTATCTATACTTGTATCTATTGTAAAATAGCAAAATAAAAAACCAAAACATTTTTTAATATATGCATTTCAAATAAGTATGATGACTTTGGCTAATGTTCTATTCTCTGGAACTGATATTTAGAAAAAAAAATGAAGACAACTCTTGAATAACCATAGTTGTTTATTGTTAGAAATAAAATCATATACTTGCCTCCCTTGCCAATGTACTACTCTACAGCTATTGTTTTTAATAATAGTCAAGTAAAAATAGAAAAGAGAATGTACAATGTTTATTGAACTAAGAAAGATTATCTAACATTTATTTTTCTTACATTTTGTTTCTATTAAGTGGTAAGACAACTCAATTATGCCTTTTTTTTTGGGGTCGTCTTGTTACTGTATACAAGTAATGATATTGCACTATTTTCACATCTTTTTTTCTTCTATCACCAAATAGTACTACAGCACAATTATTACTGTCTTTAGACAACATGACTAAGTGAGTGACTGCTTCACTAGGGCATGTAGTAGAATACAAGGAATTTTACACATTTCATCTGCATCATTCTCTTTCACTTGTGGTCTTGCCAATATAGTTTGACAAAATGGGTGTTCTAGAATCATTTGTTTTTCTTGTGATGTTCCATAATTGCTTATAAGCCTGCTCAAAATTTAAATCTTGTGTTACATGTATATAAATAATGTGTAAAGTTCTGTTAATTGGTATTATTTAAAGCACATCAGCTGTTCCCCTGCACATAATAATACATTATTTCCTAGGAGTGACCTTTGTTTTGAGACTGTTCAGGAAAGATACCATGCACATGTGTTAAAATAGAAGAATCAACAACAGTGCTCACATACAATGAAATACAAATGTTCAATATTTTTGTTTTGTGTCATCTCTGTTTTCTAGGAATGAATTTGAGCAAAATTTTATTTGTATATAAATGTAATACAATCTAAAATAATAGATGGGAATAATACAAATACTTTCTAGTTTGATTTAAAGGTATAAATTAGCTAATATTTAAAAAAAAAAAATTTCAACTGTCCATTGCAACTGTATGAAGTCACGATAGGAGTAAAGGCAATGTAACAACTGAGATCAGCTTTTCAATAATTTGCTTTTTGGGATAAAAATAAGAAAAGAATAGTGTGGATCCAACATGTTTCAATTTAGGCTGTTTGAACTGAAAAGGTAAAACCTTATGATTGGAATATATCTAGTTTATTAAATAGATAATTCCAAATGTGGTTCTACTGACTAGTTTATATACTAATGGAACAAAGAAATGCATTCATATTATTGTATATATGAATTAGTTCACTGCAGCTTACTGCTGGCTTCTTATCAACTTAATTGTACTATTAAATGGCTGAAGAAACTAGCAGATTAATTAATAAGTTAATTTTGTAGCTTAACATTTTCTCTGTAGACACCATCTTTTAATTTGAGCTTAGTCTAAGTTTGAACATGAGTGGGTGATAATGTCATCTTGTTTTTAGACACAGATGATGACAAGAAAACTTTCACCCTTGGTGGGAAAGGGCTTTGGCAAAATATGCAGGTTACAAGTAGGGCCGAATGCTATGTTAAATACTGCACTCATCCTTAATGTTTGGAATCAACAAATCATTGTCTTGTTTCTATACTAGACATCCCCTTTCAATGTCCTTATTTCAACTCTCATAGTTGTTAACCCTTAAAGCGCGTGTAGTAGTTTTGCCTCTAAACATCAGCATTGCACTCATTGTAAAACAGTTCATCACTTTAAGGGTTAAACAAGTAAAACAACTGGTCTTGAGTGACTTGGCACTATTCATTTTTTTTTAAAGCTTTGTTTCTTTGAACACTATTTCCTTATTTATTATTTTTGTGTGTGTGTGTGTATGTGTACAGCTTGATGTGGGTGAGTCAATGAGATGTGTGTTCCTGTACCTCAGCTGTGTACCAGAGATGTATGTCAGTGAGTTTGTTCATGAGACACTGGCTTTGTGTGTTGACCAGCTAGTTGATGTTCTTGGACATAATGTACTGTCTTATTGGATGCTTTTTGATCACACATAAAAGACATTTATATAATCAATCAAAATTTATCTAAATTAAACTATTAAAAATCTATTGATCTTTACAAATGTGAATCATGTTTTTTTTTAATTGGTATGATATCTATGAAAAAATATTTTCATTGTCCAATGATATTAAGAGATGCAGACAGCGAAAAGAAAATCTTAATCGACCACCAACGGACAATGGTTATGCTTGCCCTGGATGTGGAAAAATATGTAGGTCACAGCTGGGGATGCATAGCTATGGGAAATACTGCATTCCTCATTAATCTTTGATCTCGAAGACAGGCCTTATTATTATTATTATGATTGGATGGACAGCATAAAGAAACTGAAGTGCAATTAAGAGTCTAAATAGTTTAGTTGTGAAGGCAGTACTCATGTTAAGTCAGGTCTACTCACAGAAGTATACCAGAATATTTGACCAATATGATGAATGAAAGGCTCATCCATGGAACAACCCGAAAGATCAGTAAATTAAAACATATTACACTTATTAAGTCATGTTAATCTGCAATCACAAGGAAGATTGGCTCACGCCAATGGCCATCAGGAAGCACAGGCTGAGCTATTTATAGAGAAATGTCCACGCCAAACAAACTGGAAAGTAGCAATTTCACCCCCCCCCCTAAAAAAATCTTTTAAAAATATTTAACTCAGAACAAGACACATCTTAAAATTTTTGTCTAAACAGAATGAATCCAAACACCAATCTCACAGTAGGCACTGCATCCGTCCTTACGAAACCCCGTCATATAATCTATTTAGTGGTAGAATGCTCCAGTTCCCTGAGATATATCCTAGTACCACAGCAACACATCTCAACACTTTAAACAGCAGTGAGGAACAACAGAAGAAAACAGCTACAGCTCAGCAGAAAAAGAAAAGCTGAATAGATAAAGAAAAGGAAAAAATAATTTCATGTTTTTAACAATATAAAGGGCAATAATTTCATTTGGAGTCCAAGAACATGACATAGAGTGCGAGCCTAGTGTGAGAGGTTTGATGTGGCACTGGCACATCTGTAGTTGTTAAGGTTTAACTGCTGAAATCCTCTACGGTTCAGAGTAATACTTTCCCTACAATAAACGGAGAATCCCCAATTTCTATTTTGGTCCCAACTCTTGAAAACATTAACAGACATCCCCCCCCCCTTTTTGTGACTCAGTAGCTCTGACACATGAACGATCGAAGTTTGTGCTTGGTCAGGTCGCGAGGGGACATTTATTGTCGACACAAAGGGGATTACCTCACCTGTGTCAGCTGTGCTTGTCAGTGTGTGAGTATGTCATTTCATCATGGTGTTTCAATATTCATATTCTGTCGCCGTCAACTGAATGAACTGAACACGTAATAGGATTTCGCTAGACTGTATATTTCCCATTATAAAAGTGAGTAGGTTTTAACGTGGAGACAACTGTATTAGGAATGTTTCTCAAGAGTAGTTCTATAGTGTAAGACTGCTGTTCAAATCAGTTTGTTAAATAAACGTATAGCACCTTAATTATGAAGATCATTCATAGATAATAATAGAATAAAAAGGGACAATTACTACCCCCATTCATAAATAAGCTAAAAATTATTTACATGCCGACCTAAAAATACAATACATGTAGGTAGCTTATATAGGCCAACCATACACAATGGTATTCAGACTGAATTGGCGGTAAATCAGGTCACGACAGTTTACAGGTGATCGCACGTTTGCAACACACTTATTTAAGGCTACAGTGTCTCTGTAAACCATACTTATATACGGTATATATATATAATGATTTGTTATAGACAGTGGCCTATATATTTGCGTCTTGTTCAAGAGAAGTCGTAGTATATATAATAATAATAATAATAAAAAAAAGACAAGCAATGGAACAGATGGTCACAGTTTGTAGATATTGAGGTCGTGCTGCCTACAACTGTTAATCATCTCTCTGCAGAGCACAGTGCATTTTATGGTAGTGTTAGATTTAGTGATTCTAGTAGCATATTTAATCCATTGTCATGTATTTCATTGCAGACTAGAAGTGATACAGCTCTCACTGTCTTCTTCCCATTTTAGGAGACATTGCCACCCCCAAAGTTGTATATCTATGTTGTCAGGGCCGCCGCGAGGGTTGTGGCCGCCTGCGTGCGAAATTTTAAAATGCCGCCCCCCCCCTTTTTTTTTCTAGAAAAAAAAATTCATTAAGACTGAGCTGGACACTGTTCCAAAAGTGGCATTGGATTAAAATCCATTTTTATGATAAACTTACAAAACTTACCTCGTTAATGTTTTTAGCTTATGCCCTGTATTTGCGACGATGAATTTATAATTGATGAGCTGCGGCAGGTATATTACAATGAACAGTGGAAATGATCATAATCTATATACCATTTCTCAATAACTTTGACTACCCAACAGTGTTATATGGTCTGGACTCTGTTAATTGTTATTGTAAAAATAAAGCATAATCCGAAAAAAAACAACAACTCGAAATACAAAAGCCGTTGACAGTGGAACTTTTTCAACGTTCTGTACACTTTCATGATAATTATCACGATTGTATTTTGGAGAGATGTGCATTGTATCCCCAATCATCTGACATACACGGATTCAGATTTGCCTATAAATTTTTCCAACAAATGTATCTTCTTCTTCTAGCCAGCTTTATTGCTGCTGAGCTGAGCTGTGAGCTCTTTTGCAGACTGTGCCAAGGAAAAAAAGTGTGCTGTATTCTTCAGTTGTTCAGCACTGCCGTACAGGGTGTTGGTTATGTTGGGCTGTAGTGGAAGTAGGGTCTGCCTAAGGTGGATTAGGGAGAACATTCAAAGAGGATATGGTTTCCGGTTTCAAAGGGGTGGGCGCAGTGTCTGCAAAGGGGGACATGTGTGGAGTTTATTTTGTTCAGGTGGTAATTTAATAGTGGTGTGTGTCCTGTTCTTAGTTGGAAAATTGTAGATTGTTCTTTGCGGGGGAGGAAGTTAATACTGTACTGTCCAGTTTGTTAGGCGTAGTCATTTCTTTGTACATGGCTCTGCCTATGTTTCCTGATGCCCATTGGTTGAGCCACTCCTCTTTGTGATTGTTGACTAACATTGACCTTAGGGTGAGGTAGTTAACAGGTCTATCTGGTTGTTCCATAGATGAACCTGCCTTTGATAGCTTATCTGTCTTTTCATTTCCCATGATGCCAATGTATCCAGGGATCCACTGTAGTGTGATATTGATATTTAATTTAACAAATGAATCAACTAAGCGCTGAATATTTTTCTTGCGTTTAAAGAAAGTAAATAATCCTAAGTACAAGTCACTTAAACAATGACTTGTAAAATTAAACAGAATAAAGCAGTGTTTCTCACATTCCCGGGTGGCGACTCCCTAGATAACATTTTCGTTTAAGCACACAATAGAAGTTAAAGCCCACATGAGCGATGTAGGCCTCGACAGTGTGGCCCTTTTGAGTTTTTTAAAGAATGTAAATAAAAAAGAAAAGAAACTTAGTAATAATTTTGTAGGTTTTATTTTTCATTTATATTAATTTGACACTGTGTATAGAATCCAAAATTATGCCATGAAATTTCACTAAAACGTTTTTTTTTTCTTTTTTGTAAAAAGTTCTTCCTGGAGATGAACTGTAGTTGCGGCAGGTTTCCGCTCAAGTCGGCAACGGGTCTGAACCTTTTTTGTTTTTTGGTCGGTTGCTGGCATGTAGCTCCAAACAACTAGTACAACTGAACCGATGAAGGCGTTTTATTTTTTATTTTTTGATAAATAAACTTTGAATAACTTGAACAAACTTCTTTGTGAACAAAAACTCAATAGAACTGTTATTCTTCACGATTTAACTTGAGATGAAATATAGATCTAATTGTAATGAAATAAACTGATATTTAAACAAAATCTAGCTCGCAAAAAAGATAAAGTCTTTACTCTTTCATGTCTTAAGATCGTCTCACATTTGCACTAGGTACGTTAATTTTATCGTCACTGTGTAACCACCAATCAATCGCTTAACCTCTTCTCACCGACGTTTAGGTAACACACACACACTCCATAACACACTACAGAACACCCCTTTTTGTCAGGACGTTGCCCTCTCCCCCCTCCATATGAGAGGAACTAATGCCCCCCCCCCTAATGAAAATGTTTTTTTAAATTACCAGTAATAGATCTACTTACAGGGCGGACCATTAGACTCAAAACAAAAATTACAAACAAACAAACCCACGAAAATTTAATGGCAGAATTGAGTAGGCGCTTTTAGAAATTACCCGTGGGAATCCCTCGGCCGCAGCTATATTTTATTTGTTCTAGTTTTCAAAATAATTTCTTATGTACGAATATCGTTTATATTTCCAAAGAATAATGGCATAATTAGAATTTATTTAAAATATTTTATTTTTTTTATTTAATAATTAAAAAAAAAGTAACCTTGGAATAATGATTTGGCCGCCTGCGTGCAATGCACACATTGCTCAATAGGTAGCGGCGGTCCTGTATATTGTTATCCTTACGATAACAATTTTGCTCCCCCAAATACCATTAACCATTTATATTTATAATATTATATTTTATTTAGATCTACATAAAAATAGAATCATTAACGATGTGTAAATCTATTTTCCAGGGAAATGTAGCGCACTCTTTCCTTTAGTTGACTAGAGTAAAATGGTAGGCCTACTACCGTCTGCAACATTGATTTTTTTTTTATAGCTACTAAAGCGACAAAAAGAAAACTATATCTGTTAACATAGTTCCGACACAGACTACACTTACATTATAAGAGGAAACTATTATCTACATGATTACTTGTAGAGACATGTAGGACAGTAAACGATTTTTTTAAATTAAATAATTTTAAGAATAAAATAAGTAAAAAAAAAAAAATATATATATATATATATAAAACAAGATTACAAAGAGAGTTTGTGTTACACAAACTCAGAGGCGGCCCCCGTCGAAGTCGGATCCCTGTCGGATCTGCATATTCGCAAATAATATTTAAGAGGTGATTTAATTTTGATGGTCCAAAGTAGGCCTAATAATGTTTCAAAGATTCATTTGCCGTAAATTTAAATTTAAATTAAATAAAAAATAGAAGATTAGTTTTAGTATATTAAAACATTACAATATTGATCAAAACGTTTGGAAATGAAAATCTACACTTTTTTTTTACACTTTAAGTTTAGAAATTGAAATTCTACATCTTAATCTAGTCTATTTTAGTCTAAACTAGATCTAGAAATTCTAGATCTAGACTCTAAAATAATTTTAATTAGAATATAAATCCAGATCTAGATATACTGTAATAAAAATCTAGATCTAGTTTAAAAAATCTAGATTAAATCTAAATCAAGATATCATTCCTTTTTTAAACGCGAGTCACATAACGAGGCTTAATAAACATTACTATACCGAGTTCTTTTTTCATTTCATTTGAAGAATTAATTCCATATAACGTCAGAGGGAAAAAAAAACACTACGTCACACGGCCTAGCTAGACTAAAAATCGCCTTCATCAATACGAGCCATTCATCGAGTGTTCATAGACTTTGGTGCACCGAGTGCGTTCTTTAAGCATTTCATTTAAAGAATTCATTCCATATGACGTCAAAGGAAAAAAAAACACTACGTCACACGGCTTAGTTAGACTAAAATATGTTTTCATTAATACGAGCAATTTTTCGAGGGTTAATAGACATTGGTGCACCGAGTGCGTTCTTTTAACATTACATTTAAAGAGTCCATTCATATGACGTCAAAGAAAAAAAATTCCACTACCTCACAATAGGCTAGTACCGGTACCATAAAAAAAAATGTCTTTATTTACACGAGATATTTAACGAGGGTTCATAGACATTGGTGCACTGAGTTCTAATAGAATTTATTTAAAAAGGATCAAAGCCGCATTGTTTTTGCGTTTTTTCTGTCAGTCGGTCTGTCCGTCATCTTGATATAAAAAAAACAACAACTAAAAGTTATTAAAAATTGATTAACCTTTGTTTTACGTTTCAAAACATCGCAATAATTTTTAGGTATGAACACAATTGAAAAGTTTATATAATAGATTGTTCCGGATGTTTGTATAAATAGTAAAAGAAAAAGAGAATTTCAGATAAATGTAATACCGTTAATTAAATTTTTTGGATGGTCTCGTATAAAAATTAGATGTACTACAGCCATGTGGAGAGATTTTCATACCTTACTTTGGTGTTTGGATTCTGTTTTCCTTAAAAATCAAAACATAGTATTAACGATAATTAGATTTTTTTATGTTTTAGGTAGAAAGTTAAATGTACTGTAAGAGAGTAGTGAGTTAAAATATTTTTCATAAAAATCCGTAAAAACATTATTTCGTAAATGAGAAGATTATTTGTTTATTAATTAGAAGAGGGAGTTCAAACAATTATTTGGCGTTAGTAGATTTTTAAATAAATTCGGAAATTTTTGGCGACGATTTGTAAGAAACAAAATCCGGAACTTTCTTTATCGATTACAAAACTTCTATGTTATGTTTTAGCAAGAAAATTAAATGTCTAAAAAGTAATTTTCAGTAATCAATTCTAGTAAATTACTTTTTTTTAAAGCCCTGAACAACCTATTGTCGATATTTTTTAAAATTTGTTTAAAGATGAAAATACGGATAAATTTGATATTGATAACCAAATTATAGTGACGCATTGTCAAATAATATAAGTGTAATATTAGTAAATTATGCGATTTCAATCATTAGGCATAATTCATGTTTTATAAAACAATATCCGGAACATTTTTACACTTAATGAAATATAAGTCAGTATAGAGATTTTGATTTAGCATTAATATGCTATTTACATAAAAAACGGAACAACATATTATTGATAATGTGTTTTTGCAACGTTTAAGCATGGAAATTGAATGTATTATAAATTAGAAGAGCAAACAAACATTTGTTGGGGTTGATTAGTTTTGCACAAAAAAATCCGGAACAATCAATTTTTAGATACTTAAAACTATTGAGATGTTACAGGAGGAACATTAAAGTGTAAATCAGATTTTCAATAGCTTTTAGAGTTCTAGCTTTTTTAATCTAATCATGACGGACAGACCGACCAACAGACAAAACGCACAAAAATAATCTTCTTTTATTCGGATGGGGGCACTAAACAAAAAATAAATAAAATCTGATTTTTTAAAAAAGTTTAAGGAATTGGTTTAGCACCTGATCATGTAGCGACGTTACGCTACTGCACGAAAATCGCTGCATAAAAAGTCCATTAAAAAAATGTGCGTGATATTTACATACAAAATGCATTATTAGCCTTTATAAACAAACAGAAATGTTTTCTTTTAATTTTAGCAGCTAGTTGACCAGAAAAAAACATCTTTAACTATTATTAATAAATGTTGTAAACATTTCCTGTACATTTTAAAAATATATTTGACTTAGTGATACTGAAAATACACAAAAATTGTCAATCTTTGTTAGCATATTGTAACATTGCCTCCCTTACATTTACGTAATTGTTTTAGAATTGGTGTATTTTTATGAAAAAATCGCTTGCATAATTAATTTTATAAATTAAACAGTTTGCTTTTAGAAAACCAAAAGTAGCCGTTGCACCTAAACTTTTCAAGCCGCATTTAATGATGAAATAATATTTTTCATATCTCTTCTAGTTTTCGAGATCTGAGTGTGACAGACGGACAGACGGACATTTTGCACAAACCTAATAGCGGCTTTTTCCCCTTACGGGGGCAGCTAAAAATGAAAACTTCGTCTGACGATTAGATCTACCTCTACGTAACTGAAAGCGGACGATCTTGATAATCAGGCACAAAAGGATCGATAGGTTTTCTTAATCATTATTGGACACTGTATCTTAACCTTGCCTGACGTAGACTATTCGTGGTTGTATTATAGAGATTTCTCCCTCTCTACCCTACCCATATAGGTTTATTTATAAAGTTTCCTAAATAAGATTACGAAAATCTAACGTGAGAAAATACCTCGAATTTAGGAGCTAATTCATCGCTGAGAAAATTAATAGCTGAAACTATTTTTTTTTTTTGCCTAAAACAAAAACAAATGTTAACGTCTAATGTTACTGCCGTTCTTTATTCTAAAAATTTTTGTTCTTAGAACGACACACTATTAACTGTGAATGGAGTTGAAAGGTACATTTGGTGGTCTCAGCTCAAGGCTTGGATGTACACACCCAGTTTATGTTGGTGACCCTTTGAACATCAAACTCGAAAATCATGTTGGTTTTGATAGAGGTCGAGGTGTTTTTGTTGGACTGTCTGAGCACTGGATGCAGCTACTCA
This sequence comes from Biomphalaria glabrata, assembly GCF_947242115.1. Classification (NCBI taxonomy): domain Eukaryota; kingdom Metazoa; phylum Mollusca; class Gastropoda; family Planorbidae; genus Biomphalaria; species Biomphalaria glabrata. The sequence continues at coordinate 16,153,226 of NC_074714.1, read as the reverse complement.
AAGCTTCTGCTTTTTCGTATGTTTTTATTTTTATTTCATAGATATTATGCATTCTACCAAATCTGTTGTAAATTTTCTTTCTGATTCAATAAATCTCCTGCAAAAACAATTCTTTGACTCTCCTTTCCATTCCATAAAATTAGTTACGATTATTTACGTTATTTTACAGGGTGGCCCAAAAGTGGGTTTACAGTTTTTTAAACTACCTTTTATCTGGTTGAATCTCCACAGAGATTTGATTTGTTACAATGGTGACGGAGGGAATTTTGAGCATCTGAGAGATTAAATTGTTTAAGTTTATGTTAACAGGAGGCGCGGTGGCTGAGCGGTAAAGCGCTTGGCTTCCAAACCGGGGTCCGTTTTTCTAATCCTGGTGGAGACCTTTTTTTTTAATTTCGGGATCTTCGGTCGCCTCTGAGTCCACCCAGCTCTAATGGGTACCTGACATTAGTTAGGAAAAAATAAAGGCGGATGGTCGTTGTGCTGGCCACATAACACCCTCATTAACAGTAGGCCACATAAACAGATGACCTTTACATCATCTGCCCTATAGACCACAAAGGGGAGGAACTTTACTCTCTTACTGTGTTAACAGGTAGGCCTTTAACGAATTTCCCGCTGTTCTAGTGTCGAATTAAAATAAAAAATAGTCTACATGATAACTGTTAACCTACTTTTGGGCCACCCTAATAATTACATTATATTTTATGTATTTTATATTTTATGTATTTGTAAAGTGTACACTTTCAATCTGCATACATGCATGGCAAACGTTTATTTTTCTTGTTCCTACAGACAGAAAGAAATAGAAGATGACCCGGAAGCTGTATTGAGCTCTTTGAGGATCCATGACAAGCTCCAGAGAGAAACTGACAAGTTTATGTTGAGGGCGTCTACAGTTGTAGAAGAAGATGAGGTGGACAATGTTGAGGAAGAGGCCGTTGAAGAGGCAGATGGTGGACATTTAGTGAGTTGAAGAGAATTCCTTTTTTGTAGTGGAAAAAAAATTCAATTGATTGGAATATAAAAAAGAAGAGAAAGAGAGAGAGAGAGAGAGAGTGGTAGGGTAGTGAGAAGAGAAAGGGAGAGGTAGAGAGATGAGATTGAGAAAGTGGAAGAGAGAGATAGTTGTAGAGTGAAGAGAGAGATAGTTGTAGAGTGAAGAGAGAGAGAGTTGTAGAGAGAAGAGAGAAAGTGGTAAAGAGAAGAGCGTTGTAGAGAGAAGAGAGAAAGTGGTAGAGAAAAGAGAGAAAGTGGTAGAGAGAAGAGAGTTGTGGAGAGAAGAAAGAAAGTGGTGGAGAGAAGTGGTAGTGAGTAGAGAGAAAGTGGTAGAGAGAAGAGAGAAAGTGGTAGAGAGAAGAGAGTTGTAGAAGAAGAGAGAAAGTGGTAGAGAGAAGAGAGTTCTAAAGAGAAGAGAGAAAGTGGTAGAGTGAAAGAAATGTAGAGAGAAGAGATAAAGTGGTAGAGAGAAGAGAGTTGTAGAGAGAAGAGAGAAAGTGGTAGAGAGAAGAGAGTTGTAGAGAGAAGAGAGAAAGTGATAGAGAGTTGTAGAGAGAAGAGAGAAAGTGATAGAGAGAAGAGAGTTGTAGAGAGAAGAGAGAAAGTGGTAGAGAGAAGAGAGTTGTGGAGAGAAGAAAGGAAGTGGTGGAGAGAAGTGGTAGTGAGTAGAGAGAAAGTGGTAGAGAGAAGAGAGTTCTAAAGAGAAGAGAGAAAGTGGTAGAGAAAAGAGAGAAAGTGGTAGAGAGAAGAGAAAAAGTGGTGGAGAGAAGAGAGAAAGTGGTTGAGAGAAGTGGTAGGGAGAGAGAGTGAGAGACATAACACCAAACAAAGTGAAGAGAGAGAAAAATGAATTGAAAAGTTTTGTTTACAGCAGTGTAAGAAAATGAAGACCTACCATATGACCGAGCAAAGACATAGATATAGAATGAACGCAAAACCAATCCATACATACGAAAAATCGTATTTAAATGACATTATTATTTCCTCTATTATCTCATGATAAAGGCAGATGACAGAGATGAACCTGATTTCAATTATAGATCTCGCCCCAGATTCCATCAGAGGAGAACAATGACAGATGCAGATATCAATGCAGAGTTAAGTAAGTAGCAAACTACTGTATTACCACACATAACTCTATAGGTGTTCTTCTGTAACTTTCTTAAATCTGGAGGTAGTTAGTCACCCATTTCCTTGCCTTAATTCAATAAATACGCTTCTGTTATTAGTCCACTATACTCCATAGTATAAGCACTCTCTAAGTCATGTTTTCAGCTAGTCAATGTTATAATTATCATATGTAGGGGAAAGTAGTTATGTAACAACAAAGTATAAAGTGTAATATAAACATCATGACTATATTTTTATTTTAAAATATACACTACTTTTATCATTTCTGTTCTGTTTCTTAAACAATAGGGGCGCCACAAGTGATCTGTTAATCACCCATGTCCATATGTGTTTTCTTCCATCTCCCAGCTTCTCCTCCAATGGAAGTCACAACATTCTTTGATGTTGTTTGCAGTACTTTCCTCTGTCTGCTCTACTTCATCATTCTGTATCTTGCACGGACGTACAAACTGAGTTTTATATGTCCTTTTTTCAAAGATCAAAATGCTTATTCTTTGATCCTTCCTTCTGTTACCTCATCTGTTGATAATTCAGTGTAGCTAAACAAGGCACTATCTCGTCTTTAGGGCTTTCATCTTCAGCTTATTTACATGCAACGTATGTGTCTATACCTAACTAAAGCGGGTATAAGTCTTTGAATTTTAATAGTCTATCATATTTGCTGACTATTTTTTTTAATACAAGTAAAAAAGTACCCCCATTCAGACCTTGCCATCTATGGGGCAGATGATATAAAGGTTATCTGTTTCTTTGGCCTATGGTTAACTAGCAGGGTGTCATGTGACCAGCACAATGACCAATAGCCTTTACTTTCGTCATCTAAAGTCAGGTACCCATTAGATATGGGTGGACTCTGAGGCGTCCTAATAATCCCAAAACTAAAAATCTCAGTCTTCACTAAGATATAAACCTGGGCTCTATGGAAGCCAAGCACCTTACCCCTCAGCTATCATACTCTATTTTTGAGTGGAGGATACATTTACTTGTACATTTAAGTCTCATGGACTTATTTTGTTCCATGCCAATTATTTGTTATATAGTATTTAAACAAATTATTATTCTTTCAATACATATTTAAACAGAGCCAAAAAGTAGTTTCTTCTTTGCTTGTTATTGCAGAGAAAAGATCCAACCCTGAAGATCCCCGTGGCATTTACGACATTCAGAAACAATTAGGCAAAGGGTAGGCATGACTTTTACCAACCAAAAACATTGGTTTCTCCATTTAATTTAAAAAAATGCATTTTTTCAGAATATGCAAAATAGTTAAAAGAAAATTCCCCCTTAAGGACTAATAATCACTAGGGCAGATAAATGAAAGTTCAACAATTTCTAGAGCCCATTGCATACAAAGTGGATGTCTGCAGCTCAACAGGACACCACTTGAACATCATTCATCTCTAGACTGCAGACTACAAGTTGAAACAAAGTGATACGAGAACGAAAAGAACCGTGAATGAAGACATCACTATGTCAGGAACATTGAACAAAATTATAACAAAAAAATAATTGACGTGTTTCCATGATCATAACAAAAGTGCTCATTTATATAGAATAGAACAAAAAAATAGTATGTTAAAGACTTAAGAGTAATAATAGTCAACCAATTGTTGATAATAATAATAATAATAAAACAAGCAATAATTTTTAAAACCAAAGTTCATTTAAGGGGACATACCCTCTAATTACTGCTTTTTATCTTTTTATCTGAAAATAGAGGGTTTAGCTCCCTTTCTGCTATAAAAAAATAAAATTAATTAATTAGTACTTAGGGATTAAATACTTGGTTAATTTTTGGATTGATTCGTGTATTGTTATCGACTATGAATGATTATGAAAAACTTAATCCGAGAATAGGAAGTGGGAGAAAAAACGTGTCAAAACCCAATAAGGGGACTCAATCCACATCTCTCATTAAGTGCATTTATTCCCTTTATTTTGAAACCAAACAAAATAATTAATCATCAATTGTTAACGTTTTTTTTTTATTGTTTTATGTCTTGTTAGGTTCAATGAATAATTGTACTAAGTTTTAACTTGATCCGAGAATGGGAAATAGTAGAAAAAACATGACGAAACTTTTTATCAGACAGACAGACAGAGTGAGTTGATATATTCTTTGTAAAACTATGCTTCACTACGTAAGCTAAAACTGAACAGAACTTCATGCTTTACTCAGACGTTACAACCAAAAACTGTCTTTATTGGCGAAGTACTCAAGACGTCTGTATTATATAAGATAAGATAAGAATCTTCTATCAATATAAGTTTTCTAACTATCAACTCAACAAATGCTTCTCGTATGGGTTCTTCAATTCTTGGGTCATACAAAATTGCATCTTCTCACAGGACACAGTTAACACACAGTCACTGGCCCTATAACAATAATATTGTAAGAAATCGATAAGTCTAATTTTAACTGTCATCATGGCTTCACACAACATAAACGAACGCTATGGAACCCCTGTAATAATGTAGTGGGTACAGAGTCACATAGGTGTGACTGGCAACACTATTGCACACCTTTGGGCCACCAGGGAGAGCAAACACCACCCACCAAACAGGCTGAGAGTCTTCATCAGACTGTGGCTATAATTTAAAAAAAAAAAAAAAACAGAAATGGAAAAGTGGTTTGATTGCGCCCTGACCGCACTTCCCCGAGGTAGAGGCTGTCCAGGCCTGAGCAAGCTAGTATAGCACATATTGGCTCATATTTCTCAGGGCTATGGCCAAATTTCGATTCACAGTACCCCCGCTGCGGGGAAGAAGAGGAAACCGTATATTATATTCTTTTTGACTGCCCCAGACTTGCTGATCTCCGTCTCGACAGGTCTGGGAAACCAAAAATTCTCGATCTGTATGGCGACATTTATGCACTACTCAAGGCAGCAGGGTTTCTGTCCAGGGCTTTTGCAAGAGAAGATTTGAGCTTCTCAAGCCCTCACTCAAATGGAGTTTGATGATGATAAATTCTAACCAATTAAGCAATATCCTCTCTACAAAGATGTAGCATAAACCAAGATCTAACAAGAAACACGGTTACAAAGACAGTTTGTGTGGAAACACAAACTCAAAGTCGGCCCCGAAGTGGTCCACCTAGGCATGTAAAAAGGCAGGTTTCATTATTTTCAGAAAGAATATCAAAATGAAATTCTAGCAAAGACAAATGACAGAGAAGAATGGAGAAAGAAGTTGACAGATCTTGTATGGTGCCCCAAACGGTCCAGCAGAGCAAGAGATAGGTGAAAGTGAGAAGTTAGATGTGAACTTGGCCTAACTAATGTCATATGATGATTAACTAATTGATATAATTGTTCAGTAAATTTAGGGTCAATCTCTGATTCAAAGCCTCAAGAAAAAAAAATGTCCGTAAAAAAAATAATTCTCCCGTTCCTTTAGATCAGTGTTCCTGGTCTAATCTGTAGACCGATGTGTCACGAGTTAATAATGAAAAAAAAAATATTTATTGTTGTTTTAAATTTTGTTCCATTTGTATGCATACTAAATATTTTTTTTCTCTTTAAAAATTAAAGTAAACATTCTTTTAGTAAATGGATATTTAGTATGACAAAACTTACTTAATTTAGCAATAAAATTGTAAAGAAATTTTTATTGACAAAAAATCTAAAACCGTTTGCATAAATGTGTTAAAAATATGGTAAACAGTCATCTTCCTTACTAAATAGCCTCCAGTGGTGTATTTTTATGAAAAAACTGCTTGCATGTTGGATTTTAAAAATTAAATTTTTCGCTTTCAGAAAAGAACAAAGTAGCCGTTGCATCAGAACTTTGAATATTCTAAAATATCATGTCGGATTTTCAATATCTTTTCTAGTTTACGACATCTAAACAGCACGCACGGACGGACAGACAACACAAAACTAATAGCGTTTTTTCCCCTTTCGGGGGACGCTAAAATTTTACAATTAATTTACCAACTAAAAGTGGATAGATGACAATGGTTATCAACAACAAAATTAACATCTGACATTAGACTAACAGTATTTAAGTCAACAACATGGCCTCTTGTTACAAGTTAATGTTAACTTGCCCTCTATTTATAAATGACACACTGGTCACTAATCAAAACATTAAGGAATCATTCACGAAAGAGATCTCTTGGAGTCCTCCAGACAAAAGGTCACTATTAATAAATAGAATTAAAAAAAAATAAGTATGGAGATACTGACAACATCTACTTGAACATTTATCTGAACAAGGGGACATCGCTTAAACATTGTTCATCTGAAGCCAATGTCCCACATTGAACATTTAATCGTGACGTCAAAATTTCCAAAAGAATTTCCAATTGGCAGCCATGTGTCACCACTTGGCTACAGAGTGCCAAATATAAACAGATATGCGCTTCGAATAGTCGACACAGTGACTGAGAGTTTGAAGCTTGCCCTCTATCGTCCCCACTGCAAGTGGTTTTGACCAGGACGTTAAAATCTTCATTTCTGGGTGCCTCTAGCTTTAAAGACAAATGTTTTATTTATGAAAAATATTCATATAATGTTTATATTATTAGATTATATATTTATTTTTTTTACCCTGTCAATTTGACTTCTGAGCCCTCTACATTTTAAAAAGTTAATACACATTTTGCCACTGTTATCTACAACGGCATCAAATTGTTATGTTATGATGTTCTCATATTATTTGCTTATCTTACTCCTGACTTATGACACCAGAGCTTCTGGAACGGTTCACATGGCTGTGAACAAACGGACACGTCAGGTGGTGGCTATCAAAATGATGGACCTGAATCACCAGCCCAAGAAAGAGTTGATTGTTGCAGAGATTGATATCCTCAAACAGAACCGTCACGAAAACATTGTGAACTTTGTGGACTGTTATTTCCTTGGACATGAACTTTGGGTGGTCATGGAGGTCAGTGAAAAAAGTGTAGCCTACCCGATATATTTATGGCGTTCTTATTCCAGCATTGATTTACCTAAACCCTTTTACCATCAATTTATATTCTCTTGCCATTTTTGTCTCTCCTCGGTGGTAACCTTCGATTTGACCTCAAATTTGTGTCCCGTGGCCTTTGTAGAAAGTCTCCTGCGGTCTTTTTCAAGAGATAAAAAAATTAATTCTTAAATTAAAAGTTAATATGCAGAGCCCAAAAACAAAGGTTTTAATTTTTTTTTATAATGAAACTGTCAGGAAAACCTATTGTGACAAGTCAAAACTCGCTGTCAGAGTCACTCAAATTTATCACAGCATTAATTATTATTTTTCATTATTTATTTATTTTATTTTAATTATTTCCCCATCCTACCCCTAAATTCTCCACCCGCACCACCTTTTCCGCTCCAGGCTAGACTTAGTTGACCACATTGGAGATAGCTAGGCCACGTCTTTCGATTTATCTTCCCTTGACCGGGGCAAAGACACACACAGACTCTTTGATCTTATCGGCAGGATGTCTGACAGCCGCAGTGGACACCACCTTGTGTGGAACGCAAGTCACTCTCCCCCCCCCCCCCCCCTTCTCCCACGTCTCTCTTTGATCTAAGAGATTACTCTGGTCAACACACCGCGTGATACTCCAAGGTGCGACTCTTGTCGAACTTCACCCACGTGTAAGATAATCCTTAAGCCTAGGACGTTTCCTGTTTCCGCTCACATTTCCCAGGCGTATATAAGGTAAATTAAATCAGGCCAGACTCTCTTTCATTTCTCATTCGAGCTGAGCTATCGAGTCTGGACTATATCATTTATTCTCCCTCCTAGAGGAATACCTGGTGCCTCCCTCAGGTGTCTGCCTATTGCCTATTTACCTGCCTATTTATTTGCTATTTGCTGTTCAGTGTCTACTCGACGCCACTCACCTACTGCCTATGTGCTTAGTGCTATTCAGCGCTGCACTTGCCTACTGAGATCTACTCAACTCTACTACTTGGCGCTATCGGCGTTGCCCGCCTATTCGACAGCCCACCTGTCAAGCTATTAGGTGCGACGTCCCTATAGATTCAGATCTGTGTGAGACGTCATAGCTACGCCAACCCTCTGCAACTCACTGGACATATCCTGTCAACTACGCTGCCTAGGCAGATCCGCTCTGCCCGCAGTACACTTGTGCCCACGGTAGCCGGCCACCCGCCCTACTGTGCCCACTACAGATATTAGATTTTGGGGATTGAGACTCCACAAGAACTATATCACCGGCGTCCCTCTATCCGCTAGAGCGCCACCTCCAGCTGCAGAACCTCAAGCCAGGACACAGCCAGCTGCGACATCAACAGGAACACCAGCTAAGTCAGAGGACAAAGTGACATGGTCTCTTATTAAATGCAAGAGTGATGATTAAATCTAATATTATTTAGAGATAGATGCAAACCCTCCCCCTTTTTATTCTTATATGTATATTTATGTAAATAAATATTCTTCATTTTTAACTTTTGTATCGATCTTTCATTGCCTTGTCTCGTTGCGTGTCTGCTCCCGATTCATATGCTGATAGGTTGGTGTGTGATAGCTTTAAAAATAATCATCCCCTAGACATTAAACGTGCCAAACACACATCACATTTCCCCACCTGTCACACCTATAACTGCATATTGTAAGTCTCTAATTAACATACATTTCTAGTCCCTCCTCTCTTTCCTTGAGGGTTCCAGGTGAAGGACTGACTTAAAATTCACGTATGCGGGTTTTGATATGTGCATCTGTTCCTCCTTTGTCTTTCAGGATATCTCCAGGGTCATCTCTTTAAGCACCTTGTCATTTTCTTTTATTATCTACACTGAGTCTAAAAACTTAGAGACTTCACAGTGAGATATAGCCTACGATGTGTAGCTAGGTGAGAGCCCGAAGGCAGTTCAGCCGCAAGAAATATTTATGGTCCAGACAACTGACTAGGCGTGGGCCTTTATTCCTGCCGCTACAAGCCAAAAAGAAATCTTCAAATAGAACTACAAGATGAAATGTAGTTTTGTTGGCTACACTGGCAGAGCTCCATTTGTCCACCACTGGCGGTGGGTCTGCTGGACCAAGGTCGAAAGCTTTTTATTTTTTTTTTTTTGTAGTACCTCACTTTCGTTTACCAATTGACAATTGTTCACAAATTAAGAAAGGATGTAAAACTTTTGAAAGAATTATGAACTCCTTTTGTTCTTTCTCTCCCCCGCCCCCCATCTTTATTATGTCGCCATCGACTATACATTGTTTAGTCAACTATTTATGTAGGTTAGAAACTAAAAACAACAATTTTAAATGTACTTTCTGAATCTGGATTATTTGCATGCCTGCTTTTATTTTATGTACATGTTTATATTTGTTTCATATCTGGTCAGTATTTGGACGGTGGTTCAATGACAGATCTAGTGACATTCATAGTGATGACAGAAGACCAGATGGCAGCCGTCTGTCGAGAATGTCTCAGGGCCATCGAGTTTCTCCACAGTCAGAAAATCATCCACCGTGACATCAAGAGTGACAACGTACTGTTGGGCACCAATGGTATGGTCAAGCTGACCGACTTTGGGTTCTGTGCCAGACTCACAGCAGAAGCAAGTCAAAGAACAACACAGTTAGGCACACTGTGCTGGATGGCGCCTGAAGTTGTTAAAAGGTTTAAAAATTCACAACTTTTTAAGCTATACTATCATAATAGGAAATGAATACAATGATCTTTTATCTACAGTATTTTTGAGTATCTCTTTTACTATTTCCAACAGTATACCTTACGGCAACAAAATTGATATTTGGAGTTTCGGCATAATGGTCATTGAAATGATCGATGGTGCTCCTCCGTATATGAATGAAAACCAATATAGAATTTATTATCAAATTGCAAACAAGGTAATAAGAGCAGCTTGTAATTTTAATTATTTACCTTTAAAGATAATACTGGGTGCCTCAAGTTTTATGTTCAAATCTCTAAGGATTGAAACCATTGTCGTTGGTGGAAAGCGTGGTCGAGAGGCTAAGTGCGCTTGAACTTGGCTTGTCTTGGCTACCTAGAAGGGGGCTCGGGGTTTGACACCCGACTCGGGCAGAGTTGCGTTTACTGAGCGCCTAAAGGCAGCACGGAAAACCAACTCCTAGATACCCCCTCCACCCCACTGGTCAAAAAATGAGATTGGACCAAAGCACTCTGAGCATGCTATAAACATGAAAGTAGAGCTATATAAAAGCTATAATAATAATGATTCAAAAAGATATTTTCATGACTGAAGAGCTGACTTGTAACTTTTGGATTGCTGATTAGAGCAGTTTAGTTAGGTTTTGTTAGTTTAAGTAGTTCCTTCATTAATAAACATTTTACATTTAGACCTCGATAATGACGACAGGTCCAACTGGATTAAAGATATTGATTAACAGCTACGTTTAATAGTGGCATACCAAAAGCCAGAGAGACCGGTCAACTAAAATTAATTGCTCATAAGTGCTTCATTTCTTTCTCCAGGGCAAACCAGACATTAAAAATGCGCACAAACTTTCGCCAGAGTTGAAGGACTTCACAGATAAATGCCTCCAAGTGGAGGTGGACAAGAGAGCCAGTGCTGTCCAGCTTTTGGGTCACCCTTTCTTAAGAAAGGCAATGTCTTTGAAATTTTTAGGCGAGGCTTTAACAGAAGCTCGGAAACAAAAAGAAAAAATAATGCGTCATTGAGAAATCTAGTTCAACATGCGATGCAAAACAAACAGTTCCAATTGTCTCTAGAAATCTTACTAGGCAGCGTTCAAAAATAGCCTTCACCATATAAATAAAAAAAAAAACCACCAGACATTTAATGATTGATATGTATGGAGTAGATGCTAAAACTAAATAAATATTTAGATATAGAGACATGAATGTTGAATACATGATACCCGCTACTAATTGGTATGGACTGAATGATCTGATTAGAAACAAAAATGCTATTAAAGATAATTGTTTAGGCTGATCTCTTGACTACTATATTCCAATCAATGCTTTGTAAACCAAATTATTTATCATTAAGTTCAATGATGAATGTGTATTGTCCATCCTAATGTCATATGGCATCATGATTTAAATGCTTGGCTTACATGGCATTAAATAATGTTGATGTATTGTGTTAATGATTCTATTGAACAATGAAATAAAAATAAAACAGTAATTTCCTCAAATGAGCCATTTTTTTTTATCTGTAAGGACAGAAGCCATTGATCTCATTTTACCGTGAACATAGACTTATTATCTCTATATAGTCAACTCATTGGTGGTCATTTTAATTTAGCTATCACGTAATCAACACAAGAGAGAGAGCGAGAGAGAAAAAAAAGAGAGAAAGATATAAATATATATATATATATAGAGAGAGAGAGAAAGGCAAGGGTAACATCTGATTTCAGAATCTTTTGTATTGAATGTCCGGGCAATAGCCTTAACTGCCCTAATTAATACCTATTTCATAATTACGTCAACCATAGCTAACTGCATCCTATAAATATGTGTATAGTCCTTGACAATTGGAGCACCCCTATTTCTGTTCCTTCATTGCGAGAATTTAGCTGTCAAGGTTTGTGCATAAATAACAAAACAAGTGTGTTAGTAGTGTGGCGGGAAACTCTTCTCTTTCCATTTGTGCACACGACTCTATAGCATTAGGTCTGTGTGTATGGAGACCCATTTAGTCACTGATGCGTGTATGAACATCCAGCATAGTCTCTATTTCTCTGTAAGCATAAAAAAAGAGTATTTTTTGTCACTTAAAATGTCCATGCCATAAAAATGCCAGACAAAGTGACGATATATATATATACACAGACACACACACCCACGACCTGCACAGCCCTCATAAATTACATACATTTTATCTTCATGCACCCCCCCCCCCCCCCCACAAGCGTTGGTTTCACTCTCTTCAAGCTTCTCAATTATTAAAACAGATTTTAATAGTCAGCAAGCCTTACTCGGTGTGTGTGTGTGTGTGTGTGTGTCTAATGTAGCTCAAATACCCCCTTCACCATCCCATCACTCCATATTGCCACTGATTTGATGTTGCACTTGAAGTTTGGCTTATTTTGCCTAACTGTAAAAAAAAATCTTTTCGTTGTAACATGTTTGCTTTAGGCTTACTTGTGAAAGATTGGTATCGAATTTAGTCAAAAAATCTCTCCTGATATCCTTTGAGACTTTAAATTCTAGCCTCTACTGACACGCTTTTTAAGGCATTACAATGGAAATTCCCGTTCATGTTTATTTTGAATGTATATGCTACCTTGAATTCCCCCCCCCCTCTTCCCTTTGAATGACACATTGTCATACGGTGTCGGGTGTTTTATGGGCTTTAGAACACAGTGACATTTGCTTGACTCACTTCATCGGTCTTCCTGTTTGTGAGACGAAACTATTATCGGCCTACAAACTTACCAACATTAAGACTGTGAACACTTTAAGTAAGTAAACAAAGACATTACATAACAAATCTTATACTAGTGGAATTTAAGACTTTAATTTCATACTTTGTGATAGACAAATAATGTTCTAGATCTGGATCGTAACCTATTGTAAAGCTTAATTGAATTCACCTCTTTGTGTAAATGGCAAACATATTTTTTGTGTTACTTCACCTGGTATCCAGGTGCTATAATTCTGTCTCTAGATGTACAATTAATAACAGATAGGAGCTCCCCCAGCGCGGGGCGAAGCCCCGCCGCCAAGCACTATTTCTGATATTGAAAGCCAACAAAATGCATATTCTGAGGTATCTACAGTGCATTTTCCTGCTATTAAAAAGTTTTATTTCAAAAACCTAATGTGCTATTCTTACTGACTTAGACCCTCCCGCGCCGTTTGGCGCATTTGCCGTCAAGCTGTTTCCATAAAATTGTAGATTCCCTGCCATTACTAGCAATGGGGTCTGGGGAGCGCTAGTGCGGGGCGAAGCCCCGCCGCCAAGCACTATTTCTGGTATTGAAAGCCACAAAATGCATATTCTGAGGTATCTACAGTGCATTTTCCTGCTATTGAAAAGTTTTATTTCAAAAACCTAATGTGCTATTCTTACTGACTTAGACCCTACCGCGCCGTTCGGAATATTTGACGTCAAGCTGTTTCCATAAAAATCTGTCACTGGTAATGTCTGAAGCCTCTTCCCACCTGCCATGAGGACCTCAATGAATGAGTGGCGTCAAGTTGTACTAAGATATCATTGCAACTCTTCTTATGCGTAATTCATTTTGTCGGATAACATGTCCCGCAAACCTCATGCGTCGCTCTCTCACAATCTTACTAAAGGGTCGACTCCCAGTTCGGCATAGGATTTCCTTGATGTAAACCCGATCTCTATAACTGACTACTAAAATCTGTCTTTACCATCTTTGTTGAGCCACATTTAGTGTTTTTCTATTTCGGCAGATGACTATTCACTACAGTTTATTAACCACTCTTGAAAACGCTCTTGGAATTAAGTGACTGTAGTTTGCTTTAGATTTTATATCGAAAAGAGAAGTTTTATCGTCAAAATCATCTGTTGGGGGTTTTCCACCTCAAAATGCTCTGTAGGGGGATCTTAATCTCAAAACCATCTGGAGGGGTTTTAAACTTTAAACAAACGCCATCTGTAGAAGAGGGGTTTAAACTCAAAACCTGTGATTGGATTGGCTACGCTCAAATAATTTTAGTGTGTAATTTGCTTTTTTTTTTTATATTGGAGAGGTATTTTTAGCATTAAACCCCTCTGAATGGGGGTTTAAACTCAAAACCCCTTTTGGCAACGCTCATAGCATTTTGAGTGCGTAATTTGCTTTTTTTCTTACACTAAAGATGTATTTTTTAGCCTCCAACCCCCCTGGCGGGGGGTTTAAACTCAAAACCCCTTTGGCTGCGTTCATAGATTTTAGTGTGAGTAATTAGCTTTTATTTATATTGAAGAGGTACTTTTTAGCTTCAAACTCCACTGGAGGGGAGTTTTAACTCAAAACCCCTTTGACTACACTGAAAACATTTTGAGTGTATAATTTGCTTTGTTTTTATTATTAAAGAGGTATTTTTTACCTTCAAACCCCGCTGAAGTGGGGTTTAAACTAAAAACTAAGTCACAACCCATTTAGATACGCTCATAACATTTTGAGTGCGTAATTAGCTTTTTTTTTATCGAAGAGGGTGTTTATCGTAAATTTTGAGGGGGGTTTAAAATGAAATCTTCCTTAACTGTGCTCTTGGAATAATGGAATTTTCGTTTGCATTTTTGTTTTGTTTTGTTTTATAGAAGAGGGGGGGGGGTTAACTGCAAAAAACCCAAGTAGGGGGTTTAAAACTCGAAACCCCTAGTAGGGGGTTTTAAACACAAAACCCCTGGTAGGGGTTTTTAAACTCGAACCCCCCTGGTAGGGGGTTTAAACTCAAAACCCCCTGGTAAGGGGTTTTAAACTCAAAACCCCATTGGTTGTGCTGGGGCAATTGATGGTTTAGTATTAAAATCTCACCTACAATAAACAAAATCAAAGCAAAAAATCATTCACTAAATTCCGATCCCCCCCCCCCCCCCAAGGGGGGGGGATTTCATTTCGGGGGGGGGGCAACCCCCCCCCCCCCTGGCTACGCCCATGATTTATATATATGTATATATACCATGCTAGTTTAGATATGGGGCCATTTGGGCGTCCTTTTTAAATGTAGATATTATATGTCAGTGCTAAATATTTCTTGGAGGCACTAAGATAAAGATTGTGTGACTTAATGTAATTCTGGTCCTATCTATGCAATATACCATTCTGTCTTTCCTTCTTTCTGTCTGTCTGTCCACTTATTAGGCTTAAGTTGGTTTGACCATGACAAATGCATTCCCAAAGTAGCCTAATCTTCTATGGACAGCAAGAGAAACCAATTTCCTTAAGCTCCGTCTGTTTTTACGTTCACGCATTTCGCATCCCGCATTCGCTTTACTTATAAAATTATTATTTCTTTTATCGAAAGTGATACGCAAATTAAGACCCGCATCCCGCATTCGCTTTACTTATAAAATTATTATTTCTTTTATCGAAAGTGATACGCAAATTAAGACCCACGGGCCGCGGGTAACATATGGCTAGTATATATATATTGTAATAACTTAAGTCAGGCAACTCAACGAGGACATAGACGTTTATTTACATAGAGACATGACAAACACAAAGGGCATCTGCCTTGAGCACAGCATCTCCATATTGGCTCTCTACTTGGGCGGAAATCGTTAGTCCTAATGTCAACATCCGACTTGTTTAGTCACAGATAGTGCGCACCTTCTTTCTGCACTATCTTGGATGGCGGTGCGCATGGCAAAGTCATAACATTGCCCCCGTCTTAGCACTTTTCGTCCCGAAAAGAAACAGTGCAGCTGAGGTTTGACAGTTCAGGTGGAGGTTGATCAGTGGGAGCCACAGGCCGCAGGGAGCGTGTTCCCCACGAGGCCATCCGCATTGTTTTCTTCCAGTGCCGCTTTCTCTTTCTCCAGTTGACCAGGCTGTTGTTGCGATAATGACGTGGCCGTTTGCCACACAAAGAGATAGGGTCGAGCACTGTTTTCTTCAGCACAGCCGTTGATCGGACACGCTGTCTCAACAGACCTTCCAGACAGACGCCTCTCAAGGGAGCTGCAGGTTCGCTTGCAGCCACGTTGCAAACAAAGTCCAATGCACCGCAGTCATCCTCTCGATATTTCTCTTTCTCACCGCAGCAGACTGTTGGTGATCCTGACGTCGTAGAGTGTGAAGGCGGTCCTTTTTTTTTAGTTTGACAACAGTAACGCTGACTCTACTTTCTCCAATGCTGCTCACACTCCAGTATCTGTCCTTCAAACCATTACAATACCTCTATTCAAGTCACTTCATGGAACCTGGAACTTAAACACAGATCTCAAAAACGGCTCTAACGATTTTCCTAGAATTTAAGACTAAGACTGCTTTATTGATCCTTAAGGAGATTTGTTGTGATTACAAGGACTCTTTTCTCATATAAAGACAACACAACATAAACATACACATAAATAGAACAGACACAGCATGAAGAGTTAATTCAGCGACTACACACAGACATCTTGGTCCTTTTCATGTTTCCTGTTCCACAAGTGGCGTTGATATAGTCTGACCGAATAAGGAACGAAGAATTTTTGTACCGCTCTGTTCTTGTCTTGATTGGCAGTCTCCCACTTCGCTAAGACTTGACGTAGTTATGACGGAGCGGGTGGCTGTTGTCTTCCAAGATTTTTCCGATTTTTCTTAGACATTTTTGTTCAAAAAGTTCATTTAAAAATGGTAGCGTTGTGCGTGTGATTTTTGATGCCCTTTTTTATAATGTTTTCTAAACGGGTTCCAACAGTTTAGTTAGATGAAGCATTGCCTTGCCAACAAGTTATTCCATATATTATCAGATTTTGTATAGTCGCACCGTAAAAATTATCTAGGATCTTCTTATTTAGTTTTAAGCTATTGAGTTTGTATAGGAAAAATAGTCGCTGGGCTGTTTTCTTTGTTAGAGTTCCAAGGTGGTCTTCCCACGAAAGCTTGTTATCCATGATGACGCCTAGATATTTATATATTTATATGACTTCCCTTGTTGTATCGATGTAGTGTTAATCTGCAGTTCGTGTATGATTTGTTTATTCTATCTGAAATCTATTCCAAGTTCTTAAGTTTTTGTGACATTCAGTTCTAGAAAGTTGTCAGTTCACCAGTTTGTAAACTCTTCTATCTATCTAATAGTTGAAGCATATCGCTGAGAAAGAATTACTAGCTCGTTGGCACATTGCGAAAACTCTAATTTGATCATTGTATTTTTTTAAAGTAAATAGAAACAAAGAAATTTAACTTTGGCTAGAGAACTAGGTCTAGATCTAAATCCAATATCGTTCTTGGAAGAATTATCGCGTTCTTGAAAGGACTATCGCTATCACGAATATCTGAATGTAAGTTATTATTGATTCAAGAGTTTAATAAAAGAATGTTCCTGAAACTTGTGCGCATCGTTTTCTAAGTCTAGATCTATTTAATAAAATACTCTGAAAGACACAAAGATAAAGGCACATTCCTCGTCCCATATGCTAGGACAAATTTGTACAAATACTCCTTCTTCCCTAGTGCTATTAGAGCATGGAATGGGTTGCCTGAGCTAGCCAGGAAAACCAGTGACTTGGCAGAATTTAAGTCATTGGTTAATATGCATGACTAAATGCATGACGCGTAGGACGTAATCATCTTCTTTTTTGAAGTAACGTCTGTATTATATAAGATAAGCCTATGATTGGAATATTATAAAGTATAGTAGATTTATATTCACTTAACCAAGATTCTTGAGAAGAGAAAAACAATAAGCTTATAACGGAGGTATTGTCTGCTTAAAAAGGTATTTTTAATGTTTTTCTTGTTAATTTAATTCTTTCTTGGAAAAGCTGTGCGTTGTGAACGCATGACATTGAATTAGTGAATGAAGAAAAAAAAAGTGACCCCAAACCAAGTTTCCTAACTGTTTCCTCCTCCTCCAGTAGCTCCTATCTGGGGCAAAAAGATACATTTGTTTGTCTAGGGGAGGGATTTCTTGCCCCCCCCCCCCCCACACACTTTAAAAATCAGTTTTGTAAACTTATACTCTAGCTAGCAGCTAGATCATATCAAAGGAATCTTTTTTCTCAGTTCTTTTCATTCTCGTAACTTTTGGTTTCAACTTGCAACCCTCTTTTTGTCTGAGTCTGTTTAATGTCTACGTGTTGTCTACGTATATGTTTAATGTCTACGTCTTGTCTAAGAATATGTTTAATGTCTACGTTCAAGATCGACTTGTGCCGGAGATAAGAAAAAAAAAAGAGTAATGCTCCAACTGTGTATGTGTTTGGTGGGATGACCTCCCTTCTTATTCTTGTCAAAACGTACATTTAAAATTGGTGCTAGGTTAATTCAGAACATTAGTTTGAAGCTTGAGTTCGGAGACAAATGATGAATAAATATGACATGTAAGCCAAATCTGCAGCACTAGGATACAAGGGTGTTTGAGAGAAGAAATGGAAGAAAACATTTCGTGAAACATACGACCTCTTGGCCACATCACAGTGCAGCGACCCATGTACCAAGCTAACATTCGATGGTTCGACTAAATACTCAGAAAGAAATTCACATAGCCTACCTCTTGATAAAACTTAAAATATGGATTTTTCATGAGAATGCCTAATTACAATACCTCTTTTCAAGTCACACTTTCATGGAACCTGGGCAAAAGACGCGACTCTTGATAACGGCTCTATGGATTTTCTTAGAAATTTGACAGTTGGTGATTTGATGGACATCGTTGGGAAAAGAATTAACCTACTAGCTCGTTGGCCACACGGGGAAAAGAATTAGCCTACTAGCTCACAAACTGGGAAAACTCTCATTTGACCGTTCACATTTTTCAAATTATAAAAAGAAAATAATTTAAATTTGGTAGAGAACTAGAAAATCCTTATCTTGAAAAGACTCTACTTCTTCGGGTATTTCCGCATGTAGGCCATATTCATTAAAGTGTTTAATAAACTAATGCTCAGGAACATTTTGCGCACCGTCTAAAGGGTTATTATTAGAATATTGTACAGTCTAGCAGATTTATACATACGCTTAACCAGGATTTGTTTCTCAGGGAAAAGGGGGTGGGGAGATATTGGGTGGGGTAAAAAATGTTCCTTTTTTTTTTCTTCTTCTTCCTCGTTCTCATCTTTATGTTGGAGCATTCAGATGACTAGACCAATATATGAGATAAACTGTTGGAGCATTCAGATGACTAGACCAATATATGAGATAAACTGTTGGAGCATTCAGATGACTAGACCAATATATGAGATAAACTGTTGGAGCGTTCAGATGACTAGACTAGTATATGAGATAAACTGTTGGAGCGTTCAGATGACTAGACCAATATATGAGATAAACTGTTGGAGCATTCAGATGACTAGACCAATATATGAGATAAACTGTTGGAGCATTCAGATGACTAGACCAATATATGAGATAAACTGTTGGAGCATTCAGATGACTAGACCAATATATGAGATAAACTGTTGGAGCGTTCAGATGACTAGACTAGTATATGAGATAAACTGTTGGAGCGTTCAGATGACTAGACCAATATATGAGATAAACTGTTGGAGCATTCAGATGACTAGACCAATATATGAGATAAACTGTTGGAGCATTCAGATGACTAGACCAATATATGAGATAAACTGTTGGAGCATTCAGATGACTAGACCAATATATGAGATAAACTGTTGGAGCATTCAGATGACTAGACCAATATATGAGATAAACTGTTGGAGCGTTCAGATGACTAGACCAATATAGGAGATGACCTGCGCAGTGGTTTCCAAATCAGGGAGCTCTCCATATATTTTTTTTCTGTAACACTCATTAGTTAAGAGCAAAATAATCGTTCTTTAAGTTGTATAAAGGAGGTTTTGTTTTTTTTAAATAGTATTTGTTATGTTTTTCTTGTTTTATTATTTTATTTAATATTTCCAGATTGCAAAGACTCAATCAACAGTGGCTAAGGAGAAACAATGGCAGATTTTTTTACATTCAGAGCAGAATTTCGTAAGTGTCTGTAAGCCAAAGCCTTTTTGGCCTCGTAGTTGATAAATTCAGTTAACATTTAAGTTTGGTGTATAGAGTAGTTAATAAATCCATTTGACACTGTTTCTACTTATAATCTGTAACGATCAGTAAAATAATATAATACTTGATTACTTTAACACTTTTAAATTCCTATATAATTATTTTGTTTTTAGTTTTATAAAACTAAGCAGATTTGTATAGAGTAGCAGCTCAATTATTACCAGAGTGCTACAAGCTAATCAAGCGATACAAACATTTCGTATTTCTGGGACACTGGAATTCTAGTACAAAATGAAACGAGGGTTGTTAACATTTTATTTTTAACCTTTTATTGTTTTGCTTACATTGTTTTCTTCTTCAGAGAAAAGAGCAAATCCTGAAAATCCTCTGAATGACTATAACATGCAGACATTACTGGGCAGAGGGTAAATATAATCTTTGACATCTTTAAGTCACTCTCTATTATTTAGTATTATCTCACTACTAAGTATGTATCAACTCTTACCGCTATTTTATGAGTCTAAAAAAATTGATTGTGACCTTTGTTCTGGTTTATTAGTGTAAAAAAAAACACGTCATACTTGTTCTGATAATTCTTCTAGTTCCGTAATACTTTAACCCTACTACATTAATTAAAAACGTTCTATAATACTCGACACATGCTCTAGAGCTTCGGGCAAAGTCTACAAGGCTGTCCATAAGCAGAACCAGCAGGAGGTGGCTATCAAAATCATGGATCTCCATCAGCACAGGAAGAAAGAGCTGATTGTGGCAGAGATTGATACCCTCAAACTGAACAGACATGAGAATATTGTCAGCTTTCTGGATTGTTACTGCCCTGGCCATGAGCTCTGGGTTGTGATGGAGGTTAGTGAAAAGGTTTTTATATTATTTATAAGATCTTATAAACCCTTCAGACTTTGACTTAATCTAACAGTGAAGCAGAGGGCCGCAACAGTATTTTGCTATAGGAACATTCCCTTCAGTTGGGTCCATGTTCATCCTGCCATCTTTGCTTCTTGGTCTACTGATCTCCTCAATGTTAGCTACTTGGTCTCATAGACTTTCTCTTCTCTTGTGGGTTCCAGTTCAGAGCCTGTTTTGCAATATTTTCTGTTTTTCTTTGTACTGCATGTTCAGTCCAGTCCCAATTGCTTCTTTTCATTTTTTTCTCTATTGATGTCTGCTGGGTAGTTTCCAATAGACCGTAGCTAGAATTTGTTTTGACTATCTATCAAATAAGACAGTGTCTTCAAATGTCTCCCTATTCAACACAGTTACTCAATTCTGATGTAGGCTCAATGCATGTTCTCAATTGTAATTTGACTCATAATACATTATCTCAGTTTTCACTAATATGTCTTTATGGGTCAAAAACTAAAACTTAGGAACATTTTAGAATGATTAAAACAAGTTCTGTGTCTTTAAAGATACAACAATAATGGACGAAACTATGCAACCATTTGTAACCTCCATGCACTAAAAGCGACACTAAAGCCCCATGCTGAGAGCACTCTCCTATAGCACTGTCCAGGTTTCTGACTGTGTTCTGTAGTTTCTGACTGTCTCCGTACAGGGCAAGATGCCAGTCGTTTCTTCTAACTAGTTTCTGAGACCCTGCAGCCGTTGAGGATGTGTTCTACTGTCTCGTCTTCCGTGTAGCAGTGTCGACTTCTGGGATCAAGGTTCTCGCGAATCCTAGCGAAATAGATTCCTATCGGACGTGCCAAAATTGGTGAATCCTTTCTGTCTCATTGACATTATGCGTCCTTCCAGTTTAGGCATTTCATAACCTTCTTGACTTCCTGTCCCTTTAGTACCATTAGCACTTGATCCATTCACGAATTCTTGCTTTTGCATTCTCGTATGATTGCGGAAAATGCGGTTCTTCTGGTGGGGCAAGAAGCGTTCCATGCTTCGCCAAACTGTCGGTCCTTTCGTTTCGTTGCGATGGAAGTGGTTGCATCACCAATAGTACCATATTTATGAAGAGATATTCTGCTAAAAATACGTTGAGCGAATAGCCAAAATAAAGATAAAGTTCTGTGTTACAATGTAATCGGGTTGAACTAAGTTAGAAATAAAATGTCCTGTAAATGTATAAGCCAGCACAAATCGCCATTAATTTGCCTTTTTACTCTGTTCAGTATTTGGATGGTGGCTGTATGACAGACCTCGTTAGATTTGTCATATTGAATGAAGCACAGATGGCCGCCGTGTGTCGTGAGTGTCTCAAGGCCATCGAGTTTCTTCACAGTCGAAACATCATCCACCGTGACATTAAGAGCGACAATGTTCTGCTGGGGACCCGAGGTCAGATCAAACTGACCGACTTTGGATTCTGTGCCAGGCTAACTTCACAAGTCAACCAAAGAAGGACTCAATTAGGCACCCCCTGCTGGATGGCACCGGAAGTTATTAAGAGGTTTTACGTCTTCCACTATTCCTATAATTTAGATAGAAAAAAAATCAAATCTAATGAGGCGAAGACGATAAGGACAATAGATTAAAACAATGATTCCTTCTTATTTATTTGTAAAATTAATCATTGTATAAAACTTACGTAGAATTTCATCGTATGCAATACTTTCTTTTTTCAAATATTCCAAGAATGTTAGATCAATTAACATGATCACAAAAACATACTGAAAATGTTGAGGAACAATACAAGTTTAGTTGTAGGACAAATTGTCTGCATGTTATTCGCTTTGTCAACACCAAATACTTTAGTATTAGAATCAAAAGCAGTTCCCCCTTTCAGACCTTGCCATCTATAGTGCAGATATTTTTTCTGTTTCTGTGTCCCGCGGTAAACGATGGTGTCATGTGGCCAGCACAACAACCAACCGCCTTTACTTTTCCCCAACTAATGTCAGGTACCCATTGGAGCTGGGTGGACTCAGAGGCGCCCAAAGAACCCGAAATTAAAAGTCCCAGTCTTCACCAGGATTCGAACCCGGGACCTCGCTTAACCACTCAGCCACCGCACCTCCTATTATTATAGTAATGAACAAATGTTCATTCTCTGACGCTGCCAGGGTCAAGATTCTTTAGAGGAATGTGTGTGTGATGTGGCAGGTCTGCAGCAGTACCGCCTTCTGACATTTAACGAGAATTTTCTTAGGGATTTTCTAGGACATCAAATGTGTCTACGCTTGTCACTATCCTCTGGGCTGATATAATAACAACAGAGTATTCTTCCATATGGCCTCCTTCAGTTGCGAAGCGACCATGGACAATCTCATAGAAATGAGATGAATGCATGGGTATTAACTATGGTCCAAAAGATGACGCCCACCTAGCATTATCCCTCTCCAAAGGAACGGCAAGTGTCAATATAGTTTTGAATCAGCGGTGTCACAGACTCTGCCAGGGTATAGCACTATGCGCTGCAAACTGCCAAAAGGTCGCCCTCTCCTAATTTGCCTCAGGGTTTACTCCCGGAGCCTTACCCATGTTTGGCAAGGCAGCAGAAGTTCGAATCCAGAGTTTTCCTTCCCTTATGCAAAGCTAACGAGTTCCTACTGCCCGAATAACTTTCATGATTTTATTATTGATGTACAAATGAACTAATATTCATTCTGTGGCACTGCTTCATCAGAAAACCTTACAAAAATGAAATTGATATTTGGAGCTTTGGTATCATGGTGATTGAGATGGTGGATGGTGTTCCACCGTACTTAATGGAGAACTGCCACAAAACGTATTATTACATTGAGACAAAGGTAATTAAAAATGAACAATTAATTATCCTTAAAAAAAACTCTTTAAAAAAAAAACAAAAAAACTCCGTCTTAAAAGTATCACAGTATCCATTTAGTCTACCTCATAGCCTGACTTGTCTCTCAAGCTGGTGTTTGTTAAAAATATTATGACATATAAAAAAATTTCTTCAATAAGTTTTTTTAAATAACAAAAGTTGAAATATAAACTAGCTAATAAAATTTGCATAATGTAAAAAATTATAAATTTATAATTTGGTGACTGTAGTTTGCTTTAGTTTTATATTGAAGAAAGGGTTTTTAACCTCAAAACCCGCTGGAGAGGTGTTTTTAATTCAAAAACTTTTGGAGGAAGTTTTAACTTAAAGCCCTCTGGGGGGGGGGGGGGTTAAACTCAAAACTCTTCTTGGTTACGCATATAGAATATGGTGACTGTTGTTTTTCTTTAGTCTTGTATTGAAGAGTGTTTTTTTAAAAAAAAAAACTCTGGAGAAGAGCGTCTTAAACTCAATACCCCTTTGGCTACGCTCATGGAATATGGTGACTGCATTTTCTTAATTTTTTTGTTTTATAGAAGAGGAGGGTTTTAAACTGCAATGGGGCAGTGTAACATTAAGATCTCACCTACAATAAACAAAATTAAAGCAATTAAAGAAGTCACGAAATTCCACCTGCCCCTGCGGGGGGATTTCATTTCGGGAGGGGGGGGGGGCTTTGAACCCCAAAAATGTCCCCGCCCCCCCCGGCTACATCCAAGCTTTCCAGAGATTCTTCGTGACTACCATAAACCTCCCTCACTAATAAATGATTCTACTTTCTAAATTATTTCTTGCATAAAGAATTTCTATTTCATTTATATATCGTATGTATTTACATATTTGTTTGTTCTTGTTCTTGAATAAATGATTCAACAAAAGAGTATATTGCTTAGAGATTACTTGTGAGAAATTCGAACTCTTTGTCTTTTTTTTTAGGGCAAGCCTGACATTAAAAATGCCCACACACTGTCCCCAGACCAACAAGACTTCATTGACCAATGCCTCCAAGTGGACATCACCAAGAGAGCCAGCGCAGTTCAGCTTTTGGGTCATCCGTTTCTCATGAAATCTGGGTCATTGGATTTTTTGGAAGAAGCCATAACTGCTGCACGTGCGGCCAGAGATAAACATTTCAAAATAAACAAAACCAGCTCTTAACTATTTACAGAATTGGAATTCTTACACTCATAGTAAATACTCATTCGAAACAAAGGATGTGAAATATTGTTATTTTAATAGGCAACGATAAAATGTCTTCTGAATAGACAAGAAATATGTTACTAAGGAAATCCTAAAGATCCTCCTAGTGTGTGCTAAACGCCTAGCAGCTTTATCGTCTCGTCTTCAAATGTTATCCCTGGGTTAAGAATGATTGGATGTTCTTTTTTCAGCAGCTCTTGTGTAATGATATGTAAAGCAAGGCTGGGTTAGGGTTAACCAAGGATCTAGAATGAGGTACACTAGGATGTTCTTCCATTTTGCATTTTTGATCATGAAAGGGGAGATAACGTGTTTACATATTTTCTTATTGGACACGATAACAATAATATAAATAATAGAACAAAGCCTTGACCAGGTTAAGAAAAATAAACGACACACATACTGGGGTAATGCTTTTTATTTTGATTTGCCGTGTAGCTGGGAATTTCATTTAGAAATTAAAAGGGCGACTACCAGTAAAAACAAAATGTACTGAATAGTAGTCACCCCTGAAATGTGTGCCACGCCAAAGAAGTCTGTGAACACCATTAGCCTATGACACACACACAGACAGACACCAAACCTTTATTGGTCTTCATTCCATTAAAGAAAAAAAAATATCATGGCGGCTAAATTTGTATAGAAAGTAAAAATTTAACTACTTCATACTTGACCGTTTCAACCTCCTCCCCCCTGGCCCCAATCAAGCTGTAATTTCTCAAAGCATGCATTCTGTCTTGTCATTATTGTCAAAGAAAACTGTAATTTACATAATTTGTATCAAAGATGGCATATTTTATGTATCATAACATTGGCGAACTAATATTGCAGACTTGAGTAGAAGTACTAGCTCTGCGTCATGGGTCGGATTTGGCTCAGGGGCCGTAGTTCAGACACCAATTCATGTCCGCACTGTATCATTGGTCACAGAAACTAATGTTAGAATACCTAAGAATACGAGGTAGAGGAATCATGTTGTGTTGATATTTTTGTTTTGAATTAGAGAGATAGACTCAAACATTTTTATCAGTATTTTTTTTATTTTGTAACTAATAAAATATTATACAAATATTAAGTAATTTGTTTTTAGTTAATAAAAATATTAAATTTCTACTGGTAAAATTGCTTTATCTCCTAAAAGAAATAATGCAGAGAGAGACAGAGAGAGAGAGAGAGAGAGACAGAGACAAAGTGAGAGAAAGAAAAAAGAGAATCTATACTATAAAGTAGAATGTGAGGTGTATGTATTTTACTTATAGACATCAAAACCGCTTGACCAATCTTGATAAAACTTGGCAGGAATGTTTCTTGGGTACCAACTTAGACCTTAGTGTATGTATCGTAGCCCTGAAAATTACTTAAGACCCTAAAAAAAAAATAAAGTTGTCCGACTCTATCAAAGCTATAGTATTTTATGGATCTAGGCCATGTCTACAATGTTGACATGAGAAAAGATCGAAAGGATTTAAACCTAGATCTAATTTTAAGAAATACACTTTGTGCATATAGTTTTTTACTTTGACACATGAAAATACAAAAGAAGATCCTTTGATTTCATTATATAATAAAATTAACCTTCAATTTTGTGTTTCAAAAGCATTTTTACATTAATTAGTTCCTTATATATGTAACTACAGATTTCCTGACGAACATTCTTTCATTAGACAATACCGTAATGAATCGCGTACTAAAAATTAATTCGTTTAATTGTTTACTTTATAATCCCATCCCTAGATCTAAAACTCTAATTCAACTCTAAGATGATAAAACTTCTGTTCGCACAGATAGTTTTATACTTTAACACATGAACATACTAATTATAGTCCATTAATTTCATATATTGATCAAATAAATATTCAAATTTGGTTTTCTAAAGCATTATTTTTAAGAGACTAGATCTACATTCGTTTACAAAAGCTGCGAAGCCGAGTTAAGATAGGCCTAGATCTATATTCATTCATGAATCGCGTACTAAAAATTATTTCGTTTAATTGTTCACTTTATAATCCCATTCATTTAACAAAGCTATCGCTCTTTTCGTTTTTAATAGATATGAATGTATCGACTTCGGGTAAACCCATTTTCGCAAAACTAATTTTATTTTCGTAGCGAAAGAGAAATAACGTGAAAGGATCATTAGCTAAGTTTAACATACATCTAAATCCAATCCACTACATTAGTAAACGTAAACACAAACTTAGACCCGCAGGCCGCGGGTAATGCCAGGCTAGTATTTTTATAAAGAATAAATATTTTTTAACCTATTTGAAAAATGAGTACTTGTAATTAATTCCGATCAAGTATTTCTATATCAACGTTGTAAAGACTGTCCATTCAGTGGCAAATCATGGATGAAAGAAATGAAAAAACTGAAAAAAACATTGAATGACACACTATGCGATCATTTAATCACGGACTGTCTCCCATCACTGGAATTCTAGTTGTTGTTGTTGTTAGTAGTGTCTTGTTCACATTGGAACCCTAACCTATATTTCATTCATTGCACCAATGAGCTATTCGTTGAGTCTTAAAAGGTTCGTGCCTCTTACACCATTAATCGTGAGCATGGCTTACTTTGTGAAGCAACTTACTTTGTGAAGCAACTTACTTTGTGAAGCAACTTACTTTGTGACTTCACAACTTACTTTGTGAAGCAACTTACTTTGTGAAGCAACTTACTTTGTGAAGCAACTTACTTTGTGAGGCAACTTACTTTGTGAAGCAACTTACTTTGTGAAGCAACTTACTTTGTGAAGCAACTTACTTTGTGACTTCACAACTTACTTTGTGAAGCAACTTACTTTGTGAAACAACTTACTTTGTGAGGCAACTTACTTTGTGAAGCAACTTACTTTGTGAAGCAACTTACTTTGTGAAGCAACTTACTTTGTGAAGCAACTTACTTTGTGACTTCACAACTTACTTTGTGAAGCAACTTACTTTGTGAAACAACTTACTTTGTGAGGCAACTTACTTTGTGAAGCAACTTACTTTGTGAAGCAACTTACTTTGTGACTTCACAACTTACTTTGTGAAGCAACTTACTTTGTGAAGCAACTTACTTTGTGACTTCACAACTTACTTTGTGAGGCAACTTACTTTGTGAAGCAACTTACTTTGTGAAGCAACTTACTTTGTGACTTCACAACTTACTTTGTGAAGCAACTCAGCCCAACGAACCAAATTGTAAATGTCAACGGTCAGCCGTTTGAAATTTATTGCTCGAAATTAAAACTAATGCAGAATTTAATGTACAATTCCAAAGGATTTGAGCTCTTCTAACTCATGAACAAATAAATAAATAAAATAAAAGGACAAGCTTTATATTTATCCGGTAGTACTGCAGATCGCCAGAAAGTTTCTCCATTGCTTTTCCTTCCTCATATCTGGTGGAAAGAAATTGCAGCACAGTTCAAATAGAAACAAGCCTTACTGAAGAGAATAAAGAATACCCTATTACCAGAGCATCATGCCACTGGTACGCGTTTTTACAATACCTCTATTCAAGTCACTCCTTCATGGAGGGTGAGCGGACGCTAATCTCAAAAATGGCTCTAACGATTTTCTATAGAAATTTAACAGTTGATGTATATCGCTAAGAAAAGAGTTACTAGCTTGTAGGCCACACGGGGAAAATTTTGCTAAAGACTAAATCTAGGTCTAGGTCTAAGTCCTGTTTTTAAATCTAACATTCATTATTTTAAAGAGAAAAACAATCGCTCAATGCGTTGAATAAAGGAGGTAGTGTCTTTTTAATGTTTTTCATTTGTTCTGTGATTTAGTGCACTACATACTACATTTTGTTTGGCTTCATCTTGAATTTCATTAATAAATATCTACAACTTAATCTGTGTGTTTTGTTTGATTACTTTTTTCACTCTTCACCTCACTACAGAGAGAAATCAGCAAAAACACATTTGAAGTTGATGGATTGGTAAAAATACAATATGAGCTAATCAGGGTGTCTACCGAATACTGGAAAACATAGCAAGGGGTATACGAGACACAAATATTTAGGAATCCCTGATCTAACACAACATAACCATAAACTACGTACATACGCACCACAAAGAGTTATCATTCTTTGACTACTCATAACGGATCACAGCCAGATATAGCAGATACATAACTCCGTAGAATAAAAACATTTTTAATAATATAAATATAAAATATAAATTTTAATTTTCTAAAAAAATAAAGAAGATTTGTATTAATAGATTTAATACCACTAAATAAATTTCCGGCATACGCTTGGATATTATTTCACTAGATTTATAACTACAAATACATGTCTGTAAAAATCACACTACATCTGCGTCACATAGACGTGGAAAGTTTGAGAACGAAGATTAGATTTGTGACTAGCTCTAGGAAGGAAGCTATTAACGTGTGGAGAAGTATTGACAGTGAAGCATTCAAAAATGTTTCCAAAATAAAAACTGTACATAGTAAATAATACAAGGGGAGACAATGCTGGAAACTCCAAGAACGTACGTAGAAATATTAAAAGATGCTCACATTGGGGAGAAGTCACGTGAGCTCACCTTCTTTAGAGCTCTTGCCACTTTTTTCCTATGTCATTTTTTTTAGTGATCACTGCATGGGAAAAATATAAAAATAATTATTTCATATAGGCTTACGTAATACTCTTTTTTTTAATGGTGGTGTAATAGTTTTAGAGGCATTTCTATGCCATTGCAGGAAAGAATTGATCCCTCTCAATACAGAAACATAGCCATGAAATTAATAATGCAAATATGAAACTTTTTTTATATTGAAAATTTTTGTTTAGATTTTATGCACATTTATATTGGTTAGTTTAAAATACTTAATGAATCGCTAAGTTGATGCAATTTTAAATCTCATCTCAACTGAACTACTGGTGTAGTATGGGGCATAGGCCACCATCTCTGCCTGTGGTCTCGTCTGGGGCATAGGCCACCATCTCTGCCTGTGGTCTCGTCTGGGGCATAGGCCACCAACCTGCCTGTGGTCTCGTCTGGGGCATATGCCACCAACCTGCCTGTAATCTCTTCTGGGGCATAGGCCACCAACCTGCCTGTGGTCTCGTCTGGGGCATATGCCACCAACCTGCGTGTGGTCTCGTCTGGGGCATAGGCCACCAACCAGCTTCCTCCACGCGTCTCGGTTCTGGACGAGTCTCTCCAACTGTCCCTACGTCTTGCCCATCTGCTTGGCTTCTTATTCCCGATCTCGACGTCACATTAGGTGAAATATTTATTTGAAGTAGTGATTGTTGCCTTTTCTTAACGTTCTATGTACAAGCGAATCAGAGTTTTAGTGTGCACATGTACTCACACTGGACCAGGCACTTTATTGTTTTATCTACTCACACTTAGCTAGACTCTATGTTTAGTTTGGTTGTAAATCTGACTATGGAAGACTCAACGCTATTAACACTTGACGAACAGGATACATACAGAAGTGCGAGTGAGTGTAATTGTTCATCTTTATGATCTGTGGCCTAACAGGAAGCCAAACTGATGACCTAGACCTCTAGTTAACGTGAGTCCTTCACAGACAGTGAAATTCGCAACATTAACCTTAACAGGATTTCCCGTTTATGACTTTTTGTTTGTTATTGTATAACATGCACAGATAGGACTATTCTATATTTAAAATTTTTGTGGAAAATCACTAATCTTTTCATATAAAAGTGAAATACATTCAAATTACATAAAAATACAACCAATTAAAAAGATCATTGCTAATCATTAAATATTTATTCAAAAGGATTCACATGACGATCTCTCCCTGTAGCGTATGAGAATGGCTGATAAAAAGGTAAATTTATTAAATAACAAATATTTTTTAAAACATTTTAATTGAAATTAAATTTAAAATATATTACAATATTTCTCAAACTTTTTTTTGCAGTGGCAACGAAACGGAATTGATTCACCTCCCCCCTTTCCTATAAACCAACTGGGGTCTAGAGTAGCGCTGTAAAGTAACACAATGGGGTCCGGAAGGGCTTTAATTAAGATGTACTTAAAAGAAAATAAACGTACACACATATATCAACAGAGTTTTCCAGTTTCTCTTTGCGTGTATCTTTAAAAATCTGTTTGGAATACAAATTGACGTAATGTTTGTTTATTAAAGTTAGTCTGTTTGTTAGTCTGTTTGATCTTTTGTCTTGTGTCGTCTTGTCGCGGACATTTTCTTTTTGTTTTGTTTCGCCAATGACCTTAACGAATGAAAGTCGAGAAGAACCACGTTTTGAAATGTCTTCTTCAAAAAGTTTTGAGTCGTTGCTGTTGCAGACAGCTCTGGTGAAAACAGAATACATTTTAAATGTGTTCTTAGATAAAAAACATTTGTTGCTAAAAATTGATAAACTTTGAAGACATTGTTGTTTTACTTGGCTCAAACATGGATCTATAACTGCAATGAAACTACACATTTTATTTTATCTTGAAAAGTAAATTGACATGCCTCGCGCCCTCCCGTTTCCGTTGTCAGAACGTCGCGAGTTCTTGATAGGATGTCGCTCTCCGCTAATGGGGGTGCACCCTCTCACCAGTTTTAAAATGCTGAATTTTTGTGTTAAAAATTCTCAGTATGTCATTCATTGACGACATACAGTGCATTCTAGAAAATGAAAACTGGCTGTAACTAAAGAATTTAAGATTTTGTATTTAATGTTAACCGCACATGTCAATATGAAAACCTGCTTTACAGCTCTTGAAAGCAAACAAAACTCGTCAACGATTAATTATGATAACTTTTGATTAGCCTCACTTAAAATTTAACATGAGCCCCATCATATTTAATGGATTTAATAAACATGTTTTCCTTCAAATTAGAACACAAACTCGGCAAACACAACCTTAGCAAACACAAACTCAGCAAACACAAACTTAAACACAAACTTAGCAAACACAAACTTAGCAAACACAAACTTAGCAAACACAAACTTAGCAAACACAAACTTAGCAAACACAAACTCAGCAAACACAAACTCAGCAAACACAATCTCAGCAAACACGAAAATTAGCAAACAAAATTTAACAAACACAATCTCAGCAAACACAAACTCAACAAACACAAACTCAGCAAACACAAACTCAGCAGACACAAACTAAGCAAACACAAACTTAGGAAACAAAATTTAACAAACGCAATCTTAGCAAACACAAACTCAGCAAACAATATTTAGCAAACACAATCTTAGCAAACACAAGCTCAGCAAATACAAACTCAGCAAACACAAACTCAGCAAATACAAACTCAGCAAACGCAAACTCAGCAAACACAAACTTAGCAAACACAATCTCAGCAAACAGAAAAATTAGCAAAATAAATTTAGCAAACACAATCTCAGCAAACACAAACTCAACAAACACAAGCTCGACTCTAGTGGAATTTCGAAATAAAAAATTCTGGTCTACTTCGGGATTTGAACTCAGTTCATGCATTTCAGCCACGGATCAAAAGTTTCCTTTGATTGACATTTCCACTACAAAATGTGTAGATCATCCTTTTTAGGGCTACTTTGATTCACTACTTTTGTGCTTTTCAAATTAAAAAAAAACAAAAAAAAAAACGCCAGCATTGCAAATTTTATGAACTTTAGTGGTTTAATGATTATATCTGTTTATCAGACAGGTGAAAAGATTGACTCTCTTCAAGATGTTCTTCCAGAAGACTTGAAAGAATTAGCTGAAAAATATAACATTTCGTAAGGATAGTGTAACATTGTATAAAATTTATAAATAAAAGTAGGCCTACTTATTCATAGTATCTAAGAAATTTACTTAGTCATAGTATAAGAAAAATATACTTTATCATAGAACAAGAGAAAAGTATTTAGTTATACGATTTTTGCCATCAGCAATAACGTTAGATTGAACAGATTGTATAAAGCCTTTATTCAAATATAATAGAATCTGTATTATAAGCGCATCACACATTTTTCCACTTGCCGTGGAAGAAAAAAAAAAGTAGAAATCTAAGCTGTCATCACTTACCTTGGATCTAGTTCAACAAAGATATTTTCATGTTGATTTTTTATTCGCTACTGCAATCTCTTTTGAAAAAAAGCAAAAATTAAGTTTGTAATAGATCTATATTAAAAATAATAAATCTGTGCGATTAGAAATATTTTTACCAATTGTTTTTGTTTATCGCAATTTCATGCTTTGAGCTTTCTCACTACTTTATGATCCTATCACTTGTCTGGACTAATTGGGAACAGGAAGGGGGTGAAGAAGGTATCCGGGTGAACGTTACCGTGATCGTTTTTTTAAATGTATACATAAATAAAAGTAGAAAGACCTGAATTTGAACTCGAGGGTTCAAGCCTCCTCAAACCTAGTCAATAACCACCGTGCCAGCGAATCACATATGTAAAAAGAACGTTTCATAGATATCTATTGTTAGCTTCAAACTTAAAATCGCCAACCTACGAATTATAAAGCGGACTAATTCAACTTATACCTACACATCAGCTAATTATAATTTCTTTCCCTTGTTCGATCCCTCCCCCCCAAATTAATTAATTACCAATAGTTAATTAAACTAATTAATAATTTTTTTTAAATTAATTCTCGTAAGGTAAAGAAATAATTGTACCAAATTTCATCTAGATCAGAGATTGGATAAGGAAAAACTAACGTGTACAAACGTTTTACCAGACAGACAGACAGACAGACAGACATAGTGAGTTGATATAAGCTTTGCTATTAAACGGGAAGGGAGGTTGGGGCAAAATAGACAATATATAGCCTGGCAACCAATCAGCAAGCCGAGCCGTTGTGTAATGCTAGTATATTACACTAGTCGACCCGCGGAGTAGCATACGCCGCTATTTAGTGACGGGTCAACACTTCCTGAAAGACACAGTTGTCAAATGGGGTGGGTATTGGGCAAAACCCATAATTCATAAATCGATAGAAACATATTAAACTATTTTATTACTTCATAAAGATTTTGAAGTTAGACAATGTACATGCATAGACTTCTTGGTACTCCTAAAGAAATATCTCTTTTTAATTCATATTCATGATTAATTAATACTATTCATGTTCATGCTCATAGAGAAACCGAGATTTCGGAAAACTTAGACGTCATTAGAAATGCTATGAGATTGTTGGAGGACTGGACCACAAGTGACAAGTTCATGATATTTGGAGATCCAACACAAGTGTTTGAAGAGGATGCTGAAGACGTTGAGATTGTTAGTGAACTTAGTATCTCGGTAAGTACATGTGTCTCAGCAGGGCCGGCCTTAGGTAACTGGAGGTCCTAGGCGAAGTGAATGGGGGGGGGGGGGGGAACAAAATAAACAAGAAAAAAAATTAAGACAGAAAAATAAGTATTTAACTCTTTCTCTCCGTTATTTTTCCACGTTTCGAAAGAATTTCTTCATTTTGCTCATTACTATTTCACTACCCCTGTTATGATTAAGCTTCAATAGCTTTGTTGTTTGTTTTAAGAAAATGTTGTATTTGGTATAGAATTAAAAGAAAATGCGTGCTCTTTTTATAACACAGAGTCAAGTTTATAAAATTAAACATTAATTTGATTAAATGGGGTCAAATCAACGATGGTATCGTCGATAAGGAGAGAAAGAGTTAATCAAAAAACCTTTCTGTGTCTATATCTAAATCAACAAAAACGTTAAATTCATATATCGCTTCAGGGACGACTCATGATCAACAGACTCGAAATAACGTTTCAACATTTCACCAAAAGGAGAAATCAATGGTCTTCTAACATCTATAGTCTGACAAGTAGATTTAAAGATTCGTGAATAAACCTTTCACTATCACCTATCGTTTGGTCTGCTAGACCGCTGGGGCAGCACACAAAATGTGTCAATCTACTTTCTCCATTCTTCTCTGTCATTTGTCTTTGATAGAATTTCATTCTGGTGTTCTTTCTGAAAATGTTAAAGCCTGCCTTTTTTTACATGCCTGGGTGGACCACTTCGGAGGCCGATTTTGAGTCTGTATTTCCACACAAACTGTCTTTGTAACCTTGTTAAATATTAGATTAGAGTTACCGTAAAGCTTCGTTTACCAGAAACACGATCTTAATGACTATCATCACAATCTCACTGACAATCATCACAATCACATTAGTAATCATCACAATCACACCGGCAATCATCATAATATCACTGACTATCATCACCATTTCACTGACAATCATCCTAATGTCATGGACAAGAAAGCGGGAGAGGAGGAAACGATTGTGAATGCATGTCATGTTCCTAAAAAATTAGCACAAGAAGCGATCTGCTTGATTTTACGACACAATATAATGTGAAATACCAATCTGTATTTTTAGGACAATTTTGAGGTCAGTAACACAACAAAGTCACCTCAAGATCAACAACCCATGGAGACGGATAAAGTTGATACAGTTGATGGCATTTTTGATTTTTTAAAATCGAAACGCAAGAAGAAAATTTCTTACTCGACCCATGAAATGCTGAAACAATTAAGTAACAGACACTTTAGTCTATCTATCTATCTATCTATCTATCTATCTATCTATCTATCTATCTATCTATCTATCTATCTATCTATCTATCTATCTATCTATCTATCTATCTATCTATCTATCTATCTGTCTGTCTGTCTATCTATCTATCTATCTATCTATCTATCTATCTAGCTATCTATCTATTTATCATCTATCTATCTGTTTCTGTCTGTCATTGTCTATCTGACAGAAGGTATTAATATATATGTGGGACTGGAGAATGCCCCCAACTACTCGTCTCTTTGCTTCAATCGTCCAGAACCTCTTTTGCCTATACAACACTTATAACAACGGTCGAAGTTAACAAAGCCAGTAGGTTATCAAAGAAAAACGTTTTAGGTATTCAAAGTTTTATAGTGACCCTCACACTTGTTTGTGCCAAGTTTATGTCAAGAATCAAACAAGTAACACATTTTGTTTTAAAGACAATTTCTATTCTAAACAGCTGACCAACCTTTGCAATAGTAATTATTTTGTTCTTAATAACTATTGAATGATAGATTTATTTTCTTCATTTGTCGCGCACCTATTCCCACTCCTAGAAATCTGACTGTTGGAAAAAGAATCACTAGCTAATTTGCGATAAAGGGGCCGCCAGAATCGAGAAAAAAAAGTCCATATTTCGAGGGATAACATCTTTACCTTTTATTTTTTTTTTTCGCAATTTTATTGACAAAATTTTAAATATTATAGTTGTAGATTGTCGTGGAGAAAATTGACAGATGGCAAAAGAATTACTAGATAATTTGCGAGACTCGGAAAAGTAAAGTTTGACATTTAAAAATGTTCAAAATATAAAAAAAAATTAAATTAAATTTGGCTTGAGGTCAAGACAGTCTTTATCTTGAACAGACTTCAGCGGGTATTTCCACTTCTGGTCTTATTCATTTAAGAGTTAAAAAAAAAGACGTTGATTACACTTTGAGTCTAGATCTAAAGGTCTACCATTCAAATCTTATATACTTTGAGTCTAGATCTAAAGGTCTACCATTCAAATCTTATATACTTTGAGCAGATCTTTATATTCACTTAACCTGGATTATTTGTTTCGTGTGGAGGGGGAATAGGTAGGTGTTTAAAGCGTCCATTTTGTTTAACTCTGTCATTTGTTAGTTATTCAAAGTCAAATAGTCGCTCTTATAAAATAGACATCAGCTTCAGAAAGGGGAAATTGTCTTTTAAAACATACAACACTTTTTATTTATGTTACATGTTTTCTTTCTCTAACCCCCTCCTTTATCATTCTCAACTCTCTCATTCGCGTATGTATAACAAATAAAACAATCCCCACTATTTCATCTTGTATTCCAATAGAGCCACTAGTCAGTTCTAAAAAAGCAAAAGATGAATACAAACTTCAAACTCTTATTGGCTCCGGGTAAGTTGATTTTTTAGTCTTCAAAATCTATTTGAATGTTTAGTCTAACAATTTATTAATATCTTTTCAAACTTCTCTGCAACACACACACACACATATATACTAATTTTGATTCTGAAAGTAAGGTCAGGGAAAGTAAGGTCAAGGAAAGTAAGGTCACGGAAAGTAAGGTCACGGAAAGTAAGGTCAGGGAAAGTAAGGGAAGAGAAAGTAAGGTCAGTGATAGTAAGGTCAGGGAAAGTAAGGTCACGGAAAGTAAGGTCAGAGAAAGTAAGGTTACGGAAAGTAAGGGAAGAGAAAGTAAGGTCACGGAAAGTAAGGTCAGGGAAAGTAAGGGAAGAGAAAGTAAGGTCACGGAAAGTAAGGTCCGGGAAAGTAAGTTCAGGGAAAGTAAGGTCAGAGAAAGTAAGGTCAGGGAAAGTAAGTTCAATGAAAGTAAGGTCATGGAATGTAAGGTCAGGGAATGTAAGGTTAGGGAAAGTAAGGTCACGGAAATTAAGGTCAGAGAAAGTAAGGTAAGGGAAAGTAAGGTCAGGGAAAGTAAGGTAAGAGAAAGTAAGGTCACGGAAAATAAGGTCACGGAAAGTAGTTTAAACTTGATTATACCAGTATCACAGTTTTACACAGAAGTAAATACAAGAAAGAGTGGGACGTTTATGTTTTCTTTGACATATGGATTTTCAGTCACATCAATAATTGAACAACCTCTGGATCGATACTTTGAAGAAAGCAATCTCTTTGATGTCACTTTATCAAATGAACTATTCTATGATACCATACTTTAACATATGAACGACTTATGAGACTATACCTTAACATAGTGCTTCGCCTCTCCAATAGAATCTCTGCAAACACTGCGATTCACGACATAAACCAACTAAAGAACTTGACAACATGGGCTAAAAAAACGATAATTTAATAACTAATAAATTAACAGCCAATGCTCTACAATTGGTGGCACGGTGGCTGAGCGGTAAAGCGCTTGGCTACTGTACCGGAAGTTCCCGGGTTCGAATTCTGGTGAAGACTGATTTTTAATTTCGGCGCCTCTGAGTCCACAAATCTCTAATGGGTACCTGACATTAGTTGGGTTAAAGTAAAGACGATTGGTCGTAAACTTTAGGGCACAGAAACAGATGACCTTTACATCGTCTGCCCTATAGACTACAAGGTCTGAAAGGGGAACTTTACTTTTTTTACTCTACAATTGGCACCAGGATAAACTGACTAAAACGCTTCACTCTACATACAACCGTACTGCCGTACTAAACTCTGATGGTGCTATTCTGTCTCATCCTGGACTTGTACTGCTTCACTGTAGACTCACTGGACCGGCCTGTCTTGTTTAGCTGAACTGCCCCGGACAGAATCGAATCGTGTGACTGATACTTTCGGTCCATCAAGGCCTCCTCTCGCTTAGTCACAGAAAATGCAAGTCCTTTCTACATATCACGGGTGATAGTCACGTGGAGAGTTCATGTCAGCACTTCCTTTTGGACCGTCCCACGGCACAGACCCTCGCAATAAGCTGGCATGTGTCTCATGTGTCAGGTGTTGGCACACACCTACTCTTGTCCATGTCACCCACCACGTTTATAACAATATGAACGATTTCTGTGACGAAACTTTAACTTTAACAGAGAAAAGATTTCCAAGAAGATACTTTAACCGATGTACTATTTTTGTGACGATACAGATGTAGGTCTACTATTTTTGTGACGATACTTTAACATATAAACGACTTTTAACAAAAAGTAACAACTTCTAAGACCTTTTAATATAGTAATGACTCTTGAGACGTTCGAAAACACTTTTTTAGAAATTTATTTTTCGAATAAGTTCTAACGATGTAACATTCACATTGTCAGTGGAACGAGTCAAGTTTACCTGGCCACTTGCAAGAAAACTAAAGCCACTGTGGCAATGAAGATCATCGACATTGAGAACTTGTACCGGAAGGATATCATCCTGACAGAGATCAACATTATGAAAGAGCTTCAGCATGAGAACATCGTCAATTTCATCAACTGTTTCGTGGAGAATTCTTCCTTATGGATAGCCATGGAGGTAAGAGGGAATGTCGAAGTCCTGGATTTGTTTATATGTTACGACCAAAGCCCGAAGTCCGCAAAATCAGCAACTGGCCGGCCTTTCGCGATCTGGCCATTATCGCTTTAAATTTGACCGGACAATGTGTAAAATGGCCGCCTTTCCGCGATTTGGCAAACCAGTTCTCTAAACGTCCAGGAATGATCGGTCAAAGTCGGCAGAAAATGGTAATTAGCAGATTTTTTTAAAATTTCTTTTAACATCTTTATGATAATTAAATAATTAATATAGTAACAAATCTGTCAAATCACTTTCTTTGAGACCATTTTATTGACATGTCTCCCCTTGTATTATATGCAAATTAAAATCCATCAGTTTTTTTGTTTACTTATTTTATTGTATATATCCAATACTTATCAGACTGTAATGGATGTTCTATTGATATCCTCACATACATAAGTTTGTCCTTTTTCAGTACATGGACGGAGGGTCGTTAAGAACAGTTTTAGACGCAACTGTACTGAACGAAGACCAGACAGCAGCGGTGACGCGTGAGTGCTTGAACGGACTGGCTTACCTCCACGGTCATAACATCATCCACCGGGACATCAAGGGAGACAACCTCGTACTCAGCATGTCCGGTGCCGTGAAACTCACGGACTTTGGCTACTGCGCCCGACTGGTGGAGGAAGACGAGACGAGACACACACAAGTAGGAACATACTCCTGGCTGGCTCCTGAGATACTTCGCGGGTAAGTCTTGCAGCTTTGCAGTACCTTGGCAACGGAAGTTCCAACACCTTAGACCTACGCCGTCTTGTAGGTGCTCAATTTTAAAGGCGTTAAACTGTTATCATTGTGATTTCTTTTAAAAAAATGTTGGTTATTAGTTTGAATTTAAATGTTAAATGTTGCATATAAAAAGGACTTAAGGCTAAGTGTGCTATAATTACCTAGGTTTGTTTTGTTACTTTCAACACGTTCCATTCAAACACACACACACAACACACAGACAACGAGATACATTATCATATTGACACACTAAGAAATTCAGTGATGACTGTAACACACATACATTTTGATCAACAATTTAACATTAAGAAGAACATCAAATCATATTGAAGGGTCACCCAAATAGAGACCGAAAAAAGGAGATTAAGTTGTGATTAAGTAGCTTACGGTCCAGAACCTGTCACCCAAGATGTATTTTATAAGACCCTCGTAAAATTTCGTCACAAATTGCTCTAGCTAACGTCACCTCACATTCACCTTACCTTTACATGACCCTTAGTTTCTTAGTTTTTCCGACCGTCCGGTCGCGCCTGAGCACGCAGGGCACACACTACACATATTCTGTTGATTACAT
Organism: Biomphalaria glabrata; assembly: GCF_947242115.1. Taxonomy (NCBI): domain Eukaryota; kingdom Metazoa; phylum Mollusca; class Gastropoda; family Planorbidae; genus Biomphalaria; species Biomphalaria glabrata. The sequence goes on along the minus strand of NC_074714.1, from coordinate 16,113,293 downwards.
TGGATACTTTCTATCTCTCTCCCCCTATATAGTTTCGTTATGTTTGTATTATTACATTTAAGTCTTTTCCTTGTAATAATCTTCATTGTAAAGCTTCTGTTGTATTGTTATAAATGTTTTACAACCAATGACATTGATGAAATCGACTTTTTCATATAAAATATAGGCAGCACTATGGCAACAAGGTCGACTTATGGAGTCTTGGAATAACTGTCCTAGAGATGTTGAATGGGAAGCCACCATACGCTGACCACATACCAGCAAGAATATTGATTCTTATAGCATTAAAGGTAAGACTATCATTTTAGATATGTGTCTAATAACACTGTGTATCCTAACACTAAATACATCAGTCTACCTCTTCAAAGAAATATCTATTTATCATCGCTCGTTGCCTCAGTGAAATGTATCAATAGTGAGAATAAAAAAACAATAATAAAATTTTACAGAGTTGTTGGCCTTTCATGAAGTTCCTCACCTAGTCCTAGTGCTGCCACTTACTATGGGCTAATACCATTCACCAGAAGTTAACTTTTTGGGGCGAGTTGGCTGAGTGATAAAGGTCTTGGCTTCCGAAACAGGGGGTGCCGGGCTCAAATAATGGTGAAGACGGGAATTTTAAATTTTCGGAGTCATTAGGGCGACTGAGTTTACCCGGCCACAATAGGTACTGATATTAGTTAGGTTCCAGGTTCTATCTATATTCAACAATCAACATCATCTGATGTTCTAATGTCTCAATTGGGATGTTTAGGTTATATATATATATATATTTGTTTATTTATTTATTTATTAGACGGTATTATTTTTCTACTAGATAATATGATTTTTCTATTAAACGGTATGACTATGTATGCTAATCTTGTGCGTTCGTTTCAGGGAAAACCGGATATTAAGAACGTGGACCAGCTAAGCCCTGACCTTCAAGATTTCTTAGACAAATGCCTGACAGAAAACTCTGATGAACGAGCTTCAACGACTGAGCTACTGAATCACCCATTTCTTGCCCGGGCTGCACCTTTGACCTCACTAGTACCATTAATCAAAGCAACTCGTGTGGTTCAAATGTTTGAATGATACGGGACTGTACATGAATGATGTCATTGTTTTGATTCCAATTTCAGATTCTTAATGAAATGTTTTTATAGAAAATGTTTTAAGAGTAGAAGTTTTTAAGTGCTTCGAATAAAAGGAATTTTCAAAGGATTTCAAGGATTCTTCACTAACTGTTTCTTAAAGTAAATCAAGAATTCAAAAAGTAAAGGATCACATTGTCAAGAAGAAAATTCTCTCGTGTCTTATCTTATCTTACATAATACAGACGTCACTTCAAAAAAACAAGTTAATTACGTCCTAGGCGTCATGCAATGACTTAAATTCTGCCAAGTCACTGGTTTTCCTGGCTAGCTCAGGCAACTCATTCCATGCTCTAATAGCACTAGGGAAGAAAGAAGGGCTTTCAGCACATCACTTTTTTTTTACCAAGTGGTAATTAACAAATAATAGTATAATAATAGCAAATAACGGAAAATTCTCATTGTCATTAAATCGCATTAACATACATTGTTGAAGAATTTAATAGTACTAATTAAAGATACGACGTGTTATGTTGAGACAGAAAATAAATATGAAAGGTAAACTCAATAAGAGGTAAACTATACTAAAGGTAGTAAACTCAGAAGTAAACTAATCTTAAGGTAAGCTCAATAAGAGGTAAATTTAAAAAAAAAGTAAACTCAATTAGACGTAAACTTTAAAAAGGTAAACTCTACTAGAGGTAAACTAAAGTAAGGTAAACTCTATTAGAGGTAAACTAAACTAAATGTAAACTATTAGAGAGATGAACTAAACTAAAGGTAATCTCTATTAGAGGCAAACTAAAATAAAGGTTAACTCTATTAGAGGTAAACTTAACTAAAAGTAAACGTAAACTTTGCGTGTTTGTTCATTTGTCTCTGTGTGTCTCAGCCAACTATTCTCTCTCACACTATCGCATTAAATAGCTAGAAGATTACAAATATATCCATTATTATGACAGCTTCTACTACCATCTCAGAATACCAACATTATACAGATGCAAAATGCACAAGAAATTTCTGATAGAAATGCATTTTATTTAATTTTTATTTTCACAATACAAAAATAAATGGTTAGGATTGTATATTATAGCTGTTTTATTGAATGAGTTAATAAACAAAGGTTCCTGGTCAAATGGCAGAGTGAATGTAACAACTGTTCCTGGTCAAATGTACGAGTGAATGTAACAACTGTTCCTGGTCAAATGTCCAAGTGAATACAACAAGGATTCCTGGTCAGATGTCCAGAAAATTATGTTCTTATCTCTAGAAGAACTCATCCTCTTTACAGTACTCCAAAGTATCCCATAAATTATAGGTTTTGCTAGTCAGAAAAAAAAGAAATATAAATAAAATTTATGTTTGAAAAAAAAAAGATGCAAAAAAAGGTATAATATCGCTACTGTCAAATTTCACAAAAACAAATTCAGTGTTATTGTATTGAAGCTTGTTTTTTTTTTTTAAATAGGCATGAGTGCCAACTTCATTAAAATCATCAATCAGAAACATCCACAACATCTGAAAATTAACAACGTTTACATTAGCAACATTAACAACCAAAAAAACAACACAAACATCTGCAACACTAAAATCTAGAAACTGATAAAGTTGTGAAAGTTTGGTTTTTCATATTTCGAATTTTTTTTATTTAGAATTGAAGATTATTACATCACAGCTTAAACCATCCGCATGACCGACGGGGGATGGGGCGGGTCAAAGTTACGTCTAATGATGGCGGCTGGTCGTGCGGTTTGCGCGCTGGACTGTCGTTCAGACTTATCGATGGTACCGGGTTCAAACCCAGCTCTTTCCCATCCCCCGTCGTCCTGCGGAAGGTTTGGAACAAAACAAAAGATTAACGCGAGTAGAACTCGGAATCGTAGGGCCGAAAGTCTTAAGAGCATAGTACACGTCTTCTAAAATACTGATGTCATTTTGTGTAGTTCTAAATTTTAAACAGTTTTATTTCTAGGTGTAAATACAGCCACATTTTATATCGAGCTATTCTGCATGCTAATATGTTATACGTAAAGTAAAAAAAAGTAAAGTTCCCCTTTCAGACCTTGTGGGGGACCTTGTGGTCTATAGGGCAGATGATGTAAAGGTCATCTGTTTCTGTGGCCTACGGTTAACAAGGGTGTCATGTGGCCAGCACAATCACCAACCGCCTTTACTTTTCCCTAACTAATGTCAGGTACCCATTAGATCTGGGTGGACTCAGAGGCGCCCGATGATCCCGAAATTACAAATCACTGATACACCAGGATTCGAACCCGGGTCCCCGGTTCGGAAGCCAAGCGCTTTACCGCTCAGCCACCGCGCCTCCACTAATATGTTATAGAGCAAGAGAATTGCAGGTCGGTCAATTCCTAGGACATGAATCTATTAACGATGGACATCAATAGACGGAAGGAAAAGGGCACACGATAGGCCCACATGGAGGGCAAGCATAGAGGACGGTCCTGGATCGTAAGAACTACGCTGAAAACAATGCAGCGTCTGGTGGTTACAAATACCTAACCTGTGACGGATGTATAGTAAAGATTGGTTTCTTAAACCACGTAAAAAGTTGCAAAAGGAAACGATTTTCTTTCGAGAAGTCAAATGTCACAGAAAGCTTCACATATTTCTAGTCAAAGAGTGTATCAGTTGTTTCCCTTATTTCAGTGGACAAATAGAAATCAAGGATTCTACTGATTATGTCACAATGGATATTGAGGCTGGCGGCCTGACCAGAGACCATCTGACCAGAGTCAGAAAACACAATCTTAATCCATACTACGAGGTCTTCAGGGCTCGCAAGGACCTTCCTACATGGAACCAGGTAAAAGAAGAAGAGGCAGATAGAGAAGAATGGGAGAAGAATGGATGGGAAGAAATCATCAAAGAATGGACGGGCGAATCACTGAAAGAAATTCTAGGTCTAGTCAAGGAGAAAGAGAGAGAGAGAGAGATAGAGGAATGGAGAAAGACGGTCGACAGAGCATGTGTTGTTCCCCAACGGCCCAAAAGACAAAAAGAGATGGGTGATAATAAATCGATATAATTAGTAAATTACATTCAAGTGATTTGCAAATAATAAAAAAAATTAAACAAAATCTTACTTCTATTCAAAATGATAAACTCGTGGTTTGACTTACTTTGAAATGAATTGAGTGCTAATGCATCCATTTTGTACAAATTGTTTCATCATGTCCAGCGTGGCCTCTGGCTTATCTTCAGCCGTCATGTGACCCGCGCCTTTCACCGTCACCCGGCAGAAGCGCCCCGTCAGAGAGAAGAATCCCCTAAGCTCCATTTTGTCGCTAGATCCACCGGCGCCCCAGATGAATTTGCTGGCTTGATTATACTCCCATTGAAGCGACCAGGGCGTGCTCAGAAGCGCGGTCTCCACCATCTGGGCGCTGACGATCACGTCCTGATCCCCGGAGTACACTAGCACCTTGTAGTGGTCCATCAGGGTGGCGAGTTGAGACTTAGCGCTGACCAAGATGTCCGGCCCGAACCGATCATTGAGTTCCAAATTCACAATCCGAGCGTTGTGCACATGAACATGAAGAGCTGCACGAACGGATTCTGACGACATGATTTTTGACAACTTTTGTCGGTTGATGATTCTTCCAGTTACATAATTATCGTTACTAGGGATTCCAGTTTCAGGGATAAGATTTCTAATAAATGCGTTCAAAGAAATTAGTTTTGATGGCTCGGAGACGGATACGGCTATTAGTTCTTGAACCTCCTTCTGGTAGAGTAGCATTTGTTGATAACTAATTGCGCCCATGCTGTACAGATAGTTAAAATAGACAGGGCTTTGTGTTGGCGGATCAAAGAAAGGTCCTCCTATATAAATCCCTATCAGAGGAATATCCGAAAGGTTGGCCTGCCTCTGCGTGTGTATTACATGAGCCAGATATGGAACATATTTACCAGCATAAGATTGTCCCCCGATGTAAAGCTCTCTTTTTTTGTAATCAGGAAACAAAGAATAAAACTGCTCCATAAATGAGTAGAGATCTTTGCTGACACTGTCTTGAGTTAATCGTTCACCAGCTGGACCACTTTCACTAAAACTGTATCCCACATTCACCGGGTTGTCTATGTACAGCATAGAAAACCATTTCGTCCACGAGTGTATTCTGCTTTTATACTCGCAGTCCTCCTCCTCTTTACAGATTTCTATGGGGCCGTTTTCATAAAATAGTCCAACCATTGATGATAAACCAGGGCCTCCGTTTAGCCATACCAGTATAGGAGCGGATGTATTTAGCAGACATGGGAAGAACCAGAAAAACAAATGATTTCCTAAGGTTTTGTTGACAGTTATGTATCCTGAGTGGCTGACATTCGGAAAGTCTGTCCCAAACAAAGAAGAGTTCACCAGACTGTCACTCTGCGCTTCTCGTATTCGTCCTTTATCAAGATATGGTGTCAGAAACAAAGGTTGGGACACAACTGCTTCAGAGCAATGAAAGGACCAAAGTATCACCAGGAGGTACAAAGATTTGATCCTGAGACTCATGATAGATCTTAGTCACAGTTTGTCGCAACCGTCATTTATTGTATGGAACTAGTTGGTTCTAAGGCATCGCCCTGTCGTCCAACTGGCTGTGAGGCTAATGTCTCTATAGAGCTGTCCAGAGTTGGCGTTTGGGCACATGATGACGTCCCTGGCACCTACAGTGGATGATACACACACACAAAAGTACACGACAAATTCTAACATGTATAACATGTAAACAATTTCATAATGTAAAATGTCTATCTGTACAGATATATGTTTGGATTTTCAGAGCATTGGAAATGTGAATACGTGGCGGAAATGTAAATATATAGCTTCTTGGTGCATCCAGCGTACCAAATGAGGGAGAATGTATTTTCTCAAAGGTGTAGGAACATTGTTGTTGGCTCTGCAGAGTCAAAGTTTCTAAGCTCTTCCGTTTGTAGCATAAGATAAGTTTAAAATGTAGGAAGCAGTGGGATCACAATGTGCTACTTGAAACTTAATGAAAAACAAATGGTTAATTTTTAAAAGGACAGATTGTGAAAAAGGGTTACTTAAAAGTACATATATTTTGTATCTGTACAATTAAAAATAACATTGTGAGCATTATTTGGCTGAAGATAAGAGCTACACACATTCTAATCTTTTTAAGAAAAGCTAATTAGAAAAAAAAGCACAACAAAAAAAAAAACAAGAACAACCCAACAACCCAGATACAATTCCTTGATGTCTGTAAGTCTGGTATCAACACTAAACCAACAAACTAATAGAACACGCAGATGTGAGTTCACTGTTAAAAAAATATCTACCTGGCATTGCAAAACACGCTGACCTATTTTGTTATCATGCTATATTAAATTTTACCTTTTCTCCATTTTATCCAGGAAAGTAAACATTTGATAGCAATCAGAACGGAACTAAACAAAAATAACTCTAAGCAAAAGTAAATAGTCTACTTTTTATTTGTCGGTCTTTTAGTATTTACAGTGCTAATGGATAAAATTGGACATAAAGTTACATACACATATGACTTACATAGGTCAAGAGGTCTCAGTATCATAATCCATATGTTCGTAATGACAGGAAGCGCTGCATCTGGACTACAAACATTTCACACTGCAACACACATCTCTAGCATGCTCCTTGGACTGCAGTGTTCGGCTGTGTGCTCTTTCCAATGGACCAAAACCTTATCTAAATATTGCATTACTGTGGGGGGGGGGGGGGGGGGCTTCGCTTAGTTCCAAGCCTGGCCCCGGTCTTGCTATCGGAGGCAATAATCTTTATATCTCCAACATGTCTACTTCACTACATAATGGCTAGCAGTGTTCCCTCACTTCTCGTGGATGTTCCGTTCCAGGCCCACACCGGATGAGTGAATGGCCGCAAAGTGAGGACGCTATTGTTATTTTATTAATCAAACATTATTGTAAGTCTTTACAATCCCCCCTCCCCACACTTTTTGTAAAGTTATAGTTTCTTTGATGACTTTTCCTATTCTCCAATTTTTTTTAGTTCAAACATATATATGAACGCATGAGTTCAAAACGTTAGTTATATTGGTTTAAATAAGTCAAAATAAGTCTGTGGGACAATACCAAATCTAGGTTGTAATATCTTTTACATTATTAACTAAATGAAAGTCTGAATATGAGTGTTGCTATTCATTGTTAATTGTGTTCATTATGTGATGCTACATTCGACTCTTATAATATTTGCTTGGGTAGAAATGTTTCTCCATTTACGGACTTATCTTTATAACTTCACTTTTTTGTTGTCGCTTTTCTTTTCTTTTAATTTTTTTTTTCTTAAGCACAGACACAATTACACAAACTCACGCTATTACACACACGCACACACACTGTTACTCTCACTCATAATTTCACTATCACATACACTAATACTATTAGTGAGACTGATACTATTAGTGAGACTGATACTATTAGTGAGACTGATACTATTAGTGAGACTGATACTATTAGTGAGACTGATACTATTAGTGAGACTGATACTATTAGTGAGGCTGATACTATTAGTGAGACTGATACTATTAGGATCCCTGGCAACCGCTCTAAATCCTACTCACAGCCATCCTCTGCGTCCTGCAATAGTTCTGGGCTATAAGGTAGCCACTAACCTTCAATGACATTATACAGCAAACAAACATTGACATTATCACATACACACATTGAAACACACACACACCATTGACATTATCACACACAGAGATTATCAAACACACACTGACATTATCACATACAGAGATTATCAAACACACACTGACATTATCACATACAGAGATTATCAAACACACACTGACATTATCACATACAGTATATAAACACTGGTATCACACATAGCGACTGACAATCTATCTCTATCACACAAAGATGACAGTTACCTTACTTCTCTGACATTTTTCTAAAGAAGAATCTATGAGTCGAATCATCCAAACTTTATGAAATGTGTGGCCGTCTGGCATAAACTTCTTGGCTACAGATAGGGGCTCGGGCTGGAGAGACCATACAATATAACTAATTACTTGTAAGATAGGTTAAATCCGATTTTGGTCTTTGCGTTTTTTTTTCATAATAGTTGTCATTCTTTTTTTTTTTTTTAGATAAAAGTTGATTAAAAAAACAAATTAAAAGATTATTATATTTATTAATATAATTTGATTTTTTTAAAGACAAAAATATACATTTTGAGTAGTCTGAGATGAAGATGGTTACAGATCGTAATTCAACATAAAGTATGTGATTAATTCACAAAACATCAGAGTCGTTGTACATACACAAATAAAACAAATAAACAATTCAGTTTCGTGGTCACGATTTCATGTTTCACATTAGAAAAGGGAAGTTATCCTGAACTTGGTAGGAAATTAATACGGAAGCCTCACTACCTTGACGCTGTAACATATCATCGAAAATTAAATCTTGGCGGCGCCCGACCCGCAACAGGTAAACTAAAACTCCCTAACGAATTTAGGTACAAATTCGGGTGGTCTTTCTTAGATAACACAAAGCCATTTATGAAGAACTGTTAGCGTATGCAACACAATAAAATTATTAGTAATGTTATCAACAAACTAATCACATCAGCACTAGATAAATCAATATCACTTCTTAAAGTATGGGCAGAGTGCACCTCTTTGTCGCCTGGATTGTACTTCCATTTGATGACCCTGAGTTTTCGATACCACTGCAATTTTTCAAAACGCGATGGTACCTCTGTCTGAAAAAGATAATTTTATTGGTCAAAACATATTGCTATTCGCCTTGACTACAATACAAATCAAAATAACAACAAAATAAATAAATATATATATTTAACTTTTAAAAAATTTGAAATGAGATATTTCTAAATAATAAAATAAGTTTGGTTTACACAGAAACTCATGTTTGCTGTCTGCTACTGAAATGTAGGTCATTCGGGCATGCGCAAAAAAAGAATCACCCTCGCGCTTTAGAAAAAGCATCATGTTTAAATGGGTCAAATAGAAACTAATAAAAATGCGATAAACTAAACGGTTGATCCGAGAGAAAAGACCGAAAACAGAGAAGGAAGGGCTACGCTTTCCCTTGTGCCCTGACATAACTGTAGATCTATGCAGATCTCTAGATCTATAAAATGTGCCCTGACATTAGTGACATAACTGTAGATCTATGCAGATCTCTAGATCTATAAAACGTGCCCTGACATTAGTGACATAACTGTAGATCAATGCAGATCTCTAGATCTATAAAACGTGCCCTGACATAACTGTGACTGTAGATCAATGCAGATCTCTAGATGTATAAAACGATTCCACAGACAACTGGTTCACCGATATATGGATCACTATCATACTTAAGGAGGTATGCAATCAAACTCTGATTGAACACAATCGTGCGGCGCACTAACTAGTAAATGAAACATCTTGGAGATTAAGTAATTATAAAGGAAAGAAAGAAAGATAAACCAATGAAATGTATGTTAGTTTCAAGTAGATATAGTCTCATTCAATGCATAGGAAAATAAATGCGCAGAGTATGAACAATATATAGTTCCATCTTGTGGACCAATGGTCTGTGAAGCTATTGTCCTTGTTTATCGTGTGAACCTTTTATGGTGAACCACATGTAGGTGATCCAGCTTCCAACCAGATGTCTGTGAACCATTTCTCAGTGAACAAAGAATCTGGTGAACATATTATTGGGTGAACAAATTGTCTGGTGAACCAACTATCGGGAACTTATTGAAGTTGATCCCATTTCTGTGAACAGCTTGTCCCAATCCCCTGTGTAACAAAGGGTTAAAGTTGGCGTAAATTAACTAGCTCTAACTAAAAAAATGAATCAACATCAGTTGAAGATATCTCAAAAAATCAGAAAAATAGATAGATCTTTGTTTAAAATTATTGTCCAAAAGAAAAAAAATGACAACAGAAAGAAACTATTAACTTTACAAACCATCTGTACTTATATTGGGGTTATAAAACATTCAGTCTCAGGTTTCACTCTAAGGAGAAAGTTCAATCAAAATCATGTTTAAGGAATTAGATCGATCTGGTAGTTTGTATGATGAGGTGAAGGTCGATCGTGACATCCTCTCCGCCTCTGGATTCAGACTTATTGCTAATGAAAATTTTAGTTCTAGGTTTATGAAAGTGTTTCTTTGTTTATATCTAGATTAAGTATCAAAATTTCAGCCAGGTTTAAGGGATATAGATAGTTTAAGCGAAGAATACTAGTACAAAACATTTAGGTAAGCCTAGTTTGGGGACTATCCTACTTAGGTTTAAGCCTAGTTTGGGGACTATCCTACTTAGGTTTAAGCCTAGTTTGGGGACTATCCTACTTAGGTTTAAGCCTAGTTTGGGTTCTTCCTTTCATCGCATCTCAAAACCATATTGTCGAATCGGTGACGATAATGACGAATTGCTACTAAATCATTCCGTTACATTTGTTACGTTGAAAACAAACTTTTTACTTTAAATCTTCGCTACTGTTTGACAGATTATAAATAGTAGGCTAATAGACCTTGTTATGCTGAAACTACCTTACCTTGGGACTTTTATGTCACCCTTCAGGCAGCCATAATTTACAAACTGTTGCATCATTTCCAGTGTTGCTTCTGGCTGGTCATGTGGTGTCTGGTGACCAGCTTTTCTAACCACCACTCGGCACAGCTGACCTACGGACGTGTAGAACCCTTTCAGTTCCGGCCCTGTCTGGGAGACAGACCACCACGGAGTTCTGCTCGACGCTATGAACTCGGCTTGCTTTGACCATGGGGTGCTCATCAGGGCGGTGTCTACCATGTAGGTGCTGACTATGACATCGCTGTCCCCGGTAAAGATCAACACCTTGTAGTGTTCCAGTAGGGCGCTCACTTTATCCTTGGCGCTGACAAAGATGTCCGAGCTGAATCTGTCAAAGATATTTTCATTGATAACTCGGAATTTCCTGATGCCGACATGAACCGCCTCTCTAACTTCCGCAGTGTTCATAAACTTCCAAGCCTTGTCGTAACGAGGCCTGACATTCGACAAGTAATTGTCTTTGCTATCAAACCCTAACCTAGGAACCAAAGTCGTGAAAATGTGGCTTAGATTGGTTATCTTTAATTGTCCGTTTTTGTAATCCCGAAACAAATTTTCAACCGTTTTCTGATGAAACAACATTTGCTCATGGCTGATAGCCCCCATGCTGTAGAGATAGTAGAAAAATGCAGGGCTTTGAGTTGGCGGATCAAAAAATGGGCCACCAATATAAATTCCAGCAAGAGGAATATCCGAAGCGTTGGCCTTCCTCTGCGTGTGTATTACGTGAGCCAGATATGGAACATATTTACCAGCATAAGATTGTCCTCCGATGTAAAGCTCTCTCTTTTTGTAATCAGGGAACAAAGAATAAAACTGCTCCATAAATGAGTAGAGATCTTTGCTGACACTGTCTTGAGTTAATCGTTCACCAGCTGGACCACTTTCACTAAAACTGTATCCCACATTTACCGGGTTGTCTATGTACAGCATAGAAAATGATTTCGTCCAGGAGTGTTTCCTTGGCTTATACTTGCAAATATCATCTTCTGAAGAAATTTCAATCGGCCCATTTTCCCAAAGTAATCCAAACATTGAAGATACGCCTGGACCTCCGTTGAGCCAAACCAATAGAGGTGCCGATGTGTTCTCCAAACATGGGAAGAACCAGAAAAACAAATGATTTCCTAACGTTTTATTGACAGTTATGAATCCAGCATGACTTCCCTTTGGGAGGAGAGATGAAAGACTTTTGGATGAGTTCACTAGACTGTCTCTTTGTGCTTCTTGTATGCGCCCACTTTCTATATAAGGTGTCAGAAACAAAGGCTCAGCCAACAGAAGAGGTAAGAATGTACAGAGACAGAAACTTGACACTTTGATCATCCAAGACATTGTGGATCTGTTCCTAAAGAGAAAAAAATCTTATTTCCATGTCACAGTTGAATGTTATCTTATTGTATGAATTACAGACTTAAAAAAAAAATATATTAAGTCCTACACGTATTCACGTGTTTATCTTATTGTGAATGTTAGTAGAGACTTAATCATTAAGCAGTTGTCAGAATCAATCTCCCCCATCCCTAAGAGAAGGGATATAACTTCGTATAAGTTATTTTTAAAAATCTATTTTGTTGTTTTTTACTAAATTTAAAGAAAAAAAAACTAATAAAACCTAACAAAACATTTCTTTTTATAATAGAGAAAAATAGACATAGGGATATGCATCTTATTGTAAGTCATAAATAGGGTTTCAGGGCTCAAAAACATGAAAATATCATGCCAAATTTAGCTGCCTTCTAATCTCCCGTTAGACTAGATCTAATAAATTCAATACTGGATCTATCATCTAGCATCGATTTTTTCTCTATTTTCACTACAATCGGTCTCAAATGGCTCTAAATCTGAATATCATTTTAATTATGTTTTTATTTCATTTGTTTATTTATTTGGGTAGAGGGCTTAACAAAAACTTTATATAAAGTAATAGAATCTGAGGGTTTTATTACAACGATGTATATCTGATGGAAAGACAAAGGCATAGCGCTGGACACCGAAGTCAGACTGATGCGCTCCCAGGTCATGGTCACATTCTTATATGCTTGCGAATCTTGGACGCTGACTGCGGAGCTCGAGAAGAGGATTCTAGCAATGTAATTGAGATGCTACAGAAGGATCCTAGGCATCACAGCCAAAGATTGCATCACAAACTAAGAGATTAGAGACTGCAGTGATTGGACTCCGTAATGACCTGCTAAACTATGGTAAAAAAAAAACGAAAACTATATGGACATATTACAAGGTCTTCTTGGCTCGCAAAGACCTTCCTTCAGGGAATTGTACCAGGAAAAAAAAGGAGAGACAGACACTGAAAGAGGTTCTATCCAAGGCAAAAGACAAATCTTGCGTGGTGCCCCAATGGTCCAACACTAAGCGATAGGTGAAGGTGATATCTGTTGTCTGGTTTGATATTTGAAAGTAATATAACTTTGTACCCTTAAGCTCAAGTACGCGTCAATGTTATCAACCAATTCATATGGTTTTAATTTTAATAAATAGCACATTTTATATTCTCTAACCCAATTTCACTTTCCCAATTAATTCTCACAATAATGAACATCTCTATCTTTGTAAGAGACTCAAATAGTTTTATACCTTTTGAAATACATTCTAAAATTACTCAAAAAAAAAATCGTACCTCAGTGTTTCGACACACTGCGCTAATGAATATAGAAACAAAGTTTATTGACAAAAAAAAATTACAGCAAATATTTTCTATCAATCAAAACAATTGAGCGATATCCCAAATTAAACAGTTGACTTAGTCTTTGAGACAACAACATGCAATATTCATGCAATAGAGTCAACACATTGCTATACAACTTATGTGATATACAGCTGTAATAGTAAAGACCACCAGAACTTTTAGAAATGCAACTTACCTTAAATTGGTTTTTGAGATTCAGGCAGATGCGTTGGAAAAAAAAAACTTTAAAAAAGTAAAAAAATCAGCTTTAAAAAATAATTTATTCATAAAACTAAAACCAAGATGTCTGTTTCATTTTAACCACCACACACACATAATTACAGACCAACTGTTTCATCTACTGCCTGGTGAGATCTAGATTCTGAATTTGTATGATGTCGTTATGTTTCTAGACTTGTTGGAAATCCAGACAAATATTTTGTTCGAGTATTCTTTGAGCGTGACGTGAGTTTTATATGCGAGTGTTCCAGAGCCTCGAGTTCTAAAGCGAGATTGAGTTGGAGATGGCACGTCTTGAGTCGTTTTTTCAGCTTAGCGCGTTGAACAGATGTTTATGGAAATGTAATTATCAGCCCTACACCACACTGGTGACCTCTGTTATATATTCTTTCGTAGAGAAAACATTTATACTTTTTAAACCACAGCCCAGCAGACTTTCAGAAGTTCAAAAATGACTAATAAATACATATTTTAATTCGTAAAGAAGAATTGCAGCTATTATAATAAACAAGACATTATAGTAATGGTGGAACCTTTTTTGTTTCTATAAATACAAAAGTGTAGCCTACAAATTACTTTTTCTTTTAATTTACAATGAGATGCTGATGTTTTCTTCAATTCTACCTACACAATTTTGTTTCCTTTTCAAGAAGCGTTGTAAATGAACGCTGTTGGAACAAAATAAATATGAAGTCCTATATAACTAATCATTTAAGATGGACTAGAATCGATTCTTTGAAGTTCATCTCTGACAAGGTTAAATATTTATAATGAACTTTCACATTTCTATTCATTCCATTGTCTTATTAACTCTTCGAGACCTAGACATAAAAGATTTATGAAAACAAAACCTATTCACAGTGTTTTATTCTTCACTGAACCTAAAGATGGCGCTTTTATTATCGATTGGAGATTTTCAAACATGACAGCCATTACAAAAAGTGTAGATACAGCCCCAAATGATTCAGTAAATGTTAACGCTCACTCGCTTGTAACACTAAGTACTTGTTTATTTAGTGGGCCACAGTCACCTTGGGATGTCCTTGTCAATTTATTTCTAAAGCTTTCCCAAAGTTCTCACGTTTTTCATTCAGTTCCATTATATCACCATTACATTTCTTCATATTACTTTACATTTTCTGTATTTCATTGCCTGAGCAACAAAAGCCAGATTTGAAACTAATAAATGTGAAAACCCACAATACGGAACTATATAACCATCACCCATTCAGTAATGGATTCATTATGTCATTTAGAAAATGTAATCAATTGGCAGCCCCCCCCCCCTTTTTTTTTTTGGCTTTCTGAAACACATTTTGTCCACATGACATAACATTAGTAACAGTACAAGACATTTTGTTTTAAAATGACCTTTTTCTCTGAAAATACCTGACGCCATTATTTTCTCTCCTACACTATTGGGTAGTATTACATTCGTTTAAGTAGACTGAAATTTTGTAGGTACGGTACATCAAAACAGATCTTATCCCCCTTTTTTTTCTAAGCTTTTAGAGTAAATCTCCTGCCCTGCTTTCATCGTATTGTGTGCAGAAATGAAGGTCATGTTATCTAACTATGGTACTATCATCAAAGTGCTGAAAGAACTACTTAGTAAAAAAAAGTCAAACACAAAAACAGCCAGTAAATTAAAAATTTAACACAGGACACAGTTTTGTGCTTCATAACTTTATAATTCCAATAAATTTGAATTTAATATATTTATATTTTATAGGTCATGATATGAGAACATCTGTGAGTGACCCGGATATCAACATTTTCTGTTTTATCCAAGTCCCACAAATATTCCCTTTGTATTTTACATGAATTGTTTCCCCTTGATCCAATAGTCATTAAACAACAAAGATACACAAGTCCTAACCATTGACTAAATAATATGGCTAGCTCAAAAGAAACTTTCACATTGAAATAAAATTGTCACGTTGGGGGGGGGGGGGGGGGAGTAAAGGAACTCAAACAGAACAACAAAACATAAAAACACATCATATAAATTATTAATATCAGCCAATGTTGAACAGAACCAATGAGAAATCTGCAACTAATACAACACAATCATGAGCTAATGGTGAGACTGAGGAGCTGGTGAGTATTGTTGCGGTGACTTGAAATGGCAGTGCATCCATTTTTAAAACCTTCTTTCTGTGGTTTAAGACTTGTTTCAAGTGTGTGTAGGGAGACTAGCTGTAGTGTTGATCTTGTATGAATTATGTGCAGGCTGGGTTTATTTTATTTCAGTGCTGGGGGGAACTCCATTATGTTTAAAGGTCGCTAAGATCATTGGTCTCTCTGTCAAGTGAAGCGTTCCCTTAATGAGTACTTTCTGTACCAGATAGGCAACAAAATTTTTGTGTTTGTATACATTTCAGATGTTCTTTCATAAAGAAAAGATTAATAGGTGATATTTCAAACCTCCTGTAGGATGGCAGGGTTTGAACTCTGACTATAGTCTGAGGTGCATATCAAATGACCAGGGAGCCATATCACTAAGACCTCCAGTGACTATTCTGGTTAGGCTATCCACTCATAGGTCACAAATGTAAGAGCCCTAATTGTGAAACCTCTGAGCATCAACTCAGGATTGAAACTAATTGAAGCTGTCTACTTACTTTATCCTTCTAGGACAGTACTTGACAATGTTTTAGTAGATGGGAAACTTAAAAGTCTTTCATGAACAAAGAAATAAAAACTAATAAACTTCCACCAGTTAAAAAAATAATACACTTTTTAAAATGCAGACCATTTTTAACCTCAGAGTAAAACAACATAAACTTTGTCTAAATCACTTTTCCTAATATTGTAAAGATTAGAACAAGAAATTGAATACTACAACATTTAGGGGAAATTGAAACATAAACAGAAATGAAAAAGGGGATGATAAAAAAATAATGTATCTAAGGAAATAGGTTGTGGTTTTGTAATTATATCTAAACAATTCCAAAGCGAATGTGGTCAGCCTAGTAAGACAGTGATGATTAAGGGATTGTGGTTCTGTCTCTTATTGTTGCTACTACTTATACCTTAGGAAAACTTGACATCCCACTTGCTTCTTTTCTTCTGAACTAGTTGATGCACACACACACACTCAATAGAACTTTTTCTTTCAATTTCTCTCTAATGTTAAGAATAGTGTGTATCCCCAATTGATAAGTGCTAAAGCTTGAGAAAATCTGGCATGCAAAGAAGTCTGTGATCAAAATTATAACTCTAATAAGATACAATTAAATAAGAAAGATCTGATACTAGATAACTGAACCCTTTTTGAGTCTGCATGATTCATTAATTGCTAAAACACATAAGTGTGATTTCAAAGTCTTGAAAACAAAAAAAATTGAAATATGTATAAATGAAGCCTGCATGAAAAACAAACAAAGCCATTTGTAACGTCCTTAGAATACCATAGCTGAACTAAAATCATTGTAGCTTAGGAAAATATATCAATCTATATATAAATAAATACAATCTTTGAACTAGTTTGTGATCAGCTTGTTATAACATTTACCCACTGGTACATACAACAAAGAGAATGAGATGGAGCTCAAAGCCAAGTCAGTGAACACTAGAGGCAGTAAGGAACATAAAAACATTGGGAGGGATGTGGGAAGAAAAAAACTGAACAGTTCAATAACCTGAACAATTATTAGAATAGAATTATCTGAGGGCCTTAACAATAATACAATTGTCTGATGGCCTTAACAATTATTATATTATAATAGAATTGTTTGATGGCCCTAACAATTGTTATAATAGATTGTCTTCCTTTATCAATAATTACCCATCATAATTTGTCATAGTCAATAAGTCTTATTACTTTTCTTTGTAAGAGCCCCATCCACCCCGTAAACCACAACAAAACATTAAAATCTCAAACAAATTTCAACCAATTATCAGTCTTAAAAAAAACTCTAGTAGCCCAGAGAACATAATTGTTGAGAAAGCTTGATGACAGTGACAAAAAACCACAAGTGTCACAGTTTACTTTTAAATGTGTTATGTTACACTCAGCCAGCAATTGTTACAATTCAGGCAAAATTTTGACTGATTTTGATCAATGTTATATTACTTCCTAGCATAAATTGGCTTCCTCATTCTTAAACTATTAGAAAGCACTGAGCCTACTCCAGTGTACAGCCTCGAAACATATCCTTGAGGGACAGAAACTGAGAGTATTCAGATACTTTGTAATACAATCTAATTCACTGGTTGAAATAGTGTGTGTGTGTGACTAAGCTAATGTAAGTTAGCTCCTTTGTGTTTAAGTTTATCACACAGATCAATCAGAAATTTAACAATGATATTTGAACAAAATAAAACAACAAAGGATTCTTTTTTTTTGGTTCTAAAGAAATCCAAAATAAAAGCTACGTCATTCATTGTCTCACATTCATTAAAAAAACTTAAAAAAAAAATAAATAACAAAAAAACCCTAGTAGCTTGGAAATGTCTCTACAACATGTCAAGCAAGCATCAAAACAAGATGTCCTATTCCTGATGTGCATTTGAAATAAAACTTTTTTAAAGCTATAAAACCTCTAGTTTTACAAACTAGATGGAATTCTGATATTGAAATCCATCTTCACAAGTGCTCTTTCAAATTAGTATAAAGCATTGATCATTGAATGTCTCAATGAATCAAAACAAAAGAGTAGCAAGTAGAGGGAGAGAGCTGACACAGAAACAATACAATGAGGTTTAGGGAAAAAAAAATGAAACACAATGGAGGTAAAACTAAAATGTAACAGTAACAGCATTGGTAAAGATGAGGATGATGAACGGTAGCGGCATTATGCCACAGTCTGTGATGAAGGATGAGTGAAGATGATGAACAACAAAGCTAAACATTTCGACGTTATCTACAGACTTAGAGTTAACTAGACGCTGGGCAGTAGATTGTCACAGGTCACATTGATCTGGAATCAAAGAAAGAAACAAATATTAGACACACAAAGGTTGGAAAACAGTGAGCAGTTTGTGCTTTTCAATCTGAAGTAATATGTGGCTAATCTATCGACAGATGTTTCAAGTCATATCCCCTCCCACAGATTTCACAAAGTGGTCTAGCCAGTAGTTCAAGAGTTAGGATTTACATGAGGCAACATTTTAAATTAAAACTAATTAAACAAAAATTTGCAAATTGTTCAATCCATAAATTGAAATTTATTCCCCAAATTTACCTTATATTACACAACTATATATATAATTCTCTTTGTGGCCCAACCATGAGGTACACCACAATGAAAAAGTCATGAAAAGATAACTCTTTTATTTCTGCATGTCGGACCAGAGTTACACCACGCAACTTTCACAGTGGCAGAGTGGGAGGCTCAGAAAAAAAAAGGGGGGAGGAGTGGAAGGCTAAGCTGCAGGTGACTCATTAAAAAATTATTTTTTGAAAATTTGGTTTTTATTAGAAACTAAGTCTATTTATTATAAACTTTCTAACATGATGATTAAAGATAATAGAATTGAAACCAAGACAAACATGGATGTCAAATGTATTTTAATGTTTTTTAAGTGATAAAAAATAACTAATGTAGTCAGTTTATTTCAATTTTTTAAAAAGACAAACATGGATGTCAAGAATAAGTTAGTATTACCTAGATCCGAGACAGTTGATGCAGCAGATTGGATGGGAGGATAGCTTCTAATTTTTCCAAAATGTAACTGAGAGGAAGATAAAGCCAGCCAAGCATCTAGAGAGAGTCAGAAAATAACAAACAAGTCAGAATCATATTTGAAACAGTAGTTGATAGGTAGGACTATACACACAGCATTGCTCTTATTCCCCTCAACTTTTTTTTCCCCTCTCAATGAACTTGTCCTTCACCATTTCCCAATACACACACACAATGAACTTGTCCTTCACCATTTCCCAATACACACACACAATGAACTTGTCCTTCACCATTTCCCCATACACACACACAATGAACTTGTCCTTCACCATTTCCCAATACACACACACAATGAACTTGTCCTTCACCATTTCCCCAATACACACACACACACACAATGAACTTGTCCTTCACCATTTCCCCAATACACACACACAATGAACTTGTCCTTCACCATTTCCCAATACACACACACAATGAACTTGTCCTTCACCATTTCCCAATACACACACACAATGAACTTGTCCTTCACCATTTCCCCATACACACACACACACACAATGAACTTGTCCTTCACCTTTTCCCCATACACACACACACACACAATGAACTTGTCCTTCACCATTTCCCCAATACACACACACACACAATGAACTTGTCCTTCACCATTTCCCCATACACACACACACACACAATGAACTTGTCCTTCACCATTTCCCCATACACACACACACAATTAAATTGTCCTTCACCATTTCCCCATACACACACACACACACAATGAACTTGTCCTTCACCATTTCCCAATACACACACACAATGAACTTGTCCTTCACCATTTCCCAATACACACACAATGAACTTGTCCTTCACCATTTCCCCACACACACACACACAATGAACTTGTCCTTCACCATTTCCCCAATACACACACACACACAATGAACTTGTCCTTCACCATTTCCCAATACACACACACAATGAACTTGTCCTTCACCATTTCCCAATACACACACACAATGAACTTGTCCTTCACCATTTCCCCATACACACACACACAATGAACTTGTCCTTCACCATTTCCCAATACACACACACAATGAACTTGTCCTTCACCATTTCCCAATACACACACACAATGAACTTGTCCTTCACCATTTCCCCAACACACACGCACACACACAATGAACTTGTCCTTCACCATTTCCCCATACACACACACAATGAACTTGTCCTTCACCATTTCCCCATACACACACACACACAATGAACTTGTCCTTCACCATTTCCCAATACACACACACAATGAACTTGTCCTTCACCATTTCCCCATACACACACACACACACAATGAACTTGTCCTTCACCATTTCCGCAATACACACACACACACACAATGAACTTGTCCTTCACCATTTCCGCAATACACACACACACACACAATGAACTTGTCCTTCACCATTTCCCCAATACACACACACAATGAACTTGTCCTTCACCATTTCCCCAATACACACACACAATGAACTTGTCCTTCACCATTTCCCCAATACACACACACACACACAATGAACTTGTCCTTCACCATTTCCGCAATACACACACACACACAATGAACTTGTCCTTCACCATTTCCGCAATACACACACACACACACAATGAACTTGTCCTTCACCATTTCCCCAATACACACACACAATGAACTTGTCCTTCACCATTTCCCCAATACACACACACACACAATGAACTTGTCCTTCACCATTTCCGCAATACACACACACACACACAATGAACTTGTCCTTCACCATTTCCCCATTACACACACACACAATGAACTTGTCCTTCACCATTTCCCCATACACACACACACACAATGAACTTGTCCTTCACCATTTCCCAATACACACACACAATGAACTGCTTTTGGAAAATTTCTGACATTAAACATTTTTTTTTACTCATATAAAAATGAGATTAATAACAAATTCTAATCTTCATATGTCCAAAATATTGATTTGATATGTTTAGACTATTGAAACACGTACTAAAAGCACAATTTGAAAATGGATAAGTTAGTATTGTTTGATAGAACAGCTCCTTATTGTTAACAACTGTCAAATCTTATGTAAATAGTTCACCTTTGATTTTTCAAATCAATTCAATTGGTTAACATATATTATTTTTATTTTATAACCAGCCATTTTTCGCTAAGGTTTATGTATGATTCAAAAGCGGACTTGTGACCTATTTGACAGC
Source organism: Biomphalaria glabrata (assembly GCF_947242115.1). Lineage (NCBI taxonomy): Eukaryota > Metazoa > Mollusca > Gastropoda > Planorbidae > Biomphalaria > Biomphalaria glabrata. Next base: position 16,091,815 of record NC_074714.1, on the reverse strand, counting down.
TTTGGTTACATCAGCCTACATAAAAGTAATGTTTCTATTTTTCTGCAAAACATACACAAAAACAACATTTTTCTTTAAAATTCTTTATGACTGACCGTTCGTACAACAACTCCCATTGGTTCTGGATACTGATGTGTAAGCAGGGCTAGGAGAGCGGTGAAGGAACACAGGCCTGCGGTAAACAAGATGAAAAATGGCAGCTCCTTTTTGGGGTACACTGAGACTTCATGGAAGGCTGAAAGTTTAAATATAAGAGAGATGCTGTTACGTTGATTATCTCGGTTATTGGTGGAGATGTATATTTTAATGATAAGCAAACTTAATCTAGCTATACAGTTTGTGCAAAAAAAAATATTAAAAAATTAAATAAAATGTTATGAACTTTATCAACATGTAAACAACATATTATTTAGACCTAATGAGGCCACAAGTAACTTATTTGGCTAAGAAATGTCCACCTACCTGGCAATAATTCTCTATCTGCATTTTCTGTACATGTGGGATATGGGTGAAACAAGTGACCTTTTTCTAAGGGGTAGGGAATCATACGAAATGCTGAAATATGAAGAAGTAAACTTTGCCATTAGAGTTAATTTATATTTATAAAGATGACTTTCAAATGCATTTTAATTTTTTTTTTAAAGTGTAAAAAATAACTAATGAAGAGTCAATTATTTTAATTTTGTTTTTTTATAATTCATGTCTTGAGTTATTCATAAATAAAAATAATTTTGTCATTTGGTTGAATTGCCTCCCTTTATTACACTATCACTTGGGGGAGTCTAAAAGAATTGTAAATCTGTGACACAATGAAAGATACATTTGAGCTAATACAAGAAAAAAAAATGGAAATGACAATGGGTAAATAAAATCCACCATAACCACTTCTCAGACAAATCAAATATAAATCCTAGATTGAAAATTTCACTATACAAATTATTTTTGCATTGCATACATAAACACAGCATGCTTTACTTAAAATGCTAAACCAATTAGGCCATTTAAGTAGCTTCTAGTACATACACAAACATGTCATAGCATATATAATAATAGCAGCACTAAGGTAACAAGGTTATTGAGAGAAGATGGAAAAGAAGTATGGCAAAATATAGACAAACCCCTGAAGAATATAGAACCATTATAGATATAAATAGGAACGTGAGTGGCAGTACCGGCCCTAGGGGGTGGCAAGTGGGGCCCAACGATTGTAGATTTCCTTGTCACTGCTCAGCTTTGCAATCCAGATCAGTTCTCATTAAATAGGATTTGTTACTCAATATTTCGGTATACATAGGTTCAGAGCTCCGCATATGACACTCGCCCAGGGCCCCGCACTCTGCTAAGGCCACCCCTGGTGAGCGGGCTCTGGGGTGGGGGGGGGGGGCATAATCACGTGGCCTTGGGTGGTGATGCGAACCCAGATAAAACTACTCAGTTGAAAACTTTTCTGGAAAGCCGGATAGCTAGACTGGTGCCTGGTTGCTACTTGGCGATGGAAGTGAGTCACGGTCTGTGGTATGAACCCTCCTCGGGCTTGTCTGTATTTTGTCATAACCTCTCACCTTAATGCTACAATTACTATATGCTTTATGTCATGCTTATTCATAATTTATTTCAACTTAAGAGCTTCAAACTCCATTTATAGTACATGCATAGCTTGGAAAGTTTAACATCGTCAGTATAAAAGATAGAGCTACTAGAAATACTTAACTATGTAATATTTTCTCATTTCTCTAATTTTTACATTTTAGATGAAATGTATTCAATACAGGTTTTTCCATCAATTTAACTCTTTCACATTTAACAAAGAAAAAAATATGGAATATAGACTACTTGAATTAATTTGCTATGGAAGGTCATATTATAAATTTTATTTTCCTCTTATGTAATACTTTTAATGTCAAGACAACCTTAAGATTGTAAGAATATTCAATAAAATATTTCTAGGTTTTTTATCTGCGTATGTCAAAAGTGTGATTCAAATTAAAGTACAATAAATATTTTGCTTATTTACACTTTTATATTAAAAATTTAAGGTTGTTACATCTAGAAAAAAACAAAAACCTGTTAGTTTTTTATTTGAATAGTTAGCTTAGGCAACATCTAAGGGACACTACACTATTGGTTCAGTGCAGATGAAATATGATGTTACAAAATTCCAATCATGAATACTAAGAGCCACTCAATAAGCCATGCAATGTGAATGCTATCAGACATTCAATAAGCCAGAAAATGTGAATGCCATCAGACACTCAATGAAGATGCCACAGTAGATATTTGTCAGGGCAAGGTATGGCAAGAATGAATGTTAGTTTGATATTTTGGTATGATTGTTATATCCCCTTGTTATGAATGCGAAGTGTTGCACGTGTTATGAACTGAATGATTTAGTCTTCGTTGAAAGTGCGAGAGAGTGTGTTAAGTTAGTAAGATCTTGCTCCCGGTCCAGGAAGGCTGGATAGTTGCTTCCTGGACTGGTGTTTATATATGTATATAACATGAAAGTTGATGGACTGGTGATTTTTGATTAATAATATTTGAGAGTTGATTTCATTATGTGCATATTGAATATTAAAGTATTATTCGTATTTCAATGGATATCTATAGTTGGAGTTTCATTGTATCTAGTAGTAGTTGTTCTTTTGTGAGTAACTAAGCAAGTATTAAGTAATTGTAATTGAGTATTGATGTATAATTGTTCTTAGTTGTAATATTTAAGAATTGAAGAATTTAAGAATCAAGTAATATTTGTTTGTATAAGTGAGCCAAGACAAAGTCAACAACACAAGAACAAGAGCCAAGCGTATAATTTGAACCCTGACAATACTGTAATACTTAACATTGAGAGACCACAGAGTGCTACTTACTTCCTTCCCAGGTACAATGCAAGAGGTTGAGTGCTCCCTCTACCCTTTTCCAGTGATGGAGATGAAAGAAAGAGTATGCTATGGCCTCACTGTCCCCCCTCTTCAAGATATGCTCTGGAGGTAGGATGAGACTCTTCATTTCTAAGAGATACTGGAAGAAAATAAAAGTTACATCATTGGAAGAACTCAGTTTAGTGAAGCAATACACAGGGTTCATTCAATTCAACTGGCACTTATAAAATTAAATAATGACTTAACTAGAGCTAATAATAGTAACATTTCTCCAGTATTTATCCTATAGACTGAATAGACTATTTGGTGGTGCAGTTTGTTGTTCAGACTTATTGATGGTCCTGGGTTCAAACCCTGTCTGCTCCCATCCCCCGTTGTCCTGTGCGAGGTTTGGACTAAGAAGTAAATTATCTTAAAACAAACGTTTTCTTTTTTTATAATTATACAAAAGTTGAATTAACAAAAAAGCAATTAACCTTTTTAAATATAAGGACTATTTAAAAAAACAACAACATTTCTATAGTTTGAGCCAAAATGTTACTTCAATTGCCAATAGGCCTCTTCAATTCTGAAAAGGAGAATTAAAAAAAAAAGTATGGTGGTCAGGTAGTTGTTGTGTAAGTTGTTGAAATGTACCTTGGGAACATGAGGATTGAACTCCACTGCTCTGTGTATAGCTTCTACTGCTGTCATTTCTGCTGTACTTAAACCTCTTTTAGAGGCAATGTCTGGAGAGAATCTGAAGACAAACAGGAGGAACGGTCAGAGAAGAAACAAAAAAAAAACTCATTAATTTGGTAACAAGAGATCCAGTGGTTAGGTGTTCAACTACTTAGAATTAAGATCATAAGTACAGAGAGAAAACAGATCTTTAACTTCCTCTAGGAGATCTAGACAAAACTAGACAAAGTGTGAAAATAGCACTTACTTATCAGCTACAGCCCTTGCTTTAAGAAGTGCTGCTGTATAACAAATAGTGGCTGACTTGGGTAAACTGATGTCTGGGGAGACAAACACAAATGTAATTCAATTAACCTGATAGGATTTTACAATGAGTCCAACATCAAAGCATGTAACAGGAAGAAACTTAGGGAAAAAAGACAATGCCACAAAGCTGAAAGCTTCAAGTGGATGTTCTAGATTGAATGTAGTCATATTTGGTCGAAAAGAACACAGGATGTTGTTTTATTATTTATTAAAAAAGAAAAATTTTAAAAAAATCACAAAAAAGATACTAAATATAGAAAAGAATGTATACATTTCATGAATACATAATAACAGACCAATAATAAAACAAACTGTAACTTTTATTAATGTACATGAATTTTTATAAAATTCCCTTACAAGCGATGAAAATAATATTTTTTTTTTGTTCATTTGAATAAATATGGTAATGTAAATCAAAATGTGACATGAAAAAATAATTACAATAAAAAAAAAAGGATATAGAACCACATTTTTATTAATGTGTCATAAAACAGTCATAAAATTGACTCATGAACATTGCTAACTTATTTTCACTCTACTACTGGTGCACCATGTAGCTAAACCAATAGCTGTTGGCTTAACTTAAAGTGATACTTAGCTGTATTGACTATATGAAACAAGGTGTCACTGACTGTAATCAATGCAGACCAAGCTCTTCTCATGGTTTATAAAAAAAATTGTCTTATTTTATAGTACTTAAAGCTATCTATCTCATTTTGTGAAGATCAAAATGTAACTTGCAAATCAATCAAATCAACTTGAGTATTGACTTTCTAGTGAAAGTATCTATGATTTAAATGTCTGTTTCAAAGTTATCTTACCATCAAACCTGGCTAACACAGCTTGTACATCAGCATACGCTTGTAATTCTAACAATGCTTCTATCAAATTTTCATGAATGTTAAAATTCATGACAGGAGACTCTTTTAATAACTGAAACAAGATAACAAAATTAGATTAATATTTTTACAGCTTTGAAGGTTGAAAAACTCAAAAAGATAAATGTTACTTTTAAAACTTTGAAAAACTCAAAGATAAATGTTACTTTTAAAAGTTTGAAAAACTCAAAGATAAATATTACTTTTAAAACTTTGAAAAACTCAAAGATAAATGTTACTTTTAAAAGTTTGAAAAACTCAAAGATAAATGTTACTTTTAAAACTTTGAAAAACTCAAAGATAAATGTTACTTTTAAAAGTTTGAAAGAAACAAGGTAAAACAGAATACAACTGTTTCTGTGGGTTCAGAGATTGTCTACATTGTGGACACTATTAAAACAAACTTTTAACACAAGATGTCACATTTGATAGAAAAAAAAACAATTCATTTCTTTTCAGAAATAATTATGGACAATCCAATATTTTAGAATGTAAGGGAATAAATATATAAAAAATAAGTTTGGGAAAAAAAAATCAACAACTAGTGTCTAATAGTCAGGAATAGAAAATATGAAACAAGAGTTTGGTACAGTTCAAAACTCTTTATTTTTAATAAAAAGTCCAGTTAGTGGACATTATAGAGTTTCCCTAAAATGACATAAAACTAAGATGAAAAGATCAAACATTGAAATCTATTTTAAATTTATTAAAAACAATTTTGTGGTGTGGTTGACGTTAGTGATGAAACAAAGCATAAGACTTACATCTCTCATCATTTTGACGGCTTCTCTTGTTCTGCCCAATTTCCGTGAACACATTGCTAATCTTCTTTTTATATACACTAATACATTCATATCACGACCTGAAACATTCAAACATTTCACAATGTATATATAATGAAAAACCTGAAAGGAAGCCAAACAAGTCACAAAATAAAAGTCTCCAGTAATGCACACTTTTCTGATTCTACAAGTGAATAACGTGTCACCTTATATATGACTAGCATTCTTTCAAAAAAGAAGATTATTATGTATTACACATAACCATGTGTTAACCTGTTGCATATATAGTGACTTAAACTCTAATGTTCTTATCTTTCCTCCCTGATTCAGGTAATCTATTCAATACTCTAATAGCACTAAGAAAGAAAGAGTACTTATATGAATATACCCTAGCATATGGAATAAAATGTGACTTTATCGTTGTATCCTTCTGAGTATTTTAAATTGTTGTGCTTGGTAAATCAAAGTTCAATGTTTCATGTATTACTGCTAAACTTTACTTCTGCCCTGGACCGTCTACATGGTGTATGCTTTTTTCTGAGTTGACAGATCTTAAACAGAGTAAGCATATTAGACTATTGGCCTAACTAAAGTCAGAGGCATGGTGATGGAGTGATTAAGCGCTTAGCCTCTGAACTGTTGGGTCTCGGATTCAAATCTTGGTAAAAACTATGATTTTGAATTTTTAGGATGCTTCTGAGTCCAACCAACCTAAACTTAGTTTGGGAAAGTTAAGGCAGTAGTTCTTTGTGAGGCCAAATGACGCCCTCATAACCATTAGCTAAAGGAACAAAAGACTTTACATCATCTGCCCAATAGATCGCAAGGTCTAAAAGGGGAACTTTAAGGTCATCTTAGTTTTATATTCTTATTAGATTTATTTTAAAACAAAAATATATTTAATTATTTCAATGTTTTTTCGTAATGCAATGAATGTCTGGATAACTAAATAAATGTTTATTTAATTTATTCAAGTTTCAAACTTAAAGAGAAAAACTTCATAGGGACTGTAGTGTTTACACAATCAATAAATCAGTTTAAGAAAACCTAAGGAACAAAGAACAAGGAAGGACTGGGCCAAATGTTGAATTTTCTAGTTAGATTACAGCACCAACATAGATCAGCCCAAACATCATCATTCTATCAAACCTCAAGCCCAGACTTGGGAAACCATAAAAAAAAAAATCAATATTCAAGTTTCACAACTAAAGATAGATTGTGTCTGAGTAGCACACATCATACATCAAATTACCTCCCTTTATACAGTCTGGTCAAGGCAGAGAGAGAAAAACCCCAACACTCACACACAAATAATTCTGTGATGTCATTAAATAGCCTCCCTTGGCCTAAGGAAATACAATAATGTAGATTGCCCAAGCCATTCCTCACCAGTTCCCTTTCCCTTGTAGCTTTAGCCAGACACTGAGCATTGACATTACATTGAGAACAGAGAAGATATTAGACCAATGTAAGATCTACTGCCATTTATAGACATCACATTGTGTGGCAGAGCTTAAGTTAGATGATTAACTCCTGGGCAGAGACATGATGAAGATCACAAGGCTTAGACAGAATGCAGCACACCATGGCAATGATTCTCAACCTATTGAAACTCTCTAGACCATGGCAATGGTTCTCAACCAAGTGAAACTCTGAAAACCACTTATGCTTAATAAAATTGTAAATGCTGCTAGTAAGACCATGGGCAACAAACAAACCGCACATCTGTTTGTGATAAACATTCTTAAGAAATGTAATAAGACTTTTAACATAAAGAAACCACCCTGCCGAGTCATGATTTCCTCATTTAAATAACACAGAGACATTGCAAGACACCTATGACTAATACAGACACAAAAACTCTTTTGTTCCCTTATCAATTAAATCACTGAATTGTAGTGTTTAACAGAAACTGTAGTATGAGTATATACTTTGTTCGCTTATAATGTAGTGCTATGTGTAATCCTCAAGATAATAAAGATTTTTAATCTTATTATGTTTCCATCACACTTCCTTACCTTCAATTAGGGCACTACCACACTATTAAGCAGTGTATATTTAAAGAGGAATTTACTTACGGTGTAATGCCTCTTGTGTAGAATTTTGATGTTGTGTTGACTGTGATTTTCTATAACTGCCTTCTGCTGCCTTGTATGCTTGTTTGAACAGTTTTTCACACTGCAGACATATTACCAAATATTTCAACAAAGCAAAACACACTAACAAGCTAGTACTAAGTCTCTATGTGAGGAGAACAATAAAAGGCCTCCTAAATAGACTTTTAATCAAAGAATAATGGAATTAAGACAAAGGAATACTAGAATTCACTTGATGAAAGTGCAGAAGATAAAAATCTGTTTAAATGAGTTTATACTTTTATAAGTCTTCACTCTGGTGCAAAACTCCTAAATAAGCTGAAGAGATGAAAGTTGAGCTGGGTTGGTCATATTGTAAGACAGGATTTTGAATTTCTGGAATGTACGGGTGATTCTGAGTCGACCTGACATTAGTTGGGGAAAATTAAAGGTGGTTGGTCATTGATTTTCACACCCTTGTTAACCACATGCCAAAGAAACAGACTACTTTTACATCATCTGTCCCGAAAGGTATGAAAGGGCAACTTTACTTTTTAAAAAAATTTCATTAAATAATATTAACAAAAAGTTTCCAGCAAATTAATCAGCATTGTGAGGTTCTGATATCAGCTAGTATATATTTAATTGTCACATAGATATCAAATACAATATACATAGATATATATATTTTAGACAAGCAGTATAATATAAACACTCAAAAATCTATATAACAGAAAATAAATAATAGCTGGCAGTTAATACATGGCAGTTTTCCAAATAAATAGAAAATTTAGCAAAAAAAGTAAACACCTGCTTTTACTGTTGTATCAATTATATCCAAATATAAATATCTGTTTTATGGCAATATACACTGGGTTAACACTGCAACAAAAGCCTTAAACTAGATATTTGTTATTCTTAACAAAATATCTACTCACTTCTATGACTGTGGTAGCTTCTTCTTCAGCCAGCAACACCATTGCTGTGGCACACCTAGCAAGAAAACAATATTATTATTTTATGTGCACTTCAAATCTTTTGTTACCATTTGTAATATCACCTAAAGAGAGAGAGAGAGGAGAGAAGGGCCATTAAAAGATAAGTTTTGGAATATATATGTGTGTGAAATGTACATCGGAATGCTTTATTAACATCTCACAAGAAAACATAGTACTTTATGTACCGGTATTTTACAGCAAATCACCCTTTGCAAATGTGTAGTATATAAGGGTGCAAGTTGTACAATTTAGATTTGACTAATTTTGAAATTTGTGTGGGGTATATGCGTGTGCTGGTTATACACACATGCAGTATATATGCTCGAAAATACTGTATATGAAATTATTGTTGCATCAAAAACTAATAGCACTAATTTCAATAATTTTATGCTGGCACATTGATTAGGGTTGTTTAAAGAATTATACCATACGAAATTTAGAAAAAAAAACAAAAAAAAAAACTATTTATTTATATTCTTTTCATAAATGGAAAGGGGGAGGGAACACTTACTGCCACGTGGCACAAAATAAGACATTCATCAATGATACATTCACTAAGAAAATCTTTCTGAGAGCTCTTAAGAAACATTAAAAAATTAAATGAAAAATAGCATTATCTTTTCTTATATAATACAGACGTTACTTCAAAAAGAAGATGATTACGCCCTACGCATCATGCATCTAGCAATTAGTGTTAACCAATGACTTAAATTCTGCCAAGTCACTGGCTTTCCTGAATGTCTCAGACAATCCATTCCATGAACAAATAGCACTAGGGAAAAAGGAAAATTTTACAAATTTGTCCTAGCTTATGGAACGAGGAGTGTGCCTTTATCTTTGTGTCTTTTTGAGTATTTTATTAGATTTTGTTTTTTGTATATGAAGATTAACCAGAAATAGTAACCACACTTAGATTTATATTTTATATTGTTATAATAAGTAATCATATTTAAAGCTATTTTATAAAATGGAATATTAAATTCGTTAACAAAACTGACTTTTAAATCATTTAAGAATCTAGCGCAGAAAAAATAAATTTTGACAAATTTAGTGCTGAGTCTTAACTGTTAATATTGATTTAAAAAAAAAAAAGAAATTTAATGAAAATAAAAAAAAAAGAATATTTGAAAAAAAAGAGACATTGATTCAATTCTCTAATAGAAGGTTTTTTTTGCTTTTTGTTACCCAAATTCTATTCTCAGAGGAAATCATTTAGTTAATGACTAGCCATTGACAAAGATCCAAGTCAAACAAACCATGAATTTCATTGAATAAAAAGATGAAAAAATGCTTCAAGACAACAAAAGCAGTCTGACAAATAAAAAGTAAAATGATGACAAAACTAAAAGGATAACTTGAATGATCATAAAACATTTTGTTTTAAGTGTACACAAATTTCTTTTTTTTTTAAATCTAATTTCTTATAGAAAAAGAGAAAAAAAAGAAAGAAATCTAGCACTGCTTTTCAGTGTTGCTGATTCTACTATAAATAGGTATGAGTAGATCATTGATATTTAGTGTTTTGATTATTAGGAAACCTTCAATGTGAGAATGTGAAAACTTGAAGACATCAGTGCAGAAATAAAAAAGAAATGAAAACTTGTAAAGTTTAGATTATATCCTGAAGATAACATAATAATTAGATTAGTTCAGCGTGTCATACCCAAAGGACAGTTATTGAGTCATAGTCTAAGAAGACTGTCTCCCCATGATTTTCAACAGAAATTTGTTTTTCCTTGCAGCCAATCAAAGCACCCCTTTACCACTTCACTTTACATGAAATGACAGTCTAGGTTACACAGAAATACATGTCCAAGTTACACAGAAACACATGTCCAAGTTACACAGAAATACATGTCCAAGTTACACAGAAACACATGTCCAAGTTACACAGAAATACATGTCCAAGTTACACAGAAACACATGTCCAAGTTACACAGAAATACATCTCCAAGTTACACAGAAACACATGTCCAGGTTACACAGAAATACATGTCCAAGTTACACAGAAACACATGTCCAGGTTACACAGAAACACATGTCCAGGTTACACAGAAATACATCTCCAAGTTACACAGAAACACATGTCCAGGTTACACAGAAATACATGTCCAGGTTACACAGAAATACATGTCCAGGTTACACAGAAATACATGTCCAAGTTACACAGAAATACATGTCCAGGTTACACAGAAATACATGTCCAAGTTACACAGAAATACATGTCCAGGTTACACAGAAATACATGTCCAGGTTACACAGAAATACATGTCCAGGTTACACAGAAATACATGTCCAGGTTACACAGAAATACATGTCCAGGTTACACAGAAATACATGTCCAGGTTACACAGAAATACATGTCCAGGTTACACAGAAATACATGTCCAAGTTACACAGAAATACATGTCCAAGTTTGGGTAATTCTAAGTAATGTAATTCTATGTCACTTGGTCATGTAATTCTATGTAAATTGGACATGTAATACTATGTAACTTGGACATGTAATTCCAGACAAATTTGTAAATAATCCACTTAAAGTTATTGTATGCTTCCTAACAAAAAAAAAAAATAAAAGTGCCAAATGATCTATTTTATCTTTTGTATAACTCCTAGTCTGTATTATCTTTCTTATTAAAATAATTCACTCAAGAAAGTCCAAACTAATTTATTTCAACTTTTGTAAATCTAATTTAATTTAGCTCTGCTTTCAATCTTCGATTTTAAAAAAAGTTAAAACAACCTTAGTTGTCATGGAAACAACCCACTAAATTCTACTTGGATTTCTCTAGACACAGAAAAAGCAAAAAATTTTTTTTTTACAAATATCATGTCTGACAGGTTAAGCTGACATCTGTGGGTTTTCGAATGTCTCAATTTGGAACTAGCTAAATGGAATCTCACTGTCTGACTGTAACTCACTCTGGATTCTTCTCTAACGCATTATGTGCAGCTTTGATCCTAGACTGAGGGTTTCTTTCTCTCCAGGCCATTTGCATTACTGAAATGGAAATAGATACCTGAAAAGTTCTGACATTAAAAATATTGTTTTATCTGATAAAAAAAATACATTAAAAAAAAAACAACTTGAAAATGAAAAACACAAAATATTATGTTGACTTTGATAAGGAGAGAAAAGTTTAAATGCTCTAACTAGACATGAAAATCATTTGAAGAGAAAATATAGAACAAAATACTTCCACCAAAGTAACATGATGACAAGGACAAATAATGAGAAGTAACTTTAGTAAGTATAAGAAGAAACTTGAATGTAAATCAACAAATGTTATATGATACAAAATATGAAAACATAAAAAAGAACTACAAAGAAAAAAAACAAACTATTGTCATTAGTGTCATATTGATTTTGAAAGCAGCAAAAATGTTGATGAAATTTGATACTAGAACAGCCGCTGTGTTAACATTTCTGGAGTCATTAAAAATAAATATCTAATGTCAGTGTTCCATTCTTCCAATATAATATATGTGTTTGACTGGCAGCTTTTTTCTTTCCAACTTTGTAGCTAGATTTGTAGTGCCCAGGGTATTCACTTTATAAATGAAACTGAAAACATTTTTCTAAAATACATTTTTTTTATTCTGTCTAGCAAAGCAATAGAAGAATGGTTCTAAACTTGTACTGAGCTAAAGCTAAATAGCCTACACAAGATTTTCTATTATCAACCAATTGTTCTGTAGTTCATGAAAGATTAACATAAAAAAGATATAAGCAGGCAGGTTTTGGTGGTCACCTAAAGAGCATATCATTACATGCAGTTGAGATTCAGAAAGCGTTTCAAAGATCAGAACTAATAGAGCCTTTCACAGTGGAGAATATTCTGATAGGTATTACTGACTCTAGACTATCATAATCTAACTCTTCATGTGAGTGAGGGCTTCAGAGGCTTAAATAATCTTTCAAAGCCAAAAAAAAGCCTGTAGTGCCCAATGCATGTGTCACCATGTCAAGAGCACGTGGCTTCCAAGAAATGTTGAGACAGAATTAAATTAGTCAAGGTACACAGTGCAGAACTGACTGCTGTGAGATCACAAAGGAAGACTAAAAATGACAGCATTGCTGGTGATTTACTGAAATATAACTGACATAGTGCACACAAACCATTATGTTTACTGTTCTCATTGATCAAGATTCCAATTTTCCAAAAGTCGTTTTTATTACCCTTTTTAAAAAAAAGATAATGTCTTATACTCCAAAAAGTAAGTGTAAGATCTATTGTGTCCAATCAATTACAGCCAAGAAAACTATTGAATCTTGTTCTTGTCCACTTTAATAATTCATCTATATGAACTACACATGATAGAGGCTGTCCTTAATAATAATATATCTTTAAGAAATATTGAAATCTATTGGAAAGATTTCTCATTGACAATGTAATAATTACAAATGAATTTACTAAGCACACAAAAGGGGAAAGACCTTAGAGCTAAATAAAGAGACTTACTTTCATATTCTGGTTTGCCTGTGTCTGCCTCACATGTGAAGTAGGTCTGGTGGTCTTGTGCTGAGAGATTCATGTCATAGTAGGTCAGAGGCTCTTTCCCTGTGGCCCAGTTAAACCTCTGGTACTCTGAGCCACGGAATAAATTCAGAGGGTTCCTCCATACTTTACATTCTGTCAGTCAAGGATGAACAAAAAATAAAAAACAGCTAACATGACAGGCAATCAATGTCATTGCTAGATCAAAATAAACCAAACACATCTTTTGTTATGTCCTTCCTTGCTACTGACTAGGTTTATCAATCAAACTTAAAGGTGGTAGTGTGTTCTGTAAGAGTATCAGTGTGTTCTGTAAGAGTATCTGTGTTTGATTGGAGGAGGAAAAAAAGGGAAGATGAGGGGGTAGTAAATTAAAAGTGAAGTTCCCCCATTCAGACCATGTGGTCTATAGGGCAGATGATGAAAAGGTCATCTTTTTTCTGTGGCCCATGGTTTATGAGGGTGTCATGTGGCCAGCACAACGACCAACCGCCTTTACTTTTCCCCAACTAATGTCAGGTACCCATTACAGCTGGGTGGACTCAAAGGCGCCCTAAAGATCCCGAAATTAAAAATCCCAGTCTTATTCAAACGTGGGACCCTACAGTTGGAAAGTAAGCACTTTACCACTCAAGGGGTAGATTTTGTAAAATGAGGCTTTGCTCAACTGTTTTCTACACACACTGATTTTGTACTTTAAACACTCACTGCTACATAGATTTGCTTAGTTAGGGAAACAAATACAAGTCTCTTTTGAAACAAGTAAAACAAAAAGACTGATCAGATCAATTTTAAGAGAAAAGATTAAATGACCTGGAATGTTTGAAACCAAACACTTTGCAATAAAAAGAATTACTAGTAGAAAAGAAGAAATTGGGAAAACAAAACTGCAAACAAAAGTTTCCATGATGTCTGGGAAGGAAGCATAATGAAGAGATGATGAAAGTGAGTTTGAAAGAGTAAAGAAGGAAAAAGAGAAATGATTGTGAATCATGATGAAAATAGATTGCAAATCAATATGTATTGTAGCCACCATTGTAAATCAATATGTAATGTAGCCTCAATTGTAAATCAATATGTAATGTAGCCACCTTTGTAAACCAATATGTAATGTAACCATTGTAAACAATATGTAATGTGGCCACCATTGTAAACCAATATTTAATGTAGCCCTCATTGTAAACTAATATGTAATGAAGCCACCATTGCAAACCAAAATGTAATGTAGCCACCATTGCAAACCAATATGTAATGTAACCATTGTAAACAATATGTAATGTGGCCACCATTGTAAACCAATATTTAATGTAGCCCTCATTGTAAACTAATATGTAATGTAGCCACCATTGCAAACCAAAATGTAATGTGGCCACCATTGCAAACCAATATGTAATGTAGCCACCATTGCAAACCAATATGTAATGTAGCCACCATTGCAAACCAAAATGTAATGTAGCCACCATTGCAAACCAATATGTAATGTAGCCACTATTGTAAATTAATATGTAATGCAGCCACTCTGTAACTCATTGTGTACTGAAGTCATGGTGTAAATCGAAATTTTAGGAAAAACTTTAATAGTAAACAGACAAAACAACAAACATGCAATAATGGGCCCCAGTGACATTCATTAGTCTGGTGACAGGTCCACTCTCCTTTCATCCCTCACACTAACTAATAGGTCAGTTGAGTCAGTGCTTCTACTGCCATCAAACACTCAGCAGGCAATCTGTCAAGCTGTCTACCAAACTACCAAGAGATTGATCTTTCAGGGCAGCAAACAAGTACACACCCTCAGTTTCAGACATACCAAGTGGACAGTGGAAGCAAGAAACAAAATCGTCAATATAAAATAATATCGATCCAGCCTCCTAGTGGATATTTTGTTTTTCTTTAGCATTTTTTTTAACGTTTTGATTTCCAATAGCTGTGATGGACACAAAGGGGGGGGGGGGGGGGCGATGACGTCATTTGTACGCAATCGATTTTACTTAAAGATCTACAGAGTTAAATCTAAAATAGATTTGCCATGTCTAAAGTCCAGCCATGATTAATTCCCAGGCCAATTAGGCCCGAGATTGTTAGGGCGTGATAGGAGGAAGTACATCAGGACAGGATTAGAGTGGAACACATGGGTTTTAACATGGACCATAACCTTGTGGAGAATGAGAGAGAGAGAGAGAGAGAGAGAGAGAGAGAGAGAGAGAGAGGATTATTATTCTATCTTTAAACCTGAGACACTATTCACAACTTAGGTAGACACACTTAAATCTCTCTTGAGTTTTATTAGGTACCGTGCATTATTTCTATGTACAATAAATAAATGAAAAGTTGTGCAAACACTGTTGATGCTCTTTGATTGTTACTTTTCAAAAGTAATATCTAGATCTATTTGTCTAGCGTTGAAGTATAAACCTAGTTTACATTACTCAAGTCATGACATGATTATTACAATGGTTTTTTTTTTGTACATCTGACATTTCTGTTGCTATAGAAGCAGGGGAGAAGTTGAGGCAATAATGCTGATGGGTGATACAAACACGCTTGTATACAAAAAGAGAAGGTAGGCAAACAGTCCAGTGATAGTGCCCCTATACGTTTGTTGATGGGACAGGGCAACACGGCATTCTGTCTACGCTTTCGATATGTTTTGTTTTATTGTCTAACAAGATACAGATCCACATCACTAGCAAACAGCCAAGGTATCAACTTGACATTTCGATCTTGTACAAAACTGTTGTGAACAAATCCCCAATTACATTGGATCCAGCTGTTTGTGTCGGTCTGTTCGTGTCTAGAAAGTTCTTCTCAAAGAAATCTCGGTTGACTTGTGTGCGGAGACAATTAGGAGGTGGAAGCAGGCTGTGAGCACTTTTAGCTAAGTGAGGGACAAGATAATTGAAGGACACACGATAACAAAGCTTTGTCCAGGCTGGTGCATACACAGAGACAATAGAAAGAGAGGAGGACTGGGCTCGAGGGGGAGACAGCAGAGAAATAGAAACTAAAGGGTATGGCTGTACAATCAATCAAGACAGAGAAATAGCAACTAAATGGGTATGGCTGTACAATCAATCAAAACAGAGAAATAGAAACTAAAGGGTATGGCTGTACGATCAATCAAGACAGAGAAATAGCAACTAAATGGGTATGGCTGTACAATCAATCAAAACAGAGAAATAGAAACTAAAAGGTATGGCTGTACAATCAATCAAGACAGAGAAATAGCAACTAAATGGGTATGGCTGTACGATCAATCAAGACAGAGAAATAGAAACTAAATGGGTATGGCTGTACGATCAATCAAGACAGAGAAATAAAAACTAAAGGGTATGGCTGTACGATCAATCAAGACAGAGAAATAGCAACTAAATGGGTATGGCTGTACGATCAATCAAGACAGAGAAATAGAAACTAAAAGGTATGGCTGTACAATCAATCAAGACAGAGAAATAGAAACTAAATGGGTATGGCTGTACAATCAATCAAAACAGAGAAATAGAAACTAAAAGGTATGGCTGTACAATCAATCAAGACAGAGAAATAGAAACTAAAAGGTATGGCTGTACAACCAATCAAAACAGAGATATAGAAACTAAAGGGTATAGCTGTACAATCAATCAAAACAGAGAAATAGCAACTAAATGGGTATGGCTGTACGATCAATCAAAACAGAGAAATAGAAACTAAAAGGTATGGCTGTACAATCAATCCAGACGGAACACAATTTCCTCCCTATCCCCAATCGGAATAACCAAGTCTAGCCCGAACACATGTTTGTATCTCTGGCTCTAGTGATTATCATTGGAGAGTTCCACTTCTCCTTTCTGTAAACAACTTGCGCTTGAGTAAGTGACAGTCAACATAAACCATCACTCTGTCATCCTATACACGGCTAGATGACGTTTTGGAACCTGATCATGAGACATCTATAGATAGATGTAAAGAACCTTAAGCCACCGCCGTGAAGGAATTAGGAAGTTAACAAACTGACCGATTAAGCATTTTCCCAAAGCGTATAGCAACTCTGTCTGTCTGCTAAAAAGTACACGTTATTTCTCCCACACCCAATCTCGGATTAGGCTGAAATTTTGAACATTTTTTTTCCCTTTTATATGACAACACAAGAATCAATTAAAAAATTAACTAATTAGTTTATTAACTATTGGTAATTAATTGTTTTGTTTGGTATATTGAACAAGAGAAAGAAATCGTACTTGACATATGTGGTGGTATAAGTTGAATTAGCCCCTTTGAGGAATCTTGAGCCCTAAGTGAACATCCTATTAATGCATAAAAAAAAAAACGATCATATTGACAAAGATACCCCCCTTCTTCCCTTCATAGAGCATTGAAAAGCTAAAAGCTAAACTAAAACAATTGGTAAGAATATTCCCATTGCACATATGGAAATGTCTAGGGCAATCGCCCAATATAATTACACGACTGATCAAAACTTAACTGATACAATTACACTTAATATAAACTTTATTTTATTTAAAAAGCTTTTTATTTATTTTTCTTGTTACAAAATTTATATCAACTCGCTCTGTCTGTCTGTCTGTCTGGGAAAAAAGGTTTGTACTCGTCACTGTTTCCTTTATTTCGGGTAAAGTTGAAACTTTGCACAATTATTTATTGACATAGACAAAACATGGATGAAAAAAAAACAATTCCCTATTTTGTTTGATACGAACAATCAGATCTGGCTAAATATGTAGTGTTTCATCCCCTTAGATTATTGTACGCGTTAACTCTCTCGCACCCATTCTCGGATGAAGTTGAAACTATAAAGAATTATAACATGTTTCAATAAAAAATTAACCAATTAGTCAATTAATGATTAATAATTAATTATTTTCTTTGATATCGAATACGGGAAACAACTTCTACATTAATGAGAGATATAGTTGTAAGTGCGGAGTTCTTTCCCTTAGATAAGCTTTGCCTTTTTTTTTTTAAAGGATTTAAAAAATATTTTTCTTTTTTTCTTTGTTCCATCAGTAGTTTGTGAAGATGCTTGTCATACACGAGCCATATAAACCAAATGTATTTTAGTAAAGCCTCAACACTAGACAGTCTTGAAATGTTAATAATAGACAATCGAAGATCCCGGCATTGGGCCGTTAGAGCTGTTAATGCTGAATATACATAAAGACTGTTCCCGACATTAAATATGAGAATTGCCCCCAAAATTATCAGAAGTACTTTAGATTTCTCATCTTATTCTTCCTGGGCACACACACACACACACACATAAAACTGGACAGAACGAGTAGATTGCATCCAACTTGAAGCGATCACTGAGTAATGAGTTATTTTTGTGACTAGAGAGATTTTTGAAACTATGACAGCGTACCATCAATGAACAGCGTACCATCAATGGACAGAATACCATCACTGGACAGCGTACCATCAATGAAGCCCTCACAAGTCCTTATGAGAGATACAGAGTCAGATGTGCATCAAGTGCTCACTACTTCACTTATTCAACGTTATAGAATAAAAAAAGATGTTTAGCATGAAGCCATTGAGTGTAGCAAGTAACTGTAGCCACTATCCAATTCGTTAACAGCCATTGCCTTGTGATAGTAACAGAGGCTGGCTGGCCTTTAAGGAGAATGAAAAAAAAACAACAGTCTTCGTAAAATCAAAATTAGAAAGAAATCAGCTAGACATGAGTCTATCAAATGTTATGAACTATAGAAACGTCTTTAAACTCTGTACACGGCCCAAATATTGAATGTTTCAATTCAAGCTCATGTCTGTAGGACATCCAGTGGTCTTCATTGCGGAATACTGATTGTCTTACGTGACGAAATATGCCTTTTGCAACTGGGTTTGTATGGTCATGTGAAATACTGCACGCATCCTTAATCCTCGAAATCGAAAACAATGCTTTATGTTGTATGGAAGAAAAAAAGAGAGACGAATGTTGAAAAAATAAAAGAAGCTCGATAAGATGTAAATTCTAGTCTAAGTAGACACAATTACTAAAAAGAGAGTAGATTTAAAACATTTTTTTGTTTCACAATTCTCGATGGTGCATTAACGGAGACAAGCCAAGTCCAACCAGGGTGACAGTGAAGTCGTGTTTAGTGAGAGCTACTTGTAATGTGAAGGAAATGGGAGACCAGCTGAGAAATGGAAAACTCTGTCAAACTGTACCATCACCACACAACACATTCACATTTTACAAACACATTGACAAAAGGTGACAAACAATTATTTAGATCACACTTAAAACAGAAACACGATAAACATATATATATATATTTTAAAAAAGACAATAGCTTCTTTATAATCTTGTAGGGCTATTATTTTGCTCTTAATGACAAATGAATGTTAGTTAAAAAAAAGATGACGAAGGCATGATTTTTCTATGTATTGAAATGAAATGATTTGTGTGTGTTCAGTCTGTTCATGATTTCAATGTTTTATTTCATACAGTGTAGCTCTGTTATTTCTGTTATCTACAGATCCCTGACTTTTCACTTGACATCGGGTCATCCAATCAAAGTCCCCAATTCAGACCTTGTGATCTATAGGGCAGATGATGTAAAAGTCATCTGTTTCTGTGGCCTACGGTTAACGAGGGTGTCATGTGGCCAGCACAACAACCAACTGCCTTTACTTTACCCTAACTAATGTCAGATACCCAGTCTTCACCAGGATTTGAAACCAGGACCCCAGTTCAGAAGCCAAGCGCTTTACCGCTCAACCACCGCACCTCCGATTAAAAGAGGTATTAACAACCCAATTCCATTAAACAAAGAGATTAGACGACAACCCATCTGTACGGTATGTCTTAAAATTATATAGACTAGTTCCTAGTACACATAAAATCTAGATAAAAGATTAGAGAGCAGTCCAATTGACAAGACATAAGTAGAAGAATGGGAGACAGACGAGGAACAGTTTCTAGAGGTGAAAGCACCACCAACAAAAGACAAGTTTGGAATATCGCACTGACTTGATGACTGACCGGGTAAGGTAGACTGATGGCTGGTGAGCCGCGTGCCGTTTTCGAGGCCCCCGTTGGATATGGTGCCGCCGCCGTTGGTGCTGGCCGTGCCATTCGTGATGCTGGCTGTGCCGTTCTCGGAGCTGGTGTCCCCACCGCCAAGCAGAGGAGTGATATGATTGAGGGAGACCTGCTCGATGAAGGACGTTCCATATTTCTTGAAGTACCACCACTCAAAGATCTGAAAGCAAACGAAAAGAAAGTTAGAGAGACAGTTCCTACAACACATTTACAACATGAAGAAAGCAGACTAAGGTCAAGAAGAAAGTTGTTCAAAGATACAACATTTCTTGAATGTCTATAAATAAGAGCGTAACGCTTCGGTGATCGAATATATAAACAAGGTTTAAAGAGTATAGAAAGAATAAGAAAGTTTAGGAAGACGACGTCTAGGAGCAGTGATGGAGGATTTATAAGAGATTGGAGTGTCTTAGATTACTTTGAGCGCAAGTCGTTAACAGATAGGACAGAGTCCTAGCGCGTATAGCAATGATGCCCAAAATACGGCCCGCGAGCCAGACCCAGCCCACCGAAACGTAGTCACTAAGTGTAGACCCCGCCTTTTTTTACCCAATTGAAAAAAAAAAACAAGGTTGAAAAATGTATCTTACCTAAGTAAGGGCCCTCACTTTTTTCTCTGATGAATAAGTACCATGACCTTCAACATTTGTACGTTTATGAAATGGGAAAGCCGAAGAAACTACATGTGAACTCTGAATTTAGAATCTACCATGAAAAGTGAACAGATCATTATTTTTGTGTTGGACATGATAATAAGCCAAGCTTTGACAATGTCTTTGATTTGTCAAGAAAGTGTGACTGTTTTTAAACAACAGCAACATAGAAACGACAATATAATACAAATATGACGGCATTCTTGGGTTGAGCAGAAAATTAAAAAAAAAAAGTAAACTACGCCAAAAGATTAAAGGATCGATTGGAATGTTTACCAAAAAGAGAGAAGAAAATGAGTCGTTGGCTAGCTAGTTACAATGTTGCTTACATTTTAAGTAATGAAGCCATTAATGTAAGTACTAGAACCACAGGTTTCTAATAAAAATTGTTTCAGGTCAATTTCATTTCGTTTTAGTACCTTTGACCCGCGACACAAATGTAATAAATTAAAATGGCCCGCAGGTCGAATTGGGTTAGGCATCACTGGTTAGTAGGTATAGGCAACCTAATCACATCACATGGGCAGTGGAGTAGAGTTAAAACCACAAAGTGGACAACACGCCTGATGTTGATTAGTTTATCCACTCTCACCCCCCCCCCCCCCCAAATTTTTAAAATATCATCAAGTTTTGTGAAGACTATCAAAGATTGAACGATTAGTTTCCCATTATAAGCGTCGAGACTATCGAATATCACATTTAATGGATCATACACTTGTGAAGTGCCTTTAACATCTCTCTCTCTCTCTTTCTCCTTCTTTCTTTCACACACACACCCAAACACGTATCCACGCACGAGCTAAACAGACGGGCTGAACACAAGAGGTGTTTGTCGAACATGCTTTTTGCCACCTCCCATTCAGCGGTGCCATGTTTGTCAGAGCTAATGAAATGTCAATGTGTATTGATGAGATCAAAGGGAGAGGGTGGGGAAGGTACAGAATCATAAATCATTCCTACTTACTAAGTGTACACATGTACAGACATGAACACATCGACGCATGTTGATAAATCAGCAATTATCTCCATTAGCTCTAAACCACTTACTGTTAACATAAGGTAAAAATAATTTCGAAAACAAAATGATATACTGCCAAAGACTTGAATTCGTTTGTTTCTAGCTCCAGTCAGTCACGCTGTTTTAAGATTTTATGTATAACGTTTTCCTGAATAGGTTTATAGCTACACACACAAAAAATCTGTTCAATGATCGCCTTTGAGAAGAAACAATGTACTTTATAGTACTTGTCAAGTACTTAAATTAAATAAATACCAATAATACTAAATAATACTATTTATAAACACTATGTAGGAGCATGTCTAGAAGGTCTTCACATTAAAGCATTTCTTATTATTTAGACTTAAAAGACAAACCACAATATCGATGTCTATCGTTGGCCCAGAATTGTACTGATGCAGATTTGGATGGCGATTGGACAGATACCATCTGTACAAAGGAAAAGGAATGGAAAAGCCTGCTCCTTAAATTACCTTAGTTCTGTATGGTAATGTCACTGATTTCCTTGAATACAAGGTGAGTGGGGTGTGTGGCTGAGCCGCGGCTGAAGTTCGAATCCGCACTCAAGTGAATTGTGTTTTCGGAGCGCTGAAAGGGAGCACGGAAGCCTTCTCCCAGAAACCCCAATGTCTTTGAAAGAGACTGGAGCGCACCGAGTCTACTCTAGCAATATAATACTCTAGCAATAGAAATGTCGGAAATAAAATGTCGAGTTATTTACAGGTTAAAACTCCATTCTCCAAACGAGTTGATAGATCTGTATGAATGTGAAGGAAAGAAACTTAAACAAAAAGTAATAGTGCTTTGAATATCTTCCACACTTCTTCTGCTCATTACACAGAAATACACGCACAAAATAGAAGCAGATACATGTTCTTATCTTTGATAATCACGTCTTCATTTCAATGGATCTTAGACTTGCGTAAACGAGCGCCACAACGATTCACGCAGATCAAGATATGCATCTCGCTTAGAGGTCCTCTGAATGTATGCATCGAGAGACAGGGGAGCCTGCTGAGGGCTTTCCTCTGCGGTAGATTCTATATTAAGAATAATCTTGTCAATCACATCATGTCTCAGACTGATTTCCAATCATTGCTACTTTTGTCCCGGTATTCAAACAACACGTAGGAAATATTTGTCTCCTAATTTCAGAGTTCATTGTGTAGGCAGCCGTTATAGCATGTCAGGCAAGGGCAATCAAGACTTCTTCCAGCCCCCCCCCCCCCCCAACGGGTAGCATGGGGGGAATCAAAGACTACTTTACGTACATTTCCACCAATTATGCAGTGGATATGACAGTGTAGACCAGTGGTTCCAAAACTTTTTTTGTCTCGTAGACCCCCTTACCATGTTTTCTGATCTACGGTAGACCCCCTGCTTAACTTATATTGCATTTTTTGCTGATTCATCATCTCTTTTTAAACTAATTTCCAACTGTAGTGAGTAGAAGAGTGAAAAAGTAATTTAAAGTTTCAAGTTAGAGATCTATCGTTTTATTGAAAAAATTCAAATTTAAACCAATTAAAATAACAATATGTATTACTCGAATCACCAAACATACTGGAAATATGTTTGTTTCTTGATCTTTCACGTGTGACTCAAATATTGGGTCTGCAAAACTGTTCTCGCTAACAGGACAAGGGGCGAAGGCGAGTATCTGGCGCCTAAACCAGCAAGCTTTGGGCAAAAGGGACTCATTAGCTTGCTACCCACCTAGGAGAAGGAAAACTGAATTCAAGCCTTTGCTGCCTTGCAGCCATACCCACAAATTAAATACATCAATTTTTTATTTGAATAGCAGGATAAATATTTAAAGGATTAACTATGGTACAAATAATTTATTATGATATGTGTGACAAGTCAAAAACTCGCTGTCAGAGTCACTCAAATTTATCACAGCATTAATTATTATTTTTCATTATTTATTTATTTTATTTTAATTATTTGTCCATCCTACCCCTAAATCATTCACCCGCCACACCTTTTCCGCTCCAGGCTAGACTTAGTTGACCACCTTGGAGATAGCTAAGACGCGTCCTTTCATTTATCTGCCCTTGATCGGGGAAAGGTAGACACACAATCTCTTTTGTCTTCCCGCCGGATGTCTGAAGGACGGTCGCAGTGGACACCACCTTGTGTGGGATGCAAGTCGCTCCCCCCCCCCTTTCCCACTTCTCTCTTTGATCTAGGAGACCACAAAGGACTAAACACGCCCATTGACCTTCCAAATGTGCGACTCCCATCTCAAGTCTAATTCACCCACTTGTAAGATAATTCTTAGCCTAGGACATTTCCTGTTCCCGCCCACATTTTCCAGGCATATATAAAGTAGATCCAAATCAAATCAGACCCTCTTATTTCTCATTGTCGTTGAGCTATTGAGTCTGAACTACTTCATACATTCTTTCTCCTAGAGGAATACCTGGTGGTAAGCCGAACTTAATCACAAGTTCCATCTTAATTACTCTGTGTATATTTCCATTGGATTTTATCATGTGTATTTTGCCTAGTTCATTTATATTTAATTAGTGCATTGTGTATTTCTCACTGGCGTAAGTAGAAAACATAAACATGTCCTATGTATTTATTTATGTATTGCATTAATCTATTAATGCTACGTTGCTCAATTGATCGTTGATGCAACCATGTATATATTTGTACATCTTATTCTATTTCCTTTATCTCGGTTGACCGCCTTGATAATTTTACTAGCGCACTAATACTGCGTCTAGAAAAGAGACATGAGTTATCTCCCCTGTAGTCATTTTACTCTAACGAGAGTTGTGCCCCTTGAGTGGACACCCTCTCCATTCAAGCGCGCTCCATTGTTCTCGACCCACGGTCATATGTAAACAAACCGTCTGGGTCGCTGACCACCGCCCATTTCACCCCCCCCTCTTCCTCTATCCACCTGTGTTGTTTATTTGAGATTATTATTTCCCCTTCTATGTATATTTTTATATTATTACTTTCCCTTCTATGTACATTTTTATATTGCTACTATCAGCCATCTATTATTCCAAATCCCATTTGTCATCATCTCCCCTTTTGTGCTCAAAAGCAATTTTACCAATCTGACGAATGCACCTCAGTCGAGGGCATCGATAAGATGCATGAGAGACATGTCCTAACTTGTCTTTATTTATCCGCAGCCTCCCTCAGGTGTCTGCCTATTTAGGTGCTTAGTGCTGTTCAGCACTGTATTTGCTATCGAGAATCACCTACTGCCTATTTATTCATTGGATCAACGATCTATTTACCTGCATCTGTGCTTAGTGCTATTCAGCACTGCACTTGCCTACTGAGATCTACTCAACTGTACCACTTGGCGCTATCGGCATTGCCCGCCTATTCGACAGCCTACCTGTCAAGCTATTAGGTGCGACGTCCCTATAGATTCAGATCTGTGTGAGACGTCATAGCTACGCCAACCCTCTGCAACTCACTGGACATATCCTGTCAATTACGCTGCCCACGGCAGATCAGCTCTGCCCGCAGTAACCTTGTGCCCACGGTAGCCGGCCACCCGCCCTACTGTGCCCACTACAGATATTAGATTTTGGGGATTGAAACTCCACAAGAACTATATCACCGGCGTCCCTCTATCCGCTAGAGCGCCACCTCCAGCTGCAGAACCTCAAGCCAGGACACAGCCAGCTGCGACATCAACAGGACAACCAGCTAAGGACAAAGTGACATACTCTCTTATTAAATGCAAGAGTGATGATTAAAGCTAGTATTATTTAGAGATAGAAGCAAACCTACCCCCTTTTTTATTCTTATATGTATATTTATGTAAATAAATATTCTTCATTTTTAACTTTTGTATCTATCTTTCGTTGCTTTGTCTCGTTGCGTGTCTGCTCCCGATTCATATGCTGATAGGTTGGTGTGTGATAGCTTTAAAAATAATCATCCCCTAGACATAAAACGCGCCAAACACACGTCACATTTCCCCACCTGTCACAATATGAAATAATTCCATTAATGGGATGCAAAAATTAAAATTAAAGTCACGACCTGCTTAAATGAAACCCATTATCGTAGACCCCCAATTTATTTTTTTGATTTCGTAGACCCCTTGGAAGTCTTCGTAGACCCCTTGGAAGTCTTCGTCGACTGCTGTAGACCAATGCTCATCCACAAGTCAATGATATACTGAATCGTTGGTAACAAGACGATGGGAAGCAGAGATACACTCAAAGATCTAAGGATTGGTCGCACGGTAATTGGTCTGGGTCTAAACATTAGACAAGGCCATCTTATTGGCGCTAACTGGTGAGAAATTATGTTGACTCTTATAAATTACAGACGTTAATTCAAAACTGAAGATAATTACGTCCTTACGTATCCATTGGTCAATCTACTAAGACATGTAAGAGACTAAAACTGGCTGATTCAAGGAATACATCCCATGCTTTTATAGCACTGGGGAAGAAGGAGCACTTCTACGAATATATCCTAGCATACGGAATAAGAAATGTGCCTTTGACTTTGTGTCTTTCTGGGCATTTTTATTAGATTGTGGTTTTGTATTTGTAAGTTACGGCTCAGTATTTTGTGTTATTGTTGTTACATTATTCTTGAGTCTTCTATATCTATGTAAATAAACAAAACTCTAATCCTGCCCTTGTTGGTCTCCTCAATCTACTGGCTATACATAGACACAGCTTATATAACTCCGTCGTTTAATTGTTTCTTTTTACAAAGCTTTTATCAACTCACACTGTCTTGTCTTTCTTGTATAAAGTGCTACTCTAGTCACATGTGAATATTCGTTTGCCATAATTCTGTATGTTATTTGTTTTTTAAATGATGATTTCCAAACTGAGGATGCAGATTCTAATATTGGTCTAACCAAGTTTTGATAGCATTTTAGTTTTATGTTCTTGTTAGATTTAAATTTATACAAATGTATTCTACAAACTCCAAAACCTTAAGTAACAAATAAAGGAATCATCTTGGCTGCAAAACTTTGAGCAAAAAAGATCAAAATTAAATTTAAATCCCCCTCCCCCAAATTGTCTTAATTCAGATACCTTTCGGCTGTCCTAATACATTTCCTACGCTCTATCTTAATAGATGGCGTCTAAATTCATTTCTGTCCAATAACATTTGTAATATTAATGGAGACGGCGAAGATAAGCTATTTCCCCTGAGATTTCTGGCTAGAGTCTGATCGATCGAAAGCAACTGGTCAAAGAAACTTCTTGCAAATCTCATCACACAGGCCTAATGGAATTCTAAGCCAGTTACTTTAAACAAGAAAATCATAAAAAATAATGAAAAAAAAACAACAAACCAACAACAAAGCTTATACGAAATGTAATTGTATCAATTAGTTTGGATCAGTCGTGTAATTAAATCTAGACTATTCTAGACCAACAACATTAAATCTGTGCGATTGATAATATTTTTTACCAATTGTTTTTGTTTAGGATAGAAACAAGACTTTGTTGACATGCAGAAGGTTTTAGCTTTCTCAATGCGCTATGGAAATATCACTTATCTGGACCAGTTAGGAAAATGGGAGAGGAAAGGGAGGGGGGGAAGAAAGAAAGGGATATCTGGTTGGATTTTACCGTCATTAGTTTTTAAAAGGGGGAAAGACCTAAATTCAAAGTCGTGGCTAACGCTACCCACTCTGCTCATGAGGTATATCTGATTAGAGAATATTGTATAGTTATATATTGTTTGTTTCAATTTAGATAGGCGACCTAAAAAAGGGGACTAATTCAGCTTATAATACCACTTTAGTCAAGTACAATTTTGTTGTTCGAGATACCAAACATAATTAATTACCAATACTTAACTAACTTATTGGTTCATATTTTTTTAAAAATTGTTTTATTTGTGTTCAGGTAAAAGAAAAAATTGTGCTAAATTTCAGCTTGATCAGAGATTGGGTGTGGAAGAAATAACCAGTACAAGTGTTTGACCAGACAGATAGACAGACGGACGGAGTGAGTTGATATAAGGTTAATAACAGAGAAAATAATAAACGTCGAAGTAACAGGAGCTGTCTATTTATAGCCAGTAGATAGAGGAGATCAACAAGGGCTGGATTAGATTTATTTTTTTCGCCATTCAGACTATTTACATATGGAATTGAAATAGTCATCAATATAAGAATAAAACATCAATATAAGAATAAAACATCAATAGAAGAATAAAACATCAATATAAGAATAAAACATCAATAGAAGAATAAAACATCAATATAAGAATAAAATAGGCTGACAGCGAAATCGCGTAATGTTCTCATCTTGTAATTGAGTGGTACTACAAAACAAGTGATAGCCAGGCTAGTTTTGTATGGGAAACTGAACGATGTCCAGAATGACGAAACTGTTTCACGTGGCTGAAGATGGGATCAAAAGAATTGAATGGAGAAATTGAAATGAAGGGGACCTGACGTCAAGGTATTAGCACTACAGATAAGTGAGTTCGCATTCCAAACCCCCAGTTTTAGAACTGAGGCCAGTGATAGGGTGCCAAGAGAGAACCATGCTGGGTGGTGTTGGCCGAAGAGAGAGTGGGGCATCTACCGCACATCAACCAAGTGGTAAGTGGCGTAGTGACACAGAGACCGGACCGACATCAAATCAATACGGCCGTGTACGAGAGACCGACAGGAAAACGGCATCAAGATGTTTCTCGGAGTCAAATAATGTCTGCAGCTTCCTTGATGACTGCACTACAATGAGTCGGTTTTGATTAGATGTAGTTAACATCAGCGTGCTGATATAAGTATGAAAGTTAGTGTACTCTTCAGCACATTTATAAACAAAACATAATGAACGATTCCTGCATGAATGTCAGATTCTACTGACTTGACACATCCAGTTCTATGGACAGACAGTTTATCTTACATCCATTCCAATAGTACCCTTACCCTACTTTCTTAATCGTTCCAGGGGAGTATTTTTTTTACTTACTTTTAATGAAATGTAGCAAAGAAGCTATCATATTATAATAACTGAATGGAGGCAACTCAACGAGGTATAGGTGTTTATTTACATGGAGACATGACAAACACATAGGACATTTGCCTTCAGCACAGCATCTTTATCTCAGCCCTCGACTTGGGCGGAAATCGTTCTATCCTCTCTAATGTCAACGTCCTTCCTAGTCTAGTGTCTTATAGTGCGCACCTTCTGTACTATCTTGGATGGTGGTGTGCATGGCGGGGTTATAACAGTATTAACGTGATAATTTATATAGTAAATGTCTTACAATTAACTTATGTCCCCTCTCTGACACAACAACCCGCACTACTAAAATGACTTGTCAAATAATCTCTACGAGAGTGTCGCTAAAGTATGTTGGCGTATCTGACCATAGGAGTTTTAGGTGGGGTAAAAACAACAACAAACAAACAACATTTGTAAATAAATTTGTGCATGCTATAAATCTGTGTATGGAGTCAGGTTAGTCAAATAATTTCTAAAAAACTTTACACAAGTATTACAAAATTATCGATTTTGTTTTTAATTGGAATAACAGATCGATCTCTTCTTTCTATCCTCATCCCATCTCCTCACTGAACGTGGTCCATAACCTTCTAGGTCTGTATGACGGAGGAAAATGTGAGATGGGCGTGTCACAGTCCAGTTTTAGAACCTCTGTGACATGAAGTGACACTCAGTCACCTATTGTAACATTCCGTGCGGGTAAGCACGAAGTTATGTGAATAAGTTAAAGGACTCTGAAATAAGGGTAAAAGTTAGTTAGTGAAGAACTCCAGCAGAGAGTGGATGTACGATTTTCTCTGTCTGTAATATGAATGAATATTAATGAATTTGATTTAATGTTAACTTGAGAGTTTTCTTTGGACTTATATTTTGAACATTTCATTGATGTGATTACTTATTCCACGTGGCATGAACAGCCAGTATTTATTGGTGTATATCTTGTGACGGCTGAAGTCGCCAGTATTTTCTGTAATTTATCTATATATATAATAAATTCCACGTCTGCTACCACTGTGTTCATCAGTAATTCTAAATGTTGTCACTGGAGACCTTGGTATATTAGTAATGTTGCGCACTTGCAAATCTAGTGCGTCTAATAAAGTACATCGCTAAGAGGAGTATTATAGCCGTACCAGAAGAGGTACCTACATCACACGGACGTACCCACGCCGCTACGCCTACAGCCAAAACCAGGTAGCACCATTTGGTGGCCAGTATGGCTGTTAACTAACAGTATGGACCTACAACATAGGTGACATTTGGTCTTTGGTGACCAGCAAAGGAGTCTTAAAAGGATCTCAATCGTTTCTATAGTAAACAGCGCAAGACTACACGCTAGACCGGTACTTTTTTCTCAAGATGGCGGCTAACTAAACAAGTATGAAATCCAGCATGCCCACAAGATCCATTCAAGTAACACCTGCATCCTGAGATCCATTCAACGCCAACCCTGTTCCTAGATCTACCGCTGACACCTGTCCGGTGTGAAACAGAAGACGACTCGATTCCTATCCAGACCTAGAGCTACAGATGTCGTCTGAAAGAAAGAGCCATACCATTCAAGACATCGCTTGATGACACTAATGACTAATGACAGATACACCGCTTCATCACTAGATCTAGTGCTCGCCACTATTCATCATCGTGGATTACTTTGAAGTACTAGACAGAACTTGTATCAACTATAAATTTGAGCCATCTTATGGCATTGAACTGGATTATTTTTCTTCTACCACTTTAATGCTCATAGTAACGTGTATTCTTAAATTGGATTACTTATAGTATACATGGATTATTATTCTTAAATTGGATTACCTATACATGGATTATCATTCTTAAATTGGATTACCTATACATGGATTATTAGTCAACCACCCAAGCTATTTGAGGATTAAACTACACGAGTCAACAAGAAAAGAGTCTGTAAGTCACTATTAACAAATTAAATACATGCATATGATTATAAAGTACATGGATTTTGCTTTGATGTAGCAGTAATTAAACTTGATTGTTAGTAGAGTTAGTAATTGATAACTCTTGGCATTTTTGGAGCCATATTTTGATTTCATTTTTCTAAGTGTTCTTTTAAGGGTGGCTGGAGAGGGACTATTGTATGAACTATCATAACAATAGGATCTATTAGGGTCTATCCTATTTGTTCTTTAACCTCTATAAGGCCCAATGCGTTTGAGGCTCTCCTTGTTGGTACGGAGGTCATAGAATATAGTGGGAAAATATTTATTTAGCTGTTGAGTCTTGTTTGTATTTCTGTCAGTGTACTTAATCTGTATCTATATTGTTGTTTGTTTAAAAGTCCTGTATCCACATATCTGTATCTCTCTTGTCACATTTCTACTTTTTATTAATTTCTTTAAAAGCAGACTGTGTTGTTCTCTATATTGTTTCTGTGTTTGTCCTTTTTACTTATACTGTATATATATTTTTCTTGTTTCTTCTACTAATTTACATTTTTTACTATTTTACTCTGGCACAACAGCACACATGTATAACATATATTGATATTTGTGAATATTGAATTTGAATAGTTTATAATTGAGCAACTGAGTAAATTTTGATCTAGATCTATACATTGGACAATTATCACTACATTCTTTCATTACATTGTAACCATTGATTGAATTTTTTATATTATTGTGTAATATACACATGTTAAATAACTGACACACACTGTATTGACAAGTATAACACAGTACATTTTTTCTTTTCTCACTTAATTAATTACACAAAGCATTAAACATGTCTTCCTATGACAAAATTCTAGAGCTAGTGAAAGTCATGGAACTAGAGGGGGATAAAAAGAGGGAATTCATAGAAAGAGAGCTAGCAAAAATAGAAAAGAAAGAAAGGGAAGAAAGAGATAGGGAGGAAAAAGAAAAAGATAGAATAGAAAGGAAAGAAAGGGAAGAAAGGGAAGAAAAGAAACAAATTAGTGATAGGGCTGAAAAGGACAAAGATAGGGAAGAAAGAGCTGCTGAAAGAGCTCATCAGAAAACATTAAAAGAACTAGAAACTAGACAAAAAGAACTGGAACTAGAAGCTGCCAAAACAAATCCCAACATTAATACCCAACAGTCTACAACAAAGCCATTCATCTCCAAATTCCACAAATATAATTCAAAAGATGAAACACTTGAAAACTATTTAGTCCAATTTGAGCATATAGCCTCAACCTATAGTCTTAACAATGAGGACATGGCCAAACACCTACTAGCAAATTTGTCCGGAGAACCCCTCAACATCATTTCCACTTTAACTGTAGACCAAAAGAAAGACTATGCAGCAGTAAAGACTAGATTATTAGAACACTTTGGAAAAAATTCAGACTTTTATCGTAAGCTGTTCAGGGACACTAAATTGAAAAAAGATGGGGATTTCAACAGGATAATATTCGACATGAGGACTAACATGATAAAATGGTTAGAGCTAGCAAAATGTGACATCAAAGACCCGACACAAATCCTAGACATGCTACTCATTGACAATGTCCTCAACAACGTGACAGACTTAGTATTTACCTTCCTTAAGGAAAAAAAGATCAAGACAGAGACTGAACTGATAACGAATCTAAATCTATTTAAAGACAGTCACCCTGGACACACGATTGACAAAAGAGACCTACACCAACTAGTAGCCACAGCAACAACATTCAACAACAACAACAATGACAAATTCAAATGGTCCAACACCAAGACTTGTTTCAATTGTGGGAGAAAAGGTCACGTAAAAAACCAATGCAAAGCTCCTATAAACTACAATAACAATTACAGATACAGAAGTTACACTAGTTTCTACAACCCAAACAGCTACAAACAAAACAACAATAATTACAATAATAGACCACATAGACTACACCAGAGTGCAAGTCCCAATGAAAGAAGAAGTTTTGCAAACAGTTACCAACACAATAGCTATAACAGAAACAGGCAATCTAGAAGGGACCAATATAACTACCACACCAACAACCACCCAAACAACTACAATAGAGGAAACAATAGAAACAACAGTGGCAATAACACCAACACCCATAGAGAGGAAAATGTAGCCTACATGCAAGCAAATAAGTCCAAAATAAAAGTCTTTCCATCCTATGTTAATTCTAAAGAAGTAGGATCAATTCGGGACAGTGGAGCCACGGCAATAATAGTTAAAGCCTCTTTAGTCGAACCAGGACAGTATCTAGAAGATACAGTAAAAGTGACCTATGCAAATATACAAAAATTCGATATTTGCAAGACCGCTAAAGTCCTAATAGAATCACCCTGGATTACAGGAGAACTAGAAGCCATAGTTATGGACACCCCAGCACAAGATCTAATAATAGGCAATGTAGATGGTGTAAAAGATCCAACACTAGAAGAAGTTATGCAATGGGCGGAAGATAGACAAAAATATTCCCTATTTAAACATGAGGCACTATTAGCTCAAACCAGATCACATAAAAAAATAACACCAGAAATAGAATGCCCCACTGTATTACTCAATGAAATAGGCATAACTAGGGAGGAACTAATAGCTATGCAGAAAAATGACACCACAATACAAGACCTCTTAAGCAAAGATTATAACAAGATAAATTTAAATAACCACCATATAGAAATAAACAACTTAGCCATTAGATATAACAGGAAAGAAAACTGTACTAGACTTCAAATCCTGATCCCTAAAACTTTAAGAGCTAAAATATTAAATATGGCACATGATGACCCCACAGCAGGACACTTAAGAAAAAAGAAAGTATATGCTAAGATAGCCAATAAATTCTTCTGGCCAAAGATGGGAAAGGACATTAAGAACTATGTAAACAGTTGCACAGAATGTGCCAAACAAAAAACAGTAACTAGAGCCCCATTAGAAAAATCAGATAAATCTCACCATTTTTGGGACAAAATTGCCATGGACATAATGGGACCCCTAACAACCAGCAGTAAAGGGAATAAATATATTCTGGGTATCATTGACATGTCCACTAGATGGGCAGAGGCATTTCCTCTAAAAGATATAAAGGCTATTGACATATGTAATTGCTTAAAAACACTTTTTCTTAAATTTGGATTCCCTAATAAGCTACTATCAGACAATGCATCAAACTTTAAGTCACACCTTAACCAAGCATTTGCAGAAATGACTAACATCCGCCTAGTCCATAGCACTATCTACTCACCACAGGGAAATGGAGTCATAGAAAAATGGAACAGAACTGTAAAACAGATGATATATAAGCTAGAAAGAGACTCAATGAGCACCTGGGACCAGACTCTTAGTTATGCTATATTTGCCTACAACACTAGCATCCATGAAACCACCAAATTCAGCCCCTATGAGCTTGTATTTAACAGAAAACCTAAAGGACCGTTAGAGTTATGGGCTGACAACATGTTAGACTTAGAAAACATAGAACAGTACCATCCTTGGATAATTCAGACCAAACAACAGCTTAGACAAGGAATAAAACTAGCAGAGATAAACATGGACAAAAACCTAGAAAGGCATAGGAAAATAAAAAACAGAAATAGAAAACTAAGAACACTAAATGTAGGTGACCAAGTTTTTGTTAAGACAGAAAACAAACACTGTAAAGATAAGAATGAGGGACCATTTAAAGTTATAGAGAGAATTAATAACAAAGTGTACATCATTGATAAAGATGGTAGAGAATGCAAACTCAATATTGACAAACTTGTAAAATTGGATAAGAGACAAATAACTGACACAGATATAATTGAACCTGATGTAGAAACCAAACACAACATACAAGAACATATAGTAAGCACCATAAACACCACACACAACAGTAGTCCAAACATTGAAAATGATATGTTACAGAACTTGACAAGTAAATATAGTGATGTAATTACACAAAAGCTAGGATGTACCAATCTGATAGAACACACAATAAAACTCAACAAAGCACTACCAACTAAGACAAAAGCCTATAGTATCCCCAAAGCATATGAGGACTTAGTTAGAACAGAAATGACCAACTTAATTAAAGATGGGAAGATAGAGAGATCAGAAACATGTAAATATGCATCACCCATGGTCATTGTAAAAAAGAAAGACAGTGGAGTAAGAATTTGCTGTGACTTTAGAGAAATAAATAAATGCACAGTCATAGACCCAGAACCCCTACCAGACACTGACAGCATAATTACAACTTTAAGCAAATCATCCCTATTCACAACAATGGACTTAAACAGAGGCTTCTGGCAGATTAAAATGGACCCTGACTCTAAGGAATATACAGCATTCAAATGCACTATGCCAGGCCTAGAAGGTATCTATGTCTGGAATGTCATGCCATTCGGCTTAATAAATAGTACAGCCACATTTCAGAAATGCATGTCAAAATTATTAGAAGGCATAAATAATGTGTTGTCTTATGTAGATGACATTTGTGTTTTCACCAACTCACAACAGGAACACATTTATGTACTAGAGCAAATATTTTCAAGACTAAGAACACACAACATGACATTATCCCCCAAGAAATTAAACCTAGCCAAGCCTGAAATCCAATTCTTAGGATATTGCATTACCAATGACAAAATTACACCCACTGAAACAAACCTAACAAAGATTAAAAACATAAAAGAACCTAGGACTAAGAAAGACATGAGATCATTATTAGGACTTTGCAACTTTTATAGAAAGTTTATTCCAAATTATGCACAGATAATTGAGCCCCTTGTTGAATTTACTAAAAAGAAGCATGGAAACACAATTTGTATAGATGAAAAAAGTAGACTAGCATTAAGCAACTTAAAAGATAAATTTAATGAGAAACTAGAATTAGCCAGTATTGACCCAACATCAACACTATCACTATACACTGATGCCTCCAACACTGGTATTGGGGCATGCTTACTACAGCAAAGAGAGTCATTTTTTAAGCCAATAGTACACATCAGTAGAACACTGTCTGAAACAGAAAGAAAATACTCAGTGATTGAGAAAGAATTATTAGCCATTGTATGGTCAGTTGTAAAACTCAAGAATTACTTGTTAGGTAGATTTTTTAGCATTAAGTGTGATCACAAACCATTACTGGCACTAAAAAGAAAAGATCTAAAAAATGACAGGATAAACAGATGGACACTCATTCTCTCAGATTACAAATTTGATTTAGAAAGCATTCCAGGACATGAAAATGTAATAGCTGACTTTTTATCCAGATACATAATACATGAAAATGAAGCAAGTGAAAATAATGACATTAAACACATCAGCCAGGACATTCTGATAGAATAAATAACCAGTACAAAGCACTTAGAAACAAGCAGTAGTAGTCAACTTAGTCAAATTAACATTCTACACATTTTGCAAATAGGTCATGACACTTTATTGTTACACTTTTCTTTTGGGTCATGATGACATTTATGCTTATGATCAATAACAGATCATCTATTTTCTACTCATTGTATTTTATTGTCAACTTGTAATATGACAAATGCCAGATGTGTTTATTTTGTGTGTATATATTGTATTTCATTACTGATTGTGCACAGCAATGTAAACAATGAGATGTAAACAACAGTGAACTACTTGAACTGTTGACCTGAATTTTTTTTTTTCATAACAACTCACAGATGTAAATATTGTCTAAAATTTTTTACACACCTGAATACTACAATGAATGTTTATAAACATGGAAATTTGTTTACTATTGCACTTCAATACTACACTCAGACTATTGATAGTAGTCCTATGCAAGGTCAACCTTGAACTGGATTGACATGTATCTGAAAATTTTTTTTCATTTTATTTATTTTTCTTGATGATGGCAAAACTTAAAATAATATTTTGACACAGCACATCACAGTTGTAAATAAATAGGAAATTTTTTTTTCTTTTTCTGTAATAATTTTGAGTAAATTTACTCAGTGTGTCAAATGATACACATTGATAATGTTGTGCATCTACAATTATAGTAAAACATTGGATGTGGAATAACTTGTATATTTTTTCTCTTTTTTTATATTCATTAGCATGTGATTGTTTGTACAAATTTTTTTCAGTACAAATGTATGCATAAAGTTTGTTAACACTTGATGGAGGTACTTTTCATTACAATTAGTGTGATATTTCAGTGATTTTGCTCTCAGTGAATCAAGTATATTATATAAATGATTTTTTTGGACTCAGTAATTTATATGATGTTATACATAATTACTAAGATTATATAAGATGATATGAGCAATTGGAGTGAACTTACAGCACTTGATAGAATATTGGACTAAGCTCATATATATTTGTACAGTGGTATTAATGTAAAATATATTTGTCAAAGATTTTTGGTCAAAAATCTTTTTGGAGTGTGGGGCGTATGTCACAGTCCAGTTTTAGAACCTCTGTGACATGAAGTGACACTCAGTCACCTATTGTAACATTCCGTGCGGGTAAGCACGAAGTTATGTGAATAAGTTAAAGGACTCTGAAATAAGGGTAAAAGTTAGTTAGTGAAGAACTCCAGCAGAGAGTGGATGTACGATTTTCTCTGTCTGTAATATGAATGAATATTAATGAATTTGATTTAATGTTAACTTGAGAGTTTTCTTTGGACTTATATTTTGAACATTTCATTGATGTGATTACTTATTCCACGTGGCATGAACAGCCAGTATTTATTGGTGTATATCTTGTGACGGCTGAAGTCGCCAGTATTTTCTGTAATTTATCTATATATATAATAAATTCCACGTCTGCTACCACTGTGTTCATCAGTAATTCTAAATGTTGTCACTGGAGACCTTGGTATATTAGTAATGTTGCGCACTTGCAAATCTAGTGCGTCTAATAAAGTACATCGCTAAGAGGAGTATTATAGCCGTACCAGAAGAGGTACCTACATCACACGGACGTACCCACGCCGCTACGCCTACAGCCAAAACCAGGTAGCGACAGGGCGCCTCTGTGTGCACCTGACATTTAGTGGGGGAAAAGTAAAGGCGGTTGATCGTTGTGCTGGCCACGTGACACCTTCATTAACCGTGGGCCACAGAAACAGATGACCTTAACATCACCTGCCCTCTAGATCGCAAGGTCTGAAAGGGGACCCTTACCAGAAGGAGACAAAGTTAGACTGGAGATGTACACGCTACATTTGATCTCATTTTTGTTTTGTATTTGGCAGTTCTGACATTCTGGAGGCAAAACTAAATAAACAACGTAACAGCGTACAGGATGAAAAAAAACAACATGGGAGATTCGTTGGGAGGGGAGGGGGGCGTTATTAGACAGAAAAACGAAAGAAACTGAAAGATTGGGAGAGATTTAAATGAAATATACAAACAAAAACAATTGTAATGACGCTATATTGAAAGCTCACTGCAGCTAACTAATTACAAAGTGTTTCGCTATCAAGTGAAAGAGCTTTTAAATTTTCAAGTACTTTAAAGTGCACAAAATGTAGTGCATGCGTTTGAAAACGTATAGCTTAGCAGCACTTCCTATATCCTTTAGGTCGAATACATCAACTAGCTAGCGACCTATGGTGATCTGGCATATAGGAACAAGTCCAATGAATAATATGTTAATCACTTGTTCCTAGAACTAGTGCAATGTAATCACGCGTGTCGCTTCTCTTGTTAGTCAATACACGATTTAACTGCCCGTTACCTAACAGAAACACTAACCATGCTGTTACTTTTCAGAATTTTTACTTTTTTTAATGAGGTCAGGAATGTATAGAACATGGACAGATGCTATTTAGTACTATAACAATGACAAAGTTCAATTCTAAATTTTGTGTTCATTAATTAATTTGTAAGAATGTTACTTCAAAGAATAATGTTTAAAAAAAAAAAAAAATTTCCATGGACACTTGAGGAATGATTCTCTTCCCCAATGTATATTTTATTTTTAAAAAATGTATTTCGTTAGGAAGTTTGAATATTTAAAAACCTTTGCCAGGGTAAGACAGGGGTAAGAAGGTAGGGGGGCCAATCCCCCCCCCCCAATGTTGAGAATAGCTGGATGATAGCAACATCTAGCAGACAAATGCCACAACCAAGACAAGAAAGTGTCAAGCTTGGTGTTTAGTATTGATTTCAAGATTGCTTCCTTCAGGCAGATTCCATCAGTGAAGTTGTTTTGTTTGTGATTAGAGACTCACGAGGACACAAAACTAACAAGCTAACTACAATTAATACACATTGAGTAGCAATCAAAGCAAACACGTCGGGTAGTTTTAAGACTGTTGAAGGTGAGAATGTGCGTGTGTGTGTGTGAGAGAGAGAGAGAGAGAGAGAGAAAGAGAGAGAGAGAGAAAGAGATAGAGAGAGAGAGGGTACGATAAACAGAGGAATGTGAGAATACGGAAATAGAGGGACAAAATCAAAACAGAAACAATAGAAATGTGTGTGTGTGTGAGAGAGAGAGCGAGAGAGAGGAGAGAGACACTGTCTAAATGTTAAGAACGTCACGTCAATGAAGAAAAAAAACAACTGGCCACGTCACCGCAGCTTCAGTCACGAGACGTCTATTATTTGACAGTGTCACCAGTATTGAACACATCACACCCCGGGCTACGAGATAAACCCAGCAACGAGCTACCATTACAGCCAGACAAACCACAGGCTCAAACTTCCTTTCAAAACAACAGCTCACGAGAGACACAGTTTTCACCACACTTTTCAATCAAACTTTCAGATAGCGAAAGCAAGAGAGAGAGAGAGAGAGAGAGAGACATTGGTAACCGACAATATGTTTTGTAAAAACTAAATAAACTTTAAAGAAATTACACAAACTTATTATAAAAAGTTGTCTTATTCTGAACATGCTCCATGCCCATATATGCAATGTGAAAGAAACAGCAAAAATAATAGTCACTCAACCTAACGAGATTAAGAATAGTATGCCAATTAAGGGGGCACAATAGTGAAGAAGAGCAAAAGTAAAGTTGCAAGGGGCCAAAACTGATGTAGAATGTCGCGAAGAAAAGAAGCGAAGCTTCCAAAATGTCGCGTATAGTCCAACGCATTTGAAAAAGATTCATTTGACAACGAATATTAAGTTGTTTTTTTTTTTTGAGTATAAACATATATTATAGAGACAACGCATCAACATGCATATTTTTACATCTATAATATAAATCATAAAGGAAGGCGCATGTATGTATGTATACGCACATGTATGCATGTCTCGCATAGAAATCAAAATAGTTTAACTGCTATTAATAAATGTTCCTTGTGTGCTAACTGGAACCGCAACGCATGTATAGTAGCCCTAAAATAAACTTAAGACCCTCAAAAAAAAAAAAGTTGCCCAACTCTATGAAAGTATTACTATTTCATGGAATCTAGGCAATGTATACATGAGACAAGATCAAAAGGATTTAGATCTAGATCTAATTTTAAGAACTACACTTTGCACAGATAGTTTTTTTTTTTACTTTGACACACGAAAATACCAAATATAGTCTGTTCATTTAATTATTCAATAAAATTAACCTTCAAATTTGTCTTTCAAAAGCATTTTTACATAAATTCGTGCCTTATATCTGTGAATTTAGAAGTCCAGACGTACTTTATAATCCCATTCATCTATCGAAGCCGACATCTAACTCTATATCTAACTCTAATTCTAGATCTACTTCATAATACTTTATACTTTAACACATTAACATACAAAATAAAGTCCAATCACTTCATATGTTAATCAAATTAATATTATGTTTCTAAAGCATCTTTACATACAGCGAAACGTAAATGAAGACCAGCGGGCAATATATGGCTAGTTATTCATAATATGGCTAGACAATGGTATGCACCGCGAAGAACAAAGAAGAACGTACGACAAGCGATGCATAAAAGTTCTAGTCGGATCTCTAAGGCATTGTAAACACTCTCGAATCCAAAACGAGTTTGATAGTGTAAATAGAAAACCTTTCATAGCATCAAATATACAGATCAGTGAAATACATGTGTCTATGAGACAAACACAAAAATTGACTTTCAATTTGCTTCGTGACTATGGCGGTGACTGAACGCCCGCTAACAAAATAAGGAAGAAACCACTAGCTCTACCATTACCTGACTTACCAAGCTACTCATTGGTACAAATAGAATCACTGAATTAGCACGAAAATGATAATATCACAGAGCACCTATAAGTGTTGTTACTCTTCAAAGGGATACACCAACAAAGCAAAAACCGATAGGGCGCCTAAGTGAGATTCTAATGTGTAGAAGTGTAACAATCATACAAGCGACTCACCAGTATAAGACCAGATATCAGTGATGAGGTTCCGGTTAAGGCAACATAAAACTTGGGGGTGAGCGTGTTCAAAAACATGGTCGCTGAAAGGAAAGAGAAACAAGAGTTACAATTTACCAATCAGCAAGAATTCAGTCTCACATACAGAGCTCTCTAACGTAAACACCAAACAAGCATAACTATATAACTATTATAAGTTCACTGGAAG
This sequence comes from Biomphalaria glabrata, assembly GCF_947242115.1. Classification (NCBI taxonomy): domain Eukaryota; kingdom Metazoa; phylum Mollusca; class Gastropoda; family Planorbidae; genus Biomphalaria; species Biomphalaria glabrata. The sequence continues at coordinate 16,050,582 of NC_074714.1, read as the reverse complement.
CGAATGCCTCAAGATTTGAGTTAAGGTGCTGAGAAAGAGATTGTCAACAAAATAAAAAAAACTTCATCAAAAGTTTTGATGAGCATTTTGATATGTAAATATCAGTTTTAATCATATAATGAAGGCTGCTCATTATTATAGCACACATATAATAATCAATAGAATACTGTCCCAATCAGGTGTCTTAATTAATATAATGAAGGGGTAATGTTTAACAAGAAAAACAACACCAATAAACAAAAAATAAACAAAACAATACTTCCTTTATACATCTTGTAGAGCGATCATTTTACACTTAGCAACTAATGAATGTTAGCTCAACCCCTCCCCCAGCGAATAAAAATCCTCGTTTATATTCCAAAGATTGGCATAAAGTTCTAGACTTAGAAGATGGTGAGCAAAATGTTCCTATTAGTTTATCAAATTATTGAATGAATAGGACCTACAAACAAAACTACCCAAAAGACATATAGCTTGTTCAAGATAAAAATTTTCTAGTTCTAGTTCTCTAGCCAAATTTAAATTAATTTCTCTTTATACTTTCAAATTTGATAACGGTCAAACTTATGAGTTTTTCAGTGTGACCAACGGGCTAGTAATTCTCTTTCCAACGATATTCTTCAACGGACAAATTTCTAGAAAAATAGTTAGAGCCGTTTTCAAGAATCGCGTCCACCCATATACATTTTTATAGCCTTGTGAAATTCAGGATATAGTAAATTATGTTTAATCTTATTAGTTTTTTTTTTAATCATGGAAGAATTTCCACAAAATATGATTAATGATGCGGTGCTTGCAAGAGATTGCAACATATGTGTTGACTAGTTAGAAGCTAGTGCTTATAACATTTAAAGACAGAAAGTTAAACAGGATAACCAATAAAATTGAAAATTCTCATGTTAAGGTTAACTTGGAAAGGAAAGAAGACGAAAATACGAAAAAAACAAACACCATGTCTTGTCCCCACACACACACACAAACCGGCAAAATAAAAGGATAATTAATAAACTATTTTCTCTCGGGACCAGCACGCTGAGAGAATCGATACACTATTTTCTCCCAAAGGGACAACGGAGAGACCTATCCCTCACCATCTTTCCCCATGTAGGAAACCCCATCAAGTATTTGCGCAATACGTAATAACAGCTCAATCTAATGTAGCGGCTCAGCCAGCAAGCGCCTTTAAAGTTGATGGAAAATTACTGTCAATTTATGGAATGTCCGGTCAGATTTAGACATTGAATCTCTTGTAGTTAATGTTCAGAAAGTGAAGGCGTTTTGAGTTTCCTTCTATCTTTCCATCGTTTTTTGTTTTTTGTAGAAGAGTGGCTATTTGCAATGATCATTTCCTTGGAACAAAAAAAAAAAAAAACGAAAACAACTTTTTTCGTTTACAGAAACAACTCATCGAAACGGTGTGTGATTTCTTGGACTATTTTGTTGTTGTAGGTCCCTAACAAAACAACTCGAACGTGAGAGACTGGTCCAGAAACTAAAACATAAAGACAAGGCAAAGAAATCACTCATACTATAGGATCCGATATGAATGTCCGTAAGGCTTGGATCCGTTTTTTTATTGTAATATATACAATCTAAACGTTTCGTATTACAAAGTGTATTGTCATTATGTTTTGAACCAGTAACACAAAGAGTTGCTGAATGACATCACTAGTAAACTCTAGAATAAAAAGGTGTATTTCACTTTCTGAGAGGTAGTTCAAACATGACAAATAAATGATAGATATAGAGAAGAAAAATATTTGAAATACTTTTTTAAAAAAAAAGCTTATTTAAGGGAAAGAACTTCACATTTGCAACTTAATTTCTCAATTAAAAAAAATATAGCTTTTTTAAAGCGCTACTTTCATGCTTACAGCATGCTCAAAACGCTATGGTCCAATCTCATTTGTGGTACAGTGAGGGAAGGGGTATCTGGGAGATTTTCCGTGCTGCCTATATGCGCTTAGTAAACACAACTCTGCTCGAGTCGGGTGTCGAACCTTGAGCCCCCTTCATAGGTAACCAAGCCAAGCCAATTATGGAGAGGTTATTTCTCTTCTTCAATAGCATACAAAATAACTATTTACCAACAATTAATTAACTAATTAGCAATTTTTTAAAAAATTGATCCATGTTTTTTTTAGGTACAATAAATAATTGTTTAAAGTTTCAATTTGATCCGTGAATGGGTGTGGGAGAAATAACGTGAACAATTATCTTAGGGAACAAACGTTAAGTAATTAGCCATAATTATGAATACTGAAGAATTTCTAGTTGGTATAAAAAAAAATTACCAATATATAATTGACTAATTGGTTGATTTCGGTTTACTTACTCGTGTAATGTCTACACTAATGAATAACTGCAAAGTTTTAACTTGATACGAGATTGGGTGTGGGAGAAATAACGTGTTCTAAGTTTTTACCAGACAGACAGAGTGAGGTGTTATAATTTTTGTAATAAAGGTCCACGACGTATCTTTTACGAGCAACGAACGAGGATGTCATGTGGCCATCACAACCGTCAACTGTCTTTACTTTCCTAACAAGAGTACGGAGGACCATAGTGAAAGCAATTTGCTATAGGGAGATGCATACAAATTATGACTACTTTGCTTACAATTTAAAACACAAGAGATATGAATATATGACAATACAAACCGAAAAAAAATGAAGGAATTAGTGCTGTTTAGTTTCCGGTGTTTCTTGTGTACAAATACGAAAGTGTTGATTAGCTATTTAAACGTATACACGGGGAAAGTAAAGGCATCATCTGCTCCATAGATCGCAATGTCTGAAAGTGGTTTATTTACTTGTACAATACAGTTCAAAAACTTGAAACTTCTCCAAGCGAATGACATTACTCATAAGTCATTTTCCCATCTTTACTTCAAACAATAAGCTTCTTCTCTAGTTGTAGATGTGTGTCTATGAAATGTCTATTTTGAAAAGCCCGATTAGAGTTTCGCTTTCAGTCGTTAACTAAGCAACAATCTAGTGTTAAAGCTGGGTTTCATTTTCACAAATTTGACTTGACGTGCTTTGACCAAAATGCCTTGCTTTAGCGATGTGGTTGAATTAAATTTTTTAACAATTTTTTTTCAACACCAGACTTTCAGGATACCTACGGAGCTTGATCAAAGTGATGCTGTCTAATAACAACTAGATCAGCCCCACCAAAAGAGAGCTATTTGAACATCTAGCTGATCATCTGGCCTAACAAAGGATTTCAAGCTGATGGTCACTGAACACAATGATCGCGTTGCCTGAAGGCTACAACACCTACACACTCTCCCTTAACAATCAAATTGTATTTCTCTCACACTTGATCAAATGTTAGCCAAATAGAAGAGAAGCAAGAAGCCTTAGTAATGATAAAAGTGAAGACTACAAACAAAAGGTAATAAAAGGTAATACAGTAAAACGTAAATGAGCATATCCAGACTTACATATATGTAGTGAGATTTCATCGCGAAACATACATGTATAGTGAGACTTCAACATCAGACATACAGATATAGTGAGACTTCGCCTCGCGAGACATTCATGTATAGTGAGACTTCAGAGAACTAATTTTAAAAAGCCAAAGAGCGGTGTGACTTCATTAAAATTGTTTTTATTTAAATCGTTGAGTATATCATATCTTCATTCCTACATGATAACACACTTGTACATATTTAAAGTGATGACAGTAACAGCCGCGTTTAGCAATTAACACCACATTTTCTAGGTCCACACCACCCCCCTGACGGTTCTTTGTAATTTAATTACCTTTTTAAATTAAAAGACATAGATCTAAAATCGACAACTATGGTACTCTCGGTAACTTTCAACCTCGACCACTTACCCCCCCCCCCTTTCCCCAAACTCTCGCACACCCGTCTACATTCAATTCATTATGCTAGCTGGCACAAGTTTCGATGACGTCATCGTACGAATTTGATTTACAAGGCATGCTTTCTTGACAGAAGCACCTTTAAAACTATCGATGCCTCTTGTGGTAATTTAGTTAAACCCACTCACAGACCTATATAATCTATGTCTGTCTGCCCACTCTTTCAAATTAGAAATAACCTTTTTTTTTTTCTTTCAGTCAACTGTTTATTTTAAAAGAAAAACTAACCTATCAATAATAGTAAAAATAGTTGGTAAAAAAAATCACTTTAAAACAATCTTTTCTTACGTGTGTGTGTGTGTACTGGCTGATGTAATTTTTTTAAAAGAAAGATTGACGGCTTATAAATGTATCTTAGAAGACAGATAATGAAAAGGGACAAAGATGAAATGAGACCAATAGATCTGTAACGTGGCAACGAGCTATTGGTCTCCACTGCCTACAGATTGCAACGTAGCAGGTTCAGGGCTACAATAACGCTTGGTCTCCACTGCCAACAGGTTGTGACGTCGCCGGTCAGTGTTCAGGTCTACTAGATAACTATTGACTGTCGAGAATAGTTGAATGTAAGTCAAAACTTTATGTAACATGAGACAGCTTTGTAAAAATACTTTGACATCTTGTAACATAACTTGTGTTCTTGTCTATTTCTACACTTTGACATCTTGTAACAGCTTGTGTTCTTGTCTATTTCTACACTTTGACATCTTGTAATACAACTTGTGTTCTTGTCTATTTCTACACTTTGATATCTTGTAATAGCTTGTGTTCTTGTCTATTTCTACACTTTGACATCTTGTAACAGCTTGTGTTCTTGTCTATTTCTACACTTTGACATCTTGTAATACAACTTGTGTTCTTGTCTATTTCTACACTTTGACATCTTGTAACAGCTTGTGTTCTTGTCTATTTCTACACTTTGACATCTTGTAACAGCTTGTGTTCTTGTCTATTTCTATACTTTGACATCTTGTAATACAACTTGTGTTCTTGTCTATTTCTACACTTTGACATCTTGTAATACAACTTGTGTTCTTGTCTATTTCTACACTTTGACATCTTGTAATACAACTTGTGTTCTTGTCTATTTCTACACTTTGACATCTTGTAATATAACTTGTGTTCTTGTCTATTTCTACACTTTTCATTTTATCTATGTTTTGTATGAGTGTTTGTGTTATAACGTATAGTAAATGCAAAGACTAATAGTTATTTTTGTCAATTTGATTTGGAATTTAAGTTTGTTGTGTAATTATTCTTATGTCACTAAAATCATAACGTATTTGTGGGTTTGTACATTGTCTTAAAAACAAAACAAAATGAAACAAAGATACCATTTTTTGGTTCACACGAAAATTGTTCCTTTAATTTATGGTATCTCCAACTCAAAACAACAAGAAAACGGATGAATGACATCCTGCCTCACACAACTCACCTATACTTTATGGCGGGGTGGGTGGGACGAGGGAAGCATGTCAACATTCTGGTCTCAGGTAGAAATCTAACCCTTCATGGTTTCTCTGTTTGACATGCTTCGGATATTCCTTCAGAAATGAAGATTATTACATCCGGCGCGTGATGGCGGAGGGCAGGTTTCAAACACGGAACCAGCGAGACGACAGTCCGGAGCACAAACCTCATCACCAGGCAGCCATCAATAGTTCGCAATACGCATTCGTTAAATATTCAAAGTTATTAAAACTTTTTTAAAATTATCAACTCTCGCCTAAACATCGAGCATCCATTAAAAAAAAAAGAGTAGAAAGTTTACATGATCTATCGAAAAGATATTTTACTTCTTTAATTTTGAACCCAATTAAATTTTTTCTAATAAAAAACATACCACATCTAATGAAATCAATCAAATTTGTCCCAGTCAACCATGACTGAGAAAGTTTGTATTGGAATTTAGAAAAGAACGTGCTTAACACGCCCTTTCATTTCTCCTTCTTCTTCTTTCAAACGGCTATTTCCGTGACAATCAGGAAACTGGGCGGATAAAATCGATAGCAACCTTAGGCACGACACGGAGAACGGCCAGTGAAACAACTGATTGGTCTAGGCGGCAGGCCGATACACTCTGGTCTCACTTTAGTAAGGACGTCGTCAAGTGGACGCACGCGTGCTTCAGCACAGGACTTAGTCTTGAACAGTTTCACAAAATGACTGTCTACTAGCCATAAAGGCAGATATTGGGAGGGGAGTGACTCCTCTACCAGTCATAAAGGCAGATATTGGGAGGGGAGTGACTCCTCTATCAGTCATAAAGGCAGATATTGGGAGGGGAGTGACTCTCTACCAGTCATAAAGGCAGATATTGGGAGGGGAGTGACTCCTCTACCAGTCATAAAGGTAGATATTGGAAGGGGAGTGACTCTTCTCCCAGTCATAAAGGCAGATATTGGGAGGGGAGTGACTCCTCTACCAGTCATAAAGGCAGATATTGGGAGGAGAGTGACTCCTCTACCAGTCATAAAGGCAGATATTGGGAGGGGAGTGACTCCTCTACCAGTCATAAAGGCAGATATTGGGAGGAGAGTGACTCCTCTACCAGTCATAAAGGCAGATATTGGGAGGGGAGTGACTCCTCTACCAGTCATAAAGGTAGATATTGGGAGGGGAGTGACTCCTCTACCAGTCATAAAGGTAGATATTGGGAGGGGAGTGACTCCTCTACCAGTCATAAAGGTAGATATTGGGAGGGGAGTGACTCTTCTCCCAGTCATAAAGGCAGATATTAGGACATGACTACTAGTCATAAAGGCAGATATCAGGGGTGACCTCTCTACCAGTCATAAAGGCAGATATCAGGGGGTGACTCCTCTTCTAGTCATAAAGGCAGATATCAGGGGTGACTCCTCTTCTAGTCATAAAGGCAGATATCAGGGGGTGACTCCTCTTCCAGTCATAAAGGAAGATATCAGGGGGTGACTCCTCTACCTCTACCTAACCCTCTACCAGTCATAAAGGCAGATATCAGGGGATGACCTCTCTACCAGTCATAAAGGCAGATATTGGGACGGGGGGTGACTACTAGTCATAAAGGCAGATATCAGGGGTGACCTCTCTACCAGTCCTAAAGGCAGATATCAGGGGGTGACCTCTCTACCAGTCGTAAAGGCAGATATCAGGGGGTGACCTCTCTACCAGTCATAAAGGCAGATATCAGGGGGTGACCTCTACCAGTCATAAAGGCGGATATCAGGGGGTGACTCCTCTTCTAGTCATAAAGGCAGATATTAGGGGGTGACTCCTCTACCAGTCATAAAGGCGGATATCAGGGGGTGACTCCTCTTCTAGTCATAAAGGCAGATATTAGGGGGTGACTCCTCTACCAGTCATAAAGGCAGATATCAGGGGGTGACCTCTTCCAGTCATAAGGCAGATATCAGGGGGTGACTCCTCTTCTAGTCATATAGGCAGATATCAGGGGGTTGATTCCTCTACCAGTCATAAAGGCAGATATCAGGCAGGGGGTGACTTCTCTACCAGTCATAAAGGTAGATCTCAGGAGGTGACTCCTCTACCAGTCATAAAGGCAGATATTGGAAAGGGAGTGACTCCTCTACCAGTCATAAAGGCATATATTGGGAAAGTAGTGACTCCTCTTCCAGTCATAAAAGCAGATATCAGGGGATGACTTCTCTACCAGTCATAAAGGCAAATATCAGGGGGTGACTTCTCTACCAGTCATAAAGGCAGATATCAGGGGGTGACTTCTCTACCAGTCATAAAGGCAGATATCAGGGGGTGATCTAGTCATAATCATAAATTCAGATATTGGGAAGGGAGTGACTCCACTACCAGTCATAAAGGCAGATATCGGGGGGGGGGGGGGGTGGACTACCACATAGGGGGACCGCAAATTTGTAAGACTTCCATTTCCCCATCCTTGCAACCAAATCCAGCAACAATTCCCAAGTTAGACCGCAAATTTGTAAGAAATGCAGATAAATACAAATTTAAAATAAAATAAAAATTAAAGAAACGCCAGGACCAGACTACAATGTGTTGCATGCGCCACAAGGCAAGGAGCTCAAGTCCAGTTCTATTCAACTATCTCGTGACAAGAGAAGACAAATACCTAACGACACATCACCCACAATATGATCACTGGGAAGAACGACATTCCACAGACTGCTCCCTGTCACATCTGATTGAACGCAACCGTGTTGAACATCCAAGTACTATGGACCATTAGAAGCAACATTTTTGTTTTGTGTTTGTTCCGTTAATAAAAAAAACAAAACAGAAAAGAATTTAAATAGAAAAAGATATGGCGTGAGGGCGCGTTATAATGTGGGTGTAGCGAGTCTCACCTAGTTCAATATATGTACAAATGTGGACATTATCTACTTGCTATTAACTGAAAATATATTTGTTTACATATGTATATTTCAGACACATTCTTATTACACATACTTTTAGAAAAACGTTTAATAGTTTGTACTATTCAATGTCTGTATATTCAGTGTAAATACAGTATTATTAAAGGAAACTTTCTCTGTCTTGACATTAAACTAAATGTTCACGCATGACCTTTGTAGATGTTCAATGTACTTTTTGTATGCAGGGAGACAGGATTTTAGTTATTTTAATTTATAGTTTCCCATATCTACACATGAAAATTTCCAAAGCTTTTTTTTTTTGTTCTTAATATCAACAACTACTACAATAATAGTACAATACTAACTTATTCAACCGGAGGCGCGGCGGCTGAGCGGTAAAGCGCTTGGCTTCCGAACCGGAGGCACCGGGTTCGAATCCTGATGAAGACTGGGATTTAAATTTCGGGATCTTTGGGCGTCTCTGACTCCACCCAGCTCTAATGGGTACCTGACATTAGTAGAGGAAAAGTAAAGGTGGTTGGTAGTTGTGCTGGCCACATGTCACCCTCATTTACATCACAAGTGACCTTTACATATAGATAGATAGATAACAAGGTCTGAAAGGGGGAATCTTTCTTTACTTTTTTTTTTTTTTTAAAGTTATTCATCCGATTTCCCTTGTGTTCGTCATGCTAAAAAAAAATCCTAACACATCCTTTGAATTTCATTGCTTACCAGGTAATTAAAGCTGACAAGAGGGGTTAAAAAAAAAACCGCGAAAAAAAATATTTGTAAATGAATTATCAATAGCTCCTCACATCTTCTCCTTGGGCCGTAGACCCCCCCCCCCCAACCTACCCTCAAAGAAAATGGCGAAACCATTGCAGAAAAAGTAGGAACAATAATTGGAACTGACAAACGTGACATGTTTATTAACCAATCCTGGCTGAGAAGTTAGAGAGGAAGAAGTAAATAGCTCTGCTGAAGACATGTGAACTACAAGACTACATCTGCCGCTGAGAAGTTCACGAAGGAACACCTTTTCCTTAGACACGTTTTCATTTTCTTTATATATTTTGTGTGTGACTATTACAAATATTCCTTTTGATAAGTAGTTCTTTCTAGGTGTAAATCTCGTAGGGAAATGGTGCACATGCGACTAAGTGTAAGCCTTTCAGTCTCTCAAATACTGCAACGGCTATGTGAAAATAAGAATGAAAAAAAAAGAAACAGATTACAAAGTGTTCAAGTTGACTCAAACAACACCAGGATGGCCTAGGAAAGGGAAGCGAGGGACATAATACGAGTGTCGCCTAAAACTGAACTGAATGGGCAATCATTGAAACTGATAGTTGTGTTTCTGATAGATCAAGAAATGTTTTCCCTCACACACACACTATATTCATTATTTGATTTCCGATTGAAGTCACCAACGTGTGTCATGTGACATTACAACTTACGACTCCTATAGTTCTTGCTTTGAATGCAAGCATTCTCCACTGCAATAAATTTGGATGGAGCTAACTCTATTAAATATTTCCTCACGGCACGGCAGGACTAATGAGTTTTTTCTCATACTGGCATTTATGTACTACTGGGCGGTTGTTATTGTTTCACTAGATAAAGAACAAATTATTTTAGTCTCAAAACTGGTTAGCTTTATATATTTTAAGCCTATTCTTTGCCATGAAAACAATTCACGTTAACTTTCTTGAGGATGTCGCAACGTCTTCGCAGAACTTCAACCGTAATTTCTGTTACTTACACTACTCTTCTAGACATTGAATATATGTGCAGTCTACCAAAGAAATACAGTAGTTTGTAGTCTCTAATTCAGTGTTTCCCACACTTTGTCCTTAAAGGAACACTAAGCACATTTTGAGCATTTTGCGCAACAACTTACTTTTTTTTTTTTTTGAGAGGTTAATTCACGTGGTGGCCTACTAGTTAATTATTTCAGTAGTTCGTGGAACATTTATTCAGGCCTCGCTGAACACTAGGGTTCCGCGGAATACAGTTTGGGAAACACTGATTCAATTATTAACGTTACTGATATTTTACATAAGTAAAAACAAATATGTGGACAACCGTATTTCTTGTGTCTCAACAATAAAGAATAGGCAGAAATCATTGGATTTGATATAACAAAAAATTTAGTATTGGTAGGTCTTGATTATTTCAATAGGAGTCAAAATGTACCAATGGCTATGTCATTGATTCATGAACACAGTTATTTTAACCATGAGTTATCTGAAGAGATTATTTCAAACATATTTTCATCAACTAATCACACTCATGCTTGGCCATCACTAGAAAGAGAAACTGGTAAACAGCGATAGTCAAAAGTAAGATCTCGTTCGAAAAGGCGGGGAAGGGGAGGCTATATATAGATCCAACTCAGCAAGCGCTTCAGTGCAGATATCTCTTATATCAGGATGAGTTCCACATCACTAGATATATCAGCTGTTAAAAAAACTAATTCCACATCACTAGATTCTATCACCTGAAGGTCTTGCATAAATAAAAGACATTTCAGGTGCATCAGAAATGATGAGGAGTTATGCACAGCATGTTGGCCATGTAATAATACCAAACAGGGAAAGGTTCTTGTGAGTTCCACGCAGAGTAAGCTTAATGGTGACAAAGTAATTAAAATAAACATTCTTCAGACATTGGTAAGATATAGGGATTCAATCTGACGTACTAATACTAAGATATTTATATCAACTGCCTCATACATTGCAAGGTCTTTAAATAGGTACTTTACTTTTTTTTTACTTGTAATAAGATATTAGTTTGATTTAACACCACCAGAGCATGAGAGAGAGAGAGAGAGAGAGAGAGAGAGAGAGAACAAAAGCAATAATAATAATAATATAATTATAGCAATATTTTCGATTCGGGGTATGAAAATAAGTGGAAACCCAGTTGCAACCTGCATATTATGTCACATGTAAAGCAGACAAAGCCGTTGTCTACAGGGGTTGTATTTTTCTTTTCGTCTTCAGCGCCTGTCTTGGGCAGTGTGTCCCGCGAAAAACGAGTAAACATGTCCACTTTCCTTGCTGGTGTACAAGCGCAGTCTGTCGGTTATAATAGAAGTAACGACACAAATAAATATTGTATTTTGGCTTGTGAACGTGATCTAGAAGCGTGTGTGTTCATGCTTCATGAGGCGGTTGTAGGATAGTGCAAATAAAAGAAACATTTAACTGAGATCTTCAGATCAATTTTAGCAATTCTTTTATCAGTTCATAATTTCAACACTAATTTAAATGGAAATAAACCACACCTGAAGCCTCAAGCCTATCTCTAAAATCTAATTATGAAACAGTAGCAAAGAATAGATAGAATATCGTCTTTTGTCAATACTACTTGAGAAAAATACAATTTTACTGAATACAAAGAAATATTGGAGTCGAGTGCGGTAATTCCAACTAAGCCGTGTTCAAAATAAAAAGACGCAAGCCAAATTTAATTTTAATTAAAAAAAAATATTATAACGGTCAAATGGTCAAACCAGAGTTTTCATTGTGTGACCCATTATGGATTTTTTTTCCCGAACTGCGAAATTGCTAGGAAAATAGATTCGTTTTCGAAATACCCTACCACACAGAACCCACGAAATGTTTGCAAGCTAATAGGAGGAATCGTACTAAAAAAAAATATTAAAAAATCCCCAAGAAATTACTACAGAACATTAAGTCAGGTACGTAACTTTAACACAAGGCCAATTACATAAGCTTCCGGACCAATTTCACATTGTGTTCGCACTATTAAAGTGTTGACATTTAAAAGTCTAACGTGTGTAAAAGTGTCACCCAAGCGGGAAAAGGGGTGTCTGAATCAGCTAGAGAAAGCAATAACTTGGTTTGAGTTGAAATTTCTCGTAACAAAACACTAGTCATTCAAACCAAAACGTTTTAGTTGTTTTAAAGTAGCTCCATCAAACGAATGCATTATTAATGTGTTTGAATGGGAAGTCTTGTGAATGGTAGGTAGAGCGAGATTACAAAGAGATTCTGAACCAAAGGGACTTGTTGATCTCCACAAGATCGAGCTGAGGTTATTGATCTGCACCATGAAAGTTGCGCCAATGTGGAAAGAAGCAGTTAATAAAGAACAGACGATCATGCAAGGAAATAATTAGCCTTTAATTGGTCTCTGAAAGTTTGTTTGCTTGATCAAATTGAGGCATATTAAGAATAACCGAAAAGGACTTTAAGAACTGTCTCCAATGATAGATTTAGAATATTTCCGGTTGGTAAAATGGAAAGTTTTTGTAGAACAGATCAACAGATTGGAGATACAAGAAAACGTATGCAGATATAAGGAGAGACAGTAATGCAAAGATATATATATAGATAATAGGGATACAGAGCAAAGTAGTGTTTACTTTTTTAATTAATGAATATGAGAGATGGAGAGGAGTGAGAGAGGTAGGTAGGGAGTGTGTGTGTGTGTGTGTTTGTGTGTGTGTGTATGTGTGTGTGTGTGTGTGTGTGTGTGAGAGAGAGAGAGAGAGAGAGAGAGAGAGAGAGAGAGAGAGAGAGAGAGAGAGAGAGGAGTGAAAGAGACAGAGAGAGAGGTGGTATAAAAGGGGGAGAGGGGCGTGTTTTGTCAATGATGTCATTTTGTTTGTGCATGTGTGTGTTTATTGTCGATTACCTTGCAGAAAATCTACAAATGCCCTTCAATTTATGGTGGCCGCACGCAAAAAGACAAAGGAGATCGGACAGATGCTTAGTAAAATGTAAACAGTAACGCAGGCATTTGTCTGTGGTGATCTCAAGGTAAAGGCAAACTGGGCTAAAACAGGTACAGGAAACCAATTGCCGTACAGGCGGAGAACCTGCCCCGTCAGAAACTGTCTACCTTTGTCAGTGTTTCTGACTGAAAAGGACATTGACAAAGCGAAGACAAAACGTGAAAGTTTGTTTTTATTGAAACAGCTAAAATCGACTCACTCTGTCTATATGACTCGAATCTTATTATACATGTCATTTCTCAAACTTCCCATTTTCGGGTTAAGTTGAAACTTAGCACAAATATTCTTTGTGGAGTAGAAAACATAATTTAATTTTAAAAAAATAACCAATATGTAAATAAATTAGTAGTATTTAATTATTTTGTTTTATAACGAAAAGTACTAAGCTAAGGGGGAGATAATCTTTGTGTAGAGAATTAGGTAGTTAGCTAACTATGTGAAAGTAACAACAGACTACAAACCGTATTTGATATGAACTTCAATGGCTGGATAAACCAAACTCTATTCAAAAGTGATTGAAACATAGTGAAATAAACATGCTAAAAGCATTAAAGTTGTCCTAAACAAACAAAAAATTAATAGAAGTATTACCAATGGCATAAATTTACTATTGTTAGTCTATATGTAATAAAAATTATTGAAATGATAGATTCACAATAATTGGTGCGATCTCACTAAATATAGCTTTATTTGTTTTTTTAAGTAGTTTTTAAATTATACTTATTCGTACCATTCCCTCCTTTCTCTGTCCATAATTGATAAAGCGGTGAAGCACATCTTACACGCCAGCAACACCAACACAAGTTTTTAGCATGCTTTCTCACACTGAAACTTAAGTACTTGGAATGGAATAAAGGTTCTGAGGTTTACTGGCTTATTCAGACCGAGACCAATTGTCAAAGAAGGCCTCACCACTGATCTGCAACGTCGCAACCGTGGGAAGAAGGGCGACAAATAGCTCGTTGCCATACAGACCTATCTTGTTCTTGGTGCATTAATAGTCAGAAAGCTGCACCTTTTAGTCTAGGATTAGGTCCTGTTTCAAGCCACTGTGTCTACTGTATTTTAAAAGATTGTTAAACACACACACACCCAATGAATATAGAATGGGTAGATTCCAAACAATGACAATATATCTACCTGGATTGTTGAAACTAAATCCAAACTAAGGTTAACTTCTAGATTCCATATCAAACAACTAAGGAGATTTCAACATTTCCAACTAACCCATATCACTATTCAAAACATTTAGTTATTGATCGCCACTTAATTTTAGGTTTACATTGGTCACTAGTAAGGCCTACAGAACTTCAAACCAAAATATGTGTTTAATTTAGATTTACAGTGAAATACAAACATTACAAACAAAACATTTCACAAACATATGCATGTAGCCAACAACAACAATGTAGATCTTTAGGAATGGGGTGCGTGGAAAAACACGCGCAATCTCATCTAAACGTAGAAAATAAAATGTGTAACCAATACAGATCTGTAATAAAGAAACAAGCCCTAGAGAAAGCACTAAACATGTATGCAAACACGGACCATCAAGATATAAGCACAACAGACAACCAGAATGCTGTCCTCACAAACACAAATGTATATTATGCAAGCGTTACAAACATGTAATCAATACAAACACAAAGAGTTTATATAAGCACTACAAACCAAACATCTGGTAATCGTATGGAGAGCCCTGGCCCTCGTGCAGTAGGGGAGAACGCCTCCACTCGGCTACACGTAGACACCAACACAGGGGGGGCCCTTACTCAGGGCGAGCACGACTCTTCCACTCCTGTACGCTATCTTTAGTATTTTTATTTTTTTTACTTTGTATTTGTGTGCTCACTACAGAGAGAAGGGAGAGGTCCCACGACGTAGTCTGAAACCTTATCTCAAACTTGTATTGAAAACAACACTCACATCCAATCACACAGTCAAAGCTTCAGGTCGATAGCCAACACTCCGAAAACACTGTTGATGATGGACGTACGAGTCTAGCGCGCTGTGCACTAAAGCTCCTCTACACAATAGATTGGGCATATCTGTTGAACACAATGGACACCCACTACTAATACTACATTAATAAATGGCACAGCGAATAAACTAATCACGCAAAGGCTAGCGAGATGAAGGCATTCCAAGTTTGGAACCCAGCCATCCTAATCTGATTCGTGACACACAAGTTCTTAAAGACTCAAATCCTATCAAATTTAGAATCCTCCCCCACCCCCAGGTTTTTTTAGCGGAGGTAGACACAAACATAATTTTACTTTGTTTTACTTTATTAAAAATTAAAGTTAAGTTTACAACTATTCGAGTGTAATAATTAGGCTGCGTTTAAATTAGCCCAGTAAGAAGTAACCCCTAAACCTTCACTGGGACATCGTGACACAACGTGTTCGGCCCATCCTCGATATATCACTAGCAGACTATTTAAAACACATGAATTCTTCTTTCCCTAAATTGCAATGTCATTGAAAGGATTTACAGAAAGGAAAAAAAAAAAGATGACTGTATAAAACAGCAGGCCAAGCTCCATCCCCTTTCATCTTTTTCTCTCCTGCGCTCAATTAAAAATTAAAGAAACTAAATCGGGAGGAAAACTGCTCCAAGATGAGTCATGTTAATTATGGCATCACAACACAAAGGCGCCTGAGCGGAGTCGTGGTCTTCACCTAGTCCTAGCGGCTCATACCTCTACCCAGTCAATAAGAACACGCGATTGGACGTTAAACAACATTAACAGCAAATGGTACGTGTCAATTAGAAAACATGTCTTGTCTGCCTGTCTAGTTATCGCTCTCTTCTTTTATCTTTCCATATCTATCTATCTATCTATCTATCTATCTTTCTAGATCTATCTATCTATCTATCTATATCTATCTATCTATCTATCTATCTATCTATCTATCTATCTATCTATCTATCTATCTATCTATCTATCTATCTATCTATCTATCTATCTATCTATCTATCTATCTATCTATCTATCTATCTATCTATCTATCTATCTATCTATCTATCTATCTATCTATCTATCTATCTATCTATCTATCTATCTATCTATCTATCTATCTATCTATCTATCTATCTATCTATCTATCTATCTATCTATCTATCTATCTATCTATCTATCTATCTATCTATCTATCTATCTATCTATCTATCTATCTATCTATCTATGCTTGTCTGTCATCTATCTATCCATCCATCCATAGGGCTACTTCTGTGAAATAATTCTAAGTCCTAATTTCGTATATCAATAAAGCGATTACAGAGTGAAGAAAGATATTTACGACAAACGTATTGAACTGTACTATTAGCTGCAATATGTTGTTCTCGAAATTGACTAAAACGAATTTTTTGACGCAAGTAACACGGTAAACATGTGTATGTAAACACACACAGAAACACGTTTCACATGTACCATATATCACACGCGACACACTCCATGGCACTACGCTTTAAGAGCTCTCACACAAAACATTAAGGACTGAAGCACACAACAAGAGCACACGGGAGACCCGGCGTTTAGGGCAACCGCGCTCTTACAGCAGGAGACGTCAGGTCTCTCCCCCACCCTTGCCAGAGCCTCCGCGCCCCCTCCCGCCCCCCCTCCCGAAATCACCACACTCTCGCTGTCACAACCACGAGCGCCCTCTCCTTACCACCACGGCGGGAGGGTCTGCGCGCAGACTAGGTGAGCGCTACTTCTCTAGCTCACGCCAAAAGAGAGTAGGAGTGTGCCGAGAGAGAGAGAGAGAGAAGGTTGGGGAGTGAGATTTCGTTCCTACATCACGTGGTCTGATTAAAGACGGAGAGTGAGTACTAGGAGATGAGGAGAAAATAAAAGAAGATGAATTGGAAAATGGGGACACAATTGAACTCGAAATGGAGGAACATGGGAACAAGAAAGTCTGTTACATTACACATACAAAATGATGAGCCAAACACACAGAAGTTTATCCAGATATTACATCAAACTATCAACAGAGAAGTTTATCCAGATATTACATCAAACTATCAACAGAGAAGTGTATCCAGATATTAGACTAAACTATCAAGACAGATAAGTTTATCCAGATATTACATCAAACTATCAACATAAAGAAGTTTATCCAGATATTACATCAAACTACCAACACAGAGAAGTTTATCCAGATATCATATAAGAAATATTACAAGTTATCCAGATACTATATATTACATCCTTTAAACTTTCTAACAAAGAGAACTTTATCCGGATATTTGATGAAAAATTTCAACAAAAGAAACGTATCTGCATATTAAAACATTTTCACACAGACAACTTGAACCATACATTGGAAGATTTGTGTGTCTTGAACCACAAATTACAGGATTCTCTGAAACATTTCAAGACAAGTTTATCAACAAACTGTTAGATCCTTTCATACATTTCAGCATCCTTAACACACACACACACACAAAATTCCCCGCAATTGAAGCAACCCATTAGCAAACATACATTGTCTGGGCAATTTTTATTCAACTGATAATTGATGTACACAAGAGCCACGTCTGTTAACAGTAAACCTTAAAGTACTTCTTTCAACTAGATGTCTGAAAAACATTACCCTTGCAGCGTTAATTAATGATGATATTAGGCCTCAGCATTAACTGAAGCAGCACTTCCTCTCTTCTGTATCAGATAATTGCTAATGGAATTCACTGTCTATTGTAAATGATAAACAATCTAAGAGATGCATGAACTTTACAAAGGGAGGGAGCGGAGTGGGTAAAGGCATGTCTTATTATTACATTTACAAAGCTTTAATCAACTGTCTGGTTGGGTAGATTCTTGTACACATTATTTCTTCCGCTTGCTATTCGCGGACCAAATTGAAACTTTGCAAAAGTATTCATTGTCGATAACAACATATGAATAAAAAAAAACAATTAGTCAATCAATTAGTCCTAATTAATTAGTTTTGTTTTATATAGAGACATTAGGGCGTACTAAGCAAAGCAGCGATAAGCATTCTTTTCTTAAGAGAATTAGGGTGTTCGCTAAATTTGTGTAACTAACAATAGACTATAAAACCTTCTACTTTTATAATTACTTGAATAGCTCAGTGGCTAAGAAGTCGGCCTTCCAACATGGAGGCTCAAGCTCAAAATCGGACTCGAGCTCCTTTTTATAAATAATTATTTTTGAAAAGGCAGCACGGAAACCTTCTCCCAGATACCCCTTCTCCCGCCCCACTAGTCCACAACAGGGATAGGAGCACAGCGTAGTGAGCATGATATGAGCATAAACGTTGCTTTAAACAAAGACAATTAATAAAAATATTCCCAATCGTACAAGTTTATTAGTGTTAGATCTAGCCTCAGGCTAAACTGCAAGGGTCTCGGAGGAGGTTTGGCCCCAAGATGTGAGGCAGGCATGGCCCGTCGGCGTGCGGACACGCCCTGTTGCCCACAAACCAAACCCCTAGCTATAGGTCAATAGCCGCACTGCCTTGTGTGTGTGTCCCTGTAAGGTCTAAGGCTAAGGGAGTAAACCCTAACAGAAAATCCGGTCCTGGAGCCCCGTAGGCGGGGGGACAGTAGTAAGACTACTGCTCTCTGGCAAACTCCTGCAGCCACCTGTCCCCAAATTGTGATGGCTTGCCATCCCTTTGGACCCGGTCAGTATGGAAGAGAGGCGGGTGCTGACGTGTGGGCAGCCCAGCACTCGCAAATTTACCGCCCAGGCTTTCCCCCAGCAATGGAGAGGTCACTCCATCTCTGACAGTAATGTCTTTGAAAAAACACGGAGAGTGGTAGTTACCGGTGATAAGTTCCTAGCTGATTGGCGTAAGCTGGAACGCCAGGGACCACTCTTGACGGTAGGAGGGGCTTTTTAGCCTCACTGGATAGCTACTGCCTGCCTTAAGCCGAGCAGCCCTCGGACAATAAAGTGCTATCCCGCCACAGCTTGCCGCACCACTGGGTGCTTGGTGCTAAGACAAAATCAAAAAGCAAGCTGCTCACCCGCACCTGCAAATAAAATGAAAAGAAAACCCTCAACATTAATGCGTTTAGCAAGCTGGAACATACGGACAATGTGTCCTGGCTTCAATACTGACCCTGAACTCGTCACCGACATGCGACAAACAGCTATCATCGACAGAGAACTCAGCAGACTAAACATTGATGTGGCCTGCCTGCAAGAAACCAGACTGGCAGACAGTGGATCTCTTACAGAAAGCAACTATACATTCTACTGGCAAGGAAAACCAGAACAAAGCCCTAGAATACATGGCGTCGGCTTTGCAATAAGAAACAGTCTCGTCCCCTGCATTGCAATGTTTCCCATTGGCAATGAAAGAGTAGCACACATGAAATTTGCATCACCGCAAGGCAAAGTTAATATAATCTGTGCTTACTCACCAACCCTTGCTGCACCAGAAGAGGACAAAGACAGATTCTTTCAAGCTCTAGAGGACGTAATTAAAAGTATTCCAAAGTCCGAGCACCTCTATATAAATGGAGACTTTAATGCCCGTGTTGGTGATGGAAATGATGCATGGCCAAAATGCTTGGGACCCCATGGTGTTGGCAAAATAAATGACAATGGCCAAAGGCTACTTGAGTTCTGTAGCTCTCATGAACTGTGTGTAACAAATACATTCTTCTCTGGCAAGGAACGCCATAAAGTCTCTTGGCAGCACCCACGCTCAAAAAGGTGGCACCAGCTTGACCTCTGCATCACCCGAAGGATGGATCTGAAAAGTGTCATCCACACCCGTTCATACCATAGTGCGGACTGCAACTCAGACCATTCACTAGTGCTAAGCAAAATCAAACTACTTTTCAAGAAGGCTTACACTTCCACTCAACCCAGAACTAGGCGAATTAACGTCAACCATGTAGGTGACCCAGAGAAGTGTGCACTCTTTGGCGAGCTCCTGAACAGTTCAATCCCCTCGTTAAGTGATGAAGAAGACATCTCGATCAGATGGGAGAAATTAAGAGACGTAATCTACAGTTCGGCAATCACCGCCTTTGGGCCTCAAAAACACAAAAATGTAGACTGGTTTGAGGCGAATCTAGCACATATGGAACCTTGCATCGAGAAAAAACGATCTGCACACCTCGCTCACAAGACAAAGCCTAATCCAAAATCTCTGGAGGCCTTCAAAAGTGCTAATAAAGAGGCAAAACAAATGGCTAGAAAATGTGCTAACAACTTCTGGAGGGATACCTGCAACAGAATCCAAGACAGTCTCCACTCAGGAAATAGCAAAGCTCTATTTGATGTCATTAAAGCGGCCCTGGGTCCAGCAGCGTCTAAGCCTGCCCCCCTTCTATCCAAATCAGGAGAAAAAATTACAGATCAAACCAAGCAGCTAGAACGATGGACAGAACACTACCTCGAAGTCTATGCCACACAGAATACAGTAGACGATGTCGCCCTGGCTTCTCTACCAGATCTTCCAGTACTGGAATGCCTAGATGAGCTTCCGAGCCTTAGTGACCTCAAAAAAGCCATTAACTGCTTAAAAAATAGAAAATCTCCTGGGAGTGATGGTATCCCAGTGGAAGTAGTGAAAGTCAACGAATCACTCCTGCTCCCTGAACTCTATATTCTCCTCTGCCGCTGTTGGGAAACAGGTCATGTCCCACAGGACATGCGTGACGCAACTATAGTCACAATATACAAGAACAAAGGGGATCGGAGTGATTGCAACAACTATAGGGGTATCTCTCTCCTCAGTATAGTGGGCAAGATCTTTGCTAGAGTGGCACTATCCAGGCTGCAAGTGATAGCTTCTAGAGTCTACCCAGAGTCTCAGTGTGGATTCAGGAGTGGTAGGTCCACTATAGACATGATATCTTCTCTACGACTACTGCAGGAGAAATTTAGAGAGAGAGACAGACCCCTTTACATTGTTTTTGTCGATCTGACTAAAGCTTTTGACATGGTCAGCAGAAGTGGCCTTTTCAAACTCCTGAGGAAAATAGGTTGCCCTCCCAAACTACTGAAGTTAATTGAATGTTTTCACGAGGAAACTAAATGTACTGTCAAATTCAATGGAGCCCAATCAGCACCTTTTGAGGTTTGCAGTGGTGTCAAGCAGGGATGTGTGCTCGCACCTACTCTGTTTGGCATATTCTTCTCCTGTCTACTGCATTATGCGTACAGCGACATAAACGAAGGTGTGTTTCTCCATACAAGATCCTCTGGAAAACTATTTAATGTATCAAGGCTGCGGGCAAAAACCAAGGTTAGGAAGCTACTCGTCAGGGAACTCCTGTATGCTGATGATGCAGCTATTGTGGCTGATTCTGATATTCAGCTACAGTCCATGGTTGACAAACTATCTGCTGCTTGCCAGAAGTTCGGCTTAAACATCAGTCAAAGCAAGACTAAGATACTTGTCCAAAACACAAACACTGCACCTCAAGTAAGCATTAATGGCCAACCACTAGAAATTGTTGATCACTTTTGTTACCTTGGCTCCATCATATCCAACAACACTCTACTGGATAAAGACATAAACAACAGGATAGCCAAGGCAATGGCCACCATGTCACGGTTGCAGAAAAGAGTCTGGGACAACATATTGCTGACTAGCAGTACTAAAGCCCTAGTCTACCGGACCTGTGTGTTGAGCACCTTGCTGTACGGAAGTGAAACATGGTCAACCTACTCATGGCAGGAAAAAAAGCTGAATGTCTTCCACCTCCGATGCCTAAGGCGGATCTTTAAAATAAGGTGGCAAGATAAGATAACAAATGAGGAAGTGCTACATAGAGCAGGATGCCAGGACATCCGCTCTGTTATCAGCAGCAGACGCCTTGGCTGGCTTGGCCACGTTCGTAGAATGCCAGTAGGTCGACTTCCACAGGACATCCTGTATGGCGATCTAATTGAAGGCAGGAGAGCCGCTGGTCGCCCACTTTTACGTTATACGGATGTATGCAAACGCGACATGAAGCTCTTCAAAATCGACACTGGCAACTGGGAAGAGGTGGCACTGGACAGATCCACATGGAGAGAGAGCATAAAGGAAGGGTCACAGATTGCAGATGTCATACACAACAGAAGCAGAAAGAAGGGTGAAAATGCAACGGCGCCTGGTGATTTTATATGCCCAACCTGTGATCGCAGCTGTGTATCAAGGATTGGCCTCTTTAGTCACGCAAGAAGTTGCAAAGGGAAAAGATCGTCTCACGAGACGTAAAATGCCACAGAGAGAGATCTACTAACAATTAATTACACGATTGATTCAAAATAATTTATGCAATTTCACTCAATATAAGATTTCTATTTTTATAAAGTTTCTTTTTTTTTTTTTTATTTTACTCGTCCACAAACTCTTAGTCAGAAACGAAAAAGAATTTGTTACTCATATTAGGAGGCTAAAAGACAATTCAATAAATGTACATGGAAAACTAAAGAATCTAGTATCAGCAATGATTGCAAGAAATTATTTAATCTGGTAGTAATAGTGAAGGGATAGGATAGTTAGACTTGTGTGTGTGTGTTGCTTTTTTTTTGGGGGTGGGGGTGGGGGGGGGGGGGAGGGTTCACCGTGCTTGTCCTAAAAAATATGTGTGAAATAATAAGTCACAGAAAAATAGCAGACATAAATGAGCTTTATCACTGATAACAACGAAATTAAAAATGTTTATCTAGTAGATATTCATCCCTTCACATTTCACTTGTCAACATTTGCTATCTGTCAATGAGCTCTGCTGCAATGGAACCCATAAGGCTCGCCCATTCCTTGTAGAATTGAGAGCCCCACATCAGAAAAATGGGCTAACAAATAATACACTGGCATCGACACCTCGTAGGAGTGCCCATCAATGAGCCCCGAAAACATCTACCACATAATCGAACAAGTAATTCTTTTCTCAGCGATATACATCAACTGATACATTTCTAGGAAAATCGTGTGATCAGCTGTCAGCCCACCCACCCCGGCTCCAGATTCCTCCATGAAGGAGTGACTTGATAGAGGTATTTTAAAAAAAGCTATATGGATAAAACAGAATGATAACTTTACTTAATATATTTTAATGAACAGCATATAGGCTGAGTCGGGCAATAGACTGTCATCACTGATATTTAAAGGACTAAGCTGCTGTTCAACATCCTTGTCTTCACACCAAGTGTAAGCTATGGCCTGATGACCGTTGTAATAGCAGGAAATAACAAATAATTCATAGCAAAGAAATCCCACTGGAGTGGCATTAATTATAGATGATGACAAAGTGGGATAAAGGCTTGAGAATAAGCAGACAAAATGATAGGTTTAAAACTAGTGATAGAGAGAAAGGGGAGTGGGGGAGATGGTAGAATTGAACCAAAAAAAAAAGGGGGGGGGAGGAGGAATAAACAAGGAAACGAAACAAAGAATAATACGGATAAATCCGGTTAGTCGGTCCACCGGTTAATCGGACCCAGCCGCTTATTCGGACCAAACCATAAAAAAACGAAAGAAACCCAATGACACATAGGAATCCCGTTAATCGGACCAGCTGGTTATTAGAACCAAAAACGTTCGCATCCTGGTGTGGTCCGGTTAACTAAATTCGACATAAAAAAAAAAAGACAACCCATTTTGAAACTTAGTATATGAGGTTTGATTTTCCAATGGCAAAGAAAAGTTCAAATCAAGACGCTTCATGAGTCAAGCGGTACACATACATTAGCCCGAATCTGACATCAGACATTGAGAAAGCTTACATTTTAATAAGAAAATGTACCTTTTTCAAATCAATTCCTACATTATGTTAAAATCAGACCGGAGCTGATGGGTGTATTAAAAAAATGGATTTAAAAAATTGGCCAGCGATTGGATCGAATCCATGACGTTGGCGTTATTAGCGCGACGCTCTATCAACTTCGTTTCCAGTTTCTGGACTTCCCGAACATTTACCCACCCAAGAAAAAAGTGTAAGTTAATAGTACTAATTAAAAACAAAACAACAGAATTGACTAATCATATCGGTAAGTATATAGATACTTTGTAAATCTTACGCGTAAATAATACCTCTACCTACTTAAATCTTTTCTGTGAAATGTCCTTTAAAATAAGCGACCTAAACATTACCGTTGCTTAAAGTTAAATGGGGAAATTGTTGGAATCGATTCTAAAGTTCCCGAAAGCGATTTCCTATCACTAGATTCGCCCAGTTTATAAATATTAACACACACCAGCGGCTGTTATCAGAGAGATTTATGATCAAGCTGGAGTGAAGGGAAATCTCTGTTGTCATAGTCTCCCGCCCCCCCCCCTTCCCCACACCATCAAAAGCCCATTTCGAATGGATGACCACGATCAGGGTGCGAGACGACAATGCTTCAGAATCAGCAACAAGACCTGTTCAAAGCAAACACAACGAGCTATAACTCAACCTCTCTACCGCCTCACGAGCTCGGAACAGGCCTTTTATTATAGTGATGATCAAAAACAGAAAGAGCTTCAAGAACTCGGAAGAAAAACACTTGTCTTTGCAATTCCTACAACCCGCTTGCATTTTCTACATGGCTACACGTTGAATACTGGGCGGCCGGATAGTTCGAAAACGGTCTTAGACGATTTTATGTATATCTTTGGGAAGTTTACGTATATCTTAAGGAAAAAAGAAAACTACATAATTGACAACACAATGAAAATTCTGGTTTGACCGTTATAATTTTTTTCGAAAGATAATCGTCATAAAAATTCAATTTGGATTTCTTTTTTTTTTTTAATGGCTTCAACAGGAATAACAGCACTCGACTGAAATGTTTCTTTAACAAAAGAGTTGAACAAATAAATAGATCTATAGGAACATTTTGCGACCACCTTATGTGGATATGAAGTTACAGCCCACATGCCCTATTCAAATCACATACATTTGCCCTATTCAAATCATTAGCTGCACTGTTAATAGAAGAACTAGATTGTTGAAAGCTCACTGCTTTTTGCAATAATAAAGCATTAAAGAGATAAACAGAGGGAGAAATGATAGACCACCATCGGCTTCCTAAGGGAATTGATTTTTTTTTATATTACTTGTTTAATACCACCATTAATTATATACATGGTGGGTTAAAAGTAGGGTTACAGTTAGCTTCCAATAATGCTTTTGCAACAGTAACCCTAGGAGGACTCTATTTACATGGCTGACCCGCAGGTTCAGCCTGGCAGTGGTGCGTGTTTTCCTTGTTTCATTTATTACTAATGAATGCACTTTCAACAAACAAAGAAAAGTGTTTCTAAACTCGTCCATTTGTCACTGATGCAAGTTAAACTAATAAGGGAAGCAATCGATTTTTAACGTCAATGTCCCTGGGATCTGATAGAATTGGGAATTACTACATTCATAATAAAAAGAATACGTCAGCATGTTAGTAGTGATCTGGCCATTCAACAATAAACTGAAAAAAAACACACATACCTCATCGACAATCTAAATAGTTGTTCGGTGTAGCACACCAAATAATTTTAAACAAAAATAAATTCTAGCGTTAATCAATTCAAGACATTAACAATGATACTTCTGTAGATAAATATAGTTGAGAGACATAATTCGTACTAACAACATTACAATAAATCCGCCCAGGTACGCCCTGAGCCCCATGTTCTTTATGGTTTTCCTTTAA
The DNA here is from genome assembly GCF_947242115.1 of Biomphalaria glabrata. Classification (NCBI taxonomy): domain Eukaryota; kingdom Metazoa; phylum Mollusca; class Gastropoda; family Planorbidae; genus Biomphalaria; species Biomphalaria glabrata. The sequence goes on along the minus strand of NC_074714.1, from coordinate 16,024,979 downwards.
GTCTTGTTCCCTGGGGGTTCCACTAAGGCCTGTCTAGCTCTGTTGTTGGTATCTTTTCTAAGGGTGTGACCAATCCATCTCCACTTCCTCTCTAAGATATGCACCTCTATATTTTTCTGTCCACTCATCTTCCACAGTTTGGTGTTTTCTACTTTGTCGTACCAGTGTATTTTAAAGATATTTCTCAGACATTTGTTGATAAAGGTCTGTACTTATTTTGTTGTTGAACATAGCGACGCAGTATACTAGATGAAGCCGAGAGGACCGGAAAGAGCTGGGAAACCATTAATAAACTAGCAAGGGACCGTGGAGAGTGGGGTGTTTTTACTGAGGCCCTATGTTCCACGAGGAATGCCCAATACAACCCCCCCCCACTCCCCGAAAAACACATGTGACACACGTTAAGTCCACATGATGTGTTTTCAAATGTAGCTTAAAACAATGTAAATAATGTGTGACAATTAGATAGAACACGCTTAATCTAACACTTTCTTATTTTCAAATACCGCCGGAAACATCAATACAAACGTCAGACGACCGATCAATATCTGCCCCCCCCCCCTCTCCCCGTATTTCCAGTTTCTCCCTTTCCTGGAGGCGCTACATTGCCTTTCACAGACACCAACCAGCAGACAAAGCCGGATGCCATGGAAGAGCATGGATACCGTTTTCAAAATGGCTGACCTTATGGACTGACGACCTCAATCCTTCTATTGCATGATGTAGGACACTCTGACCTACCAGGGCCCCAATGTTATTCCTTTTACAAACGTTTGTTCCCAACAATGCCGAGAGAGAGAGAGAGAGAGAGAGAGAGAGAGAGAGAGAGAGAGAGAGAGGGGGGGGGGAGAGATAGAAGAGAGAGGTGATGTAGACAATGAGAAACAGAAGGCAAACCATTTACATCGTGTACGTCATCGCACCACCATTAACAGGATAAGAATTACGATTTTTTTTTATTTTTTTTTTAAAGAAACCCGAGATTACATTAGTTCTATCTGAAACTATTTACAAGTTATCCCATCAGATACATATGACTTATGTCTTGGCATTCCTTAAAAAAAAATAGTCTTTGGCGAACAAGGAGAATAATTGGCTTTGCGCGTGAATATAGTCATCCAAGTAACAGCACTACATCAAAAGAAAAGCTATTCTGCAAAAAAAAAAAAAAAAAAACGAAAACCTGCACCGATCATGCAGAGGCGGAACGAAATGTCATGTCATGACTTGCATCCCCATGTGTAAATAGAGGAAATGAGGCTTTATTTAATCCTACTTTAAAAAAAAAAACGCCTTGTGTTGAAATGTAAGTTGTATCGGAATAAAAGCAAATTTTAAAAATTCATATATATACTAGCATTATCCGTTACATTGTTCCCATCCCAGGCAATATATTGTTTATTTTGCCATGACCCCACCAATATTTTTTTACTAATAATATAATGGCACAGCTATTTTTTTTTTTTTTTACTTATTTATAACAATATAATGACATGAATTTAAACGCTCCTCCATACATTCATTTGGCCAGCTAATTCTAGTATCTATTAGGTTGAACTGGACAAGCCCATAAATTCGAGTATCACTTCTCTGTCGACCCCCCCCCCCTCCCCAACTCTCCACCTTAACAAATAGGCTCTATTATATTTTTTTTGACCTGAGCCCTTTTTTTTTTATTAGATCCTGCAAATCCTCATATAATACTTCAGCCGTACTACCCATCCCCATTTTTTTTCAGTTTCACTAAAACTGCCCGCATTTCAACAACCCCTTTTAGCGAGTGTATTCTAGAATATGTTACATTTAATTAGAAAGGCCCGATTTAATTGGCCCTCCCTAACACACTGGCCAGTTGAACTCTATGTCACTTTTCTCTACGTCCATCGCCTTTTTTTTTCTTCGCCCCGCCCCTCAAACATTTGAATTTTAGGATCTATGAATTTGAATATGCTTCAACTTGACAGCTTTTTATCGAAATATTTGATGTGCTCTCTGATGTTTTCAAACACAATCACTTTTTTTTTAATCAAGTGTTAAAAATCATCTTAGGGTCGAGGTTAAAACTTCCGTTTAAACATGTATGTAGATAGAGTTGAAAGCCGTAATAAAATAGTACTTCAGATGCCAAAGACTTCAAGTCATGTTTAGTAGTGTAGAATTAAACTTAAACCTATAAGCTGGAGCGAATAGGAAGTGATAATTTTTAATTATAATGTCGACGTTCAAAAACAAATTGGGTCGAAATTGCAAATAAAGAATCGTATATGGTACATTTAACCGCTGCGGGTTTCAATCATGAAGATATCTTACTTGTCCTAGATCCAAGGTAAGAGATAAAAAGTTACATCTTTAACATTTCTGTATTTTTTCGTCCACGGCAAATGGGAGAATAGACGAGAGTCTGTAAGTCAATCAATCAATATATATAGTGATATTCCCATATATGTGGGAAGCGTGGTCGAGAGGCTAAGTGCGATTGAACTTGGCTTGGCAATGAAGAGGGCTCGAGGTTCGACACCCGAATCGTGCAGAGTTGTGTTTACTGAGCGCCTGAAAGCAGCACAGAAAAACCTTCTCCTAGATACCCTCTCCCCAACTGGTCCACAACTGAGATTGGACCAAAGCGCTCTGAGCATGCTATAAGTATGAAAGTAGCGCTCTATAAAAGCCATAATTTATAATTTAATGCATATTTGTTACCAACAAATCTTTTTATCTTACCGTGACAATATATATATATTATATATCACTCTGAATGTGCGGCTACTCCCAAATATATAAATATATATCTTGTAATTTTAATCTAAACGAGCACTTCAACAAAATGTGTATCTAGTCTTTCAAAGAACTGAGATAATATGATCATGCATTGCCAACAATTGACGCTGTGATGGACGACTGTTAACAGTTTGAGCTTACTGGGTCATGCCAATCGTTTCGTACAGCCAGCAATGTGGAAATGAACAAAAATATTTCGACAAAAAATACTTTTCATGAGTTCGCATTTTATCGGTAGATTTGCCTTGATTCACGCTAGTGTGCGTCATAAACATATTACTAAAATAGATGTTCTCAGCTTTGAAACATTTATATATAAGCAGATTTGCACCTATCTATTGCACGTGCCTTTACTCAAGGACCGGCCTTAGATAATTGGAGGCCCTAGGCAAAGGGAATTTGGTGGCCTCAAATGAAATAGAAAAATTAAAAAAAAGCAGTGAAAAATGAAAAATAAAATTACGCAATGTATTTAAAACCTAGTTTACACCAACAACATTGTCCATTAGTTTAGCTATTTGTTCTCTACAAGAAAGTAAAACATTGCTACGAGTCCTGTGCACGGCGTCTGCTTAGTTAGCCTATGCCTAAGGCCGACCCTGCTTTACTTTTGTATAGCGCAGCTTTCATGATATAGCTTTCTCATTGCACTATGGTTCAATCTCCCTTGGGAAATGTAAAGTGAATGGGGTATCTGTTGCTGCCTTTAGGCGCTCAACAAACACAAGTGAACTCGCTCCGAGCCCCCTTCATTAAGTTGATGGGCAGCCCATGCGGTTTATGCCCTCAGACACTAATTATACTAATTATAAGTAGATAGATCTATATTTTGTGCAAGCTGTGCCTTCAAGTAGCTCCACGCCAGTATTGGAACACAAATTATTTTTTTTTTTACACTCTTAAACTACTTTGTGTTTTTGATTTAGAAAATCTGTAGTACAAAATAACAAATTCAAATATAATTATGACTCATTTGAACAGCTTAGGGCGTTTTTGAGAGCACAAGTGACATAAAAAAGTCAAATAATATTTTCATCTGTGGATTAGTGTTAAAGCCAATGAGAAAACGAAAAGAAACATCATGAGATAATCTAATGAAGACACGTTTTAAACAAGAAGTATTTACAAGGGCCGGGCAAGCGAAACCTGACAGAAATCGAATATATGCGCGCGTAGACCTAATGCTTAGCCCCAACGCAACTGTGAAGTAGTTTGGCTTGTTTTTTTACAACAGAGGAAAAAAAAACTGCTTCGAAAAAGAAGACCAACTCTGACAGCTGTCACTCATATTTCATATTTTACGAACATTCAAGTACAAGCCAGAATGCGTTTCTTTTTTTCAAGCAAACCTTTAGCCCTTTAATGATATTTATTTCATTTTTTTAAAATTTCATAAATATGTAAACAAGAGTGAGAAAAAAAAAAAGACTTTCTTATTTAAAACAAGAACAAACTTGATAAGTGTAACTCTGCAACTGAATCAGTTTTTATGTCATAGTGAAACGAGCGCCTTATATGACTAATCTGATTACGAATGACCACATACTGTAATAATAGTGAAACTGTTCATTTCAGAGTGTTTGTGTGATCATAGATGAACGAAAGAAGACAGGGAGTAGAGGACACAAATTCGAATTTTCTGAAAATTACGAAATTGGGTGGCTCTACCATCAACGAGAAACCCACACACACAAAAAAGTGTTATCCGCTAGTATGTTAAGCATTCATTGACTTACAATTAACTCTAAGATCATTGAACAAAAAAAAAATCGAAATAAATAAATAAATAAAAAGTGGGCATCTTTTATTCTTGAAGAAATGTTAAGTCCAAGTCTTGGACCTGAGTTTAATTACTGGACTAGATCTAGGCAATAAATTACAATGACTGCATTTTCAAGGGAAATGTACGGACCTGGTCATTGCATGTTCTTGTACACAAGAATCTTCCTTCAAAGCATCGCACTAATATGTCGAATACAAAGAAAGGGACTTCAATGTGGAAAACAGATGAATCAAATCTTGATCCAGACAAATATACTGTCTGCGGGCAGCATAGGTCTCCTTTATTTAGCACGAACAGAAAAGGAGATTAGTGTTTCTTCTAATAATAAAAATGTAAGTAACATGCTTGTAGTTATTTATTTTTATTCTTTAATTTACAAGAAAGTCGAAGTCACCCGGTAACCGAGCAGATTTTCTACCAATTTCCCACATGACTAGAGAAAAAAAAAAAAAAAAAAACATAAGATGTAAGTCCCACCACGGCCTTTTACCTTTTTAAGTTTACTGTAGAAGGGAGGTAATTCAATAAACGAAAAATGGATAGCTAAACTAATTTAGCTCCCTACTAAAAAAGACGAAGTACACTCACTGCCTTGAACAAAACTAAATCTTGAACTCATTCATTTGATAAACTTTTTCAAATAGCGTCTAGATACTATGATAATATGAAGTTATCATAGAAATTGTGTATAAAAAAAAATTAAAAAAATATAATTAGTTCATTATTTTTCTATTTTAGTGTAAATGAAAGGGGAAGAACTATATTTGTATGAATACAGGTCTCGTTTGTGTACGCCCCAGTTCAGATTTCAAACACTTGATAAGCTATTGAAAACTGATTTTCATGAATTTATACAGCTTCGTATGTCCTACTGCAATGGTACTCACTGTTTTATGAAAGCTAACCATTTGAGTTTTAGAATTATTTATGGTAAGCTTTTTTTTACATGAAAATATTCCACTTTTTGAATAAAGTAGATCAGGGAACTTATCAGGAAATACAACGAATCTATGCAACAAATGTACACAATAGTAAAAGACTACATGGGGGCATGATGGCTGAGTGGTAAAACGCTTGGCCTCTGAACTGAGAGGTTTCCCTTTCAAATCTCTGTAATGACTGGGATTTTAGGTTATGCATGAGTCCGCCAAACTCTAATCTGTAAGTGCATCAGTTGGGGAAAGCAAAGCCGTTAGTTGCTATGCTGGCCACATGACACCCTCTTTAAACATCAGACAAAAAAAAAGATGATCTTTACATCATATGCCTACAGATCAAAATGTCTAAATGATGTACTTTACTTTAAAAGACACCTTTTAAATTAGATACTTCTAAAATACAAAAGCAAGAAAAACCTAAAAAATACTTTAAAAAAAAAAAGTATACGAAGTGTAATTGTATCAATTAGTTTGGATCAGTCTTGTAATCAACTTTGTAATAGATCTTTATGAACAACAATAAACCTGTGCCATTAATATTTTACCAAACATTTTTATTTTGTGCTAATTTAAGCTTTTAGCATTCTCAATACACCATAATTCTATCACTTTTCAGGACTAGTTAAGGGAATTAGGGAGAAGTGGTGGAGAAGAATGGGATCCCTTCAGTGTGGATTTTGCAGCAAATGTGTTTTAAAAGCATTAAAAAAAAAAAGGGGGGGGGGGGGAAGACCTGAATTTGAACTCAAGGCTCATGCCTCCTTGGGCCAATGGGCAAACCACTCTGCTAGTGAGATACTTATGACTAGAGAGATTTATAGCTATATATTGTTTATTACAATTTAGAGCGGCTACCTCTAAAAGGGGACTTATTCACCTTATCCTACCACTTGTCAAGAACAATTTCTTTCCCTTGTTCAAGATACCAAACAAAATAATTAATTACCAATAGTTAAATAACTAATTGGTTAATTTTTTTCTTGATTCTTGTGTTGCCACTAAAAGAAATAATTTCTCAGAATTTCAGCCTGATCCAAGATTGGGTGTTGGAGAAATAACATGTACAAACTTTTTACCAGAGAGACAGACACAGTGAGCTGATATTTATATAAGCTTTGTAAAAAGTGAAGCAGTGTCACAGATGCTGATTCTTTTTTCTAAACCATTAAGATGTATTTATTTGTTGTTATACCAACATGGCCCCATAGACCAATAAAAAATTGCACAACACTACATTGTGAAAGATAATAGAATTTAGTCTTCAAGATCTAGAATTTTATTTTAATTCATTTAGGACTCAAAAAAAATAAAAAAAATAAATAGAGATCAAGTGTTCAATATTGAAAACTTGTGGAGTAAAAGGGAATGTCATTAAAACAATCATAAATCGTCTATCATGGAAAAGAACTTTTAAAAATGTTTTGTATATTATATATATATATATATATGTGTGTGTCAGATCTTAATATAAAGTTAGAACCATCTCAATTTAAATATATAAATAATAGAGTAAAGGGGCTAATTGTACTCTTACAATTTGAGATCTGTCTAGAAACACCTTGACCCATATCTAGATTTAATAAACCTAATAATCTTAGATTGATGTTATAATGATTGATCTAGAATCCTAGAGAACCAGATCTATATTAATTATAAATAGAGTTTAGAGTAAAACCACCATACTGAAAATGAAAAAATAAATTAAGCCAGATGCCACCATTTTTAAATTTAATGGTTGTAAGACCAAGAAAAAAAAATAAACATCCATAAACTCTGCCTCCATTTGAATGAATATAGATATATATATAATGTTGTAATGTATCCGAACACAAAGTGAAATAAAATCTATGTGTCCTAGATCAAACATTTTTTGCCCTGCCTACAACATCAAACACCTTGTAAACAAAAGTTATGTGTATTAAAATATATATATTTACAAAGCTTATATATCAACTCACTTTGGCTGCCTTGTACAAATCTTGTACATGTTAATTCTCTCCCATTTCCCTATCTCTAATCAAGGTGAAACTTTGCATATATTATTCTTTGTCAATGATAACACATTATTCATTAAAATAATTTAGTTAATTAGTGGTAATTAATTGTTGTTGTTTTATATAGAAAAGGGAGATAAATCTTACTGTAATGAGATATAAGGCAGTAATTATGCCATTCTTTCACTAAAAATATGTGTGTATGTTTTTTAAAAAGTATTTTTTGTATTTTGCTTGTTTAATCATCCAATTTCTTCATTTAAGTCATTTCATTTTTAAGCTATGAGTGGGATTAGAACAGATAGGATTATTTCTCACACCTGAATTGCAGCTCTGTATTTTTTTTTGGCATGGTCAAAATGGCCATGAGAGGTGAGAGCACTTACATAATTAATAATTTTGCTAGATAAGGGAGGTAATTTGTTTAACATGTACACAAAAACAATATTATCCACTGAAAAATGTTTAATAAGATATAAAGGCTATTTTATATATAGCAGATGGCCATAGACAATCATAAAATGTACATATATATAAGTGTGTGTGTATATATATGTACATGTTTTCCCTTCCATTCTGAAATTAGTTAGTCCTGCTCATCTGATTGAATGCATTGTGGGCCATTATTGCCATAAAAAAAAAAAAATATCTATAATCATCACAATGAGTCCAAACCAAATGAGGATGCATTCACACCAGTGTCATTTTAGGACTTGATGCCAAGTAAAACTTTGGTCTTGCATTGAAATATGATCTAATATACTATATAACTAGATTCTAGATTTTAGAAATAGCAGAAAATGGAGTTTTGTGGAGCATGCGCAATACTAGATATATTCATTCTAGGAGATCCAGTCTAGGTGGCATAGAAAGAATAGATTTTGTATTTTATTAGTCAATACCGATTTAATTTAATGAGTTATTTTAATTTTTTTTATATAGATCCAGCCTTGAAATAGTCTAGCCTATCCAACCTAAGATTGGGCAAGAGTACAAGCTGAATTTAGGCATATATATATAACTAAGCAGAGGAAAAGAAACTAACAAGTATTTCCTTAGTAATGGCAGGTGAAGCAGAATAGCCCAGCACCAAATCCCCCAGCCCCAATATCATGCTGGCAGTCGTTTTAGTATATATATATATATAAATATATAGATCTATCTATATATATATATATTATCTATGTAGAGTATTGTAGAGTAGATCTACATTTTTTTTTATCCTTTATTAGATCTAGATCTAGATTAGAACCTAGCCTAGATTGCCCCTAGATCTAAATTTTTTTTGAATTTTTTTCCTCCAGATGTGCCACAGTATCAATGACTCAATGAACAACAAGTTGGCAGTGTTACACTGTAAACTCTATGATCTTCCACGTCTACACTACTATATCTATTCAGTCTATTGTATTATTTATTGATCATATCATTACAATGATCCTCATCTTATTTATAATATATAGTCTATGTTGCTACTAATCTAAATGTATCATGATCATGTACAACAAAGTCAGAACAACACTACACATCTACAACAGAGAGAGGAAGATAAAGAGTCTCAAGAGAAGTGTTGATATGTTCATACTAACATATGATATAGTTATCATAGTACATAGTCTAGACTCTAGATCTATAAGATGTATACAATCAATTCAACCTTGTAACTTAAAGTTTACTTAAACATGTATAATACTATAATTGTATACATTTCATACAACAACTGAACAAGAAGAGTCAAGACAGACCACTACATCACTTCCAGTGTATCTTTTAAATGAAAGGTACATACCGTATGATACGTTCTCACTTAGCTTGAGTGGTACACGAAGGAAATAAATGACCGTTAGGACAAGAAATAGCCAAAATAACCAAAGTCCAGTGTATCCTAATCCATATATCCAAGATTTAAGTTTATCAAATGTACGGGACAGGAAACTCGCCATTGCAAAAACATATTAACGCAGTGAATAATGCTGCCGAACTAATTTGGAAATAAACAATCTACTAAATCTAGATCTATATTCTTCATTCAAATGTGTTCAAATATTTTTGTAGATTACAAAAACATATAAGATTTCTCTTCATAAGTTAGAAATATATATATATATATAACAAAATTTGGTAAAACCAATATAAAAAAAAAAAAAAACAATAATAATAGTAATAATTGAGTACTACGGGAGGTAACCGGAGTTTTTTTCTTTTAAAAATTCTTTAGGAGATTATTTTTTGCCTCCCTTGGTTTTAAATTCCTTCCATCCAGGTTTTGATGTCGTGGACGCTGCTAAGCTAAGCGGTATTCCCGAGTCTAGGATTTGTGTTTCATTTTGTCCTGGAAGAAGTCAGAGGCGACCGCCAATTAATATGTCTTAACTAATAAAACTTCAAAAAACTTGACTAACTTCTCTGTGCACAATACTAAATATAACTTTTATTATTATATAAACAAAATCAAGTTGTGATAAATTAGATGCAATGGACTTAAGTAATAATATTTTTTAAACAAAATCTAACTCTCTACAGTAACACGACTTTCAGTCTCACGTTCTGGAGTCGTCTGTCCTAACTAAGACCATCATAGAAACACACAAACACACTCCATAAAAATGCCCTCCAAGATTTATCGTTACTACAATACACAATTATGTACAATAGTGAATTTGTTAGTAACCTATAAGCTTACTTATCTATAGAGAATGGTGTGAAGCATTGTTGTGTGCAATACTTTTTGGAGCAATGCTAACTAAAATGAGGCGACGCCTGAATGGGGACATCTACATTAGGTTCCGTACCGATGGCAGCATATTTAACATACGGCAATTGCTCTCCCGTTCAAAACATACAATTTATTGCTACTGAGTTCCTCTACATGGATGATTGCGCCTTACTTGCACACATAGCTTCACTTTGCGTCCATGAATTAGCTGAGGATGTTGCCTCGTTTGGTCTGTCCATTAACCTGAGAAACAAACAAACAAACAAACGGAAGTCATGCTTCAGAAGTCTCCACTTGGAACTAACCCATCTTCACAAATTAACGTGAATGGCCATCTCCTTAAAGTTGTTGATCACTTAACCTACCTGGGCAGCACAGTGTCCAACGATGCGTCTCTGTCCAGAGAAATAGACAACCGTCTGGCAAAGGCCAACATAGCCTTTGGTGTGAGAGTATGGCGCAATAAGTCTCTACACCTAGCAACAAAAGTCAATGTCTCGACAAGAATTGATTTAGACAGAGAGTAATTTTGACGATGAGGGAAATTATTATGCCTTGAATGTATATACCAAATATTTGTTAATGTATACCGTAGAAAATTTTCTTAAGAAATATCGTAGAGTTTTAAAATCATGAACTAAATAATTAAATTAAAACTAATTAAGTTTGCACTCTATTGAAATTATTTCTGTCGTTGTCAAATAGCCAACCAGACACCAGCGTGCCGACACGTAGAAATACAATAGTACTGTTACAATGACCAGTGACAGGAAGAGGTTAACATGTAACCCAATTGAGATAACACATCAGCGAGTGTTCTCTGGAATGTACATGTATCAACAAAGACAGGATGTGACGTTTCCTCACGTGTTATCTTATCTTATATAATACAGACGTTACTTCAAAAAAGAAGATGATTACGTCCTACGCGTCATGCATTTAGTCATGCATATTAACCAATGACTTAAATTCTGCCAAGTCACTGGTTTTCCTGGCTAGCTCAGGCAACCCATTCCATGCTCTAATAGCACTAGGGAAGAAGGAGTATTTGTACAAATTTATCCTAGCATATGGGACGAGGAATGTGCCTTTATCTTTGTGTCTTTCAGAGTATTTTATTAAATTTTGTTTTTGTATTTGAAGATTATGGTTCAGTGTTTTATGTATGATTGCTACTTTACTTTTGAGCCTTCTGTCCTGAAGGCTTTCTAAATTTAGTGATTTTAATAAAGGTGTTACTCTAGTCAAATGTGAATATTCGTTTGTTATGAATCTCACTGCTCTATTTTGTGTCTGTTCCAGTTTCTTAATGTTTTCTTGAGTTGAGGGGTCCCAAACGGAGGATGCATATTCTATTATTGGCCTAACCAAGGTTAAATAACATTTTAGTTTTATGTTCTTATTTGATTTATAGAAATTTCTTTTAATAAATCCTAATGCTTTGTTTGATTTTTTTGTAGTTTCATCAATATGTGGATTCCATGATAGTTTTTCATTTATTATAACACCTAGATATTTTGCGTTTTTAGTCTGTGTTACTGGTTTGCCATAAATAAGATAAGTGGAATTAATTTGTTTTAGTTTTTTTGTTACTCTTAACAACTGACATTTTTCTGGGTGGAAAGACATGCTCCAATTTGATTCCCATTTCTGTAATTCATCTAATTCTCTTTGTAAAATATGTGTCCTGTGTTGTTTTTATTGTTCTATATATTATGCAATCGTCTGCAAATAATCTGACTTTTGTTCCTGAGGTAATGCAATTTGGTAAATCATTTATGTAAATTAAAAATAGTAGTGGACCCAAGACTGTTCCTTGAGGTACACCTGAGTTTACTGTTATCGGTGTTGATTTAGAGCCATTTATTATTACAGTTTGTTCTCTCCCTATCAGAAAATCTTTAATCCACTGATGCAGTGAACCATTAATGCCGAAATATTTTAATTTTTTAAGCAAACTATGGTGGTGAACTTTGTCAAAAGCCTTAGAAAAATCTAGTAAGATAGCATCTATTTGTTCACTATTATCTAAGCCTTTTGAAAAATCATCAATTAGTCCTATTAGTTGTGTTTCACATGATCTATATTTCCTGAAGCCATGTTGGTATGGTGTGAGGACATTATGTTTGTCTAAGTGGTTTATGATGTTGCTACATATTATGTGTTCTAGGATTTTACATGTGATGCTGGTAAGTGATACTGGTCTGTAGTTTCCTGGGTCAGATTTTTCTCCTTTTTTAAATAGGGGGGTGACATTAGCTTCTTTCCAGTCCTTTGGTACTCTACCCTGGTTAAGTGAAGCCTGAAAGAGTATTTTGAACACTGGGGCTAGCTCATTGCTTAGTTCTTTGAGTAATCTAGCTGGAATACCATCAGGTCCAGAAGCTTTATTTGGTTTGGTGTTGGCTAATAGTTTTTGAATTCCATTTTCTTGTACTACTATATCTTCTATGTTGTTTACTTGGTTCAAATTCAGTAATATGTCTTTGTCTCCTGGGGCTGAGAATGCTGATGCAAAGTATTTGTTTAGGATGTTTGCTTTAGTTTCATTATCATTATGTATTATGTTATGTTCGTCTTTTAATGGCGCTATGCCTGTTGTTTCCATTTTCTTAGACTTAATGTATGACCATAGGTTTTTGTTGTTATCTTTAGATATTACATTGTTTATGTATTCACTCTGCAGCTGTCTGCTTACTTTTTGGGTTAAGTGTTTAATTTTTATATACTTTTTGTAAACTCTTTCTGCATTAGTTTCTTTAAATTTTCTATATAGGTTTTCCTTCCGTTTACAAAGCTTCTTTAATCTATTATTAAACCAGCATTTATTTATTTTGTTTGATGTGATATTTAGTTGGTATATGATTTTCTATAATGCTTTTAAGATGGTTTTTAATGAAATTCCAGAGGTCATCGACTGGTTGGTTAATGTCTTTTTCTAATAAGAATGTTTGTTGAAAGTTTAATGCAGCTTGGTGTAGTTGTGTTAGGTTACATTTATTCCAGAGAAAGATTTTTCTTTTGGGTTTTGTATTGGCTACTGCTTTTATCTGACTGTGTATTTTTATGATCTCATGGTCTGATAGACCAGGGATAATTTCATAATCAACTACTAATCCAGGTCTGTTGGTTAAGAAGAGATCTAATGTGTTGTTTAATCTAGTTGGCTTTTTAATGATTTGATCTAAACTTAGGTTGTGTAAAGTTTCTATGAAAAGCTCATTTATGTCCTTAAGGTTTTGGTGTTTATCTATGGTTAGTGTTTTCCAATTTATATCAGGTAGGTTGAAATCACCCATAATCCAAAAAACTGCATTTTTATTTGTCTCTTTAAGTGTAGTAATCTGATTACATAGTTCCTGCATGTATTCTAAACTAGAATTTTGGTGGTCTGTAAATGCTGTTTATTATTAGGGAAGTTGAGTCGTCAAGTTCTTTGCAGTGTTTTTATTTGTGTGCCTATTAGTACATTTAGCCAGAAGATTCAGAAATACGTAACAGTACCTTAAAGTTTAAAGCACACTTACTGAAACAAAAGTGTGTATGGAGACCTGCGTACACACCTGCATCTTTTTCTTTCCTTTTCCGCACTCTACCTTTTTCTGTCTCTGCGTCCTGTAGACTTTTTCTACTTTTCTTACTTTCTCTTTTTTACAAAGCTTATATCAACTCACTCTGTCTGTCTGTCTGGTAAAAGTTTGTACACTTTATTTGTCTAGGATCAAGCTGAAATTTTCCCAATTATTTCTTTTGCCTGACAACACAATAATAATAATTAAAAAATTTAACCGATTAGTTAATTAACTATTGGTAATTAATTTTGTTTTGGTATCTCGAACAAGGGAAATAAATTATACTTAACTGAAGTGGTGGTATAAGCTGAATTAGTCCTCTTTTATGTCGCCGCTTTAAAGTAAGTTTGAAACAAACAATAGATAAATATACAATCTTCTATTTTCATAAGACCTCATTAGCAGAGTGGTTAGTATGTCGGCTTGAGGAGCCTTGACACATGAGTTCGAACCCACGTGGTTCCCCCCCCCCCTTATTTTTTGTAAATGCTTTTAAAAATCGATTACGGTAAACTTCACCTAGATGTCCCTTTTATTCTTCTTCTCCCTATACCCCATTTTTAAAACTGGTCCAGATAAGGTATAGGATCATAGTATATTGAGAAAGCTAAAAGCATGAAATAGCGCTAAACAAAAACAATTGGTAACAATATTTCTAATCCCACAGATTTATTGTTGTTGGTCCTAGATCTATTACAAACTTAATTACATGACTGATCCAAACTAATTGATACAATCACACTTCGTATAAGCTTTTTTTTTTTTAAATATTTTTCATGCTTTTCATGTTTTCTATTTTGTAGGATATCCAAAAAAAGACTGATCAAAGACCTTGGCGATTCTGTACCAAAGAAAAGGATTTTGACCAATGGCCAGGAATGAGAGATTGGTTCTTCCTCTTTCTTTCCTTACCCTAATGACTATTTTTCTAACTTCTTTTTCTCAGAATTTTCTCCAAAAATAAAATGAAACTTACTAAATAAGCGAATTTTACTTTCAACTCTTTTTTTTTTGTTTTTGCCAAGACATATTTTATTCTTTCAATAAATAACTAACGTACAACTGTATCAGCAAGTCACTAAATGTTCTCACTCATTGCCTAGACACGAACACACATTAGGATGCAAGAAAACGAAACAATGAATTCTAAACAGTAGACATTTTTTTTAGGATTTAACTAGCAATAATTAATTAGTAAAATGTTACACCTAGCATCTTGGAAAATTACTGTAGTTACATGGTGAGAACACAGAGCATCGAGAGACATTCAAGCATAGGGCATACCGACACACACATCATACACATTAACAATGTCACTCATGTGAACTTCATAATAAATACATGATCAGCTTTCCTCAAATATACAAACTTTTGAATCAGCAGAACAATGCGTAATTATTTTCACTGCATCATTTTGATCGCATCTTATCCCGACACTTATATTATGTACCAAAGCTAGCAATGGTTGGACTGTAACTGTATAGATAGGTGGTATGGAGAAGAGAAGCTAAAAAATAAATACAATGAATAAGACTGGTGTTGGCGAAGTGGTTAAGCGCTTGGCTTCCGAACCTGGGGTCCTGGGTTCGAATCTCAGTAAAGACTGGAATTTTGAATATCGTGATTTTTAGTGCGTTTGGTCGTTGTTCAGGCCACTTGCTCGTTAACCGTTGGCAAAGAAACATGTGCTCTATAGATCGCAAGTTCTGAAAGGGGAGTTTAACTTTATACTATTTAAACCGCAGAGTTAAATTTTTTAAGATCTTTTGTTTGTAGTACAATATGTGGAGAAAACATTAGACTGTGACTTTATATCTTCAACTTATGTAAAAGCAGACAACTAACTACCGGTAATAAAGGAAATTTGGTTCGAAGTTTGTCAACTTCCACCCCAGTTCTTTAGTATATTAGTTGGCAACAGTGTCGTTTAACTTCGCGTCATTGTTTATTTGATCGTGAAAATCTCTCTCATGGTATTGTTTAGATCTAGCATCAAGTTTGCTGAGGAGGAATATTGGGGACTAGACTAATTATTACATTGACTATTACATTGTAACGGAAAATGTGTCATTGTGAAACCAATATAATCCATCTGTCCGTTGGGTGTATGCCTAAAGGCATTAGCTAAAGTGCAAGTTCGGCTGGTCAGTTCATATTTAGTTGACGCAACCATAAAATATTTTTGGAAAGCATACGAAAAATGTGAGACTATTAGGCAAAGTAGAAGGACTTATTATAATAAATAGTGCATTGAATGGATACAATTTATAATTCAAAGTGTAATCATTGAATAGAACAAGCGCTGCTGCCTCGTCCATATTTGTCGTCTGTTTTCAACGTTGACAACGTCAGCCTTGTAATTGCGTTGTCACTTATGCTGCTTCTCTTTCCCAGCAGACGAGAGTTGTTCCGGAACTGTTCGGAATCGTGGTCGAGCGCGGCTGTTATGACGGGCTTCGGATGCTCGTCGCTGTGATCACTTCCGGCGAAAGTGGAGGGCCTCCTGTACATTGAGCCCCGAAACGAAGTCCTGCTTTGGTCAGGGGTAAGTTCTTGGCTGGAACGTCGGCCGTAGATGGAGGAGCCCAACATCTCCCTGTGGCTGTAGTTGCTAAGCTGCTCCGAAAGGTTTCTTGCCTCAGACAGAGCCAAACCTAATTTGGCTTCCAGTTGTTTGATTCGTTTATCTTTGTTTGCCAGCTCCTCCTCATTATCTACAACCTGGAATTAGAGATAGTGTTAGATATCAGTGGACAGTGTTCATTGAGGTTTTGTTTTGTTGGCTTATCTTATATTATCTTATAAAATACAGACGTTACTTCAAAAAAGTAGATGATTACTCGTACGCGTCATGCATTTAACCATGCTATGACTTAAATTCTGCCAAGTCACTGGTTTTCCTGGCTGGCTCAGGCAACCCATTCCATGCTCTAATAGCACTAGGGAAGAAGGAGTATTTGTACAAATTTGTCCTAGCATATGGAACGAGGAATGTGCCTTTATCTTAGTGTCTTTCTGAGTTGGACAACTGGGGATCTTTAAGATATATTTTAAAAAAAACAACAGAAGTCTCCTATTTGTTTAGTTCTTGATGTTTAAAATTAATTAAATAATGAGATACGTAAACATCTAAACATCGATGGCCTTCTCTGTAATATGCTGTTCTTGTCAAAGTTTTGTTCCTTCAGAGTTGAGGATAATCTACTTTCTAGCCCGAACCTCTCACAGGACGACGGTTGATTGGCAGCAGGCAGGTTATAAACACGGTACCTTCGATGCGACCAAAAGACAGTGCAACGCGATTACCGCACGACCAGGCAGGAATTCTTTTATCTAAATAATGCATTTCTGTCTAGACATAGGAAAAGAAAGAGAATGCGATGCGGAGAAATGCGGGTGACAATATAAGGTACAAGTAAATCGTAAGAATATAAAAAAAATAAATGGGAAAGATTTTTCAATTAATTGAAAAAAATAGGCCATGTGATGGACACTCTTTTGAAAGAACAAAGTTGCCAACTGTATAGACAAATTACCTTTGGAATATATTTATATATATAACCGTGCTAAAACAATTCACACAATTAAAACATACATTAAAAAAACATAGTTTATTTTTTAAAAAATATAATAAAAATGAAAATAGGTTTTATAGTTATCTATTTTTAACTTCAAACTTTAAAGCTGCGACTTATTTTTCCTCTATAAAGTATTTGGGTGACTAATTCAACTCATACCACCAAATAAGCTAAGTACAATTTCCCTTGTAATAGTTAATAAGTTAATTAACTAATTTTTAAAAAAAATTGTTCTAGTTTTGTCAGGTAAAAGAAATACTAGTGCGAAATTTCAGCTTGATCAAAAGTTGATCCGGGTGTGGGAGAAATCACGTATATAAACATTTTACCAGACAGACAGTGTGAGTTGATATACATTTATTAGCAATAATCTTTATGCAGTTTATATACTTTATAATTCATCACATAACTCTTTCTTAAGAGATTTAACAATCATCAAAAAAATGCTGTCACTAATCGTGATTAATCGATGCAAGTTGACCGTAGTTTCCAAGTGAAACAAATCAAAGATTTATAAACAAACTTTTCAGCTCTCAACATTAAACCATTCCAAAGAGCATTGTTTATTTCAACAAAGATATTTGGATAGAAATCTCAGCAGCCCAATCCATTTCCCTAATCAACGATGTTAATGTGTTAGATCATAAATTAGCCATCAATGTTTATAATTCTGGCTTTAAAGATAAGCACGAGCACTGTAATTACCGTATTTTGTAATCTTGCAATCAGG
The DNA here is from genome assembly GCF_947242115.1 of Biomphalaria glabrata. Lineage (NCBI taxonomy): Eukaryota > Metazoa > Mollusca > Gastropoda > Planorbidae > Biomphalaria > Biomphalaria glabrata. Next base: position 16,006,890 of record NC_074714.1, on the reverse strand, counting down.
ATGTCCTTGCCAGCCAGCGTGGACGTGGCAGCAGCAAGCTCCCCCCGATACTTTTGGACAGTGGTTTCCAGTAAGTGTTGCCTGTCCAGCAAGTTTCTTCTGACCATGTCCCTGTAATGAAAACAATAGAAATTACTTTACGACCTTTGTTTCAGCTCCTACACACTAGAAGTAGACATACCAAGTAGGTACCAGTAGGTCATCAGTTCTTAATCAAATAAAATGCAATAAAGCAAGAAGAGAAGGGGAGTTTGGGGCGCCAATTCGATGTTTGGAAAGTAATGCAGGTCTAAAGTCTAAAGGCAGATAGGCTATTTTTTAGCAAGACAAATATAAAGATAACATACCATTTGTTAGTTATTATTACTTATATATAAGTATATAAATTTGTAAAAAAAAAAATTGATGCCGGTACAAGTACTCAGTGATGGATTGCCTAACTTTTAACTACTAATAAATTAATAATAAACGTTAAAATACAAGAAAATTAATAATTTTTTCACCACATTGAAAAAGGTGCCGGTACGCCGTACCGGTGCGTATTGTCCCACAAAAAGCACTATATATTCAAATATAATAATTATGCAAGAAATATTCAACAGTGACTCTTAGCTATACAATTCTAGTACAACTATTTTATTTATTCAAAAGTTTTCGAGTCAAAGAACTGAACACAAGTCCTTATACATTCCATGTTTCCTTTGTCATGCTGTCTAAACTAAGTGTTGAGTCATAATTTTAAACAAAATTTAATTTAAGGCAATCCAGAGCTACCAGTGTACCCCTTTTTATTTTCACTTTTGGCTTTTAACTTGTGGACCTTTCAGTTAGACTTTCTCAGGGTACTTCGCATCAGAAATAGGAAATAGTTGCATTTATTGTTTTATAATCTAAAACAAAAGAGTTTCTAGACTCAGACAGGAAATTACGATTTGTTTGGGGTGGGGGGGTGGGAGGGTACAGAGTTATGGTATAAAACTGTACAGAATAGGCGACATCTTCCTTTCTACCTAAATAAACATTCTTAATTTTAAAGGAGAACTTTTTAAAATAGTGTCTGATGTTTCGAGGGATCAAATAGCTGGGAAGACTCACATGGGATGTAAGTGTTCTTAGCATTATATCATAACAATGATTCTATTGCCAGGTTGAAATTAATATTACAATTTTCATAAACTTGAGATGACGTATACGTCATAACATAGCCATTAGCTGATTAACGTTTATAATAATACAAAAAAATGAAACGTTAGAATTTTGTTATTGATGTTTAAAAAAGAAAACAAATGACGTTCTTAAAACGAAGTCGAATGTAACAGAACGCGTCCTGAAATGATAACATAAAAAAATAATGTCACAGACATTAAACGATGATCTAGAAAAAAAAACCAGAAGAAAATAGATACGTTTATTACTAGTGATTGAGATGTCTTTGATTGAAACTCGACATAGCCAATGGCTGAACGTTTTTGGGTTTTGTAAAATGTGTCTCAAAATAAAATCTTTATTTAATATCTTGTCTTCAAACTAAACAGTAAATATAAAAGACTTCAAAGGCAATATTTTTAGTCATTTATTAAACATTTTTAACTTTTTAATAAAAGAAAAATAAAACAACAACATTGTGACAAATTGAGAAGAAGAAAATAGGGATCTCCATACTTTTGAATAAATTCTGGGAAATAGACGAAGAGAAAGAAACATAGAGAGTGAGAAAAGAGAACTGAGTGTAATAAATAGAGTAGAAATAAAGAAAGTTTTGTATCGGTCAATAGAAAAGTTGAACTTGTTAAAACGGGTTAAAACGGGTTAGAGTTTCTTTTATGAGGTAACGCTTCTATGTCTTGATGGAAACGGTCGTTATATGAGACAATTATGCCAACTCGGAAGCCAAACAAAAACAAGACTCCTATTGGGGAGCCTGACAACTTTGTTGGGGATGCAAGAGAGCTCCAACAGTCATGTCATAATTCCCACACCGTTTCTTCACCTGCCTTTTATGACGGACGTTGGCATGGCCGTTGTTGTACAAAGAAGGAAAATGTAGAGGCTTCCCCGGAGTGCTTGGTAATTGGCCACACATGTAGTTCCAAGATTCTTGGGATACTAGCAATCTCTAATTGGCATTTACCCTGCTTTGATTTCTTCCAGACATAACAATTATTGAACGAGAGGGGGCGAAGGGGAGCTTCACTTTGTTTCAAGAGTCTTTGACTCAACTCCTACAACAGTTAAAAATTTGATGTTTCACTTCCAACAGTTTAAATGGTACATTTATAATAAACATTTATTATTGGCTAGCAACAGTATCGTGATAAAGAAATGTTTGCCTGTAGCATGCCCAGAATATGTAAATACATCTCCGAATTGATGGAAATAAATCTGCCTTACCCTCCACAAACTCAAAAATATACACTTTTTGAAACTAAAATATACATATTAAATTTTTACAAAAAGGAAAATGAGATTAAATTGAGTATACTTTGAGATATAAGTTGTTTTTTTTTTATTCGTAAGTGGATCTTTATTCAAGCTTTCGAAAAAGTGTAGGGGTCTCCACATACTTCAATCCGGCCCTGACTAAGGAGACACTCAATTCCCCACACCCCCCACAGACGATTACAAAATGCAAATCTGGTATTTTTAGGTAGCTTAAAATCTTAATTCCTGGTATTACAAAGAAACAACTCCTAAAGGCACCGTAAAGATAGACCACTTCACGTGGACACACTAATTTACTACACTATGGATTTCTTGTTCCACTTGAGTCTGTCGGAGCAGATTTCATCTGTTGACTTAAGTCATTGACCACCATTGTTTTCTAGAGCGAATCAAAAGGGGAAATAGGGTCACATCAAAGACTTCAGAGGAGACAGGCTTGTGACGGAAACAGTTGGCGGTAACAATAGTACGACGGCGTCTCTCGACTGCGTAAATTACAGCAGACCAAACGATCTTCTATAAATAGATTGCACTTAATAGCCACCAGAAAGCCCTGGTTGAAAGTAAGAGTTATTTTTAGCTCAGATCTTATTATTTAATATAACCTGAATTGTGTGAGTGTTTTAGTTGTTTGAAGTGGATGTTCATAATTAAAAGCGTAGGATGTATTCCAATGAAATTTTATTGATTGCAAGAGCTACGTCGCAATGTGAAAATAATGTGCACATTTTCAGCAAATAGAGGGATCTATAAATCGAACTGTACTCTTCAACTATGCTTGACAAACTATTGAAAGTTCAAACGTGTTAGCATAAGAATGGTAGCTTGAAAAACTCTGTTTATTTACCAAACATGTTAGCTTAACAGAATTTAACTTGGCAAAACTAAATTAACCTACTACATGTTAGTGTGAAGAAATACGATAGCTTAAAATATGTTAGCTTGACAAACTAAGCTAGCTTAGAATATGTTAGCTTGACAAACTAAATTGACTTGAAATATGTTAGCTTGACAAACTAAATTGACTTAAAATATGTTAGCTTGACAAACTAAGCTAGCTTAAAATATGTTAGCTTGACAAACTAAATTGACTTAAAATATGTTAGCTTGACAAACTAAGCTAGCTTAAAATATGTTAGCTTGACAAACTAAATTGACTTAAAATATGTTAGCTTGACAAACTAAGCTAGCTTAAAATATGTTAGCTTGACAAACTAAATTGACTTAAAATATGTTAGCTTGACAAACTAAATTGACTTAAAATATGTTAGCTTGACAAACTAAGCTAGCTTAAAATATGTTAGCTTGACAAACTAAATTGACTTGAAATATGTTAGCTTGACAAACTAAGCTAGCTTAAAATATGTTAGCTTGACAAACTAAATTGACTTAAAATATGTTAGCTTGACAAACTAAGCTAGCTTAAAATATGTTAGCTTGACAAACTAAATTGACTTAAAATATGTTAGCTTGACAAACTAAATTGACTTAAAATATGTTAGCTTGACAAACTAAGCTAGCTTAAAATATGTTAGCTTGACAAACTAAATTGACTTGAAATATGTTAGCTTGACAAACTAAATTGACTTAAAATATGTTAGCTTGACAAACTAAGCTAGCTTAAAATATGTTAGCTTGACAAACTAAATTGACTTGAAATATGTTAGCTTGACAAACTAAATTGACTTAAAATATGTTAGCTTGAGAAACTAAATTGACTTAAAATATGTTAGCTTGACAAACTAAATTGACTTGAAATATGTTAGCTTGACAAACTAAATTGACTTAAAATATGTTAGCTTGACAAACTAAGCTAGCTTAAAATATGTTAGCTTGACAAACTAAATTGACTTGAAATATTTTAGCTTGACAAACTAAATTGACTTAAAATATGTTAGCTTGACAAACTAAGCTAGCTTAAAATATGTTAGCTTGACAAACTAAATTGACTTGAAATATGTTAGCTTGACAAACTAAATTGACTTAAAATATGTTAGCTTGACAAACTAAATTGACTTAAAATATGTTAGCTTGACAAACTAAATTGACTTAAAATATGTTAGCTTGACAAACTAAATTGACTTGAAATATGTTAGCTTGACAAACTAAATTGACTTAAAATATGTTAGCTTGACAAACTAGGCTAGCTTAAAATATGTTAGCTTGACAAACTAAATTGACTTAAAATATGTTAGCTTGACAAACTAAATTGACTTAAAATATGTTAGCTTGACAAACTAAATTGACTTAAAATATGTTAGCTTGACAAACTAGGCTAGCTTAAATTATTTTAGCACTACAAATTAAAGTTGCCTATAGAATGCTAGCTTGACAACTACCAGTTTCTTCTTGCTCTCTCAGAGTTGGATTCTGGGATGGTTCCGTCTTGATGAATTTGATCTCTTGTTTGTTCTAGTTCTTGTCTTAACTGTTGAAGCTCCTGTCGTAGACAAATACATCTAATGTTAAATATTTCTAAAATAAAACTATATATATATATATAGAGAGAGACTACTTCTGAATGTACTATACCTTACGTCTTCATTCTATTGAAATAAAATGTATTTATTTTAGTATGGACAGTATGGACGTGAGAATGCGTGATGTACCAAGACTCTACAAGTATATATGTCTTAGCTTAGTTTTAGCTGAAGATCAACAGGGTCGTAAAATTATTTTTATTAAGAGGCGTTTAAGTGACAACTTAAAAAAAAAGCTTAATAAAAAATAACAGAACTAAAAAAATACTGTAAATAAAGATTATCCAAGTGGAATAACTCCACGTTTACAGCAACATATCGCAATATTGAAAACGTTGTTTTTCGATATAAAAACAAACTAATTAATAACCAATAATTAATTGACTAATTGGAACATTTTTACAATTGATTCATGTTTGTTAGGTACACTAATTAAATGTATAAAGTTTCAACTTGATCCGAGAATGGGGGCGGGACAAATAACATGTAAAAATATCTACATGGAAGAAACCCCACATATATAGCCATATCTTCAACTACTGAAAGATTAATTTCCATTGTTGTAATAAAAAAAAATTGATAGCCACTATATAATTGACTAATTAGTTTGTTTTTCTTTAGTGATGTATGTGTTGTCTTCGCCAATGAATAATTGTGAAAAGTTTCAACTTGATATGAGAATGGATGTGGGAGAAATAACAGTGTTCAAACTTTGTACCAGACAGACAGAGTGAGTTGATATAAAAAAAATCCTTACAACGATACATTAGACAATGAAAAGAATAATCAATAATAGAAAGAAAAATGTTCAACATCTTTCACTAAGCAGAGCTTAATGTTTTCACGGGCATCTTTTGTTGGTTTCATCAGTTTTTGTCTCCTTTGTAAAACAAAAAAAAAACTTTTTTTTTGACGTCCTGAAAAAGACAGAGCGACCATTGAGGGTGACACGTCGGCAAACATTTTAGAATATAAAACAGTTGCCATGGTAACCCTTCATACAAGATTACGTATATCTTAATAGTTCTGAACTAGGGTTGTCATGATCAACATTATCGCTAGAAATGGTTTTGTGTAATGGAACTAGATCTGTGCGGTTTCATAATGGACTGTGGTCAGGAATAGCTTGTGGATCGAAGTTTGGGTATCAGGGTTGTAAGGCGTAGCCTAGAACTTAAACTTGATCCCAATATTTCTTGACCAAAGTTTAACGAAAACGAATTATCTTGAGTGAAAAGGACATATTTCCTAGAGTCTCATGGAGGCCTCAAAAAAAAAACAAAATAGCGGCACTAAAAATACTACATAAACTAAGCTTATAAGAAATTCTTTGTCTATATATAATAATAACTGTCATGATCCCACAGTTTAGTAATTGACAAATAAAAAAAACGTATTTTCAAACAACCTGAGTTTACAACTACACAGATCAAGTTCAGACATATTACAGTCAAATAGCTCTTCGCGACAAACACAAGTATTCTATTTCATGGTGGGAGAACCGTTACATGGCATTTAACATTTAATATTCATGGCTTTCAAGTCTGATTACAAAAATTCTGACGTTGTGGAGGAAAAAAAATTGATTTGCCACAAATATATATTTTTTGTTTTATTGTGTGTATTTTTACAAGTCAGAAATGTTTATTTTCTTTTAGGGTTTTACTTTTTCACCCCCCAAAAAACACAACAAAATATGAAGTGGTATCATTAGTGTTTGGAATATATAAAAAGGCATGTTAAACATGCGGCCCAAATGTGACCGTTCGTGTGACTCGATACTGGAAGCCAAGAGAAGGAAGGTATTTACAGTACAATTCTGGAAAAACTTGTAAATGTGCGTCTTTGATTGGTTCCTTATTCTGGGACGATAGCTCCAAGGTATTTAAACCTACTGACACTTGTCAGCTATTCACCTCCAATCTCTTTTAAATCCCTGTTGAGTATTGGTTATAATTTATGTTTTATTTTATTTTTTTGGCATTGATTTGCATACCATATGCTTCGGAAGTCTTATCTATGCACAAACGAAGTCAGCAAGCTCTTCTTTGTCCCTGTCAGATAACTATGTCGTCATTGAAACGCAAGTTAGGAATTCTTCTTCTTCCAATTCTTACAATAGCTTCATAGCCCTCAAGGGCATCTTTCATTATTGGCTAAGATCGATAGCAGAACATTTTTTTTATCAGAAGAATTTGCGGGTTTTTGACAAAGTCGAAGCACAACAGAACAAATACTAAACATAGAGATACTCTCTGAAAAATACCTTCAACAACAACAGAATCTTTTTTAATGGAAATAAAAACAGAATCTCGATAAAGTGCATTGTTCTTTAACAAGATTAGAGACTGATTTTAAATCCACGGTTAGAGTGAGACAGGGCTGCCTACTTTAAAGCAATATATACAGTGACTGTAATTTAAAAAGAAAGACTTAGCCCTTGGCACAAAAATCAGAATGAGCGCTATATTTATGTACGCTTGGGGATCTAGGAATGCCATGGAGACTCTTGGAGTTGAGATTATGAAATACAAAGACCATATCACAAACAAGGAATCACAGAAGTAAATGGGCCCCCTGTTGATCTTCTGACCACTGACCACAGGCTAAGACTGCAAGGCTATATCACGAGATCCTAGAACTCGCAAAGACCTTTAAGCAGGGAACAGTACAAGGGAAAAGAAGAGCCAAAAACAAAGGAACCGATGCGAAGATAGCATCAAGGGGAGGACGGGCATGTCGAGGATCTTTACAAAAGCCAGAAAGAGATGGCTAAAGACGGCCAACAGATCATATGTGGTGCCACATAATAATGGACAGAAGAAAACGATAAAACTTGTCAGGCCCAAACATTGAAGATTATACACGTTTTAGTGTAAAGGGGGCACGCAGCTTCCGTTCTTACAAGTTATAGGCCTAAAGACATCCGAGTGACCGCCCTTAGTATATTTTAAATACACTTATCTTCAAAGATATTTTCTACAAGGAATAAACTAAAATTAAAAATGTACCGAGAATGAGGAGATAGAAATGTCAACACGTACTAATAGTTAGTTCACCATTGAAAAACAAGACTGTTAACTGAACAGGACATTTTACTTATAACTAGAATTTAATTAAAGTGCAGATCATTAAAGTTTTGGACATAATGCTGTGAAAAATACATATTCATTTAGAAACGTGAATTTTTATTTCGTATTTATATCTCAAAGTTACGTGACCGAATACACTCTTCTTTAATCCTCTCTTGGCTCCAAGAAAATGTTTTTCTATTTGTGTGGATCTAATATTTTATGAATCACCGCTCTGATGTGCAGGTATAAAATACATGCCCAGGGCGTCAGTTGAAGTTCTTGGTTTATGTTTTACCTCATCAAGATTGACCAATGCCCGTTGTCTCCTGTCACAAACAGCCTGTCGTTGATTTAGGAGCGACTCTACTTCTTTGATCTGTCAGATAAAGGTAAAAATATAACATTTTACAGAAAAGTAATATTTACTAATGAATGTATATTTTTTCATAGATTAGAAGTTTGTCTTAAAGAACATTGTTTTTCAATTAATGTTTCCATTTCTGACGATTAGATTTTTACATTCTTTGAAGTAAACTTTAAATAGATCTATGCACCCCGTTCCTCATTTTTATCTCTGGCTGATCGGTGGGAGGAAAGGAGGGAAAGGGAGGGGAGGATTGAGTGATTGTTTTAGCTTACTTTTATGTCGTGTAAGCTCCCACCTTTCAAGTCTTCAAAAAAAAAATAAAAAAATAAGACGCTCTAGAGGTTCTACAAAACAAACCTAGAAGTAGTGTATAAATATAAACAAAGAAAATCAGGGGGGACATTCAGTTTTAGTCTCCACTCAGCCGCTATATCATAACACTGAACCAAAAGGTTCTAGGCCCAGAAGTTGTGTAGCAACTGCTCTGGTGTGGGGGAGATTGTGATTGACTGGACACTATTTGAAAGTACTAATGAAGTCATAGAAAGAAAAAAAAAACAACCTCTTTCTCGTATTCTTCAAGATTTTTCTGCTTTTCAGAAAGTTGCTTTTCTTTTGAAGAAAGCTCAGCTTCAAGATCAAGGACTTTTTGCTTCCTCTGGAGCAGCTGAAGATTAACGTCCACATCTTGGAGCTCTTCTGACAGTCTTTGTGAACAAAGGGGAACAAAAAAGGTTTAATGATCTAGTCGATTTTTTTCTGGGGAGGTGGGGCTAGATTTTTTAAGACGCTCACTGTTCATTTGTACAAATATTGGACACACACACACACACATCACAATGAGTAAAATAAATGAAAAGGTGATCTTACGGAAGTCCATTTTTCGGATGACTTGAAGAGATCTCTGAGCTCTTATTCCATTGATTTGCTAGCACTAATGCATTCTGCTCAACCTATTAGATCGAAAAAAAAAAACCACTTATATAATGGTAGTGAAAAACATCCCAAATATACGGTGATTACTTTCAGAAAACAAAACCTTATCTAAGGGAAAGAAATCTATATTTACAACTATCTTTCAATAATGTACAAGTATTTTCACTTTTTAGATATCAAACAAAATAATTAATCATCAATAATTAATTGACTAATTCGTTAATGTTTTAATTTATTCATCTATCGTTCTGTACAATAAATGATTATTTAAAGTTTCAGCTTGATCGAGAATGCGTGTGGAAGAAATGTCGCGTTCAAAAGTTTTACCTAACAGCCAGACACATTTAAGCTTTGCAAAAATCAAAATCAAAAACAAATTCAGTAGTAATCAGGGACTTTCTATTTGCTGACGACTGTGCCCTAAATGCCTGCTCAGAAAATGATCTTCAGAGCATTGTCAGTGACTTCTCAAGAGCATGCTCAGACTTTGGCCTTACCATTAACACAAATAAGACTGAAGTCTTATATTTACCTTTTCCTGTGAAAGCCTACTCGGATCCAAGCATCAGAATAAATGGCAATGATATAAACGCAGTGGACAGATTGACATATCTTGGCAGCAAACTCTCCAGAAACGGAAAGATTGACAATGAAATTTACCTGCGTATCGCCAAGGCCAGTGCATCCTATGGCATGGAATGTCTGGAACAGACGTGGTATCACTAAAAATACAAAGCTAGGGATCTATCGAGCTGTCATCCTCCCTACATTGCTCTATGCCTCAGAAACGTGGACAGTGTACAGAAAACATGCAAAGAAACTGAATCACTTCCACATGACATGTCTAAGAAAAATGCTGAATGTCAAATAGCAAGACAAAATACCAGATACTGAAGTCCTTCGAAGAGCGGGTCTTCAAAGCATCCATACAATCCTGATGCAGTCCCAGCTGCGATGGGCAGGACACGTCTGCAGAATGGAAGACCACCTCATCCCTAAACAACTCTTGTATGGCCAACTAAGCGAAGAAAGCCTGCCAATAAATTGTTCAATGTCGTAAAAAAATCAGACGGATAATCAGTTTTGCATGAGGCGACTCGAGCTTTCAATCTTTTGTGTCGTCTTCTTGTGATTATAGTTCAAAGGCTTGTTTAATACACACACAATGTTCGAAGGAATATCACATTATGTTTTATAATGAGTAAATTTGATCTTTTTCTACCTATCGGTTACACAAGAAGTGAAGACCATGTTTGAAAAAAAAATGTCAAGCCATTTCTAATTAACAACATATCACTTTCTCCATATTCGACAAACTAAAATATTAACTTAGAGCAGCTTAGTAGATAAGAAACTTGGTTTCTGTTTGAAAGTTAATTAAGAACTTAGATCTATTACAACAAAAGGTGGTCAATCTTGAGGCCAGGGGCGGAGTGGGTGTCCATAGTGGTCATGGCATTACCATTAATAAAATAGGGTCCACACAATCATCACAAAAGACATCGCCTTGTTCACCAGTCATCGCCCAACACACTACATGTACTATAATGGATACGTAGCTAGAATGTCAGTGTTTAGGTAGCAATGGGTTAATGACTAATGACTAATAGGTCAAAGATACTACCCTTTAACAATAGATTCATCCAAATATGTTCACAATAAAGTGAATTCTATACGACTATTTAAACAAATATAATTAAGCATTACGTTGTTTGTTGTATAAATTTAATTTTTGCGAATACCAATATAGCCAGTCCACCTCTGATGTTAGCTATTAGCGACACAACAATAAGTAGATTAGAAATGCTTAGCAGATGACACAAAATGTAAATTTATGATGCTGCTATGGTTAACTTTATTATGCTATAGAAACTAAAAGAATATGTAAATTTGAATTTCCTAGACGACATAAAAGGTTGTTTTGGCTGTTGAATGAAATGATTGTAAACGGACTTGGAAATGAAAACACCTTGCACTAAAGAGTTTAATAGAACCCTGGCAGTGATTGAAACTTTGAGTGACCTTACATCAGAAATAATTCGATGCGTGAAGAAAGTTGTCAATGGAATGTTTTGCACCATTAAGCCCGCACGTGGACCCGGTCAACTAATCGATTTGACTTTCTTGGTGGCAGAGAACATTCTAACAAATGTACATTCATTAAATCTTGTCATTTTTAGAACTGAATACAACACATTATTTCCAAAGAATGATATGGTTTTATTTATTTATTATTCATCAAGGGGAACTTTAATTTTTTTTACATCAAAATGTTCCTTTTTTTTTAAAGAGCAGATTATTTTATTTTCAAAGTGAGAAGCTTATAATATTACTAATGCAGAAGTATTAAATCTAAATTTTAAAATTTCAAATATTAAACGTCTTCTAGCCAGATTAACCAAAAAGATGTTAACCCGTACTCATTTTGGAAAAAAAATTGTATTGACAAAAATGATGGAGTGATAAGGGACACTATTAATCATAGACACGGTTGCTTTTGTATTCTGTTAGTTCTAAATGTCACTGTACATGTCAATGTGAATAGAAAATACGTGCCCTTCCACCAATTATAACACTGTGGAGGATTAGATCATGACGCTCCGAGAAAGTAATAAGCATGAAAGTTACGTTAGAAAACGGGTATTCACGAAGTAAGTAACGGCATTAAAGTGTCATTCATAAATATTAGTAGCTTTTAATTTGTACTTTGGCTAGTCTAAAAAATTCGATTTCAATTTCTCTTCCAAAATCTACTAATATGTTTTTTTAATTTAATTCTTTTTTTAGATTGCTAGAAATATATAATAGCATTGTAATTTTGCTTCTATTAAAGTAGTACAACTCGTAATGACACTTATGCAAATGGATTTATTAAGCAAGAAAAAAGAAATAATGGTGACTTATACATTGTTTACACTTTAATTGCGTAGAGCCGTGTAGATTGGTAACAGAGCCTACAATAAGATGGTGCGCAAATGTTAAATTAGGCCAATTGATTCATTAAAACTTGTTCATGTTTACTATAGGTCAGTCACGAAAGTGGTATAAACCCTTTTATCCTATCATTAACGAAGTGAGGCTCGGTCACTTGGTACTGCATACTTAAATGACGCATTTTCGAATAAAAATAGGTGGAAAGATTTCAGTTTTTATTCTACGGCGGTATCATGAAGGCTGGACTAGAGGTATACGACATTGATGGAAGAACTGTAGCGCTGTTGACCTTCAACTTTGCTGTTATGTTTAGCGACCAGACTGCTCGTGGAGTCTGTCGTAGGCGGCATATTGACAAGAAACACGGAAGTGTACCCTGTAATCGAATTTTGCATTCACTGATATTGTGCTATAAACTTTAGTACGCGCTCTAGCTTCTAGCTATCAATATGTATTTTCGGTTTCGTATTTTGGTGGTAATGGCGACATACATCTTCTTATAAAATATAAATGAAACATTTGAATTATTTGTAATTTGTAAATAGTGGCTACATTAACTCTCACTTTATTTTCGTAGATTTTAATAGATAACCTACGGAAAATTTTGACGTCTGGTCTAGGCGCCTCAATATGAATTTGAGAAAGTCAGGGTACAGGGTACCCCCTTCCATCAATATTGTCCAATGAGGAATATGCAAGTGGACTGCTTGTTTATAAGATGATTGACTTATACGCAGAAGTAGATTGGCCCCTCCAAATTAGAGATAGATAGATAGATAGATAGATAGATAGATAGATAGATAGATAGATAGAGAGAGCGAGAGAGAGAGAGCGAGAGAGAGAGCGAGAGAGAGAGAGCGAGAGAGAGAGCGAGAGAGAGGGCGAGAGGGAGAGAGAGAGAGAGAGAGCGAGAGAGATAGCGAGAGAGAGAGAGAGAAAGCGAGAGCGAGAGAGAGAGAGAGAGAGAGCGAGAGAGAGAGCGCGCGCGAGAGAGAGAGCGCGCGCGAGAGAGAGAGAAGCCTGCTAGATATAAGAGGCTAGCTTCTTTCCTATGCAACACATTGCACTTATAAGTTGACGTTGTAGAGACAAATATATTACACTTTTTTTTTTTACATAGAATTCAATATGCCGCGATAATAACACCAAAAACATTTCTAATGACTTCTTCTAAGTTATCCTTTCAAAAGGTCAGTTCAATCAATAAATGTCACACTGAGACTTTGCAAACCGTGCCATGAAAAAGTTATTGCCAATCTCGTTCCACGATGACCAGACGTACAAGTCTCTTGTTTCAAGGCTTTAATTACCTGCTTGGCACAGAATTGTCTGAAGTCATTGACCTCCTTTCGGAGACGGAGCATCTCCGCGCGAAATACTGGCCTCCAATCCAGTACCGCTGCCTCTTGGCTGTCCTCCTGTACAGAAAATAAAATCTTGATATCAAGTTTGTAAACGATAAAGATTGAAGCACTGGTTAGTCCAAGGGGGAGGGGGGTATTTTAATTAAGAAATTAGAAAACTTATACTAAAAAAATAGTTACTTATCTAGCGTGCTACACATTGATATTTTTAAAAGTCACTCTTACATTACATTACCCAGATCTACTTCAAAATCTAACATCGTTATCAGCAGTAAACGTAAAGTATATACAGCGTTTCCATTGCCCATCATCTTTAAAGAGGTATGGATCCGCCCTTGGATTGATGTAAAAGTAAGATGATTGAAAAGCCTGTGTCTAAAACATTTTTAATTTACTTGATTACTTGGTCAGTCTTTTTCTGTGATTTAAACCTTTCAATCAATGTTTGTTTTCTGATATATTACTGACACCATGTCTAATAGGCTAGCCAGGAAGGATTTTTTTTTTCAATTTAGCTAAAACTTTGTCGCCATTTTCCACATAAATTACCGTTTAATTAGAGCTAAATCTTTTTGGTTTCACTTTTACTTTATCTTTGAACGAGACAACTTTTACAAAGAGACATCGATTACAAGGAAGCAGCTGTGACAGATGCATTTTTTACATAAAGATAATAGTTTTGTTTCTATTATAAGTTTCGGAAGCTTCTTCAGAAATAAAAATGAGAAAGTCTAGTCCAAACTTGTTGCAGAGCTGCTGGAGATGGAAGCTAGAAAGGTTCGAACCATGATGTTAAGGTGTGTGTGTGTGTGTTTCTAGGGTGACGGTTTGAAGAGATTAGCGATTGGTTAGTGGCCATACAGTGTGAGCGATGATTGGTTAGTGGCCATACAGTGTGAGCGATGATTGGTTAGTGGCCATACAGTGTGAGCGATGATTGGTTAGTGGCCATACAGTGTGAGCGATGATTGGTTAGTGGCCATACAGTGTGAGCGATGATTGGTTAGTGGCCATACAGTGTGAGCGATAATTGGTTAGTGGCCATACAGTGTGAGCGATGATTGGTTAGTGGCCATACAGTGTGAGCGATAATTGGTTAGTGGCCATACAGTGTGAGCGATGATTGGTTAGTGGCCATACAGTGTGAGCGATGATTGGTTAGTGGCCATACAGTGTGAGCGATGATTGGTTAGTGGCCATACAGTGTGAGCGATGATTGGTTAGTGGCCATACAGTGTGAGCGATGATTGGTTAGTGGCCATACAGTGTGAGCGATGATTGGTTAGTGGCCATACAGTGTGAGCGATGATTGGTTAGTGGCCATACAGTGTGAGCGATGATTGGTTAGTGGCCATACAGTGTGAGCGATGATTGGTTAGTGGCCATACAGTGTGAGCGATGATTGGTTAGTGGCCATACAGTGTGAGCGATGATTGGTTAGTGGCCATACAGTGTGAGCGATGATTGGTTAGTGGCCATACAGTGTGAGCGATGATTGGTTAGTGGCCATACAGTGTGAGCGATGATTGGTTAGTGGCCATACAGTGTGAGCGATGATTGGTTAGTGGCCATACAGTGTGAGCGATGATTGGTTAGTGGCCATACAGTGTGAGCGATGATTGGTTAGTGGCCATACAGTGTGAGCGATGATTGGTTAGTGGCCATACAGTGTGAGCGATGATTGGTTAGTGGCCATACAGTGTGAGCGATGCACGATAAGCGGTATTATCGTCAGCTGTTTGGGTTGGCCACAGACGACTCCAGATTGCCAGAGTGACAAGACGTATTTTTGTTGTGGGTTAGTTTTAGTTCAAAATACCATTGAATAGTGTGACTTAAGTCTACCACAATTACCTCATTTCATCTATAATTGAATGTGTCTATATTGTAATAAAATAAACGTTATATATAGTGTTGTTCACAAAAAAAGTTATTAAGACCAAGAGTTTATTGATCAATACGGAAATTTGTTGTGATTACAAGGACTCTTTTCTCATATACAGACAACACAACAGAAACATACACATAAATAGAACAGACACAGCATGAAGAGTTCATTTAGCAACTACACACAGGCATCTTGGTCATTTTCCTGATCAACGAGTGGCGTCTGACCTAGAAAGGTACGAACGAGTTTTTGTATCGCTGTTCTTGTCTTGATTGGCAGTAGTCTCTCACTTCGCGTAGTTCTCATGGAGCGGGTGGCCGTTGTCTTCCAAGATTTTTTCTGATTTTTCTTAGACATTTAGGTTCAAAAAGTTCCTTTAAATAGGGTAATGTTGTGCGTGTAATTTTTGATGCCCTTTATATGATGTTTTCTTGGCGGCGCACCAGTTTAGATGAAGCGTTGCCTTGCCAACAAATTATTCCGTATGTTAGCAGATTTTGCATAGTGGCGCCCTAAAAAGTATCTAGGATCTTCTTATTTAGTTTATTTCTATTGAGTTTGTATTGAAAAAAAAAGTCTCTGGGCAGTTTTCTTTGTCAGAGTTCCAAGGTGGTCTTCCCACGAAAGGTTGTTATCAATGGTGACGCCTCTCTCTCTCTCTCTCTCTCTCTCTCTCTCTCTCTCTCTCTCTCTATATATATATATATATATATATATATATATATATATATATATATAAAAAGTTTTTATAAGTTACGATATAATACGCCTACAGCGGTTAAGTCGTTTACCAGTAGTTTGGTACTACAAGTCAACGACAGTAGACAATATTTGGACCAACCTGACGACAGTCAGTAGCGCATACCACACGACGGGCCGCAACAATCCTGGCTATCGCTAAGCTAATATTATGTTAACACTAACGTTTAATACTGATAGTGATATGGGTGTTAGTGATATGGGTATTAAAGAAAAGGGTGGAACATCATTTTGACCTTGCAATCTAGAGGGCAGATGATGTTAAAGTCGTCTGTTTCTTTGGTCTACGGTTAACGAGCAGCGTGTGACATGTGGCCATCACAACGACGTACCGCCTTTACTTTCCCCAACTAAAGTCAGGTACCCATTAGAGTTGGGTGCACTCAGGGCGGCTTAAAAATACCGAATTTTTAAAATCTCAGTCTTCACCGAAATTCGAACCTAGCACTCCATGTTCGAAAGCCAAGCGCTTAGCCACTCAGCCACCGCGCTACATTTGACATTTTACATGCGTCTGAATATGAGACGGTTGACAAATCTTGTAAGGTGCCTCAACTGTTCAACAGATAGGTAAAGGTGAAGCTAGAACACACATTTGCTAAAACAAAAGGGAGATAATTCTGAAAATCCTGATCTACTGACGTAGATAAAATAATTTCGAAATGATAAAAAAAGTAAAGAAATATGTATCATGACAGAAGACATTACCATCTTTAAGCACAAATGTGGATATTGTCAGAAAAGATATTGATCGAATTTTTTTGTTAGCAGCCTCCAGCATTAGCGTGTGAAATAAAGACAAGAGATGTAGGCATAGATGTTTGTTGGAGAACATTTACCTAATATATAAGATACACGCTACCAAATGTTCTCGTTATGTCATGGAACAGGTCAGTCCATCCTACGTAAACAGGGGTTGTAGAAGGGAGATCAAGTGTGACAAAGGTTAAAATGAACTCGCCCATCCCCTCTTTCCCCCCCCATCCCCCACTCCGGTATGAGCTGACTACACTTGGAGAAAAGAACGTACATAGAGAGCTCTGACCAATCTGGACACATTGTTAAAGACTTTAAATACACACAGAACAGATCTTTCGTTCAACATAGAACAGGTTAATACACTTCAGATATTTAATTGCAAAGGTTTTTTAAGTCACATCTTTAAAAACGCATATAAAAGGTTTATTTATAAGCCTGTATGGAAATGACCTTAAAAATAAAATTAAATACACATTTAAAATGTCTAAAAAAAATTCGTCATTAATATAGCTTAATGTTCTTATTTAACTTGTTTGATCCGTGATCTATTCACAGCTATATAGATCAATTTAAACATCAGTTTAATTATTTTTTTTAATTTACCGATTTCCAGATTTGAGTCGCGATAAGATTAGCATAAAATATCTCTATATGGATATTCACAACGCTATTGAATGACTAAATTAAGAATGATGGTCAGAAAGTATTTAATATTTACTTACCGCTGTGTTTTTACAAAGCTTATATGAACTCTCTCTGTCTGTAAGTCTGTCTGTCTGGAAAAAAGTTTGAACACATTCTTTCTCTGACTCCTGTTCTCGGATCAAGTTGAAATTTTTTCACAATTATTCTTTGGCAAAAAAAAAAATGGAATTAGTGTTTGCAACTTAAGTTCAAATTCAATAGTTCTTCAAGCTTTTAGGACTTACACCTGACAGACGGATGGGTGGACTGACAGACAGAATAAAAGACCGCCCAAAACTAGTTGTGACTTTTCGTTTCTGTGTACCTCAATAGCATGAAAAAGGTTCCAAAGGACTGTCAATGCCGGGGGTGAACGTGAAGATAAATTCCCACTTTACAAGAAATGCTCCGAAGGCTTGCGTCTCTAAATGTCTAAATGTCTCTGACAGTCAAAACTAGCTCCTGGCCTTCACGTGTGATTTTCTTAAAAAATACGGCGGAACCTGTTCTTACAAAACTGACAGGAGAATGGATGAAAGGCGGAACACTGGCGCCTCAAAACCAGTTTAGCTTCGTATTGATGGGGCAAGTCAACCTGAATAATGCAACCCATCTAGGAGAAGGAAAACTCCAAACCTCAGCTTTGTGGCGATACTCCCCCGTGTGGGTATCGGGGCTTGGAAATGACCAAGAGTAATACTAACCCCACTGCCTTTCCACTTGCATTTCATTTCACTAGGGCGAATAATAATGAATTCCCTCCCCCTCTAGGTGCATTTTGACGGAGGTCTGGGTTGCTTTAAACCAGACGGAGGTCATCGTCTCACTTCGCTCTACTACTGGATAGAAGCCCATTAGAAAGTTTTTTTCTGGAACTGGTGAATGCGATAGCGTGAAGGGGCCTGGATCCATGTGACGATTCCACAGGGCATACCCAGGACACAGTTCCCCTTAAGCTTTCTACTGTGAAAAAAATTCGTTTGGAGAGCTATGTGGATGGCGGAGAATGGACCATTTGCCAACCCCACCTTGTCCCATGGATTTTCCAGTTACAGTTTTTAGACCCAGATGTTCTTTTAAGTCAGTATTGGAGCAAATCGCTAAGACCAAAAACTTTCTTAAAATGCGGGGATGATATATATATAAAAAGCCTGAGGAAACACCCAGCCTACACTAAATGCCAAGAAAAATAAAAAATTCATACGAGCTAAGAAGTCGCCCCTTAAAAGGTCTGCATGGCAGTTTTTATCCGGGACTGCCTGTGATAAGTCAGCTAAAAGTCTGCAGAAGAGCTCACAGCTCAGCAGCAAAAAGCTGGCTAGAAGAAGAAGAAGAATGGCATGAAAAAAAACATGGTACCCATTAAAAGATGTTTATTGTGAAATAAATTAGAGACGATATTTTAAACTGCAGATCGCTCTAGGGGTCGCGTAGTTCTAATATGGGGGGGGGGGGGGGAGCGAAGTCTATTCAGGAGGGGGAAAGGCGAAGCCTGAAAATTTATGGACAAAAAAAAATTCTGTATTTTCTTTGTATTTATAAATCAATGTTTGCTTATCCAAGTTAAATGAAATGTTACCGATGTTTCAAAAATTAAAATGTTTGAAGTATTTAAAGTAAATTGTTTACGTTGTCTCGAGAGGCGTCTGAAACAATAGCGGCTCAAATCTTTTTGAAAAAAAAAAAAAGACATGTCAAACGTCTCCGCTGACGGCATGCGTCTCGTCTTTCTTAATGTCTGAACGGTCGAATTTCTATCGTCTGACGTACTTTAAAACAAAACAAAACAAAAGCTATTGCTTATAGGCGCTCTTCATGCTATGAGATATAGTGTGATGTAGAAGTCAGGAGAATGAATTCCAGAAGGCATCTATCTATCTATCTATCTATCTATCTATCTATCTATCTATCTATCTATCTATCTATCTATCTATCTATCTATCTATCTATCTATCTATCTATCTATCTGCCTGTCTATCTATTTATCTATCTATCTATCTATCTATCTATCTATCTATCTATCTATCTATCTATCTATCTATCTATCTATCTATCTGTCTATCTGTCTGTCTGTCTGTCTGTCTATCTATCTATCTATCTATCTATCTATCTATCTATCTATCTATCTATCTATCTGTCTATCTGTCTGTCTGTCTGTCTGTCTATCTATCTATCTATCTATCTATCTATCTATCTATCTATCTATCTATCTATCTATATTGTATCTAGAATATCAGTCTCAAAATTGATTTGTTTTAATTTCTTATCTGTCTCTTATCCTGTGTCAAATTATACATACTCAACTGTTGTGAGTGCGTATCGTGTGAGAAAGTAGGTAATGATGGCCACGTTTAATATTCATGCCATCTGTCTGGTGATCCATTTACATGTTGGTTAAGTGCTCAGAAAGAATGATTTCTCAGACTGTTGCATGTTCTTCATGTGCTAATTATCACATTATCTTGTAAATTATTAAAAATTCTTTAAAAAAAAACATTGATTAATAATTTCAGCCATTGGCCTCTGATCAAAGCTATTTATAGTTTAATCTCAAGTTACAAATGTTCGAGTAGAACACTTTTCTTTTAAAAATATAATAGAAAAACAAGCGAAATATTTTTTTAAAAAATTATATAAGGAAAACTACTGCACATTTACAGTCACATCTCTCACTACTGTAATTTTTTTTCTCCTTTTTTATATCAAACAAAATTTATTAATTACCACAAATTAATTAATTGTTAATTTTGATTGATTTAACCTTTATTATAGATTCTTAATAATTGTGCAAAGTTTCAAATTGATCACAAAATATGAAAACGGGAGAAGTAACTTGTACAAAATGTGTACCAGACAGACGGAGTGAGCTGATGAAACTTTGTAAAAATCCCGAAGACAAGTTGATCTTTTCTTTATCAAGATATCTTCCCACTGACATTGTCTTCACTCTCCCTAATCTCTCCTATAGACGTACAGTTAGTTTTATTTTCGAAAGTCTGATTATTTCTTTTTATCAGAATAATAAACAGAAATTTGATAACAACATATACACAAAAACAGAATTCCTAAATAAAAATGTGAAGCTATATCTGTAGAATTGTTGTGCCATGCGGACCCGCACTTACCAAGACGTAGGTTCTACAGCGCTGTTCGGCGCATAGGTGGCAAGATATCTCCACAGTGATCGGTCACAGGCAATTTCCAAAGCATTTTCCCAGCTGGCGCCCACTGATATCAGGTCTTCCAAGTAAGTGCGACGCCCTTATATACATGGACGAGGTTCTTTTCGCTTTTCTCTTTCGCCAAGATTTGTTTACTTCCTGATCACATGTGTGAAGCGCTTCCGCGGAAAAAACAAACCCAAATGGAGGTAACACTGCAGGAACAGATAACACCGGCGAAAGGCCTAACAATCAATAGAGGTAGTTGACTCTGGTGTTGAACATCAAACACGTTTAATACTCAAGAAGGGAACCGTCGAATGTCATCTACTTCTAGCCGTTTATAAAATGCTTCTTATTGCTACGTTGTTATGAAAGCGTCTAGCTTAAAGTCGACTCCTATTTCGTTCTTCTTTTTTTAAAGTTATATCGCGCCATCGTCACTAAGTAAAAACTTTCCCCATATTTCCGAAACAAACAACCAAATCCTAATCGTGCCATAACAACATCATTTATTTATGAGAATTGTACTTACAAAACAACAAAAAAACAAACATAAGCTCTTGCTCAGGGATTCAATGTAGAGGCTAATAGATTAAAAGTAGGCTTAATCTCTTTACCACTCAGCAAGTTCGTAAGGTTACAAAACGTAGTCCCGATTCTATTAAACTCAGTCTCAAACTCATCCTATTTAAAAAGACTATATAATTAATATTTCTAATTAGCTGAGTTTTGCTAATTAATTTCCTAGCCGTCTTGAAAATATTTATGTGCATTAAATCAGATCTAGATTGTTTTGTAGAGACTTAATAAAAGACCCAAGCTCTAGACAACAAGACACTTATCACCGAAACAATATGGTTTCTCTTCAGGAACTAATTAGGCGATACACATTCTCTGGAACATATTATTGTTCATATTAAGATTAAGAAAGTTGAAGTGAGGGGACCTGAGCAACATTGTTGTGGAGGCCCGTTAAAAAAAGAAAATTTAACAAATATTATGGTAATGAAGCATTAGATTACCTATACATTTAGTCGGATTGTTCTTTTTTCTATATTAATTTTCTTATTTCTTTAAACTGTTTAAAAAAAAACAACTAGTTTTTCTCTTTGAGGCTGAGCACACAGCGTATGCATTGTTTTTACTGCTTCATTTATTACTTAGCATTTTAATTAAAAAACGAATTCAATGTAAATACGCAAGCTTTCTAAAGTTAGTTAATAGTTCAATACTAACCGTACTGGGTATTGGAGGAAGATCTTCTCTCAATATAGAAGTCAGCGTGCTCAATGTTTTTTTCTCTATTTGACTAGCTAAGTTGTTAGATATCTCTCTGTGACCCTCAGAAGGAGACGTGTCTGTGGGAATGTGGCCAGAAACACTAGGAGTATAAAGTTTCCTGTTTTGATCTGAGCTGTTCGAAGACGTGGAGTTATTTTCCTGAATAGGATTAATCTTTTGAAATTTGACTAGTTCTGCCCTGGTGACCTCTTGTTCTGGAAGATGTGGTAAAACGATTTCTCGTCGACTGCTCGGTAAGCCAGTCCCTGAGTCGGACACATTAAGAATGACTGCGGATGTCCTTGCTGTTTCTAGAGTGCTCCCTCCCCCAAGACGACTTTGACTACCAAACTCAGTAGATTGATTTGCTCTTTCATTATTCATCAAATCAGAATTTTCTGGAAGGTCCACTAGATTTCTAGCATTGCCTACTTTCGGTAAATGTTGATTGTCCTGTCCTAACGACACAACATACCGCTTCTCACTTTTGGACCTATGTTTTTGATGTGAATAGCACTCTTCCATTGCTTTGATCGTTTCTAATGACTGGCTGTTTGCTTTTTTATCCAACAAGGATATTTTCTCAGCATATTTTAGTTTGGAAAGCTCTAAGGACTTAGCTCTTTGTAAAACTTTTTTAGACAATCTTGTCTTCTTGCTGTCAGCCTCTGTACTCTGAGGTTTCTCTCCTATATGATGCTGCTTCAGCTTAGACCGTGTCTCGGCGAGGGCCAGCTCAAGCTGTAAACGTTCTTGCTTCACGCGGAGTGCCTTCGACAGTTCCGGGGACTTTGACCTGTGTGGCGTAGACCTGTCCGAGAAACTTGGGGAAGAAAGAAGCCGAGACTCGGCATAAGGTGAAGGAGAAAGGTTTAAAACGGACGCTGATGATGCTACTGATTTAGGCGAATCCGTGTTGACATGTTTTTTAATAGAACTCAATTTTGCAGCTTCACCAGCCTCTCGTTTCATATCAACAAGTATCAGAGATTCAGATCCGTGTCTTCGAAATGTCGACATCGATTTTAGTCTTCTTCTATCTTCTTTGTTGATACTTGTCACATGTTGAACTGTTTTGGTGTCATCTTCAAGTCTAGCGTGGCCGCTCTCTTCGTCTTCCACATCAACACCAGCGCCACTGTCTATAGACGTTTCCCTGCTGAGAGCAAGTTTGGTGCTCACATCAGAGATGGCTGAATCCTTGGATTCTTTCCGACTCTTTCTTTTCTTCTTACTTCTCTTTCTGTTTGAAGCCTCAGCCTCGTGGTGGTCCATTTCCATTCTTCGGGCGTATCAACACTTTAATACTGAAAACATTGTGCAGTTATCTGAAGTAGGAAACAACAAATTTATTGGTGGTATTGTATTAAGAATGTTTAATAAATCATTTCAAGACATTTAGCTTACATAAACATTAATACCTAAATATGACAGAAAACTGTCACATTCAAGAGACAATGTATTTATGCATACAAAATATCACATTTAAAAAAAAAATTATCCCATAGACTTAAACATCTAAGTGAAGACGAATGAAATAAACATAATTAACTTTTTGAACATCATTTTAAGATAAAGCAGTTGGTTGAAGTTCACTGATAAACTTTAGACCCTCAGACCTGCAACGGTCCTGAAAATGTTTGTTTTGATCGAAGGCATTTTTTTGTGGGTTTTATTCGGTCCATTCATAGCTTTTTTTTTTGTTGTGGGAAGGATTTAGTGATAATGATTTAAATTAAAATCCTTTGGCATCACATTTCAAACATAATATCACCACTGTCCATTAACAAAGCTTTCGTTCCCATTCACCACCATTATCTTAAAACTGTGTCAAATTAAGTTTTGCTATTATTGAGTTTGTCAATTTCGTTTCCAGTTTATAGAGGTAAATTATACTAGAAAAAAATATCTGACTATTACATTGTAAAACTCTTGGGGGATAAAGAAACGGATATGGTCTCAGAGAGATACAAGACGTAAGGTTAAACTCATATAAAATTAATGGGAGAACTTTTATACGCCATAAGTTTAATTAAAACTTTTGACATTTCTGTTTTCAAGTAGATGTTAATATTAATAACGTTTCCTAAGGAGGCAACACTACTGGGACATCCACTGCGTATGTTCCCGATGCCTCATGGTGGAAATGACTATTCTGAGACTAAAAGTAAATGTCATTCAAGTATTGTTTTAACACTCTTGTATTTTTAAATATATAAAAAAATGGTTTGCTTATTTAATTCCAAAAAAAAAAAAAAAAATCAAAAGGATTTGATTTATAGACATTGCGTTAAACGTGAACACCTTACACAATAGCGATGCTGTGAAATGAGCTATTTCAATAGTGCTTTTAGTTTGTACGATCTAAACGTGACACACTAGAAATATTAATAGCTTTCGGTTGTCTGCTAGAACTGTGGCTTGTGAAACGGTCAAATAAAAACTTCATGTTGAATGATTTGTAGTAAAAATAGAAGTTGAAAATAAATGATACATCAGAACAGCGTTCTAAACCTGGAAAGGTATTTTAGTGATCTGAGTTATTATTTTGTCCTGTATTTTAAAAAAAAATCTGTTTTCAGTGTAAACAAACACCTACATGTTTGATAGATTCTTATGCTAGTATTACGCAGTTTCTAACGTTGTTTAGACTGTAAATGATTGTATTTAGAGAGTGTAATAGGATGCTTTTTTAGGATGACTGTTTGCTTGAAGGATGAATTACTTATATGTGAGTACACTTGTGTGGGCATAGGCTGATTTATAGCAAAGCTTTTATTAACTCACTCTGGCAGGTTGTTTTTTTCTACTATTTTCCATTCCCGGATTATGGTGAAACTTTGCACAATTACTCGTTATTGATGCAAACACACGAACCAATAAAATGATTTTCAAATTAGTTAAGTAATTAGTGGTAATTAACTAATTTTGTTTTATTTACAATAATGGAACTAAACCTTACAATATTGAGAGATTTGACAGTAAATTGAGAGTTTCTTTCTCTTAAATAAACTTTGTTTAAAAAATATATTTTGTAAATATTTTGCTTGCCACTATATTCGAGTTCTTAAACTGAAGGCACACATTTTGACGGCGAATGAATAGCATGGCAACATTGTCTAGTTTCATACATTTACTTAGCATGGGCTATCGGTCCGACTCTCTGCCTCTACACGGTGTTAACTCTAGGATTGTTGTTGATTGTCTCGTAGGTTACTAATTCTCTAGACCCTGCTTTAAATTACGTCATTTTTAATGTGGCGTTCATGGTCTGTCTACTTCTAATACACTACACAAATGTTATAAATTACAGACATTGCTTCAAAAGAGAAATAACTACATCCTACGCATTTCTGTGTCAATTTAATCATACTTGTTAATCTGTGACCTAAACTTTGCCTAGCGCTTGGTTAGTTATTAAGAGCAAAACAATCGCTCTTAAGTTAGTATAAAAGAGGTATTGTCTTTCAAATATTTTTAATGTTTTTCTTCTTATTATTAAGTTCACTTCTGTGAAATTTCTATAGTAACTAGCTCTACCAATAACATTGTGTTGAATTCGTTCCAAGGTGTCTGACTTTAAATACTAAATCAACCAGCACTTGAGGGGGGGGGGGCAGGGTGACCAGCTAATGCGGCAAGTCCATAGGCGAAAAGGGAAAAAAAAAATGAGATCTCTATTTGCAATACAAATATTAAGTTGAACTGCGCGTTTAGCAGCCCCCCCCCCCCCCAAACATCTGTTCTGACACTCTGTATGTGATAGTTCTGTGAACAGTTTAAACTAGAACTGCGCGTTTAACAGCCCCCCCCCCCCCCCCAAACATCTGTTCTGACACTCTGTATATGATAGTTCTATGAACAGTTTAAACTAGATCTGCGCGTTTAGCAGCCCCCCCCCCCAAACATCTGTTCTGACACTCTGTATGTGATAGTTCTATGAACAGTTTAAACTAGATCTGCGCGTTTAGCAGCCCCCCCCCCCCCAAACATCTGTTCTGACACTCTGTATGTGATAGTTCTATGAACAGTTTAAACTAGATCTGCGCGTTTAGCAGCCCCCCCCCCCCAAACATCTGTTCTGACACTCTGTATGTGATAGTTCTATGAACAGTTTAAACTAGATCTGCGCGTTTAGCAGCCCCCCCCCCCCAAAACATCTGTTCTGACACTCTGTATATGATAGTTTTATGAACAGTTTAAACTAGATCTGCGCGTTTAGCAGCCCCCCCCCCCCCAAACATCTGTTCTGACACTTTGTATGTGATAGTTCTATGAACAGTTTAAACAAGAACTGCGCGTTTAGCAGCCCCCCCCCCCTCCAAACATCTGTTCTGACACTCTGTATGTGATAGTTCTCTGAACAGTTTAAACTAGAACTGCGCGTTTAGCAGCCCTCAAACATCTGTTCTGACACTTTGTATGTGATAGTTCTATGAACAGTTTAAACTAGAACTGCGCGATTAGCAGCCCCCCCCCCCCAAACATCTGTTCTGACACTTTGTATGTGATAGTTCTATGAACAGTTTAAACTAAAACTGCGCGATTAGCAGCCCCCCCCCCCCAAACATCTGTTCTGACACTTTGTATGTGATAGTTCTATGAACAGTTTAAACTAGAACTGCGCGTTTAGCAGTCCCCCTAACATCTGTTCTAACACTCTGAATGTGATAGTTCTATGAACAGTTTAAACTAGATCTGCGCGTTTAGCAGCCCCCCCCCCCCAAACATCTGTTCTGACACTCTGTATGTGATAGTTCTCTGAACAGTTTAAACTAGAACTGCGCGTTTAGCAGCCCCCAAACATCTGTTCTGACACTTTGTATGTGATAGTTCTATGAACAGTTTAAACTAGAACTGCGCGTTTAGCAGCCCCCCCCCCCAAACATCTGTTCTGACACTCTGTATGTGATAGTTCTATGAACAGTTTAAACTAGATCTGCGCGTTTAGCAGCCCCTCCCCCACCCAAACATCTGTTCTGACACTCTGTATGTGATAGTTCTCTGAACAGTTTAAACTAGAATTGCGCGTTTAGCAGCCCCCAAACATCTGTTCTGACACTTTGTATGTGATAGTTCTATGAACAGTTTAAACTAGAACTGCGCGTTTAGCAGCCCCCCCCCCCCAAACATCTGTTCTGACACTCTGTATGTGATAGTTCTATGAACAGTTTAAACAAGAACTGCGCGTTTAGCAGTCCCCCAAACATCTGTTCTGACACTCTGTATGTGATAGTTCTATGAACAGTTTAAACTAGATCTGCGCATTTAGCAGCCCCCCCCCCAAACATCTGTTCTGACACTCTGTATGTGATAGTTCTATGAACAGTTTAAACTAGATCTGCGCATTTAGCAGCCCCCCCCCCCAAACATCTGTTCTGACACTCTGTATGTGATAGTTCTATGAACAGTTTAAACTAGATCTGCGCGTTTAGCAGCCCCCCCCCTCCTCCCAAACATCTGTTCTGACACTCTGTATGTGATAGTTCTATGAACAGTTTAAACTAGATCTGCGCGTTTAGCAGCCTCCCCCCCCTCCCAAACATCTGTTCTCACACTCTGTATGTGATAGTTCTATGAACAGTTTAAACTAGAGTTCTTATCTGGCAACATGCTTTAAAGCAAACAGTCAAGATGTTTTAGTAATTTAACAAAGAATTCTGGGATTAATCGATACTGGCTGTGCTGCAAGCTTAGGGAGAGAGAAGAAAAAAACATCAGGAATTCTCCTGCCTCATATCTAAGATAACTGTTGTGATCAATAAACCAACATTCAACAAAAGCTAAAAAAAAAACAAAAAACATGAATGTAGCATTATTGATAACCAGCTGGAGAAAAACTTGAACAAAAAATTGTAATAATTTACATTGAACAATAAAACGTATAACGCTTGTTATCATTCAGTTATAAGTAGTGCAGCTTACTGGCGGATCCAGGGGGGGGGGCGGTAGGGACGAAGTTTAGTATAGGATTAAACACAATATGTATACGAATTTATTACCTATGTTAATAATATATACTAATTATTTATATTTAAACTTTTTATTAGATTATTTCGCCCCCCCCCCCTCTAGTATGTTGGCTGATTTAATGGGGTCGGGAGGGGGGGGGTGGCATCAATTCCGCCCCCCTTCCATAAACTTTCGAGTGGGGTGGGGTCGGTCCAATTTATTTGTAGAAATCAAAGCTTGCTAACAATATCAATTAAATATCATTATGATTAAAACTTGTTATTAGTGTTTTAACCAATCTTTATATTATGTCGTTTCCCTGTTGGCCGATTTGGGGGGGGGGGGGGAAGAATACTTCTACTGCCCTTCCCACCTAAACCTTTTGAGTGGGGGGGGGGGCGGTCCTACTTTAATGGGGAAATCATATTTTGTGAGCAAAATTAGTTGAATTAGAATATAATTTTTATATGATGTCGCTCCCTTTCTGGTATCTTGGCCGATCCGGTGGGGTGGGGGTGGGGATTGCATGTATTGCCCTCCCCACTCTAAAAATCAAATACAAATCAGTACTTTTTCTTTTTTTGTTTTATAGCTAAGATATTACAATTTTTTTTAAAAAATCTGTCACTAATACTATTTATATATGCTATAAATTAAATTCTTATATCGAGTCGCCCCACCCCTATTCTTTAATGCCAAATGCAAACATTAGCAAATATTATAAAAAGGATCGAGGATTAATCGTTTTCACTCTACCGCCCCTCTTTTTCCAGACGAAAACGTGATGTTTTAAAACAGAAAAGTCAAATATGGCGACAGAGTTTATGTAATTTCATCATTTTTTATCATAATTTTTTAACAAAAGACTTTGCTTTGGATAATTTGGAATCATGGGCGTAGCCAGGGGGGGAGGTTCCTTGGGGTTCACCCCCCCCAAATGAAATCCCCCCCCCCTGCGGGGGGGATCGGAATTTTTTAGTCACTGATTTTTTTGCTTTGATTTTGTTTATTTTAGGTCAGATTTTAATACTAAACTATTACTTTCCCCAGCACAGCAAGGGAGGTTTTGAGTTTAAAACCCACTACCAGGGGTTTTTGAGTTTAAAACCCCCTACCAAGGGTTTTTGAGTTTAAAACCCCCTACCAAGGGTTTTTGAGTTTAAAACCCCTACCAGGGGGTATTGAGTTTAAAACTCCCTACCAGAGGGGTTCGAGTTTAAAAACCCCTAATGGGGGTTTGAGTTTAAATCCCCCCTACCAGGGGTTTTCGCAGTTAAATTCCCCTCTTCTACACAAAACAAAACAAAAATTGCAAACGAAAATCCCCCAAATTTCAGGAGCACAGTTAAGGAATTTTTTGATTTTTAAATCCCCCCCCCCCGAAAAAAATCCTGGCTACGCCTATGTTTGGAATTCATACCAAATTTCTCAGTAGAAGAATAACGATTGAGAAGAGTTCTGAACCCAAATATTCATTTCCATCCGCCTTTTTTCAATCTTTACTCAATCTGCAATTTTTCTAGTTAAATTTGGAACTATAACTCACAATTTATGATTGAATCCTAAAATTGAAAAAAAAAAATAGAGTAGAATCTAATTGGCCCTCTTCATTTCTCCTCCCACTTCAGAAATTTTTTTTAGAGCTATAGATTTTAGTTCTGTAACAAAACAAAGTTACAAACATGCCTATTGAAATAAATGTATAACTTAAATATGAGCTTTTTTATATAAATATTATTTTTCGAACTTTTGTTTTCGGCGGCGATCCTCAAAGCCTTAATCTAAATATGTGGGGTATCTTCTACTCGTTTTATTTGCAATGTAGTAAAGGCCTATAAATTCTTATTAGAATATTTTTTAAGTAAAACATTTTTCAAAAGTTCCTTTTTAATAGGATGAATAATGAGCTGTAGATGTCATGGAAATGCGTTTCTGCAGTGAAGAATGCAAGAAAACGCTTTTGGCGTCGGGGCTTTGCCCTGAACCCCAATGAGGAGGCTTAGAGTGCTCCCCCAGAACCCCAAGCTATCAAGAGAAAGGCCTGAACATGACTTTTTTTTTATTTATATATATATGCAGTATGCACGTTTATGCATAGGGTTAGGGTTTACTGGGCATTAGAACATTTAGGGTTAGGGTTTGGAAAAAAATCGCCCCCCCCCCCACTCCGAAGTTCTGGATCCGCTAGTGGTGCAGCTCATCTTGAGTCTATTACAAAAATATGCATGAATTGCATGACTTTACCAGCTTTATCAAATTTATCACTTTTACCTACTTTACCACATTTATCAACTTTATCAACTTTATTAACTTTATCTCTTTTACCAACTTTACCAACTTTATTAACTTAACCAACTTTATCTCTTTTACCAACTTAACCAACTTTATTAACTTAACCAATTTTATCTCTTTTACCAACTTTACCAACTTTATTAACTTAACCAATTTTATCTCTTTTACCAACTTTACCAACTTTATTAACTTAACCAACTATACCAACTTTATCAACTTTACCAACTTTATCAACTTTATTAACTTTATTAACGTTACCAACTTCATCAACTTTACCAACTTTACCAACTTTATCAACTTTTTCTTTTAGAAGTTTCTTCCGAAATACACATTATTACACCCCCCCCACCTCCTTGACAGCGAGCAGGGTTCGAGTTTGAAGTGAATTGGCTAATACAGCCGTCCGAAATTCACGAATTAAAAACAAAAAAACAGTAAAAAAAAAGATCAAAGTGACGTCTGTAATAATATGAGCCAGATCAAAGTGACGTCTGTAATAATATGAGCCAGATCACAAAGAGTGGTGGAAAACAACAACATAGAAAATACGTTTTAGCAATTGAAATTTATCTGAACATAACAAAAAACAAAGAAAACATTATCAGCTAATAGGCATGAAATGTCAGAATACAGTAGGAGAAACAATATTCCATTAAAATATTAAAAATTTGTCGTTAGATGTGCAGGTGACTAAAAAGCAATTGGTCAATTAAAATGAAAAAAAAACAATTGTAACAAAACAAAGTTCCAGTAAAAGTTCTAAATAATTCAACCACAAGCTTTTTATCTTGGTAGTTTGATATCTTTTGTACAGGTTAGAACTGTGATTCAATATATGAACAAGATTTCGTTCATTTCAATATTTGATTCAATATTTGATTCCGTATTTTTTTTTTACTTACCCATTTCTGCTTTTTTTTGTGTTTCGTTGAAGGATGTAGACATATTGAATTTTGGTAATGGAAAAATCGTGCTCGTTTAGACTTGAAATACTTCGTTTCGAATCATTTAAAGAAAAGAGAGAGAGAGAGGTAGAGAGAGAAAGAGAGAGAGAGAGAGAGAGGGAGAAAGAGAAAGAGAGAGAGACCGATTAACCTCGCTAGACGTAAGATGAATATTTCAATTTTGAGCGCATGTGGATACTTCGATTTCAATTATAGTTTGAATCAATATTAACCAATCAATAATACCACAGTATCATACAAAATATGATTTGAAAACACACGATAACAATATACTAATATCAATAATAATAATAATACTAGTCTCTACTATACTGAGATATACTTATTTTGAGTCACAGGACTGTGGATTTTAACCGACCATATTTAGTCTTTTTTAACAAAAAGAAAAATCTGCAATGGTCATTGTCATTGAGGTACCATCATCTTATAATATAAGAAAAACTGATTGGAAAAGAACAAAATACGAAAAATTAAGCTTAAAGATTTAGCGACTGTGTGAGCTTTCTAAAATAACAATTTACCTTGTCGTTATATCAACAGAGGAAATAATGACAACTGACCAGTGGCGTAGCTAGGGTGGGGGGAGGAGGGGGGAGAATTTGAAAATCCCCCCGGGCCCCCACTTGAGGGGGGCTCCCAAATAAGTGTTTTTTACATTAAATTCTAAATATTAAGCAAAATGAAAGGCCCCCAAAAGTGGTCAAGCCCCCCGGGTCCCCAAATGATGGAAAATTTCTGGCTACGCCCCTGCAACTGACCTAGAAGATACACCCGAAGCCCTAAGCATTCCTAAAGGATCCTAGTTACCTGTCAGAGGAGAGTATTGCTGCAGACCTGTTACATTATCTGAAAATTTCTTAGTGGATACTGTTACGGGGACTACAATGAATTTTGTTTCTCTACAGTGCAGTGCCAGAGAATGAATATTAGTTCATTTTTCACATAATTATAATAACGTAGATTGTAATCGCCTTGATCTGCTGTTTATTGATTAAAAAAAGAAAAAAAACGCTACCATTATTGACATCGCGGTACCACTGTCTCATAATATAAGAAAAATTGTAATGTAAAAACATAGATGTCACAGCTTTCCTATTATATTTATAATTATAACTCTATAGAATCTACCTTAGGTCTCGATACGTCTAGGTGTCCCTGGTTCAGTTCTAGTTAACGAAATAAAACAATGAAACCACTAGATCGAACACATAAACTTTAATCATCTTTACTGCATATCACACACGCTGGTCTCTCTGGCTGACAACAAAACACACTTCCGGTCATTCGCGCAGATTGTAAAAATAGATTATACATACATACACACATTCATCCTTGACAATAGAATACATTGGAATCTAGGCTTGGAGGTTAAGCGTTTATGGAAGCTATCTAAAACAACAATTTCATTGCTATATCAACCAAGGGGATAATGACAGCTGGCCTCACAGATACCTTCGAGGCCCTTAACATTGCTAAGAAAACTATCGTTGCTTGTCAGAGGGCGTACTATTGCAGACCGTGTGATTGTCAAAAGAGTTGAGCCGAAGGCTCTTCGAACTCTAGGCGTGTAAGCCCGCTTGAACAAACCGTTCTGTCTGAAAGAGGTCCAAGTCAATGTCTTTGAAAAACATTGCTATTTCCGATGCATCTGGCCTCCGGGCGCATGGACTAGAATACATGGTTGAAAACAGAGCACACCGGGAACCCCGCCATTTTCCTGTGTTTTACCCATCTAATCGTACAGGACACGCCATTAGTGTAACGGTCCTTTGAGGAACGGCGCATGGATTATCGACAGGGACGTGGAAGCTCTCTTTCAACTCCGCTATGTGCAATGGGAAAGCTCTCACATTCCCTTGGACACCCCCACAGGAGTTTTGTTTTGATATTCATTTAGCCTAACCACTTCCTCTAGTGATCGTTTCCACCCGAGCGCCACGTTGAGGCAGAATAGCGTACCGGGCTGCTGCAGACCTGCCACTTCATTATAAAATTCCTCCGTGGGCATTGATCAAGGGACTACAATGAATGTTATTTCTCTTTAATGAAACTCAACCCTGGCAGTACCAAAGAATGAATACTCGTTCGTTTCTAATTTAATAATAATAATAATAATAATAATAATAATAATAATAATAATAAACTGGAAATATATGGGAACTTAGGCTTGGAGATGAAACGTTTATGGAAATTATCTAAAACAACAATATACCCCATTGTTATATCAAACGAGGGGATAATAACAACTGACCTCACAGACACCTTCAAGGCCCTTGGCATTCCTAGGAACTTTCTCGTTGCCTGTAAGAGGGCGGTACTGCTGCAGACCTGCCACATCACCAGAAAATTCCTCGGTGAAAACTGATGAAGGGACTACGATGAAATTTGTTTCCCTTTAACGAAACTCGACCCTGGCAGCGCCAGAGAATGAATACTCGTTCTTTTCTAACATAATAATAATAATAATATAATCATGATTAAACTAATAAGTAAACCTTCACGGATGTAGCTCATAATCCAAACCCTGCTGTGGTAAAACGTATATTTTAAGGTGACTTAAATTTATATACAATTTAGCATTCCCCTGACAATTTACTCATTTAATACAATCCAACTCTCTGATATAAACATTTCTATATTTTACCTGTAACGTTTGGGTGAATCTTTTATCTATTTAATTTTTTATAGTTATAATGTTTTGGTTATGTGTAATTAACAAATTGTAAGATAATTTCCTCTTAGATAATAAAAATGATTAAGATTATTATTATTTGTATCTGTTTCTGATAGGAGAAAGGGCAATGCGAACAATTGGTGCCTGAACCATTAAGCTAATGGCAGGAGGGACTCGTTAGCCTTAGATGGATAAACAACAAGGAAAACTCTGAATCCAAACATATGTTGCGGCTATACCGAAAAATGTGAAAGCCTTTGGGAGTCAACCGTGAGGAAAAATTAGGAGCCGGTGACCCTTAGGTAGTTTGCAACGCACAGCGCTACACCTTGACAAAACGGGCGACTCATCTCAAACTGTATCGGCTATTATCGTCCCTTGGACACATCAGCTGCTTGGGGAACTGTGTGGGCGATAACGTTAGCTAGCACCTTCTTGAGGAGGTCAACACAACACATAGACCTCTTCATTGACATTTGCTATTCTGTAAAACTTCATGCATTTTTTGTTTGTTTTTGACATTTAGGAAGAATACTAAGCTACATTCTATCACTTTGGAGTATTCACATGAACATTTTCATAGGTTTGAACACATGCATCACTAGCGATATAAATTGATAGGCCTTACTTTGTTTCAACTGTAAGGAATTGAAAGATAACGCTGTTTGACATTTCGATGGCAGGTGTAATATTAATCATACAGAATTAAGACTAATACGCGTGCCTTATCGTCTCACAAGCCTCTAGCACGAGAATCCCCTAGAGATAGCCGCCCCTAGTGATAGCCGCCCCTAGTCATTGGTCGTGTCAATGCCACTCGCAACAGCAGAAAAAAAAAATCTTTAATTGCTAGTGTTGGGTTGTACCATCCCCCCTCTTTTCTTCTCAAAGGCAGAAGAAGTCTGACTATTTGACGTCACGATAGCTGTTCCCGATAAATTGAGGGGTTTAGGTAGAGGCTGCTTAATTCTGACATTAAGAACCGGTTGTTCTTGGCTAGGGGACATTTCTTTTGGTAATGACTCTTTCATTCTCTCTCTCTTTCTCACTTTCTCTCTTCCCCTCTCTCTCTCTCTCTCTCTCTCTCTCTCTCTCTATCTATCTATCTATCTATCTATCTATCTATCTATCTATCTATCTATCTATCTATATCTGTCTGACGCTCGAGGTACTTTGTCTTTTTTTTCACTAAAGAAGTGACACACCAACAATGATTAAGTGGTCTCTATTTTTGAGGACGAAGGTTTTTTAGAATTCCTAGATTCTAAGAGTATAATAAAAATATCGTAATCTAAACTCAAGATATTTTTTTCCTTGACCTTTAGGTAACTCATGAAAAGATGTGTCAGAAACAACAACAAAAACAAAACAACAAAATGTGAAGTTATTGAGAAGATTGGATTAATAAGGAGCCATTTGTCAAAACAAAATCAATTTCTTCATTTGTAAAAACTAACAATTTCTCCATTTGTCAAAACAAAATCAATTTCTCCATTGGTAAAAACTATTAATTTCTACGCACCAATACAGCTGTTCTTTTTTTGTTTAGCTTTGTTTTTGTTTTCTCATTTACTATTGGTCAATATCGGTCTATGTTC
Source organism: Biomphalaria glabrata (assembly GCF_947242115.1). Taxonomy (NCBI): domain Eukaryota; kingdom Metazoa; phylum Mollusca; class Gastropoda; family Planorbidae; genus Biomphalaria; species Biomphalaria glabrata. The sequence goes on along the minus strand of NC_074714.1, from coordinate 15,971,277 downwards.
GTCTATGTCTAATTGTCTGTACAGTACGTTGACTGTATTGTTGATGTTTTTTTTTTAAAACTTTCCTATAATGTATGTTATGCATAATTCATAATCTACCTGTGTGAGGGGGGGGGGGGTTTCAATTGTCTCATGCAACTTCTCATAAAAGGGAAAATGAGACTTCACCTTTAACTACCACATCCTAGATTTAAACGAAGTTCGCTTGGACTTTGGACATACACAAGTGATGTAATTTTTTTTTTCTATTGTAATGGTGGCACTGGAAATTTTTTATTTTTTTTTTTTATTTTGCATAGAGCTACACTTTTAAAACTCAAACACTTGTAAATTTCTGTTTAATATGCTATGGGATTACCAACTAGCTACGCTTGTTGATTAGATGGTTGAACTTTGCTTTTAAAGAAAGTTTAGAATGTGCGAGTTATACTTGAGTTCGTACAATAGTTTTAAACAGCGGCTTAGCAAAGATCCGTGGCCGGGCTTAAGAATATGATGGTGACCCTCCACCTAAGAAGGAAACTGGAAGGTAGATTGTGAGCTAAACAATTCTAGTCATCAAGTATGTCATCTTGTATGCCATCATGTGTCTTCTATATGTCGTCCTGTATGCCATCATGTGTCTTCTATATGTCGTCCTGTATGCCATCATGTGTCTTCCATATGTCGTCCTGTATGTCAGCATGTGTCTTCTATATGTCATCCTGTATGTCAGCATGTGTCTTCTATATGTCCACCTGAATGTCATCATGTGTCTTCTATATGTCATCCTGTATGCCATCATGTGTCTTCCATATGTCGTCCTGTATGTCAGCATGTGTCTTCTATATGTCCACCTGAATGTCATCATGTGTCTTCTATATGTCGTCCTGTATGTTATCATGTGTCTTCCATATGTCGTTCTGTATGTCCTCATGTGTCTTCTATATGTCGTCCTGTATGCCATCATGTGTCTTCTATATGTCGTCCTGAATGACATCATGTGTCTTCTATATGTCGTCCTGTATGTTATCATGTGTCTTCTATATGTCGTCCTGTATGTCATCATGTGTCTTCTATATGTCGTCCTGTATGCCATCATGTGTCTTCTATATGTCGTCCTGTATGTCAGCATGTGTCTTCTTTATGTCGTCCTGTATGTCAGCATGTGTCTTCTATATGTCCACCTGAATGTCATCATGTGTCTTCTATATGTCCACCTGTATGTCATCATGTGTCTTCTATATGTCATCTTGTATGTCCTCATGTGTCTTCTATATGTCATCTTGTTTGTCATCATGTGTCTTCTATATGTCATCTTGTATGTCATCATGTGTCTTCTATATGTCATCTTGTATGTCCTCATGTGTCTTCTATATGTCGTTCTGTATGTCATCATGTGTCTTCTATATGTCATCTTGTATGCCATCATGTGTCTTCTATATGTCCACCTGTATGTCATCATGTGTCTTCTATATGTCGTTCTGTATGTCCTCATGTGTCTTCTATGTCATCTTGTTTGTCATCATGTGTCTTCTATATGTCATCTTGTATGTCATCATGTGTCTTCTATATGTCCACCTGTATGTCATCCTGTATGTCATACCATAAGCCATTCTGTAAGTCTTTATTTATGTCACCTGCCCTTAATCTGTTGGACCGTTGGGGCACCACACAGGATCTGCCAACTGTTTTTCTCAATTCCTCTCTGTCCTTTGCATTGGAAGACAATGTTTACAGATATGAAGACATTGACTCATGTTCGCCTTATAATCAAGTTCAAACGTACAACACGTGATTGAATCAACCAATGGCATGAGCTCAATGAGAATGTCATTGTATTTAGTTCTGACCTTTCTTCGATGAATGCACGTAACCCATGGCGTGTCGTCTGCAGGTCATCCATGACATCATCAGGTATTGAAATTATCCATCGGCTAATCCATACCTCTAACAAGAGCATGGCTAGGTGGTGTGAATGTCGGTGTGTTTATTGTTAAATGTCATTTTCTTTCTATTTGTGTATATATTTACAATTGTATATGATATAATAGTCTGTATTGTTATGTAATTTTATATAAAACTCTGTGATTTGTATACTTTTTAACTTTGTAAGATGGCGTACCATTCAACTAGTTTAGTAATTTAATTTGTTAAGACAAATAAAGATTTTTGTCGTGGTTGATTTTGTTTTCAGGTTAAATATTAAGACTAAGTAAGGAATCCAAACATTCTAAAAATGGTATTAAGCTTAAATCTCTTACAGTCTGGTGTGTTATGATGATTCCACAAACAAAAGAAATACTCTTTATGTTTTCTTTTCATTAAGGTTTTGCAAGTTTGCATAATTTATGCAAAACTCTATTTTATTTTACATCACTTTTTTTTATTTTGAAAAAAAAAAGACATTACAATAGCAAGATGTGTTAAAAATTAAAATGCTTTACAAAAGAACTAAATCATGTAGGACCATACTCTTTTACTACATCCATATCATCTTCATTATCTTTCCTTTGTGTTCCTCATTGAACATAAGGCCTCAGTAAAAACACGCCATTCTCCACGGTGCCTTGCTAGTTTTTGTAAAGTCTTCCCACTTTTTCCTGTCCTCTTGGCTTCATCTAGTACACAGCGTCGCCACCTTCTTTTTTGATCTTCATCTAGATCTACCTCTTGTGCCCTTGGGGATCCACTCTAAGGCCTGTCATGTTATGTTGTTGATTGCTGGTATCTTTTCTAATGATGTGACCAATTCATCTCCACTTTCTCTCTAAGATCTGCACCTCTATATTTCTCTATCCAACCATCTCCCACAGTTAGGTGTTTTCTTTTTGGTGTCTGAGAAATAAAGTAAAAATACACTGGGAAGGCACGTGGCTGATCGGTAAAGCGCTTGTCTTCCGAACCAGGGGTTCCGGGTTCGAATCCAGGTGAAGAATGGGATTTTAAATTTCGGAATCTTTGAAAGCCCCTGAGTTCACCAGCTCTAATGGGTGCCTGACATTAGTTGGAAGAAAGTAAAAGCGGTTGGTCGTTGTGCTGGCCACATGACACCCTCGTTAACCGTAGGTCATCTGCCCTATAGACTACAAGGTTGGAAAGGGGAACTTTACTTTACTTTACGACAAAATAGAAAACATCCATTTGCTTGCAGTAGAATTAACTGTGTAGTATTTGAAGTTTCCACCCTCTCGGTGCAGCCCTCCAGGCAACAAGCTCATACTATGAGATGTTTTGTACTTTGGAACTTTTATAACTCTCCATATAAAACAAATTTTATAAAGAAAGTAACATACTGTTGATCTTTCTGACCATTTATTCAACAGTTTAAAAACTCAACAAGCAATGAAATAAAAAAAGAATACTTTAAAAAAAACAACTACAAAGCTTATTTAAGGGAAGAGAGACTAAAGTACTGTCATTTATCTAAAAATCATGTTGTTTATTCCCCTTTCTGCAATTAAAAAAAACTAATTTATTAGTACTAAATGATTAACTTATTGGTTAATTTTTGGCATTGATTCGTGTATTGTTAACGACTATGAATAGTTATGCGAAATTTCAACTTGATCCAAGAATTGGAAGTGGGAGAAAAAACATGTTAAAACGTAATACGGGAACAAAATCTATATATATATATATATATTATACATCCACATCTCTCATTAAGTAGCATTTATTTCCCTTTTTCGAAATCAAACAAAATAATTAATCACCAACAATTAATAAAAATATTTTGAATTTTAAATTAATTCTTGTTTTGTCAGATTTAATGCATAATGTGCAAAGTTTTAACTTGACCTTAGACTGGGAAGTGGGACAATAAACATGTTCAAAATTTTAAGCGAAATACAGAGGTACAGACATAGTGAGTTGATATAAGCTTTGTAAAAAGCGTTTATAATTTGGTCAATGTATAAAGATAAAAAAAAAACTTGTCTATAGAGTAGGTCTATGGTCCCAGGTGGTAGCGAGGAAGCTCTATGGGCTTCATCAAGATTTGGATTTGCATATTTTCCAAAAAAATGTTTTTGAGAACACGAAAGCACCAAAACAAAGCGAAATGTTATCCAAGAAACCAAGAACAATGATGCTACAATATAGTTAGTTTTAGTAAAGACCTTTACGTGTCAAGTTTGCCTTTTCTGTAGCAATAGTGGTTTTACAGGGCCCACGCCAAACCCTCCTCCTTTCTGACCCGGGCTTGGGACCGTCAGATGACGGAGTTAATTGAGAAAAGACTAAATGTGGCTCAACAAAAATGGCTGAGGCGTATTTTGGGAGTCAGTTACACAGATCGGGTCTCAAACAGGGAAATCATATGACGAACTTGGAATCGAACACTTAGTGAGGTTGTGACAGAGCGTCGCATGAGGTTTGCGGTGCATATTCTCCAACAAAATGAATCACGCATACCAAGAGTTGCAATGACATGGAGGCCAATACGAGGAAAGCGCAAACAGGGACGTCCTCGGATAACTTGGCGCCACACCTTCTTGGAGGACCTCAGAACAGTGAACACAAGATGGGAGGAGGCTTCAGACATTGCCAATTACAGATCTTTATGGATGGTGCAGGAGGACCTAAGTCTAAGTCTGAGTATTAAGTAAAAAACTGGTGACAAAAATGAAGATAATTTTTTAAACTAAACGTTCGTCATTCCTTATTTCCAACTATTTAAGATAATCAACACCGACTTATACAGTCACAAACACAATCACTAACACACACAACACACTCACACACACACACAAACATCTGTCACATTACTCCGGTAGCCAGTTTATTTTTTAAATGGTCCCAAGACGTGTTTTTATTGCAGACAGCGAAGAGTAAATCTCGAATCGCCATTGGCGCTGGCTAGTAAAACTGAAGGTGGCCGACAATAGCCGGAAATCAATACCATTTGTTCACTGCAATTACCATCTTCAAACAACTTAAGCAGACTTGGCAGTAGTTAGCTGTGGGCTGCTAGGCAGGACTGAACACCTCAAATGTGGCAGCACTTGATCAACTGATTTATTTTTGAATAAAGTTGATATCGTTTAGAATTTGTATTGTTTAGGTTAGGGTTAGGGTTATGGTTCCAAGTAAAGTGCCAAGTAAATTTTGAAGAAGTAAATAATATCCTAGTCAAATAATGCGTCTCTTATAAAAACTAGTGTAGGAGGTGTCTAATCTGAGTCTAGAATAAGTACTCAACAGAACTTAACAGAAGATTGGTTGCGTGTTTTTTGTACGCGTAGTATTACTATTGAGTTCGTGGCCACAGACGTCCAGATCAAGACACTTACAAAAAAGTAAATCAACAGGTGTATATATAAAAGGAAGGTTTAATCCATAACGGGAACAGTGTAGTTTCAGTCACTAGAATAAAAGATGTTAATCCTACGAAAGCCTAGCCTCAACTGTCCGTTTAACTATATCTTTCCTATAGTCTTGTTTTGAATTTATGTCGTCATAATTGTCCGTTCACTAGCAGTAACTAAAGTGCGTCTCTACACTAGGAATATCAATGAGCAGATACAAGAGACGTTTAAGAGAGAAAATAAGGCAAATTTTATTTCTTTGTTTGGATGCGTATCGCTTTCTGAGCAAGTTTTACTTAAAGAAAACTACAAAAATAAAATTTGATGGAAAATAAATATAACAACATTTGTAGAGCTTTTAGGGATGAGCTTAATTTAGGACTAAAAGAAAAAAATAGTGTATTTGACTCTTATTATTAAGACATCGGATATCAACCACATTACCAAGTATCAATACGATGCTTTTCAGTTTTTGGCTTATTGGACTACGCAAACACAGTTTCTACCTACACAATTTTCCGCATCTATTGCAGACAAAACCGTTGTCCACCGGCGGTGTATTTAAATTTTCTTTCCTTTTTCAATAAGGGGTTTTAATTAGGTCTCAAATGTGTGTCCCGCAGTCTTTGTGAGAGCTCTCCGACTGTCTCTTTCAGTTCTGAGGTCAACAGCTGCCAGCTACTTACTTCTAAGCCAGTGAGTGTGAAATGAGTGCTAACGGTACCTCTGTTATTGATAAAGAATTGAGTTTTTAATGTTACTTCTACATTTTTAACTCAAAATCAGAAGTGTCTACTATGTCCAGAATTTCAAAAGCTTTTCTTCGCTACTAGGAATGGTAGTGGCAATAGAATAGCCCTATTGCTTCCATTTAAAACGCACTACAAATAGCGAGCCAGACCAAAGTCTGTAAAACACAAAGTTTTTAAGTACTAAATATAGAACTAGATCCTACATATTTGTAGAAAGGTCGTTGTTTTATTTCAAAGGAAAAACTTTTTTTTAAAAGTACAGACCTAAAACAGAATGTAATCTTAGATTCGTTTGCTTCTAATGATAAACATTAGCCCTAGGCCAAGAAATTTAAATGTCAAAGTTATATTCATGATGAAACTAGACCTAGCTATTCAAATAGTCTACTTTTTTTTCTTGCACATCGCTTTTGACAATGTTAGAGAAGTGTTTATTTCACACTGCTGAATTCATTTGGGAAGTAAAACTCAGAAGTAACACGTCCACCTAGCTATTAACAAACATTGTTTGCTCTGTTCTGCTTAGTTTTGCTAAGTGTTCTGCCCTGCTTAAAGTTACAGTATGTTCTTCAAACACAACGCAAATACACGCAAATGTTACTTGCTTAAAAGCATAAACCCTTTATGCCGAATAACACGCTTTCGACATCTTAATAACGGCCCTTGGTTAGCCACATTGAGCCGTATAATGCCTATAGCTACTCTCCTGGAGTCTTTCTGTATGTGGCTATTCTGGCTCTAGAGATTTGTTTCGGGAGTGTACTTTCGTGAGCAGACATTACTTGCTGAAAGAGTCAAGACTTTTTTGGTTTGGGCTCCATTTTATTTGCCAATATTTCATGATAATGTTTTAGTTCGTGTCAATATATTGTCTCTATCTTACCAAAATGCATACGTTCTTTATTTAGTGGGAAGGGCTTCCTGCTAGTGTGATATAGTCTTCAGATTGTGGTAAATTGATGGACCCAAAGCCATCCATTTCCACCGTACAGAAGGTTTGGGCTATTACATAAAAATCTTGATTACCGAAGGAAGGTTATAAAAGTTTAATAACGAAACAAACATTTCATGATTATTTTTTTTTATTTTTGATAAAAATAGGTACAAAAAGTTTTCTAATGCTCATGCTTTTTTGTGCTTATTAAAATAATTTTATCTTTTTTTAGAAAATGTTTTGTTTCGAATTTTTTTTTTACCGAAGCTTCTACAAGTTTTGTCAAATTGTTTTTACTTTTAGAAATATTATATTAGAGCCATAGACATAAATAAATATAGACTGGCCGATTAAAGAGTTTTATGAAACGAAAATTTGTGACTTGCAATTTTGTGTACTTTATTATACAGCATTTATGAGCAGTATAAAAGTTAAGTATTCATATCTATTTCAGCCACACACCTATATATATTGTAAATAAAGAGGCAGTGTATTTTGTTTAATCTCTAAGAATGAAGATCATGCAATTTTTCATAATTCGGAAATCCGAATACAATAGATATACATGTTTTCAAGTTACATGAAGTTACTTTCTTCGGCCAGTCTATATTTATTTATGTCTATGATAAGGGAATTAGCCTTAATTTAAATAAACTTTTTTTTCAACCACAGACATATATATATTATACCTAGACTGGACACGCCATCTCTAACACTGCACAAACATATCGTCAAAAACTTCAAAAAGCTTCAATAAGGCCTTGTTTTACAAGGTAGTTATAAAAAGTAATTTTTATTTCAAACCTAACCTATGTAACATATAATAAGCATCTATCTACCTATCTATCTATCTATCTATGTATCTATATTATATATGTACAATTCTCTTCAAGTCTCAATAGTTCAGACATCATGTAATAGAAAGATCACTCTTTTATTTTTATAAGTCAAATGGACTAGAGTTACCCTACGAAAAAAAAGAGAGGGGGGGGGGGAGAACAAGTAATTAGCAGGGCCGGACTTAACCGTTGTGGCCAAGAAGTCATGGAAAAATCACTATTTTTGTATTTCTACCCCACGTAGTTTTAGCGGCGAAAGAAAAGGGGGGAGGAGGAGAACAAGTAATCTACTCTGTATTCACCCGTCACTAAATAGCAGGGCCGGACTTAACCATTGCAAAACGTAATTCTCTTCATGGCTCAACAGTTTGGACAAAAAGAAGTAAAGGAAAGATCACTCTTTTATTTCTGCATGTCGGACTAGAGTTATCCCACGTAATTTTAGTGGCGAAAAAAAGGGTAGGGGAAAAATTAGTATTCACCCATCAATAAATAGCAGAGCCGGACGTAACCATTGTGACCTAGAAGTCACAGAAAGATTACTCTTTTATTTCTGCAAGTCGGACTAGAGTTACCCCACGTAACTTTAGCGACGAAAGAAAAGGAGGGGAGAACAAGTAATCTACTCTGTATTCAGCCGTCCCTAAATAGCAGGGCTGGACTCAACCGTTGTGGGGCTCTATGTGAAACCGATTTGGTGGGGCCAAGTTTGGGTAGGGATTCGGATAATAAGTGAAAATTAAGAATATAATATAAGAAAATAAATTCGTCTTTGCATTTTATTTATTCTTTACTACCTACAGAATTACTTTACGAGCCTTGCGTATAGCGAAGCCATACAGTATATCATAAAAATTCTGTTTCCTACATAGATCACGCTCAATAACAAGAATTACCAATGTTTCAATGTATCTTCGAGAATTGTTGACCTCAAGTAATTCTTTAATTCCACAATTACGGGTATTGCTTAATGCCGTTTTTTTTTCATTGCGCATAGGATTTGCGTTTACAATTTTGAATGACACCCCAAAATGACAATTTTTTGTCTATATATTTCAGGATTTTTTATTTTTTTTTTGAGTTTTCAAAAGATTTTAATAATTTCCGTAGATTTCCATGACTTTTACGTATATTTTGCAATTTCAGGAGATTTTCAAGAGCTCCTGGTAAATTAGGAGGCTGCGGGAATTCTGTTATAATTTATAAAATGGTTTGATTTAATAATTTACACCTAGAATTAGCGCGGTACTTTTGAAAGTGTGGGGCCCACTGAGGTCGCATAGGTTGCATTGGTCTAAGGCAAAATAACGGCGTATGCTACGCTGTGGGTCGACTAGTAATCATTATAATGTTTAGTCAGTGTAATTGAACATCGTAAATAAGAGAACACTCGTCTTAATATTATTATTTTGCAATTTTTAGATGCAGAATGTACTAGATTTATAAAGATCTTGTAATCAATCTATTTAAATGTTTAATCTAAAGCATAAGATGATTAAAATCAACAGGCTTGAATAATTTAGATCTAGGATTGTAATCGTTAATAAAGTGTTACGTTAAAATGTACATTAGATTTTACCTGTTACGAGAGATAGTGTTGGATATTTTAGAAAAACACCAAGCTGTCTCAGCCGTCACATTCTCTAGGTCTAGGTCCTTCAGATCAAAGCCGAAAAGAACGCGGTTAAACTCTCCATCTAGCGACTACAACCACTCACACCAAACTACCTGTACACTAGTTCTTAAGACTTGTCAACCTTTAGACTTGGTACCGAGGCCAGGTCTGAGAACATCGATCACGTGAAACAAAAGGTGGGGAGAGATGGCAAGAAAAAAAGCGATCACAATGCTCGTCCGGGAGGGTTTCAAGGGGAGGGGGAGCTGCACTTGCGTCATGGAATAATTGACTCATAACGGTTTGGTTTTGCCTTGACTTCCAGGATATTAGATGTGCCTTCAATCATACATTATAAACTTAAAAGTCTTCTTTAAAATGTTTTTTTTTAAATGTCAAGAAAATTAATTTGAAATAATGCAATAATGAAAAGCCATTACACCTCTAGTCATAAACTTAGCATATTATTTCTTTTTCTCGGAAAGAAAATGGTAAATAATAGTGTGGTACCATTATAAACTCTTTTTTTTTACAAATAATGTTGTTGAAAATAAAGTCGAGGAATGCCATTAAAAAGTCGATAGATGGTTGATCAAGTCTGGTGCAATCTATCCTTAATAGTTTATTTATTTGCTATTTCTAAGCTATATACATCATATTCTGTTGACGTCAAACTCTACTCTTTAGACAGAGATAAATTTTACAGTTTCTAGAAGTGATAAACTAAAGTGATCAGAGATTGATATTTTATCTACGTCAGCCGTACCGACACTTTATGCTTACAAATAGATTGCTGGAGAAATCTTTGTATTATCTCAACTTCTAATTTAAGAGTTTGTTTCAAAGCTATTTTAAAAAACAACAACAAAGCTTTGCTTACGAGCTGAGGAGCAGGTGAAATACACTAGTTTGAAATATGCTTAATAAATAAAAGTTATGTTTTTTTTTTGTGCTATCGTACACATTGTTTGCTCTAATGATGTATTGTTAAGTAAAATACATACACCTTAAAACAAATGTCCTCACTGATAATAAAGAGTATATATGAATACATAAGTAAATAAAATAATACATAATAAATATATTGTCGTACAATAGTTTTACTTAAGACTTTTCAGTTTTAACCCCGATACTTAGCCATTACCTTACACAAACAGTGACCCAGAGCTTATTCTTTATCTTAAACTATAAATAATTTTAACCCAAAGTCAGAAATAATAATTTAGCACTGATATTCAATTCTCAAACTTTACACATAGGCCTACATCTACGAAACCATCTATAATAGACTAAACGAACCAATTCGTTTGGAACTGAGTGATTATGTCACATGTTGAATGCTAGTAGTTGAAATGTTGGTGTAGAGCGAGAGATTTTTACTTTATTATTAAGAAATAAAAGTTAGCCAACCTCTTGATGGTCCGTCAACTTTGGACAGGGTGACAGGGTTTTGTGGACTATCTAATCCACTAGCGAAAATTCTATCAACATCACCTGGCCACTTGATCCTAAAAATAGTCTTGAAGGAAATATTGTTATCAAAAATATAATTTTTTAGGTAAATGCAAAATCTATTATTTATTTTACTATTTGCATATGTGTTCTGTGCATGTGTCTATGTGTTAAAGTACATTGCTATTGATTTTCAAATTTACACAGAAGAAGGTATTCTATAAACAATAGAACATGTTTACATCATTGTTTGGTCATTTATCGATTGACCGTGTCTAATTGTCTACAGTTGCAGGCTATTAAATTAATTACTGGAGATGACCGCAAGGAGATCCATATTAAAGGAGTAGCCGCAAGCAATTATTATTTTACTGATCAGAAATCAGTCATACATAATAGTCTCAATACAGATCAGAAGTCAGTCACGCGTGTTGACATTGTTTATATGAGTATCTTGAATAATTCCCCTTGACTAAGGGAGTGTTGTGATGTGTCATGTGTGTTAACACAGTGTGTCAATAAATGCACTCGTGAATCTGTCGTTATAGTCTTGGCGTTGTTTATAGTTATTAATTGTAGCGTGGATTAGGGATAATAATTATCAAGCTAATTTTGAACTAGATTTCTTGTAATTTTTTTTACACTGTGGTATGCTGAATTAGAAACTGAAAAAAAATGATATAAATGTAAACCTAAACATTTTATGACCAATGCGAAGATTGCTGCACGTAACGGAGGATGGGATCTTATTCTTATTCGGCGTTTTGATTGGGTTTATAATTGCGAATATCATACACCAGATTAGAAGATACGCAGCTGCCAAAGTTAACGTACTAGGCCAGTGTTTCTCAAACTTTTTTGTCTGGCGGCACAGTAAAAAACTACAAACATTTCGCGGCACACCACGAAGAGCACCAGTTGTTTTATAATAAAAAGAAAAAAAGGATTTTACCTGTTTTTAAGTATTGCTTTTAATGTGAAGGGTGTGCCTGTTTTTGTGAGCTAATGCGATCTAATCGAGGCTCCAGAGCCGATAAACAAACTCGCATTTCATAGTCTATTGTAAGAAGTCTATTTTTAGCGGCCCCCGAAAGGGGAAAAGACGCTATTAGTTTTGTGCAAAATGTCTGTCCGTCTGTCCGTCCGTCCCGTTTAGATCTCGTAAACTAGAAAAGATATTGAAAATCCGACATCACAATATTTTAGACCATTCAAAGTTCTGATGCAACGGCTACTTTTTTTTATGAAAGCGAAAAAATCTAATTTTTAAAATCAGTTATGCAAGCAGTTTTTTAAAGAGAAAAAGCTAATTAATATAATTATAAGTTAAACCTAAATTAAAAAGAATAGTAATCTTGTAAATGTCTTTTTCGTGAACAATTTTTTTATTGCTGAAATATTTTTTTTTTTGCATTCGAATAAGAGATTGATCCTTTTCAAAACAATTACATCTATTATAAGACTTCAGTTAGGCCAGGAGAGGCGCGGTAGCTGAGCGGTAAAGCGCTTGGCTTCCGAACCGGGGGCCCCGGATTCGAATCCTGGTGAAGACTGTGATTTTTAACTTCGGAATCCTTAGGTGCCTCTGAGTCCGCCCAGCTCCAATGGGTACCTGATATTAGTTGGGGAAAAGTAAAGGCGGTTGGTCGTTGTGCTGGCTACATGACACGCTCGTTAAGCGTAGGCCACAAAAACAGATGAACTTTACATCATCTGCCCTATAGACCACAAGGCCTGAAAGGGGAACTAGTTGGGCCAGGTTCACATCTAACTTTGCATTCACTTGCACCTATCCTTTGATCTGCTGTACCGTTGGGGCACTACACAAGATCTGTCAACCTTCTTTCTCCATTCTTATCTCTCATTTGTCTTTGATATAATTTCATTTGGATGTTCTTTCTGAAAATATTGAAGCCTGCCTGGATGGACCACTTCGGGGGCCGATTTTGAGTTTGTGTTTCCACACAAACTGTCTTCGTAATCTTGTTTAGACTTGATTTCAGTCAGTGCTGAAAATCCAAACTCACAAAACCATGATGATGCAAATGGAAGAATTATTTTGATCGCTTTGATTGCAGGATATAACTTGTTGATTGAAATCCAAAAGACACCCAGGCTTTTCTCGGCAAAACTTGACTTAAGAACTGCATCGTTTTTTAAATCTAAGAGCTGTTCTGCTTATTCAGTTGTCAGATTTGTATCTTCATTGTTTCCAAATGGATAGCTGACCCATCCATATTCATTACTTCCAACTGTTGGAAAGTAATGCTGCAATGCTGACTGCAGGTGTGTCAAAGTGTCCAGAATTTTGGGGGTGATTTCTTTATTCGAAGTACATTCATTGTAAGTAGGAAAGCAGTCGAAGACTCCTTTCGAGATCTTACTTTGCCACAAAGACAATTTTTCACCATATGACTTCAGTTTTGAGGATGCAGTGATGATGGTTTCCGATGGTCCTTGAAGACATTAAATTCAATGAATTTAATTTGTCAAATAAATCAGAGAGAAATGTCACCTTAACCCACCAGATCTCTTCATAAATAGAAAATCCAAAGTCTTTTTTTTAAGCCTGCAAGAATGAAATCAGCTCAGCCTTGAGTTGGACGACACGCTTCAACACTTTTCCCCTGGAGAGCCAACGAACGTTGGTGTGATACAGGAGACATTTGTAGTCTGAATCCATTGCTTCACAGAGCTGAGAGAAAAGTCGGGATGCAAGCGGTCGAGATTTGATGAAGTTTACAACTTCAATCATTTGATCCAGAACAGACATCAAATCTTTCGGCAAAGACTTGAACTGACATCAAATCTTTCGGCAAAGACTCGAAGGCAAGAGCTTCTCTGTGGATCATGCAGTGAACAACTAATACATTCGGATTTTCTTGACGCACAAGAGTGACGAATCCCTTTCTATTTCCCTGCATGAAAGGACAGTCATCGGTGCTAACTCTGACACAGTTTTTCCACTGTAGTTTGAAGAGCAAAATGTTTTCGATCACCACTTTGAAAATATCTTCGCCTTTGGTCGTAGTTGGTAAGTCTTTGCAAAACAAGAATTTGTTGACACATTTTTCATCCTTTATGAACCGAATAAAAGCTAGCAGCTGGGCTTTGCCGCTAACGTCCGTGGATTCATCAACTTGAAGAGACCACAACAGAGACACTTCATCGTCAGTCACGTCGAATTGTTCGCAGATTTGATCTTGTAAATCTGAGAATAAGTCTTCAATTATGCGTAAGATAGTATCATTTGACAAAGGAACTTTTTTAACTTTTTCGGCGGCATCGGGTCCAAGGATAGTTTCAACAACTATTGCAATGATCGATTCAGCCTCTGTGTGTGCATTTTTGCGTTTTGCTAATAACTGAGCAACCTTATAACTTGCAATCAATCCCTTTTCTGGCAGCTTTAGTTAGTTCGTAAGTTTCTTATCTTGTTTATTTTGTTGAGCCCTGATGTTTTCCAAGTATTCCTACGGTTGCGCTTTTACAGATGGATGTTTTGTCTCCAAGTGTCTCTTCAATTTGCTTGGAACAAGCGCCTCATTCGATAGAGTTGCATTGCAGATCAGACAAAATGGCAATGTAGAATTTTCAGGTCCAGAAGATATGAAACCATATCCGATGTAATCTTCTTTGTACCTTCGTTTGGTTCCTTGCTTTTCATTGAACGCTTTCGCAGTTTCATTCTTGCTAACGTATTTCTCCATGGATAACAATGAATAACCCTTATTGATAATTTGTTATTATTAGCATACACCTAAACAATTTACACGAAACACATCACTTATTATTATCGTTACCAATTCAAGAACTGATGTGAGTCTGCTAATGCGGCCTACATTTGAGTCATTATAATAAAATAATAATATAATAATATTAATAACCCTTTCCGTCATAATGGAGCGCTCCACTACTATTACTGGTCGTTGCAAGTAGGGATGTCATCGCAACGTAAAATAAAAATTTAATAGTAGGCAGACCTGTGCTGCACGTGTGGCGTTCTGAAAACTCCCGCGGCACACCTGCAAATCTTCGGCGGCACACAGTTTGAGAAACACTGTACTAGACCAAGGGAAAAAATGGCAGGCCCACAGCTAAGAACGACTGCGTTTGTTGTCCTTATGACTAATATCTATGGTGACCCGTCAAAATAGCGCCGACAAAATAGCGCGGACAAAATAGCGCGGACAAGATATAATATAAATATATATATACACTCACACATCAAAAGAGTTCTTATAAGATATGGGCGACAGTATTTCCTCACTTTAAGCCAACATCGATTCTCTTGGTGAGGGTGATCGTTTAGGTTCTTTTTTTTTGTATTGTAAACCTTAAGAAAACTTACAGCCAACCATAAAAAGGGGCAAACAACAAAAGAGAGCAGTCTATTATTTATAAGTCCGAAATGTAATTGTCTTTTCAAAGCGAAGACTTGACTCCTTCACAATGTTTTGTATGTTGACACTAGGACCGTGCTAACATACGTCTACTAAAGAGAACCTTTATTTGATTGACTAGAGACAGTCTCCTTAGTTGGGGACGAGAGAAAGACATTGAAATGATTAAATCTTCAAATATTGGTGTTGTTTTTTTTCTTACAAGATAAGTGCATAATTTAATAACAATTTGAAGCATTTTTACGAGCTCATTTCTAGGTTAAGTGATGCAATATGTTAGTCATCTTAGTGATTTATCCAGGATGGCTGCCTGGTCGTGTGGTATGCGCTCTGGTCTGTCGTCTCGATCGTTCCGGGTTCGAACCTTGGCCTCCGCCATCTCATTCCATCCTGCAGGAGGTTTAGGCTTGGATGAAATGATGTTTATTTCTGAATGAACATCCGAAATATGTTCAACAATAACTGTTAAATACAATTATGTATTCTTAAAGTAATCTATTTTTTTTATGAAATATCATATATAGTGATATAGCATGATAGCGATTTATCAATCAATTAGCAGTGATTAATCTTTATTATATTGTATCCTTTCAGTAATGTATCAATTGGTGATGTATCCTTATAGACAAAATAAATGTTCCTTGAAAAACTGAAGAAAAAAAAAATAGGGAAAAAAGGGGTCCGAAAAAAAAGGCTTTTGTAAACAGACCAGGTTTACACTTAAGGACATCGATTAGCTCATATTCAATACATTGATTCTGTCAATATCGATCGTGTTACGGATGCTAATTCTGGAACGATTGTTTGAATGCGCCTGTCCTGACGAGTTGATATTGGCAGCTAACGATTATCGGGAAATTTTAGACTTTTGTTCCAATGTATGTTCGCATGTTTGTGTGTGTGTGTGTTTGTCAGTGAGCGAATGTGTTCAGGTATGTACATGTGCGTGTGAGTATTATAATTTAATGTTCGGCGTAATTCCCAATTCAATCGAACTAAAAAAAGAACAGTGCTTTAAAAAAAAAAGAAATTTGCTTGACGTCATAAATAATTATATGAATTAATTTAAAAAGTAATATGTGTGTGATGGTTTAACAAGCAGCTTAGGAAGCACTGGGCGTGAGGTTGTCTATTAACACCATATTTAATGACCACCTCCTGGATTGTTGAATGAATTGATTTTGGTAAAATGATTGAGTAGGCTATCTCACAGGATCGGCATTCGTTTTAAAGGGAGCTAATGATTGATACATGCTTATCGACATTTTATTTCTTCAACAATAATTTCCCCTGAATACCTTTGTGTCTATTTGCAATAGTGTCTATATCATGGCCTGAGTGGATCAGGTGCCAGTGAGTGCACAAGTGGAAGTAAATTTGGTGGCTCCAAATGATTTTTTTTTTAAAGAAAGAAAAGCGAAACAATAAAATTACGTATTTATTTGTTAAACACCTGCCAATCTATTATTGTCTTTATCTAAATCGACAAAAGACTGGAATTCATATATTGCAGAGTTAGATATAGACATAGAGTCAAGCTCTACTATGCTTGTAATCTGATCAAAGTTCCGTCCGGATTCCATAACAATAACTCAGTCAATCTAGTTTCTACATAAAAACATAAGAAGGAACAACTGAATTCTTTAGCTTTAGATAAGCTGTGTGCTGTGTTCTCTTGTCTCCCTTCTATTCCTCCTAGCCATCTACAACATAATGAGGAGAGCAATGGTGAAGGCAAGAATCAAATGTTGTACTACTCGGGCTTACAAATAAATGCATACAAGAAATGACGGAGAGCCTAGATACAGAGGCATCCAAAAATTGTCCTACGTATAAACTTGGATAAAACTAATATTGTGCGAGTGGGATATAAGGCAAAGGATCCCAGCCCCCCCCCCCCCCCCCCCCGTCAGACTTGGCGAGTCATAGCTTGAAGAGTTGGACAAGTTCACATACCTAGAAAGCATCATAACAAATGATGGGGATTGCCAACCATGAGATAGCGTGCCGAATAGAAGCTAAGCTATTGAACTTGAGACCAAGATACACCTACTTAACACAATCGTCTGTCTGGTCAGAAATAGTGTACACGTTATCTCGCCCACACCCAATCTCAGATCAAGCTGAAATTTTGCACAAATATTTCTTTTACCTGACAACACGAGAATCAGTAAAGAAAAATTTACCAATTAATTAATTAGCTATTGGTAATTAATTATTTTCTTTGGTATCTCGAACAAGGGAAAGAAATTATACTTGACTTAAGTGGTGGTATTAGTCCCCTGTATAAGTCGCCGCTTTAAATTGAAACAAACAATACATAACTATACAATCTTCGCTAGTCTTAAGTAGCACTAGCAGAGTGGTTAGTAATTAGGCTCGAGAATTATTGAGCCAGGAGTTCAAATTCAGGTCGTTCCGCACACTCTTTTTTTTAATAAGTGCTTTTAAAAACCGATCACAGTAAAATCCACCCAGATATCCCTGTCTTTCTTAATCACCTCGCCCTCATTTTCCCAACTGGTACAGATAAGTGAAAGGATAATAGTGTACTGAGAAAGCTAAGATAATAATAATAATAATTGTATTTATAAAGCGCTGTTAACAAACCTAATGTAGGCTCAATGCATTGTGATAACATTACAAACATAAACACGACAGCTAAAATGACAAATTGAAACAGATCTAAAAAGGTTTTTTAACAGGTAGGTCTTTAATGTTCTTCTTGAAAGTAGTGTAGCTTGTTGTCTGTGTGAGTTCAATGGGGAGTGAGATCCAAATCTTTGGTCCGTGCACTGAAAAAGCCCGCAGAGCGTAGCTTTTGAGGGAAAAACGTGGCATCACTAAAAGCGTTGAGTCCATTGAGCGCAGGGCTCTCTGGGGGACATATGGAGTAATCAGTTCGCTAAGGTACAAGGGCATCTCATTGTTATATATACACTGATGACAAAGTGTGGCCACCGTCCGTAGCGCTAAACAATCAGTAAAAAATAGTTCTAATCATAATGAAATTTCACTACCGGTACGTTGCTAATCCAAAGTAATGAAATACAATTACACTGCGTATAAGTATTTGATATGTTTTTGTTTTTTCTTCTGTAGATTTGACTCTCAAAGGCTTGAATTCTTCTTTCAGCCAGAGCTTTCAGTGCTAAACCTTGTCAGCCACATGGCTGTCAGCCAGAGCTTTCAGTGCTAAACCTTGTCAGCCACATGGCTGTCAGCCAGAACTTTCAGTGCTAAACCTTGTCAGCCACATGGCTGTCAGCCAGAGCTTTCAGTGCTAAACCTTGTCAACCACATGGCTGTCAGCCAGAGCTTTCAGTGCTAAGTCTTGTCAGCCACAGCTTTCAGTGCTAAACCTTGTCAGCCACATGGCTGTCAGCCAGAGCTTTCAGTGCTAAACCTTGTCAGCCACATGGCTGTCAGCCAGAACTTTCAGTGCTAAGTCTTGTCAGCCACATGGCTGTCAGCCAGAACTTTCAGTGCTAAACCTTGTCAGCCACATGGCTGTCAGCCAGAGCTTTCGGTGCTAAACCTTGTCAGCCACATGGCTGTGAATTCATCACTAGCAAAGAATACACATTTAATTATTATTTTTTTGATGGGAAGATAGTGTTAGTTATTCAAATTTTACAAAGTCTGCACATGGAAAAGAATGCTAACCTTTTTTTTTTTAATTCTAATTCTCAGTTACGTACAAATTCGGAGGATTCCACCGTCGCCTCAGCGTGGCGCCTCCGGTGGAAACGTCTAGTAGTGGAACTAGATAGGCTAAGTACGAGTAGCGAACCAGGCCCTTGCGGCACCCCGTGGGTGAGCTTTTTTTTTTCTCGCTCGGGGAAGGGATGGAACAAGTAGCCCGCACCCCAGTCCAAAAAGTCCGCCACGGCATTTACAAAGGGGGCCGTCATCAGACACCCCTGGCTGGAGTAGCGGTCCCTGCACGGAACAGTGACGGTTACATTATAGGAATATGAGATAAACTCCCCGCAGTCAACACTGTTTTCGGCCACTTGTAGCGAGTGGGGTCCAGGAACGGGGACGTTGCGCTGTGTACGCGGCACGGCCCGGTTTGGCCCATTCAACCAATATGGCTGTCTACCGCTGGGAGTCCTGAGACAGGATACGGGATGGGGAATCCCATATCCAGGCCTGGTTGTTGGATAAAAGCCTTTCTAACAATCAACGTAGGCGCTGATTCCCTGCTGGACTTCACTGAAGGCTACAAACATGTTATGATATGTTTGACATGAAGTATATAAATGAGTCAACTTCTTGCAATGCTTGACCATTCAACAGTATGTCTCCATCACAAACTAGCATGCTATTCGGAAGAAAAATTGGAATCTTTAATTGGATAAGAATGAAAAATATATGTCTATGGTTAGGTGTATACGAAAACAATTGCATGAAAACAAAGAGAGTTAAATGTGTTAAAAAATGTTAATGTTTCATTATCTCCCTCTAGTTTTCTCACGACAACTTCGCCTAAACTGTGAAATAAAATAAGATTTCTTTTAACAGCTTGCATAGTGTCTAATCATAAAAACATGAATACAAACATTTTGTTAGAAAGAGTTTACGTTTCGCGATAAAGTCTCTATGCAGAGGCGGCTTAAGGCGCTTCAAAATTAAAACTACAAATTAATAGTTATGATATAGTGCCTAGACTATCAGATTAGAAGTGCTAGAAATATCTCTTTGAATGCTAGACGGTACCTCATCGACGGAGATGAACAAATTGTAACAATAGTAATATTGTCATTTGCATCGCCCTGTCAACAAACGTATTGTAGGTCTTATATAATACAGACGTTACTTCAAGAAAAAAGATGATTAGCCTACGTCCTACATGTTAACTAATGACTTACATTAACTGGTTTTCCTGGCTAGCTCAGGCAACCCATTCCATGCTCTAATAGCACTAGGGAAGAAGGAGTATTTGTACAAATTTGTCCAAGCATATGGAGAGTGGGATTTACTTTTGTGTCTGAGTATTTTATTAGATTTTGTTTTTGTATTTGAAGATTATGGTTCAGTGTTTTATGCATAATTGCTACTTTAATTGTGAGTCTTTTGTCCTGAAGGCTTTCCAAATTTAGTGATTTTACTAAAGGTTTACTCTAGTTATATTTGAATATTCCTTTGTTATGAATCTCACTGCTCTATTTAGTGACTGTAACTTTCTTAATGTTTTCTTGAGTTCAGGGGTCCCAGGTTAAAATTTTAGTTTTATGTTCTTATTTAATTTATAGAAATTTCTTTTAATAAACATCTCGCCCACACCAAATTTAGGTATTGCGCACCAGTGTCTCTATATATAGAAATTTGATAAGATAATGATAAAATTTCTTAGATCAATAGATTTGTTTAATTTTAGGACATTAGTTTTATACATCATTCTGCCTCACAGCAATAACAATGCAATACTTTTAACTTTTAATACTTGTTAGTTCACTCAAAAATCAAAATTACAAGTCAAACAAATTAATGAGATGTAGCAGCATACTGTTTAATAATTTAATGAGTATTTCTGACACTCAATCAAGATAGTAAAAGAAACATTCAATAACCATTAGAATTTTATAGGAAATGTATTTTCTTGAAATTCCCTTTTTCAATTTCACACCAGTTTCCATAGAAATTTACTAGACTACAGAAGAGCCTGATTTTTTACCACATACATAAATGTAACAAAGTAGTTTTGTAACTTTTGCCAAGAGTAACAGTCTTTTTTCAAATTCACAATCACAGAGCAGTATAAAGTCAATGAAAAACATAGAAGATGAGATTGGACTAAAATGATGACATTGTACATATACAATAGATCACACTTAAAGTATCAATTATTATAGTATTAAACACAAATTAAATTAAAAATTTCAGACATAAACTTTAGTAAGGCACAGACAAAAATGTAGAATTTTTTTTAAACATTAGGTAAAGAAATTCATTGGTTATCACAAAGAGATAAAAACAGGTCAGCATATGTAAATAAAATAGAATGAGCTTAAAATGCCTGAGTAAACTGTCTTCTTGAATAAACTCAAACACAAGCACACAATCATTTTAAGCATTTTAATCAAAGCTAAAGTTATTTTATACCAGAAGCTGCACTTAAAAAAATAAAGCCAACCTAAAAATGTAAAGAGATCAGCTTTGAAAATGTCAATCAGAAAAAATAATTAAGATTTCATTTTATTATGATGAGGAACTAGTTCATCAAGATCTATTCAATTTTTAAAACAAAATATAAGTGAAGACATTTTCTTTAACATGTATTTGAAAGAAGATTTTTAAATTCAGTTTCTATTCATTCTAGTAAAACAACAACAGCAAAAGAAAACAACAACAGCTAACCCATTTGATTTTTAAAATCACTC
The DNA here is from genome assembly GCF_947242115.1 of Biomphalaria glabrata. Taxonomy (NCBI): domain Eukaryota; kingdom Metazoa; phylum Mollusca; class Gastropoda; family Planorbidae; genus Biomphalaria; species Biomphalaria glabrata. The sequence continues at coordinate 15,949,608 of NC_074714.1, read as the reverse complement.
AACAATTTCAATATGAAAGACAGTGTCAACACATTATAACATTTTCTCTGAGTTAGTTATTATTTTTAACACAGTACCTAATTTATTAGTGTGTATACCAACATAGATATTGCTATTATTACTCTCCGGCTTTGTTATGATTGAATAAATTGTCACAAATTTATAAATACCTATACTTAAAATATTTTTTCTAAGTGGACACTTATGAACTGGAAAAATTATCCCTATTCCCTTAACAAGAAAATATTTTAAAAAAATACATAAAAAAAAAAAAATGAAGCTTATATAAGCAATTAATTTGAATCAGTCATGTAATTAAATCTGTAATAGATCAGTAACAAAAAAAAAAAAAAACATTTATTAAAAAAAAAAGGAACAAGCTGAATTGGAACTTATGGCCCAAGCCACTCTACTATTGAAGTTGTTATGAACATAGAAATTTATATAGTTATGTATTGTTTCTATATTCTCGTCCTATCTCATATTTCATGTTCAGTAAGACTCATATGGCGAACCATAAAGGTGACTATACTAATTTAGCTTATACCACTACTCCAGTCAAGTACCATTTCTTTCCCTTAAGATTCCAAGAAAATAATTAATTACCAATAGCTTATTCTAACTAATTGTTTACTTTTTAAAATGATTCTTGTGTTGTCAAGTAAAAGAAATAATTGTGCAAATTTTCAGCTTGATCCCAGATTGGGTGCCAAGAGAAATTATATATGTACAAACTTTTTAACAGACAGAGTGAGCTGATATAAGCTGTGTAAAAAAAAATAATTGCTTTGTATAATTTTTAGCACTTCACAACCAAACATTTTCACAAAAATAAATAGAAATTAGGATTTAAAATGAAGTTCGTGAGGTGTTACATAGAAGCCATCATCCCGCCTCTCATCTCCCATAGCACACAAGTAGATACCCTCAATACTCTGCTCTCCAAAATGGGTATCAGCATATTTAGCGTAGATATCAGGATTAACGTTTTTAGTACCACGCAGACGAGACACAGGCCTAGTTGTCTTCATTATGGTGACATGAGGAACAAACTCATAGCCATCTCTGATTTGAACTCCTGCCTCAGACAGAAGAGTTTTTAGGGTGCTGCAGAATTCTAGGAAATCTTCTTTATAATGAACTTTGGCATAGATGACTCTGTTGTAAAAATTGGAAACTCCGTGGAGTTTTAGGCTGGACTTGGGCACGGCAGCCACTATTTCTGGCTGTATTCTTTTCAATGCTTCAATGCACTGTAGAAGCTGCTCTGGTGTGTCAAGACCTAGAGTGTTAAGTGTTATATGGAGAGAGTTGCCAGGAATACAGCAATCACTAAACAGAGGCTCAAACTCCATGAACCTGTCCTGAATGTTACAGATTTGATCAATGATTGCCTCATTGGTGATGCGTATACAAAGAAAATAATTTGGTCGAAGTTTGTCGCGCCAGTAAGGGTTGAATCCATTTTCAATATCATTTTCATTTTCTTCTGTCAATTTTACATTTTCATAATTACTTACTCTGGATTTAGCACCTGTACCAATATTAGCTGAAGACCCAATTGTAACTTGAATGCCATCATCTTCATCACTGTCATCTTCGCTGTCATCCTCTTCAGAATTACTGCTGGTTTCCTGTTTGGTATATGATGCATCTGCTAAGCCCGCCAAACGTAAAGATTCAAGCTCTTCCCATTCTTTAATGACAACATCAATAGTCTTAGTTCCTTCAGCTGACCCAAATACATTGTCGATTCTTCTCAATTTGTCCCAGACCTTGATATCTTTATATTTAAAATACTGAATCCTATGTTTGGGTACAGCCAGTACATCATAGTCAACTGAGGCAAGGTCTTCCCAAGAGAAAGATGAGAAAGACTTCTCAAGTAGACCCTTGAACCTATCCAAGTAGCCAACGATAAAATCATCTTTCTCTAAGTTGTCATCCCATATGATACGCTTTACAACATCATCAGCAGTTTTCATTGGAGATAGCTTTTGATTCTCATCTATTTCATCTTCTGACTTCTTTTTTTTAGTTCTGTTTTTCTTATGCTTGACTTGTTTTTGTGCTGCATTAGTGATCACTTTTCCTGGTTTTAGCCCGATGGCCCGAAGTTCAGTTTCAGCCTCTTGAATGAGTTTATCTAGCATGAACTGGCCAGCCAATTGTTTGGCTTTAGACCTGAGAGATTGTTGTATATCTGTGATATTTTCTTCAGTAAGTGATTCTGATCTTATGGCTATGTCAGGTATCACTCTAGGATAAGCAGCTGTGAAATAAGAAAAAAAAAGCTTTAAAAATTCTTTTTAATGTACTTAGTACTATTGGACAAAATGATAAATTTGATAATGCCTAATGCAATGGACTAAAAGCTTAAGTTACAATGTAGTTTAGTTTATAAAAACAGCAAGACAAGCTTGAATATTTTTGTAACAAGATATACTAGTATAGTCAACATAGAAAAGAATATTTTTGTAAAAGACAGTAACAAAACAAGAAATAAATAATTTTAAAAAATTTTACCAAATAAACTTTATTTTAATAATTAGATCTATAGTCTAATAAATATCTAAAAGAATTATTAATGCACAAAAAAATATGAAAGACATCCCTAAAATGTTCATATACTTTGGTTAAAAAAATATAATAAAAAAAAAAAAAAAAAAGTAGTTGTATATTATGCATAACCATTTGAATAATCCACTGAGAAAGTGACAAATATACTTTTATAGCTCCATCATGGCTTTGATAGCCACTAATAAGGATAATGCCCTAAAGGATGGCTGCATGGTCGGGTCAATTGATTTACGCTCTGGACTGTAGTCTTGATGGTTCTGGGTTTAAACCCTGCTCACACCCATCCCCAGTTGTCCGGTGGGACATTCGGGCTAAGATTTAATAATCTTCAATTCTGAAGGAACATTCAAAACATGCAGTGGAAAAAAGCAAGTCTCTGAAATGCTGGATGCATAAAGTAGTCAGATTAAAGAGATAAATTTAGACTTAAGAAGCATTTATATTGATTAAGACTAATATATTGACAATATAAACTACTACTAGTAGTAGTAACTAGGTTAGGCTTCCCAAAATGTTGTTTTTCATTCTGATGACCCAGCAAGTAAATAGAAAAATTACCAGTGAGTTGAAATTTAATTGTTACATCCATGTTTTCAGGCTGCACAGTCAGCACATTGGTATACGTTTTCACATCACTGATGATGCGACATCGGTTAGGAAAAGCTGCTTTAACAGCTGCCACCTCTGTCGACTGATCAATTGGGCTGTCACTAGTAGTTTTACTTGTTTTTACAGAACTGTCAACAAAATTAACAGTAGCTGTCGCCATGCTGTTGGTGGCCTAAACTAAAAAAAAAATAAATAAAATGATTAATAATAAAAAGCTATCACAACAAGTTGTCTTAATCATCCTTAAAAATATCATGTAGAGGGCAATACAAACATGATCATCTGTACATGAAATGCAATTTTACAATTTTCAAAAGAGCTTCTCAAAAGTATTGGATTGGCCAGAAATACAAATTGTAAAGAAAAATTCCTCATTTTAATCCAATTAATTATTTCAATGTGTACCAAAAGGAAGTAAATAGAAAAAGATACAAAAACAAGAACAGGTTTTTGAAAGTTATTCTAAATATAAAACTGCTATCACTATGTAGTTAAAATGCAATAACTAATCTAAAATTCTAGATATTTAAGATATTAATATAATTTGAGCAAGGATGTAAATTGTAATACTAGATTCTAATAGTAAAAAAGTAGGCCATTCAATTCTGAAGGAAAAACCAGAACCATGTTTTTATAAAACAAATATATAACAAACAAACAACTAGACTTATTAGACTTAAGGGTATTATAATTATACTAGTCGACCGGCGGCGTAGCATACCCCGCTATTTTGTAGGACCAACCTTAGGCCACTGCAACCTATGCGACTGCAGTGAGCCCAGCACTTTTATAGGACCCACGCTAATTTTTAAGTGTATAAATTATTAAATTAAATTTCCCGTCGATTTAACAGGAGGTCCTGGAAATATCTGGAAATTATTACAACCTTTTGAAAACTCATACCAATCTCCTGAAATATACAGACGAAAATTGTCTTCTTTTTTTCACTCTTAAATTACCTAGGATAACCCCCACCATCTGAGTTGCAAAAATAAAAGAGTGATCTTTCCATTGTGTCCAAACTCTTGAGCGTGCTCTGTCGCTTCGAGTTACTACAGAGTAGATTACTCCCCCCCCCCCTTTTTTTAACGTGAGGTAGAAATAAAAAAAAAAGTGATATTGCAACGGTCCTGCTCTGCTATTTTGTGACTACAACTACGTGTTCCCCCCCCCCCTCTTGTTTTATCATGGACTATCTGCAGAGTGTTATTTCCTTTACTCCTTATTACTCGTTTAAACTGTTGAGGGAAGAAGAGAATTGTTATCGAAGAGAATTATATATATATAGAAGATAGATCTATATAATATCTATACACAAAATAAATATAATATATTATTATATATATGGAATATAGAGTCTATATATTATATCTAGAATCCAGACCTATAGTTATCTTATCTTATATAATACAGACGTTACTTCAAAAAAGAAGATGATTACGTCCTACGCGTCATGCATTTAGTCATGCATATTAACCAAGAAGGAGTATTTGTACACATTTGTCCTAGCATATGGGACGAGGAATGTGCCTTTATCTTTGTGTCTTTCAGAGTATTTTATTAAATTTTGTTTTTGTATTTGAAGATTATGGTTCAGTGTTTTATGTATGATTGCTACTTTACTTTTGAACCTTCTGTCCTGAAGGCTTTCTAAATTTAGTGATTTTACTAAAGGTGTTACTCTAGTCAAATGTGAATATTCGTTTGTTATGAATCGCACTGCTCTATTTTGTGTCTGTTCTAGTTTCTTAATGTTTTCTTGAGTTGAGGGGTCCCAAACGGAGGATGCATATTCTATTATTGGCCTAACCAAGGTTAAATAACATTTTAGTTTTATGTTCTTATTTGATTTATAGAAATTTCTTTTAATAAATCCTAATGCTTTGTTTGATTTTTTTGTAGTTTCATCAATATGTGGATTCCATGACAGTTTTTCATTTATTATAACACCTAGGTATTTTGCGTTTTTAGTCTGTGTTACTGGTTTGCCATGAATAAGATAAGTGGAATTAATTTGTTTTAGTTTTTTTGTTACTCTTAACAACTGAGGTGGAAAGACATGCTCCAATTTGATTCCCATTTCTGTAATTCATCTAATTCTCTTTGTAAAATATCTGTGTCTTGTGTTGTTTTTATTGTTCTATATATTATGCAATCGTCTGCAAATAATCTGACTTTTGTTCCTGAACTAATGCAATTTGGTAAATCATTTATGTAAATTAAAAATAGTAGTGGACCCAAGACTGTTCCTTGAGGTACACCTGAGTTTACTGTTATCGGTGTTGATTTAGAGCCATTTATTATTACAGTTTGTTCTCTCCCTATCAGAAAGTCTTTAATCCACTGATGCAGTGGACCATTAATGCCGAAATATTTTAATTTTTTAAGCAAACTATGGTGGTGAACTTTGTCAAAAGCCTTAGAAAAATCTAGTAAGATAGCATCTATTTGTTCACTATTATCTAAACCTTTTGAAAAATCATCAATTAGTCCTATTAGTTGTGTTTCACATGATCTATATTTCCTAAAGCCATGTTGGTATGGTGTGAGGACATTATGTTTGTCTAAGTGGTTTATGATGTTGCTACTTATTATGTGTTCTAGGATTTTACATGTGATGCTGGTAAGTGATACTGGTCTGTAGTTTCCTGGGTCAGATTTTTCTCCTTTTTTAAATAGGGGGGTGACATTAGCTTCTTTCCAGTCCTTTGGTACTCTGCCCTGGTTAAGTGAAGCCTGAAAGAGTATTTTGAACACTGGGGCTAGCTCATTGCTTAGTTCTTTGAGTAATCTAGCTGGAATACCATCAGGTCCAGAAGCTTTATTTGGTTTGGTGTTGGCTAATAGTTTTTGAATTCCATTTTCTTGTACTACTATATCTTCTATGTTGTCTACTTGGTTCAAATTCAGTAATATGTCTTTGTCTCCTGGGGCTGAGAATGCTGATGCAAAGTATTTGTTTAGGATATTTGCTTTACTTTCATTATCATTATGTATTATGTTATGTTCATCTTTTAATGGCGCTATGCCTGTTGTTTCCATTTTCTTAGACTTAATGTATGACCATAGGTTTTTGTTGTTATCTTTAGATATTACATTGTTTATGTATTCACTCTGCAGCTGTCTGCTTACTTTTTGGGTTAAGTGTTTAATTTTTATATACTTTTTGTAAACTCTTTCTGCATTAGTTTCTTTAAATTTTCTATATAGGTTTTCCTTCTGTTTACAAAGTTTCTTTGGTCTATTATTAAACCAGCATTTATTTATTTTGTTTGATTTGTATTTAGTTAGTATATGATTTTCTATAATGCTTTTAAGATGGTTTTTAATGAAATTCCAGAGGTCATCGACTGGTTGGTTAATGTCTTTTTCTAATAAGAATGTTTGTTGAAAGTTTAATGCAGCTTGGTGTAGTTGTGTTAGGTTACATTTATTCCAGAGTAAGATTTTTCTTTTGGGTTTTGTATTGGCTACTGCTTTTATCTGACTGTGTATTTTTATGATCTCATGGTCTGATAGACCAGGGATAATATCATAATCAACTACTAATCCAGGTCTGTTGGTTAAGAAGAGATCTAATGTGTTGTTTAATCTAGTTGGCTTTTTAATGATTTGATCTAAACTTAGGTTGTGTAAAGTTTCTATGTCCTTAAGGTTTTGGTGTTTATCTATGGTTAGTGTTTTCCAATTTATATCAGGTAGGTTGAAATCACCCATAATCCAAAAAACTGCATTTTTATTTGTCTTTTTAAGTTAAGTGTAGTAATCTGATTACATAGTTCCTGCATGTATTCTAAACTAGAATTTGGTGGTCTGTAAATGCTGCCTATTATTAGGGATGTTGAGGTGGTATTAATTTTACAAAATGTTGATTCTATATTTTTTGAGTTAGGTAAGGTAATTTCTTCTGCTATAAGAGTGTTTTTTATTGCTAAAAGAACTCCTTCATGATTATCAGCCCTATCTTTTCTAAAAATTTCATAATTACTATGAACATGAATTACTATAGACACTATACTATACTATAATAATATTAATAGTCGTATAGTTACTAATAGTAATAATAGTAATTAACTATAATTTAGGCTTAGCCGCCTTAGCTATTTAACTATTTTATAAAATAGTACTGTTTTAATAGTTTTATATTAATTTATATATAAAGTATAAAGATATCTACTAGATCTATCTTTAGTTAGGAACTTACTAGACTAGATCTGCGATTAAAATACAAGCCTTGTGGGTTGATTCACAATTTAACTCAGTTTAGATCTTCGCTCTAGAATAGGTCCAAATGTAGCAAGGCAAAGACTGAGAAGCCGGGTTTTATTTTCCTCAGTGATTACTAACTTCCAAACATTGAATTTCCCGGAAGTGGTGCAAGTCGAATGAACAAGATCTTAAAAATAGAACAGCCGACGCCCACAAAATCACCTAGATCAGTGTTTCCCAAACTGTTTGTGGAACCTAGTGTTCCGCGAGGCCCGACAAGGTGTTCCACGAACTACTGGAATAACTAGTAGACCTGGACGTGAATTAATGACTATAATAAGTAAATGCAGAAAATAAAATACAATTTGATTTGATTAGGCTACTTCTTCTCAGTAAATGATTTTTTGTATAACAAAATCACTATGAACTTTGAACTGACCTACTCGACCTAGATTTTGATTCCAACTGAAGAGGTTTTTATCGAAATTGAGATAACTATTGATTATGATAGTAGATGGTATCAAATATAGTTCCTAAAAATTTGAGTTAAAAGAAATACATATTTATACTAGAAAAAGTCATTCGAAAGTGTAAAACAATTAACGAGATTTGAAATGGCTCTGTCATGGCCGAAAGCGGAAGTGACGTTATAGTATGGAAATCACGGAAAATTAAAGTATTCTGATAATATTCTAATAGTTATAATGTTTTTTGTTTGGGCAATAAAGATTATTATTATTACTTTGAAAATATGTTAATATAAGAAAAAGTAAAAGTGAACTATTATAGTTTGCAATTCTGCTTTATAACAGCATTAGGAAAAACAAATTGAGCTCTTCATTGCTATCAGCTTTTCATTGAGCTAACTGCTTCCAATATGGGAATTACTCTTAAATTTTTAAATCATATAAGTTAAGGAAGCTGAATTTGTACTTAGTGTGTAAGTAACTATCTAGCTTTGACTTGTTTCTCCCCACCCCACCTCTACACACAATTACACATTATCATTCCAAGGGCATTTGAATAAGTGAATTCCATTAGTCAAGGAGCTGTTTCTGCAACCATAGTTTCTAGCAAATAGATCTATTTTACTATCATCGTTATCAGAACGAAAAATACCGGTAATTGAAAGAATTGGTGATAAAAAAAATGGAGATGTACTGCACGATATGGTGGACAGAAACACTGTGTTGTGGTCAAATACTGGGTACGCATGAATGGATCTAAGTTAAACCGGCTTGCTAATTGTGATTAGCTTACACTCATAGTCATAAAAAAACACACGTGGACTGTAACAAGAGGTATTAGTAGACTGATCCACGTTGTACGGTGGACTAAAACTCGATACTAGTACGCTTGATTGGATCTAGGCTAATCCGGCGAACATTAATTCGCTTACCTCTAAATTTAGTAGCGTGACCTAGTTTCCAAACTATGACGTCACGGACCAGTGTAGTGAGGGAGAAAGACATCTCGAATGGCTACGAGACTAAGACTTTTTAGTGTCCCTAAAACCCACATTAAAATGCTAATATCTCATTAACGGCTAAAAAGTTATAGAAAATATTTTGCATACACGTTTTTTAAAGCATTATATTACAGAAAACAAGTATTAAAACGGTTTCTGTGAATCATTGAAACTATATGAAGATCAACCATTTAATGATCCCAGTCGAGTTTGTCTGAAAAGTACCATTTCAAACAAGCAATCGTTACTGTACTGCAGTTTCCTACAGCCTATTTTGGCACAGCAATATTCTCTTATTATGTTGCAACTAGATCTAGGTCAAAGTCTACAAACAGGCGTTCATCAGTTTACCACTATCTTGCCGGATATCAAAGAGTCACATTATCTTCAAAATTATTAATCTTATTTTTCCATACATTTTTGTTATCTTTTATTATAGGCCTAGTTTAAATATGTTTAAAAAATAAATACTAAAGCTAAATTTAGAATATATAGATCTATGGTTTATTATTATTGTTTCATTCAAACAGTGAAACACTTCGGAAAAAAACAATCCTAAAAAATAAGCACGGTGTTGGTGTTCCGTTACAATCTACAATGTACGAAGTGTTCCGTTACGAACAAAGCAACAAATATCAAGCAAATAAGCCACCATTACAAGAAGTAATTATTTTAGAAATGAAATATTGGAAGCCACTAACACAGTTGCTACAAAATGCAAAGAAGCAGCTGGCTGCGAAAGAATTCAAAGCTTCTCAGCCATCATCGGATGTCACTGTGTCATGGCAGAGGCGTGGTTTCGTGTCAAACAATAGAGATGCAACTGTACTTTGCGTGAAACCTGGAGGTGCTCCTAAAGTAATAGACACATTTACCAGCCATAACTCTTGTGATAAATGATGCAAAAATAAAAAAAGAAATTTACTCCAGAACAGTTTCTAGCTTGGAAAGCAAACCACACAGCTGAATGTGACACTAATCACATCAGCTTCTGGTGCGATGGAATCACAAGATATCCTGCAAACTTTCTCAGTTCACAGAAGATGTACGGCTCTAACTATAAAGGCTATTTGGGAGATGGTGACTCAAAAAAGCTATAAAACTGTTGCAGATGCAGATCCACCAATATACCCGGATAAGACAATTGAAACATTGGAATGCTGTGGTCATGTACAGAAAAGAATGGGACGTTGACTTATGGACCTAAAGAATGCCAACATACTACAAAGGAATGGGAGGAAAGAAAAAGCTGACCCAAGCAGCAATTATTAGAATCCAGGGCCATTATGGTGGTGCCATTAGAAATAATACTAATATAACCTTCTGCAAATGAAAAAGGTTTTAGGCTATTTCCATTGGGCAATATGGAAACACAGGTGCAGAGACCACAGTGATTGCAGCCATTGGTGTCCAAAAGAACAAAACCTAGCAGTAGCATACATATATAAAAATAAACTCCTCAAATATATCATTGATGCTATGAAACCAATATTTGAGGAGTTAACATCACTGCACTGTTGGAAAAGTGTTTACATGGTGGCACGCAAAATGCTAACAAGTAGTTCCATAATTTAATATGGAAAAGATGCCCCAAAAACCAATTTGTTGGAAGAAAAAGGCTTGCGATAGCTGTCCATGATGACACAATTGTTTATAATGATGGGGCACTTGGACGGAGGCAAATATTTCCATTTATAGGATTAGAATTGGGAGATTATGCTGAAACATCATTTCGCGCTGCAAACAAAAAAAGAATTTCGTCATCTATAAATGCATATAATATTTAAAAAATAACACCCAGAAGTAAAAAAAAACATTCATTCAAATGCAGAGGATGCTAGGAATGAAGGATATTTGCCTGGAGGCTTTTAATAATAAGTTTTTGTTATTCTTTTTAAAAATGTGTTTTTTCTTGATTTTGACAGTTTTATGGTTCCCACACTAAAAAATTCATTAAAATTCATTGTAATAATTGTAGCTAATTGTGATTAGAGTTACATGCTGAAGACACTGCAAATTTCATTTGAAAATATTTGTATTCATTTAAATGTTTTGACTATTTTACCCTATGATATTGTTTTTGAAAAATTTCACTTTTTTTAAGGTACATTTAAAAAAATATTTTTTTTTTAATCATAAAATGATTCATCCAAACATAGAGGCACTTAAATAGTGACAGATTTGTTAAAATTTCAATTTGGGGGGTTTAACCTGCCCTTAAAGAAAAAAGTTTGTGAAACACTGACCTCTAGAGATCTTTCACCCTGTTGCTAAAATAGAAATGGATGCTGGCAAAAATGGCTACATTTGTTGTTTATGATAGGTTTATGAAAATATTTTATATCTCATAAACAGTAAATCTCAGATAGATATACTTTATCTAACTTTAGATATCAAATTAAAGAATAGATTCCCACCAACAAAACTGTATAAAATAAATTCTATTTGTAGTTTAAAGTAATATATATAATATATATATGATTTTACAGGTTGAATATGATTGAAAAAAAAAAAAGAGAAAAACTTTTTTTGTCTAGGTTTGTTATACATAATATATATATATATATATATATATATATATATATATATATATATTAAGTATAATATTATTAGAAAAGAGTAAATTTTGCACTCATTTTAAAGTAAAGTCCCAATAACATCAATATATACTCCATATTTTTTTAAAAATTAACATTTTTGACTAAATATTTTTTATTGATTAGAAATAGCATTCATTTCTGAAAGATTTTGACATACATGACTTAAATAAAATGCAGAAAAGATTTTAAAACAGATATTACCTTAGAAAACAATATCCAGTGAATAAGAAATAATATAATATTTACATTGTTTACATATATATATATGGCTCTTTCTGTCTCTGAAGACAATGGATGTGCCCAGATGAGTCTGGCTTTGGTTACGTCTTGAGATGAGGCAAAATCTGGAGTGACTGATCTAGCCAATTCTGGAGCGTCAGAGTTTGCCACAGTTCGTGCATGTATATAACATATATATGCATCTATGCTAGGGCTAGCTGACAGGTCAGCTTTCTTTTTCTTTCTCATTTTTTGATGCTAATGGAAAGCTATTGTTTTGCCAGATCCTCGTGGTATAGACGAAAACAATGTTTTACACACAGCCAAGGTTGCGATGGGCACCCCTAGCAAAAGAATCTAGAGCGCTTCAGTTGTGATTGACTATTGCAATAGACACAAAGGCGATCATTCTCCTCATAATGAACAAGATGAGGCCCAGGTGCCATTTTGCTATTTCAGCTTTAAGGGTCTTCATTTTCACCTATCTGGGAACATCACCCACTGCAGTGGCAGCATCAACTAAACCATCAATTAAAGTTTCTTTAAATTTGTTTAAAGAAAGCTTTTTTGAAGGCTGGTCACGTGTAACCTGATTGCATTATAAATAATGAGGGCATGATATGCAATTTCTAATACCCAGCAGAAGACTTTCTTTCACCATTTCTTGCTTTTTCTAGAATTCACAAAATAATATAAGAAAGCATTTAGTCTGCCCTGTTGCAACCATTCATCATCATTTTGTAGTCGTGAACCTTTTCTGGCCTCTCGACAACACTCAGCACTGCGCTTTCTGTTGCACATTACTGATGCGATTGGTTGATTTTTTGGACACCAAAATTATGCTTGCGCAAGGTTTCTTACCTTTTTTATCCTGCCATGCCACACAAAAGAGAATATTATCATATTGACCACAGACGTGTAAAATTGATTTTCTCTGTGACACAGCTTTTGGTTCTTGAGCTTGGCAGGGAAAGTTTTCCTAGTTAACTTAAGTTGACTGTCCCAGTATTATAAAATATTATCTGAGTTAGATATTCCAAGAGATCTGATCTGTTGATGTGTAATAGATCTATATTATAATATCAGCAAAAATATGATGCATGGCTGGTAATACTGTTAGTGTTTGATGAGTCTGAGTAAATAGTGTCACTGCCATGATAACCATGATTATGATCTAAGTATAAGATTTTAACTTAGATCTAGACTCTAGAGCTATGTCTATCATCAGTCTATGTCATAAAATAATTTGATTTTTCTGAATTTACCCTTTCGAGCTTTCTAAGGTTAAAAACAATCAAGTAGCTTCTAAGCTTATGTTGCCCATTTTAGGCCTACCACTAACATCCAGGCATAGCATCCATAATATGTTTGTTTATAATTACTTAGCAACACGCAAATTAAAATATTAAAACACGAAAATAATCCAGTTTATTGAATAAAAACGCTTAAAAAAGGAAGGTTTCGTTTCTTTTCACTATTTGTATATAACTTAAAAAACTATAACTACAAGAAACGGATACATTTTAACCCCGAAAAGCCAGTATACTGGCAAACCAGGCTATGAGGTAGAGATGTTTTGCCAGTTGAGGGTGAAAGAGCTAGATTTCTCTCTCTCTCTCTCTCTCTCTCTCTCTATATATATATATATATATATATATATATATATATATATATATATATATATATATATATATATATAATTACGAATTTGAACATGTAATAAATAAAAACATGCTTACAACTTAAGTAGTGTTTTTGAACGTTAAAATGTCATTATTATTATTATTATATATATGAAATAATTATAGAAACTAAAGAAAAATATATAAAAATTAAATTAAATTAAAAATAAGTAGTAATATTAAATTATTGAAAAAATTTATATGAAACTAATGATGAAGTGGGCCGCCGCCATGACCAAATTTCCCGGGCCGGTTTTTTAAGCCAGTCCGACCCTGAAATGAACAGTCATGGGCGCCCGCAGGATTTTTGCAAGGGGGTGCAAGCTGCCATCCATGGCTCAAAGTCGTATCCTCAACTTTCTTGTTATAATATTGAAGAAAAGAACTGCCCCCCCCCCATTCGGGCCCTCATACCTAACCGATATTAAATGCACAGTAAAATTTTTTTTTTATAAAAAAAGAAACTAAACACGTGAAAAAAGTATTTACTGTACACAATGTTAACTTTATATGTGAGGCCCGTGTTTGCCTACGTTCGATCAAACAAAAAATGCAAATGTTGACTGTGGTTGAAGAAACTGTCAATACCTTCACTAATGAATTGCTTTTCTTCGCCATGGACAAGCTGGCAATGAACGTGTATCGTGCAGTTCTGATATTCTTCTTTGCATTGCAGCACTTGCATCGTTTTAGGGTGAAGACAAAAAACAAGTTGAACTGACCATTATTATTGCTCGAAAAGCGAGACGTAATAAAAATTAAGAATGAAGCTGTAATCTGTAATAACTTCCAAAATCCAAACATGTTTTTTTTTCTCATTGTGTCTGTCGACTGCGAATTCTCGGCAGCAGCATCTCAATATCCGGTATCAAGTTTTTCTGCCAGCAGTCTCTCCTTCCTCTGACGTGTTCCTCGGCATGGTCAAGTTGGTTTTTGATTAAGCCATTAATGTGACTGCTGATGTGCTGTTGAGCGGCCACTATGTTAAGTTGGAAAGACTGCAACACCATGGAAACTGGTTCAAGAACAGATGACTAATTGACTACAATGAAAAGACAAATAACAAGATTACAAAGAGAGTTTGTGTTACACAAACTCAGAGGCGGCCCCCGTCGAAGTCGGATCCCTGTCGGATCTGCATATTCGCAAATAATATTCAAGAGGTGATTTAATTTTGATGTAAAATGTTTTACACGTTTCGGATGTTCCTTCAGAGTTGAAGATAATTACTTCCTAGTCCAAACCTCCCGCAGGACGACGGGGGATGGGAGCGGGCAGGGTTTGAACCCTGGGCCATCCATAAATCTGAACGACAGTCCAGCGCGCAAACCGCACGACCAGGCAGCCATCCGATGGTCAAAAGTAATAATGTTTCAAAGACTCATTTGCCGTAAATTTAAATTTAAATTTAATAAAAAAAATAGTAGATTAGTTTTAGTATATTAAAACATTACAATATTTATCAAAACGTTTGGAAATGAAAATCTACACTTTTTTTTTACACTTTAAGTTTAGAAATTGAAATTCTACATCTTAATCTAGTCTATTTTAGTCTAAACTAGATCTAGAAATTATAGATCTAGACTCTAAAATAATTTTAATTAGAATATAAATCCAGATCTAGATATACTGTAATAAAAATCTAGATCTAGTTTAAAAAATCTAGATCTAGTTTAAAAAATCTAGATTAGATCTAAATCAAGATATCATTCCTTTTTTAAACGCGAGTCACATAACGAGGCTTAATAAACATTACTATACCGAGTTCTTTTTTCATTTCATTTGAAGAATTAATTCCATATAACGTCAGAGGGAAAAAAAAACACTACGTCACACGGCCAAGCTAGACTAAAAATCGCCTTCATCTATAAGAGCCATTTATCGAGTGTTCATAGACTTTGGTGCACCGAGTGCGTTCTTTAAGCATTTCATTTAAAGAATTCATTTCATATGACGTCAAAGGAAAAAAAAAACACTACGTCACACGGCCTAGCTAGAATAAAAATCGCCTTCATCATTACGAGCCTTTTATAGAGTGTTCATAGACATTGGTGCACCGAGTGTGTTCTTTTAGCATTTCATTTAAAGAATTCATTCCATATGACGTCAAAGGAAAAAAAACACTACGTCACAAGGCCTAGCTAGACTAAAAATCACCTTTATCAACACGAGCCATTTCTCGAGTGTTCATAGACATTGGTGCACCGAGTGCGTTCTTTTAGCATTTCATTTAAAGAATTCATTCCATGTGACGTCAAAGGAAAAAAAAACACTACGTCACACGGCTTAGTTAGACTAAAATATGTTTTCATTAATACAAGCAATTTTTTCGAGGGTTAATAGACATTGGTGCACCGAGTGCGTTCTTTTAACATTACATTTAAAGAGTCCATTCATATGACGTCAAAGAAAAAAAATTCTATTACCTCACAATAGGCTAGTAGGCCTACCGTACCATAAAAAAAAATGTCTTTATTTACACGAGATATTTAACGAGGGTTCATAGACATTGGTGCACTGAGTTCTAATAGATATTATTTAAAAAGGATGAAAGCCACATTGTTTTTGCGTTTTGTCTGTCAGTCGGTCTGTCCGTTATCTTGATATAAAAAAAAACAACTAAAAGTTATTAAAAATTGATTAACCTTTATTTTACGTTTCAAAACATCGCAATAATTTTTAGGTATGAACACAATTGAAAAGTTTATATAATAGATTGTTCCGGATGTTTGTATAAATAGTAAAAGAAAAAAGAGAATTTCAGATAAATGTAATACCGTTAATTAAATTTTTTGGATGGTCTCGTATAAAAATTAGATGTACTACAGCCACGTGGAGAGATTTTCATACCTTACTTTGGTGTTTGGATTCTGTTTTCCTTAAAAATCGGAACATAATATTAACGATAATTAGATTTTTTAATGTTTTAGGTAGAAAGTTAAATGTACTGTAAGAGAGTAGTGAGTTAAAATATTTTTCATAAAAATCCGTAAAAACATTATTTCGTAAATGAGAAGATTATGTGTTTATTAATTAGAAGAGGGAGTTCAAACAATTATTTGGCGTTAGTAGATTTTTAAATAAATTCGGAAATTTCTGGCGACGATTTGTAAGAAACAAAATCCGGAACTTTCTTTATCGATTACAAAACTTCTATGTTATGTTTTACAAGAAAATTAAATGTCTAAAAAGTAATTTTCAGTAATCAATTCTAGTAAATTACTTTTTTTAAAAGCCTTATGCGATTTCAAACAATCATTAGGCATAATTCATGTTTTATAAAACAATATCCGGAACATTTTTACACTTAATGAAATATAAGTCAGTATAGAGATTATGATTTAGCATTAATATGCTATTTACATAAAAAAACGGAACAACATATTATTGATAATGTGTTTTTGCAACGTTTAAGCATGGAAATTGAATGTAATATAAGTTAGAAGAGCAAACAAACATTTGTTGGCGTTGATTAGTTTTGCACAAAAAAATCCGGAACAATCAATTTTAGATACTTAAAACTATTGAGATGTTATGGGAGGAACATTAAAGGGTAAATCAGATTTTCAATAGCTTTTAGAGTTCTAGTTTTTTAAATCTAATCGTGACGGACAGACCGACCAACAGACAAAACGCACAAAAATAAGCTTCTTTTATTCGGATGGGGGCACTAAACAAAAAATAAATAAAATCTGATTTTTAAAAAAAGTTTAAGGAATTGGTTTAGCACCTGATCATGTTGCGACGTTACGCTACTGCACGAAAATTGCTGCATAAAAAGTCCATTTAAAAAAATGTGCGTGATATTTACATACAAAGTGCATTATTAGCCTTTATAAACAAACATAAATGTTTTCTTTTAATTTTAGCAGCTAGTTGACCAGAAAAAACGTCTTTAACTATTATTTGTATTTGTTGTAAACATTTCCTGTACATTTTAAAAATATATTTGACTTAGTGATACTGAAAATACACAAAAATTGTCCATCTTTGTTAGCATATTGTAACATTGCCTCCCTTACATTTACGTAATTGTTTTAGAATTGGTGTATTTTTATGAAAAAATCGCTTGCATAATTAATTTTATAAATTAAACGGTTTGCTTTTAGAAAACCAAAAGTAGCCGTTGCACCTAAACTTTTCAAGCCGGATTTAATGATGAAATAATATTTTTCATATCTCTTCTAGTTTTCGAGATCTGAGTGTGACAGACGGACAGACGGACATTTTGCACAAACCTAATAGCGGCTTTTTCCCCTTACGGGGGCCGCTAAAAAACACAAGAGGAGGAGACATTTACTACACATGTGCAGTTTGTCTGGTTTCACTTCCAGTCGTTACTTTAAGATCCGCCAATCAGTCAAAGATCTCTAAGTTGAGACTTAGAGCTCGAATGGATTCGTATTTTTCAGTTCATTGTGTCTCCCACAAAAGAGGCAAATTTAGCACCAACGCTATCGCTAGGGACAGTTATGGAAAAATAATGCTAGCCATCACGGGGCAGCCTTGGCCGAGTAGTTTGTCTATGTCTAGACTGTACAATGACGTTAGACACATGCATCACGTCTCTCTGAACATCAAGGAACTAAACCAATGAAGTCGAATACAATCGCAATCAACAAACCGAACACTCAAAGACATCTGCTCAGTGCCTGAGATATCTGCAGTTTCATCACTAATATACCCAGCAAATGCAGTTAATTCATGATGCTGCAGCTTGTATTTTTTGAGGGTTCTTGCTGCTGCCAGTGCTCCATTGATGCAAGTCTCGAACAATGACTTTCTTGTATCTCTTCTATTGTAAACCGGGGGACGTGTTTAACCTGCTGTTTTATCCAGCACTGACACTGACCGCAACTCCGAAAGACTCTTAGCTTTTGTTCAAAGAAAATATAACATTTATCACAGCGAAAGATAATTGGCAAACAAAAAGTATTCTAGACCTTAAATTATTATCCTAAAAAATAATTGTTGCATTTTACGTCTCGAGACGATTTTTTCCCTTTGCAACTTCCTGTGTGACTAAAGAGTCCAATCCTTTGTACTTTCACCTTTCTTTCTACTAATATTGTGTATGGCATTTGCAATCTGGGACCCTTCCTTTATGCTCACTCTTCATGTGGATCTATCCAGTGCCACTTTTTCCCAGCTGTTAGTGCCGATTTGAAGAACTTTATGTCGCGTTTTTATACATCAGTGTACCTTCCTTAGCAGTGGACGACCAGCGGATCTCCGGCCTTCTGTTAAATCATCATACAGAATGTCTCGTGAAAGTCGACTTTGTGGCATTCAACATAACTATAGCTGTGTGCAAATATAAACAAATCGTCACGACTAACATTGGATAGAAAATGTGACATCCTTTATAGAGCAAAGCCTAGAATAAATCGTACATGGTCGGACATGAACTACAGATTTGCCTATTCTAGTTACAATAATAGCATATCTTTACAACTGTACTTCAATGGAAGCACTACTTGTTACGTTACTACACTTTATAATATTCTAATGATAGGCCTTTAGATTTAGACTTAGAAGACGATGCGCACAATTTTCCTGAACATTAATTTATTAAAGCTCTTGAATCAATAATGCATGGGCACACGCAGGGGGGTACATGGTGGTGCACTTGCACCCCCCTGAATTCTGATTTAATCTACATCTACGTAATAAAAGAAACCCCCAGATCTGTAAGATGCATTTCATTATAAAATAAAAAAAAAAGCTAAAACGTGGCTACTCAGAATTCAGAGGCGCGCACTTACAAGGTTGGTCATCCATTCCATACGCCTAGATTAATCTACTTATTTCAACTACTACATTAACCAGTGGAAGCACTACTTGTTCAGTTACTACTTAGAAGTTAATTGATTTGATGGTGCAAAAAAAAAGGCTAGAATTTGGCTACTCAGAATCCAGGGGGGTGCGTGCACCCCTTTGCACCCCATGCGGGCGTCAATGTGAACAGTATAAATGGTCATAATCTATGTAGGCCCCTACAAATTCTCGATAACGTTGACTGCTCAATAGTGTTACATGGTCTGAACGTGGACATGTTAACTTGTTTGTTAGTGTAAGTTAAAGCTTAATCCTTCAAAAAAAAAAAAGAACGAAATACAAAAGCCTTTGACAGTGGAATTTTTTCAATGTTCCGTACACTTTCGGGGTGTGGGGGATTTTGTTCTCGCTGACACCCGCTATATATATATATACAAATGTGTGTGTGTGTGTGTGTGTGTACGTAGGCTACTTAATCTTTATTACATTCTGATCCTTCATACTTTCGGAATACGTTTATTGTACCCTAGAATAGGTTCTTCCTGGAGTTACTGGAAAGACTGTAGGCACCCCCCATTGCCAGCAAGGGGTCGGGGGGGGGGGAGCGCTGAAAGCCCCTCCAGCGGGGTTCAGGGTGGAGTCACACCGCCAAGCACTATTTCTGGTATTTAAAAAAATGCATATTCTGAGGTATCTACACTGCATATTCTAACTTACTTACGACTTAGATCCTGCCGCGCCGTTCGGCGCACTGGGCAGCAAGCTACAAAGACCTGTCACTGGCTATGTCTGAATTCTCTTCCCACCTGGTGTCCACTGTTCTAAGGTCCTCCATGAAAGTGTGGCGCCAAGTTATACAAGGACGTTCCTTTTTGCGCTTTCCTCGTATTGGCCTCCATGTCATCGCAACTCTTGGTGTGTGTAATTCATTTTGTCGTAGAACATGTCCCGCAAACCTCATGCCACGCTCTGTCGCTCTGTCACAACCTTACTAAGTGGTCGATTCCCAGTTCGGCATGGGATTTTCTTCTTTGAGATCCTATCTCTATAACTGACTCTTAAAATCCGTCTTAGCCATTTTTTATGAGCCACACTTATTTTTTTTTCTATTTCATCAAATGACTTTTATTAATGGAGCCCAGCGACTGATAGAAATTTGTAACCTCTCTTGGCTACAATAATAATTTCAAAATGTTATAAGTTATAGAAAAAAAAAACTTCAACTGGAGAGGATAAATGTAATATTTTAAAGTTTTCTATATGACAATATTTAACAAATGTAAAACCCGGCGGCCTCAAAGTGTGAAACAAAAAATCTACACTAACAATTGTAGGGGATCAGATATATTAATTTAAGGGGAAACAAAAAATACCTCGAGGCCTCTACACAGTTTTGATTAAGAGGGATTCGTTGTTGCGTAGTTGTCACAATAGGGTTTATGTCAGTTGGTGCGGTTAGCTATGGGGGTTCAAGTACTAAGGTATTAGTATTCCATAAAATATTTGATACATGAAATAATATCTGCAATAATTATGTATTTAGAAAAATCCAAATATTTCTTGAATTTTTGAAGTTTACGTCTTGGCTAATATTGTTTGTTAAAATGTTTTACATGTTTCGGATGTTCCTTCAGAGTTGAAGATAATTACTTCCTAGTCCAAACCTCCCGCAGGACGACGGGGGATGGGAGCGGGCAGGGTTTGAACCCTGGACCATCGATAAATCTGAACGACAGTCCAGCGCGCAAACCGCACGACCAGGCAGCCATCCATATTTAATTGGTCCCCTCTTGTTTCTGTTATACACAGGCGCCTTAAAGAAGCTACTCATCTTTTGATCAACAAAGCTCCAATGCCATGTGGAAATAGAAAGACTATTGATAAGGTGTTGTAGGCTATAGCAATGCTTTTAAAACTTTTAGAAAAAGTACGAGAATTAGTAAATTGAAGTAATGGTGCTACTGTCAATGAATCGGTCAATTATAATTACTATAACGGAGACTTTATATTGAGCTAATTAAATTTTTGTTGTTTAATTAATGTTTAAAAAAAAAGGGAGGTGTAAAAATGTAAAAAGCCTCAAAAGCTACGTGCTCGATTTTCTGACGTCAGATTCTCGATCAAGAAAATTTTATTGCAGACTAACTTTAATTATTCATGAACAAAATACATTATCTACTTTGTTCACATTATCCTCTAAAGATAGCTTATCTAACATAAAAAAAGAAGAAAATTATTAGATCTAGAACAGTATACAAAAAGGATGGGACTATATCCCGGGTTTTACATGTGAAAAATAAGTCACCACACTAGTACCTCTTGGCATGGCTTAAAATATGATCAATGGTGCGCTCACTAAAGTTCGTATTTTTTTTCCTGCTGTTTTGCCATCTCATGTCGTTCTTAAGTGTGAATAATTCATTAAGCTTCAGCAGCCTTTGCATGTTTTTATTGGCGTTTCTTTTCTTCATAACTTCTATTTTGTTGTTTTACTTTTCTCTTTATTCTCACATATTAGAGAACAAATTGTTCACATTCACTAATTGAGGAAAATGTTATGGATTGCAAAAAAGAAAAATAAAACAACAATAGATCATTATAAAATATATTTTTCATTTATTAACTAACTCATTGAATAGAATACTGATTAATTTTGAATGTATGGATAAGGTTAATAATTATCATTTATGGAGATGCTGTGGCTGAGGGGTAAAGCAATTGGAACTGGAAGTCCTGTGTTCCAATCGTGGTGAAGACTCTAGGTGGACCACTTCGGGGGCCGAGTTTCAGTTTGTGTTTCACACAAACTGTCTTTGTAACCTTTTTTTTAAAGTTCTTGTTAACTTGAAGAATGACTCAACACTTTTATCATGATAGTAGTATTGTTATTTATAGTATATCTAGAGAAGTAAGTTGTAGTGTATATTACAATTAATATCATACCAAAGAAGATCGCCTTGGCATGCGGTCGTCTCTCATGCGGAATAAGTGTTCGACCCAGCGATGCTGTCGAAAGGTAATTAGTGCTCTTATACTATCCACACCGGCCTCCAGCAGAACATAGTTATTTGTAATGTAGTCTTGCCAGAGTATGCCCATCATGAAGCGAAGGCCCCTTTGATGGAAGCGTTCGAGAAACCTTAATTGCCTTCAATAGAGCAGCCAGATATAGGAGCCATACAAGAATACAGTGAAAACCACTGATGTACTTGTGATGCTGTATGCCCTTCCTCGTCGGCAATGTACTTGAAATATAGTGACCTAAAATTAATATATTTTCTTAGTTCGACAATGTCTGTATAATATCTGTAATATATTTAAGTAAAATAACATTTCTTTCATCCGTGATAGGTTGATTCTGTTTAAACTTTGCTCCCACCCATTGTTTAATTTTTGTTTCTCACGACTTGTCTTTAAGATTTATGCCATTCAGATTTGGAGATTCATTTATTATGATGAAGTACTGGTCCCTCAACCATTGTACAAACATCTTCAAAATGCTAAGGGAGGTCAACAAAATAGTTTTTCTCGTCGTTGTCATAGTGCAGGGTATTTGTTTCTCTCCCTTAGCCGCAAGGATTTACTAGCTGCGCAACAGAATTATTTTTATTTTTGTTACTTTGATGGACAAGATTTGTGTGTGTGTGTGTGGGATACGTTGTGAAGTCATTAGAACACAAAGAATAAGGCTAGAGAAATAGATCGAGCTTCGATTTCATTGAATCTTAGACGTAAATATTAAATGCTTATATGCTAGGAACTAAAGTTGAGATTTCTTTTCCATTGCTGACCATCGACTAGATTAACTTGAAGATCTACAAATCCAAAATATGTATTCAAATAATTATTCAAATCATTGTTTCGATATTCACCCACATATTTAAGAAACATTATCATTTTGCTGATAAATAAATAGGGTGAAAAGTGTTTGCAGATTAGTTTACATCGATGACGATTTATGTGAAACTTATTTTGATTAAAAATAGACTACAAATATGATAATAAATACATATTTTTCTGCCCGGAGTATGTACTGACTTACATAGGCTGGTGTTTGCGTTTTGGATGACGACATTGACAATGAAGAGGGTAATGATGTATTCCAACGATGATTTTAATCTGACCATCGCTAGGGCGTTATCCGCTTTGAACACGTCATTGAGCGAATCTTCTATGGCTGGACAGAACTTGGCTGTGATCACAACGCTGATTTGTTTCAGTGTGTTGGGGAGTCTGGGTAATGCCCTGGTGATCATGGTGTATGGCCGGATACCCACCAAGGACTCCTCTAAAATATTCATCCTGGCCTTAGCCTGCACCGACCTGTTTGCTTGTTTGGTCATCATACCTTTCACAGCCACTTACCTATATCTAAACGTCCGGCTCAGGTACGATGAACTGTGTAAACTCTATCAATTCCTTATCACCAGTGATATTCCTTTGTCAGCGTTTCTTATGGTGACTATCGCATTTGACAGGTAAATAATTCGTTATTTTAGTTGGTTTGATTTTAGAAACATACCACTATAAACAGATTACCTTTACATCATCTGCCCTATAGACCACAGGGTCTGAAAGGGGAACTTACTTTTTTACTTTTTTTTTTTACCACTTTAATGGCTAATTCATTACTCTATAGTAAAATGGGTAAATGCGTTTCATTTTTTTTTTATTTAAAAAAACTCAAATGAATTTTTCACATGATCAGCTACTTATTTTTTTTTTGTTAAAGTTCTAGTAACTTCGAAAAATGACAACACTTTTTATCATGATAGTCGCATTTGTAGTTATAGTATATCTAGAGAAGGAAGTGTAGTGTTTATTGCAATTAAAAGCATTTCGTTGCTATGTAGTTCGATGACCTGATATTACAATAGATGAAAAATAAATGTCTGTGCTGTTGCTTACTTAACTTTAATTACAATAATAAAACAGTCTTAACGTTTGAATTATTTTGTTAACTTTAATATATGAAATCTACAGGTGCATTCATATTTCTGACCCTTTCCCCCCTCAGATACTTCAGTATATGTCATCCTTTCTTACGGCTTGTGACACCGAGACGAGCAAAAATCGCGTTAGTGTTTCCATTTATAACAGCCTGCATTTTGGGTGAGTAGCTTATTACCAGTAGGTCTGTTTCTGCCATTTATTGGTATGCTGGACTATTTGCTATCCTTTTTTTTCTCTTATATGTTTATTCTACTACGAACTAGTAACTATTTCAAAAACCTTTTTTGCGTATAAATTTATTTATTATCTATCATACCAATTTAAAAATAACCCCTGATTGATCACGAGTTCTCTTTAACTGTCGTACGGATTAGAATGACATTTTAAAAGCTAAAAAGTGTGTGCTTGAAGGGACGATCAATAGAAGCATTCTAAAAGAGTTAAGTGTCTTTGTAATAAAAAAAAAGGCCAAAAAGTGCGAAAGTGGCCATCTAAGTGGAATGGGATGGGGTTACGGGGGAAAGACAACGTAATGTATATTGAATAATGAAAAGCAAAAGAAAAGTTGTTAAAGGTAGGTAAAAAAAAGTAAATTTCCCATTTCAGACCTTGGGGTCTACAGGGCAGATGATGTAAAGGTCATCTTTTTCTTTGGCCTATGGTTAACGAGGGTGTCATGTGGCCAGCACAACGACCAACCGCCTTTATTTTTTCCCCAACTAATGACAGGCAACCATTAGAGCTGGGTGGACTCAGAGGAGCTCAAAATTAAAAATCCCAGTCTTCGAACCCAGGATTCGTGCCCTGGTACCTCGGGGAGCAAATAAGTAAAGCGTATGTGTGTCTTTGAGGGGGGGGGGGATGCGTTGTAAAGCGAGTCTTTCTAAATCAAGCCAAACGTCTATGTCGGAGAAATTCCGATTGGCTGGGTGAAAACCTTAACAAAAATTTGGATCCTAGAAAGAGAAAGACAGGAAGAGAAGGAAGGAAAACTGGACGTTATATTTCATCGTAACAGATAGACTAATTCACGGGATAAAAAGTATGTTAAAATGTGCTTTTTGAAATTAAAAAAAAAAAAAAAAAAAAAGAAAGAAAGAAGAGGAGGGGAGATTCCAGCCATGGGAACAAATCAACTGGGGGTGTGTACTTCTTGTATTGACAGAGAATATAACATTAAAAACAAAACAAAATAAATAAACGGATGTACAGGGTGGGGGGGCCAGGGGGGAGAATTTGAAAACTCCCCCTGGCCCCCACTTGAGAGGTACCCCAAAATGAGTGTTCGAAATTGTTTTTGTTACATTAAATATTAAATATTGCGCAAAATGCAGGGCTCCCTCAAAGAGGTCAAGCCCCCCCCCCCCCCGGTCCCCAAATGATGGCAAATTCCTATCTACGCTACAGATAAAGAGTGCATTGTGTTGAGTGTGGATATAAAAGAAATATAGACTTGTTGGGTGAGAGATCGTTACGACGCCAAAGTGATAACATAAAAGAAGTATGACCAAAAGCAACATAGAGCTTAATGAAATACTTTAATACGGATTCAAAAGGCCGAAGAAAAGTCAGTAATTTTATGCTAATTAAACATAGCACACTATACATCATGTATCCATTTTATGTTAGGGAAGCGTTAAAATTGAATTAAAACAAAATAAACAAATAAACGGATGTACAGGGTGGGGGTAGGGGGGAGAATTTGAAAATTCCATCTGGCCCCACCTTGAGAGGTTCCCCAAAATGAGTGCTCAAAGCAGGTTTGGCTAAAATATTATGTGAGCGTTTGATGTGCAGGATGCAATAAAAAGAAAATATAAATTACTTTTTTAAAAAAAGACAATAGCTCCTTTATTCAATTTAGACAGCATTGTTTTAACTCGTAATAATTAATGAATGTTAAATGGAAAAAGAATTTAAAAATTTTACCTCACCTCATTCCCCCCTTTCCCCAATCCTGGTTAAGCGACATTAGTCCTATAGATCTACTGGACTTTATAATATTACAATATTCTTTTCGATCTTAACTTAGAAGACGATACGTTAAATTTTCCTGAATATTAATTTATTAAAATCTTAAATCAATAAAGCCTTGCATAGGCAAAAAAGTCCTTTCAAGAACGCAATAGTCCTTTCAAAACCAATGTTGGATCTAGATCTAGACCTAGTTCTCTAGCCAAATTTAAATTTATTTCTTTTTTTACTTTGAAAAAATATAAAACAGCGGTGTACGTCGAAAATATTAAGTGAGCATTACGATTTGATGTATACAATAAGAAACAAAAAAGAAACTGACTATTATGGCGGATAGTGGGGAAAATGGGAGAGATGTGATACTCGAATTTAAGGAATGTCCATCGCAACGTAATAGATACTAGAATTGGCGGGTCAAAGGAATGTATGGGGGTGCGTTTACTCGTGGGCCTTTTTATTATTTTTTTTAAGTAAGAAAAAAAAGGGGGATGCCCATGGCAAAATAAACTGTTATATGTTGTTATATTTCAGAATATTCAAACTACTTTGTCTTGCTATTTTACAGGTTCTTTAAACTCTCTATCTCATGGCGTGTACCAGAATGTCACTCGTCAAGTCAGCTTGACTGAGCATGTTGAAATGATTAAAGACGCAACCAATACCTCAAGAGTCATTCCGTGCAGCAGCCAAGGTTTTCTTACTTTTAACAATAAGCACGCGATGGCCCAAGGAGAACCATCCTCCGACGGAAGCTCATATCTGTGTGAAAACTCTCCTCGGCCTGAAACAACAGTAGCCAACATCTCGGAAACAACAGATACAGTTAGCGTTCTTGTTTACACCAACGGCTACTGTATTCTCAGCACAGTTTGGTACTCCAAGGAGTTCTACTTGACCTACCAGAAAGTCTATGCGTCTTTTTTCCTATTCTCGCTTCTGGTTGTCTTTGCCTTGTACATTAAGATTTACTGCTTTGTGGCTAAACATCGTCTACTGCAGAAGAGAAATAAGGAAGCCAGAATCATTAATGATCATTTCGCTTTGGTTGCAGACAACGGTTTTAAAGGACGCTCTCAGCCACGAGTCCTAAGCATACACAGTCTTGCCCCAGTCAGCAATGCTATCCCCATCAGCCTGGTGTGCCATCCAGTTCTTGGGATGTTGGCGTATCATAAGCAGACTCAGATCTTGAAGGCATCTGAATCAGAAGTTAACAGCTCGATCGTTAGGCGCTATTTCCAGAAAGTGAGATCCTTGCAGGACGTGAGGCTGACTGCAAACGTCAGGACTGCGGCCATTCTCGCAGTGGTGGCCGTGGTCTTCACACTCTGTTTCCTGCCTAGCTGGCTCATGGCTATCCAAATAATTCCATTCCAGATGAACATCTTTTACCTGTACTTCCTGTACAACGTTGGCAACCCAATCATTTATGCTTTTATGAATCCGACCTTTAGGAAAGAGATGGTGCTGATGGTACAGAGATACTACCACCATAGAAAGTAGTGTTTTAGTGACGAAAATCTCCAAAAAAATTTATACTTTTGTATTTAGTAAATCAACTACAAAAAATAACGTAAAAAATAAAATCTAGAAACAATGACATTTATAAAAGAAGTTAGAGTTTGTGTTAACAAAGTTACAGATAAAGTGCATTTATTTTAGAGATCATTATTTATAAGATACAATAGTATACTGAAAAAACAAACTCGCATAAAATAACACCAGCAGAACAGACAAGATATAAATGCATTCAAATATTTTGTGGCTAAAAAAACAAGCGTCAGCATAACATGTCAGCTGTAAACGACATAACAAGCGTCATCTACAAACTACTTAACAAATGACATCTACTTTATTACCAATTTTATCTAGCTACTAAATAATAAGTTTCATCTAATAAAATATCAAACATGTTAGCATGTCATATATATATATAATAAAGGAATCTACAGACAACATACAAAATGTTATCTACTGACAGTATAACAAAGGTAAGCAACAGACAGTATGTCAAATGTTAGCTACAGATTACATATCAGATGTCATTTGGAGACAAATGTTCGACTCCAGGAGACTATTTAACAAATGTTCTATACATGCACAACATCACACAAATCAGGTTACGCAATAAAAGAATAGACCTAGTCAAATTGCTTTTTTTTTTAAGTCAGTCGAGAGGGAAGCTTGGGTGTAGTTTCACAAAGTGATGAACTGAAGTTCTTGTACGATAAGCTGCTTGGTTGTGCGACTGTCGTTCGGACTTGTCCATGATTCTGCCCGCTTCCATCCCCCGTCGTCCTGCGGAGGTTTG
The DNA here is from genome assembly GCF_947242115.1 of Biomphalaria glabrata. Lineage (NCBI taxonomy): Eukaryota > Metazoa > Mollusca > Gastropoda > Planorbidae > Biomphalaria > Biomphalaria glabrata. The sequence continues at coordinate 15,921,225 of NC_074714.1, read as the reverse complement.
GACCAGGAAGTAAATTTTCTTCAACTTTGAAGGAACATCCAAAACATGTAAAACAAAACCTTTTTACAAACAATCACAACTTTCACAGGGATTAGAACTCGAGTCCTTCAGAACGAAATCTGAGCATATTACACATCCTTCTTTCTCATGTATTTTACGATACGCAAAGACGAATCACGTGACCTGGAAGTCTAGATGTACGTGTAAACGTTTACGAGAATGTGAACATTCACACAAGTAACTTGTTGTATTAGTTCATTGGTAACAGTAGGAAGAGAACATTAAAATATATGTATTGAATTTAAAGAGACTTATGTTCATTTCTTTTATTTAAAAAAAAACAACCTTCTACCATGCCCCCTCCAAATCACATAAAAAAAAACAAGATTACAAAAAAAGTTTGTGTTATCACACAAACTCAAGCGGCCCCTGTGGATCAGCAATGCAGATAGACTTACATGTTTAACATTTTTAACAAGAATATCGGAAGCTATAATCTACAATCTATCAGTAACAACAATCCTATTTACATTCATACAAAATGTTAATGTTTATGCATAACTGTCTGCAATGGCTGCCTGGTCGTGCGACGTGCGCTCTGGACTGTCGTCCCGATGGTTTCGTGTCCACTGCCATCACCTGTCGTATTGAGGGAGGTTTTGGCCTTTGATGTAATGATCTTGAAATCATTATATCTAGAGCATGTCAAACAAACACCGAATGTACGTGATCCCGTTTGTCGCTGAACGAAATAGACGAACGTGTTGGGCATGTGTATAAGGTAGTCAAGGTCTAAATTTTTAACTAATAAAATTGAATAAAACTGTTTTTAATTATATAGTCTAGAATACAATGACTATTTAAGCCATGGTCTTATTTTAATTGATAAAATTAATACCGCGGCGAAATATTTCTCATTTTGCACTGTTAAATATCAATAGTAATTGCCGAAATGAATGTAATCATCAGGCTCAATCCTAAGAACCACATCGCTTATTAAAAGCAGAATCGGCCCTTAATGGCATGCACATTGGTGTTGAACCAGAGACATGCATAGCATATATTTTTATGTCTATATTTAGATCCGAATTCTTAGCTAATAAAATTTTAATGAAAACTATTTCTAACAAAATAAAATTAAAAAAAATATAAATATAATGGGAGAGTATAAAAGATGAAAAAAAAAAAAAGCTAAAAATATATAAATATATAAAGGGCAGATAATAAAATACATTTTCTGTTTTACTTTTTCCTTCCAATCTTCTGAACTTTCTTAACAAAATTAATTCATAATTACTACAGGAAACAAATCTACAAGCACAGATAGGAGACCTATAACAATCCACTAGAGAGGCGTCAGGAATAGAGTAGGCTACTTCAGCTGAGCACAAAATACAATACATGAGTCACTGGCTAACAACACATGTATGACACTCAGTCTGTTGTGTCAATGCGCCACAAATGTCATAATTGTACTTGTAAAATAGAATCATTTGGAACAAGGGAAATGTAATGAAGATATTTATCTGTCAAATACATGGCCGCAGACCATTGAAGCATCAGTATCAAGTGTAATTGTTTTTCATGCAGTTATGTCTGTTACGACGACATGCCATCTGGTAACGTAATATGTATTTGAATTCTTGGAAACGTTTAATAAGCTTTTTGATAATAATAGCAGTCTTTTTAATATACAGCTCTCTATGTTTAGGTAAGTAACACTTTAACATTGTCAGGATCATAATTCTGTAATATTGTAATACTATTGTTTTATTTTGTATATGTTGTTTACACAATATGTATGATCACCTTTTTTTTTAAAACATGGCTCTAGGACTCTAGACTATATCGAAGACAAGGCCTAAAAGTAGGCCTAGATGACAACATAAAACAGTCCTTTGGCTTAATGTTAATTTTGTATTTATTGGCAACATTGTCTTTTAGTAGAAGATAGGCACAAAACTACTTGATGATATGTAAGGGCGGGATAGTAAGTAAGTCTACAACATGTTTTGAGAGGAAGACAGACTAAGAGAGAGAGAGGGGGGGGGATAAATAGAGAAGACGAAAGAGAGGGGGGAGAAGAAAGGAGAGAGATTAAAGGAGAGAGAGAGTGACGGAGAAAGTGAAAGATAGATAGAGGGGGAGAGAAAGAGCGCGAGTGGAGAAAAAGAAATGAAGAGAGAGAGACAGAAAAGATAAAGAGACAGAAAAGATAAAGAAAGAGACCTAGAGAAAAGAAAAGTGCCAGAGATTAAATGAGTGCGGGAAAGAAAGATAAACGGAGAGAGAGGAGAGAGAGAGCAAGAGAGGAAAAAATCGAAAGAGAGGAGAGAAAGAGAGGAGAGAGATAGGCGAAAGTGATAAAAGTATGTGAGAAAGAGAGAGAATACGTGAATAAAAAAGAGAAAAAGACAGAGCAATAGAGAAATAAAGACTGATATATATTTTGTTTCTATTTTTTACTATTGTTTATTTCCCAAACAATCCTGCTTTAATCAGATGAGAACATTCAAATCTGCAACGGTCATACAAGAGTGCGGACACTGGTCCTCCCACTCCACTCCCTGGCAACGGTCAGCTTCTGTGTTTTGTCCCCACTCCCGTTGGAAGATGTCTATTTCCTTAACAGCAAGGTCAAACAACTCGGAAACTCGGAGGATGGTGACGTGTACGTCGCAAGCAAACTGGTCGACCACCAATCACAGTATACTATAACCCTCAACGTCCGGAACATTACTCTTGCCAACTACATGGTCTACACAGTTCTACTTCATGACAACAGCTCGCACCAGTTAAAACTTGAAGTCACTTTCAAACGACCGGGTGAGACTTTAAGCTACACAATTAGTTTCTGATAATTATTTGTAATGTTTACTTCCATAAGTGCTTAAAGAGAGTGTAAAGTTGGGGGGGGGGAGGGGTATGAAATGGATGCTATGCTTATTGTTTTAAGTGTGTATTAAATTAACCCCGTTTTAAAATTCTGATTGTAAACTTGGTTGCTGAAGATGGTTACTAAAATGCAGAGCTTAATGCCTTATGAAAAAAGAGAAGTCAGCCAATGTGTCTGTTTAAGTACAATGTTAAATGTGGATGAGATCCAGCGATTCTCAAATTTATATGACGGAGATAAATATTGTTTTTTAATGTTGATAATTCTGTGTCGAAAGACAATTTTGTTATTCTTGGGCGTCCCTTGGGTCTAAAAAAAGCGTCCTTGACATTGTATATTTTATCTATTTATTTTAAATATATACATTCCATGATTTTAAACACTCTCTCATTTTTGTTATATCTTCATACGCGTTTCTATGTTCTACCATTAGCCATTAGGCCTATATTGCCCCAACATTTCACTACATCGCTTCCTCTTTTTCCTTTTTTTTTGTCTCGTTCTGCATTTTCTTATAAACCGGATCATCTGAATCAGAATGCAAATTAAGAGCAGAGTACCCTGATTAATTTAAATATGAAAACCCATTATGGGTGATTCTAGGTGTGGTTACTAAGTTGTGACACGGTTACTGTGTCTGGTCAACCGTGACACACGGTCAAGTGTTGGGTATCGGAAAGTTAGGGGATATACAGGAAGTGACGAGTGTGTAAACAAGAAGAGAGGAAGTCAGCTAGTGGAGTTGGTTACCGGTATATAATGTTTGCCGTGTATATATGTTATGTTGAAATGCTTCACAATTAAAATACACTTTAAACGTAAAAAGACTTGTTTATTCACACTAAGCATAAATGTTGGAGTTTTTATTTTATTTAAAAATTGCTAGGAATTTACATTTCTGACCTCACTTGATACATGATGGAAAATCTACGTCTTTTTATTCTTTTTTTTTGTTACTTTTGCTTATTTCCAAAGACTAATGATGAGTGTTTATTGACTAAGCAAACCCAGTTGTGATCTGCATATTTTTTCACACCTGACGCAAACAAAGCCATTGCCCTCTGGGGGTCTATTAAAGTTTTACTTAACGTTATTTCCTTGTTGTATCTGTCACAGGGATTCACTTCACCAAGGACAGAACCGATGGTAATGTCTACGAGAATCAACACATCAAACTTCTGTGTGAAAGAAACAGCGAGTTTCAAGAGACTTTGAGTTTGTTTAGAATGTTTGACAGAAAGGTTCTCAATACTTTCAAGGACAAGGACAAGTTGGTCTATGAAATAGCAAGTACCAAATGTCAAGACATGGGCAGATACATCTGTGAGACCAAACACGATAAGAAATTCTTAGATCTAGAAATATTCAACTGTAAGTTATTGAAACATTTAGGGTTTTACAACATCATTGGTTTATTTTTATTGTAACAATCATTTGTATTAGTCTTAGTCTTAGTCTTAGTCTTAGTCTTATTGAGGGAGGTTTTCCGGTTATTAAATAAAGAATAGTATTTGCCTGTATAAAACATTTTAACCTTGCTTAAAAATAGTTTATGTGAAAAAAAAAGATTAATTATACTTTAGAGAAGAGCTTGGTGCTTGCTATAACGAAATAAGATTTACATAAACGCTTTTAGTTAGGAGACCTAGTCTTGCCAGATGGACAGACGATCATGCATTTAAAAAAAAGAAATGTAAGCAATGGTCTTCGAAGCCTGAGGTCTAAAATATATATGTCACACTCGCAATTTGACCCACATTTTCCAAATTGAAGTTACTATTAATTTAATTACAAAATTAACTAAAATCACACAGAAACATATATAAATATATATTAATTTATGCAACTATCTCCCGGTAAAATCGGACACATAAGCTATAAGTCAAAAACAAAAATATTACTACACACATTTGTGATAAATACATGACAGATAAAGAAGTTCGTATGTTTCCACCTACCGTGTCTCAGGTCTTCCTGAATTATAAACAACTATTTGTAATTTTGTACAGAATTTCTGTCTCAGTCAGTAAATGGACATTTACAAGTTAATGATGTGCTTTCAATTAAAAAAAAAATAGATCCGTAGAATGCATAAAATGTGTAAAAATTAACTTAAAACCCCAAACATTTGTCAAGAAAAGATAAGCGAATAGAAATATCAGCTATTGACACAAACGAGTTGCTAATAACATTTCTTGTTTGAAAAAACAAACACTGGGTCAAAGGAAACAGTTCCTTCCACTTTAAGTGTGAATACTGTTTGTTTAAAGTTATAGCGTCATTCTTTTGTTTCCAACATCCCAGGAAGTACTGAGTAATGGTAAGTAACCCTAACTCTGTCTGTCTGATACAAGTCTTGTACTCGATATTCCTTCCCCTTACAATTCTGGAATCAAGTGGAAACTTTGCACAATTATTTATTGTCTATGACAAAACATGATTCAATAAAAAAAAAATTAACCAATTAGTTATGTAATTAGTGGTATTTGATTTTTTTTTTTAAAAGATAGGTAAATGTTGTGGTTTTGAGAGATATAACAGTAATTGTGCGGTTCTTTCCACCATATAAGCCCCCAAAAAAGTGTTTATATATTTATCTTGCTCTCTCTCTTTCCTTGATTATATTGAATAAACATTACAGTTTAGTGCCCCCCTCCCAATTTATCCATAAAGTGTTTCTTTTTAATTGCCTAGCAATATTAGCGAATATTGTGCGTCTACTAAAAGGCTAGTAGAGAAGGCTATCTCCTACAAGCACGCGAACTCTGGGTTGAGAGATTTGTGCTGACATTACCATGTACTCCTTTTGGCATAAATCTACAGTGTTAGTGAACCTAGTGTTAACATACTAGATCTAGATCCACACAGTCAATGTAAGAACTATTCATCCAATTAATCTATTTTCTCTATATCCCAGGTCCACCAGTAGCCTGTTTTGACAACATGACATCAGTGTACACATCCGACGTAGGTCTCTCTACTACAATCCAGTTTTGTGTGGTGGCGTTCCCTGGTCTCCTGAATGTCGCACAGCTAGATGGCCAGGACTATGCATTAGGAAGTCATTATCCAAACGTAGCATTTCATTTGACTAACGAAGGACTGTATCACGTGATCAACATTACTATAACGAATGTCAGTGCTGATGATTTAAGAGTACACTACGTACGTGTGGCTACCAAACACGGACGTTATAACCACACATTTAAATTACAGAGAACTGGTAAGTCTTTTAATTCATTGGCTTATTTTAAACTAAATGCATTCATTTCGCTCATACGTGTTTTGATATAGACCTAATAACAAATATCTACTCGCACATAACAGGGAAATGAATTTTAAGCTAATGTGATAATTTTCCCGAAACAGAAAACCCAATAACCTTAACTTGAATATAAAACTTTGACATAGAAGTGGGGATCCTTGTGCCATTGCTTCAAATTTTATTTCTGGCAAGTTGTCTTCAATGGGCCAAATAGACTTCATTAAATTGGCAAAATACACTTCATTAAATTGGCGAAATAGACTGAATTAATTTGGCAAAACAACAGACCTCATAATTTGGCAAAATAGACTTCATTAATTGGCAAAATAAACTTTATTAAAATGGCTAAAAAGACTTCATTAAATTGGCAAAATAGACTTCATTAAATTGGCAAAATAGACTTCGTACATATCATAATGATTGTTTGCGAGCTCCTTACTAGCCAGCATATTGTGAGTCTGAGTTTTACTTTACAACTAATTTTCCGTATAAAAAAAAAAAAAGGATTTAGATGAACTCATAGATTATTCATGAATGAAACTATACTCTGGTTTGCGACATTTTTTTTAATGAATTTATTATACCGTATTCTTTTCATTCTTTTAACACGGATATCTCGGAAGGCGGGTTTTCATAGTCTTCATAATCTTTGTTTTCTTCTTCTCTCTATTGTAAAAGGAAAAAAACAATGTTGGTAACTCTATTCATTGGATGTACTTAAATACTTTGAAGGTTATTATTATATTGCAAGCTGTATAGTTAGAAAACAGTCTTAGAGCAGATAGAAAGTGTGTAGGTCTCAATGAAAACTTGTCGTTTCTTCAGAGCCTCTACGTTTGTTGTTTATCAACAAGACGAGCCTGCAGTGTGTGTCCTCACAATACCCCAAGTCTGTCACTCTTTATAAATACGACCAGGACCAGGCATTAATGAGCAAGTCCGACAATGCTGCCACTGAAGAAAGTCTAACTCTGACTCACCACCTGTCATCACGTGACTGTAATGACATTGGCACCTACCTGTGTGTGTCTGGGAATTTTATAGATCAAAAGACGTCCAAAACTGTTGACTTTCGTTCGGGCGAATGTAAGTATTTTTCTTCTTTTAATCTGAAAGCATGTAAGGCAATGATGTCCAAACTGCGTTCAGTGGGAAATATCAGTGAGCAATGGCCCCTCGAAAGTCCTGCCCAGAGTGCATATTGAAGCCGCATAGGTTGTTTTAACAACTATTATTAGACTTTCGGTGAAACGAACCTTTTGTGGTAACAGGCATGTAAGAAAGATTACAAATGACTCAGAAAAATGTTGGGCATCAGAAAGTATATAATGACACGTTGATTCTTAAATAAAATTATGTTTTTAAAGTTTCTAGAAGCTTTGAGGTTTATTTCCATGAAACATTACAAGAGCTCAAAATATTAGGAAATTATTGCATCAGAGTGTTTCAAAGGCAACATCTTTACTCCAAAATGACGTAACTCTCATGCTAAGCAGGCCTAGTTATCTGAATGGCATTGAATTTATTTGGCGCCGAAAATTGCGTGTTTATTTTATCATAAAGGTCTGACATATACTAGGAAATAGCAGAGAATAGAGGGTGATAGAACGTTTGAAAAATGAAAAAAGAAGGCACCTGTAATAACTTATACATTATATGTTGAAATTTTAGCCTAAATATGTTTTTTGTAAATACATTTACTGTACAGGTCGTGATCAATACTATGTTCTTGTTTGGTTAGGTCCACCTATTCCTTGTTTCAATTACAACAAGAAACCGGAACTAGAAACGCATGTAAACAAATCTCTTGTCTTCCATTACTGTGTCATTGACCAGGAAGGATTACAAGACAGAGTTCTGGTCAACGGAACTACAGTCTTGGCAGACGTGATGCTCTGGAACAGGGAGGTCAACGTACTGCTGCTACTAAAGAAGATGGAGATGTATCACTATCTTACATTTCTGTTTCCGCACATCCAGAAGTCAATGTTTGGAGTCTGGAACGTGACAATTATGTCTAACTCCACGAGGACATTAGAACTCTTTCTACATATCATAGAAAAGCAAGATGGTGAGTTAGAACTATATGTATGTATGTATATATATATATATATATATATATATATATATATATATATATATATATATATGGCACTTTATGTCTTGAGAGACGATCTTTTCCCTTTGCAACTTCCTATGTAAATGAAGAGGCCAATCCTTGATAAATAAAAGAGTAAAGTTTCCATTTCAGACCTTGCGATCTATGGGGTAGAGATGATGCTAAGGTCATTTGTTAATATGGCCAAGGGTTAATGGGCAGGGTGTCATGTGACCAGCTAAAAGATCAACTGCCTTTATTTTCCCCAACTAAGTCAGGTGAGTTGGGGGCACATTTCGGGCGCCCTAAAAATCCCGAAATTCAAAATCCCAGTCTCCACCGAGATTTGAAACCCGGACACCAGGTTCGGAAGCCAAGCGCTTAACCGCCAGAACACCACTTCCCTATATATATATATATACTTTTAAACCCCATTCTGTTTAGTAATATTGACTATTCCTATTTGATTGTAACACGCTGTAAAGAATTTGAATTTCTCATCTAGAGGCACTGAGTTAGAAACAATTATAAATTGGAAATTAACGATTTATTTTTCCCATTTAACATTCCTTCTATTTTTAAGGCTCTACGGGAGATGAGTTTCGGAATTTGAAAGATGAATATAATCAATAAATAATGTCCGTTGCTTGAAACCATACCTGATGTTTCAAAACTTTCTTGGGGAGGTTTTGAACTTTTATGCAAACTCGTCTACGCCCCTATACGTCCGTCATCTATTAATAAAAAAAATATTTACCGCACTGCAAAATCAAATCAAATTATTTTTTTATATAGCGCTATAGTATGCTCAGAACGCTATGGTCTAACCTCATGTTTGGACCAATGGGGAGGGGGTATCTGGGAGAAGTTTTTTGCGTGCTGCTTTTAGGCGCTCAGTAAACACAACTCTGCTCGAGCCCCTTTCATGGGTAGCCGAGCCAAGCCAACAAGCCTCTCGACCACGTTTCCCCCCACCGCTGCAGCATGTCAGTAAAGAGAATTTACATAAATGAATGTTATTTAGGAGGCCAACTGATGTAGCTAGTGTCTCTGTATGTAGTTTTTGTAATTAAAGTAAACATGCCACAGAGAGCGCAATAATAAAGTGAAAAGAGCAATGATAATTAGACATGGAATATGTCAACTTGTATTACGATTTTATATTTTGTTCTTATTTTTCTTTTGTTCTTAAAGGAAACACAAACAGTTATAGCACAACAGTTCTGGCCACAACGATAACGTTAGCCATTCTGCTGGCGCTAGTTATTGGCTTTGGCGTTTGGTTCAACTTTTTTAAAGGTAAATTGAATAGTTATATGCAGTGTTTCTCAAACTGGGATTCGTGTTGCATAGATTCATTATGCGATTACAAATATTTTTTACAAAGCTTTTATCAACTTCACTCTGTCAGGTAAAAAGTTTGTACACATTATTTCTCCGAAACCCAATTTCGGATTAAGCTGAAATTTTGCACCATTAATTCTCTTACCTGACAACACAAGAATCAATTTTAACAAATAACCAATTAGTTAAAATGTTCTCAAAATACAATTTTTACAAGCTTTTGTAATCATATCACATTTCTTAATTCCAGGAACTTCAAGGTCATTTAAGGTAAATTGAGCTAGTTTTATAATAATAAATGTATTCTCTTTAGCAATTTTCATTTAGCCCTGCTACTGCCACTTTCAATCTTATAGGAATGAGAGTGTGGGTATTTGTGATTTCATTAGCATATCTCCGCTCTCCATTTGTCTAATGGAACGACAGGTGCCGATCTAGTTTGGCATAAGCGCTCTCGCAGGTTCTACCAGGAGATAGCAATGTATGCTTCAAGCTGCTAAAGAATCATAGGCTCCTGAGTTTTCCTTTGAGTTGACTTTCGAAGCCTTTCCCATAGTTGGTTATAGCCGCAAGGGTAACGAGACGTTCCTGCCAAAAGTTTACTTTTAGGCACCAGCAGTTCTTTTTTACACCTTCTCCTGTCATTGATAACAGTTTCGCCGGATCCGGTATCTGAGCCAGGCATGAAGAACAGGAGTTGGACTGGTTGTTAGAGGTTATTAGAGACCATTGCCATTGGAGGAATTTTATTGGCAGTGAAGTGTTTAGATTCATTAACACACAGTGGCGTAGCTAGGGTGGGGGGGAGAAGGGGGGAGAATATGAAGATCCCCCCGGGCCCCCAAATGAGTGTCCGAAATTTGTATTTAAATTAATTAAATATTATGTCACTGTTATATAATCTTGCTTTTCACGTTGTTATATAAGTTAGTGCCCCTGTTGTATGTATTCCACACATATTATTAACTCTTTCCGGCGGGGTTTCTCTCAATTTGAAGGACTAACTTCCATAGCGTGTTACACTCAGGAAGTAACTTGGTATATAGGGTAGTTTATTTCATCATCCTTATCGTTTGAGAAGAAACGTGATAAGAGCTCTGAAAACAAAGGGAGACCATTCTAGTAAAGTTTGCCCCAAATTAATCTCGAAGTTGGACATCATGGTTCACTAGAATGCTTACAACAGGAAATATCTGCAACCGATCTTGGCTCCTCTTCTCTCCACACTTGGGATGTCTATTTTGTTTTGCATGTGTACTGTTTTCTGAGGCATCAGAAAAGACATCTAGTGCATTGAGCAAACCTGTAGTTGGTTTCATCAAATGGAAGAAACCCGAGAGACTGAAAGAACATGAAGAAAGAGTCCACCACAGACAAGTTCTTTTGAAGAGGAAGTTAGAAGAAGAAAAGCTGAAGTCATGTGCAAATTTTGAACAATCAGTAGTATTGGAGAGATATTCTGAGCCCTGTAGCAGCAGCTATTAAGTACTTAGCAAAAACAAACTCAAGGCGTACGTGGTCACAACGAAAAACTTGAATTCACCCAATCCTGGAAACTTCCTAGCATCTTTGAAATTTCTTGCAGAATTTGATGAAGTTACAAAACACCACCTACATAGAATCGAATATGGGAAGACACATTATTTGTCACCAGAAAATCAAAATGAGTTTATTAACATGATGGGCAATAAAGTTGGGGAATCACTTGTTGGGAAAGTCAAGCAAGTTTGTTACTTTCCTCTGATACTTGATTCCACCCCAGATGTTTCTCATCAAGAACAGGCTGGATCAGGTATCTCTAATAGTTCGTTACTTGGATGTTGATAATTTCGAAATAAAAAAGTCATTCATTGGTTACTTTGAAATTTTGAAACCTGTTGGACAACATTATGAAAAACTTTAAAACATTGATCTGTACAGAGGTCAAACCTACGATAACGCAGCCACAATGAGTGGCCGTCTGTCTGGCCTGCAGAAACCAATTCCAAAGGCTGGAAAACCATGTGGACACCTTTGGGTTTCTTCTTGAACCAACACACCTTTTGGAGTCTATGGATGATGAAACGCTGTTAAAAAACTGTGTTACTTTTTCCTGTTTGATGAAATACAGGCAAATCGCTTGTTCAATGGTGTCATTGATGCACGAGCACTTTTCATCAACAAAGAAGTGCCACAATCAACAATTGACATATTGAGGAGTCTGTCTTTATATGGTAATGATGTGTGCTCAAACCTTGCAACCTCCATCCGAATACTGCTAGCTCAGGTCCCATCCATTGCGTTATTTAAGAGATTATTCTCAAAGCTCAAGTTCATCAAAAACTATCTCAGGAGCACAATGAGGCAAGAAAGGCTAAGCATGGCTTTAATGTCAGTGGAGTCACAAATACTAGACGGTATCCATGTAGATGATGTTATAGATGCCTTTGCTGCACAGAAAGCACGACGTGAAGCGATATGAATTGAGATTTGTCACTTGTGCATTATTTAACTAATAAACAACGGTATTAATCATTAAAAGATTCTTAATGATTATTTCTTGTTTTTATTATCTAAATATTTCAGATTCTCCAGTCTTCCACAACCAGCAGCCGAATCACTTTGGATAAATTGTAGATGAAGTTGTTGTAATACATGAATCAGAAAAGAAAGAAGAAAACAGAATACAGCAGAAATAGTTATTAGAATTGGGATGATGTTATTCTCAATTGAGCCTATTTTTGCAAAATCATTTTAAATGATTAGAGAATGACAAAACAACAACAACAACAACAACAAAACGATTGTGTGCTGACTAACTATGAGTAATAAAAAATTCGACATTACCGAAACCATTCCATTATAAGAATTTATAATGTGAGTTTCTTTTCCCTTTCCCACACGCACACATATTTCACAGCCACATAGACAAAACACGCACGTTCCTACATCTTAACAAAACAACTCTATACTTGAGCACAACGACACAAACACAGTCCTACCCTCGCACACTCATATTAACAACTCTTAACACACACACACACACACCTAGGTAGATAACCAACGTCATCCATTGTTGCATAAAACTGTTTAAGAGTCACGTGATCTAGATGAAACCAAATTGTGTTCCGTTAGTTAACGTGTTCCTACAGTGTATTCATTATGTGAAAATATTAACTATAGCGTCCGTAATGTCTGGATAAATAGCATGATTAGACATATGCATCTTATTGAATCTAGTTCATCTAAACTTTGTAAAACTCACTTGCTTTTGAAATGGTGAAGATGATCATGAATATGTTATTTTAATTAGGATAAATAAAGTTAAAAAAAAGCTTAATATTAATTACATACCAAAACTATCTTATTATCGTATGTGTCCAGACTTTACGACACCCTGTAAATTGTCGCTATTGTTATCGGCTTAAGGTATGTTTTATTTATTTTTTAAAAATAAAAATACGAATATATAGCCCATATTCTTGACAAGCCTCGTTTTAAGAAACAGATTCGTTGGCAGGTTTTGCTTTAAAAACCGAATGCCACTTGAAAGGATTACTTTTAGTCATTATGAATAAGACTTTCTAGGAAAACTTAAAAAAAAAACCGTAAGTCAGTTTCTTCTAGACCTTACCGTCCAAGGAGCGAATTATGGAACGCTCGTCTGTTTTATAAACATGACACGAGGGTGTCACGTGACCAGTACAACGACCAACCTCATTTATTTACCCAACTAATATCAGGTAACCATAAATTTTGCTACATCCAGGCTTTAGGTGTGTTCCAAAAGACAAAAACTTTAAAAGTCCTAGTTTTTCTCCAGATTTGAACTTAACACCCTCTGTTATGAAACCAAGCTGTTTAGAATAGGTCCAACAGGCCTTAAGACCAGTTTTAAATTACTTAAAATAAATAAGTTTAATTGGTTTGCAAGTCAAAGCTTTGCAAGTGGTTGACAAATATAATTTTGACATATTCTTGCCTGAGGCGGCCCTTACCAGGTTAAATAACTCAAAATGCCCCCCCCCCTCCTAATCAAACCACACATTCCTAGGCAGACTGCAACCAGATCCTATAGCAGCACTATCACATTTCAATCCAAGTTTTTAAAAATATGTTAAGTTACTATTATTATTTATTATTCTATTTAAAGCTGTCCATGTGTTCTGATCTGTATTAGCGTGAACAGCGAATCGATGACTCAACTTTAAAGAATGCTGAAGTCAGCATTAATAAAAGTTGATTTTCAACAAGGCAGAAGTCGTCTTATCTCTGTTGCGTTATAGTCGTCACGCATTTGTTGACAAACAACACAGAAATCATTTCCCATAACAACGTCACGTCCTATACACAGACGTTTGGTTTGTAGAGTATATACACAGACGTTTGGTTTGTAGAGTATATACACAGATGTTTGGTTTGTAGAGTATATACACAGACGTTTGGTTGGTAGAGTATATACACAGATGTTTGGTTAGTAGAGTATATACACAGACGTTTGGTTTGTAGAGTATATACACAGACGTTTGGTTTGTAGAGTATATACACAGATGTTTGGTTTGTAGAGTATATACACAGATGTTTGGTTGGTAGAGTATATACACAGATGTTTGGTTTGTAGAGTATATACACAGACGTTTGGTTTGTAGAGTATATACACAGATGTTTGGTTTGTAGAGTATATACACAGACGTTTGGTTGGTAGAGTATATACACAGACGTTTGGTTTATAGAGTATATACACAGACGTTTGGTTGGTAGAGTATATACACAGACGTTTGGTTTGTAGAGTATATACACAGACGTTTGGTTTGTAGAGTATATACACAGACGTTTGGTTTGTAGAGTATATACACAGACGTTTGGTTTGTAGAGTATATACACAGACGTTTGGTTGGTAGAGTATATACACAGACGTTTGGTTTGTAGAGTATATACACAGACGTTTGGTTTGTAGAGTATATACACAGACGTTAGGTTTGTAGAGTATATACACAGATGTTTGGTTGGTAGAGTATATACACAGATGTTTGGTTTGTAGAGTATATACACAGATGTTTGGTTGGTAGAGTATATACACAGACGTTTGGTTTGTAGAGTATATACACAGATGTTTGGTTGGTAGAGTATATACACAGATGTTTGGTTGGTAGAGTATATACTTAATAACTAAAATATCCGCCTCATTGTTTAACTTCGCAACTGTTGATCTCTCTTTTAGCCAGTAATACTTTTTTTTACTATTTCTATCAAGTCACTTTGTCACTGCTGAAGGGATCCAGCAACATATATTTAAAAAAAAAAAGAAAACACAAAAGAAAAAAAAAATTAAAACATTGAAAAATGAATCAGTTCCTAATTAAAAATTATAATCTGCTTTACTTTTGTAAAATGGAAAAGCAGACAACATAATAAAGATTTAAAAATTATATGATTATATATATATATATATATATATATATATATATATATATATACACACTGCAATATATATCTACTTTCTATATTGTTTCCCCTAATAGAAGCCTATATTATGAGCTCTATAAATAGCCTACTAACAAAACATTAACACCTGTAAAAACTCAGTTATTTGTATCGGTAGCTGATAGCCATCGAAAAGAATTTAAGTTCAAAAATAAAATCAATACATTTCGAAGGCTTGTTCCAGAAGTGAATGTTATAGCAATCCAACAGTTATCGATTCGTTTGAACATGTATAAAAATGGTTGTTGTACATACCTTAAACAAATCTTTTTTGATCTGTAGATAGAGTAGATGCGCTTACAAATCATTACGATGTTTACAAAATGTTTTGAACAAAGTGGGCCAAGTAATATTTTATTTAGGGCTTGGAGTGTATACTGAGGCTCATTTAGTTCCTCGTTATCATCATCATCAAAATTTGTCTCATCCTAGATGACAACTTGAAACTCTAATGCTGGATATAAATGACGAGATGCGTGTGTCAGTAACGACCATGTGGTGAATATTAATATGACTTTACACTTGTGGGGTGTGGTGTACATATATAAACCAGAAGTTGGAAAACTATTAAAGCGCATCGAGTTCGAATCTCAACACGCTTCCAGTAGTCTTAGCTGTTATCCTGACCCTACAGGCAGCACGGAAGCATTCTGAAAGATACCGCTTCCCCAACAAGTCCAGAACATTAGATAAGACCATAGTGCACTGAGCATGAAATTAGATAAGACCACAGTGCACTGAGCATGCTATAACATGCAGGAATCAAAAGCAATAAAAACATAATTCTGATATTGGACAATTATAATTTTTTTGTCTCATTCGCTGCTACTACCGACAAAACAAATGTATAACAAACGGCAAGAAGAGCTTGTCACTATAAGAATGAAGGGCACATTTTAGACATGTCAGGGAAAACATTATTTACAATGTCAGTTCACTAAAATTCACTGAAGTTCACCAAAGTTTCTTTTCGCTTAAAGTCAAAAGAAAAGTCAATAGTTTGTTTTTCCGAGAAAGTATATATAAATAGCAATGAGAGTCTCTAAGTGTGGTACAAGGCATCCGAAAGATTTTGTTTTGGTAAACCTTCCTCAGTCTGGCCTACAGAACGGACACAGTAGCGGGACGTCCAAGCTGCCTGGTTTCAAGGCTGTTGTTTAAATGGTAAGTTTGATAATTAATTTGCCTTTTAAACTTTAAAAAATGCTTTAATTGCGCAATTAATATTTTCGAAAAGTTCATTTTTTTTTGCTGATACTTGTGTTTTTAATAAAGTTTTTTTTTCAATACTTGTCAAAGTAGTGACATAAATAAAAAAAAATATGCCACAATATAATAAATATGTAAAGAGTAGTGACATAATGATGTTAGTGCTTGTGTGCGTGTGTGTGGTGTTGGCCTTGAACGCTCTAGTCTCCTTAAAGTTTATGTGATTATTATATCAATAACAAGTAATATCTGATCTAAATACTCTAAGCTATTGTGTTTAATTCTGTTCTCTGAATATACCAACCATTCCTTTCCTTTTTTACATTCCTTGAGCGACACAGCAGGGCCGCCACACTGAAGTATACGCAGCCATGCAAGCAAAGACACGCACACGCAGGTTGCAGCATACAAGGGCGTCTTTCCCCAAATCTAGAACACGAACTACGATACACACATACGAGCGCACATACACGCGATCAGTAATAGTCAACATATGCACATTAACACATACACACACTCTAGAACAAAATTGACATAACAGGAACGCATATAAACTTACAGACAAAAACACAAAACACAGGAAAGAATATACAATTAATTAATTATTAAAAAGAAAGACACCGTCCTGAGGTTTACCATGAATGTACTGAATCCATACAGAGTGCAAGGATAGAGGTGGAGAATGGATCGATTCTCCCGATATACAATATACTTAGCACTTGTAGCTACAATGTCAGGGTGTCATTTAATGAGCCCTTGACATTAATCTGTGATAGAAGTTATACTTTAACTAGAGACCTATTTATATATTATATCTAGACTGGAAAACGGAAACTAATTCTTATCCAATAAGGATCAGATCACAGACCTATATATATATATATACATTGTTATGTACGTAACTCTTTTTCCAACTGTAAAGGAGGTGGCCTGAATCTAGGAAAATCGATCTTTTCTGTCTTAGAAAAGTAATGATCTTTAGTTTTTAAAGTTTAGAAATAAAGCTATATCGCTTTGCGTATTTTTAGTAGAACGGGCCATTAATTACAGAACTATATATTCAAGCAAATCTATGAAATAAAGCAGTATCCTGTTAGTTTCTGTTGAGATAATGTTTCGGAAATCCTAGATCGTAATAATTAACGTCTGTTTATTTTATTAATTTTACATACATTTGAATAGATCTTTCTAGATTATGAATTTAAAAATTGCAAAATACTAATTATGAGACGAGAGTGTTCTTATTTTCGATGTTCAATTACTAGATTTAGATCTAAACATTAAATTAAATATTACAAAGATTAGGATTGAAAAAAAAACTTAACTTTTATAACTTACAAAACAACGCTTTGTTTCAACATTTTTGAAGTTTTTCACATTTTTTTTTGTAGTGTTAAATCAGTGATGCCCAACCTAATTCAATCTGCGAGCCATTTTAATTTCCAACACTAGTGTCGCGGGCCACATGATGGAAAAGATACAAAAACTTAATGAAATTGACCTGAAACTATTTTATTTCAAGCCCGATGATCTGGTACATTAAATTATTGGGATATTTGAAATTTCTATTTACACTTTAAAAATGGCGTAAGTTCTGTTTATATTTTGCTTTTTTGTATCTTTTTAAACAGCCACACAGACACTTTCTTTATAAAAACAAACATGTTAGCTTAGAATGGTATCATGTTCTACAAAAAAGTAAAGATCCGTTCACTTTTCCTTGTAGATGCTATAGTTTTATTTCATGAACGCACAAATGTTAAATGCCTTGTTAGTAATCCATTAGAAAAAGTTATCGGCCCTAACGTAGGTAAAGATACACTTTGAAAATTTTTTGGGGAGGGGGGGAATTTCTGTTTTTTGTGCGGATGTTTCGGCGGGCCGGATGGAAGCACGTCGCGGGCCGGATCTGGCCCACGGGCCGTATTTTGGGCATCACTGTGTTAAAGGATCTCCATGTCCAGTCTAGATTTAATATATATAGGTTTGTGACTTTAACACAAGTTATTAATATTTTTCTTTGTTACGTGCTGGTACGAACTTTGCCGAGTGCAAAAGAAACGAAGCTGCGTCAGCCAAGAAAAAGAAAAAGAAAGCTGCCCTGTCAGCTTGCTCTAGGACAGATGCATATACATGCACGAATTGTGGCAAACTCTGCCACTATAGAATTGGCTTGATCAGTCACTCCAAATTTTGCGCCATCTCAAGACGTATCCAAAAGCCAATGACTCATCTTGTCACATCCATTGTCTTCCGAGACAGAAGGAGCCATATTATCTAAATCCAGTCAAACATTTTCATTCGTTATTTTTTTAAATGACGATTTCTACAAATTACAAATATTTCTTTTAAACCTAGACTAACTATAACAGTATTTATTCGTTTAATAACAGTAAGCCATTTTAATAATACTCCGCTGCTCTCACACAATCTCGGTCAGTCTGAATTGATTTTCTGCTAATAACGAGATAAGTAAATATATGGCCGGTACTAATCTAGTCATTATGATATGATAGTCTGTTCAGGAATTATTCCCATTTAGTTTATTAAGAACATTTTTGTAGCAACTATAATATAGTAACATCAGGGCACGTAAAGTTTATCTACCTGTGTATATTCTCATTCCAGAAATGCACATTTTACTATGGTCCGCTGTGTTCAAGACGTCAAATGAATATATTTCTGTAGCTCAGAAGTAGTGAAATCACTTTGTTTACTGCCCTACTTTATGTTTACTGCGCTACTTTATGTTTACTGCGCTACTTTATGTTTACTGCGCTACTTTATGTTTACTGCGCTACTTTATGTTTACTGCGCTACTTTATGTTTACTGCGCTACTTTATGTTTACTGCGCTACTTTATGTTTGCGCTACTTTATGTTTACTGCGCTACTTTATGTTTACTGCGCTACTTTATGTTTACTGCGCTACTTTATGTTTGCGCTACTTTATGTTTGCGCTACTTTATGTTTACTGCGCTACTTTATGTTTACTGCGCTACTTTATGTTTACTGCGCTACTTTATGTTTGCTGCGCTACTTTATGTTTACTGCGCTACTTTATGTTTGCGCTACTTTATGTTTGCGCTACTTTATGTTTACTGCGCTACTTTATGTTTACTGCGCTACTTTATGTTTACTGCGCTACTTTATGTTTACTGCGCTACTTTATGTTTACTGCGCTACTTTATGTTTGCGCTACTTTATGTTTGCGCTACTTTATGTTTACTGCGCTACTTTATGTTTACTGCGCTACTTTATGTTTACTGCGCTACTTTATGTTTACTGCGCTACTTTATGTTTGCGCTACTTTATGTTTGCGCTACTTTATGTTTACTGCGCTACTTTATGTTTACTGCGCTACTTTATGTTTACTGCGCTACTTTATGTTTACTGCGCTACTTTATGTTTACTGCGCTACTTTATGTTTACTGCGCTACTTTATGTTTGCTGCGCTACTTTATGTTTACTGCGCTACTTTATGTTTGCTGCGCTACTTTATGTTTACTGCGCTACTTTATGTTTACAGTGCTACTTTATGTTTACTGCGCTACTTTATGTTTACTGCGCTACTTTATGTTTGCTGCGCTACTTTATGTTTACTGTGCTACTTTATGTTTACTGCGCTACTTTATGTTTACTGCGCTACTTTATGTTTACTGCGCTACTTTATGTTTACAGTGCTACTTTATGTTTACTGCGCTACTTTATGTTTACTGCGCTACTTTATGTTTACTGCGCTACTTTATGTTTACTGCGCTACTTTATGTTTACTGCGCTACTTTATGTTTACTGCGCTACTTTATGTTTACTGCGCTACTTTATGTTTACTGCGCTACTTTATGTTTACTGCGCTACTTTATGTTTACTGCGCTACTTTATGTTTACTGCGCTACTTTATGTTTACTGCGCTACTTTATGTTTACTGCGCTACTTTATGTTTGCGCTACTTTATGTTTGCTGCGCTACTTTATGTTTACTGCGCTACTTTATGTTTACAGTGCTACTTTAGATCCTTTAACAAAGGAAGTGCGCGGACCTACTTTTTACATTTATCTTAATAATAATTTAGATAATTACTCTCCTCGGACTTTGCGATCTATAGCTCAAATTATGTAAAGGTCATCTGTTTCTATGGTTGACTGTTGTAGGGGGTGTTATCTGGCCAGCACAACGACCAACCGTCTTTATTTTTCAGAACTAATAGGGGGATTCTTAAAATCCTGAATTTTAAAATTCCAGTCTACACTGGGATTCGAACCTTAGACCCTTAATTTTGTAAGCTTATTGCTTTAGCACTCAGCCACATTGTCCCCGTGTTATCTGGGAGGAGACAAATGTTGAGAAACACTTAAAGATAACCTTTACAGAAATACATGGATAGTGGCGATTTAAAACAAAACTGTACACATTAGTCTTGCACTCTACAACACATTTAGCAATATTCTTTATGTAAATTTATCCCTTATATAAAAAGGAGTATACATGTGCTTAACGAAATTACAACATTCATGGTCACAATTTTTTAAATAAATAATTCTTTTGTTTGCTTTTACATTTAGGATGAATAAGAGTTTCAGAACTGCCCTGTCATCAAAGAAGAAATGCAGACATATATGTCTTGTTTCGAGACCCATCTCCAAGAAAATGCAACACCGAAAGAAACAAAGATATTGACACATCTGACTGACAATAATAGAAGTAGAGATACATTTGACATAGTGCAGCTTTTGAAGGAAGTCGTTGAGACAGACATAGTGTGTGACAAGTTTTTGATTCTCTCTGAACTTTCTACACATGCCAGGGCAGTGAGTCAGGCAACTTTGAATCAATTTTTACTTTCAGCTTGTAAAAAAGGAAACACATTTCTAGTCCAATGTTTCTTATTATGTGATGTTGATATCAACTGTAAAGATGATGATGGGAACACACCATTAATGATTTGTGCTTTGCACGGCTATTCTGACATCGTTCGAATGCTGATTGAGAAACGAGCCGACGTGAACAGCACTAATAAAAACGGTGATACGGCTTTGATTCTCTCAGCGTCCAAGTCTGGCTCAACTGATGTCCTTAGAATGTTACTTGAACAGGAAGAGCTGAAGATTGACATAAAAAACTCTCAGGGTGAAACTTGTTTGACAAAAACTTTAAAAAAATTTGATTTCGACAATGTCCAGGGAATCTTAAAAAAATTAAAATCCTTTCAATCTCTTGAGCATAGCTATAATCAAATGTTATCAGAAGCACGGAGTACATCTGTATGTCTAAACATAGATACATTATTCCAGTACATTGAGGAGGAAATATTCAACAATAAGTCGGCGCTCCTGTCTTCAGCCTCTGTTAGTGATTTAAAGAATGTAAAAATTTTATTGTACTTTAAAGAGACAACAAATACACAACATTCTAATAAATTATTAACAGAGCTTCTAGACATTTTTAAGCAGAAGACGACGGAAGTCAATACATTAGACATTGAAATTGTAAGGACACTTTTAAACTTTAAACCAAACGGCGAAACGTTACATTTGGGACAGTACGACAAACACATTCTAGCACAAGGTGTGCATATAGGAAACTGTGAACTGTTAGAACTGCTATGTCAACATGTCAACACACATGGCGGACTCTGTGAACAGTTTAGGACTGAAGTATGGCACCAGGGTCTTTCAGCAATATGTGACAGCAGCAGCGACAAACTCTTGAACATTTTACTTCGGTACAAACACGATCTGATGTTCACATTTCGTGGCGATAGTAAAATGTTGGAAAAAGCTTTACGAAATGGTAACAAGCGTTGTGTTGAGATGTTCTTAAACCAGGACAGTCATGTCAATCTTGAAAAATATTTAAACATTACCATTGAGAATAATCAAGTTGAATGTTTCATTCTGATCCTAGAGAGAATGCGTTTGAAAGAAAATCCAACACTTGTCAAGAATACTTCGAGGTTCTTACACAAAGCAGTAAAATTTGAACGTGGAGTTATAAGTGAATTATTGTCTCAATGCGTTGATATTAACGAAGTATACCATCATAAAACAGCTTTGATGCTGTGTAAAAATCCTGAGATAGCTAATATTTTATTAGCGAAAAATGCCAAAGTGAACGTGATCGTGGGCCCTAGACATTTCAATGCATTTCTATTTCTGTTTTCATCTCAAAACTTAGATCATACCAATATAGATCTTCATTCTACTGATGAGAAAACCGAGAGACTACTGAAGTTAGCAGCTGTGTATTTAAAACATGGCGCTAACATAGAAGACAAAGACGATCAAGGTCGGACTGCTCTAATGAGGGTGTCACAGCACAACCAGGTCGAGCAAGTCTTAACATTCTTGCTAGCCTCTGGAGCGAATCCAAACAACCAAGACAGCGAGGGCAGAACTGCTCTTCATTTCGCTGTTTCGGGAAGTTGTCACAGAAACGTTGAACTTCTGTTGGATTACAAAGCCGATGTCAATATGACATGCCACAATGGAACATCCTGTCTACATCTGTGTGTCACAACACAAAACATAGAAATTCTTCAATGTTTAATTCAACACTGCGCTGATGTTGATAAGGTTGATACCATGGGCAATACACCTTTATTGTTAGCAGCACGTGCGCCTGTTGTTAACATCGACATAATTAGATGTCTTGCTTTCGTGGGTTGCAGATTAAACCAGCAAGACACAGGGGGTAAATCAGCCATGATGTTGGCAGCAGAGAATGGTTGCATGGATGAGATCTTATTGCTGCGTGAGAAAGGTGCATCAGTCAATGTGAGATCTTCTAGTCATCACAATGTGGTGGACATATTAGTGACTAAAATAGCAGGTTCCCAGGGGAATGTCAAAGATTTAATCTCATGCGTTAAACAGCTAGTTCATAGAGGAGCTAGTGCTGCTGGAGTTAAACCAGAAAATCTTTTTTCCCTAATACGTAAGGGTCATCACAGTCTTCTACAAGTACTGATAACAGGCGGATTGAGTCCATCAGAATGTATTTTGAATGAATATTTTTCTACGGTCTCAGGAACTGTTTCCCCATTCTGTTACGCCTTATTGAAGAACAATTTAGAAATGGCAAAATATTTCTGGGACATTGCGTTCTTAACTAAATGTGATATATCCAACAAGTGCAGGGTACAAGCTATTAGCTGTGACTTGAAACAGAACAACTACACAGAGAGTTTGAAATTTGTGGAAACCTTGTATAATCAACCTTGGACACTCTTTCAGCTCTGCAAGATATCTTTCTCATCCCGATATGCGTCAGGCCTCGAGAAAGAAGCAAATATTGGTATGATGGAGCTTCCTGAAACATTGTATGAAGAACTTATGTTTAAAATTCCAGGTACGCAAAAAATAAATCTGAAGGATGTAGATGTTGATGTCTCAATGGACACTGACGTACCAGTTTGGGTCGATGATGATCAACGTCAATACTACAGTGCTGACGACGCAACTGACCATAACTACCGAACTCCAATATGAGATCCTAACTTAAGTCATTAGGAAATGTACTAACTGCTGTTTATTCATCTAGATGGAATTAGGACATACAACTTTATCATTACGTGCCCTCATATTTTATTAGGAATATGTAAACAATATGAAAAAAAGAAACATTATTTCTATACATTATATTCGGCTAGTTCTAGTACTTGTAAAACTGTAGTTGTATAAAAAAAAAATTAAAATTTAAACTAAATTATATTATATTTATTATTATTATGTTAGAAATGAACGAGTAGTCATTCTCTGGCGCTGCCAGGGTCGAGTTTCGCTAAAGAGAAACAAAATTCATCGTAGTCCCTTTAACAGTTTTCACTGAGGAATTTTCTGGTGATGTGGCAGGTCTGCAGCAGTACCGCCCTCTGACAGGCAACGAAGATGTTCCTAGGAATGTTAAGGGCCTTGAAGGTGTCTGTGAGGTCAGTTGTTATTATCCCCTCGGTTGATATAACAATGGGGTATATTGTTATTTTGGACAATTTCCATAGACGCTTAATCTCCAAGCCTAGGTTCCCATATTTTCTTTGTTTTTCTATCTCAGTTTTTCTTAAATTATGAGACAGTGGTACGGCGATATCGATAATGGTAGCGGTTTTTTCTTTTTTATCGATGAACAGCAGATCCGGGCGATTGAAATCTACCGTTTTGTCGGTCAGAATAGGCTTATCCCAGTACAGCAGATGTTCAGTAGACTCGAGAACCTCTTGCGGAGAGTATTTATAATAAGGGGGAGTGTCCTTATCGATCAATTTGTACGTCAAAGCCAGGTGTTGGTGTATTAACTTTGACAAAGTGGTCTATATAGACCTCAGGGGATCTACGACGACTTCCAAGGGGTCTACGAAAGGGAAAAAAATATTTGGGGGTCTATGAGATGTAAATGGGGGCCTACGAGAGGAAAATCTCATTTATAAATGTTGTGAATATGAATTTGATTTTACATTAATGGAATTTACAACTATCCCATACAAACATAATATTTATATCTTAATTGAAATCCTATATATTTTAAACAATTTCTTCGAAAGTGAAATTATTTTAAATTGTAATACCTTATTTAAATAGCTTATTTTAGTCTACATGTAACTAACATTTATGCTATTTAACAGAGGCAAATCCAAAAATGAAATGTAGATAGTACTGTTGATTGTTTGAAATTTGTCTTCTTTCCTTGTCGAACTTATAATGCCTATGTGGACTATGTGCCTTATATGTATCAAAGTTTCATAAAATTATGAAACGAACTTAGCTGAAGGATCACTTGAGATGATACTACCATGACAAAATAGATAAAGACTTATGATAAATTTGAAGAATCAATGACAAAGTTGAGAAACGACCTACATTGGACAAAACCTTTTGATTTTACACAAATCTGCATCTTATATCATTAAATAATAAATCTAACCTACAAAACCTTTGATTTTACACAAACCTGGATTATATATCATTAAATAATAAATCTAACCTACAAAACCTTCAATTTTACACAAACCTACATCTTATATCATTAAATATTAAATCTAACCTACAAAATCAATGTATGGGCATACTGACGTGACAATTTGTAACATTGAAAGCTTCTTAAGTAAGTAATTATGTAATTATTTCCAAACGACATATTTCTTTATTCAGCTGACCGAGTCCATCTTGTCTTGTAAGGAAGCATTAATATTGGCACATAACATGTTCGTTTTATTATGGATTAAAATTTAAAAAATCTGATTGGTAGATTACATGAACATCTTCAGTTTGTTATCAACGCAGTTGACCAATCCTGAAGCCAGACGTTCAATACGTGATTGTCCAGAAAGTAACGATAACGTTTATTCATTGCTTCTTCACATTTAAAGCAAGATGGTTGTCGAAAGACTTCAATGTTTGAAAAGATTTTCTATCTTTATGACACTGTTTCTCAGTTGTTGAATGCTAAAGAGTTTATTTAAAAAAAATAATAATTAAAGCTCAATTCGGTATATTAGACATTGCCTATAAAACAGTCTTTTTAGCGGCCCCCGAAAGGGGAAAAGACGCTATTACTTTTGTGCGAAATGTCTGTCCGTCTGTCCGTCCGTCCCATTTAGATCTCGTAAACAAGAAGAGATATTGAAAATCTGACTTCACAATATTTTAGACCATTCAAAGTTCTGATGCAACGGCTACTTTTTTTGTTCCTGAAAGCGAAAATTCTAATTTTTTAAAATCAATTATGCAAGCAGTTTTTTATAAGAAAAAGCTAATTAGTATGCATTTTATGTTAGACCTAATTTAAGACGAATAGTAATCTTATAAACATTATTTTCGCAAACATTTTTTTTATATAGCGGGAATTTTTTTTTTTTTTGATCATTCGAATATGAGTTTGAGCCTTTTCAAAACAATTAACTTATTTAGTTCAAACCGAGGGTCCCGGGTTCGAATCCTGGTGAAGACTGGGATTTTCAACTTCTGAGTCTACCCGCTCTAATGGGTACCTGACATTAGTTGGGGAAAAGCAAAGGCGGTTGGTCGTTGTGATGGCTACATGACACCCTCGTTAACCGTAGGCCACAAAAACAGATGAACTTTACATCATCTGCCCTATAGACCACAAACTAGTTAGGCCAGGTTCACATCTAACTTTACATTCACTTTCACGTATCCTTTGATCTGCGGGACGGTTGGGCACTACACAAGATCTGTTAACCTTCTTTCTCCATTCTTATCTCTCATTTGTCTTTGATATAATTTCATTCGGATGTTCTTTCTGAAAATATTGAAGCCTACCTGGGTGGACCACTGGTCGTGCGGTTTGCGCGCTGGACTTTCGTTTGGATTTATCGACGATCGAAGGTTCAAACCCTGCTCTCATCCCCCGTCGTCCTGCGGGAGGTTTGGACTCGGAAGTAAACTATCTTTAACTCTGAAGGATTATCCGAATTATGTAAAACATTTTACTTCGGGGGCCGATTTTGAGTTTGTGTTTCCACACAGACTGTCTTTTGTAACCTTGTTTGATAACTTCATTGAGTTTAACTTAAATGTATTTTTTTTTTCGGTTTTCATCATGCTACTATATGAAATCAGTTTAAGAAATATCACTTGTCTGGACCAGCAGGAAAATGGGGGTTTGGTGGCAGGGGCAGACTGGGTGTCAAGTCAGCCCTGTGTAACACCTGTTTTTGTGCTTAGAGGTGTACTAATCATTAATGTGTCTGCTGTATGCTAAATAAACATGTCTTCTCTTCTCCTGTGTTGCTTCACTTCTACTGACGCGGATGTCTTATGGAACTAGAGTAGCACAACAGACATTAGAAAGCACAAAATAACTCTCTTCTCAGAAGACGATACATTTATTGAATATAAATATACTGAGGTAAATCAAGTCATAAGGCTACATACATGAATTAACAATAGTTCAGAATCACTTGTAAAATCCTAAATCAAGTATATTTTAATAATGATATCTAATAATACTGCAAACAATATGGATCGTACGTCCATCCTCGCCTTGGACCAAGTAAGAATTGCGCGTCTGACCACATGGCCAGATTCAAAACGAGACTCTCACGTGAAACATGAACATTTAGTGTGATCACTAAATGTCACAGTGGTTCTATAAACAATGCTGTGACACCCGGGCCTTTCTTATCTTATCTTATATAATACAGACGTTACTTCAAAAAAGAAGATGTTTACATCCTACGCGTTATGCATTCAGTCATGCATATTAAACAATGACTTAAATTCTGCCAAGTCACTGGTTTTCCTGGCTAGCTCAGGCAACCCATTCCATGCTCTAATAGTACTAGGGAATGGGTCACTTTGTATACTATCCGGCCTATAAATTGTATGCCACACGATGGGCATTCAATTATACATGTCCTCAAGAGCATTGTGTAAAGTTTAATAATGTATCGAGAGTAATTAGCTATATGAATAATTTATTGGATGATTTTGAAATACAATTCTCCATCCTCCATTTTCTAACTGCTCATCTCGCAAGTTGCTGGGTGGTTAAGCGCTTGGCTTCCGAACATGAGGTCATGGGTTCGAATCTTGATGAAGACTGGGATTTTCATCTTCGGGAATTTCAAGGCGCCCCTGAGTCTACCCTACTCTAACAGGTACCTGACTTAAGTTGGAGAAAGTAATTAACATTAATAATTTTAATACATTATTTTTGCAAAGGATAACATCAATAGTTGCTTTTTTATCTTACTTATTTTCTCCCCCCCCCCCATACTTTTGCATTTTGA
This sequence comes from Biomphalaria glabrata, assembly GCF_947242115.1. Lineage (NCBI taxonomy): Eukaryota > Metazoa > Mollusca > Gastropoda > Planorbidae > Biomphalaria > Biomphalaria glabrata. The sequence goes on along the minus strand of NC_074714.1, from coordinate 15,893,205 downwards.
TTCCAATCAACGCATTGCTACACTGTTCAAGATAATAAGTGTGATTTATGAAGTAGGCCTATTTCGTAGCGTGGCTAACTCGAGATCATGCGACAACTCCACCAAACCAATAAGAATTTGTATGTGACTTGTTATGTAATCTATAGGACGTTGTTGTTGGTCCCTTTATAGATTTATTCAAATATATTCACAATAGCGACGATATCTATGAGAAATAACGGCCTTAAGTTTCTTCTTGCTCGTTTAGTATATATAAAGCATTCACGTCTACTGGAAGCACTATATACTGATGTAAGGTATTGACGAACAACAGTTTACATTAGTATTAGTGTATAAGATCTTTTTTTAAATCACTACGCTCCAATTTTTGTTTAAAGAGAATATAAAAATATTTTTAAAAATTTACTTGCATTCATGGACCCTACCGGCCTAATCGGGTACCAGCCCATCGGGCATTTGCCCGAATGCTAAAATAGCCAGTCCGGGGGGGGGGTGTGATGTGGGGAAGAAAGAAATAGATACCTGGGTGAATTTACCATAATCGGTTTCTAAAAGCATTAAATAAAAAGAGAGGAACGACCTAAATTCAACTCATGGCAACAAGGGAAACAATTACTTCAGTATTCACATTTATGGCTAAATTTGTTGGGTTTAGTCCCATTAAATAATTGTTAACGCTATTTCTCCCTAACGCATTCTCACATCAAGTTGATATTTAAATCAATTATTTATTGTACCTAACAAAACATGAATCAATAAACAAAAATACTCAATTAGTCAATTGATTATTGGAAATTATTTTTTTGTTTGATATCGAATAAGGGAGATAACTTGTAATTATAGGCAAATATTGTTTTAACGGCAGAGTTCTTCCCCTTTAGATACTTTTTTAAAAACCATTTATGGATTGTTTATATTTTGCTCGTTCATGTTTATCAATAAAAAGAGGATATAGTCTATTCTATTGGAGTTTAGATCTACTATCTACTGTCTTGTTTTTTTATTATTGTTTATTTTAGGTGAGATAATAATATTAAACCATCACTTGCTCCAGCTCAGCCAAGAGGGTTTGGGTTTAAAACCCCCAACCAGGGGTTTCGCAGTTAAAACCCATCCTCTATAAAACAAAACCAAAAAAAAAAATATGCAAACGACAATACCCGAATTGCAAAAGCATAGCAAAAGAAAATTTTAATGTTACCCCCCCCCCCCCCCCTTTTCCGAAATTAGCGATAAAACCCCTCTTCTATGTAAGACTATCCATTCAACAGTCACCAGATTCTATGAGGGTACCCCTCTCCAGCGGGTTTTGCTCCAGAGGGCTTTAAAACCCCTCCACATATTTTTGAAATTAAAATCCCACATACGGAGAGTTTTGAGATTGAAAACCTCTCTCTTCAATTTTATTCTAAAGCAAACTACAGTCACCAAATTCTATGAGCGTAGCTAAGGGGGTTTTGAATTTATTAAAAAAAAAAACTCCAGAGATTTTTTAGTGTAAAACCCCCCAACAGATAATTTTGACGATAAAACTTCCCTTTTCGATATAAAATCTAAAGCAAACTACAGTCACCTAATTCAGTGTATAGTCATCAGCCAAAATTAAAAAAGACTAAATGTGGATCAACAAGGATGGCTAAGACAGATTTTAGGATTCAGTTATAGGGATCGGGTCTCAATCAAGGAAATCCTATGCCGAACTGGGAGTCGACCTCTTCGTAAGGTTGTTACAGAGCGTCGCATGGGGTTTGCGGGACATGTTCTTCGACAAAATGAATTACGCATAATAAGAGTTGCGATAACATGGAGGCCATTACGAGGAAAGCGCAAACAGGGACATCCTAGAACAGCTTGGCGCCACACTTTCATGGAGGTCCTCAGACATTACCAGTGACAGATTTTTGTGGAAACAGCTTGCCGCCCAATGCGACGAACGAGGCAGGAGGATCTAATTCAGTAAGAATAGCACATAAGGTTTTTGAAAAAAAAAAACTTTTTAATAGCAGAATATGAATTTTGTTGGTTTTAAATACCGGAAATAGTGCTTGACAGCGGGGCTCCTCCTCGCGCTGGGGGAGCTTACAGCGTTACCCCAGACCCTCTTGCTGTCAAATTTAAAAAACAACTTTTTTCATTGTATATATCTTTAAAATCTAGACTTAGAAGACGATGAGCCAAATTTTTCTGACTTTATAAGGCGATTGAATCAATAATGCCTTACATTTGTAAATTCCCAAACGCGATGGTCCTTACAAAACCGATGTTGGCCCTTGTTATCCATGTTCTGATAACGTCACTTCCAACTACCATCCATGAAAAATGTGTAAACTATTAATAGGAATTAAAAGAAAGAAATATATATATATATAAAATACTTCTTCCTATGATTTTAAAGTATGACAGATACTACTTAGACAAAGAATCCTGTGACCAAATACGTTACCAATCTGAACTGACCAGTGTGGGATTAGCCCATCCCCACCCCAACGATATTCTCTAATTTGAAAAGCTTGGTAATTATTGGACCCGGCACAGCTCTAGCCGACCGCATGGTTTCCAGGGTACACACTTCCCAGTGTCGGTCCAGGTCAACACAGTTCACTGGTAGCACGAAAGCCGGCTCTAACTCCCAGACAGCCCAGACTCCCATAACCTGCAGACCACTTCAGCCAGATCTAAAACAGCCCTTTCTCTCCATTCAATATGTCGTCTATTCCTAGAGTTGAACAGTGTGCTGGTGCACACCATCAGTGTCGGCGCGGGAGCAGGGCTATAACACTAGACACGAGCAACATGACAGTGATAAGAACTGTCCTCTTGTCCTATATGTAAATCTTCCCCTCTCATGCTATTTGTATATCCTACATTTTATCTTCAATTAAAAATCTTTTTATATCACATTACTAAGCCTCCTTTCTTGCTTATGCCTGACTACATGCCCATACAATAAATAATATATTTTCTCGCGTTGTGGTCTTAAGACTTTCCTCCAAGAAGTCGCAGGCCATTCATCCTATCTTAAAGTCCAAAAATCACAATATATCACAATAAATTCCTATAAAACATGTACATACTCTTGATGATCCCTACTTTGGTACATTTTAATAAAAGAAAGATTATATCTATTCTTTGCTTGGGGGCGGTCATATGCAAAACTTGAAGAACATGGCTGTTGCGTGATAATCGTAAAATATAAAGTATCGTATCGGTTCGGAGTAGGGTTTAGATGTTTGTTCAAATTATATTTTGCAGGTAAGATTAACATTTTTTTTTACATTTTTTAATCAATATTTTGTATCATTAGTAAAAAGGGAGGACATAACTGCTTCAAAACCGTTTCACAATCAATCCAATCAGAGTAATTTGTAATTTGACCATTTGTTTCCCCGAAAAATGTTTTTAATATTATACATATTTTGGCTGTTCTTTCAGATTCTGAAGATATTTATATCGTAGCCCTAATTCCCCCCTCCCCTCGCATGATGACGGTGAATGGAAGCGGACATGGTTCAAACCCGGAATCTTTAAGACAACCAAACGGAAGTGCAGAGCGCAAATACCATACCTTCCTTGAGGTTATAATAAATAGATGAAACGCCCAAACATGATCCCAGCCCTAGTAAGAAATTCTGGATAATGAGATAATTATTTATTATTTGATGTGTTTCACGTCAATAAATTGGATCTGCTTTAGGTTCACTTTTTCATTTGTTTTTGTGAAGTTTTTACAGTAACATTTTAGACGATCTATAAGTTTTTCTTTCTAGGGGTGGGATCCGTCTTCGCGGTGGCTGAGTGGTTAAGCGCTTGGCTTCCGAACCTGGGGTCATGGGTTTGAATTTCGGTGGCCACTTGACACCCTGCTTGTTAAACTTTGATCAAAGAAACAGATGACCTTAATTTCATCTGCCATATAGATCACAAAGTCTAGAAGGGGATGAAACTTTACTTTTTTACTTTCCATCTATAAAATTTCCCATATAGAGCATATTAGTGCTTTTCTAAAATATTAAGATTACTGTACTCTTTAATGTTTATCTCCTAAACATTATGGAAGTGTATCTGATAAACAAGATAGTTGATTTCAAGTACCATGTAACTCTGTATAGACAAATGTGTGCGCCATTCCTGGGGGAGCATAGATAAAATATCTATTCATATATATCAAACCAAAAATAACATGCATATGAAATCAATATTAAGTGCTTTAGTGTCGGTAACAGCACGGGGCACAGCGCTATTACATAGCGGCGAATTAAAATGTCAAAACAGTATTATTTAAACCTTTTTTTCTCCATTTTAGCTTGTAAACATGACTCTCTTTCCTCTCATTTCAGAAAAAGCGAAGTTTTAAATGTTAAGCGAAGGAGATTTAGTTTACTGTCTGCATTTCTATCTCAGGTATTATTTATCACGTATAGAGGCTAATCAGATTTCTCATGTCCATCAGCATTATAGATTTACATATCCACTATCGTACATATCTGACACCTCTCTGGACAAAATTGGGCATTGCAACATGATCGTAGTGAAGTTGTTTCAAAAGTAATGTACAAAAACAAACTCGCACTGTTGGGTATGACAAAAAGATACAGACACATCTCACGTTCCATATGCTAGGACAGATTTGTACAACTGCTCCATGTTCCCTAGTGCTAGCGCATGGAATAGGTTGCCTGAGACAGCCAGGAAAAATGTAACTTGGCGGAGATAAGTCATTGATTAGCATGCATGACTAGATTGACCTAAGGACACGTGTGGTACATAATCATCTTCCTTTTTTTGCAGTATCGTTTGTATTAGAAGAATATGTTGGTAAAAAAAACCCAAGAGTTATTAATTGATTATTGACACGTGAACAGAATTTAGGAAGATAGACATTTTCTTTTCTAAGACCAGAGTGAGCAATAAGTATATATATATACCTCTATGCAATACTCTGATCTAGTGCAGTGCAGTGCTAGGCAACATTAATTTATGTACATAGCACTTAAGACTAAGTAGCCAACAAAACTTTCAATTTGTCTCTCATTACTTAAAGTTTGAATACCTCTATAAAAGTTTTATATTGAATATCAACGCAAGCAGATAACAATGCATTTCTAACATTCCTGCTTTGAAATTTTTTGTATTCATCTATACTACATTGAACTCTGGGAAATCTTTCAACCGTCAATAATTGTCTTCAGGTCAAAAGTTACGATACAATTAACAAGTAGGTTATACATGTTACACATTCCTGGAAACGATAAAAGTCAATGTGACCTCTTCGCTCTTCACTTCTTACAATTTATTTAATTTCACTTCACTGCTATTATAGTGAAATTTTAAATGTTTTTTTACAGTGAATTTCTAAGTCTGAGTGAATGTCATAGTACCTATGACCTAAGCTTTAGAGCTTATGTTTTAAGTTACAGAAATACAAAACTGATAAACAGAAAATAGGTATGCAATTGAATGCATAGAACTGATAGGAGTAATTTTACTTTAAAGACTTCAGCTTATAACAATCTTAATTTATTACAGACGCAAAGAGATAGTATATGTCCAATCAATAGTATAAACATGAAACATATAAAAAGGTTAATCATTTTTGTATCTAGTAAGTATTGAGTGGCCAGGCTTGAAGAGACACTGAATCTAGTGACTTTAGGTGTTATCTTTTGTTGCCACCAATATAATAGGGTATTTAAAAACCAGTGACTTGGCAGAATTTAGGTCATTGGTTAATATACATGACTAAATGCATGTCGCGTAGGACGTAATCATCTTCTTTTTTGAAATAACTTCTGTATCATATAAGATAAGAAGGTATTTTAGATAAATGAGTGTCGTGAATTTGGTTATTTGATTGTCGCCCCTAGTGTTTGTTTACATTTGTTAGACTGTGTACTGAACATATTTCGTGTCTTGATCTTTACTATGTGTGTAGTTGTTTGTCTTTCAGTGTAATAAAGCTTTGAATGTAACATGGTTTTGTTATTGTTAAAGTACGACAATGAGTTATGCCCTCCAGTTGTCATTGAGTTAATGTATTGTAAAACCAGACCAACGAATAAACAAGTTTAAATAAACTATTAAAGATCGTAATAAATGAAAAATAGACATTTATCGATTTCAACTGGAAATTCTAAGAAATTAATCGTTTCCAAGATGTCGAGGGTTATCATCCTACTTGTTACTTGAAGCGTAAAGTTCAACATGTTAGAAGAGACGTTCTTGGAATCAATAATCAATCACCCTCACTGGCGGATCAAGAACTTTTGAGTGGGGGGGCGATTTTTTTCCAAACCCTAACCCTAATGCTCAGTAAACCCTAACCCTATGCATAAACGTGCGTATATATATATATATATATATATATATATATATATATATATATATATAAGAGAATTTTTCAAAAGTAGCATTTCTCAACCTTTGGTGAAAAACAAAACAACTGGAGCAGCGCTATAAGGTTTTCAAGTGGGGTTCGGGGCGAAGCCCCGACGTCAAAAGCGTTTTCTTGCTTTTTTCACTGCAGAAAAGTATTCTCCTGACATTTACAGCTCATTGTTCATCAATGAAGTTCGGGGCGAAGCCCCGCCTCCAAAAGTGTTTTCTTGCATTATTCATTGCAGTAACGCATTCTCCTGACATCTACAACTCATTAGTCATCAATGGAGTTCGGGGCGAAGCCCCGCCGCCAAAAGCGTTTTCTTGCATTCTTCACTGTAGAAACGCATTCTCCTGACATCTACAGCTAATTATCCATCAATGGAGTTCGGGGCGAAGCCCCGCCGCAAAAAGCGTTTTGTTGCATTCTTCATTGCAGTAACGCATTCTCCTGACATCTACAACTCATTATTCATCAATGGATTTCGGGGCGAAGCCCCACCTCCAAAAGAGTTTTCTAGCATACTTCACAGAAGAAACGTATTCTCCTGACCTAAAACTCATTATTCATACAATTAAAAAAAGGACCTTTTGAATAATGTTGTACTTGAAAAATATTCTAATATGAATTTATAGGCCCTTAATACATTGCAAAAAATCCGATTTGTTCCTTGAAAAGATAAGATACCCCACATATTTAGATTTTGGCTTTGAGGATCTCCGCCGAAAAAAAAATTATTCGATAAATAATCTATACTATAAAGTAGAATGTGAGGTGTATGTATGTTACTTATAGACATCAAAACCGCTTGACCAATCTTGATAAAACTTGGCAGGAATGTTTCTTGGGTACCAACTTAGACCTTAGTGTATGTATCGTAGCCCTGAAAATTACTTAAGACCCTAAAAAAAAATAAAGTTGTCCGACTCTATCAAAGCTATAGTATTTTATGGATCTAGGCCATGTCTACAATGTTGACATGAAAAAAGATCAAAAGGATTTAGACCTAGATCTAATTTTAAGAAATACACTTTGTGCAGATAGTTTTTTACTTTGACACATGAAAATACAAAAGAAGATCCTTTGATTTCATTATATAATAAAATTAACCTTTAATTTTGTGTTTCAAAAGCATTTTTACATTAATTAGTTCCTTATATATGTAACTACAGATTTCCTGACGAACATTCTTTCATTAGACAATACCGTAATGAATCGCGTACTAAAAATTAATTCGTTTAATTGTTTACTTTATAATCCCATCCCTAGATCTAAAACTCTAATTCAACTCTAACATGATAAAACTTCTGTTCGCACAGATAGTTTTATACTTTAACACATGAACATACTAATTATAGTCCATTAATTTCATATATTGATCAAATAAACATTCAAATTTGGTTTTCTAAAGCAGTATTTTTAAGAGACTACATTCGTTTACAAAAGCTGCGAAGCCGAGTTGAGATAGGCCTAGATCTATATTCATTCATGAATCGCGTACTAAAAATTATTTCGTTTAATTGTTCACTTTATAATCCCATTCATTTAATTAACAAAGCTATCGCTCTTTTCGTTTTTTAATAGATATGAATGTATCGACTTCGGGTAAACCCATTTTCGCAAAACTTATTTTATTTTCGTAGCGAAAGAGAAATAACGTGAAAGGATCATTAGCTAAGTTTAACATACATCTAAATCCAATCCACTACATTAGTAAACACAAACTTAGACCCGCAGGCCGCGGGTAATGCCAGGCTAGTATTCAATAAAATCAAAGTATAAATTGTGAGTTATAGTCCCAAATTTATTTAACTAGAAAAATATCAGATTGAGTAAAGGTTAGAAAAAGGCAACTATGAAAAATTGATTTGGGTTTAGAACTCATCTCAATCGTGACTCTTATACTGAAAAATTTCGTTTGAATTCTAATTTTTTGAATGCAAAGTCTTTCTTAAAATAATTATGATAAATTCATGTGAAATTACATAAACTCTGTCTGGAAATGGGAGGGGCGGTAGAGTGAAAACGATTAATCCTCGCTCCTTTAATAATTTCTGCTAAAGATTGCATTTGGCATTAAAGAATAGGGGTGGGGCGACTCAATATAAGAATTTAATTTATAGTATATATAAATTATATAAGTGACAGATGTTTTTGTTTTATAATTTCTTAACTGTAATACAAAAAGAAAAAGTATTGGTTTGTCCGATGGGGGAATGGCGATTGCATGAATCGCCCCTCCCACCTGGTACAACCCTTTTTCATTTAAATTTACTAATGTTACAATTTAAGATTAGAGTGTGGTACGACATATTTACAATGGGTTCACATATCAATACGTAGTTTATATTATATAGATATTCAACTAATTTTGTTCACAAACTATGATTCTCCATAAAAATAGGACCGCCCCCCCCCCCACTCAGAGGGCTAGAGTGGGGAGGGCAGTACATGCAATCCCCCCCCCCCCCCATCCCCCCAACATCACCGAAACGGCCAAGAAACCAGAAGGCGAGCGACATAATATAAATCTATATATTAATTCAACTAATTTTGTTCACAAACTATGATGTCTCCATTAAAGTAGGACCGCCCCCCCCCTCAAAAGGTTTAGGTGGGAAGGGCAGTAGAGATAAATTGGCAAACAGGGAACGACATAATACAAAGATCGGTTAAAATATCAATAACAAGTTTTAATCACATAAATATTTAATTGATTCTGTTAGCAAGCTGTGATTTCTACAAAGAAATTGGACCGCCCCCCCCCACTCGAAAGTTTATGGGGGGGGGCGGAATTGATACCATCGCCTCCTCCCGACCCCACCAAATCGGCCAACATACTAGAGGGGGGGCGAAATAATCTAAAAATAGGTTGAAATATAAATAATTAGTATATATTATTAACATAAGTAATGAATTCGTATACAAATTGTGTGAATTCTATACTAAAATTAGTCCGCCCCCCCCTTCTGGGGGGGGGGGGGGTCGGCCGAGTGGGGGGGGGGGGGCCGATCGCCCCTACCGCCCCCCCCCCCTGGATCCGCCAGTGATCACCCTGTTTGTGCTCCTATCCGATTTAAGGCTGATAGTTTTTTCGAAGTAAGTGAGGCAACACTAACATTAGTTGATTCGAACCATCTTCTTTTTTGAAGTAACGTCTGTATTATATAAGATAAGAAGAAGGTATTCTAGATAAATGAGTGTCACAGACTGCTAAAAAAACACAAACCTAACCACCTCTGATACAAAATATCTATCTTTACTTTCCCTGCTGTCATGGCCTATGGTTAAATATTATTGCTAAGTGGTTTAACATTTTATTTGGACGAACACTAAGTGAGCGTGTTAACAACGATAATGAGATCAATTAACAGACATGTCTTGTTTAAAACGGACTACAAAAGGTTGCATATTTTTATGCTTTAAGGCTAATATATAATGAGCAATCAGTTTCCCAGGTGGACCCAAATACCAGAAAAAAACTTATACGAAAGTTGTGCATTAAGATAATGAATTGTACCTCTTTTTCGATAACTGAAAGTGAGATTATTATTATAGCTTTTATATAGCGCTACTTTCATGCTTATAGCATGCTCAGAGCGCTTTTGGTCCAAACTAATTTGTGGACCAGTGGGGGGGGGGGGGAAGGGGTATCTAGGAGTTGGTTTTCCGTGCTGCCTTTAGGTGCTCAGTAAACACAACTCTGCCCGAGTCGGGAGTCGAACCTCGAGTCCCCTTCTAGATAGCCAAGCCAAGTTCAAGCGCACTTGACCTCTCGACCACGCTTCCCACTAGCGCTTATTAGTGTCAAAAGCTAACATAACCCTGTTTTCCAATCACAATGAAAGCATGTCCAATTCTAAGAACCATTTTTTTATAACCTTTCTTAGGGTATCGATCATGAGACGCTCTATTAAACAAATGTTTAAGGGTATAAAATACCCTAACTGTTTCAGAAAAATTAGTTTCTGCAACTCCAACAGAAAGACTCGCTTACCTTTTAAGTCTAAATTGAAAAAAAACAAACTTTGGCAGAAGATGACGCTTCAGTGGGCATTGCTATTTCTTCTTTCAACAGGATATGCATCAGCATATTCAACTAGCTGTGGGTATCTATTTTTCCATTTATCTATCTGATAATCTATTTATCTTATCTATCTATCTGGTTACAATTACTTCACATTGAATGACCAATGCGCAAAATGGCTGGCCAGAACACAGACAGGTCAAGTTTCAGCTTGATCTGACAGGGTGTGAGGTATATAAAGTGTACACATTTTGTACCAGACAGACATAGGAACTGACCGTGTGAGTTGATATAAGCTTTGTAAGAAAAACGTACAAAAGAAAAAGAATCCTCCCAGACAGACGGATCGAATAAATATATCTAATAAATATTTCACTATTATTTATTCATTTTGGTATATTTATAGATTGTACGGATAATTCGTTGTACACTCAATGTATCAATTCCTTATACGACGACTTTAAAGCAGGAGCAACTATCTGTTCGTAAGTACTTGGTTATATAAAAGAATATATAAGGGCATTAATAGATTTCTTGATTCTTTATAGTTCTGTCTATCTATCTTTCTTTTTTTTTCTAGCTATTTATTAATCAGTTTCTAGTTTAAAATGCTTTTGAATCAAATTTAAAATTTATGACCATTTTTTTCTTTTTTTTTTTTTTTACTGTAATTGACGCTCTCAAATTTTTTTTAGTTTTCAATTTGAAAATTTTCTAACCATCTGCTTAGTATATAGTAATAATAAGTTGTTATGTTAATTAATACTAGTCGACCCGCGGCGTAGCATACGCCGCTATTTTACAGGGCCGGCCTTAGACCACTGCAACCTATGCGACCGCAGTGGGCCCCTTACTTTCATATGACCCGCGCTAATTCTAGGTGTATAAATTATTAAATTAAACCATTTTATAAGTTATAACTGATTTCCCGCGGCCTCCTGTCGATTTACCAGGAGCTCCTGGAAATCTTCTGAAATTGTAAAATATACGAAAAAGTCTTCGAAATATCCGGAAATTACTAAAATCTTTAAAAAACTCATACAAATCTCCTGATATATATCGCCAAAATTATAAGTTTGGGGTGTCATTCAATATGAAAAACGCCAATCCTACGCGTGATTAAAAAAAAAAGACATTATGCCATACCTGTAATTGTGGAATCTAGTGAAAAAAGCTTCTCGCACCTCAAACTAATGAAGAATTACTTAAGGTCAGCAATTGTCGTAGATAGATTAAAACATTTGGTAATTCTTGCTATTGAGCGTGATCTATGTAGGAAACAGAATTCTTATGATATACTGTATGACTTCGCTACACGCAAGGCTCGTAAAGTAATTCTGTACGTAGTAAAGAATGAATTAAATGCAAAGACGAATATATTTTCTAATACAAACTCTTAATGTTCACTTATTATCCGCTTCCCTACCCAAACTTGGCTCCTCGAAGTCCGTTTTGCATAGGGCCCCACAATTGTTAAGTCCGGCCCTGTTAGCTAGTGACCTATAAATATACATAGTAGATTACTTATTCTCTTTCCATGACTTCTTGGTCACAATGGTCCTACCCAAACTGGGCCCCTCGAAATCCGTTTCGCATTGGGCCTACAATGGTTAAGTGCGGCCCTGCTATTTAGTGACGGGTGAATACAGAGTAGATTACTTGTTCTCTTTCCACGACTTCTTGGTCACAATGGTTAAGTCCGGCCCTGCTATTTAGCGACAGATGAACACTATTTGTTTTCCCCCTCCTCTTTTTTTTACGTGTGGTAATTCTAGTCCGACTTTTAAGAATAAAAGAGTGATCTTTCCTTCACGTCTTGTCCAAACTATTGAGCCATGAAGAGAATTATATATATAAATTATCGTTAAGGCTTCTCAGATTTATTTCTCTTTGCTAGTCCATAACTATCAATGAGAACCACTTGGGTCATTCATGACTAAGGTCCACATTTCTTTGCTTCTGAATGCAGCTGGTGAGTCCAGAGTGAAGTGGCGTAGTTAGGGTGGGGGAGGGGGAGTCCAAATTTGAGTATCCCCCCGGAACCCAACTTAAGGTGGCCCCTAAATGAATCTGAAATTTGTTTTTACATTAAATATTACACCATTATCTCATGTCATGATGTCGAATGTCAAAATGCACGGGTCCCTAAAGAGGTCGAGCCCCCCGGGGCCCCCAAATCCCTTGCTACGCCACTGCAAGAGTGTTAAGCCCCAAGATCGATATGATATTTCAGCAGGTAATGAACTATATGAGTTCTTTGCTTGAGAGTCCTCTAACCATCGTGCACCCATCTGATCTTTCGTTATCAACGTTTTGCCTTGCTTCGCTTCGGTTGGTACTCCGTGATCACTCTTTGCTCCAGGAGCCGGTTTCTATTAAAGCTACTCCCTGGCGAAACCTGCGAAGTCGCTGATCACAGACTGGCTTTTTTTTTGGACAGCTTCATGACAGGAGTGAGGGAGAACTTATGTGTGGGTGACATCGTTTTGGGTGACCGCGCATTCATCTCTTTTCTGTAAGATTATCCGTGGTTGCTTTGCGACTGATTTTAAAGAATTTTAAAATTTAATTATTTTAAATATTTTTTTTAAAAAACATTATCAAAAATCTATTTTTAAATTCAATTATTTTTACACTAGAGCTGTGAACACCTATGCATATTGTGTAGCAGATTCCTGCAACTTAGGTACCAATTGGGCTCAGACCTTTTACAATTCTTTTAAAAGCGTTATACAGGACAGTGGATATAACTGCAGTAAGACTTATAATAAAATCTATTTATCAATGAATGTCATGTATTCATAAAATAGTATATGGTTTAAAACTTTTTTATAGGTTATTGTTAATTTAACCTTAGATATATATTTAAATAATTACATACTTTAATTCTCGAATAAAAATACTTTAAAAAAGAAATTTAATATCTTTAATTTCTAATCTAAAGTTTTTAAAAAATGTTTTTTTCTTTCAAGATACCAGATGGATTGACATATCAGGAGGTACGGAGCTAACTTTTAACTTACATTTTATATTCTGTTTTCATGTAATCATTGCTACGAATTAGATCTATTCTATATCTATATCCAATGTTTTATTGCCCAAAATGACATATTTCTAAAGCTGCTGGCATAATCAAACTCCTCGCAACCGTGTGTGCTGTTTGGCTCAGCACCTCTCAAAAAATGCAATAATATATGAAGAATAAAGTGCTTTTCAATTCACTGTCGGCACTTTGGTAATGAATTCTCTGCCAATTTTCGAATACTTCTTGACGTTTGAAGAATTTTTTTTTTTTTACTTCATTAGGTTTTCTTACAAAAGTGTTTCCCAAACTTTAGGTCTAAGTGTACCCCTACCCAAATGTACTTGCATCTATGAGAAGAATGAAATTGTTTGTTCTGAGATGACAGATCATAGAATTGGATTCCCTGAGTGTTAATTTTAATCTAGGAATAAGCTAAAATGCTGCACAACTTTTTTTTTTTACCTGACAACACTAGAATAAAGAAGCGTCTGCATCAAATAAATCAAACAGTTCGTACATTAGACAGTGCCGTGGTGCATCTTTGTTGCCTAATGAATAATAGTTCCCCTTTCAAACCTTGTGGCTTATAGGGCAGATGATGTAAAGGCTAACGACGTAGCCTTTACTTTTCCCAGAATAATGTCAGCTTCGGCAGCCCTCGGGTATGCCTTACTGCCTCAACGTGGCACCTGGGTGGAAACGATTACCTGAGGAAGTGATTAGGCTAAATGAATAGCGAAACAAAACTCCTGTGGGAGTGCCCAAGGGAATGCGAGAGCTTTCCCTTTGCACGGTGCGGAGTTGAAAGAGAACTTCCACATCCCTGTCGATAATCCATGCGCCGTTACACTAAAGGCGAGTCCTGCACGGTTAGCTTGGTACAACATAGAAAAATGGCGGAGGTTCCCGGTGTACTCAGCCTTAAGCCATGCATTCTAGTCCATGCACCCGGAGTGCCAGATATATCGGAAATAGCAATGCTTTACATAAGCATTGACTTGGACCTCTTCCAGACAGAACGGTTTGTTCAAGCAGGCTTACACGCCCAGAGCTCGAAGAGCCTTCGGTTCAACTCTTTTGAAAATCACACAGTTTGGCAGCCAAGTGCTTTACCGCTCAGCCACCGCTCCTCCTAATTCCAAGTACACTGGTGTAATTATATGAAGACAGCGTGCATTCAACACGAGCGCCACATTGAATCACCTTTTTTCTGTGTGACATTTTGTTTTTGTTTTGCAGATGTTACATATATCTTTAGAGCTAGGTGTAAGGTTTGATTCTACATTCCCAGCTATGAATAATAAAAGTAAAAAGTGTGTTTTTTTATTTTACTATTATTGTAAAGTCCTTTAGTGATGAGTAATCTTCTTTCATTTTATTGATAGGTATCAAAAATTGTTTTTGAGGTTGCATAGATCTGTGGTCCAATCGCAGGGGCGTTCTAAAAATCCCTACGGTAAAAAAATCACAGGCCTCACTGAAAATGGCACCCGAGACCCCCTCGGTTGGGAGGTCAAGTGCTTTACCGCTCATACACTAAGATTACTTCAATTATCATAATTGTGTTAGAAAAAAAAGTACTAGACTTTTAATTGCTTTTATTCGTTCATTACCTTGTTAATGTTTTTCAGACCAGCAAAAAAGCTCCTTGTTTGCAAGTTTTGGGGTGACCCCAGGAAACAATGTCAACGGTCTGAGATCACAATCTTTTGTCACAATCGCCCTTGTGTCTCTAGGGACTCTTGCCCTAAAACTAATGAAATAAAGTTACATTTAAATTAAAATATTGACTTTACCATAAATTTACGTTATGAGAGATATATTAGAGATATATGTTACATATTTCGAGAGATGAAGGTTTGTTATAATTTATGTAAAGAAAGCTACATTTATATTAAGTTATAATAATAATAATAATAATATTGACTATCCATACTATAACATTGATCTACATTTTAAAAGAGAATCGATTTATACTTATACTGTGTTGAATATATGTATATGTTGATGTAAAAAAAAAGCAGCGTGTATATTATGTCTCTGTTATATGGTGTATACTTTCGATGTTTTATTAACTGACGTGTAAATAAAGATATTTGTCTATGTCTTGCTTTTAGCATTATTTCTGGTTACAAGCACTAGCGGATCCAGAACTTTCGAGTGGGGGGGGGGGGGCGATTTTTTTCCAAACCCTAACCCTAACGCCCAGTAAACCCTAACCCTATGCATAAACGTGTGTACAGAACACACACACACAAACACACACATATATATATATATATATGAGAATTTAAAAAAGCAGCATTTCTCAACCTTCGGTGGAAAAGTGGGGCAACGCTATAAGTTTCCCTATTGGGGTTTGGGGCAAAGCCCCGACGACAAAAGCGTTTGCTTGCATTCTTCACTGAAGAAACGCATTCTCCTATCTACAGGTCATCATTCATTAATGAAGTTCGGGGCGAAGCCCCGACGACAAAAGCATTTTCTTGTATTCTACACTGCAGAAACGCATTCCCCTGACATCTAAAGCTTATTATTCATCAATGGAGTTCGGGGCGAAGCTCCGACGACAAAAGCGTTTTCTTGCATTCTTCACTGCAGAAACACATTTTCCTGACATCTACAGCTCATTATTCATTAATGCAGTTCGGGGCGAAGCCCCGACGCCAAAAGCGTTTTCTGGCATTTTTCACTGCAGAAACGCATTCTCCTGACCTTTTGAATAATATTGTACTTGAAAGATATTCTAATATGAATTTATAGGCCCTTAATACATTGCAAATAAAACCGATTTGTTCCTTGAAAAGATAAGATACCCCACATATTTAGATTTTGGCTTCGAGTATAGCCGCCGAAAAAAAATTATTCGATAAATAATATTCAATAACATTGTAGTATAAGTTGTGAGTTATAGTCCCAAATTTATTTAACTAGAAAAATATCCGATTGAGTAAAGATTGGGAAAAGGCGAGTATAGATGTATTTTTTTCGGTTTAGAACTCATCTCAATCATGATTCTTATACTGAAAAATTTCGTTTGAATTCTAACTTTTCCAATGCAAAGTCTTTCTTAAAATAATTATGATAAATTCATGTGAAATTACTTAAACTCTGGAAATGGGAGGGGCGGTAGAATGAAAACTCCTGTGGGAGTGCCCAAGGGAATGCGACATAAAATAAACAAAATGAAAGCAAAAATCAGTCACTTAATTCCGTTCCCCCCCTGCGGGGGGGATTTGGGGGGGGGGGTCGGCCGAGTGGGGGGGCGATCGCCCCTACCGCCCCCCGCCCCCCTGGATCCGCCAGTGGTTACAAGGGAAGAACAAGTACACAAATAAAAATACTTAAAAAAAAACAACAAACAAAGCTTATCTAAAGGGGGAGAACTTCGTCCTTAAAATTGTATCTACCAATAATGTACATGTTATTTCCCTTATTGGATATTAACCAAATTAGTTAATAACCAATAATTAATTGATTAATTGACTATTTTTGTTTATTGATTCATGTTTTGTTAGGTACAATTAATAATTGTTCAAAGTATCAACTTGATCGAAGAATACGTAATGGATAAATTGCGTTAGGAATTATTCAAGGGGACTATATTCAACACAGTTAGCCATGTCTGTGAATACTGAAGTATTAGTTCCTCTTGTTGCTATAAAACAAAATAATGATTTGCCAGTAATGAATAATCTAATTGGTTACTTTTATTTATTGATTCATGTCTTGTCAATGTCAATGAGTAATTGTGCGAAGCTTCAGCTTAATCTGAGAATGGGTATGTAAGAAACAACGTGTACACCCTTTTTACCAGACAGACAAACAGAGTGAGTTGATATAAGCTTTATAAAAACGATAGAACCCAATGTTATTCCAACAGTTCCTCTTATTAGCTTGCAAACCCTTTATTGGTGGAACCCATGGGCGTAGCCAGGGGGGGGGGGTTCTTGGGGTTCAAACCCCCCCCCCCCCCGAAATGAAATCCCCCCCGCAGGGGGGGAACGGAATTAAGTGACTGATTTTTGCTTTCATTTTGTTTATTTTAGGTGAGATTTTAATACTAAATCATCACTTACCACAGCACAGCCGAGGCAGTTTTGAGTTAAAAACCCTCTACCATTGGGTTTTGAGATTTAAAAAACACCTATCAGGGGGTTTTGAGATACAAATCCCTCTACCAGGGGGCTTTGAGTTTAAACCCCCCTACAGGGGGTTTTGAATTTTAAACGCCCTACCAGAGGTTTTTGCAGTTAAATCCCCCTCTTCTATAAAACAAAACAAAAAAAAATGCAAACAACAATCCCCAAATTCCAACACCACAGTTGAGGAAGATTTTGATTTTAAAACCCCCTCCAAAATTTACGATAAACCCCCTCTTCAATATAAAAAAAGCAAATTACACACTCAAAATTCTATGAGCGTAGCCAAAGGGGTTTTGAGTTTAAACCCCCCTCCCCTCCAGTTGGGTTTGAAGCTAAAAAGTACCTCTTCAATATAAAAAAAAGCTAATTACACACTATAAAATCTATGAGCGTAGCCAAAGGGGTTTTGAGTTTAAAACCCCCTCCTCCAGATGGCTTTTTCTTTAAAGTTTAAAACCCCTCCAGATGGTTTTGAGTTTAAAATTCCCCTACAGAGCGTTTAGAGTTGAAAACCTCTCTCTTCAATATTATTTTAAAGTTAACTACAGTCACCAAATTCTAAGATCGTAGGCTAAATGGGGTTTTGAATTAAAAACAAAACAAAAAAACTCCAGAGATTTCTTAGTTTAAAACCCCTCAACAGATGATTTGACGAAAAAACTTTCCTTTTCGATATAAAATCTAAAGCGAAATACAGACATGTAATTCCAAGAGCGTAGTCAAGAAAGTTACAAATTTCTACCAGTGGCTTGGGCTCCATTAATAAAGTGTGAATAGTCTTCTGCCGAAATTGAAAATCGTTAAATGTGTCTCAACAAAGATGACTAAGACAGATTTTAGGAGTCAGTCATAGACATAGAGATCGGGTCTAAATCAAAGAAATCATATGCCGAACTGGGAGTCGAATCCTTAGTAAGGTTGTGACAGAGCGTCGCATGAGGTTTTGCGGGACATGTTCTCACACAAAATGAATTACGCAAAATAAGAGTTGCGTAAACAGCTTGCCGGAAAATGCGCCGAACGGCGCGAGAGGGTCTAAGTCAGTAAGAATAGCATATTAGGTTTTTGAAATAAACTTTTTAATAGCAAGATAATGCACTGTAGATACCTCAGAATATGCATTTTGTTGGCTTTCAATACCAGAAATAGTGCTCGGCGGCGGGGCTTCGCCCCGCGCTGGGGAGCGCTGCGAACTCCCCCAGACCCCTTGCTAGCAATACAATAAACAATAAACGTCTTCCGAAAGGGTCAGAATGTAATAAAGATTATGTACACACACACACACAAATATATATATATATATAAATATATATAAAAATATATATATATATATATATATATATATATATATATATTTTTTCCGCCGGGGGGGGGGGGGGTCAAGGGGGAATCCCCCCCCCCAAAACCCTCCCCGAAAAAAAATCCTGGCTACGCCCATGGCTGGAACCTAAGACCTGCCTGGAAACCGAATGACAGTGTATGTGAAATTACGAAATGGCTGGATGGCTGCCTGATCGTGCGGTTTGCGCACTGGACAGTCGTTTGGACTTATCGATGGTCCCGGAGTCAAACCCTGCCCGCTCCCATTCCCCGGGGCTAGAGTCACCTAAGTAACCAGACAACTAACTATACTAACTTAACTAAATGAAAACAAGATAACAAACTTTAGTTTACAATAAATAAAACAAAAGAAACTTTATTTACATACAAAAATAAATCAATAATAAAATATAATATATACACTTACTTGACTAATCACTACAACTGAACCCATCAACTAACTAAAACCCTCTAAATCTACACCACTACAAACACTAACAAACTAACCAAAGCAACTATCTAACTAAATCACTACAATTACTACCCTAGACCTAGATCTACACAATTCTACACTAACTTAACACACTACAATAAACTAATCTAGATCTACAATATCCTACTACTACAACCAACCCATAACTATAACTAAAACAAGAACACCTTGTCCTTAGGCTCAGTACCTTACTATTCACTAAGAACAGAACTGAGAAACAGACTATAAATATAACTAAGCCACTAATAAGGCAACACTACAGAAACAAAATAACACTAGCTTCCCTAGAATTAGATCTAGAATAGATCTACAGAAACAATAACAAAACTATCAATAGCAGAAACAAAATAACACTAGATTCCCTAGAATTAGAATAGATCTACAACAGCAGTTATAAGCAGCAGCTATTTCAGCAGAGTAATTGCAGCAGCTAAAAGCCAATAGCCTGCAATACATAAATGCAAAACTATATTATATTCTGTAAGGACTGATGGACGCCGCCATCTTCAACACAGCATGTTGGGAACAGCTGTCAACTCTTTTGAAAAATATTCCAAAAAACTAAATTAAGATATATCTAGCATATTTACAGTGTGACATAAATCTAGTAAAAGAAAATATAAAATATTTCTACACTTACAGGCCGTCCCAGGTACAGGAATAAAAATATAATTAGACGACAGACCACAAAGATCTTCAGCTGTCACCCAGACAGATATGGTACTGACCACTGGTCAAATGTACACTCAACTGTTTTAAAACAGCATGTAGTACATCACTTTTATACTATCCCGCACTAACCTATATAAAAATATGTGGGAGTAGAAATATAAAATCTGACACTAACCTATAAAAATAATACATATAAAAATAGATCTAACCTATACAACAAAAATACATTTAAAAAATAGCTAAAATTGCATATAAAACTAGCTCTGGGAGCGCAAGCTCACACAGTCATTAGACATTATATGTCCTTAAGCCGGTTTCTAGGCCTCACGTACCGTATAACTGCTAAAGAATGTCGAATCCAGTGGAACCGATTTGTGTATGTCGGTGCAGTTCGAGTATAGTAACGATCTTGATCTTCTATCAGGCCTTCTGTAAACACTGCTAAACAACAACACAGCACATCTAACTCAAAAACTTGACAACAAGAGCCTCAAGTAACAATGTGGCGTTTTAATTACAATTACATCGAAAGCCAATTCAACACAATTGGCTACACTAACTTCAAATGCTTTCTTATACTTAACATAACTGCCTGACTAAACACTACAAGTCATCCTAGCTTGTACAGCTAAATTCTCGAGGACTCACAAAGTACCGCACAGTCCTTACTGCCTTGCTGTCCTGGACTCAACTGTCCTTTCTTACACACTGTCTCTCGACTGTGAAGGCTCTCGGTTACATGACCATAACAATGGTCATATTTGCGTGTACTAGCAGTACTGCCCTTTTCTATCGACAGCGGTTGACCTGTGTGATTGGCCTGAGTCGTGTGTGTCAGTAGGCCGCACACACATTAAACCTTTCAGCCCGCCACTGGAGTTACTACAGTATATATATTTCTCTACGTCGTCCAACCATGCGGGACACCAAGCACGGACGCCGACTCTCTAACAATCGATGACAAAGTTATGGAAAGATATCGCTTTTATTTCTGCAAGTCGGGCCAAAGTTACCCCACGTAACTTTCGCGGCAGAAGAGAGAGAGACGAAGTAATATTCTCTGTATATGAAATTCTCTACGTCGCCCAACCATTCGGGACACTACGCACGCTCGCCGACTCTCTAACCCTCCTCACGCTCCTCCTGCCGCACCCGCGCCTTCCTCGCTCTCCAGGCATGCGCACATAGTCGTTTTGCCAAACCCACCACATTTGGACATCTGCGTCTTTCAGGGAGTGTTCACCCGTCACAAAATAGCGGCGTACGCTTCGCCGCGGATCGGCTAGTTAGTTTATAATTCTGACGATTTGAATAGACAGAACTATTCTAATTTCATAAAATTTTCTCTTAAGTGTATTAAAAATATAGGCAACTGCCACTTTGTTAATCTTATATTGACCCATCTAGTTAAATTTTATTGCGTAAGATCAGGACATTACGATATAGTGACATGTAATTTCATAGACTAGGTAAGTAAGACGCATTCCATATACTTAAAAACAGGTAGGTTTAGGCCTGAAGCGGAAAGTTTTGGCAACGGACATTTTGGCGCTAGATATTGTAGATATAACATCATCATTATCTTTCCTTTGCTTTCTTCGTGGAACATAGGGCCTCAGTAAAAACACGCCCTTCTCCACGGTCTCTTGCTAGTTTTTTAAAGGCTTCCCAGCTCTTCCTGTCCTCTCGGCTTCATCTAGTACACTGCGTCGCCATGTTCTTTTTGGTCTTCCTCTACGTCTTGTTCCCTGGGGGTTCCACTCTAAGGCATGTCTAGCTCTGTTGTTGTTATCTTTTCAAACGGTGTGACCAATTCATCTCCACTTTCTAGGATCTGCACCTCTATATTTTTTCTGTCCACATAGCTCCCACAGCTTGGTGTTTTCTATTTGTCGTACCAGCGTATTTTTAGGACATTTCTCAGACATTTATTGATGAAGGTCTGTACTTTGTTGTTGCTGCTGCAGTTAATTGTAGACATATAAATTACTTTAATTACGTTTTTCCAAAGTTTACTGCATGCTTAAGTTTTGTTTGTGTATTTCTGATTCTTGTGTACATTTTATGTGTCAACCTATAGGGTTGAAAATTATAGCTTGCAAAACCATTATATCGTGATCTCATGTCCAAATTGTTTTTTATAAGTTTATAATAAATTTAATGCCATTCATTACAAATTCATTAAAAGACTTTTATTTTGTGTGTGTGTGTGGACGGAAGGAGTTTTATTCATAGTCCCTTCATTGTGTTCTCGAGTTACAAATTTGTCGTCTTAATTTGTTTTAATTATACCTGAACTATTTAAAAGTATTTTTTTTAGTGAATGTTTTGCTCTTTTTATATATTCAGGTCTTTTGTTTTCGTGACTGTTACCTACCAGATTGAGTTTGGTCTTTTGCTTACATTGTAGCCTATCTGCCAGCGGCGACGGCAATTACGGAGGACGATAGTGGCTTTTTTTTTTTTACATAAATCCGCAATTCTTTGTTATTTTTTTCCCGCTAAACAAACATTTATACAAACAAAAGTTTAATAGAGAATGTAAATTTATAAGATTTAACAATGTAGAATTTTTTTGTGTGCAATTATAGAGGTCGCCGTGCGTGTGTGTGTCTGTGTGTGTGTGTTAGAAAAAAAAAAAAGAGAGAGAGAGAGAGAGAGAGAGAGAGAGAGTATGTATTTCATCACATTGCTCTACACAGCCTATTGTATATTAAGCAAATTTTAATGGCCTAATTGGAAGCACAATTATATTGTTACGTATTTCTGATTTTCTGGCTAAATGTACTAGGCACACAAATAAAAGAAACACTGCAAAGAACTTGACGACTCAACTTTCAGCTTTATATAACTTTATTGAATTATAACTATAACAATTCGTCACTGTAACATGTAGCGTATACGTCTTACATCGACTGTATCGACTGTAACGGCTCAAGTCCACTCTCTTCTACTGTCGACGACTGTACTGACTCTTTTCACATGAACTCTCTGGTTTATAAAGAGTCCCTAATCGCTTGTCTATTGTTGCAAAAACACTGCTAGTACCCTCTGGAACAACATGGGAGGAAACATCACATCCTGTTGTTGTTTATACATGTCGATTCCAGAGGATGCCTGCTGCAGTGTCATCTCGCCGAGGTCACACGTAGTGACCTCTAACTGTCACTGTTCATTTGTCACAATGCCCCCCTTCGTAAATCTGTTCGTCCTCTGGGACAACACGTGAGGCACGTCCCATCCTGACATTGTTTACATGCATAGATTCCAGATAACACTCGGTGCTGTGTCATCTCGCCGGGGTCACACATAGTGACCTCTACCTGTCACTGTTCATTCGTAACAATATTTTTTAAAGACTTATTATTGTAAAAGTTCTAATATATGGGAAAATAACATTGTTTTCTTAAAGAGTTATTAAATTTAACAATATTCCAAATGTTAGATGTTAGGGGAACTGGGTGTCATAATTGGTACTGGCATTTGTACGCAATCAGTCCCACTGATTGTGTAAGCTTGATAACATCGAAACTAAGCATGCTTGCATGTATTTACGTAGCATGATCTACAATTAGTGAGCTAGGCCAAATACATAATTGGTGCAGTCAGCCGTTATCCGCCGGGGGGGGGGGAAGGGGGTCTATTTAAGCTTTCGTCTTCTGCGCTGGTCTTCGGCCAGTGCTTTTCTTTGGGCCTCAGATGTGTGTCCCGACATTAGATGAATATAGTATTTCAGATTTGCTTGCAAAGATGGATCCTCTTACTTGTATTCAATAATTCTCTTATATAATCTAGATTGAAAGTCTCATTATTATGAGCAGTCAAAAGTCTTCTATTCTATACACAATTTCTACACTTGTTGCAATTATAAAGCTACATTTATGAATTTATGAATCATTTTTGTTTTTGTTTTTTAAATCTTAAGCTAACTTATCTTTAATAGTAAATAAATTAGTACGCATAAAAGTATTGCAAGTTTCTTCTAATAAATTTCTAGCATTCTAAACATTATTATATTACCATTATTTCGTTACCACCATTAAAATGTGACATACTCTACATTTATATGCTTTGTAAAGCAAAAGTAAGTAATATCTTCTCCATCTAAAAGTCAGTGGGATATTTCCTTTGCCTTTGTTGGGATGTGCCTTTAATCTTTACTATAGAGTAGAAAGTAAGGCGTATGTATGTATGTATAATACAAATAGAAATCAAAACCGTGTCACCAATCTTGATAAAACTTGGCAAAAATGTTCCTTGGGTACCAACGTGGACCGTAGTGTATGTATTGTAGCCTTAAAACAAACTTAAGACCCTCAAGAAAAATGGTTTTCCAACTCTATGAAAGCATTATAACTTCATCGATCTAGGCTATGTTTACTATATTTACATGAAAAGATCGAAAGGATCTAGATCTACATCTTATTTTAGAAACTACACTTTGCGCAGATAGTCTTTTACTTTAACACATGAAAATACAATATATAATCTATTGATTTCATTATTTAATAAAATTAACCTTCAAATTTGTGTTTCAAAAGCATTTTTTACATACATTTTTTTCTTATATCTGCGAATTTAGAATTCCTGATGAACATTCTTTCATTAGACATTACAGAAATGTTACACATCTCTCTATTCCTAGGTCTAAAAGTCTATTTCAACTCTAAGATGATGGAACTTCTCTTCGCAAAGATAGTTTTTTAATTAAACACATCAACATTTTAATTATAGTCCATTTATTTCATATTTTAATCAAATTAACATTCAAATTTGTTTTTCTAAAGCATTGTTACATAGATCTCATTCGCTCGCCAATGTTTTCATAAAAAATTGAATTCAGGTTAATTAGCTATTTTTAGCTCCATTCATAATATTTTGTTTATTCATGAATTCATGCATTCGCTTTACTTATAACATTATTATTTTCTTTAATTGTTTCTAATGTACTATATCAGTGACTACATCAGCAATACGCAAGTTAGGACCCGCGGGCAGCGGGTAATATCTGTCTAGTGTATATATATATATATATATATATATTTGTGAATGTGTCTTTAAATTCTCTTACAACTAAATCTTTCTCCCATTTAATCCTATTAACTAAATGTTGCTATAGCATTATCAAAAACACATAAGACAAACAAAGCTAGTTTCAGGGTCTCACAACAAGTAAAGTAAAACTTTCCCAGAAATTATTCATAGTTAATGCGTTCATTTGGTTGTCCTTTGCTTCCTGCTGCAGACACGTGGAACTTCTCAACCATCACTCACGTGCTTATATCGCCCAAGAAACGAACTGCTAAAGCTTTGATCTTTTGATGTCAATGTCTTTTGTTACTTTTGAAGAAGAACATTTCTTACGACACATAATTTTTACAGTTTTTTTTTTATGAGGGGTGTGTTTAATAGTAATCAAGAGTCAATGTTTCTGAATCTCACAGAGTCGTTGTTAAGTTGTACGTGACGCTTATTGCCTACATCATTTTCCATCGTAAAAAACCATAGTCAACCATGAAGTGTCATCATCTATCTATCAAGCTGTAGTGAGCATGTGCTATTCACCATAACTGAGTTTTACCAGCACAAAAAAAAACGACAATCAAATCGTGAAACTGTGCATTAGGATTCTGTTGTTGGTATTTATTAAAACATTGTGAAATCGCTAGTGAGACTAGCAGATTTATACAATATAAGCAGATTAATGGATCTTATAATTAAAGTGATCATGAAAATTAAATATATTAAACAAAAATAATTGCAGTTGGAGTTAATAAAATTAGCATAAAATTTGTCAATATTCATCTATAAGTCGTATTTTTTCCACATTTATTATTGATATTTTTTCCATTTCTTGAAATAGTATTACATTACCACGTGACCGAGCCTCGCTCGGCTGAATAATTTCTTAAGGAAGGATATATACCTGAAGTCATTTTGGAAACATTTTTGTAATTACAAAAATGAACGATCGGGTAAAGACTAACAATCTGATGAGTTGCTTTGTGTTCTGTTAGTTCTAAATGTAATAGTTTATACATGGCGATTAGAATAGAAAGTCCATTTACACCAATAACACTGTAGAAAAACAACAGCATCTACACTGCATCTTTTGCATAAAACTATTGACCTGTTATTGGTTTGGAAGAAAATCTTTGCAGTGTAAAGTTTCAAATGTTTACGTTTAGACATTTAATATTGTAATTAATATATTAATTATGGCTATAGTGCGAATTATCAAGGGATGCAAAATCTCTGTTATAGGGTAAAACACGCAATTTGTAACAAAGTAAAATGGAGCATTTGTTCCTAAGAGACTTAAGAACATTGCGTTAGTATTCAAAAGAAGCGTTTCCTTGGGAAATCTCTGTTAAGTCAACCACCTTTCAGCTCACTAAAAAAGATTGCTTCTAGCATATGTTCGTTGTCCATACTGGATACGAGCCCTGCCCAGCGTGACTGTCGGACTTTAAGAAGTTCATACTGACATTGGCAAGAACATCGCTGTTTGTAGTGCAGTCTTGCCACCGTATGTCCATGCTGGTGTTCAAACATCTTGGATGAAAGCTTTCAAGAAGTTTTAGTTGCTTAGTCTTAGCCTTGGATGGAAACTTGGTGGACACTGATCTCAAAAATGACTCTAACGATTTTCCTAGACATTTGACAGTTGCTGTTCATCGTTGGGAAAAAAATTGCTAGCACGTTGTCTACACTAGGAAAAATATAGTTTGACCAGACATTCAAATCATTCCTAAATTTAAATTTGTCTAGAGAGTGAGAAAATGTGTATCTTGAACTAACTTAACGTCTTCGACTATTTCGGCATGTAGACATTCTTCATTTTAATAAATTAATGTTCAGGGACATTTTGCGCCTCGTCATCTAAGTGTTGTCTTAAAAAAATATTTGTAAATGTTTTTTCATGTTCTTAATTTACACCAACTAGAATGAACTACACTGCTTATTACACCCAATATTTTTTTATCATGATTTTTAGGAGGCCCTGTGTCCATCTAACTCTAATGGCTACCTGGCATTAATTGGGGAAAATAAAGGCGATTGGTCGCTGTGCTGGTTACATGACACCCTCGTTAACTATCGGCCATAGAAACAGATTGCTTTTACATCATCTTCTCAGTAGATCCCGAGTCTCAATGGGGAACTTTATTTTTAAAACTTTAGTTTTCAACTCTTTTATCGTATTAAAGTACGCTAGATAGAAGAGCTAGTAATCTAGATTTATTAGTATTGAAAGGTCACATTGTTGCGCCTATGAATTCCCATATCCTGGTCAGACATTGTCATTTATTTGCGACAGTGAATGTGTGTGTGCTGTTTGTGTGGCTGAAATGGGGAGGGGGGGTTAAGTACAGTAACATGTAATTTTACATGGTAACACATGCGATTGTCTGCTTAAAAAAGGTCTAGGGCACAACTAAAGCAAACGTTGTTTAATTGGGTCATAAAAGTAAAAAGTAAAGTTCCCCTTTCAGACATTGTGGTCTATAGGGCAGATGATGTAAAGCTCATCTGTTTTTGTGGCCCACGGTTAGCGAGGGTGTCATGTGGCCAGCACAACGACCAATCGTCTTTACTTTTCCCCAACTAATATCAGGTACCTATTATAGCTGGGTGGACCCAGAGGCGCCAAGGATCCCGAAATTAAAAATCACAGTCTACATCAGGATTCTAACCCGGGACCCTCGGTTCGGAGGCCAAGCGCTTTAACGCTCAGCCACCGCGACTCCTATTGGGTCATGGGAACTTTATAAGAGTTAAATTAAAAAATATATAAAGAACTATTCAGTATAACGTTAAGATAAATTTAACATAACATATTGGAAAGCTAGGATGTTAACACAAATACACTTATACTGTGTGTTATTTCATATCAAATCAACATAGTGACAATGTGATGTAATAAACGAAAATGGTTGCAATTAAAGGATATATTATTTGCATAAAAATATACCAATATACATCTTTTTGTCTAGCCGACCTTTTTTCTCTACGGATATACTATAAGGTAAAGAATGTAAACAAAGTATATCGTTTGATATGAAGTGAGAATAGTAGCCCTTTGTTGTTTTAGTTGATGTTTACAAAGTAGGCCATTGAAGCTATGTACACAGGGTAGGTCACATTAGTATATATAAGCAGCGTGGGTCATTGTTGTTGATGTATGGAGGGCAGGTCATTTAGTTGATGTAAGTATTGTAGCTCATTGTAGTTTTGTAAGCAGCGTAGGTCAGTTAAGTTATTTAAGCATTGTAGCTCATTGTAGTTATGTAAGCTGCGTAGGTCAGTTAAGTTATATAAGCATTGTAGCTCATTGTAGTTATGTAAGCAGCGTAGGTCAGTTACGTTATATAAATATTGTAGCTCAATGTAGTTATGTAAGCAGCGTAGGTCAGTTAAGTTATATAAACATTGTAGCTCATTGTAGTTATGTAAGCAGCGTAGGTCAGTTAAGTTATATAAACATTGTAGCTCATTGTAATTATGTAAGCAGCGTAGGTCAGTTTAGTTATAATAAGTAATGTAGATCATTGTAGTTATGTAAGCATCGTAGGTCAGTTAAGTTATATAAGTCTTTTAGCTCATTGTAGTTATGTAAGCAGCGTAGGTCAGTTAAGTTATTTAAGCATTGTAGCTCATTGTAGTTATGTAAGCAGCGCAGGTCAGTTAAGTTATATAAGCATTGTAGCTCATTGTAGTTATGTAAGAAGCGTAGGTCAGTTAAGTTATATAAGTCTTTTAGCTCATTGTAGTTATGTAAGCAGCGTAGGTCAGTTAAGTTATTTAAGCATTGTAGCTCATTGTAGTTATGTAAGCAGCGCAGGTCAGTTAAGTTATATAAGCATTGTAGCTCATTGTAGTTATGTAAGAAGCGTAGGTCAGTTTCGTTATATAAATATTGTAGCTCAATGTAGTTATGTAAGCAGCGTAGGTCAGTTAAGTTATATAAACATTGTAGCTCATTGTAGTTATGTAAGCAGCGTAGGTCAGTTAAGTTATAAAAACATTGTAGCTCATTGTAATTATGTAAGTAGCGTAGGTTAGTTTAGTTATAATAAGTAATGTAGATCATTGTAGTTATGTAAGCAGCGTAGGTCAGTTAATTTATATAAGTCTTTTAGCTCATTGTAGTTATGTAAGCAGCGTAGGTCAGTTAAGTTATATAAGCATTGTAGCTCATTGTAGTTATGTAAGCTGCGTAGGTCAGTTAAGTTATATAAGCATTGTAGCTCATTGTAGTTATGTAAGCAGCGTAGGTCAGTTAAGTTATATAAGCATTGTAGCTCATTGTAGTTATGTAAGCAGCGTAGGTCAGTTAAGTTATATAAGCATTGTAGCTCATTGTAGTTATGTAAGCAACGTAGGTCAGTTAAGTTATATATGCATTGTAGCTCATTGTAGTTATGTAAGCAGCGTAGGTCAGTTAAGTTATATAAGCATTGTAGCTCATTGTAGTTATGTAAGCAGCGTAGGTCAGTTAAGTTATATACGCATTGTAGCTCATTGTAGTTATGTAAGCAGCGTAGGTCAGTTAAGTTATATAAGTATTTTAGCTCATTGTAAATATGTAAGCAGCGTAGGTCAGTTTAGTTATATAATCATTGTAGCTGATTGTAGTTATGTAAGCAGCGTAGGTCAGTTAAGTTATATATGCATTGTAGCTCATTGTAGTTATGTAAGAAGCGTAGGTCAGTTAAGTTATATAAGCATTGTAGCTCATTGTAGTTATGTAAGCAGCGTAGGTCAGTTAAGTTATATAAGCATTGTAGCTCATTGTAGTTATGTAAGCAGCGTAGGTCAGTTAAGTTATATAAGCATTGTAGCTTATTGTAGTTATGTAAGCAGCGTAGGTCAGTTAAGTTATATAAGCATTGTAGCTCATTGTAGTTTTGTAAGCAGCGTAGGTCAGTTAAGTTATGTACGCATTGTAGCTCATTGTAGTTATGTAAGCAGCGTAGGTCAGTTAAGTTATATAAGTATTTTAGCTCATTGTAGTTATGTACGCATCGTAGGTCAGTTAAGTTATATAAGCATTGTAGCTCATTGTAGTTATGTAAGCAGCGTAGGTCAGTTAAGTTATAAAAACATTGTAGCTCATTGTAATTATGTAAGTAGCGTAGGTTAGTTTAGTTATAATAAGTAATGTAGATCATTGTAGTTATGTAAGCAGCGTAGGTCAGTTAATTTATATAAGTCTTTTAGCTCATTGTAGTTATGTAAGCAGCGTAGGTCAGTTAAGTTATATAAGCATTGTAGCTCATTGTAGTTATGTAAGCTGCGTAGGTCAGTTAAGTTATATAAGCATTGTAGCTCATTGTAGTTATGTAAGCAGCGTAGGTCAGTTAAGTTATATAAGCATTGTAGCTCATTGTAGTTATGTAAGCAGCGTAGGTCAGTTAAGTTATAAAAACATTGTAGCTCATTGTAATTATGTAAGTAGCGTAGGTTAGTTTAGTTATAATAAGTAATGTAGATCATTGTAGTTATGTAAGCAGCGTAGGTCAGTTAATTTATATAAGTCTTTTAGCTCATTGTAGTTATGTAAGCAGCGTAGGTCAGTTAAGTTATATAAGTCTTTTAGCTCATTGTAGTTATGTAAGCAGCGTAGGTCAGTTAAGTTATATAAGCATTGTAGCTCATTGTAGTTATGTAAGCTGCGTAGGTCAGTTAAGTTATATAAGCATTGTAGCTCATTGTAGTTATGTAAGCAGCGTAGGTCAGTTAAGTTATATAAGCATTGTAGCTCATTGTAGTTATGTAAGCAGCGTAGGTCAGTTAAGTTATATAAGCATTGTAGCTCATTGTAGTTATGTAAGCAACGTAGGTCAGTTAAGTTATATATGCATTGTAGCTCATTGTAGTTATGTAAGCAGCGTAGGTCAGTTAAGTTATATAAGCATTGTAGCTCATTGTAGTTATGTAAGCAGCGTAGGTCAGTTAAGTTATATACGCATTGTAGCTCATTGTAGTTATGTAAGCAGCGTAGGTCAGTTAAGTTATATAAGTATTTTAGCTCATTGTAAATATGTAAGCAGCGTAGGTCAGTTTAGTTATATAATCATTGTAGCTGATTGTAGTTATGTAAGCAGCGTAGGTCAGTTAAGTTATATATGCATTGTAGCTCATTGTAGTTATGTAAGAAGCGTAGGTCAGTTAAGTTATATAAGCATTGTAGCTCATTGTAGTTATGTAAGCAGCGTAGGTCAGTTAAGTTATATAAGCATTGTAGCTCATTGTAGTTATGTAAGCAGCGTAGGTCAGTTAAGTTATATAAGCATTGTAGCTTATTGTAGTTATGTAAGCAGCGTAGGTCAGTTAAGTTATATAAGCATTGTAGCTCATTGTAGTTTTGTAAGCAGCGTAGGTCAGTTAAGTTATGTACGCATTGTAGCTCATTGTAGTTATGTAAGCAGCGTAGGTCAGTTAAGTTATATAAGTATTTTAGCTCATTGTAGTTATGTACGCATCGTAGGTCAGTTAAGTTATATAAGCATTGTAGCTCATTGTAGTTATGTAAGCAGCGTAGGTCAGTTACGTTATATAAATATTGTAGCTCAATGTAGTAATGTAAGCAGCGTAGGTCAGTTAAGTTATATAAACATTGTAGCTCATTGTAGTTATGTAAGCAGCGTAGGTCAGTTAAGTTATATAAACATTGTAGCTCATTGTAATTATGTAAGCAGCGTAGGTCAGTTTAGTTATAATAAGTAATGTAGATCATTGTAGTTATGTAAGCATCGTAGGTCAGTTAAGTTATATAAGTTTTTTAGCTCATTGTAGTTATGTAAGCGGCGTAGGTCAGTTAAGTTATTTAAGCATTGTAGCTCATTGTAGTTATGTAAGCAGCGTAGTTCAGTTAAGTTATATAAGCATTTTAGCTCATTGTAGTTATGTTAGCTGCGTAGGTCAGTTAAGTTATATAAGCATTGTAGCTCATTGTAGTTATGTAAGCAACGTAGGTCAGTTAAGTTATATATGCACTGTAGCTCATTGTAGTTATGTAAGCAGCGTAGGTCAGTTAAGTTATATTAGCATTGTAGCTCATTGTAGTTATGTAAGCAGCGTAGGTCATTTAAGTTATATACGCATTGTAGCTCATTGTAGTTATGTAAGCAGCGTAGGTCAGTTAAGTTATATAAATATTTTAGCTCATTGTAGTTATGTAAGCAGCGTAGGTCAGTTAAGTTATATAATCATTGTAGCTGATTGTAGTTATGTAAGCAGCGTAGGTCAGTTAAGTTATATAAGCATTGTAGCTCATTGTAGTTATGTAAGAAGCGTAGGTCAGTTAAGTTATATAAGTATTTTAGCTCATTGTAGTTATGTAAGCAGCGTAGGTCAGTTAAGTTATATAAGCATTGTAGCTCATTGTAGTTATGTAAGCAGCGTAGGTCAGTTAAGTTATATAAGCATTGTAGCTCATTGTAGTTACGTAAGCAGCGTAGGTCAGTTAAGTTATATAAGCATTGTAGCTCATTGTAGTTATGTAAGCAACGTAGGTCAGTTAAGTTATATATGCATTGTAGCTCATTGTAGTTATGTAAGCAGCGTAGGTCAGTTAAGTTATATAAGCATTGTAGCTTATTGTAATTATGCAATCAGCGTAGGTCAGTTTAGTTATAATAAGTAATGTAGATCATTGTAGTTTATATAAGCAGATATCTCATTAGCTTGACAATTGAATCATTACCCTCATATTTACCTTGACTCTTCGTCGAAGGGGTGCTATGATAGTTCACGTGACCAAATCCCTCCACTTTTGACGGTCAGCCGTTGAACTTAGCATGATATCAAGAGAGACCTGTCCGTTTTTTTACAGTGTCCAGAAAACTGTTCTTTGTGCTCCCTCCACTGGACACATTTGAAACTGAAACTTATTGGACTGGCTATTTCCTTCCATCTTGTACTTGTTACTTGTTCAATAAAACAGCACACAACAAAGAAAAAATTGTGCAGGTTGTTAATGTGTCTTTTCATGATTCTTTTACTTAGTCAAATATGGCTTTAAATATTATATGCTTATATTCAAACCAACGATATACCTGAGCTGAATAAGATTGACGAATATTATTGAAACGTATACAAATAATTGAAGCTCTTATAGTCTTATTAGCTAAATTATACATTACACGCTTACTTTAGTTTTTAAACATTATTACTTCATGTGAAGAGGACATGCCCAGCATAATTAATTACCCCAACGATAAATGCAATGTTAATTAATCTCCTGTTACGTGTCGTAACGTTGAGAAAAAGGATTGGTTACGAGAGGTTTCCGGATGTAGCATTTCCAGGTAAACAAACACAAAAAATAGTATGCAAATTCGAATGTACAATAAAAAGGAGTTTTCTTAAGTCTTTTCTGATACCATATTGAATACATACATGTTATTTTTGAACTCCACTAAAAAGAAATGTTAAAAGCCCTTGGTAAGTTTATTTGTCAAAAGATTTACTGAATTATATAAATTTTTTATGTATGAAATTTCAACATTATTTATCAATGTATTTATTACACACTACTACACAGACTGTACTACTTCTTAGCCTACTTTTATAAACGAATCCATGGGCTATAGGTGCTTTGCTCTAACCTATGTGAACAATTTAACTCTTTGTAACAGAAAAGTACAGTATATATTTTGGGGCACTTTTTAACACTAAATAAAAGTTTCTAAGCTCTTTTGCTAGTAACAAAAGTAACATTTTGGCAACATTGTTTCGTTGATCTAATTTCTTCCGAAATCACCCCCCCCCCTTTACACCATCTTTCCCTCTGCAAACGTTATTTTATGTTTAGGTTGCCTCACCCCCCACTTTTATCGATA
Source organism: Biomphalaria glabrata (assembly GCF_947242115.1). Lineage (NCBI taxonomy): Eukaryota > Metazoa > Mollusca > Gastropoda > Planorbidae > Biomphalaria > Biomphalaria glabrata. The sequence goes on along the minus strand of NC_074714.1, from coordinate 15,859,300 downwards.
TTTTTTTTTCTGTTACTATATTACTATATCGTATAGTTTAAATAATGTAAACCTAATCGAAAAATCAAATTATAAGCAAAGTAGAGATTTCTGTGTTTAAAATGTGTTGCCAAAATGCCCATTATTGGAACACTATACCACAGTTCACCTTGATACACTTACTGATAATAATAAAATAACTTGGCTAAAGTTATGAACAAAAAAAAAGGTGATGTTAGTGTCAATACACCAAAGACATTTCAATTCTTGGAAAACTTGGGTGAAAATAGTTGAAAAATCATTGACGTTATCATAACTACAGACTTCCTTATATGTTCAAGTTATATATATATATATATATATATATATATATATATATATATATATATATATATATATATATATATATATATATATATATATATATATATATATATATATATACAGTTTTTTTTTTCTAACCTGCTTGCAACTGATCTATTTTTTACCCTCTCTCTCTTTTTCCTTCTCTTGTTCTCTCTCTTTTCCATTTCTCTCTTTTTCACCTTCTCTATCAATTTCTCCTTCTCCCCCTCACTCTCTCTTGCGCGTTCTCCCTCCTTTGTTCTCTCTTTCTCCTTCTCTTTCTTTGTCTTTCTCTCTTTCCCTTCTCTTGTTTTCTCTCTTTCCCCCTTTCTCTCTCTCTCTCTCTCTCTCTTTCATGCGCATCCTACTTTGTTTAGTTCTTTATGTATTCACGTTCGCACTTCAGCATGAAGGTTTAAATCTCAATCCTTATCTAATTCTGAAAATGTTACAGACTAACATTTTTTTGTGTAAGGAAGTCTTTAGGCCCTTTATTTTGTTGTTGACCACAGACATTTTTAGGTAATTTCACTTACAACTCAAATAGATCTAATATTTTTAATTTATTTATTACTCCAATTTATCTAATAGCAAAGAAATTGAACTTAATTATAATTTTATAGTCGTTTATCAAATTTGTTCATTTTTCGTCTGATAATTTATAATGTAAAGATCTGATTTATATATATTTTTTTCTACTGTGTACATTCTCATTACAATTTTTAAAAATTCAGGTTTGGATGTGAATGTTTGGCGCACTTGACGACATCGACCATGAAGACTTCTTTAGCAGCATTGTTTAGTGTTTTAATGTTCACAACATTGGTAAACGCAGGTATTATAAATGACATGTAAATGAATGTTAATAGGCCTATTGTGACATTCTTATAAAATTTAAAGAAAAGAAAATCTTATATATTCTTATATAATGTATAGAAATAAATGAATACATATTTCAATATTTATCTAGTAAAAAAACATTATTTAAACATTCGTATAAATTAGATATTAGAAATACGTATTTGCCAAATAAAACGGCAGAATTTCACCAGAGCGTTCCTTTGTTCTGTTGACGTGTTCTTTTGACCTAATCTTGCCAACTGCAAGAGGGTTTGGAGAACATGAAGATAATCTTTCGATTCCACAAGATCCTCAATTATCACATAAACTTTAATATCGCCGACAAAAATAGTAGCATCGAACCCAACTAAAGCCTAATCAACTACTTACCTTTAATTTTAAAAGGGGTAATAACGGTAGAACGCCGCAAACAGCAAGACATCGCACAAAACGTCTGTGCCTCTAACATTAAAACGATCATCTAGCAGGAGTCAAGGACGCTCTTTTTTTTTTTCGGAAACAAACGACGAAAACTTTCTGGTGCTCTATGTGCAGAGAATGGCGGTAGGAGTCAACAAAAGACAATACCGAGGTGGGCAGTAGTTAAAAAATTCCATTTTACTTAGCTTATAGATGATATCAAATGTTAAGTGGCAGATATCAACTAAAAACACTGCGGCACTGTCAAATAACTCATATCTAGATTGAAAGTTTCTTAGTGAACTAAGTCTCCCCTTTCAGACCTTGTGATCTGTGAAGCAGATGATGTATAGGTCATCTGTTTCTATGACCCACGGTAAATGAGGGTGTCGTGTGGCCAGTACAACGACCAACCGCCTTTACTTTTTCCAAACTAATGTCAGGTACACATTAGAGCTTGTTGGACACTAATTCGACCTAAACATCCCGAAAGAAAAAAAAATCTCAGTCTTCACCAGGATTCGAGATAAACTTTACATTTTTATTTTTCTTATTTTCAAACTAGAATCATGCGAACAGACCTAATTAAACATAGAAGAATAAACCTGTTTTTCATTAGTTTTACTTTCAAATAACATAATAATGTAAACAAGAAATTGTTTTACTTTCAGTTTATTATTATAAAGTACCCGACTGTGTGGTAGATTTTATACAGAAAGTTAAGACTGGTCAAAACTTCTGTCTGTAAGTATAAATGTGACACTTTCGAGGTCTGAACAGCTGTTCAACTCTTATTAATCTTTATTTTTACACTTTCAACAAATAAAGACTATATACAATTTAAAAAGGAAAATGACTTTCATAAGTTAATGTTTTCTCTACTATTAAATCTATGAGCTGTCTTTAAGTTGAAAAGCATATACGATCAACATAAAATACTGTCACTCTACTCTGTGTTACATGGAAAATGTGGGAAAATAGTCACACTACACAGTGTTACATTGATTGTGTGGGAGAATATAGTCACACTACACAGTGTTACATTGATTGTGTGGGAGAATATAGTCACACTACACTGTGTTACACTGATTGTGTGGGAAAATAGAGTCACACTACACTGTGTAACATTGATTGTGTGGTAAAATAGAGTCACACTACACTGTGTTACATTGATTGTGAGGTAAAATAGAGTCACACTACACTGTGTTACACTGATTGTGTGGGAAAATAGAGTCACACTACACTGTGTAACATTGATCGTGTGGTAAAATAGAGTCACACTACACTGTGTTACATTGATTGTGAGGTAAAATAGAGTCACACTACACTGTGTTACATTGATTGTGAGGTAAAATAGAGTCACACTACACTGTCTTACACTGATTGTGTGGTAAAATAGAGTCACACTACACTGTGTTACATTGATTGTGTGGTAAAATAGAGTCACACTACACTGTGTTACACTGATTGTGTGGGAAAATAGAGTCACACTACACTGTGTAACATTGATTGTGTGGTAAAATAGAGTCACACTACACTGTGTTACATTGATTGTGAGGTAAAATAGAGTCACACTACACTGTGTTACATTGATTGTGAGGTAAAATAGAGTCACACTACACTGTCTTACACTGATTGTGTGGTAAAATAGAGTCACACTACACTGTGTTACACTGATTATGAGTTAAAATAGAGTCACACTACACTGTGTTACATTGATTGTGAGGTAAAATAGAGTCACACTACACTGTGTTACATTGATTGTGTTGGAGAAGAATCACACTACACTGTGTTACATTGATTGTTAGGGAGAATAGAGTCACACTACACTGTGTTACATTGATTGTGTGGTAAAATCGAATGACACTACACTGTGTTACATTGATTGTGAGGTAAAATAGAGTCACACTACACTGTGTTACATTGATTGTGTTGGAGAAGAATCACACTACACTGTGTTACACTGATTGTGGGAGAATAGAGTCACACTACACTGTGTTACATTGATTGTGTGGGAGAATAGAGTCACACTACACTGTGTTACATTGATTGTTCGGGAGAATAGAGTCACACTACACTGTGTTACAATGATTGTGTGGGAGAATAGAGTCACACTACACTGTGTTACATTGATTGTTCGGGAGAATAGAGTCACACTACACTGTGTTACATTGATTGTGTGGTAAAATCGAATCACATTACACTGTGTTACATTGATTGTGTGGTAAAATAGAGTCACACTACACTGTGTTACATTGATTGTGTGGGAGAATAGAGTCACACTCCACTGTAATACATTGATTGTGTGGTAAAATAGAGTCACACTCCACTGTGTTACATTGATTGTGTGGTAAAATAGAGTCACACTAAACTGTTACATGAATTGTGTGGGAGAAGAGAGTAACACTAAAGTGTGTTGACAAGGGCTGTGTGGGGGGAGACGTATCACACCTTTTATTATTAGATTGTCTGTGTGTTAGAGCATTGAGAAGAAAGCTTGTTACTTTGAATAATCTTGCTGAAATTATTTCATTGCATTTCAGTGCAGCCAGGACGTATTCAAATTGTTCAGTGGAAAGTCTACACTTACCAGCTTATGACAGTGAATGGGTTTATGATGAAATTCTTCAGAAGTGGAGAAGCATGGGGGTTAACTGCTGTAAGGCAAATTTTACATTATACACTTGACACTCCATACTGTGCATTATAAACTTTTCTTAATACGCTTTTTATTATTTGCTTTACACATGTACACTGTAGCTACATTGGTATCTATCACTTGTTACACTTTTGTTAGACAACGTAGGCATGTTTGTATTGGTTGAATGAATTCTGATGTAACCATTACAAAGACAGGTTATAAATAGGAGTGGAACAGCTGATTAAGGACAAAGTGGAAGTCGGAGACAGAAAGACAGAAAGTCGAATGTTTATTGTAGTTTGGAAGTGCATTGAAGTTAGAGATTGAGAGACAGAATGATTTATTTCCCTTGTTGGTATCAAACAAAATAATTAATTAGCAGTAATTAATTGACTAATCAGTAAATTTCTTTATCGATTAATGTCTTGCTACGCCAATGAATAATTGTGCAAAATTTCAACTTGATCCAAGAATGACTATAGGAGAAATAACGTGTACGTACTTTTTATCAGACAGACAGTCAGACAGACAGAGTTGATATAAGCTTTGAATGGTGAAGCTCTTTTAAGTTTTATTCCAGTTCAGTTATTATAAAATAATACAGTATTTTTATATGGTCTGTCTGAAGCTACACATAGAAGATTGCGTAAACAACAACTCTCAATTACTCCATTTTTTATAATCATGTTTTTTTTTTTGTAATATTATATTTTATGCATCATATATTAAAATCATATTATAGGCCGACACATTCAATAATTAATTTTAGGGAGTATCAAAGAAAATAACAATAAGACGTAATCTACGTAGATTATTTGTTACTAGTCGACCCGCGGCGTAAGATACGCCGATATTTTGCAGGGCTGGCCTTAGGCCACTACAACCTATGCATTCGCAGTGTGCCCCACACTTTCCTAGAACCCGAACTTATTCTAGGTGTATAAATTATTAAATCAAACCATTCTATAACTTATAACAGATTTCCCGCGGAATTCTGACTTACCAGGAGTTCTGGAATTCTCCTGAAATTATTAAAATCTTTTGTAAACTCATACAAATCTCATGAAATATATAGACAAAAAATGGCATTTTGGGGTGTCATTCATTATGGAATCCTAAGCGCGGAAAAAGAACGGCATTATGCAATACCCGTAATTGTGGAATCTGGTGAAAGAAGCTTCTAGTACCTTAAACTAATGAAGAATAGCCTGAGGTCAAAAATTCTCGTAGATAGATTGAAACATTTGGTAATTCTTGCTATTGAGCGTGATCTATGTAGGAAACAGAATTTTTATGATATACTGTATGACTTCGCTACACGCAAAGTAGTTCTGCACGTAGTAGAAAATGAATAAAATACAAAGACGAATTTATTTTCTAATCCAAACTCTTAATTTCCACTTATTATTCGTATCCCTACCCAATCTTGGCGCCGCGAAATCCGTTTCGCATAGGGCTCATAACGGTTGAGTTCGGCCCTGCTAATTACTGACGGGGGAATACAGAGTAAATTACTTGTTCTCCTCCCCCACCATCTTTTTTTTTCGCCGTTAAAACTACCTGTGGTAGAAATAAAAAGTGTGATCTTTTCATGACTTCTTGGTCACAACAGTTAAGTCCGGCCCTGCTATTTTGTGACGGGTGAATACTCCTTGTTCTCCCCCCCCCCTCTTTTTTTTTGTAGGGTAACTCTAGTCCGACTTGCAGAAATAAAAGAGCTATATTTCTTTTACTTTTAGTCGAAACTCTTGAGCCATGAAGAGAATTATCTATAGAGATTATTACATCAATTATAATTTTTTTTTTACTCTTTTAGCCACAACTTTGACGGAACTACATGAACGTAAGTATTGTTGTTTTTTTTTTACTTTAAAGTTTTAGTTTTCAGAGGGTTTTTTTTTTAATGTTTTTTGTTTAGAAGTGTGGGGTTCTTGTGGCAGAGTGGCTTTGTCTCATGTCCCACAAAGTCTGCAAAAGATTGTTTTTGAGAAGTTATAAAGATACAAGTTGAAGTCATGCTCTTCGTCTATTCTTAGTCTGTTGAACCGTTTTGGGCACCAAGAACTTTTGACCGTCATTCTCCATTCCCCTTTCATTTTTCCTTGGATAAAATTTATTTCAATGACAGATCTGTCCATTCTTTTAAGTTGTTTGTCCATCGCTTTCTCTGTCTGCCTCTTCTTCCTTTCCTGGTACTGTTTCCCAGAGGAAGGTCTTTGCGAGGCCTAAATGCTTGTGATATGGCCATAAAGTTTATGCTATCGTTTTTTTTTAATTAGTTAGCAGGTCATCGTGTGTTCCAGATGCTGTATTAATCCTGTGTCTAATATTTTTATTTATGATGCAGTCCTTGTAAGTGATACCTAGAAACTTTCTGTAGTATCTCACTACGTAACGTATCTTATTTTAATAGGATAATTAGAAGTTTAAATACATACAATAATCATTCATAAATTTAAACATATTGTTATCAATGTTAACATTTTATTTCAGGTTACCATGGAATGGAATTCCTTGATATGATCATTCCAACTTCGATGGAAAATCCAAACTCTGGGTCGAGCTTACTTTTTAAAAGCAATGCATTAGTCAAAGCTTTATATTTGGGATGTGTACTTTTTTTTTTTACATTAACTTACTTCTAAAGTCCCTTTAATAAATACAGTTTCTGTTAGAAAAATTATAGCTTGCTTGAAATAAACTGTCTGGCCTAATATTCTAAGGTGTCTGTTGTTTGACAACTTTTAATGTTATTTTGATTTTTAAAAAATGCATTATAGCTAAACTTTGGACTAAACAATATATCATGTATCTAAACCCCTATCCAGCTTTTGATACTGAATTTTATAGTGCACTCATATGAAGAGAGAGTGAGAGATAAAGAGAGATGGAGAGAGAGAATCTGGAACGATCTAATACGATTAATTAAATTTTTTCAGGATACATTTTATTAAAATTAGGTGTACCATAACTTGAGGATAGATTTTTATACAATCCTTTGGTGTTGAGAAGTTATTTTCCTTAAAAATTCCATTACATAATATTAATGATTTTGAGATTTTTGTAACGTTTTAGCTCTAAAGTTAAATGTTGTGTAAGATTGAAGTTCGATTTTATACAATTATATGGGCCTTAAAATGTTTTTCATAAAAATCTGAAAATACTGATTTTTTATAACGAGTTTTAGCGACGTTTTGGGAAAAAATTAATTGTTTTATATACTACAAGACCGTTAGTAAGGTTTTCAGAAAGAAATTCGGAACAATCTTTCTCTGTTAATCAAATTATGGCTGATGATTTGTGAGAAAATAAAAGTAATAACAGGTCAATGTCTCTTTAATACAAGATCCAGAATATTCTTTACCGATAAGTCTTTAGTGATTTTTTCAGCATGAAAATTAAATGTAAAATAAGTCTAAAGAGTTAATTTTAACAATCATTGTAGTAAATTATTTTCTCAATTTAAAATTAATATTTTGATTTAAATTCGAAATAATTTGGTATCGATCATTAAACTATAGGGACTTATAGTCCAAGAATATTGAATGTAATATAAGTCAATTATGCGAATTCAAAAAAATCATTTGACGTATTTTTTTTTATAAAACAATGATCATGAGTTTTTGCAACGCTCACGCAAGAAAATCAAATGTCATATAAGTTAGAAGAGCAATACCATACATTCGTTGGCATTGATTTGTTTTTCACAAAAATATCCGGAACAACGCCCAATAGATACTTAAATCCATTGCAATGATTTGGAAGGAAAATTAGCCTAAAGGTTAAATGAGGTTTTAAATAGCTTTTATTATTTTTATCTAAACGTAACGACAGACAGATGTACAGACAAAACGCACAAAAGCGCCTTTTATCCTGACGGGGGCACTCAACAAAAAATAAAGATAATATGATTATTTTAAACATTTTGAGGGAATAAATCTAGCATAATGAGGTTGCTGCCGTCACGCTACTGCATATAAGTCGCTGCATGCGAAATCGATTTTAAAAAATGTGCTTGACATTTACATGCAAAGTGCATTCTTAGCCTTTTAAACAAACATAAATGTTTTCTTTTAATTCTAGCAGTTAATGTACCAGAAACAACACAGTTAACTAATATTAGGCCTATTAGGTACTTGTTATAAACATTTCTTGTACATTTTATAAATATATTTGGATTAGTGATACTGAAAATACACCCAAAACTATATTCTTTTTAGTTCATATATTGTAAACATAATCTCCCTTATTTTTATGCATTGTTTCAGAAGCAGTGTATTTTTTATGAAAAAAATCGAATGCATAGTTAATTTTATAAACTAAACGGTTTGCTTTTGAAAACAAAAAGTAGCCTTTGCAAACCACAACGCATGGTGAAATAATATTTTTCATTTCTTTTCTAGTTTTTGAGATCTGAGTGTGACAAACAAACAGACGCACATTTTACACAAACCTAATAGCGGCTTTTCCCTTTACTGGGGCTGCTAAAAAGTTGAAATTAATATCGCTCTTTAAAACTTTATTTTCAATGCTGAACATCTGATCAAAATTTAAATTTAAAACTCTAAGCAACCACCCCAACAATGTCTAGGTCTAACCTAAATGTACGCTCCATTTTTTTTTTTATTTTAAATTTGCATTTTTGTATTTGAAAAAAACAAAAAACAAAAAAATAATAATTTCTGCCATCTTTCAATTGACTTTATACACTTTACATTATAAACGCAAACTGGTAACGTGGTAGCAGTAGCAGAAGTAGGGCAGACGTGAGCACAACAGGTTATATGTGTGTGTATGTTAAATGTAGACCAGGAACCAGGCTCAGAAGTAAGTTTACATTATGTCATGGGTCTGGACAGAACAGAGCAGAGCAAAGTGTTTGAAAGACTGGCTATTAATTTAATGCTGTAAGTTTTGAACCATTTCTACTCTATGTACTAGTTAAAAGTTTAATGTGCATATCAACTATGGATACAACATAAACGTAGGGTATGAACACGGAGGTGGTTAATCATTAATTTTTAAAGAAACTACTTGAAACATACATTATAAATAAAAAATTAATCTATACTTTATAAGCTTATTATTTTCCTTATTTTTTTTTTATTAAAATATTTTTAAAGCAAATAATAATGCATTGTGATATGTCTTATCTGGATCTATAGAGTTTGTATTAACTATTTCTATGTGAGCAGTATTACTTTACCTGAGCTCGGATTGACAGATACACAAATAAAGACATACACAAGATAGAAGTAACACTGAATAGACCAAGTCAACCGCCCTAGACCCATTACGAATGTTTAATTTAGAACAGTAACGGTCTAGTCTTAGTCACTATCACGTTGAAGATGTTACTAGCCTAGCTTCAACTGTCTGTTTATCTATATCTAATGTACAGTCACGCTTTCAATTAATGTCCTCATAAGTGCTCGTTCTATAGCATTTACCTAAAGTGAGTCTTTATATATATATATATATATCGGAATTTCAGCATTAAAATTTCATTAATATATTTTACATTTGAATGGGGGGTGGTGGTTAGAATGTGCTAGAAATGGTTCACCTGTAGTTATCGGTGGATATGGTCTTTGGATATCCACAATGAGACAAACATTAACACGATTAGACTAAAACTTAAATATATAAACATAATTTTAATATGTACTTCTGAAAAGTTAAAAAGAGAATGATCGAGTAAATGGAATTTCTTTATCTATGTTTCAATAAAGCATGGGAATGCCAGTCTCAGAAATACGTTTTAACTAGTTTAGATAAACATTCATTCTAGACTCAGTGATGTCCCATCAAGTGATGCATTGTGTGCTTCTCATATCTCTGACACTCTGGCAGACTTTTATAGTGTCAGGGAAAATCATAGATCTTTCTCATAAACATGGACCCACGACATTCATGGTACCTGGCTTCAACCATTACAAAAGATCAAATGTAACAGTAACCAACCGTGGCAATGTCAGGTAAAGCATAACTTTGTTTAATTATAGCATTACATTTTTACCATTCAACGTATTTAACTGTTACATTTATGCGTGTATTATTACAATACTTGTATTTAACGCATAAATTCAAGGAACCTGAAACCATGGGTGGGTGAGTGGAACCTGGAAGCAGATCTCGAAAACGGCTCAAGTAAATTCATTGAAATTTACAGTAGCTGTAAAGCGTTGTAAAAAGAATAGCTAGCTCATTGTCTACACTGGGAAAACTCTAGTTTGACAGTTTTAATTTTCAAAGTAAAAAAAAAAAGGAAATACATTTTAATTCCGCTAGAGGACAATAAATATTTATCTTGAAAGGACTATACGACTTCGGATATTTCCGCATGTATACATTATTCATTCAAGAGTTTAACATTTGCGCATAGTCTTCTAGGTCTAAATCGAAAGACCTATCATTGGAATATAATAAAGTCAGGTAGACTTAACATTTTCCTAACCAGAAATTTATAAGCTATTAAAAGAAAACTAATCAATAGGGGGAATAGTATTTTTTTTTCTTGTTTTCAAATAGAGTAAAGAAGAAATAGAGAGTCCGAGATATATAGGGGATAAGCTTATTATTTGATGTGATAGCCACACGTTACATATATTAACATTCGGCATAGAGATATGTCAACATACTAGAATCTGAAAATACTCTTCCACTGCTAACGACACTGGTTCATGTGCCACAAGATAATCAAATATTGGATCCAGGAACTTTTAATTAGCCTTTACACGTTGTTGTTAGTTTTTGAAAAGAAAGAGAAAAAAAAACAACCGCTACTCAAGTATCTTAATGTAATATGTTGCTGCTGTAAGAGTGGTATTTATTTGAAGAATCACAAGGGTATGTTAAAGTTTACCTGTTCGGGTACATTATGATGCAGAAACTCGAGTTTGTAACATTAAACACAAATAAAGCTCAATTATGATTTGCCTATAGATATAAAGGGATTATAAGTTTTCATATGTTTAATTTACAATTGGTAATCTGTTTATGTCTCTGTCGCTAATGAAATAAAAATTAGAAATTTTGAAGAGTTAGTGCTATGTTAAAACATGACTGCCTTCATCACCCAATGCATACGGACCTAAATGTCGTCTGAAAATATGTGTGTGTGAATCAGAATTAACATTGCATGACTTTCTTTCTTCCACACGTAATTTCATCACATCTCATCTCTGCCTGTGGTCCCTTCTGGGGCATACTCCACCAACCAGCTTCCTCCAGACGTCTCGGTTCTGGGCGAGTCTCTCCAACTGGCCTCACGTCTTGCCCACCTGCTTGGCATCTGTTTTCAGATCGCGGAGCCATATATTCTTGGGCCGTGCCCTATTCATCTTTCCTTAGGGGTTGCAGGTTAGGGCTTTCCTTTGTTATGTTGGATGCAGGCTTGCGAAGATTGTGACCTAGCCATCTCCATCGTCTCTGAAGGATATCTACTTCAATGGGATGCTGCTTTGTTCTTTGCTACTATTCCTCATTCAAGATTTTGTCCTGCCAGCGGATCATAAGAATCTTCCTCATGCAGTTATTGATGAATACCTGGATTTTTTTTCATGGTGGTGATGGTAGTTCTCCATGCCTCCGCTCCATAAAGCAATGGTGTTGAAGAGCCTGATCTTGGTGGTGGTGTTTATTTCCCTAGATCCCCAGGTGTTCTTCAACTGATTGAAGACTGCTCGGGCTTTACCAATGCGGGTTCTGACATCTGCATCTTTTCCTTCATGGTGGTCTATGATACTGCCGAGATAGGTGAAGCATTTAAACACAAAGAGTTGCGGTAGGTACGGTGATCTGGGTCTCTTACTTACTGATGTGATTAACATTAAATGATCATCTATTTTTAAGTGGTTCTCAAACTCTGATTTTTTTACTCATGAACCCCTGCTATAGTCAAAACTTGCTCATCGATGTCCTAGTGAATAAGTAACATAAATGTGTAGTATAAAATAACTTAAACAAACACATTTAATAAGTATATATTTCTCTCTCTCTCTCTTTGCTCTCTCTGTTCTCACGCATACACAAACTAAGAGCGGTTCTTCCCCTTATTAATACCGCCAAAAATCATTTTGACTTTTTATTTGATATTATGTTTGTTATCAAACAGGATTGAAGCTGGGGACTACTCGTCTGCTGAACATGGCGGCACTCACCTAGATGCACCAGTACACTTTTCAGAAAGTAAACTAATGCTTTTCTTTCTTTCTTTCTCTTTCTCTTTTTCTCTCTCTTCCTCTCTCTTTCTCTCTCTCGTCCTGTTCCTGTTTCACTATTTCTCACTCACACACACTATTTCTCCTTTTCTCTATCTCTCTCTCTCTAATTCTCACCAACACACACAAGCTCTATTTCTTTATATGTCTCTCTCTATCTCTCTCTCTTTTTCATTCTATCTCTCTCTCTCTCTCCTTATCTTATTTACGGTAAGCCAATTACACAGACTGAAAACTAATATACCTTGGTGTTAAAATTAATTTAAGGTAATCATGAAATCTCTTATACTTATACAATTAATCAGAACTCAAATAATGCATTAAAAGAAATGTTTGTACATTCCAACTGGATCATAAAATGCTATTTAACTTTTGTTGGACCAATATTTGAATGTGTACCCTCTGTTTCAAACTCCTTTACTCAAGATAACCTCAAGACAGTAGAGAAGACAAATAGAGCTGTGATATTTACAACAAATGAATACTTACATTTGACCGGAGTAACGCCATAAGTAAAATCCCTAAACTTAAGGACGTTTCGTAACAGACAACTTAAAAGTAAAGAAGCTATAAGTTTTTAAAATGCAAAAAAAACTTAACCTTATAAAAAACTCAGAAAGACACAAAGGCTAATTTCTTATTCCATATGCTAAGTCAAATTTCTATAAGTCAGATTCCTATAAGTCTTCCCTAGTACTATTGGAGTATGCAAGGGTTGACTCCCAGGGAAACCAGTGACATATTTTATATCTCAAATTAACATGTATGACTGCATCGACACATGAATACGCTTAGGATGTAATTATCTTCTGCTTACAAGGAACGTCTGCAATTTATAAGATTTTTTTATTAATTTATTTTTTATTTACCTTGATATCCACTTTTCTAATCATTTAATATTACACAAACGAACCTGCTAATTGATGTCTGACATTAAACTGTTTTGTAGTAACGTAATACAGATCATAGTGTATGGGAATCACATTAAAAAAAATAATTTTAAGAATTTGCGAGATAAAAACATCTGATGTTATGGTTATCTGTTTCTTTGGCCAACGGTAAACGAGCAAGGTGTTATGAGGCCAGCACAAAAAAACAACAACAACCGCCTTTACTTTCTCCCTAATACAGTCAGGTACCCATTAGAGTTTGGTGGACTCAGGGGGTGCCCTAAAAATCCGTAAATTCAAAACTCAGTCTCAATCGAGTTTCGAATCCAGGACCCCAGTTTCGGAAATTAAGCGCTTAACCATTCAGCCACTGCGCAACTCGGATCAAATAAAATGGCAGTAGAATGTTATGTTGTCCAATTTCAATACAATAATGCAGTAATGCCCAACCTAATTCGACCCGCGGGCCATTTTAATTTCCAGCACTCGTCTCGCGGGCCATATGACAGAAAAGTTACAAAAACTAATGAAATTGTTCTGAAACTATTTTGGTGAAACCTCTGATTTTAATACTTAATTAATAGGCAATTATATTTTTGTATGATTCAAACAAATAGCTTCATTTCCCTACTTAAAATGTGAGCAACAGTGCAGGTAGCTTTACCAACGACTCACCTTATGGTCTCTTTCCCATGTATCTTCCAATCTCTAGTCGTAGATTAACAATCTTTTATTCGCGACTGAAACTCAAACAAAGAATACAGCCATATTTATTTTATAATGCCCTTTTTATGTTGTTGTTTTATTAGACAGCCACACTTTCTTTATAAAATAAATATGTTGGCTAATTATCATGTTCAACAACAAGAAAAAGTAAAGATATGTTCACAATCTACCAGATTCTTCCTTCAGCGTCCCATTTCATAAACACACAAATGTTAAAGGTTATGGTACCAATCCATCAGAGAAAAACTGAGGGCCCAAACGTAGGTAAAGATACACTTTTTTCAACCTTTTTTTTTTTGTTTGGAAGGGAGATTTCTTCACTTTGTGCCGACGTTTTGGCGGGCCGGGTGAAACCACACCGCGGGCAGGATCTGGCCCGCGGACCGTAATTTGGGTATCACTGCACTAATGTACGTAGGTGAAACACAGGGCTCTTCCAGATCGGCACTAACGATTACGAGAGGGGGGCGCAAAGTGAGCCTACATGGTTGGTTCACATGGATGGGTCCCGATTCGCACAGGATAAGAACGCCAGAAGCGGGAGGGGAAGGCAAGTTCTTACAACGCTGCAGGGTCTGGTGATTACACAAGCCTAGCTATCGAACGTGGACGTGTAACAAGAATTAGTCTCTTTAGTCACGTGAGAAGTTGTCAAGACAGACTCGAAATTAACTAGACGTAAAATACTACATACTCATCTGGGATAATGTCTTGTGTAACTTCACTGCTATTTCCTTAAATTTTCCTCATTAGCCAAAGAACATTATTGGTTAACAAACTAGACTTGATAAAGACTTTGCATTACTGCAAATGATACTTTTACTCACAACTGAGAGATCTGTCTAGTCTTCTTATCCGTCGTTACTTATGTATCTCTAATACTAAACAACCTTCTACGCTATCGTCATATTGTTCTTGTTCGACTATTCTCTTACGTCATACGTCTGTCTTACTACGTCACTACTTTTACCGTCGCTAAAAAAAACAGTACACAATATATTTGTCTACCGAAACTAACATGCTCTCTAAACTAATACATAACAATATATAACACCATACATTTATTATACTCCAGATGGCGTAGCGCTTGATGATCTACCAATAGAGAACACTATAGCAGACGGCGTAATGATAGACGTAGCAGATGAGGCTAGCAGAAATATAGAATACAAAGTACCATTATCTAAGGTAATTAAGGGATAGAATGTCTAAGTGCCTAAATCTACAATTCGATTTCGTTCTTTCTACTTTCATATTTCTCTCTCTCTCTCTCTTTCTCTCTCTCTTTTTCTGACATTTTAAAAATCAAAGAAGTATTCTTCTGGTTAGTACTGCTGATCTTGAAATATTTTTCTAATTAATACCAACATTATTTTCATATTCTAATTAAACGGCTTCAACAGTCTGTAGATGAGAGGCTCAGAGAAGAACAAGCAGGCTTCTAAGGAGGCAGATCATGGGCAGAGCAGATGTTCGTTCTACGAAATATCATATCCGAGAAATTTAACAGTCGATGTATATCGCTGAGAAGAGAGTTACTAGCTCGGTGGCCACACGAGAAAAACTCTAGTTTGACCGTTATAATTTTTCAAAGAAAAAAAAAAATAAATGAAAATTTGTCTGAAGACAATAATGAGGTCTAGAGTCAATAAGACGTAGTCATCCGTATACCGTAATTATACCATAACTGAGTAAATTTAAAGATGCTTCAATTTTATTGAAGTTTATAAGCAAGTTTTTTTTATAAATTTTTACGTAAATCTAATATTGATTACATCTAAATTCTAGATCTAAAAGTAGATCTAGACTAGATCTTAAGACTTCTAAATCAGAACTTTAGGTCTAGTGTTAGATCTAGATGTCCATATAATGCACATGCCAATAAATAATGGCACAAATATGCTGGCTAAAGAAAGTGCATATTTGTTTGCAGCTGGTGGAGTTAAGGGTTCGATACACGAATCGAAACAAAACAGGTTACAAAAGACAGTTTGTGTGGAAACACAAACTCAAAATCGCCCCCCGAAGTGGTCCACCCAGGCAGGCTTCAATATTTTCAGAAAGAACATCCGAATAAAATTATATCAAAGACAACTGAGAGATAAGAATGGAGAAAGAAGGTTAACAGATCTTGTGTAGTGCCCCAACGGTCCCGCAGATCAAAGGATAGGTGAAAGTGAATGTAAAGTTAGATGAGAACCTGGTCTAACTAGTTCCCCTTTCAGACCTTATGGTCTATAGGGCAGATGATGTAAAGTTCATCTGTTTTTGTGGCCTACGGTTAACGAGGGTGTCATGTAGCCAGCACAACGACCAACCGCCGTTACTCTTCCCCAACTAATGTCAGGTACCCATTAGAGCTGAGTGGACTCAGAGGCGCCCAAAGATTCCAACGTTGAAAATTCCAGTCTTCACCAGGATTCGAACCCAGGACCCCCGGTTCGGAAGCCAAGCGCTTTACCACTCAGCCACCGCGCCTCCCCTGGTCTAACTGATGTCTTATAATTGATCTAATTGTTTTCAAAAGGCTCAATCTCTTATTCGAATCCTCAAAAAAAATAAAAAAATTATAATTTCCGCAAAAAAAAGTTCACAAAAATAAAGTTTACAAGATTACTATTCATTTTAAATTAGGTCTAACTTGTAATGCATACTAATTAGCTTTTTCTCATAAAAAAAAACTGCTTGCGTAACTGATTTTAAAAATTAGATTTTTTGCTTTCAGAAAAAAAAAAGTAGCCGTTGCATCAGAACTTTGAATGTTCTAAAATATTGTGATGTCCGATTTTCAATATCTTTTCTAGTTTACGAGATCTAAACGGGACGGACGGACAGACGTTTCGCACAAAACTAATAGCGTCTTTTCTCCTTTCGGAGGCCGCTAAAAATTGTTAATATTTTATTTTATTTTATTTTATTTGAAGCTTAATAATGAAAGTATAGTCTTTTATAAATTTTAAAATCTTTTTCTAATTATTTTTAAACTCAAACCTAGGTCTAAATGAAAATTCCATTACAAAAAATATGATTAGGCTACTTTTGCAAATATTGTAGGTCCAAGAATGGGAGAGAAAAAATGGCGATATCCCACAAGAAGCGGCAGTCATTTTTAATTTTGGCTGGCATAAAAGATTCCACGACAAAAAGCTTTACGTCAATACAGAATCTAACGATTGGAAGTAGGTTTCTGTTGATTACATGTACACTATGTTGGATACAAATAAAGTAATTTAATTAATAACATTGCATGTTGTTATTTGTTTGGTAACTAATGCGGTAAAAGGTAGATTTCAATATTTAAAGTTCAAATATTGGAGACTATTGTATATGATGTGATTGAATGATTGTAATTACATTAATTTTGTAGGATGATGTAGGTATCTTTCTCGTGGTCTTAACATCTATTGTAATTAAAACTTTAACTAATAATTTCAACTCTAAGTAATTCATTTGATTACATACTTATACCTTCTTCTCTCAACTCCAAAACACATTGATACTTTAAACAATTATTTATTGTATCTGAAAAAAAAACATAAATCAATAAACAAAAAAACTCAATTAGTCAATTAATTATTATTATTTCGTTTGATAATAAATAAGGAAAATAACTTGTCCATCATTGGTAGATAAAGTTTTAATAAGTTCTTCCCCCTTAGATAAGCTCTTTGGTTTAAAAAAAAGAATAGTTTAAACATTTTGTTTGTTTAAATTACAAAGCTTCTTTTCCTTCTTTTCTTTTCTTGATTATTTTCAGAGACTTGAAGTTTCCATCAGTTAGTGAAGAAGTCGGAATGTATCTCTACGAGAAACGTAACATTAAGATCATTGGCACAGACACCATGTCGCCAGATCCGCCAAACAGTGGGAATCCAATCCACGTCAGATACTTACCCAACAACAAACTTATTGTCGAAAATCTCAACGCCACTGACTTGTTGCCCCCAAAAAATTTTCGATTCCACGCCGCGCCTGTCAGATATGTCGGTGCCTCTGGGGCTCAGGTCAGGGCCTATGCTATTATATACGAGACTCAACGCAGCGGGTCTAATGCAATTTATTTAAAGTGGTCTCTGGTGTTAATCAGTGCGTTTATTCGTGTGTTTTAGTAAAAATTGAATGTCAAGAAGCTTCTTATAAAATATATATCAGAGTATATAATACATCTACTTTGTATAACATATAGTTTAAGTTAGACTTATATATAATACTATATCTGGACTGGACAATGTCGTGAATTTTTTAAAAGTTGAAACAAGGCGTTTGTTTTGTGAAGTTGTTGGTTGTTTTTTTTTCAACTCTAACCTATGTAACCTATAATTTAATTTTTAGATCTAGATCTAGTAATTGAGCATCAAATATAAGAGTACTCTCGACCCATAATTATTATTTTGCAATTTTGAGATACTTAATCTAGAAAGATCTAGGTAATCAATATATTTAAATGTACATAAGATGATTAAAATCAACAGACATGAATTATTTCGATCTAGAATTTTTGAAACATTATCTAAATGGAAACTAAGAAAATGGTTTTGTTTCATATATTTGTGTGAATATATGGATCTGTGATTAATAGCCCATTTTGAAGAAAATCCGAGAAATGATTTTGTGTTATTTCTAAACTTTGAAATCTAAAGATCATTACTTTTCTAAGACAGAAAAGATTGATTGGGGCGACTTCCCTTAGAGCTTGAAAAAGAGTTACGTACATAAAAATCTATATATATATAGGTCTGTGAATCGATCAATCGCGGATAAGAATTTGTTTCCGGTTTTTAGTCTAGATATAATAAATAAGTCTATGTTTATTAATGTTTATTAAAACATTCTGAATCTTGCAACATACAAAGTACGTATTTTGAAATTCTTCTTGATATTTCATCGGTCATTAAAAACAATGTATCAAATACATCTAAATGCAATTATTTATTGACATGACAAACGAATGCCATTTATACTTCATTTTGCCATTAATTGAAAGTCAGTGTAAACGTTTATCCAACAGATCTGAGCACAAGCATTGAACCAACAGACAAGTACATTTCATTTTGTACATGATTTTGACCTTAATAACAGACCAGTGCATCTCTATTAGCATTTATATGTGCTATGTTTCTTTGCTCGATCGGAAGTGTCTCGTTATACTATAGAGATTTATTATATTTTCTATTTCTCATAAAGCTGTGTGTATGTGTGCTTTTTAAGTAACATCAATTTTAATTACCTAAAATAAGACTAAGACTGCTTTATTGATGCTTATGGAAATTTGTTGTGATTACAAGGGCTCTTTTCCCATATAAAGACAACACAACAGAAACATACACATAAATACAACAGACACAACATAGAAATTTCATTCAGCGACTACACACAGGCATCTTGGTCCTTTTCATGTTTCCTGATCAACGAGTTATTGTTCACTTAGAGAACTATGCCTTTATGTTATTTTGTATATTTTATTTTCTAACACGTTAAAGTTATCCTAAAGTTCATTAAGAAATGGGTGGCTAGGACCAGTGTACGAGATACTTACGGCACTGAAGAGAGATTTAAATCCTGACAACGTTAGTCTTAGTTTAGACATACACTGTAACTATTCAGCTATCGAATACCAATACATTTTTTTTTAATTTTCTAAATGAATCATTTGCGAAGCGATTCACACCAGTTCGAATCTATATATTTAGATCATTGATATTCTTAGGGAACTATATTTTGTATAAAAATAGTTCATAAGGACTAAATAATTATTCTTACGTGGTCTAAGGTGCAGTGATAGAAATAGATACGGAAGACTCGGTTGATCACAGATGGAATAAAAAGACAACATGAAATGCACCAAGATACCTGTTTGTAGTCGCTGAATGAACTCTTTATGTTGTCTATTGTATTTATGTGTATTTTTCTGTTGTGTTGTCTTTATATGAGAAACGAGTCCTTGTAATCACAACAAATTTCCGTAAGGACCAATAAAGCAGTCTTAGTCTTAGTCTTAGTCTTAGTTAATTTATGTATAGAAGTCCTAGCGATTTAGACAAACTTCCAAGAAGAAAATTTTCACAGATGCAGTATATCTCATACTAGATTGAGATCTATATTGTTTTGGATCTATCGCATGAGGCATCTTTAATTACTTTGAACTAGGTTCAGGACAGGAAGATCTACACCAAACACAATATGCACCTGACATATGGAGACCTGTTCTGGACAGCGGTATTAGGCACAAACTAAAATACAAATGCATTGCCAAATTACGACACTGAAGGATTCTCACTCTATATGAAGATGTATATCAAAGTAATACTCTTTTAAAAGTACAGAGAAGATATAATGACCCTTTTGAAAAGGTCAGGATTTAATTTTGGGGCTTCCCCCCCGAAAATCTAACCTTACATTGGAAGGCGTTTGTAAAATTTAGACGTTCTTACATATTGAAGACAAAGTTCAGCTATAAAAGCAAGTGGTAATGTCTAATCTATGTACATTGTCCAGAGTTTTTTGTTCAGTGAATTTTAAACACACGAGACAAGTCTGTAGTTGGACTAAAGGTAATATAGTTGAAAATATGTATTATTTTTATTATACTCTTATCACTTGTCTGGACCAGTTTTTAAATATATTTGTATAAAAAAAAAGTGAGCGACCTGAATTCGAACTCGAGAGTTAAGGCCTTTTCAAGCCAATATGATAACCATTGTTCGAGGGAGCTGATTATGAAAATAGTATTATAGTTATTTATAGTTTTCTTTTTCTACAAACAATAAAGGAGACTAATTCAATTTATACTACTTTATTAGTTTGGGATACAAAACTAAACAATAAATTAACTAATTTGTTAATTAAAAAAAATGATTCTTGTGTTAACAGGTAGACAAAAATAATTGTGCAAAATTACAGCTTGGTTGTTTGTGAGAAATATCGTGTACAAACGTTTAACAAGATAGACAGACAGCAGACAAAGTGAGTAGAAGCTTTGTAAAAATAAGCACAAATCACAAGAATCATTTTGTTTCAGGTGCTGAAAAAAGCGCTCAACCAATTAACGCCAAGGGTGTAGATCTACAACTTTGAAGACAGACAAAAGACAAGTGACTTCGTTTCTTATTGAGATTCAGAAACTAGCCCATTGAAAACAACTATGGTTGAGAAGGAAAACTCTGCGGAACAAATGAAAGACATTTCCCTATAACAAAAAAACTTGTTACTTTTATTAAATAATGCGGTTAAATCTAAAAGCCAGAATGAAAAACTATCTTTAGCCTAACAGCTGCACCAACATTCCGATCCCAGAAACCGAAAGACTATGAACACTGCTTTATTGTTAGCTTGTAAAGAAGGGCACACATTTCTAGCCAAAAGCCTATTGTTATGTAACATAAATGTCAACTGTCATAAATGTTAATAGAAACACCCCATTGATGATTTGTGCCATGTATGAATTCTTAGATATTGCTTGAATGCTGATACACAAAGGCGCTGGTATCAAGTGTACACATACATACGGAAACACGGCATTACCTCCCACTAAAAAAAAGTATGTTATTCGTACGCTCTATGATTTTAATTCGGCTTCTCAATTCGACCTATATTATGTCTCGACCACAGGATATATATAATCCATCCATCCCTGTGACGCTACAGGCCATGGAGGGTTCTTGCCTGCTTATACACATCCTTCCATTCAGATTTCTCCAGGGGCCTTTCGTCTCCATGCCCAAACCCAGGGCCGGTCCTACATATTGCGGGGCCCTAAGCGAAACGGATAGCGCGGGGCCTAGTCTGGGTAGGTATAAGGATAATAAGTGAAAATTAACAATATTTGTAATAAAATAATTCGTTATTGCATTTTATTCATATTTTACTTCGTGTAAAATCACGGTCAAATTAAATTACGTGTCATCTACATTAGAATGTAGTTTTCCAACATATGAAAGTGCGGGGCCCACTGCGGCCGCATAGGTTGCAGTGCCCTAAGACCGGCCCTGTCTAAACCCAGTCTGTTGTAGATCTGCCTCCTCATGATTAGTATATCGCATTCGGGATCTGCCTTTGGGTCGCCTGCCTGCCTTGCCTTTTGGTTTTGACATGTTATATATCAAGCATAAACAAAATATCACTCACATATTTAAAGACGTTCTACTAATCCCGTCAGTCACAAAACAACACATTGTTTCTTGAACTTTCTATTCTCTAAGTTTGTTTTAAAAAATTCATATATGTACAGTGTCGAATAGTTGGATAGTGAGTACTGAAGCATTTAATGTTCAGGTGTAGGGTTCTTACAATATAAATAATAGGCCTAATAAAAATTGTTAATAAACTTACACTATGCTATCATCCTTATAAGTGCTTGTTTTGTAAAAAAAAAAATAGGTGCCGGTACTTTGTGATAGATTGACTAACTTTTAACTACTAATAAAGTAATAATAAACGCTAAAATACAAGAAAAGTAATATTTTTTTCCCTACATTGAAAAAGATGCCGATACGCCGTACCGGTGCGTACCATCATAAAAAAAAGCACCGATCCCTATACATTATATAAATTAGCAGAATATATATGTCACTCACAAGGGCAGCGGGATACACATTTGAGACCAAAAGAAAATCCGCTGCCGAGGACAGACGCAGACGGCAAAAATAAAATCTTTATCGACCACCCTCGGAAAATGAGGCAAATTATATAAGTCACAGCTGGGGATGCGTAGCCACGGGAAATACTGCACTCCTCATTAATTTTCGGACTCGTAGACAAGCCTTATTATTATCATTACTATGTTAGAAAAGAACGATTATTCATTTTCTGGCGCTACTAGTGCCGAGTTTTTGATGCATAGAAACAAAATTCGTCGTAGTCCCTTTATCAGTTACTACTGAAGAATTTTCTGGTGATATGGCAGGTCTGCAGCAGTACCGCCCTCTTACAGGCAACGAGAATGTTCCTAGGAATGCCAAGGCCCTTGAAGGTATCTGTGAGGACAATTTTTATGGTCCCCTCGGTTGATATATCGATGGCCCCGATGGGGTATATTGCTGTTTTAGATAACTTCCATAAACACTTAATCTCCAAGCAAGTGGCGTAGCTACCAATGTGCGGGTGGTGCGAGCCGCACAGGGCACCAAGTAGAGAGGGGCACCAAAATTCCCCCAGTGTGTATTAATTTCCTATTTCCCTGAGCGTTTCAGTAAAATCGACTAATTGTATGGACACGAACAAACATAAACTACTGTATTTTAAACATGAACTAACGATTTATAAACTAGTCATGTCGCTATTTTGTTTCATCTCCTTGACTATTTCTTCCATACAATGTAAGCTATAGAACAGTTTGAATCTAATTTACTAGATTTATTTCGGAAACACGGTACATGTTGTTACTACACTGATCAATGCTCTGTAATATAAAGAAGAAAATAGGCCAACCTTTTTTTACTTCATTGTTTAGTCCATAGGTTTAATCTAGATATTGAGTTTACAAATATATTTCTAAACTCTAGCTCTAAACAATTGTCTTAGTTTATTCATTTCTTTATGATTCTTTATAGTTTAATTTTTGAAATTATTCTTTTGTAATGTCAATATTTTAAAATAAGCTAACCTTTGTTTTCTACGAGGTTTTTTAAACTAACTAGTTAATTGTAATACTGTAACGTAAACAAAATGATGAACAATGCTCAAGACTGACTAGTCTGGCTGGCGCCTCAAAACCCTTTTAAGCTCAGACGGAGAAATCGGCATCTCTGGTTCTGTCCGGTCTGGGTAGACTATAAGGGCCCCATACCAGATCTATCGGGGTCCCTTATTACCGACCCATCGGTATAACAGAAAATGGCATCTGATGGGTAGGACATTAGTGTAGCTGATGCCAAGTTTTGGAGTATGGCAGGTGTTAATCGTCCCTTGGTGGCTCCCTCTTGCCCTATAAGGGACATGCTTATGTGTGGGGCCGACTTCTCCTCCACGGAGGGCAAGTACATATTCTTCTAATTGGGATTCTGTCAGTGGAGAACCCAATGATTTTGAAAAATTGGCCGCAATGTGGAGGAACGATCGCATTTTATGCGGTTCCTCTCTCTCCACTGTCACACTAAAATTGAGGAAGGTAGCTTTATAGCGCTCATAGGCTGTAAGTACCGCCCTCTGCCTCCTTAAATGTAAGGTGCCACGTTTGTTAAGATTTCAACAGCGTTTGTTGGGCTTGTCCGAAAGGTGCCACAAATGAACCTTAGTGCCTGTGATTGTACTCGGTCGAGTAATTCGAGGGCAGTTTTACTAGCATATACTTGAACTGTATAGCTGTACACAATTTGTGATCTGACTGCCCCTAAGTACAATGTGTGTAGCATGTCAGCTTTGGCACCCCACTTTGTGTTGTCCAGCTTTCTTAGTAACGCTAACTTCTCCGAGGCTTTTCTTTCAACTTCCTGGACGTGCTGGAGCATTGACAACTTTCTATCCAGGGTTACCCCTAGATATTTGGCATGTTTTCACGTTGGAGTCGCACCGAGTTGAAGCTCGAATGGAGCCTTAAGAATGTCGATCCCTAGGCTGAACAGGGACCAGGTCGTTTTGGCAACGTTTATCTGAATCTGTCATTTGTCGCAATACGAGGAGATGGTTTGGAGGTCTGCTTGTAATGCCGCCTGTATTTGGTCGGCTTTCTTGCCGGTTGACCAGAGGACAATGTCATTCGCATAAAGCATTTTCTTTGACTGCAGTGAGGTGCGTTTCTTAAATTTCTTAAGTCTAAAGAAGCATCGAGACAATTTCAAGTCACATCACTGCCAGAGTCCACCGACTATAGGCGAGCTGTTAATGGGTATGAATTAACTGAACAATTAAAAGCAACAAAGCAAGATGAGACGGTTATCATTGAATCCAGAAAAAAATGATGAGGCCGACATCGTGAAAAGAAGAAAATACTTCAATACCGCAGGTTCTAGAGACTAAAGGACAGCACACAAGCATGTCCTCAAAAATTCATACTGAAGAAGCTGAACCATCAGACAGTGTAAACAATACAGATAGCAGGATAATAAACTCTAGACTGAACAACATTGGAGATTGGCCTGATGTCATCACTGATAATATTCGCATACACCTTCTCACTCAAGGATCTGAAACAGTTCAGCGTATGGACTGTCATTTCAGAGAGGCGTATAGACATCAAGAATCAGCACAAGGAAAGGCTAGAAAGCTTTCAATGGCTTGGTTTTTCCAGCAAATGTCAAACGGCGAGAAAGTTCTTAGAAAGTGGATGTGTTATTCGCCAAAAAAAAAAATCCTTATTTTGCTTCCCCTGCACACTCTTCTCAACAAGATAAAGTACCAAATCTTCATTTAAATCCAAAGATGGATTCAATGAGTGGTGGAGGTTATCCCCGAAAATAGAAAAAACATGAGACCAGCAGAGCTCACATTCAGTCATCGCTTGCTTGGAGGGAACTTGAAGTTCGCCTGAGAGTAGGAAACAATATGGACAATAAGGCCCAAGATTTGATTATACAAGAGACGAAAACCTGGAGAGTTATTAAATTTACTATCAAAGTACTATCCACTCTTGAGGGAGCATGTGCTTTGAACTAAGCTTTGTTCCAGACCGTATACATACATGTCTCCACAAATACAAAATGAATTTATTACAATATTGGGAGATCACGCTAAAAAACAAATATACAAGCCAAATATTTCTCTATTATTTTTTACAGTACACCTGACATCTCAAAGCTGGATCAAATTTCCCAAATTTTACGGTATGTTGTTATGGAGAATGACGGGGTGCAGGTTCGTGAGTCTTTTGTTGACGTCGTCGACACAAAGGACAAGCATGCTGCTGGAATCGCTGAGATGATTCTAGAGAAATTGCGTTTGGATGACTTAGACATAATGGACTGCAGGGGTCAAGGCTATGATAATGCTACGTTAATGAAAGGTCATTAAGGTCATGAAAGAATTAACGATATTTGATTAATGAATACATATTATTTTGAAAAAGTAAGGTTTTGCAATGTTATTAATTAGTTAGTTTGTTTTTTTTTGGGGGGGGGGGGCATTAAGATAAGGTACCGCACCAGGCATCATATACTCTAGCTACGCCACTGTTTCAACCTCAAAAACTTTCCTAAGGAAGATTTTAGACTCAAAAGCATCTGGAAGGGTTTTAAACTTAAAAGAAAATCCATCTGGAAGAGGGAAATTAAACTCAATCCGCCCCATTGGCATGGCTAAGCTCTTAGCATTTCGAGTTGTAATTTGCTTTTTTTTAATATTGAAGAGGTAATTTTTAGCATCAAATCCCGCTGAAAGGGGTGCGGTAAACTCAAAACCCCCTTTGGCTATTTTCATAGCATTTTGAGTGCGTAATTTGCTTTTTTTTAATACTGAAGAGGTTTTTTTTAGCTTCAAACCACTCAGAAGGGGGTTTTGAAAGGGGGTTTTTAACTCAAAATCCCCTTTGGCTAGACCCATAGAATTTTGAGTACGTAATTTGCTTTTTTTATATTGAAGAGGTATTCTTTAGCTTTAAACCCCGTTGAAGGGAGGCTTAATCTCAAAACTCTTTGGCAACGCTCAAATAATTTTGAGTGTGTAATTTTCTTTTCTTATATTGAAGATATGGTTTTTAGCTGAAAACTCCGCTGGAGAGGGGTTTTAAACACAAAACCCTTCTTGGCTACGCTCATAGAATCTGATGACTGATGTATGGATAGTCTTATATTAAAGAGGGGGTTTAATAGTAAATTTTGAAGGGGGTTTTAAAATCAAAATTTGCCTTAGCTATGCTCTTGGAATTTATTATTAATTATTTTTACTTTTTTTTTTATAGAAGAGGGTGATTTAACTCTAAAACCTCCCTGTTAAGGGGGGGGGGGGTTAAACTCAAAACCCCTTGGCTGCTCTGGGGAAAGTGATGGTTTAGTATTAAAATCTTACCTAAAACATACAAATTCAAAGCAAAAGTCAGTCACTAAATTCCGATTCCCCCCCCCCCCCCCCCCAGGAAAGAATTTCATTTCTGATAGTGCAAAATGTTCTATATGCAATTTAAAAAAAAACAAAAACACCTTATAGTTGAAATATTAGTTTTACATTACGTAATAACATTTAAATATTTTGATCTGTAAGGAGTGAGATTCCTAATGGTTCATTTTTTTTAAAAGCTTATATCACCTCACTGTCAGTTTCTTTATCTGTCTGGTATAAAATCTGTACACGTTATTTCTCTTACACCTATTGTTTGATCAAGAAACTTTGCACAATTTATTTTTTGTACCTGACAAAACAAGAAACAATATAAAAAAAACAATTAGTTAATTAATTATTGGTAATTAATTATTTTTTTAGAATTGAACCATAGACAGAAATTGTACTTGACTGATATGGCGATAGAAGTTGAATTTTTCCGCTTTATACTTTGTCAATACAAAGTTTAAAACTAACAATAGATAGCTATGAAACCTACTGTTTTCAAAAGCACTTCGTTGTCACAGTGTATCGGCCTCAGAAGGCTTGAGCAATTGATTTCAAATTCAAGCATAAACTTTTTTTTTTAAATACATTTAAAAAGCAATCACGGTAACCTTTACAGTGATAGCCCTTCTTTCTACACACTAATTGATACAATTACACTTAATATAATCATTGTTTTAAATAAAGATATTTTTTAATATTTATCTTATTAGATATTAAATTCAATATGTTAATATTTGAAAAAATAATGTTTAGTTCATGTAAAAAAACTAGATTGTGTCTAGAATTAAGAAACTAGAAGAAACACGAAATAGAGAAGTGATATTTAAAAAAAAATGTACATTTGATTAGAATAAAACCTTTAACATTTATCTCATTCATGGTAAACCAGTAACACAGACTAAAAACTCAAAATGCCTAGGTGTTAAAATAAATAAAAAAAAACGGATTGATGAAGTTAAAAAATAAACTATAGGGTTTATTTAAAAGATGTTTTTACAAATGAAATAAAAACATAAAACGAAAATGTTTATTTAACCTTGGTTAGGCCAATAATAGAATATGCATCCTCTATTTCGGACCCCAAACATTACAAATTTGGAACAGACACAAAATAGAGCAGTGAAATTCGTAACAAACGAATGTTCACTTTTGATTAGAGTAACACCTTTAGTAAAATCATTAAATTTAGAGACCCTTCAGGATAGAAGACTTAAAAGTAATATCAATAATACAAAAACATTAAACCATAATCTTCAAATACAAAAAAGAAACTTTATACAATACTCAGAAAAAAAACAACACAAATAATAACAGCATATACACTGTCCTACATGCTAGTAAAAATTTGTGCAAATAGTCCTTCTTCCGTAGTGCTATTAGTGCATCGAATAGGCTACCCGAGTCAGCCAGGAAAACTAGTGACTTGGCGGAGATTAGTAATTAATTAGCATGCATGATCAGATGACCTAAGGACACGTTTAGTACGTAATTATCTTCTTTTTTAAGTAACGTCTGGGACGGTCTGTATATTATAAGATAAGAAAAGATAAAAATAATATTGTTGTAACTCTCTAAGGCAGGCACTCAACGAAAGACAGGTCGACAACAGTAAACGATGTATTTATTTATTATAACTAGTATACGCATCAACAAATAGTAATAGTTGCTAGTTAGACTTGGACGTCTGCTATAAAGTCACAGGGAGTAATATGTCTAAGTTCTAAGAGTCCTACTTTATACCAGAACACAGAACAGACCACCGACACACTTCCCAGTGTCGTTCCAGGTCTCCCACACAGTTTCCTAGTATCACACAGGACAGCACTCAGCACCAGACTGTTTAGACTCCCATGACTTCTAGCCGGCTCACAACAGTCCTTCTTCCTGTCTCAATATGTCTTTCACTAGTCGTGTTCAGTAGTGCTCAGATGCGCACCATTAGTGTAGCGCGGGAGCGTGGTTACAACAATATGTTGGTTTAACCCCCAAAACTTTATTACTGAATTAAATAAAATTTCTTTTAAATATCAATTTCTATTGGTCAAACTAAGATACTGCAAAAAGAATTTTTGAAAAATTTCATATAGTAAAGATTCTGTGAGAAGTACACTGGCAGTGTACGTAGCAGTAAGTGGCCCCGTGAGGAACATTATATAAAAAAAATAATATTTTTTTACAATCTTTAATTGAAAACAGATTAGTTAATAACATTGAAAAACACACAAGCATTTTAATGCAAAAAAAGTATATTTTAATGCTTTTTTTTACTAAAAAATTATAACAATATAGTAAAAAAAAAATAGGCATCAAATCTTCAACATTATCTGGTACTAACCAGTACTATCCAGAAATATCTTTTACAACATCAAATAATACTACAATAGTGAGATATTCAAAGATCATGTCCATAAGCAAAGATTGTAATATTTGAAGTGCGGTTGAACCAAACATACTTTATATGTTCGTATATTCGTATGCTTATCAGTTATGTAACAATCATCAATTCCATTTTTTTCTTATTCTTTTCATTGTGTCGCAGTCATAATTTTGGCATTTTCAAGTTTGTTAGCTTTGATAAAGTCTACAGACTCAATTCCCTTGTGATATTAGCTCTGCTAATTAGCTATACTAAATTGTGACTAAATTGTAAAAATAAGTATACATAATAAATAACGGTGTCATAGAGGTAAACATATTATGTTATGATATAACACAAGGAACTAATAACAAATTATAAGATTCTAATGTCATTGAAACTCAATCATGCTTTTGTCTAATTCATTTATTTATTTATTTACTATTAGATATCAGGTTATCATCTTGATTCTTAATGATGACATCGTGAACTGTTAATATTTACTTGAGACCCTAAAAATTTTTTATAAATATCTATAATTATTTTTTTTTCACATAACCATACATCAATAGGATTATATTTGCTAATGGGACAAATATTTTTCTAAGTAGTCAGTTAAAATACTATGGCCTAGGAGAACTGCATGAAGTAAAATAAAACAAAACAAAAGAAAATTTATAAAAGGAATTATTATATTATTGTTTATATGTTTTCAAATAATAACCTTATAATCATCATAATTAGTTCTATAATTTGCAATTATGAGGATATCAATTATGTATAGCAATAATATATGATAATATTGGTTAAAACAAACAAATCTACGTTCTAAATGAAGTCTTGATCTATTTCGATTCATATATCAGTCATTGATTCCTACAGTGGCATATCCTGCCATGTACACTGGGAGTGTACGTTACAAAAAATTAAAATGTGAAAAGACCATGCTATAAATGTTAAATCTATTAATTAATTATAATACTAGGATACTTTATGTTTCTAAATTAAGTAGTTTTATTTGAAAATATTTATATAAATGTGTTATTACTTACATTTTCCGAACAGGTTTTATTTTTTTCTATTTTTAACAATGTTGTCACTTTCAAGAGCAATAAAATAATAAAACGCAACTGTAAAAAGTCAAACAGCAGTTTCAAAATGTAGACAAACATGTTCTTCAACGAAAACAAAAGAAAAAATAGAAAAAACTTTAATTTTTTTTCAATAAGTTTTTGAAAAACGTACACTGCCAGTGTACAAAGTAGGATATGGGTTTTAAAACAAGTTACTATTGGATTATTTCCGCGTGAACAAAATTTTGGGAGGAAGACTGTTATACTTTTGATTATTTCGAAGACCGGAGTGACCAATTAGTCTATTTTTTTTTATTTTTGTGTGTAATATATTTCAATTAAATTCTCTAGTGCAGTGCTAGGTAACATTAATTTATGTACAAATCATTCAAGGCAAAACAACCAGCAAAACTTTAAATTTGTCTCTCACTACGAAAAGTTTGAATACCTCGATTATAAGTCTCATATTGAATATGAATGCAAACAAATAACAAAGGATTTCTAACATTAATGCTTTTAATTTTGTATTCATATATCCAACATGCACATTCATTCCTGAGAAATCTATCAACCGTAGATAATTGTCTTCAGGTGAAATGTTTCGATACAAGTATCAAGTAGGTTAAATCCTGTTACACATTCCTGGAAACGATACAAGTCAATGTGACCTTGCGATTTGTTTCTCTTAACTTCATTCCTACAATTTATTTAGCATTATCACTTCTCTGGTGCATTTACAAAGTCTGAGTAATTGTCATACAAGTGACATTCTAAGCTTTGTAGGATGTTTTAAGTTACAGAAATACAAAACCGTTAAACAAAAATTAGGCATACAATTAAGTGCATACAAGTGAAAGGAGCAATGTCAAACGTCAGTTTACAACAATCTTAGTTACAGAACCAAAGAGGTCCAATCGACAGTATAAACAGGAAACATAAAATGTTAGTAATTTTTTATATCTCGGTGTGTGCTAATATAATTTGAAACTTGACATTTTTTTATAAGAGCAAGAACGAGATAGCTGTCGCGGTGCGCAGTGGCTAAATGATTAATCGTTTGGCTTCCTACGCTGGTGTCCTGGGTTCGAAGATTTTCAATTTCAAGATTTTTCATGCGCCACAAAGACAATAAATCTGGGCGATTAGAAATATTTTTACCAATGAATAATTGTGATCATGGGCGTAGTCGATAGGGGGGTTTAGGGATTGGACTTTCCCCGCCATCATCTATCTATCTATCTATCTATCTATCTATCTATCTATCTATCTATCTATCTATCTATCTATCTATCTTATATATGTGTGTGTATGTATGGCTCCTTTTGTCTCGAAAGGCAATGGATGCGCCCAAATGAGTCACTGGTTTTGGCTTAATCTTGAGACGGGGCAGAATCTGGTGTGGCTAATCAAGCCAATTCTAGAACGGCAGACTTTGCCACAATTCGTACATGTGTATGCCTCTGATTTAGGGCTAGCAGACAGGGCAGCTTTCTTTTTATCCCTCTTGATTAAAGCCGCTTCAATTCTTTTGTTCTCAGCAAGGGTTGTCCCAGCACGCACAGTCTGTCTCCATGCACTCCGGTCTTTGGCTATGTTTTCCCACATACTTTCGCTGATGCCTGAGGCTCTCATGTCTCGCTTGCAGACATCTCTATATGTTAGTCTTGGGCGGCCCTTGGGTCTGACTCCTTCCACAAGCTCAGCATATAAGATATCTTTCGGGATTCTGCCATCTGGCATGCGGGTGACATGTCCGAGCCAGCGTAATCTTCTTTGTGTCAGGAGAGCATACATGCTGTTCATATTGGCCAATCTTAAAACTTCCTGATTGGAGACATGGTCCCTGCAAGAGATGCCCATTATGCGTCTCAGGCAGCGCAAGTGGAAACTATTCAATCTGTGCTCTTGGTACATGTATGTTGACCAGCTCTCACTGCCATAAAGGAGAGTGCTCACAACACAGGCGTTGTAGACTAGGATTTTGGTCGCTGTGGTCAATTTACCATTTTCCCAGACGCGCTTGGAGAGTTTTGCCAATGCTGTGGTAGCTTTTCCTATCCTATTTGTCAGCTCGATGTCTAAGTCTAGGTTACTGACAATTGTTGAACCCAAGTAGGTAAATTCCTGCACCACTGAAAGGGTGTGGTTCCAATTTGTATTATAGGTATTTCTGCGACGTCTTGTGCCAGGATTTCGGTCTTGGAGAGACTTATAGTAAGGCTAAACTCTTGACAAGCAGCTAGCTTCTGTAGACCTCCTTGTGAGTGAGATACGAGTGCCGCGTCATCGGCAAACAGCAGCTCCCTTATCAAGATACGACGCCTTTTCGTTTTGGCTTTAAGACGTGCCAGGTTAAAGAACCTTCCATCGGATCTGCTATGGATGTATATTCCGTCTTCCATGGATTTAAAAGCACTGGATAGTACGACTGAGAAGAAGATGCCAAATAGTGTAGGGGCCAGTACAGATCCTTGTTTGACACCGCTCTTAATGGAGAATGGCCTGGAGGAAGAACTTTCAAACTGAACGGTGCCCTGCATATTTTCGTGAAAAGCTGACACTAGTTTTCTTAACTTATTTGGGCAGCCGATTCTCTCTAGTACAGCAAACAGACCGCTTCTGCTAACAAGGTCAAAGGCCTTGGTCAAATCAATAAATGCTATGAAGAGGGGCTGATTTTGTTCTCTGCTCTTCTCCTGTAGCTGCCGAAGAGAGAAAATCATATCTGTTGTAGATCTACCTGCCCTAAAGCCACACTGCGACTCTGGATAAACACGATCTGCTAGGATCTGTAATCGCTTTAGTAATACTCTAGCTAAAGCCTTTCCGACTATGCTAAGCAGTGAGATGCCTCTGTAATTGTTACAATCAGAGCGGTCGCCTTTATTTTTATAAATTGTTACAATGTTGGAGTCTTTCAATTCCTGGGGGACCATTCCTTGTTCCCAGCACAAGCTTAGCAGTTCATGGAGTGGTTTGATTAGGGCATGTTTTCCAGCCTGAATTACTTCAGCAGGAATGCCATCTCCTCCGGGTGTTTTCCCATGTGCAAGCATGTCAATGACAATGCTCAGCTCCTTTACTGAGGGCGTTTCGTCTAATTCCGTCAAAACTGGAAGTGATGGGAAGTTGGAAACAGCATTTGGTGAGATGGCGTTTTCAATCTGGTAGAGTTCTGCATAGTGTTCAACCCATCGTTCCATTTGAAGCGCACGATCGCTGATGATTGAGCCATCTTTTGACTTGAGCGGAGCACACTTGCTGGTGTGAGGTCCAAAGGCTTTTCTCATGCCCTCATATAGTCCTCTTATGTTACCACAGTCGGCACAAGATTGAATATCTTCGCATAGCTCCTGCCAGTATTTGTTAGCACATTGTCTCGCTACTCTTTGGGCATTGTTACGTGCAGCTCTGAGCCTTTTTAAGTTGCTTGGGGAGGGATTCTTCTTGTAGATTAGCATGGCTGCTCTCTTGTTCGTAGTGGCAGTTTCCATTTCTGGTAGACTAGCTTCAAACCAGTCTTCGCTTTTCTTGGTTTTGTTTCCAAAGACCAGTGATGATGTTTGGTAGATTGTATCACGCATAAACGTCCAGCTTTTTTCTACCTCAGTCACAGAGAAGTTTTTAAAAGCTTCCTCTAATTTGTTCTCAAATTCGGTGCAAAGATCAGGATTTTTTGTGCTAGTAGTATTCAGGCGTGATTTTCTTTTTCCCTGTGATGTGTGGATCTTAGTTGGCAGCAGTCTTGTCCGGCAGGACACTAAAGTATGATCAGTATCACAATCCGCGCTTTGGTAGTGTGTGTATATAGGTAATGAATATTTCGTCTTCCGGACGTTGTTTTGTACCGTAGAATAAGTCCTTAATGGAATTAGTTGCCATCGGGGTCTGGAGCGGAGCCCTGGCGCCAAACTTTTTTTCGGCATTTAAAAGAAAAAAAAAGCATATTCCGGGGTATCAGCAATTCATTATCCTGTTACCCTTCTATTTGCAGTTCAAAAGCAAAATCTGCTATTCAATGCACTTTATTTATGGAACCCAGCGACTGGAAGAAATTAGTAACTATAGTTTCGCTTAAATTATTATTTGAAATTTAGTAATTGTAGCTTTGCTTTCCCTTTTTTAGGAATGTGTGTTGGGGATTGTAGTTTGGTTTATATATTTTTTTTTTCGAAAAGGAAATTTTTATCCTCAAAACCATCTGTTAGGGATTTTTAAACTTCAAACCCTAACAGCTATGCTCATAGATTTTGGTGATTGTAGTTAATTGCTTAAGTTTAATATTGAAGTGGGTATTTTTAACCTCCAAACTTTCTGTAAGGGGGTATTAAACTTCAAACCCTCTGCAGGTTTCTTGAAATTTTACCCCCCCCCCCTGGAGGGGATTTAAAACAAAAAAAAAACCCTCTCTGCTAAGCTCATCGAATTTGGTGACTGTAGTTTGCTTTAGAATACTATTTTTAGCGGCCCCCGAAAGGGAAAAAGACTCTATTAGTTTTGTGTGAAATGTCTGTCCATCCGTACTCCCGTCCCATTTAGATCTCGTAAACTAGAAAAGATAGTGAAAATCCGGCATCATAATATTTTAGATCATTCAAAGTTCTGCTGCACGACTATTTTTTTTTCTTTTCTAAGATCGAACAATCTAATTTTTAAAATCACTTATGCAAGCAGTTTTTTTCATAAAAATACACCACTTTTACAATTATTCACTATTAATAGTAACAAACACGGGAAGCTCTTTAGTCGGTAAGCAATCGACATATCATAATTTTAACACATTTATGGAAACGGTTTTAGATTTATTAGTATGCATAGATGTGGAACATAATTTAAAACAACAATTAATAAGTAGTTTTTCATATCATCGCGTGAACTGCAGAACTGATATATCAATATAGAACAATAAAGTAAAGGATTTTTTTTTACGGAAATATTTTTTTCTTGAGGATTTAAATAAGAGATTGACCCTTTACAAAAAAAAAAATTACATCAATTAGCTATTCAACATCAATTAGGTCAGGTTCATATCGAAATTCACATTCACTTTCACGTAAGCTTTGGTCTGCTGGACCGCTGAGGCATCAAACGAAATCTGCCAACATTCTTTCTCCATTCTTCTCTGTAATTTGTCTTTGATAAAATTTCATTCTGCTGTTCTTTCTGAAAATATTAAAAACCTGCCTGGGTGGACCACTTCGGGGCCGATTTTGAGTTTCCACACAAATTGTCTTTGTAATTTTTAAAATATATATATTAATATATTTTATTCTCAAAAGCCACTGTAGAAGATTTAAAACTCAAAAAGTTCTGAAGGAGTTTTTAACTTAAAGCCCTCGGGATTTAAACTTAAAACCCTTCTTGGCTAAGCTTATAGAATCTAGTGACTGTTGTTTGCTTTATTCTTATATTGAAGATAGGGTTTTTAACGTCAAAAACTCTGGCGGGTGGTTTAAACTTTAAAAAAGTCCCTTGGCTACGCTGATGAAATTAGGTGACTAGAAGAGAGGGTTTTAATCTCAAAACCTCCTTGGCTGGGGCAACTAATGGTTTAACATTCACCTACCATTATCAAAATTAGAGCAGAAACACCGTCACAAAATTCTACCCCCCACGAGGGGGAGGGAAATAATCTCGGGAGGGGGGTTGAACACAGAATCCCCTCCTCTGGCTACGCCCATGTATATAATATATATTTTGACGATGTAATTACAGATTTGGGCAATACACTGATTAAATGTAATTCTAGCAAACATTTATTGAAGAGCGAATCATCTGGCGGATAACTTGCCTTTGTAAAGAAATGTTTGGTGCACTGATTTGCGAGGTCATGAACAAATAAAAAAAAAATTCCAAACTTAAATCGAATACACATTTAACCAGCATGGACAGCGCAATGCTGGTGAGTTAATCAATAATACTAAGAAACAATATCTTAACAAGAAAATCTTTACGCATCAAGTAACATTTAGGTTTAACTTTGACCTATTCTTGGAAAATATCGATTGCTTTTTGAAATGTTCTAAATTGAAAAATAGGTTGACCCTATTATTAGCCTGATCTCTAGATTATTGCCATGTTCACCCTATAACTGTGTGGACATATCATTTCGCTGGTTCTTACAAAATGTATAAACCTAAAATGGTGATCATGGAAATAAGACCTTTTAACATATTTTAAGATCTTACGTTTTAAATAAATAGAAACAACAATATAAACCCAGTGGCTAACTCTGTTGTTGAGGGCTTAGCTGTTAGAATTAATTGATGGGTAATCACAAGTAAATTATCGTAGTCGATCTACTACTATATGTTACAGTTAGAAGTGATATTTCATAATTTCATAATCACATGCTTGCAGTGATGGCTCCAAAGTCTAATGTCTAGGCATTCTTTTTCCTTTTTTTTTGTCTTTTTGTTATATCTACGCTGAGATAAGGCAACTATTAAGCATATACAATTCTCAAAATACAAGACAATGCTCATTAAAGTAACAAATAAAAAGCAACAATAACGAAACAAGATCTATCAGGGACGTATTTTGAAAACAATACGTATGAAAATGGTTATCAACAATTCACTACTACTTTTAGCTGTTAATATAAGAATGTATCAGACAACATACATTGTGCTTTTTACAAACAAAAAGTCACTGTTTCTTGTTAAGAAAATATAGAAGTGATTTAAGTTTATAACATTGGTTCTGGAACAATGAAGCAGCAAACTACAAGGTATTTTGTAGACAAAATTTACTGTGTCAAGATATACATCGTAAAAGTTCTTACATTGTATTTTCTATAATTTTTATAGTATGTGTATAAAAACAAAGGATTTATCTTTTATAACAATGTTGTAGCTAAATGGGGTTTCGAATTTAAAGAGATTTTCTAGTTTAAAACCCCTCAACAGATGATTTTGACAATACAACTTCCCTTTTCGATATAAAATCTAAAGCAAACTACAGTCACCTAATTTCAAGAGCGTAGTCAAGAGAGGTTACACATTTCTACCAGTGGCACGGCTCCATTAATAAACTGCAGTGAATAG
Source organism: Biomphalaria glabrata (assembly GCF_947242115.1). Classification (NCBI taxonomy): domain Eukaryota; kingdom Metazoa; phylum Mollusca; class Gastropoda; family Planorbidae; genus Biomphalaria; species Biomphalaria glabrata. The sequence continues at coordinate 15,821,787 of NC_074714.1, read as the reverse complement.
TCATCTGCCGAAATTGAAAAACAAAAAATGTGGCTCAACAAAGATGGCTAAGACAGATTTTAGGAGTCAGTTATAGAGATCGGGTCTAAATCAAGTAAATCCTATGCCGAACTGGTAGTCGCCCCCTTAGTAATGTTGTGAAAGAGCGTCGAATGAGGTTTTCAGAACATGTTCTTCGGTTTCCGGTCATTTCATCCCCTGTCAATTCATCTCCGGTCATTTCATCCCCGGTCACTTCACCCCCGGTCACTTCATCCCCGGTCATTTCATCCCCTGGTCACTTCATCCCCTGGTCACTTCATCCCCCGGTCACTTCATCCCCGGTCATTTCAACCCCTGGTCACTTCATCCCCGGTCATTTCATCCCCTGATATTTTCATCATCTGATCATTTTTATCTAACAAATTTTAATTTAAAAAATCATGAAATGAGCAATATTTAATGTATTCATTTTTTATTTAAATGACAAAATTGTAACACGTTAATGTTTAAAAGGAATTAAAGCAAAACTTATACAGGCGACATGATATCCCGAGGATGGGTGAACTCCGCCTTTTTTAGAAAAAAAATAAAACCTTATTTCAAGGCTAAAAATGACGCGCCCATTTTCAAGAAAGAGAGATTGAAAAATAAAATGAAGTGAAACATGGTCGTACTTTCACTACACCTTGGCCTTTGATGATAAGTTATCAGCGGCATGGTCATAATTATTGTAATCGCTCTTCTATCTCTCAAAAGATTTCCACTACTTGCACCACACCTTGGTCTTTGATGATAAGTTATCAGCGGCATGATCATAATTATTCTAATCGCACTTCTATCTCTCAAATGATTTTTTACTACTTCCACCAAACCTTGGCCTTCGATCCGGATAAAATTATGATATTACAACCCCCACGTTCAAAAGAAGCGCTATAGCTAAGTACACACCCAGATTTACAATATAATATAAGATTTCTCATTAAGAAAACAAAGTGGAAGAGGAAACACTATAAACGCTTAAGTAACAGGTCATAAAATGTCAAAAAGCATTCTACATAATCATATTTATAAATAAAATATTTAATTGGGGATGAAATGACCGGGGATGAAGTGACCGGGGGATGAAGTGACCAGGGGATGAAGTGACCAGGGGTGAAATGACCGGGGATGAAGTGACCGGGGGTAAAAAGACCGGGGATGAAGTGACCGGGGATGAAGTGACCGGGGATGAAATGACCGGTCACCTGTTCTTCGACAAAATGAATTACGCATAATAAGAGTTGCGATGACATCCTAGTACAACTTGGCGCCACACTTTCATGAAGGTCCTTATAGCAGGTGGGAAGAGACTTCAGACATTACCAGTGACAGATTTTTGTGGAAACAGCTTGCCACCAAATACGCCGAACGGCGCTGGAGGGTCTAAGTCTGTAAGAATAGCAGATTAGATTTTGAAATAAAACTTTTTAATAGCAGGATAATGCACTGTAGATACCTCAGAATATGCATTTTGTTGGCTTTCATTACCGGAAATAGTGCTTGGCGGCTCACAGCACTCCAACAGACTCCTTTGCTGGCAAGGACATGGAGTTTGCAATTTTTCCACTAAATCCAGGAAGAACCTATTCTAGAGTACAATAAACGTCTTCCGAAAGAATGAAGGGTCAGAATGTAATAAATATTAATTGTGTACACACACACACACAAACATATACATATATATATATATATATATATTCTTTATATATATATATATAAATATATATATATATATATATATATATATATATATACATATATATATATATTTATATATATATATATATATATTCTTTTTTGAAGTAACGTCTGTATTATATAAGATAGGATAAGAAGATATATATAATTTTTTTCCGGTAAGGGGGGTGGCTGGTGGGGGGTAAAAAATTTCCCCCCTAACCCCCACCCCCGAAAAAAATCCTGGCTACGCCCATGATAGATATGTTTGTGTGTGTTTGCGTGTTTTATTACAGTATCGACAAATTCAACCTGTCGTGTAATGATATATTGTAAACAAATATAACTGGCTACTGGCTAGATGTAGAGTCTAGATCTAGTCACTCTAGAATCTAGTAGAAGCTGTAGGTTCAAAACATCTGTAACTAGATCTAGATATAAATCTACATAAAAGCAGCAAGTTTTTATCATTTATGGAATCTAAAATTTAAAAAGTTTACAAAAGACAGTTTGTGTGGAAACACAAACTCAAAATCGGCCCCCGAAGTGGTCCACCCAGGCAGGCTTCAATATTTTGATAAAGAACATCCGAATGAAATTATATGAAAGACAAATGAGAGATAAGAATAGAGAAAGAAGGTTAACAGATCTTGTGTAGTGCCCCAACGGTCCAGCAGATCAAAGTATAGGTGAAAGTGAATGTTAAGTTAGATGTGAACCTGGCCTAACTATTTCCCCTTTCAGACCTTGTGGTCTATAGGGCAGATGATGTAAAGTTCATCTGTTTTTGTGGCCTACGGTTAACGAGGGTGTCATGTAGCCAGCACAACGACCAACCGCCTTTACTTCTCCCCAACTAATGTCAGGTACCCATTAGAGCTGAGTGGATTCGGGGGGGGGGGGGCAAAGATTCCAAAGTTAAAAATCTCAGCCTTCACCAGGATTCGAACCCTGGACCCCGGTTCGGAAGCCAAGCGCTTTACTGCTCAGCCACCTCGCATCCCCTGGCCTAACTGATGTCTTATAATTGATCTATTCTTTTCAAAAGGCTCAATCTCTTATACGAATACTCAAAAAATAAATGTAAATAGATCTTCGCATTAAACATGATCAAGAAAAATGGAATTTATAAGATTACTATTTGTTTTAAATTAGGTCTAACTTAAAATGCATACTAATTAGCTTTTTCTCTTGCATAACTGATTTAAAAAATTAGATTTTTCGCTTTCAGAAAAAAAAAGTAGCCTTTGCATCAGAACTTTGAATGGTCTAAAATATTGTGATGTCCGATTTTCAGTATCTTTTCTAGTTTACGAGATCTAAACGGGACAGACGTACAGACATTTCACATAAAACTAATAGCGTCTTTTCTCCTTTCGGAGGCCGCTAAAAAGGGGCAAAATTGGCTGTTCTAAGCCAACTTTGTACCGATCTAGATCTAGTATTTCACATTCACGATAAAGCCTACAATTCTGTGAAATTGTTAAGATACCTTTAAATATCCCTATGCACATTAAAATAAAATCAACTGTTAATGAAGCTGCTTACAGATCTAGATTTATTCTAGAGAAGGGCAGAGGTTTTCATTGAAGAAATATTGGTTGAGCTTAATCTCTCTCTTAGCATGATAAAGGGAATCAAAGTGTTGTTCTCTAACTTGCTGAATGTATCTTCTGTGGTAGATACTGTTATAATCACAAGCGACTAGCTAGGTTCCTTTACTTATGTAGGACTAAATTAAAAGAATGAAATCAGGGGCACTGTGGAGGATGCCAAAGCTTTCATTGCTAACTCAGCAAAAAAATGTATGGAAGAAGAAAATCTGAGTGTTATAAAATATTTTCAGCGTCTGGATACCTTGTAAAAAAATTTCCTATAAACAAAACTAATTTTATAAAACTAGATGTCACTGATGGAGCTAAGCATACCATTACATCTGGTTTAAGTATAATTTCACTTGTAACAAAAATTCCCATTATTTTGAATGAATTTTCTGTTGCCGCTATTATGGAATGTGAAGTACACTAGAGACATTAGGATCATAAGATCATTACCAAGTGACAGGAACGTTCTTGTTCTAACATAGTCTAGAAAAGTCTAGGACAAAGACTACAAGTGTAAGTGACAAATTTGTAGAAAATGTCTTATATAACTTGATGCAGTGTTAACTTTTGGATGGCTGCCTTTCGTGTATGTTATCTTAGTTGTGTGCTTGAAGGATTTACATGTTACGTAAAGATAATTAAAAAACTCGAATAGTCAATCTAAAATTAGATCCTGTTCTAGGAAATACATTGTCTTACAATTTGATCATGGAACGACCTCCCTATTTAAGATTCATGTTCAGTGTAAATAAAAGCAGCGTACGCACTCAAGCACCGAGCAGATCTAACGGGATATTAAGGTTTAGTAACTCCTAGATATCTTTTTGCTCCAGTATCTGTCTTCGTCGTGACCTTACAACATGATGCTTCAGTTCACAGTGCTGATTCTTCTTTTAACAGGATACGTACATTGCTGTAAGTATTGCATTATCTTAACTTTTCTCACAAAAAAATAAAAAATTAAATTATAGCGTTTAAATAGCACTACTTCCATGCTTTTAGCATGCTCAGAACGCTATGGTCTAATAACATTAGTGGACTGGTTGGGGAGGGGTATTTGGAGAAGGTTTTTCCGTGCTGCCTTTAGGCGCTAAGTAAGCTCAACTCAACTGGGGTGTCGAACCTCGAGCCCCCTTCATAGGTAGCCAAGCCTTTTGACCACGCATCCCAGTAAGCTTTGGGAAGGGGGGACTCGTTAACATTGGTTGGTCACACACATGAGGAAAACTGCCTTGTTGCTATACCCAATTAGTTAAAAGCTTCGAAAGTCAACCATGAGGAAATAATCAGAAGCGTGTGGCCCTTATACAGATTGCAGCATACTGTGCTCTACATAGGTAATACCTGCCACACATCTGATCCTAAAGTGTATCAATATCAGCATTTCCTTTGCTTTACAGCTGCGTGTGAGCGACATCGTCATCATTTGACAACAGCTAATGCCCAGGCTTTCATTTCATTTCTATTGGGAGTATTAAAGTTACTCTGCAACTGAAATATGCCATAACAAAAAATTTAGCTGTAGACAGACACATTCATTGATCGCGACTAAAAGACTTTAGTGGGAAACATTACGAAGTTATAAAAAATAAATTCATTGATATATTTTATTACTTTCATAGATTGTACGGATTATATCTTTTCGCTGAGCTGTGGGAATTCTTTTGTTAGCGACCTAAAGGGAGGAGCTACTCTGTGTTCGTAAGTTCTTATTCAGATATTTTCCTAGCAATGTTAGATATCTTAATGAAAAATATAATAGATGAGTTTATTATATTTGAATATTTTACATCGCAAATTTTAATCCTCTTTGAAATTAATTATTATATAAGAAGTTTATACCGATATTAATGCAATTTGCTATAAAAATGCTAATTTAAAATTCATCCACTAAATTTATTTATATCTAGTTCGGAGGAACTTTGTTAATATTTCATGTCATTTGTCGGTTGAGCAGTATTGATTGGTAAAAGACAGTTTTTTTAGAAAAGGGATCGCAAGGCCGCTGAAGAATATTTTGAAAAACATTATAGGACATTTAAGTCAACATAAGTATAAAGTTAAATGAGGAGCTAAAGAAAGATTTGACAGAGTCAGCGCCGCCAAAACAATTCTTGCCACTGACACACCTTAATATCGAAAGTCATCAACCAAAGAATAAAAGATTCTAAATTCATTTAGCTATTGCATGAAATACGACAACATTCTGTAAATTTAAGTAAAATGATTGATATTGTAATGACACTCACTATCCAGGCTCTCTGACCCTACAAAAGTTCTGCCGTGGATAGCTGAACCGTCGTATTAACTATGTACTGTTGTAACAAGAACGCTTTTGGCGTCTTCGTACCTTGTGGAGCTCTGTCGTAATGTAATGAATCGTAGATCGTAAAGTTGTGACTTACTCGACTTTGACACGTTCGCTCTTTATTTAGGGTCCCTAATGGCCTTCCATAACCGGACGGAACATCGCTCGACCATTCGAACTATTTCCGGCGTGACTGGTCTGAGTACTGTTCAACTCAAAATCCCCATTGGCTACGCTCATAGAAATTGTATCTGTAATTCGCTTTTTTAAATATTGAAGAGGTGGTTTTTAGCTCCAAATCCCGCTGGAGTTGGGTTTTAAACACAAAACCCCTTTTGGCTACGCTCATAAAATCTGGGGATTGATGTTTGCTTTAGTCTTATATTACAGACGGGGTTTTATTGTAAAAAAAAATCGGAGGGGGGCTTAAAATCAAAATCGTCCTTAGCTATGCTCTTGGAATTTGGGCATTGTCGTTTGCATTTTTAAATAAAAGAGGGAGGTTTAACCACAAAACCCCCCTTGGCTGCGCTGAGGCAAATGATGATTTAATATGAAAATCTCACCTAAAATGAAACAAAATCAAAGCAAAAAATCAGTTACTAAATTCAGCCTCCTCACACCCCTGAGGGAATTTCATTTCGCGGGGGTCTGAACCCCAACTCCTCTTGCTACGCCCATGCTGCCAGTTGTTATGTTTGTCAGCTGACTGTGACATATCGAGCATCTTTTGGAAAAATCCTGTCAATTTTTTTCCATTGTAATTTGTACAAGACAATTATGAACTTTAAAAAAAAATTACTAAAACAACCTAAAACATTGTATACTTTTTAGTATTGTAAAATCTAAAAAAAAATTAAATTAAATTCCAGAGCTCTGAGCACATACATAGATTGCTTTCTAAGTGATTGCGATTTGGATGCAACTATGAAAGACAGCATTTACAATGGTGTATTAAAAATCTATGCACAAAATGGATACACTTGCAGTAAGACCTTTTATAATCAGCATTATCCTTTTTACAAAGCTTATATCAACTTACTCTGTCTGTATGGTAAAAGGTTTGTACACGTTATTTCTCCCAAACCCAATCTCGGATTAAGCTGAAATGTTGCACAATTATTTCTTTCACCTGATAACACACGGATCAATAAGAAAATTTGACTAATTAGTAAATTTACTATTGGTAATTAATTATTTTGTGTGTTATCTTGAACAAGAGAAAGACGACGTGCTTGACAGATGTGGTGGTATAAGTTGAATTTATTTTCTTTAATGACTTTTGAGCCATGAGTGAACATTTTTCTTTTATGAATTAAAAAAAAAACGACGAACATGTAAACATTTACCAAGATGCCTTCTTATCCCTCTTCCTTTCCTTACTGGTTCAGACAAGTGATAGAATCATAATGCATTGAGAAAGCTAAAAGCTTAACAAAAAACAATTGGTAAAATATTTCTAATCTCACAGATCTATTACGTCTTAGTCGATCGTGTATATATAATTACATGAATGATCCCAAAAAATTGATACAATAACATTTAATATAAGATTAGTTTTTATGCATGTTTTTCTTGTTTATATTTTGCTGAAAATATACGATTTTAAAACTTAAAGCCCGGTTAACACAGAACTATAACTTTTTTTTTAAAAATAAGGTAAATGTAAATATTTATAATTATATATTTAAAGTAAATGCTTGACTAATCTATTGTAAAACATACTCTTCATAGTACTTTCATATTTCATTTTAATATTTTTTTCTACAAAGATACTAAATGGAATGATTTGGACTCACGTAAGTAGCACACTTTCAATAAGAAATTGATATAAATTTGTTTCTAACTTTTCTACACTAGACTCTAAATACATTATAAGGAAAATATGTTTTAAGTAAGAAAATTGCACTCGGATAAAAGGTCACATTGTCACGCAGTATTTGATTGAACATTACAAGAAGGATGTTTCCAAATAAATTCCAGATTTACACACAAATTAGAATTTAAAATGTAGCAAATAATCATGAAATCAAACTAAATATCAGCAGATAACCTATATAGCACACTGATTTTTTTTCAAATAATATACATGACGTATTTGTCATGAATATAGGACTATGTATTCAGTTTATGTTATATCTAATGCGAGGTCATTAAACGGTAAATTAAACTTGGAAATGTTATCACTAATACTGTTGTAGCGCAACATGGTTTGAATGAAAAAATGTTGCGAATGCGTGTATTGAATGGAAATGACGTCAAACAAAAAAAAACTCGAAAATATCAATCAAATGGCATCACTAGTGGGGTGCGGACCCTTAATGGGTGATACCCAAGTGGTAAAAATGCACTTTTGAATAGAAAAAAACAACAACAACACAAGAACAGATAACTTCGAAAATGTGTCAGTAAAAATATAAAAAAATATCAGATATCTTTTTAAAAATTCAAAAGCAATACGTTTTGTCACTTTTTTTTGGATTATTTTGATAATAAGTAGACACGCTAAAAATAAGAAAATCAAGAGAAGACTAAAAATCATTTATCAGACTTTAAGATTTTGGACTTAAGCTACCAAAAAAAATTGACCTTGAAGTCATTGCTATGATCAACGTAAAGAAGGAGAAAAAAGGAACATATTGCACAGACTGCTTGATATCACAATGTTTCTTGAAAAGGCAGCGATGTGCACTAACATGTTACTTTCAGCCTTGTACCAAATTTTAAAGAGTTAATAAATCTTTTAACAAACCCCATAAAATGACAAATGATACAAAGTACTGTGGTATATTGTATCATAGAACACCTAACATAATCTCTGAAGTTATAAGATATTTTAAAAAGATAACCGAAGCTGATGGTACCAGTTCTGATATCTTAAAATGGCTAGAAAATGGGCATGATTCATTGATGTGTTAAGCTCATTGGTATGATAATACAGTTACAATATCTAAAAATCCATGAAGGAGTGCAGGTGATAATATAATGGATGTGTACATTGTTTATTTTAGCCATGTGGTCGAAATTAGGAGAATACTTCCTGCATGACATTTTATGTAGACTTAAAAAATTCTTTTATCGCTGCTTTTACCTTTCCATGGGATACTTTCAATTAATCACAGTGGAGTATCATTAATATGACAATAAACAACTCGCTGGAGCGCTCATCATACTACTATTAGAACCGTGAAAGAACATTTTGATGGATTCGTGACAGCGATTGAAGCTCTTTAGCATCGCACTGAAAATACAGACACTAGATGCTCAACTCATATACCTTTGCCAGCTTTCTGTGAATACACGTATACCTTTTATTGCTTTACTTTTTGGTGCAAATGTACTTGATAGAAGGCAACATTACAGAAGAGTAACTTCAAATTAAAGGCTTAACTAATGCTAAGCTGGAGCACTTTAATGTTTTCTCTACGAAAAGTGTGGCACATTATCTAAAATGCTATTAAGATAGCTTTTGTCAATTACAACTAGCATGTTATTGCAACAGAAAAACAAATTTAAACAATGTAAAAAAAAGTCAGGAGAGTAATCTCAAGATATCACTATTCAAGTAGAGAACGAGAGGTTAATGCTTGAGTGCATTGATCCCAGACGACAAGATATTTGAACAGAAAAGCGCAATCTTTCGGCAGCAAATTTTAAAATTTAAATGGAATAACGATGGGATCTAAGGAACTTTCACCAGCCCTTTGATTAAGTCTTCAACTGCTTTTTGCCAAATGCATGTCAACGTGGTGTCTTTTGAAAGAAGCTTTTTAAAACCAAAGTTAATTAAGAACATTTAATTAAGAACTTTTAGTCATGAATCTCAAATCTGGCAACTTTGTCCATTGAAAACGAAATCGCTAAAGATATTGGCTTTTATTTTTTTAAAATAAGTTTTCAAGTTTGAAATCCTGAAAAGTTCTTGCACGCTTTTAAATGCTAAGCTTAATAATATTATCAACTTATCAATATTATTTTCTACTAATTGGTAGAGAAGTAGCTCTATAATGTTTAAATGTATTCGTTAGCAGTTATTTAAAGTCTACTATGGAAAAGATGTTCAGTTGATGTTAAATATTTTTCTAATTTAAAATCTTGAATTTTAAATTCTGCAATTGCTAATGAGAAACAACGAAATTGTAAAAAAAAATCGACAATTTTTTAAACGTTGAGTAATAACTATCAATGAATGTGAGTTATTAGCTCAGTGTATTGTGGCGCAACAAAAAGAACTAAACAATATGTTTTTATTGGGAAGATTAGTGGGGGAAAGCTGAGGGTGGGGGGGGGGAACTTGAACTTACTGCACCGGGTGACACCCACCCTAGTGACGCCACTGATTATAATCATTGTGTATTATTTCTAAAAGAATTAAGAAAATTATAACGATAAAAGTTAATAGTTACTAATACAGAATATCTTTTCATACCAATCGCTCTGAAATTAAAATATAAAACTGTCACGTAGTAAAAAGTAGCTAAAGCACTATGTTTATTTTTAGTTTTCTGCAACAAACTGCAGAGAAGAGTCATGGTTTATTGTCAATGGGTTCTCGAAACAATCATGCTTTCTTGGAATAGAAGCGGGCAAGTTAAGTCCTTAAAAAAAGAGCGTTGTTAATTGTTTCTAGTTGATTGTTTCTAAATATAGATAATAAAGCTTGTCTTAGAGTCCGAAGATAAATGAGAAATGCAGTATTTCCCGTGGCTACGTAGCCCCAACTGTGACCTAATTATTTCGCCACATCCAAGGCAAGCATAACCATTGTCCGATGGCGGTCAATTAAGATTTTCTTTTCGCCGTCTGCGTCTGTCCTTTGCAGATGATTTTCTTTTAGTCTCAAAAGTGTATCCGGCAGCAAGCATCTTTGGGGAAAGCGTTCAAGCCAAGTAGTCTTAGTTGCTTTCTGTAAAATACCCATGTCTCAGATACATATAGAAGTGCTGAGGAAATCACCGTTTGGTAGACATTGATTTTTGTAGGCAGGCGGAGTTATTTATAGTAAATATAGTATGAGATAGAAAAAAAGTCGTTTTAAAAGGACTGGGAGAGTCAGTTGTAGTTATGAGCTTGAACGAAGAGAGTAAACTTGTTTCATTGTATTGTACAGTGAGAATATTTTATTAAAGAGATTCTTAGTTCCAGAATTAAAGCTTTGTAGTAGGATCTTCGTTATTTGAATTAATATTTAACACTTAAATCTCCGGCCTAAAGATATTATTTTAGTGTTCGATAATTGTTTAAACTAGAAATCTACACTGAATTATAACATCAGAAACGCATTGTGTAATCAACACAATCTTATAGTAACATCAAGACATCTCCACATTTAGCACTCAAATAGAAATGTTCGATACAATATTATTTATTCGATTATTATAACTTTATACCAATATTTTTTAAATTTCGCTTTTCAGAATACCAAGGTACTTCTTTGTTAGGAAGTTTTAGTGGCACAGCAGTAAAGAACCGTGCGATCAGTGAGAGATCCCAAACATTCCTGGCGACAGCGTTCGTGTCTCTTGGAGCATTGACTTTCATATTACAGCAATTTTATTTTTAAATAAGTAGTACCTATTCATATAAAAATATTATTTTAATCACTGACTGTAACGACTCGAATAGTTTATGATTTTTTCACAAAGCTTTTATCTACTCACTCTGTCTGTCTGGTAAAAAATTTTGAATGTGATTTTTTCTCCCATTTCCAATTTTCTGATCAAGTTGAAACTTTGCAGAATTATTTGAATCTGACAAAACCAATAAAAAAAGAACCAATTAGTAATTTTATTTATGGGGATTAATTACTTTATTTGGTATCGAAATAAAAGTTACTTAATGAAAGATGTGGTTGTATATATGGATTTAATTTCCTTATTACGTTTTGACAGGTTTTTTACAACAATGATTAACCAATGAAATACTCCATTGGTACTAATTATTTATTTTATTTTATATAGCAGAAAGGGAGCTTAGCATTGACATTTTCAGAGAAATCAATAGATCAATTAGCGGCTCTTTCCTTTAGATAAGCTTTGTTTTTTTTTAAGTATTTTTTTCTTTTTTCTTTTGCTTGTTTGTATGGTGGAGTGTCACAATATTGTTAATAAAATCATTTAATTGAAATTGAAATGTATGTTTTTTTCCTTAATGTAAATATCAATCAGCTAGGCATCTTTATTATAAAGAACAAATGTACTAAATATCTAATACATAAAATCCACTTTTTAACAAATGTAGGCATAACATGGAGATTACATCTTATTGAAAGTTTGTGGAGACAGGCTCATTCCTCGATCTACATGTTTCGATAATTTACAAATAGAAAAAAAAAACAACCTAATAAAAACTAAAAAAAAAATATTAAAAAAAAAAAAAAAAAAAAACTTATAAAGATAGAGATGCATTTCTTACGCCATATTGTAAGACAAATTCGTACAAGTGCTTCTTCTTCCGATTGACATGCGTGACTAGATCGACACATGAAATGCGTAGGACGTAATTTTCTTCTTTTTGGAAGTAACGTCTGAAATCCATAAAATAAATTACACGATAACTTAAAATGTCTAATAAACTTCCTGTACATGTTTACTATTCTGGCTAGAATTTTGAATCTTCGAGAAGCCAGTGTAGACATAAGCTTCCTGTTGACACTTCTTTTGTGACCTTAACATCACATTACTCAACAGCCCTGAATTAAATTTGCATTAAACACATAGAGTATAGAGGATGCCATATACTTATATGTGGTTTTACATTTCCGTTTGGGCATATTAGAAAATGTGAACATTAAAATTATACACTACTTTATAATTATGCATCAATTATACAATTACAATTATATATCAAATTGATATTATGACTGTCACGTCCCTAGTGACACCTCATTGTTTACGAAATGAGGACAGTGTACCTATCTCAAATCAGGTCAGCGCACTCACGCTTTAATGCCAGAAAGACGCCGATTAAAACTTAGTTCAAGCCTACAGCAGGGAAACATAATTGACGTAGGTTGAATTACAAAAACAATTAAAAGGAAAATTAAATGTAAACGGGTCAAGGAGTCAAGGATGGGTATTGAGATGTCACTGTTCGTTATTCTAAAGAAAGATATAAAAGGCGGAGTGTTAGCTTGAAACGAGTGAGAGAGCTAGAAAGTTAGACTTAAAAGTCGCTAAGTTTTTAAGTAAATATTTACTCATTTTATTGAACATTTTCACTGAATCCTGTATCTGTTTTATATATCTTTGTACATACGTTTATTGTTTCAAGTTCAAGTTTTAAATAATTAAAACTGAAGAAAATATATCAGCACTTTGTTACTTCCTTGATTATTATTATTATTATAATCTAGGCACCTCCGAACCCACATGTCACAAGTTTATAGCATCAAGATCTTCAAGTCAAATAAACATAATAAACACATGACAATGACTTTCATTTGAAGTGTTTAAGGAAAAGGGTAAAAATAACGGTTAATAGGATCAAACAGATAGATATTTAATGCGTTGTATAACGATTGCATTTGCATATGGTGTTGCCAATAATGCATAATAAGAGGCGCGGTGGCTGAGCGATTAAAAGCTTGACTTCTGAACCTGGAGTCTTATTGGAATCTCGGTGAAGATTTTGTATTTCAGGGTTTTTAGGGCTCCCCTGAGTCCCCCCAACTGCAATGGGTACCTGACTCAAGTCGTTGTGCTAACTACATGACATCCTGCTCGTTAACCGTTTGCCAAAGAAACAGATGACCCTAACATCCTCTGCCCTATAGATTGCATGTTTCGAAAGTGGAACTTTGATAACACATAATAGAATTTTAGTTGTATGGTATGACGAATTCTAAGTTCATTTGCCGTTATTTCATTGGTCTATTTTCCTATTGGTTAAAGAGCCATTGATATCGTTGTCAGAGGCTTGAGAGTTTTAGAACAGTGGTTCTCAAAATGGTCCGCTGACCCCTGGAACTATCGAATAGAGTTCGCAGAAAAAAAGGAAAGTTGTTTCCAATTAAAATAACTTCTTCGCTAAAAACAATGTGTAAACACGAATACCGAAAATTCTGGTTACAAAAAAAAATTAAAAAAAAAATTCCAATTTTATGACCGGCATTTTGGGTCATTGAAGAAAAGTTTCTGAATGTTTTCATGTAGACCTACTTAGTACAACGTGGATTCATTGCCGTAATGAAGCTCATCAGAAATAAAAGAAACCGACTCGAAATTTGAGCTGGACATAAATACACGCATAAAATCCCAGAAAAATGTCAGTTATTAAAAGTAACAAAAAAAAAAAAAAAAACTAAAACAAAAAAATTCCACTTATCTTATTCATGGTAAACCAGTAATACAGACTAAAAGCGCAAAATACCTAAGTGTTTTAATCAGTGTTTTTTGTGACGTTACGCAAAGCTACGGAGTACCGGCACCTTTTTCAATGTGGGAAAATATTATGACTTTTCTTGTATTTTTACGTTTATTATTAATTTTTTAATAGTCACAAGTTAGGCAATCCATCGATGAGTAAAGACACCTATTTATTTATTTTTTACAAAAAAAAAAGCAAAGGTTATAATAAATGAAAATCTGTCATGGAATCCCCATATTGATGACACTATTAAAAAATAAAACACAGCATTAGAGTTTATTAAAAGAAATTTCTATAAATCAAATAAGTACAAAAAACTAAAATGTTATTTAACCTGGGTAATGCCATTAATAGAATATACATCCTCAGTTTAGGACCCCTCAACTAAAGAAAACATCAAAAAAATTAGAAAAGACACAAAATAGAGCAGTCAGATTCATAACACAAACATCCGCCTACTTATTGGAGCTGTCATCGTTATGCAGTGGGTGCCCTCGCACTGTGGCGTGAGGGGCAATGCCGTGGCTGATGCTGTAGCACGAGAAGGAGCGCTGGCCGTGCCCACTTTCAAGTCACCAAGACGTTCCAACAGGCTACGACAGTAATACGAGAGTGGGTACATGAAAAATGGTTGAAATCCTGGGATGACTCCAACACTGTCAGGGGAGTCTGGCAGCACATGCGGCGCCCAAATCGAGAGGACCCGTGGTGGAGGCTAAAAACAAACAACAATAGCGCAGTGGCGTATGGGACACTGCCCCATAGGTGCGTACTTGGCCCGGTTCCGGCCAAATTTTGATGCCCGTTGCCGACACTGTGGGGAATCAGAAGAGACGGTGGCGCACGTCTTGCAAGAGTGTCCGAAGCTCCGCGAGCTGCGGGAAGACGTATCCAGTGGTTCACTATGTTTGTATGGAAGCTATGAGGCACTACGCCAAACAGCAGAGTTCCTTACCAGGGCACTACGGGAGACCTAGGTCTCCATGCCTTGTCACCAATTGGAGTTCATCTCAGATTCATAACACACGAATATTGACATTTGACTAGAGAAACATCTTTAGTTAAATCACTAAATTTAGAAAACCTTTAGGAGATAAGACTCAAAATAAAGTAGCAATTATAAATAAAACACTGAACCATAATCTTCTAATACAAAACCTAACAAAGGCACATTTCTGAGTTAAAGTTATGAACCAAAAAAAAGTGATGCTAGTTTCAATACATCAGTGACATTTCAATTTTAGGAAAACTTGGGAGAAAATAGTTGAAAAATCATTGACGTTATCATAACTACAGATTTCCTTAAATGTTCAAGTTATATATATATATATATCGTTTCCCTATTCTTTTTCTACAGTATTTTTTTTCTAATCTGCTTGTAACTCATCTATTTTTTTTACTCTCTCTGTCTCTCTCTCTCTCTTTCCTTCTCTTGTTCTCTCTCTTTTTCATTTATCTCTTTTCCAACTTCTCTATTACTTTCTCTTTCTCCCCCTCGCTCTCTCTTGCGCCTTCTCCCTCCTTTTTTCTCTATTTCTTCTTCTCTTTCTTTGTCTTTCTCTCTTTCACCTTCTCTTTCTTTGTCTTTCTCCTTCTCTTTCTTTGACTTTCTCCTTCTCTTTCTTTGTCTTTCTCTCTTTCCCTTCTCTTGTTCTCTCTCTTTCCCCCTTTCTCTCTCTCTCTCTCTCTCTCTCTTTCAAGCGCATCCTACTTTGTTTAGTTCTTTATGTATTCACGTTCGCACTGCAGCATGAAGGTTTAAATCTCAATCCTTATCTAATTCTAAAAATGTTACAGTCTAACATTTTTGTGTGTAAGGAAGTCTTTAGGTCCTTTATTTTGTTGTTGACCACAGACATGTTAAGGTGATTTCACTTACAACTCAAATTGATCTAATATTTTTAATTTATTTATTACTCCAATTTATCTAATAGCAAAGAAATTGAACTTAATTATAATTTTATAGTCGTTTATCAAATTTGTTCATTTTTCGTCTGATAAATTATAATGTAAAGATCTGATTTATATATTTTATTTTCTACTTTGTACATTCTCATTACAATTTAAAACAATTCAGGTTTAGATGTGAATGTTTGGAGCACTTGACGACATCGACCATGAAGACTTCTTTAGTAACATTGTTTAGTGTTTTAATGTTCACAACATTGGTAAACGCAGGTATTATAAATGACATGTAAATGAATGTTAATAGGCCTATTGTGACATTCTGATAAAATTTGAAGAAAAGAAAATCTTTTATATTCTTATATAATGTATAGAAATAAATGAATACATATTTCAATATTTTTCTAGTAAAAAAACATTATTTAAACATTCGTATAAATTAGATATTAGAAATACGTATTTGCCAAACAAAACGGCCGAATTTCACCAGAGCGTTCCTTTGTTCTGTTGACGTGTTCTTTTGACCTAATCTTGCCAACTGCAAGAGGGTTTGGAGAACATGAAGATAATCTTTCGATTCCACAAGATCCTCAATTATCACATAAACTTTAATATCAGCCAGTGTCTCCACTTTACTATATTACACTTTGACCTTCCCTTTTTAATAGGCTGAATAGTGAGCTGTAGAAGTCAGGAAAATGCCTTTCTGCATCTAAATGCAAGAAAACGCTTGGTGTCCGGACTCCATCCAGAATCCCGCTGGGGGATCTTATAGCGCTCCCTTAGACCCCTAGCAGTCGAAGAGATGGGTTACCAACTTATTTTTTGTTTCGAATGCCCTGATACAAAAGTCGGTTAGTCATTGTGGCTTGTGCTGACCCATGACACACTTGTAACCAAAGGCCATAGAAACAGAAAACACATCATAGATCGTTAACTATATTCATAATTACATTTACAAGCAGGGTATTTGTCAGGTTTGTAGGTGAACTATGACACTGGGCTCTGTAGTTCAAAAGGTAGAACTATTGTGTCATAAAATAATGGTTAAACTAACAGAACTGCGCCAAAACAATCAATGATTGTTTCACGAAGTAATGAACAAAATAAAAATTATTCAATTAGAAGAATATTTGTGATGAGTAATAAATAATGAACAAGCGTCGCATGAGGTCTGCTGGGCATGTCCTCCGACAGATTGAACTACGCATTCCGAGAGTTGCAATGACATGGAGCCAATACGAGGAAAACACAAAGAGGGGTGTCCTCCTATAACTTACTGACATACTTTTATGGAGGACCTCAGAGCAGTGTACACTGGCTGTAAAGAGGCTGCAGGACAGATCTATGTGGAGATAGCTGCCAAATGCAACTAACGGCGCTGGTGGATCTAAGTCTAGGTAAGTAAGTTATGAAAAATAATAATCGAAAGACCTATCATTGGAATATAATAAAGTAAGGTAGACTTAACATTCGCTTAACCAGAAATTTATTAGCTATTTAAAGAAAACTAATCGATAAGAGAAATAGTATTTTTTTTGTTTCTTGTTTTCAAATAGAGTAAAGAAGAGATAGAGAGTCCGAGATATATAGGGGATAAGCTTATTATTTGATATGATAGCCACACGTTACATATATTAACCTTTGGCATAGAGACATGTCAACATTCTAGAATCTGAAAATACTCTTCCACTGCTAACGACACTGGTTTATGTGCCACAAGATAAAATAATCAAATATTGGATCCAGTAACTTTTAATTAACCTTTACACGTTGTTGTTAGTTTTTTAAAAGAAAGGGAAAAAAAAACAACCGCTACTCAAGTATCTTAATGTAATATGTTGCTGCTGTAAGAGTGGTATTTATTTGAAGTATCACAAGGCTATGTTTGAGTTGACCTGTTCGGGTACAGTATTATGTTGGATGCAGGCTTGCGAAGATTGTGACCTAGCCATCTCCATCGTCTCTGAAGGATATCTACTTCAATGGGATGCTGCTTTGTTCTTTGCCACAATTCCTCATTCAAGATTTTGTCTTGCCAGCGGATCATAAGAATCTTCCTCATGCAGTTATTGATGAATACCTGGATTTTTTTTTTCATTCTAGGGCACAATAAATGTCTCCGAAAGAATGAAGGGTCAGAATGTAATAAAGATTATGTACACACACACACATAAATAAATATAATTTTTTTTGGCGGGAGGGGGGAGGAGAAAAAAATCCCCCCCCCCCCGAAACCCCGACCGAAAAAAAATCCTGGCAACGCCCATGGTCTCTATATTTAGGCATCAATAAATTCAGATTCAGATTTTAATGCTATAAAATATTAACATTTACTAAATTTTAAGATCCCCTCACATGAAATCATCAAGATGTTTACCAATTATGCATAAATACTACACAAAAAATAAAAATATGAACTCACTTATTCTACCAAAATTAGGTCACTGGGATAGTGACTTTTACACCAACTTTTAGACTTATTTTATCTTTGCATGATAAGATGTGTGTTGCATGTTGGTGTTTTTTGTTTATTCGCTTAATAAATTTTTAATACAGATGATCTTTTGTAGTATAGTACAGGTTAGGATAGCCATTCTTACCTAACTAACTGAATCCTCTATAATATAATCCCCGGCAAGTGTGATCATCACAATTTGTTAATATGTATGACTAAATGCATGACGCTTAGGACATAATCATCTTCTTTTTTGAAGTAACGTCTGTATCGTATAAGATAAATATCTATATAGAAATAGATCTAGATCTTGCTTCATCTAGTCTTGTAAATAAGATCTTAGTCAGTACTGGCTTTAGTTGCAGGAAAAAGTTGTCATTGCAGAATCCACATCTGTAGTGTCTAGACTCTAAATTTACTACATCTAGATTATCTATCTCTATATCTAATCAAGATATCAAGATAGAATCTACAATACATAACAATCATCTCATAATATTCTCCTGACAGACACATGAAGATTTAAAATACTCAAAAAAGAAACAACAACACACTTATAGCTAAAGAAATTTTTAAAAAAAATTGAAACTTATTGCAAAATTAGTACCACTAAATAATAGTTGAAATTATTAGTTGAAGCATAAACTAAACCACTTAATAAGCTTTAAATACTTCTTGCTTAAATTATATGCAAGTCATTAGCAATCAAATGATAAGTTTTAAAATGACACCATTGGTAAAATCACTAAATTTAGAGAGCTTCATGGTAGAAGACTAAAAGTTATAGTAGCTATAATAAATACAACACCAAACCTTAATTTACAAATTTAAAAACAAAATAAAATGCTCAGAAAGACACAAAGATAAAGGCACATTTCTTATTCCACACGCTAGCAAAAATTTGTACAAGTGCTTCTTCTTCCTTAGTGCATGCAAGTAAAAATAAACATTACTGGTCCATTACACCTTTGGATTAAAAATATCTCTTTAGGTAGAGAGCAAGCTGTAATCTTTAATGGCTACAAATCAACAACATTTGTAAAAGGTTTCTAATTAATTCTCTTATTAATATAAATGGCCTTTTTAATTGCTATAATTCTGTGAAAAAAAATTATTTAAAAGTAATTGCTTTGTATATAGAAACATTAAAATCAACATAAACTAGTTAAAAACAAGCAAAATACAATAAATACTTTAAAAAACAACAACAAAGCTTATATTAATTGTAGTAGTGTCAATTAGTTTGGATCAGTCATGTAATTAAATTTGTAATAGATCTAGACTAACAATAATAAATCTGTGCAATTAGAAATATTTTTACTAATTGTTTTTGTTTAGCGTACTTTCATGCTTTTAGTTTTCTCAATACGCTATGATCCTATCACTTGTCAGTTGGAGAGGGTAGTGGGTCATCGCATTTTAAATGTATTTGTAAAAGAAAAAAAAAAGGAGCGACCTGAATTCGAACTCGAGAGCTAAGGACTCCTCAGTCTTCTCAAGCCAATTTGGTAACCACTGAAAATAGGTTTTATAGTTATTTACAAATTATTTTCTACAAACAATTAAGGGGACTAATACAACTTATACAACTTTATCAGTCAAGGAAAATTTCTTTCCATTGTTAGAGATGTGTGTAAAAGAAATAATTGTGCACAATTTCAGCCTGATCCGAGATTTGGTGTGGGAGAAATAACGTGTACACATTTTTTTACCAGACAGACAGACAAAGTGAATTAATGTAAGCTTTGTAAAAAAAAAATAAAATGAATTTCTGATGTGAAAATACATAATTTCTTTCCAACCTGAAAAATGCCATTAAAGAGGAAAAATGACTAAAACAATACAAAGTACCTATCTTAGTATAATGGTAAACCAGATTCTCATAATAAAAATCAAGATGCTATGATACTTGAAAAGTTGTCTTAGAATTCCCATCTTCATGAAGTTATTATTGAATCAATCAAGAGCAGTAATATTAAAATTCTCTGTTTTGGTTTCCAATACTGGTAGCTATAGAAAATGTAAAGAAAGAAGAAGATATCCAAAGTAAAGCTATGACATATATCACAGATGAATAAAGACTCACATTTAACAATACCATATGTAAATGCAATAAGCTTGGAGATAATGTCCAAAAAAGGTCAAGTCTAGTTAGGACATAAAGTCTTTATTCATACTTTTTTTTTGAGGAGGGGGGAAATTATGTTGCTTTAATACTTTGGTACCTTTGCTGTTTGGCCACCAGGGCGTTTGAGAAATTGTTCAAAGTATACTACTGTACAGGCTCCTAAGGCTACAAGGGTTTTAGTGATTTTACTTACACTGGCACCTCTTCTAAATCCTGTTAGAGTAATGTATCTCTGTTGTAATTAGAAATTGAGCTAGGACTAGGGTAAGGCTTCTCAATAAGTGTTTGTGAGCTAGATTCTTGGGAAGGGAAAAACTAATTTCTGCTTTTTTTTTTCTTTTGGGCTTGTAACCACGTGACCCATAAAGATTAATTTTTTTTCTTTACAGATGAGAAGAGCTTACTAAATAAATTAAAAAAATACACGAGAAAAATTCAACGACAAAAAGAAAGAAAACAATGTCGGACCTTTTACATGCAGCAGTTAAAGCAGGAAATAAAGAGACGGTGGAGAAGTTAATTTCTTTCGGTGAAGATGTCAATTTTGTTAGCAATCATAAATCTCCTTTAATGTACTGTTTGGACACTGACATCGCTAATAGTCTTCTCTTGAATGGAGCGGATGTTAAATTAAAATCAGGGGACAGAAATCTTAGTGCACTATTAAATCTGTTTTTAAATGATGACACTGACAAAGAATGCAACAATCAAAAGATCAAAACCACAGATGAAATGTTCGAAGTGACTCTAGAACTGACAAAGTTGTATCTGAATCACGGAGCTAACATCAACGACAAAGACTCTGAGGGTAAAACGGCTCTAATGCTAGCATCATCTTTAAAGGATCATGCTTAAGTAGTCACATATTTGTTGGAGTCTGGGGCAGACTGCACTCCAATGGATTACTATGGTCGAAATGCCTTTTATTATGCCGTAAACCTTGGGTTAACAAATACTGTTGCAGTTTTTCTAAAATTTCCAATTGATGTCAATGTACCATGCTCTTCTACTGGCTTGACTGCTTTACATCTTGCAGCCAAGAACAACGACACAGATATGTTATGCTTGCTAGTGATCTACAAAGCTGATTTGGATGTGGTAGACACACAGGGAAATACTGCCTTGATGAACGCTTTAAAGAGTTCAGGAAAAAAAAAGGATTCCATTCTGTTCTTATTAGATTCCAGTTTAAATATTAACAACCAGAACAAAGACGGTAAGACCGCTATCATGATAGCTGCCGAAATGTCAATGACAGGGGTAGTAACACTGCTGAGAAAGGAGCTGATTTGGGCATCAGAAATTATGTGAATAATAAAAATGTTGTTGAGATTATGCTGGATAGTATTGGCCCTCGCACGATCTTATGCAAGGAAAAACTGATCACATGTACCGACAATTTATTAAGAAAAGGTGGACTGGATGTATGTGTTGAAAAAAAGTACTTCTTTTTTTTATCTTAGATAACGAGGTGAATCTTGTTCAGAGACTTATTTATTGCTGTGTTTGTCCCATGGACATTTCTGAATGTACGTTGAAAGAAGACCGATACACCTTTCACACCCCGGCAAAGACATTTTCTCCATTCTGGTACGCTCTGATGATCGATAATCTACAACTTGCTCGGTACTTCAGTAACATTTCCTTTTTAACACTTTCAGATTGCTGTTATCAGCAATATGTTAGTAGCAGGAATCTTTTGGTGAAGAAAAGATACAAGCAATGTCTTGAGTTCGTGGATGAACTCTTTTCAAAGCCAATGTCTTTAGAGAAGTTGAGTCTGGTAACAGTGTGTTCGGGGGAGGTGGCAAGGCTAATTTCGTTATTTCTACATTTTTGTCGTAAGAAGTGATTCACAAAAGAAATTGCCCTTATAATGGGATGTCAAATCAATAAATGTAGTAGCATTCTGTGGTCTGTCATCTTTACCAGCGCACAGTACGTAAGACCCCATAGAGGTTAAGGTTGGTTTCTCACTAGTGAAGATTAGAAAACGGTTCCAGATTGGAAGTTATCCCGTAGTCAAACCGTAATTGAAAATTACCTAAATACATATAAGGTTGGTGTAGTCATTACATAAGAAAGCCTTCACGGACGAGAGACAGTGTGTAAGAAAGGGCAGTTGAGTCCAGGACAGCAAGGTGGTGAGTCCTTGAAAATGTAGCTGTACGAGTCCAGTAGTAGACAGAGAGACTAGTAGTGTTTAGTAGGCAGTTCTGTTGATGCATTAGTAGTTAATGTAGCCAATAATGTTATATTGGCTGTTGACGTAGTTTTTAAAAAAAAGTCACATTGTTATTTGAAACTCTTTTTGTCAAGTATTTTGATGAATGTATGTATGTATTTTTATTATCATAATTAAATAAGTCGTCAACAAATGTGTATTTGAATTACATATGTATGCTTATCAATAAATTCTTGGTCTTGACCATGCACTGATTCATTCATTCATTCATTCATAATCACTCATGTGGAGGAGGTGGGCAATATATTCAGGGGTGGATTGGGAGTCAAAATATGCCTTATGTTGCTTGTTCATTGTTTAGTGTGTAGGCCCATATAAGGGCTATACATTAGCCCGAATGCCCATGTAGTGCAGGGAGATGGCTACAACTGACTGGCCTAAGAAGTGTTTGTATTCTGTAATAAGGAGTTGTGATCCATTCGTTTGATGATAAAAAAAAAAGATATGAGGCCAAGAAAATTGTCGTGACAGTGTTGAGCGTTATGAAAAGCAGACCACTTTATTGATGACCTTAAGAGTGTTTCGGGTTTAGTTCGGCACTAATTGTAGTTCGGCTTGGCTTTTTTTTTTTCGGGTTTTGCTTGGTTTCCCCATCTCTAATTATTCTCCAGTCCATCGGCCAGCCCAAAATATACACGCAATATTTCCTTCGCCAAGAATAAAACGAATCCAGTGTCTTCTCGTCACAACGCCCATTTTCCTTGTTTTCCCACATTATAAAATAAATAAAAGATAAATTAATACTCGTTTGATCATTCCACAGCATGGCTCGAAGAAAGACACAAATTGTAGATCCCACTGACATTCTAGGCACCGAAGACAAGAAATGAGTTCTGAAATCTTCACTAATTCCTGAACTTGAAAACGAAGTGATGTGCCCGGAGGAAACGGATTAAAAATGAAATACGATGTAGTAGCTGCAATGGACTTAGTTCCTTGAACAAATACACTGAAAGCCTAGAGTTCCTTGAACAAATGCACTGAAAGCCTAGAGTTCCTTGAACAAATACACTGAAAGCCTAGAGGGCTACAGATGGTGTTGCAACACATGCCACACAAGAAAATCGGTGCACCGCAAATATTTTTTTTTTCGCGGAGTTACCTCAGCATAAAGAAGATTTTAGTTCTTGTATACTGCTGGGTCTGAGACATGCCAAAACACCAGCTGCCCCGTGAAGCTGGCAGCGTTAATAAGTCTATTATCTCCGATTGGTGTAATTTCATGCGAGAAGAGAATGACTAATGGAACACTAGAAATACAACACAAATCTGCTGGGTAGATGAGGATTTCAATCCTATCGTCCTAGGAATCGACGAAACAAAATATTTCCACAGGAAATATCACTGTGGGCGGTGAAGGATATTGGGTCTTCGGAGGTATATAAACAGGCACTGGACGCTGTTTTATGTTGGAAGTACCTGACAGAAGTGCGCAAACACTGGACAATTTAATAACACAACACACTCTGCCCGGTAGCCATATAATTTCAAATGGCTGGGCATCATACGGCAATATAAACCAAATCGGAAATAGAATATACACTCATTCAGTAATAATTTACGAACAAAACTTTGTGGATACAAATGACTCTGACATTCACACACAGAACATCGAAAACTTATGGATGAGGGCCACAAGAAAACTAAAGAGACAGTTTGGCATTAGTTTGCCGCAAAAGTTTACCTACAGATATTGCATCCGTGAAGGAGATAATTTTTCTAATTTTCTTGATACTATTGCTGAAAATTATTCTCTAATTATTTTGTTTATGTTATATTTAAATCTAGTTCATAGTGTTACAAATGACCAGTGACAGGAAGAGGTTAACGTGTGACCCCGACGAGATAACACAGCAGCGGGTGTTTTCTGGAATCTACATGTATAAACAAAGACAGGATGTGACGTTTCCTCACGTGTTATTCCAGAGGATACTAGCCGTGTTTGTGCAACTTTGGACAAGCGATTAGGGACTCTATATAAGCCAGAGAGTTAATGTTAAAGTCAGTCGTATGGAGTCGTGAGTGAGCCGTTACAGTCGATACAGACTATGTAAGACGTGTGCGGCTCTGTGGAAGAGAAATGTGTACGACTCGATGCAAGTTAACTAGGGTAGAGTTAACTGGAGTGGACTACTGTCGTTAAAGTCTATACAGCGAACTACAGTGGACTTGAGCCGTTACAGTCGATACAGTCGATGTAAGACGTGTGCGGCTCTGATTCAGTAGACTTGATTGCGACTTGGTTCAGCTTTAGGAGACCTGGAGCGACACTGGGAAGTGTGTCGTTGGTCTGTTCTGTGGAATACGGCTCGATGCAAGTTGACAAGAGATGAATTGCAACGAAGTGAAGAGATGAATTGCAACGAAGTATAGCTAACTGTAAACTGACAGATATTGTACAGTCTTCTACGCTACATGTTACATTGACGAATTGCTAGAGTTAATAGTCATTAAAGTTATATGAAACTGAAAGTTTAGTCGTCAAGTTCTTTGCAGTGTTTTTATTTGTGTGCCTACTAGTACATTTAGCCAGAAGATTCAGAAATACGTAACAATATAAAGTATGCATAGATTGTACAAATGCTAAACATTATACTTTTTTCCTTTTTGTGTGTGTTGTATCTTTAAACTACGAGACATTCCTCTACGGTAGTTCATTTTTAACTTACTTCTGGTTTTATTTTGTTGATTTATTCAAATTAAATGTGAAATGCATAGTTCACATCTGTATACATTTTTTAAATAATTTTTATTTTATGTTTTATAATAAAATTCAAAAAGTAACATCTATGAGTTTGTTTTATTATATATATATCTGATCTAATCTATAAAACACACACAAACACTAGATGAATTTTGAAAATATATTTCAATATTTCATCAAATATTTAATTGCTCATTTGAGAAAAAATAAAACGTTTATAATTACATAATAATACATACACTTAATACCAAACTAAATAATTTATAATAATAATAATATAAGAAGACTAATTGTTCTATCTTCATTATTAGACAAAGAAAGTTAGCAACAACAGGTTAGCCAGTTTTTTTTTAGAAACTAGCACAAAAGAAGAAAATACAGCCAATGAAACTCTTATCAAGTTTTTTTTGTATTAGATGTGCTGTTGTTAAGTTTGCGTTTACAGAAGGCCTGGTTGAGAAGGTCGTAACAATACAATAATTGTGTTCACAGTATGAACTATAGATTGAATTTTACCACTTTGATATACAGTATTGTTGACACTATTCATGGTACAATACACGGTTTCTAATTAAAGTCAAGATATTTGTATTATATCAATAGCTAACTTTTAATTCACCAATCTTATGTCGATGGTAAATCGCTTTCCGTTCTATTCATTTCATGTTTGGCAAAGGTATAGAACTCATTCACACTAGCGAAAAATATAAAATTTTGAAGCTAGTTCCCCTGATTAATGCAAAGGAAAGTGTTGTTTTTTTTTTAATTAGATAGTTGTTTAAATTATCTTTCTCAATTTGAAACAAAAGTGTTTTCACACATCTTAAAATTTCTCTTTACATGAGATTGAAAATTAATAAAAAAAATATCTGCTATGAGAATCGAACTCACATAATTCGCAACGTGCTAAATTTCAGCGTGAAAGTGGTAGGAATTAATTTCTGCTTCTTTTTCTTATGGTTTTCACTTTTTGACTTGAAGCTTGTTTTGACGGTAAAGTTTAACATACAAGCACATGGACAAATTTAAAACAAGTGAAACGCCTTGTCTATAGCACTCCTGTCGCTAGTCAATTAATCCAATGTCGTAGAGAAGTAGGTCATTCAGCTCTAGTGTATTATAGTAATGATCCAGGATGGCAATAGTGTACATAAAGGAGGTAAAGGAAGCGATGTGACTGAGCGGTAAAGCGCTTGACTTCCGAACCGAGGTCCCAGGTTCAAATCCTGGTAAAAAGTCCATCCAGCTCTGACATTATTTGGGAAAGTAAAGGCGGTCGGTCGCTGTGCTTGACACATGACACCCTCGTCAACCGAGGGCCACAAAAACAGATGACCTTTACATTACTACAAATACTGATTACATCAGCAGAAAAAGGGCATACGATAACTTAGAAAAATGTCCTCTTTTAATGTTAGCGAAAAGGCCTTGAATATGTTTTATCACAATCACCTTTTAAGTTTTAATATCACTGCCTGGTATGGCAATCTGAACATTTAAAATAAAAATACACTTCATAAAATCATAAATGCTGCTGGTAAAGTCATTGGCAAAAAAAACCCACCTCATTTGGGCAGCTATTTGAGAAAAACATTCTTAAAAAAAAACTATAAATATTATAGACATACATATTCACCCTTTGGTTCAGGATTTTGTGATTTTACCATCGCAAAAGAGATACAAGACACCGATAGCAAAGACAAACATGCACAAAAACTATTTTGTTCCCCTGGCAATCAATTCATTACATACTATCTGATATAAACTTTACGCATGTAAATTTTGAGTAGGTCTGGTGTAAATGTATATTTTGGTTTTCTATAGTTATAATGTTATTTTATGTGATGCGCAAGACAAATTCCCTTATGCATAATGATTATTATTATTATTATTGTTATTGTTATCTGCCCTTATAGGTCAGAAAGGGAAACCTTTTTAAAGGAACTAAAAATAGGAAAGACTGGCTCTTGTCACACTATGGCTGTTCAAGCTATATAAAGCGTATCTTGGCTCACTCGTCTATCCAGTACACATTTTGTACACATTTGTATTTCTCTCACTTCATATCCTCTGATCAAGTTGAAATTGTACACAATTATTCAAAGTCAATGACAAGACGTGAAGCCATCCATCAAAATTAATTAATGAGTAGTAATTAATTTTTGTTTCTATTATATATATATATATATATAAATTATTTAAACATTGCGGGATAGACATATAAATTTGACAATCCAGAGCAGGGCTCTAGAACCACAAGCATACGGTATTCACATATATACGTGGCAATGATTTTCGGTTCTTCCCCTAAGATAAGCTTTTTTTAAAAATGTGTTTATACTTAGTTTGTTTTAATTTAATGTGTTATATTAGGCGATGCTTATCCAGAACAGGGCTCCAGAATCACACGCAGAACGACCCTACGTCCTCCAGACGTCCAACATATAATAGGTCACTAAAATCAGCGTTTCTTTGTGAGGCGCCCCACAAGCTGGTTTAACTTTTTTTTTTTCAACAGACAAAAATATCTTGTAGATCCATATTGGAGGAGTTATCAAGGGCGTTAATGTCCAACAATGTTAATACTTCAACTCTCATGCCAATGGGAATAATTGTAAAAAAGGCTAAAATATATAAGGTAACAACGGTATAAGTTTACTGCTACGTGACCTAGATACACGGAATTAAGCTTCCATATTAGGTTTTGGTGTTATTTTATTAAAAATGTAGCCGCAAATATGTAAGTTGTTTGAGTTGGAAACAAATAGTTTTTTTTTTAATTAACATAAATTAAATGGAATCTTAGGGTATACTTCCGCCTAGGGCAAACACTTGATGAGTTCTACGTAAAGTTCCCCTATAAGACCTTGCCAGATGATATAAATGTCATCTGTTTCTGTGGCCCACGGTTAACGAGGGTGTCATATGGACAGCACAACCCATTAGAGGTGGGTGAAATCAGAGGCACCCAGGGATCGCGAAATTAAAAATCCCAGTCTTTACGGAGATTCGAACCCGGGACTTTCGGTTCGGAAGTCAACCGCTTAGCCACCGCGTCCCCAAGCTCTACGCTATAAATATACATTATTCGACAACTTTTCTGTTCAATGCTGATCTACCAGTTGGGCCAGGTTAGTATGTAGTCTTTGGGCTAGGTTAGTATGTATTCTTTGGGCTAGGTTAGTCTGTAATCTTTGGGCTAGGTTAGTATGTAGTCTTTGGGCTAGGTTAGTATGTAGTCTTTGGGCTAGGCTAGTATGTAGTTAACAATGACAGAATATTTACTTAAGAGAATATCAACTATCTTACAAAAAAAAGGGGGGGGGGGTAATTCTAAACAGGGACAAATAACACATACACAAAGTCAACAATAGTCAGTCGTTAAGACCATTGCAGATGATGTTAAGGTCATCTGTTTCTTTGGCCAAAGGTTTACGAGCAGGGTGTCATGTGGCTAGCATGGCTAAAAAGTGCACAACTATTATTATCAACATTTAAAAAAACAAAGCTTATAAGCATTTTCTGTATTACGTATACCAGATAGATTAAAACGATAGCTAATTAAAATTGTCGCCATAGACTTCAATCTTCAATCGCTTGACATTAAATGCGCACTCGTAAGTCTTGTGACATTTATGGCAATTCGCTTGTAAATGTCGTTGAAATTGGTAAAAAAAAATCAGTTACTTAACAATAATTTGCACTTGGCCACTCATGAATGGTAAGACATGGCTTCTGTTTGGTCTGACAGTAGTTGAACATTTAATTGCTAAATTTGATCCAACTACAAAATATTTCTTAGGTGCATTGGCTGACTGAAGTTCTGCCAAGTCATTGTTTTTCCTAGCTGACCCAGACAACCCATCGCATGCTCAAATAGCACTAGAAAAAAGGAGCATCTGTGCAAATTTGTCCTAGCATTCGGAACAAGGACACTGTCTTATCTTTACATTTTTATTATTATAATAGTGTTTTAGCAGATTACTACAAATTTCTATTTTCCCTGCACACCGCCATTCAAGTGCTGAAGTGCTTCAGAAGGTATGCTGCAGCTTGTACACTGTTGCAAGTTGAAAGTATATACTGTCCGTAAAGATGGCGGATTTAATCTGATATTTTTTTTTATTTTATTGTTCTTTCCTTGTCGTTGAGATGCTTCCCTTAGTTTCGTTACATTATCTACAAATAATACAACCTAATGTAATAACTTTCAGCTACTACCACAATTTACATTTATGGATTGCACATATTTTATTTCTAGGCCTTAGGGAGACATAAAGTAAAAGACGGGACTCAAATAGGTGAAGACAACTATTACAATACTAAGACACCCCATTGATGCTGGGTATCACATTTAATGACCATATCACAAACCAAGAGATTAGAGTTACTGCAGTGATTGGACCTCACGATGAACTGCTAAACTAAGGTAAATTAACTAAAACTAAAACTCTATGGCCATATGACAAGATCTTTCAAGAAAAAAAAAGAAGAGGAAGACATCGAAAGCGATGGAAACAGAGGCGTAGCTAGGGGGGGGGGGAGAGATGGGTAGAATAAAAAAATCGCCCCGGACCCCACTTGAGAAGGAACCCCAAATGAGTGTTGTTGTTTTTTTTACATTAAATATTAAAGATTACGCAAAATGCAGAGGCCCCCAATGACGTCAAGCCCCCGGGCCCCGAAATGATGGCAAATTTCTAGCTAAGCCACTGGATTGGAAGACAACATAAAAGAATGGACAGTCCTGCCATTGAAAGAGATTCTATCCAAGGCAGAAGAATGAGAGGAATGGAGAAAGATGGTTGACAAATCTTATGTGGTGCCCCAACGATCCAACAGACTATGGTATATGTGAATGTAAATGATACTCTATTAAAAGTAAGGACAAAGTTCTATTCAGGGAGCTAACATTTCTTTCCTTTCTATTGACGTTTTTACCCTCTACACCCCACCCCTACTTAAGTTGTTAGCTCCATCCAATTAGCTGTGATTTTATTTCGTGTTACTTGCCCTTGGGTCAACTAATTATCCCCCGTTGTTCTGAAACAATTCAGTTCCCTGAAGCTGTAATTAATTGGCTAATTGAAGAATTGTTTTCAGAAACTTCTAGACTTTAATACGTTATTCTGTTTCTTCCTACAAAGACCAGGCTGGTAAAGACAAGATGCTGGGAGGATTTTATTGTTAAAAAATATTTTTCCTGTACTGCCATGAACTAAACTCTCTGGTCTCATTATGTTTTTTGTCTGCATCTATCTATCCGATGATTCTAACCACGATCCCAAACTGTCTTATTATGTGCTCGTATACGGTTTTACACTGTGAGCGCACATCTCCCTACTTGTCACAGTTTGTGGCGCTCCCAGGCTTCAATCTCAATGGAGGCGCCAGACGATGTGTTTATTTCCCTCCCCCTCTCCCTTAACAAATGTAAACAGGCTAACTGATAGAACAATGTAAGTCTCATTGTCCCAGAAGCGCCGTATTCTAGAACAGTTATTCTCAAGCAACATGGAGACATAGGCGGCTGTCCTTCTTCAGAGTTTCCATGTTTCTGTACAGTGCCAGTTATTTCATCCAGAAGGTCTCTATTAGTTTGTGATACCGAGCATTTCAATAGCAAATGGTCAATAGTTTCCACGTCAAGGTGGCAGTGTCGGCAACCTTAGTGGAAGTTTAATTTTAGCGAAATAGTCCCTCTCAAGTTTGTTGATACCTCCTTGCCAGTGTTACCATGTTCTCAGCTGGTTGGCCTGGTTTTGTTAATTATGCAAATCAACAATGTGGCCGGAAGAGCGTAAACCAAGTCATTTATTTGTTTCTCTCTTGCAGAGCTGGAACCTAAAAAGGGGCTGTACCCTTAAATCATGTGATACAATATCCTGATATGTAGTATTAATAAGGTACATTTTAATTGGACATAATACATATTAACAATAGGCCTAACGAGCTAAAGTATTGTATTGTATTCCAGTCTAATATTTTCTAAGCGAATTAGAAGAATAAATAAATTCAAAATACTGACATAGAAACTTAATGTAAAAATATAAATAGATACATTTGATCGAAACGAATCATATCCAACCTGTTTAATAAACGTTTTAAAGCGGTATAAAGACACTAAATTTAAAAAGAGACAAAATATACCATCCTCTATATATAAATCTAGACATCAAACTGCAAACAAAAAGATTCTTTTGGTCCAAGATTCCTTTTTTTTATTTTGTATTTCACCTGTATTTCTCTCTTCTGTCTTCTCTATCTTCTTTTTCTTTAGCTCTCTCTTCCTCTTTTCTCTCTCTCTCTCTCTTCTCGCTCTCTCTCTTCTCTCTCTCTCTCTTCCTCTTTATGTATCTCTTCTCACTCTTTTCTCCCTCTTCTCTCCTACCCACCCACTTTAACACCCACAGAGCGCACAACCTTTATGTTGAAAATGAAACAAAAAAAAAAGCAATTTGTTGGTCACGACAGCAGCCAGGACGACAGCGCACAACACAAACAATGAAATAATGAAATGTCAACGTAATACACACAGCCACAGTTCAGCACTACGGTTTTAGCTTTAGGTAATCGATACACTTACAAAGAGCAGTTCACATTGTTTTGTACAAAGAAAAAAAGAAGCTCAGTAGCCCAAACGAAAAGCTGCTTTTTGTGTTTTTTTTGTGCTCTCTACGTCTGTCACGGGGTAGATTGTAAAATAAAATTTAAATGGGCAATTACGAATAAAAGTTTTCATCAGTCGCTTGTATTTAACTTAACACATATGTCCCATCTCTTGCTGGTCTTTTGTAAGATGACCTGCTGATTTAGTGTTAATTTGTTTTAATGAAATGACTTTAATTAAACATTACAGAAACTCTTTTTCAAGGCCCTTAAGTAAGTAAAGTAAAGTACCCTTTTCAGACCTTGCCATCTCTAGGGCAGATGATATAAGCGTCATCTGTGGCCCAAGGTTAACGAGTGTTTCATGTGATCAGCACAGAGACCAACCTCCTTTACATTTCCCCAACTAATGTCAGGTACCCATTAGAGCTGGCTGGACTCAGAGGCGCCCAAAGATCACGAATTTAAAAATCCCAGTCTTTACCATAATTCGAACCCGGGAACTCGGTTCGGAATCCTAGCGCTTTACGGGCCAGCTACCGCGCCTCCGCAATGTCCTTTCAGGACTTCTTAAAATTCTATTCGATGGTGTTTTTAATATTCAGATATTTGAAATAAACTATAACATTAACTTTGACATACATGTTTCAGCTCTTCACAAAGCAAAGCGCTTCTTTGTAAACAATAACAACACAAAAAAAACACTATTTTTTCCCCTGATGAAATGAAATAACTTTGTGCACTGTCAATTATTCTGGACCTGAATTTATTTGGTTCAATAAATCTGCACTATTTCCATACACTAGTTTGGGTTCGTAGGTTACTTCAACCTGAAATATGAGATAATGTTTAAACTGTTCGGACATAGCTATATCCACATGTTGGCCTTTTATTGAAACATGTCTGTGAGTTTTAAACAATTAGCCCTACACTGTAGGTTAAATTAGCTGCCTGGAGCTACATAAAGACTGTCCAATCAAACAGAAGCAGACGACTGTCTGGATGCACGTGCATGCACAGATTTGCGCTTGTCCAGTCTGAGTGCAGTCTTTGTGTGGAGAGTTGAGAGAGGGGGGAAGGTAGACGTCATAAAGATGGACGTGGATAAATGAGGAAACTGAGGACGTGAGTAAAGCGAGGCAAGGAGGTTTAACCTAACACTTTTATAGCAGGAAAACTCATGATACATAGATTTCACAAGAAAACTGGCTAATTTTGGCTTCAAGTAGAAACTAATTGGCCAGAAAATAAATGTGCACACATATGTGACTTTATCTTTAACTTTTTAAACAATTTCCATTACTTGACATCAATTTTTTTCAAAAAGTGACCATTTAGCTTGTTAACTAAAACTTATTAAAATTAAAACAAAAAATTAATTATTTTTGTTTGGTATCTCGAACAACGTACAGAAATAGTACTTGACTGAAGTGGTGGTATAAGTTGAATAAGTCCCCTTTATAAGTTTGCAGCTTTAAGTTTTTAACAAACAAAAGATAACTATGCAATGTTATATTTTTTATAGGCGCCTCACTAACAGAGTGCATGATTCATATATGCTTTGAAAAAGAAAATACGGTAAAACTTCACCAAGATATTCCCCTTTTCTTACCTCCTTCCCCCCCCCCCCTCAACTGTTCCAACTGGCCCAGATAAGTGATTGAGAAATCTAACAGAATTAAGTTGCGCTAAAATAAAAAAAAATTGTTAAAAATATTTCCTATCTCAAAGATTTATTGTTGTTGGTCTACATTTATTATAAAATTAATGACATGACTGATCCAAACTAATTGATACAATTATACTTCGTATAAGTTTTGTTGTACAAACACATTTTTAAAAATGTTTTTCTTTTTCCTTTTTCGCGTTTTCTGGCTCGATGGGCCTGGACAAGAATATGTTCAGCTGTTATCTTGTTGGCTCCTGTGACCGTCTCTTTGTGTCTTGTGGATACTTGCGGCTTTGTGCCGTCTTGCCCCCTGTAAATTCTAAGTTAATGCCCATTGTTGATTTGTATTCATATTATTCAGTTCACTTCTAATCTTTCCAATGTGCAACAAAAGCCCAAGTTTTTTTGTCCATGGAACTAATAGAGTCTTGACCCATATGTTCATCCAAGCTTTTTGTCCATGGAACTAATAGAGTCTTGACCCATATGTTCATCCAAGCTTTTTGTCCATGGAACTAATAGAGTCTTGACCCATATGTTCATCCAAGCTTTTTGTCCATGGAACTAATAGAGTCTTGACCCATATGTTCATCCAAGTTTTTTTGTCCATGGAACTAATAGAGTCTTGACCCATATGTTCATCCAAGCTTTTTGTCCATGGAACTAATAGAGTCTTGACCCATATGTTCATCCAAGCTTTTTGTCCATGGAACTAATAGAGTCTTGACCCATATGTTCATCCAAGTTTTTTTGTCCATGGAACTAATAGAGTCTTGACCCATATGTTCATCCAAGTTTTTTTGTCCATGGAACTAATAGAGTCTTGACCCATATGTTCATCCAAGCTTTTTGTCCATGGAACTAATAGAGTCTTGACCCATATGTTCATCCAAGTTTTTTTGTCCATGGAACTAATAGAGTCTTGACCCATATGTTCATCCAAGCTTTTTGTCCATGGAACTAATAGAGTCTTGACCCATATGTTCATCCAAGTTTTTTTGTCCATGGAACTAATAGAGTCTTGACCCATATGTTCATCCAAGCTTTTTGTCCATGGAACTAATAGAGTCTTGACCCATATGTTCATCCAAGCTTTTTGTCCATGGAACTAATAGAGTCTTGACCCATATGTTCATCCAAGTTTTTTTGTCCATGGAACTAATAGAGTCTTGACCCATATGTTCATCCAAGTTTTTTTGTCCATGGAACTAATAGAGTCTTGACCCATATGTTCATCCAAGTTTTGTTTGTCCATGGAACTAATAGAGTCTTGACCCATATGTTCATCCAAGTTTTTTTGTCCATGGAACTAATAGAGTCTTGACCCATATGTTCATCCAAGTTTTTTTGTCCATGGAACTAATAGAGTCTTGACCCATATGTTCATCCAAGTTTTTTTGTCCATGGAACTAATAGAGTCTTGACCCATATGTTCATCCAAGCTGGTAGGTCGTAAAAAAAAAAACAAGCTAAAAAATCAATGGTCATATTACAAGCTCGTCAGGGCTCGCAAGACCTTCCTTCAAGGAACAGTACCAGATAGAGAAAGCGATGGGAAGACAACATAAAAGAATCGACGTGTCTGCCATTGAAAGAGGTTCTATCCAAGACAAAAGACTGAAAGAATGGAAAAAGACGGTCGACAAATCTAGCATGGTGCCCCAACGGTCCAACAGACTAAAGGATAAGTAAAGGTAAAAAGTAAATCCCTTATAATGTGGGGTCTTGTTGGCCAGGTAGTGAAGAGACACATTTATAGTAAGATCTCATAATTTTGTTGACAAGCATGATATATGTTTGATGATGCTAACAAGTTGTTCCTCGTCATTTCGCTAATGTAAATAGTAAAATGTTTGTAAAATGTTTTACGCGATTCGGATGTTTCTTCAAGGTTGAAGATAATTTACTTCATAGTCCAAACCTACCTCTGGACGACGGGGGATGGGAGTGGGCAGGGTTTGAGCCCGGAATTATCGATAAGTCCGAACGACAGTCCGGAGTGCCAATTGCACGACCAGGCAGTGATTCAGTAAGTTGCAAGTGACTACCGTCTGGAGCAGTTATTTAACTTCATAATTTACAGACAATTCATTGGTTAGCTGTTTTTTTTTTAATATGTCACTAGACTGGCAGGGGACCTGGGCAGACGAGCCAAGGTTTAAAAATACAACCATGACACTTGGGTAATTATAGTGTGGTAGTAAATGTTATTCTTTCATCTGGCCCGTAATGTTATTGTAACCCATTGGTCTTAGTTGCTGGCATGTCGAAATGTTGCGCAAGTAATGCTAGTTGAAAGAGAGGGAGGTATACAAGGCTTGTAGGCATACACACACACACACATATATGCAGGCCACAAAAACAGACGAACTTTACATCATCTGCCCTATAGACCACAAGGTCTGAAAGTGGAACTAGTTAGGCCAGGTTCACATCTAACTTTACATTCACTTTCACCTATCCTTTGATCTGCTGGACCGTTGTGGCACTACACAAGATCTGTCAACCTTCTTTTTCCATTCTTATCTGTCATCTGTCATTTGTCTTTGATATAATTTCATTTGGATGTTCTTTCTGAAAATATTGATTTACTCAGACATGAGTGTTGCCTTCTCTTACAACTGACCTACATTCTGGACACCACTAACTCAAGCGTAGCAGTTCTTCTTCTTCTTCTAGCCAGCTTTTTGCTGCTGAGCTGTCAGCTCTTTTTCAGACTGTGCCAAGGAAAAATTGTGTGCTGTTCTCTTCAGTTCTTCAACACTGCCGTACAGGGTGATGGTTATGTTGGGCTGTAGTGATAGTAGGGTCTGCCTAAGGTGGATTAGGAAGGGGCATTCAAAAAGAATATTTACGGTTTTATTAAGGTTGGCACAGTGTCTACAAAGGGGGAGTTGTAAGGAATTTATTTTGTTAAGATGGTAATTAAACAGATGTGTCTGTCCTGTTCTTAGTTGGGAGATTGTAGATTGCTCTTTGCGGGGGAGAAATTCAATACTGTCAAAATTGTTTGGCATGGTCATTTCTTTGTACATGGCTATGCCTGTGTTTCCTGATGTCAATTGGTTGAGCCAGTCCTCTTTGTAATTGTTGACTAACACTGACCTTAGGGTAAGATAGTTAACAGGTATCTCTAGTTGTTCCATAGATGATCTTGCCTTTGATAGTATAAACTTTAAAATGTAGCAGTTCATCTTATATTAACGCTGCTTTATTATCGATAGTTCTTTTTCAATTTGTTCAACAACTTGTAATTGTGATTAACGTTTTTCACTTTTTTATTATAAACCTCTGTTAAAGTCATAATTTCATGGAACCTGGATCCAGGAACCTGGACAGCTGATCTCAAAAACAGCTCTAACGATTTTTCCTAGAAATTTAACAGTTGATGTTGAGAGAAGACATAAATGTTCGTTGGCCATATGGAGAAAACTCTTGTTTGACCATAATAATTTTTCAAAGTAAAAAATAAATAAATATACATGTAAATTTGGCTTGAGTAATAAACTAGGTCTAACTCAGATCTAGAGCCGATACCCGATTTGAACCAAATATTTTTAAAATTAATTTTGTTTTATAGTTTATTATACTATCGGTTGTATAATGAAAATATTGTCTTAATAAGAAATGTATTTTAAAATGTTTTTTCTTGTTTTATTCTTATTTTTTTAGGTCGATTAGTATTTATTAGTTTTAAATTTAGAAGTTAGTTGCGTTATTTAGTTATCTCGTAGTTTTCCAAGCCAATGTATACTTTACAGAGTCTGACGTTAAACGTGTCGAAGGTGATAATCTATACCAGGCCCCACTGACAATCTGGTATACTAGCTGATCTGATATTCTTGTGTAGTTTATAAGACTAAGACTGCTTTGCTGATACTTACGGAAATTTGTTGTGATTACATGGACTCTTTTCTCATATAAAGACAACAGAACAGAAACATACACTTAAATAGAACATACACAACATTAAGAGTTCATTCAGCGACTGTTCACAGGCATCCTGGTCCCCATCATGTTTCCTGATCAAAGGGTGGTGTTGATAAAGTCTGACCGAGTAAGGTACGAACGAGTTTTTGTACCGTTCTGTTCTTGTCTTGATTGACAGCAGTCGCCCAACTCGCGACGACATGACATAGTTATGATGGAGCGGG
The DNA here is from genome assembly GCF_947242115.1 of Biomphalaria glabrata. Taxonomy (NCBI): domain Eukaryota; kingdom Metazoa; phylum Mollusca; class Gastropoda; family Planorbidae; genus Biomphalaria; species Biomphalaria glabrata. Next base: position 15,783,938 of record NC_074714.1, on the reverse strand, counting down.
AGGACGCCGTCTTCCAAGATTTTTCCGACTTTTCTTAAACATTTTTGTTCAGAAAGTTCATTTAAATATGGTAATTTTGTGCGTGCGATTTTTTAAGCCATTGTTATAATGTTATCTAGGCAGCGCAACAGTTTAGATAAAGCGTCGCCTTGCCAAGCTATTCCGTATGTTAGCAGATTTTGCATAGTCGCGCCGTAAAAATTACATAGGATCTTCTTATTTATAGACTAATCTGTGGATGCTGATTTATTTGTGTAACGAGGTTTGTCGGTATACTGGATTTTTCTTGTTGTCATGTGGAAACAACTTTTGTTACTTTAAAATACATAGAAGATATCAAGCGATCAAATGGTCACATTATTCATTGCTGTAACTGTAACTAAGCTGTTACTTGGTGTACTCGCAGTTGACAAATTAATGTAAACAGGAAGTTGCTCACACATTGGCTTCTAGTAGCTACGAGTTTCTACACAGAAGAGTAAATAGTGTATTAGAAAAGAAAGTGGTTCCGCTGTTACAATTTTTGATTTAAAAACTGTAAAAAGAAGCCACGAATTTTCCTCCTTTATGTCAATGTGTTTCAAGCTTTATGTTTAGTCTACTATCTTACATTATGTTATTAAATTTAAATTCCAAATTATAATATGGCTTGATATATATTAAGTGTTTAATCTTTTAATGATTTCTAATTAAAGATTAGTTCATCTTATCTAAAAAATAAGAAATGTGTTCAGACTTCCCATAAACAACGAAATCTGACATACATATACAAGAACTTATAACAAATAGTGAAATGTATTTACCACACAAAATGTTAAGAATGTAAAGTAAAATTCCCATTTTAGACCTTGCGATCTATGCAAAGTTCATCCTTTTATATGGAACACGGTTAACGAGGGTGTCATGTGGCTAGCAAACGACCAACCTCCTTTACATTTCCCCAACTAATGTCTGGTACCCGTTAAGGCAGGTTGGACTTAGAGGCGCCCTAAGATCCTTAATTTTAAATTCCCAATCATCACCAGTATTTAAATCCGGGACCCCGTTTCGAAGCCAAACGCTTTACGGCTCAGCCACTGTGTCTCTCACATCCATTGTAACAATAGTTAATTCTTTTTGTGCATGATAATGTAATTACTATTTAAGAACTTCTTATATATTAGGTCTTTGTATGATTGAAGTGTATATGGGCGTAGCCAGGATTTTGTTTTTCTGACTTAAATCCTCCCGCGCCGTGGTTTTAAAAACAAAATATTCCTTAGCCGTGCTCATGGATTTTGTCGTTTGCATTTTTTTTTTTTTTTTATAAAAGAGGGGGATTTAACTGTAAAACACCCTGGTAGGTGATTGTAAACTCAAAACCCCCATTGGCTGTGCTGGGACATGTGATGGTTTGTATTAAAATCTCACCTAAAATAAACAAAATCAAAGCAAAAAATCATTTACTTAATTCCAATACCACACTTTCGGGGGGAGGGGGATTTCATTTTGGGGGGGGGGGGGTTCCCGGCTACGCCCATGATATATGTATCGGCTAATGAATTATTTGAAGTTTACAATGTGTCAACATCTATATCATTATTTGTTTATGTCGTCATTGTGCAAAGACATAAACATAATATGTTCAAATGTGTATGCTTGTTTTTCTTTCGGATCTGACTATGATAAATGGAGTAAGTTATTAAATCACACTAAAAAACAAAATACAATAAAATGAATATATTTATTTTCATAAAACGAAAATTTGTTAAAATCAATGTGTCATCAAATACAGTAAGTAAACTCACATATCATTAATCAAATTGTATGCTTAATAAACATTGATACATGAAACAATAAATGGAATAATTATACACTGTTATTCATTTTCATAAAAACGTTACCAATGCACATAAATGAATTGCAAACAAAGGTTTCGTACAACAAAATAGATGAAAATAATCGAGAAAAAAGTAAATGATAAATTAAATATTGGTCTCAATTTTGAAACAATTTACAGTAAGGAAAGAAAAAAACAAAACAAATAATGAAGTAAACAATTTCAATATACAAAATGAAACCTGATCAAGATATAATGTTAGGTAACAAGAACAAGTATATATAGAACAAACAGAGGCACACACACAACCGATCATGAAACTCAAATAGATAAATACATGTTATTACGAGTTAACTATTCTACACACATCTCAAAATAAAGAATTACTTTAACATTTCAAGTCAATACCAATTTGTGAAATTTGTGGTATTAAATAAAAAAAATGTTAATCAGCTGCTCTAAGTTAAGTTATTTGATATTCATGAAGTCAACATCATTTAAACGTTAAAAAGGGAGATATCACAAAATCTGCTTAAAACTAGACGATCCCCGTTGCTAGGGCGGCCCAGTTAACTGAAAGAGACAACTTTGCTTAACTTAGCGAATCTGGCAATATTGGTTTAAAATTGGTGCGTTGGTAATAAAGTTATATTAGTTAGAAATAATTTTAAAGAGACAAATATTCTTGAAAGTCTGACTCAAGGATGTTTAGGGAGACAAACTACGTTAAGATTGGTGTTTTCATAATAAATTTCTATTTGCTAGAGACGGTTTTTACAAAGAAGAAGATATTTGGAAGTCAGACTTACGGATGTTAAGGCAGTCATACTTGGTTACAACTGGTGCTTGGTTTATAAAGTTATATTTGTTAGAGACGGTTTGTAGAGAAATGAAGATTCTTTGAAACTTGACACAATGATGTTTAGGCAGACATACTTCGTAAAGATCGGTGCTTTGGTTATAACGTTATTTTTGTTAAAGGCGATTTTTATAGAGATGAAGTTCCTGGATTACAGACTTACGGATGTTTAGGCAGACATAGTGCGTTAACAATGGTGCTTTGGCTCTACGGTTATATTTGTAAGAGATGATTTTACAAAGACGAAGATTTGTGCAAGTCTGGCTCAAGGATGTTTAGGCAGACATACTGGGCTAGCAATGGTATTCTGGGTATAAGGATTTTTAGATAGACGTGGATTCATCCATTAATTCTCTCTTTATGTTCATGCTTTAGTCAACGTTACATAACGGAAGACAAATACACAGTTATAGAAAATGCAAAGAAATACTAAAGCAGAAGGTTATGGAGACAACTTTGCATAACTTAGCGAATCTGGCAGACATACTGGGTTACGATTGGGTTACGATTGGTGCGTTGATAATAAAGTTATATTTGTTAGAAGCTATGCGTCGCAGGCAGCGTTGGTGGAAGCTATTTAATTAAACAGATTAAATAGCTTCCACTTACGCTGCCTGCGACGCATACTGTGCATCTCCTGGAGGGATCATGTCTCCAACCAGGACGTTTTGACACGGGCTAAAATCTATGCTCTCCTTCAACAGAGAAGACTACTCTGGCTCGGTCATGTCACTCGCATGCCAGATGGAAGAATCCTTAAAGACATTCTGTACGCTGAGCTAGCAGAGGGAGCCAGACCCAAGGGCCGCCCAATATTAACTTACAGAGATGTCTGCAAGCGAGACATGAGAGCCATGGGCATCGACCAAAGTATGTGGGAGGAGATAGCCCAAGACCGGACAGCATGGAGACAGAGTGTACGTGCTGGTACGAACTTTGCTGAATGCAAAAGAAATGAAGCTGCTTCGGTCAAGAGAAAGAAAAGGAAAACTGCCCTGTCAGCTAGCCGTAGGACAGATAAATATGAATGCTCGAACAGTGGCAAACTCTGCCGATCCAGAATTGGCTTGATCAGCCACTCCAGATTCTGGCCCGTCTCAAGACCTAACCAAAGCCAGTGACTTATCTGGGCGCATCCATTGTCTTGCGAGACAGGAGCCATATATTTGTTAGAAATAATTTAACAGAGATAAAGATTATTGGAAGTCTGACTCAAGGATGTTTAGGCAGATAAAGTGCGTTAAGATTGGTGTTTTTCTAATTAAGTTATTTTGTTAGAAACAATTTTACAAAGACGAAGATATTTGGAAGTCAGACTTACGGATGTTTAGGCAGTCATACTTGGTTACAACTGGTGCTTGGTTTATAAAGTTATATTTGTTAGAGACGGTTTGTAGAGAAACGAAGATCCTTTGAAACTTGACACAATGATGTTTAGGAAGACATACTTAATAAAGATTGGTGCTTTGGTTATAACGTTATTTTTGTTAATGGCGATTTTTATAGAGATGATTCCTAGAATTCAGACTTGAGGATGTTTAGGCTATACGGTTATATTTGTTTGAGACGATTTTAGATAGACGGAGATTCGTGGAACTCTGACTTAAGGATTTTTAGGCAGATAAAGTGCGTTAAGATAGGTGTTTTTGATTTTACAAAGACGAAGATTCTTGAAAGTCTGACTCAAGGATGTTTAGGCAGACATATTTCGTAAAGATTTGTGCTTTGGCTATAAGGTTATATTTGTTAGAGGACGATTTTTAGATAGACGGAGATTCGTGGAAGTCTGACTCAAGGATGTTTAGGCCAAACAAATGATGTGAGGTTTAAAAGTATGATGAAAGAATAGCCGTGGATTACTCGGTAGAGACATTAAGCGAATTATATACAGAGAAAGTGTTATTGATCATTGCCATCGGAAATTGTACACTGTACTGAATAACAAGAGCTGTAGCCACGGTTTAGGCCACTACTGTTTTTTTCCCTGGAAAATGACATTACTGTTAGCTGAGCTCGGATTTAAATCCATGTTCCGAATGATTCCTTTTCCCTATCCTAACAAAAACTGAACCTATCATTCTGTTGTATAGACTCCCGGTCAACAATGACATTACTTTTGGTTTAAAAACAAACTTCCCCATGTTGTTGTTATCTATTTCAACAACTTGCCATCAAATATTTAAACAAGAAAAACTTGCGATCTTTATCTCCCTTGAACTGGCTTCCTGTCACTAGTGTAAGTATTGAAGACATACCTTTCATTTTATTCCATAAAATATATATTTTAAGTAAGTCGAGCTGGTCAAGATCTCTGGTGAAGGCCCTTTCTAAAGGTTTAATGAAAATCCCACTTATTAATATAATAATACTTGTTTCATGCCATATTTGAGAAGAAAGAATTAAGTATTTCTACATTTAATCTTTTTTTCCTTCTATTTTAACAAACAATATATATGGTTATTGAAGTGGAAAATATTTTTTTAAAGCTTGTAGAGGATATTGCCCTGGGTTGATGTACTGCTGTAACTCCAGAGATTCATATATAGATATATAGACGAGCGCGCTAGAAGAGAAGAATGTATGACCTGACAGTATTGAGAATTAAGATCTTAATTATTGTCAGCCAAAAGGAGACAATAATGTTTTAAAATAAAATAAAAGTAACATTTCTGTCTATGCAGACAACACAGAAAACATTTTAGAAACATAAAACTCCCATTCTAAACATACAGCTTGGTAGTACAACTTTTATTTCCATGGATAATTTCAAATGCGACATCTTGTTGGTATACCGTTGAGTTCAAAGGTCAACTTAGAATGCAATAAAGCTAAGAATGCGAAGTGAACTACTTTAGACAAGGTCTAGACAGAAATGATTACCGACGCGTTGAATAATTATGACACCGTCACGGTGGTCGAACTGTGAGCCCCAAGTTGTTTATGCAGACTGAACAATGCATGCAGGAGCTTAGACAAATTAGTGAACTGCCCAGCAGGATTTCTTTAATCACTATTTGCCATGTTCCTGGACGGGAAGACACTGGTATGTTGGTTTCTTAAAGAACATTGCATGGTGCGCAGTTAATCGTCTTTTCTTCATAACATCACACACTGGATTTAAAAAAGAAAATATACAATGGTTTATTCTCCTGTAATAATGACTACTTTATAACTGTTGTACATAAACACAATCAATCGTGACTACTTGCATTATATAGATAGCCTTCATTGTTGTATTATGGAAGACAGAGAAGATGTAATATGCAATGTCCAACAAAAAATGAAGAAGATTATAAACAAAACTTTGTGGAACTTGGTTCATCTGATACACAAAAGGTCTGAAATTCATAAGTATAATGAAGACTCAACATTGATTGCATGGGAACATCGGATAGACTTTAGTCTAAATAAGAATTTCATACGAGAAATGAACTATATTGATGAGTTGAAACTGGAAGCTGTGCATACGTATTTGAACATTTCTGGAACAAAACTTTCAAAACGTGATCAAACATTATTCAATTAGGAAATTTCTTGTAGAATGATGTACACATTTCTGTTAGATTATGAAAAATAACAGTAAAATTGTTATCATTGTAATTAGCGACTTAGTGTTTTCATAGTGCTGATTACACAAAGATAACTTCTATAGACTAGGTCTAGACAGAAACGATTACCAATACGACGAGAAAATATAACCTTGACTCAGAGGTCAAACTTTGAGTCTCAAATTACTTATCATGACTTTAAAATGCAAGCAATAGCTCAGACAAAATTGTTAACTGCTAAGCCAGATTTCCTTTACCAGTATTTGCAGTAATCCTCTACGTGAAGACATTGGTACGTTGGCTTCTTAAAGAACAATGCAAGATGCACAAAACCAGCCAATCTTCTTGTCTACTATGATCAATAAAGTGCCATTGTATATAAAAAAAAGAAAACAAAAAGGATTGTATAGTAAATACAATCATAAATATAAAATGGTCACACATAGGCACTAAAACAAGTAATCGTCATAATTATTATGCGACTGACTTGCATAAAGAGAACTGTGATTATCTAAACTGCATACAGAGCCTGTAGTGTTGTAACATAGCAGACATGGAAGACGTGCTTGATAATGCAAAGAAAAAGTAAATAACATTTAGGAAGACAGCTTCGTGGAACTTGGTTAATCTGGCAGACATATGGTATGAAGTTATAAATATGCAGACAAATGGTCTGAAGTTTACAAGTATAATGCAGACAAATGGTCTGAAGTTTAAAAAAAAATGCAGACTAATGGTTTAAAATGTACAGGTATGGTGAAATACTCGACATAAGAACATAAGAAGATATGCTAGACTATAGCCCAATTAAAAACTATACACGAAGAAGGCACTGTCAATGAGTTTAAACCGGAAGCTATGCACACTGTAAAATGATCAAAACATTTTAGGAACAAAACTTGATAAACTTTTTATTCAATAGTTGAATTCGTATTAGAATAATTGCGTACACATATTTCTAAATTAACATTAAATGTAGAAATGTTATAAGTTAGGAAAATATATTGTTTTCCAATAGGGTTTGTTGGACTAGCCCGTTTTGTTTCTTTGATTTAAAAGTATTGGGCCGGAAGTCGCTTTTTTATTTATTTATTTTATGAGTATTTTACCCAAGATCTGTTTTGTTTTTTAGGACTAGCTTATTTCATTTAACCAGGCATTTTCCGATACACAATTTAATACACAAAGTAATTGTTGAAAAAAATTGTAGTGATTTTAAACTTTAAATGATTACTTAAAAAGGTGTTACTCTAATCAATTTGAATATTATTTTGTTATGAGTGTCACTGTTTATTTTGTGTCTGTTCTAGTTTCTTAAATTTTTCTTGAGTAAAGGGGTCGTTTTTCTCTTAATGGGTATACCTGATTTCTCCAAGCAGCCTTAGTAAAATATTGGTCCTAAATAATGCTATGTTTATAAACGAAAAATCGCATGGCTGCATTATGATGAATGTACGTGTTAGTTCAATATATTTTATATTACTAGGTAACTATAAATAACCGCATAAATAGATGTAAGTTTTTTGTTTTTTTTCTGTTAGATAAAGTCATATGGCAAATTTTTGTTTATATCCTAATTCTAAAAAGGAATAATAATAAAATTATACAGTAAAAATAATCACTAAGTTTTTCTTTTAATAGCTTTGAAAGTCTAACTGAGTTTGTGTTTTTGCAGATGTACACAAGCTACACTATGAGTCAGTCCATCTCTTCTGACTATTTAGAAATAAGAGTAAAAATGTAGGCTTCGATATTTTTAGCCTGAATTTAAGAAGTTACAATCTTCAAACAACTAATATATTGCCTCTTCCATAAAACTTTGTACTTAAAAAATAAATGTATCCAATGCTGGAAATCCTGCTTGTATACTTAGGCCCTATTTAAATCGATCCGGTATCAATGTATTAAGTAGCAATAACCCCGCAAAAAAATTTAATGAAAGAAGATTGAGATATACATATATTTTTGTGACGGTACGCACCGGTACGGGGTACCGGCACCTTTTTTCAATGTCGGGAAAAATGATTACTTTTCTTGTAATTCAACGTTAATTGTTAATTTATTATTAGTTGAAAGTTAGGCAATCTATGAATGAGTACTGGAGCCTCTTTTTTATTTTTACAAAAAAAAAAGCACTTTATAAACCTTCAGCCGACATGCTGTATTATTAAAAACACCTCTATGTGAACTTCTCAATCATCTAGAGTCTTAGACAGTTATTATTTTAGACTAGATTTAAGTAGAGTCTAGACCTAGATTTAGTAGGCCCATTATTATAAAAAAAAATAATAATAATAATCAGTCATTATAGACATCATTCGCAATTTTATTATTAGGTCTAGGCATTGAAAAGTAAATCTATTAATAAACTATAATAGATCTAAGTCTAAGTACTAACTTATTAAATAAGTCATTATAAGTAGAAGTATTACAATGAATATTGTATAGATCTAGATTGACAAGATTATAGATAGATCTATGGATAGATCTCTAGTTTAGTAGATTAAGTATAGAGTATAGTAAACGTATTACAGTATTATTAGATCTATGTCTTATGCCTATATCTAATAATCTAATAATTAAAAAAACTTTAGTCTTTATTAATATCTAGACTTTTTTTCTAATAAAAATTGACTATAGGCATAGCATAGGCTAGAATCGGCAATCTAGTCTCAAGATAGAATCTATACTATTACTAGATCTATTCGATTTATATATATATATCTAGACTAGAATTAGATTATAGATCTAAATATACTAATGGAGAGATGATATGAGGTGTTAGCTAATAGCGTTGCACAAGAAACAAACCTGGGTTTTTCTAAACTCTAATACTTGGTATGTAATAGTAAAACAGCACCTACCTAAATAAATCGTAACTAGCAATCAAAAGCCTATATTTATTGTAGCATATATAGGTCTGTAGTTGTATTTTATATAGCCTTCGTAACTTCTTCTATAGAGAAATGACTTCTGTAATTTTTTTTTACTGAAAATTGGGCTATTCGCATCTGACACATATATAATTTTTATGTTCAGCAACAAACCCTATTAGTTCTATACTTAAAAAGTGCAATGCACTTGATGCTCTAGAGCAGTGTTTCCCAAACTTTTTTGACTTATGTGTTAACTTTCTAAAATTTTTGTAATATCCTTCGACCCTCCTTTCCTAAAAAAGGATTTTTAAAAATAAAAATATTTGTTTGTTATAGAGACACATGAACTACACTCTAAAAAAAATAATTGGAAACCTAGTTTTTAAATTGCAAAAGTGGGCGTGTTGTTGTATCATCCCTAACCATTTCCTGATCTTGATAAAAGTCAATCTTAAAATGTAAAATGACAGTGTATTTGATGTTTTAGACAATTAAACTAAATAACGACAAATGATTTAAACGTATCATATTGTTATAAACCTGGTGGTGGCACAGAGAGGGGTAGTGGTGTGTGTGTAGTCAGCCGACGCAAATCGCCCCAGGCCAGCGCTAGACGAGCGGTCAACCGTGACGAGTTACGACTGTCAGCCGAGTCGAGTGTCAACAGGACAGTTCGGGAAGGATCGCAGCGTCACGAGAGTTGTAGTCATCTGACCACCTAGAAACGTCGAGCGGCGTTCTGTCCGGTTCGAGAAGGCCAGTAGGGACCCTATATAAAGAGCGGAGGTGTCGCAGTCAAGACGGTTCACGAGAGACGGTTCACGAGAGAAGGTTCAGAAAGCGGAGTCACAACATCCCGATCTACAGTTCGTTACAACGGCTCAGTACAAGTCCGAGACGAGACAGAGAGACCAGTGCAAGAGTTGATACAGCGGAGAGATATTTGTGCAGGCTTGTGTTACGTGCTGCCAATTGTACAGTATTGGCTGTTATTTATTGACATTAAACTATTACGTTATTTTCAAGCCCTGAGTTGTCAAGTTCTTACAGTTGGTGGTGTCGTTTGGTGCCATTTGCAGCGAGCCTGGATAGGGAGATTCGTAACAATATTTTATTCTAATTTATAAACTAAATGGGTATTTAAATTAATTAGCATAGTTATTTATGTGCAACGCGTACCCCCTTCAAACTCTTCCCTTACCCCTGGGGGTACGCTTACCTCACTTTGGGAAACACTGCCCTAGAGAATTCATTTGATTTGATTGTCTATTTAGGCACAAACTTTATTATATAATACAATGATAGAATAGAATGTGATAGAATGAAAACCTGTTTCTATTATTTCAGAAGCTTCTGATACTTGACAATGCCAATAGATCCGTTTCTCTTTCTTTGAAATTTATTTTACAAAATATGTTATTCTTATTCGGACGGATTTGTTTTAAATATGTATTTAAAAGTAAAAATGACTTCTCTTGAGACTAACATGAAAATATTTTCTGATCAGGCAATGAAAAGAAATGAGTATGTGTGGGCAAGGTTTGCATGTTATTTTTATTATTTTATTATTCAAAGTAGTTTACATGTCTGAAAAATTGATGCAATAATCGAAGGGTTATTTTGTCAATATTTTCAGCATGTTATTTTGACAACGTCACCAGTATATGGCAGAACACTCTTCTTTTGTAACTATTAGGATACAATTAAAGATTTTGTTATGGATTGTGGGTTGTATTGCACCGTCAGGAAACATAGCCTCGAAGCAAGACGTTTTGGTGCCGCCGTTTTGGCGCCGCCGTTTTGGCCCCGCCGTTTTGGCGCGAAGGTCGTTTTGGCGCGAGCCGTTTTGGCGACGGGACGTTTTGGCGCGAAATACATTATGTACGTTTATTGTATTATTTCTTTTAAAAGAATTATTTATTTCTATGTTTTGCATGAGTGTTTGTGTTAAGACATATTTTTCACGTACTAAATGTAAATGTGTGTTTGTTTTTCACATCATTTTCTTTAATAAACATTTTGGCTTGTGTATGTGTGTTTATTAAGAGGCACACTTTTATTTTCAAAAAAGTTTTTTAAGATATTACTTTAAAATTAAAAACAAAATGAATCGATGATAGACTAAAAATTGATGCAATTATTTGTTTACATTAACATTGGTTTATTTAATGACTGTATGGTATCTCCAACTAACAATACCAAACACTTGCTAATAATAAGTAAAACTAAATACATGTACCATGTTTCTCAAAATACTTTCAGTTAAGTATACATAGACACCATGGTTATTTGCCTAAGTCGCTGGAATTCAAGGGCTCATTAAAAAAAGCTACGTGCTTATTAAATTATCGTCAAATGATATCTCGCGCCAAAACGTCCCGTCGCCAAAACGGCTCGCGCCAAAACGTCCCGTCGCCAAAACGGCGGCGCCAAAACGTCACGTACCGACATAGCCTGAATGGCTCAAGTGATATTATTTAATAAGGTCAATATGAAATGGATCTTTGTTACTTTATCAACTTTAATGTACAGATTTGCTCATGGGAGTGTACATTTTGATAATGTACATTTATATAACTGTCGGCGAATGGAGTAGAAATGTTTATTTTCAATAAATAATTTATGGAGGAATAGCACTTTGTATCAGCTGGCTGGGACTTTAGTTACTAGCGAAACATCAACATTCTTTAGTTCTTTAATTCATATGGAACCATTTCTAAGTGTAAAATATCCACATGGGGATTACGTAATGCTGGAATAAATACTGCATTCCAGATTATTACGCCTATAATGATATATTGTCGTGAATGTAATATATATATATATATATATATATATATATATATGTAATATGTATGTCGCAACATAACCAGTTTGACTTTTAACTGATTTTTAGTGAAATCAAAACGTAACACAAAGAAGCTTGAAATCTCACGATTCATGGTAACAGGCCACTGTCTAGACGTGGCACAATGTTCTCGTTCATCAATATTTGGACAAATCTGTAACAGTTTTGTATTGTAAGCGACGGCTGCAGTGACTACATGGTGGCTGAAGGGTGAGACGGGGGGGGGGGGGCAAAGGGGGCACGATGACCCGGGCGCCAACCTTAGTGGGCTCCACACGCTACCTATATTTCTATGTGATGTTCATGTAGAATATGAAAAGTCGCCAAGAAAGTACCCTTCCCCGTTTTGCTAACTGCGCCTCTGAATCCATTGTTCTCTGGGCTTTGCATTCTACAGCAGAAGGCGTTCAACTGTACTTTTTTAAATGACAAAACAAGGAGACCAAATTGCACCTATGTCAAAACTAATGTGTAAAAAAATTGATATTTGCTTGAAGATAATGCCTTTTAGAACAATACTTACAGAAAGTTAAATCAACTATTTACTACAAAAGGTAGCTGCCTATGTGAAGGAAAATGAATGATAGACAGATTTTCTTGGTTACATAATTTAAAATAATATGGTTAGTTTATCTGACTCACAGGTCACATAAGTTATAGGCTGCATACTGTATCTTAAAATATTAGTTGAATGGGGAGACTATGTCGTAATTCAAAGAAAAAGAAACAGAATGTAATGTAACAAGTTTCAATGTCAACAGATTGTTAGTTTTTAAAAAAAATCGAAATGCAATATTAATGACAACTAATATTATACAATAAAAAATAAAGATTTATTATGTAAAATACAAACTTTATTTCATTTTTCCACATTCGGCCTCATCTGTTCCAAATTTTTACGTGACAGCCTTAAAGACAGACATAGGAAACGGGTATTAGAAATGTGAACAGAACTCGTGACCGGAAGAAGAGTGGGCGTGTGCAAGGTCTGCCTTTTCTTATTACGTTTATAAGAAGCAAGTCTGCAAGCTGATTACAGACATCTCCAACTGGAGGGATGAGCTCAAAATGTTTGCCATGATGCTAATTACAGAAAGTTAATTACACAATAGTATGAGGTCTAGACTGAAACCAATAGGGTGATCAAATATAACCCCGTCTCGTTGGTCAAACAATAAGCCTCAAGCTGTTTAAGCTGACTATAAAATGTATGGAACAGTTTAGAGACAGTAGGTTAATTGCCCAGCAGGATTTCTTTGACCCGTATGTGCAATGTTAGTCGACGCGATGACACTTTAATGCTGGTGACGCAAACAACCAAGCATGGTGCGTAGAGCCATCAAATCATCCCTTCTATTATGATTAATCATAACATGGACTTATGCCATTGTTTATACACACGGGAAAATAAGCATTGTATTTTAAACACAATTAGAAATATAAAATGGTCAAAAATTAGCGCTAAAAACAGTTATCATCATAATTACTATGTAACTGACATACAAAAAGAATATCGCCATAGCTTGTATTGTTTTGTAACGGCAGACAAATGTGACTAAATAGATAATATGAAGAAAAAGTAACGAAGATTATGACGACAACTTGGTGGAGCTTGGTTCATCATGTTTATTTTCTACTGGAAAGTTATTGAGGCAAAGCGCATTATGTCAGCTGGAAGGGATTAGTTACCAGCGAAACATCAACATTATTAATTGTACTAATCACAGTTGAAAGATATGTAAACATGAAGTATCCGCATGGAGATTACATAATGCTAGAATTCATATTGCAACCCAGATTATTACGTGTATGACGAGGTATGTCGTAACTGAATTATGACATAACCAGAAAGCAACATAAACAGTTTCAATTTGAACTAATTTGTTAGTTGTATCAAAGCGAAATATTATAGAAGCTTTGAATCTTACGATTCATGGTGACTGACTACTGTATAGACGTATATACAAGGTCTAAACAGAAAGGATTACTAATACGATGACCAATTATAACTTTGCCTCAGTGGTCAAATAATCAGCCTTAAGTTCCTTATCTTGAAAATTGCAAGGAGTCGCTCAGACAAAGTAGTTAACTGCCTAGCCAGATTTCGTTTAACTGTATTTGCAGTAATCATCGACGTATAGACACTGGAATGTTGGCTTCTTCTAGTACAAAGCGAGATGCGCAAAACCAGCCAATCTTCTTTTCTACTATGTTCAATAATGTGCCATGGTATATAAAAAAAAAAAGGAAAAAAGATGATTGTATAGTTAACAGTCATAAATATAAAATGGTCACACATAGGCACTAAAGAGAACTGTAATTATCTAAATTGCATACAGAGCCTGTAGTGTTGTAACATAGCAGACATGGAAGACGTGCTTGATAATGCAAAGAAAAAGTAAATAACATTTAGGAAGACAGCTTCGTGGAACTTGGTTAATCTGGCAGACAAATGGTCTGAAGTTTACAAGTATGGTGTAAGATTCGACATCATTAACATAAGAAGATATGCTAGACAATAGCCCAATGAAGAATCAAATACAAAGAAAGTGCTGTCAATGATTTGAAACCGGGAGCTATGTACACTGTACAATTAAAACATTTCAGGAACAAAACTTTCAAAACTTTCAAAACTATTATTCAATAATTGAATTTCTTTTAGAATAATCTCTTAGACGTATTCGTTAGATTAACAATATTAAATGTAGAAATGTTCTAAGCTAGAAAGAGATATCGTTTTCCAATCAGTTCTATACTTAACATGTAAAATTCCCTTAAGCATTGTTTCCCAAACTTATGACTTATGCGTTACCCTTCTAGAATTTGCGTAATACTCCTCAATCCCCCTCCAAGGAAAATCTGAAACGGAGCTTTGTTGCTTTAACAACTTAAGTTTACAAATTTGCTCATGGGAGTGTACATTTTGATAATGCACATTTATATAACTGTAGACGAGTGACGTGGGCATGTTAATTGTTTATTTTCTATTGGAAAGTCTGCAAGCTGATTACTGACAGCTCCAACTGGAGTAAAAGCATGAGTGTACATAAGAGATTGCTCAAATGTGATGCACGCACCCAGAAAAGTTGTTACAATAGCAATGATGTACAATTGTTTGTCTTTTAAAAAGGCAAAAACTCTTGCAACAAATATTTCTGTAGAATTTCAATCATCATTAAATCATATTGTCTTTAGTCACGAAACTAAGTTACAATGAGTAGAATCATGCCTTTAAAGACAAAGATGCTCGCCTAAGTGTAGGTGCATGAGTGTAGGTAGATGAAAGAGGGTTTTATGTAGTTGGATTAAATCATTGAAAAGACTTTGGTTAGTTTGTCTGCTCCACAGGTTACACAGAATGCTAGGTTGCGAATTGTATATCCCATAATTTTACTTGAACTATGAGATGATGATGAATTGTACATCCCATAATTTTACTTGAACTGTGAGATGATGATGAATTGTACATCCCATAATTTTACTTGAACTATGAGATGATGATGAATTGTACATCCCATAATTTTACTTGAACTATGAGATGATGATGAATTGTACATCCCATAATTTTACTTGAACTGTGAGATGATGATGAATTGTACATCTCATAATTTTACTTGAACTATGAGATGATGATGAATTGTACATCCCATAATTTTACTTGAACTGTGAGATGATGATGAATTGTATATCCCATAATTTTACTTGAACTATGAGATGATGATGAATTGTATATCCCATAATTTTACTTGAACTATGAGATGATGATGAATTGTACATCCCATAATTTTACTTGAACTATGAGATGATGATGAATTGTACATCCCATAATTTTACTTGAACTGTGAGAGGATGATGAATTGTACATCCCATAATTTTAATTGAACTATGAGAGGATGATGAATTGTACATCCCATAATTTTACTTGAACTATGAGATGATGATGAATTGTACATCCCATAATTTTACTTGAACTATGAGAGGATGATGAATTGTACATCCCATAATTTTAATTGAACTATGAGATGATGATGAATTGTACATCCCATAATTTTACTTGAACTATGAGAGGATGATGAATTGTACATCCCATAATTTTAATTGAACTATGAGAGGATGATGAATTGTACAGCCCATAATTTTACTTGAACTATGAGAGGAAGACGTTCACAAAGATAGGAAAAATAAAATAGGTTTCAATTTTAACAATTTGCTAGTTATAATTGTATCCAGTTCCAAAACTGGTGACCCTTTTAATCTCACAATTTTAAGACAACTTGTTTACTATGTAAATGTAAGCTACAAACAGATTTCCAATTATAGAAAATGTTTCTGCAATGACCTATAATAAATCATTTGGCAATATACAACGTCACAAGAACTATTTCACCTATGAACTAATGTCGTTGTTATCAAATTTATTGAAGGGGGGATTTCTTATGATTGCTGTGGTCAATACTCGAAATCAAGATGTTTTTATTTCATTTTTATTGTCTCGGACGCTAAGAGCTTTGTGAAAGTAGATTGGTCGTTAATCAACATAAGTGTTACATTTTTCATAGCACATAGAGAATGTTGAATATGGTTATTCACTAATAGGACATAGGGAATGTTGAATATGGTTATTCACTAATAGGACATAGGGAATGTTGAATATGGTTATTCACTAATAGGACATAGGGAATGTTGAATATGGTTATTCACTAATAGGACATAGAGAATGTTGAATATGGTTATTCACTAATAGGACATAGGGAATGTTGAATATGGTTATTCACTAATAGGACATAGGGAATGTTGAATATGGTTATTCACTAATAGGACATAGAGAATGTTGAATATGGTTAAACACTAATAGGACATAGGGAATGTTGAATATGGTTATTCACTAATAGGACATAGAGAATGTTGAATATGGTTATTCACCAATAGGACATAGAGAATGTTGAATATGGTTAATCACTAATAGGACATAGGGAATGTTGAATATGGTTATTCACTAATAGGACATAGAGAATGTTGAATATGGTTAAACACTAATAGGACATAGGGAATGTTGAATATGGTTATTCACTAATAGGACATAGGGAATGTTGAATATGGTTATTCACTAATAAGACATAGGGAATGTTGAATATGGTTACTCACTAATAGGATATGGAGAATGTTGAATATGGTTATTCACTAATAGGACATATTTGACATATAGAATGGGCCTCGTCTTTCCTTTAAGAAAATGAAATATCATTATATAGACTTACACCATGTTCATGTTTGTCTTTTTCAAGTCTAATGGTGTTATAGTCTAAAGTATGTTTGTAATGTTCATAAATGGTACAAATATTTGTTGGTATCTTTATTAATAGTACACATATTTGTTGTTATTGTCAGCAGTCTGTTTGTTATGTTTAGAAATAGTACAAACATTTGTTGTTATCTTTATTAATTGTACAAACATTTGTTTTTATAGCCTGCAGTCTGTTTGTTATGTTTAAAATGTTTAAAAATAGTACAACACAACACATAACAAACTTGATTTGGAAGATCAAAGAATATTTCTGTGGCTTGGAGGTGGTTGACTCTGGTTGTCCTGGTTGTGAAGTCCTATTGAATCGTCTGGTTCCCAGTTTGTGTTCTTTAAATATTGATGCTGCTTGATCAACTGGAACAAGTTCAGCCATGATGTATCAGATAGTAAGTTGGATATTGACTTCTGGCTGAAGACGTTGTTAATGTCTGCAAGAAAAAGAAATATCAATCCAGAATAAACGAAAGAGTTGTATATTAAGCTGATGTTGTAAATCGATATAAATGTAACTGTTAATGAACAGTGATAAATCTATATTAAATGTCTTTTTTTGTTGTTCATTGACAACCTCTAATTTTTTTACACCTAAAGAAACAGTTTAAATGAATTTTTTTTTTACTAGGACAAGGTTAGGGTTAAGGTTTAAATGTATTTTTTAATAGCATGTTTCTAATGTATGTATACTTTTAATCAGTCAATAATATATATAATTATTTCTAAAGATTTATTGATTGATTTTTTGAGTATAACAATGAAATGTGTTAAATGTTGTGAGAATGACACTTTTGAAAGTGGTTTTTTTTGTATTAGAAGTTTTTTTTTATTTTTGAGGTGTATAGTTAGTGTAGGGGTGCGTTGGCTCAGTGGTAATGTTAAAGCGCTTTGCTACCAAGCCTATGGGTCCCGAGTTCAAATCCATGTGAAGACTTGGGTTTTTAGGAAATGAATATTTTGGTCGCCACTGAGTCCACCCTAAGCTAATGAGCATTACATTCGTTCACAAACTATTGAAGTTTGGTCTTCGTGTTGAACTAATGTAAACTCTTTAACCATTGGCTAAATAAACATATTTACATCTACGTCATATTTTGCAAGGACTGAAAGGGCTACACTTGTTAGAAGTTTGTGAGTATTAAGTCTCGCAAGCTTAGGTCACCGTTAAAACGTCAATAGAGACTAGGATTTTGG
Source organism: Biomphalaria glabrata (assembly GCF_947242115.1). Taxonomy (NCBI): domain Eukaryota; kingdom Metazoa; phylum Mollusca; class Gastropoda; family Planorbidae; genus Biomphalaria; species Biomphalaria glabrata. The sequence continues at coordinate 15,765,495 of NC_074714.1, read as the reverse complement.
TCTCCATAATAATTGATTTGATAAAAAATTGATGACTGAGTGGTTAAGCGCTTGGCTTCCGGACCTGGGTTCCTTGGTTCGAATCTCGGTGAAGGCTGATTTTGAATTCCGGGATTTTTAGGGTGCCCCTGTGTCCACCCATTTCTAATGGGTACCTGATTTTAGTTGGGGAAAGTAAAGGAAGTTGGTCGTTGTGCTGGCCACATATCACCTTGGCCGTTAACCGTTGGCCAAATAAACAGATGATCTTAACATCATCTGCCCTATAGACCTCAAGGTCTGAAAAGGGAACTTTACTTACTATATTAAAATATATGGAAGGACATAATGAATATTATGACATGTATGGGTGAGTAATTACTATGATATAAGTCAGATAATAATCACACACGAAGAAAGTCTAACCTGTTATGATCCTACTGGCAAAGAGACTTCATGCTGGTGCAATTAATCTTTCCCATGTCATGAATGTTCTTTAATCTTCGCAAACATAGTCAATGGCAAGGACTGTTATCTTATGAATCTGTTTGTAGTCATACAAGAAAAGAGAGATTTAAGACAAATGTGAGACAGATACTATGTAGAAACTATTTGAAATTTAACTCAAAAGTATATGTTCACAAATTTAGACAAAATAAGGGGGAGGGGGGAGTAGAGGTGATAGCTGAGTGTTTAAACACTTGGCTTCCGAACCGATGGATATCGAATCCCAGTAAAGACTTATATTTTTAGATTCAGTGTTCTTATTTGGATTATGAGTCCACCCAAGTCTAAGAGAAACCTTACATACGTTGGTAAAATGAAGATGATTAGTGGTTTTGATGGCCACATGACATCATCTAGAACCTTAGACCATATCTGCCTGTCTGAATAAACTTCCGTCTGAGAAAGATCCTATGTAAATTATGGCCCATATCCCAAGACGCTTGGGTTAGAACCAAAGGCCGACCAAAGAAGGAAAAATGTTCCATGTTTCTTCACTGTACCTCGTCGGCCGGTGCAATTATCCACCACAAATAAAGAACGGTGTGTGGATACTTACATGTTTGTTGGGGGCTTTCTTCCACCCTACTCCCATCTCCATACCCAGTGCAATGAACTCGGTTCTCAGGCAATCCAGAGTTTTTCTAATACTTCTCTATTGGTCTAATCGTCTCCTGTAACGACCATTTGTACCCGAGGCTGAGAAGCATTGCCCGGGGTATACATTTAGATCTAATAGAGTCCGTCTAGAAAGTAAAGTCACCTCAAAGTGTAAATCTGGATCTAGTCAACATAATTGTATACTCATATAAGAATAGGCCTAGCGATGGATCGAGAGAATCTACTTTCTAGATCCTATAGACCAGTATTTCTCTAACTATGAAGCGCCCGTACTGAAAAATGGAAAGAGGGCGAAGCCAGTAAAGAAATGTACTTTCATTTTAATTTACTACATTAACCAAACATAAAAACATTATAATCCATGTTTTAAAAAATTCTAAAATTCCTATTCAATGTGAACTCTTAAAAAATATTGACCGTTTTCGTGAGACGAGTCTGCAATAAAATCAATTCATAACTTTTTGAATAATATATTTCAAAACCTTTCTGCTAACGCGATTCTTCTTGTATCCGAATGGTCGAAGTTCTCCAGCTGGCCTATATCACTACGTTGAAGAGTGTGTTTTTGTAACACAAATAATGTCAGCGCTAAGACTCCTGAACAAGAATATTATCTTAAGACGATCTCACGCATTACAAACTTTTGTGTGCTGTGTGTACCTTGAATCTCCGAGATCAGCATGGGCGTGTGCTGCCTTCGACTTCATTAAACATCATTTGCGACATCATTTTGTTTACAATGATAATAAGCGCGCTTTAGACACCTCAAGGATGCAAATCTTAGTTCTTATTGGAAGAAAAAAATCTGTTCAATACTTGCGCTTCCCACCTCCTTTTTATTGAATTAAAAAGAGTTGCAGACGTCAGGAGAAAGGATTTCGAACGTAAAGAATGCAGGAAATCGTTTCATGCCTGGTCCTCTCAGACGCTGTTAAAAAAACTTACAGCGCTCCCTTGATGAATTTATGAGGAAACTTCTGTTTCTTCAACACTATCTTAACTCTTTCTCTCCATATTTATTTACCACATTCTGGTGGAATCAACGTTTGTATCGTCAGTTAGGAGAGAAAGAGTTAAGAATAACCCTTTTCTAGTTAACAAAAGCACAATTTACAAATTATCTACGAAATAATATTTCAGAGGGAAAAAATATTTTAAAAAATATACATGGTTAGGTAAAAATGGATTCCAAGCATTTAATTTTAATGTAGACGCATAATACGCATTTCTTGGAGGGACCATGCCTCTAATCAGAATTTTTTGAGCCAATATGCACAGCATTTATGCTCTCCTGACACAAAGAAGACTTCGCTGGCTCAGACATGTCACCAGCATGCCAGATGGTAGAATCCCGAAAGATATATTATATGCTGAGCTTGTGGAGAGAGTCAGACCCAAGGGCCGCCCAAGACTACCTTATAGAGATGTCTGCAAGCGAGACATGAGAGCCACAGACATCAATGAAAGTATGTGGAAAGAAATAGCCAAAGACCGGAGTGCATGGAGACAGGCTGTGTGTGCTGGGACGATCTTCACTGAGAGTAAAAGAAACGAAGCGGCCCTAAATCAAGAGGAAAAAAAGAAAGCTGTCCGGTCCGCTAGCCCTGAAGAAATAGCTGTAATGTTATTTTGATATCTAGGATACGAACTTTTTCTTCATGGATGCCCAATATTTTAGAGGAATGGTTATGCATATAAATGCTGGCAATTTAAAGATGAGTTTTTATTTTGCAATTCCCTTTGGCAGAGTGTGAATGTGTTATAGTAAACAGGTTCATTTTTGTAAAAGTGTAAAATATATTTCAAAAATATTAATGATGTTTGCACAGATACTATTTTATTAATTTAATTTCATATTGTTTCAGGATTAAACTTAAAGCTTTGGCAATGCAAATCAGATTTACTGTTGGGGTGTCGCGGCATAGTGAGGAATTGTAAAAAGGGGTCGCCGATCGAAAAAGTTTGAGAACTACTGTTCTAGATCAAAATTACGGATCTAATAGTCTAGCAGTGCAAGCAAGCAGGCCTTTTTTATGTACTTTTTATTCAGGTATAAAAACATAATGAAATATATATTAATTAAAAATTAATTAATTTAAAAATAATAGGGCATAGTCATAGTGACTGTGACGCTATTCCTGATATCAAACATGATAATATGAATTGAAATATCTGGTTTAGGGGTCAAACCTGTTTATAGACTTTTACTTTGTTGGAAAATAAAAATAAAAAATTCTGCATCGTGAAAAAAAAAATGTGTAGAAAATGAAGAAATAATAACGACCATCATCATCATCCTCAACCTCCGTTTGAGTGAGGGCTTGAAGGGTTCAAATCCTCTCTTGTAAAGCTCTGGACAGAAACCCTGCTGTTATGCGTAGAGTGTGTTGTTAGGGGACGGGGAGGTGGTGTCCTCTGGTGACTCGAGAAATGGAAACACAATTTTTTTTTCTTTTTAAAAAGATAATCTATTAAAATGACACGTAGATCATATTTGGCTTATAATTATCTAATTCATTTGATAAGTTATCAATTAGACCTATGTTAGTTTTGTCTCAAATGATGTAAATTGTCTAATTCCGTATTGGTATGGAGTAAGAAAATATACAAGTCTATTTTTTTTCTTAGCGACATATAGATCCAAGTCAGATAGTATGAGTTTTACATTTTACAATGTGTACGTGAAGAATGAAATTAATTATGATAAGTATACATATATATAAGTATTTTGAAGTCATTTATTTTCAAGCTAGCATTACTCACCTGCTCACCGGTTACATCCGTTGATTTGATCTCCGATTTATTATTCCATACTCTTGTTTCAAAAGTCGAAATGTCTCATAACAATTCTTTGAAATTCACCAATGAGCCCGCCACTCTCAAACTCTGTCACTTTTATCCTGCTCTCCACACGTTCACATGTACTGCCACGTCATACAAGCACAGCCAGCTCTCTTGTGCTCAGCCAGCTCTCTCGTTTTCTGCTCTCCCTTCTCTGGTCATGTGCGAAGAAGCCCCTACTCATTGGAGGCTCAATGTGACTGCCTCACTTGCTTAGGCCTAGCTTTTAGATCTAGACTTAGAATGCGGTGCGCAAAAAGTCGCTAAACATTACTATATAAAAGTCTTCAATGAATAGTTCTCTAACCGAATGTAAATTAATATCTGTTCATAGTTTGCACAATTTTAACGGCCAATCTTAAGAGTTTTCCCAGTTTGGCCAACGAGCTTATCTTATCTCAGTGACATACATCAACTGTTACATTGATAGGGAAATAGTTTTAAAAAAATAGTAAATTTCGCCTTTCAGACCTTGTGGTCTATAGGGCAGATGATGTAAAGGTCTATAGGGCAGATGATGTAAAGGTCTATAGGGCAGAGGATGTAAAGGTCATCTGTTTCTGAGTTTCTTAGATCCACGTCCACGTTCCAGGCTACTCCATGAGGTTGTCACATGAATAAAGTTTGCAAACAAGAAAAACATAAAAATACTAAAAAAACAAACAAAAAAAAATGTGAATATGTATCAATTAGTTCTGATCAATCATGTGATTAAATTTGTCATAGATCCAGACTAACAAGAATAAATCTGTGCTATTATAAATGTTTTACGATTTGCAAGTGTTGAAAACGCCAATCCTACGCGCTATTATTAAAAACGGCATTTTGCTTCAGCCGTAATTGTGTAATCAGGTGAAACAAGCTTCTCGCACCTCAAACTAATGAAGAATTACTTGATGTCAACAATTCTCAAAGATAGATTTAAACATTTGGTAATTCTTGCTATTGGGATCTATGTGGGAAACAAAATTATTATGATAATACTGTATGACTTTGCTACACGCAAGGCTCGTAAAGTAATTCTGTACGTAATAAAGAATGAATAAAATGCATAGACGAATTTATTTTCTAATACAAACTCTTAAATTTGACTTATTGTCCGCTTCCCTACCCAAACTTGGCCCCGCGAAATCCGTTTCGAATAGGGCCCCAAAATGCTTAAGTCCGGATGTTTCGGATATTCCTTCAGAGTTGACGATAGTTTACTTTCTAGTCCAAACCTCCCGCAAGGGATGGGAGCGGGCAGGGTTTGACAGTTCAGCGCGCGGCCATCCGTAGCGAGCAATAAAAACGTGTTCTCCCCCCCCCCCCCTCTTGTTTTTTTTCGAAGAAATAAGAGAGTGATCTTCCCATTTACTTCTTGTCTGACCTGATTAGGGAAGAAGAGAATTATATATAAAGATGATCCTATCACTTGTCTGAACCAGTAGAAAAAAAGGTGGAGGGGTGGGGGAGAAGTCGGTATCGGTGTAAATGTTACAATCATCGCTTTTTAAAATACATAAAGAAAAATGAAAAAAAAAAAGTTCACTCATGGCTCAAGCCCCCTCTAGGGCACTAATTCAACTTATACCACCACAACTGTCAAGTACGATTTCTTTCCCTTGTTCAACACCAAACAAAATATTTAATTACAATAGTTAATAAACTATTTTTTTTTGTTTGTTTTTTTCCTAAGAAACTAAATAGGCCTACACGATTTTGAAAGTAGCTGCTATATCGACAAGGGTATAACAACTTTGTTCCATTACATTCATTTGAATATATGTATATATAATGAGAAGAAGTAAAGGGGAGTAACTGGGGCATAAAACATTAAGCTTTGGGCAGGAGGGGCTCTATTGCCGTAGCTTGCTACCCACCTTAGAGATGGAAAACTCTGAACTCAAACCTCTGCAGCCTTGCGGCTATACCCAATCATGATAGACCTGCGACGCCGCTGACCCCGAAGTGTATCGGCAATTGCCATTCTATTGGATACATCAGCTGCTTGGAGTAGGGGGAACTGCTGTTTGTGCCTACATCGTTCCAACCACAGCTAGTGAACAGGCACATGTCAATTCAATGAGATGATCCAAAGTCGCCACTGAAGAAGGCCATAATATATATGTGTGTATGTGTGTGTATATATATATAAATATATATATATATATATATATATATATATATATATATATATATATATATATATATATATATATATATATATATATATATATATATATATATATATGACTTTAGGGCACAGTCTTAGGCACACTACTGTTTCTAATTTACATAAATGACCTACCAAATAGCAGTAGCTCAGGTACAAAAGTCAGTTTATTTGCAGACAATTACATAATATAAATAACAATAAAACAAACAAACAAACAAACAAAAAAACACAAGATTTTGAAATTTCCCAAAAAGAATTAGAAGAATTTCAGAAATGGGAATCAATTTGGCGTAAGTCTTTCCACCCAGAAAAAAAATGTCAGTTGTTAAGAGTTCAAAAAAAAAAAAAAAGCAAATTAAAACTACTTACTTTATTCATGGTAAACCAGTCACACAGACTAAAATCGCAAAATATCTAGGTGTAATAATAAATGAAAAGTTATCATGGAACTCCCATATTGATGAAATGAAATAAAAAGTCAAGCAAAACAGGGTTTTTTACAAAAAATTGTTACAAACCAAACAAAAACATAAAATTAAAATGATTAGTTTGGCCAATATTAGAATATGCATCCTCTGTTTTGGGATCCCTTAACGCAAGAAAACATTAAGAAATTATTACAAATACAAAATAGAGCAGTGAGATTTATAACAAACGAATATTCTAATTTTATTAGAGTAACACAATTAGTAAAATCACTAAACGTAGAGATACTTCAGGACAGAAGAATAAAAAGTACAGTAGCTATACTACACAAAACACTAAACCATAACTTACAAATAGAAAAAACAAACCCTACTAAAATACTTAGAAAGACACAAAGATAGAGGCACATTTCTTATTCCTTTTTCTTTTTCTTACCCCTCCCAAAACCCCCCCTTCCCCCCCCCCCCCCCGAACAAAAAATATATTTATTTATGTGTGTGTGTGTACATCATCTGTATTACATTCTGACCCTTCATTCTTTCGGAAGACGTTTATTGTGCCCTAGAATAGGTTCTTCCTGGAGTTAGTGAAAAAATTGTAGATTCCCCGCCTTTGCCAGCAAGGGTGTTTGGGCGAGCGCTATGAGCTTCCCAATCGCGGGGCGGAGCCCCGCCGCCAAACGCGATTTCTGGTATTGCAAGCCAACAAAATGTATATTCTGAGGTATCTACAGTGTATTTTCCTGCTATTAAAAAAGTTTTGTTTCAAAAAACTAATTTGCTATTCTTAATGACTTAGACCCTACCGCGCCGTTCGTCGCATTTGCCGTCAAGCTGTTTCCATAAAAATCTGTCACTGGTAATGTCTGAAGCCTCTTCCCACCTGCTCTGAGGACCTCCATGAATGTGTGGCGATAAGTTGTACTAGGATGTCATCGCAAATCTTCTTATGCTTAATTCATTTTGTCGGAGAACATGGCCCGCAAACCTTATGCGACGCTCTATCATAATCTTACTAAGGGGTCGACTCCCACTTCGGCATAGGATTTTCTTGATTTAGACCCGATCTCTATAACTGACTCCTAAAATCTGTCTTAGCCATCTTTGTTGAGCCACATTTAGTGTTTTTCAATTTCGGCAGAAGACTATTCACTGCATTTTATTAATGGAGCCCCGCCGCTGTTAGAAATGTGTAACTGTAGTTTGTTTTAGAATAATATTGAAGATAGAGGTTTTCCACCTCAAAACACTCTGTAGAGGAATTTTAAACTCAAAACCATCTGGAGGGGTTTTAAGCTTTTAAAAAAGGCATCTGTAGGAGAGGGGTTTAAACCTAAAACCCCAATACGCTACGCTCATATAATTTTAGTGTGTAATTTGCTTTTTTTATGTTGAAGAGGTATTTTTTAGCATCAAACCCCTCAAGGGGGGGGGGGGGTTAAACTCAAAACCTCTTTTGGCAACGCTCGTAGCATTTTGAGTGCTTAATTTGCTTTTTTTTCTTACACTGAAGATGTATTTTTTAGCTTCAAACCCCGCTGGCGTGGGGTTTAAACTCAAAATCCCTTTGGCTACGCTCATATATTTTAGAGTGAGTAATTTGCTTTTTGTTATATAATGAAGAGGTATTTTTTAGCTTCAAACTCCACTGGTGGAGTGTTTAAACTCAAAAACCCCTTTGACTACACTCATAACATTTTGAGTGTATAATTTGCTTTGTTTTTATTATTAAAGAGGTATTTTTTACCTTCAAACCCCGCTGAAGGGGGGTTTAAACTCAAAACTGAGTCAAAACCCATTAAGCTACGCTCATAACATTTTGAGTGCGTAATTAGCTTTTTTTTATATTGAAGAGGTATTTTTTTAGCTTCAAACCCTGATGAAGAGAGGTGTGGGGGGGGGGGGGGGTAAACTCAAAACCCCTTTGGCTACGCTCATAGAATTTTGAGTGTGTAGTTTGCTTTTATTTTTATATTGAAGAGGGGTTTTATCGTAAATTGTACTTTTGGAATTTGGGGATTGTCGTTTGCATTTTTTGTTTGTTTTGTTTTATAGAAGAGTGGGATTTAACTGCAAAAACCCCTGGTAGTTTTTTTTTAACTCAAACCCCCCTGGTAGGGGGTTTTAAACTCAAACCCCCATGGTAGTTGGTTTTTAACTCAAAACCCCCTGGTAGGGGGTTATAAACTCGACCCCCTGGTAAGGGGTTTTAAACTCAAAATCCCCTTGATGGTTTAGTATTAACATCTCACCTAAAATAAACAAAATCAAAGCAAAAAATCATTCTCTAAATTCCGAATCCCCCCCCCTCCCCGAAGGGGGTGGGGATTTCATTTCGGGGGGGGGGGGTTTGAACCCCAAGGACCCCCCCCCCCCCGGCTACGCCCATGATATATATAATTCTAAGATATTTTGTATAGATATTCTTCTTCCTCTTTCATTATGGTTATTTACAAGGAAGAAAAATTAAAATTGTAATGAAACGTTTTGAGAAATAAAACCAAACAGTTGGCAGCATCTATTGATAGAAACGCAGAAATTCCCGTTTTTATAATTAGCTCAAACTTTGGCCGTCCTCGTCTATTCCTTCAGTTTCTTTTTTTTCTTTGAAACGAAACTTTGTTGCTACATTTAAGATAACTATTTTGCTTCGCAAAAGAAATAAAATAATATTGCAGATGGATCTTGGATTAAATCTAGATTCCATATAGATCTATAGTTCTTATACTAATAACAATGTTATTTTATGAAGATGACTTTTTTTTTATTCGGATAGGCCTCATCTTGATCTCAGGTCTAGATTTATTTAATTTAAATGTGAAAATGGTTTCAACAGGATCAAAGGTAATACACTTTTTAAAGTACTACTATGGCTATAGCTTTAAGTAATAGGCTATTGTAAGGAATAGATATGGTTTTATCGTCTATGTTTATGTTTCACAACAATCAAGAACCAGTGGCGTAGCAAGGTTATTTGGGGGTCTTGGGGCTTGGCCTCTTTAGGGGCCCCAGCATTTTGACATTCTACATCATGATATGAGATAATGGCGTAATATTTAATATTTAATGTAAAAAAAAAATCGAACACTCATTTGGGCCCCCCTCAATATTATATTATTATTATATTATAATTACTATATATATAACCATATTGTTACCTTATGCTTTCATAACAAGTGCTGGATGTTCCTATAGACCACTTCTGCTATAGCTTAGGCCGGCTTAGGGCTCCTACATTTTTCAGCCCCCCCCCCCCCCCCAAAAAAAAAAAAAGATTCCATATTTTCCATCATTTTGAAGAAGTAGCAATAAAAAAGAAGAGCTTTATGTTTATTTCAAGCTGCCTCTCAAACATCTTAGGGCTTAGGGTCATGTGAATTTTAGATCAGGCCCTGTTCATACTCGCTAGATCTATTTAAATTGAATTTAAAAAAATTGAATTTAAAAAAAACGCTTGACCACTATCTATATATTTCAACATTCTGACATACGATCTATGTATCAATCCATCTAAATCTATCTGTCTATCCATCTAAATCTATCTATCTATCTATCTATCTATCTATCTATCTATCTATCTATCTATCTAACTATCTATCTATCTATCTATCTATCTATCTATCTATCTATCTGTCTGTCATCTATCTATCTATCTATTTATCTAAATCTATTTATCAAAATCTATCTATCTAAATCTATCTATCTATCTAACTATCTATGTATCTATCTATCTATCTATCTATCTATCTATCTATCTATCTATCTATCTGTCTGTCATCTATCTATCTATCTATTTATCTAAATCTATTTATCTAAATCTATCTATCTAAATCTATCTATCTATCTAACTATCTATGTATCTATGTATCTATCTATCTATCTATCTATCTATCTATCTATCTATATCTATCTATCTATCTATCTATCTAAATATATCTATCTATCAATTAATCTATCTATCTATCTATCTATCTATCTATCTATCTATCTATCTATCTATCTATCTATCTAAATATATCTATCTATCAATTAATCTATCTATCTATCTATCTATCTATCTAAATATATCTATCTATCAATTAATCTATCTATCTATCCATCTTTTTATCTATCTATCTATCTATCTATCTATCTATCTATCTATCGATCTATCTATGTGTCTGTTCATTTTTGTCATCCAGTGACAAATCAAATGTAGGTTACTGCACTATCCGTTAAAGTGTACGTCACATTCCATGATAAGACTGATAAGATAACATGGCGTTGCACGAGGTCTCTCTAGTCTCTCTCTTTATGTAGGCTCTACTGTCTAAAACTAGAACAAACACTCAGAGACACCGTGTCGCTAACAAATAATAGATATAATCCTTAGGCCTACTCCTCAGCACACCCTTAGCGGGCTTATTCTTAATTTAGACTACATTTTAAAAATGAAGCAATTATAAAAATATACTTTAAAAAAGGAAGATAGGTTTATCTAAAAGTAAGAACTGAACATGTTCAGCCATATGTCTTAATATTGTAAGATTTTTTGATTTTTTATGATATCAAACAAATGTAATTAATTAGCATTATTTAATAAACTAATTGGTTATTAAAAAATATAGTTGTGAATAAGAACAAAAAATAATTGTGCAAAGTTTCAACTTAATCCGAGATTGGGTGTGGGAGAAATGACGTGTTCAAAATGTGTACCAGACTGACAGAGAGATAGTACTGTGTCACAACATTACTATTGCGGTTCTCAAACGTAAATAAAGTAGGACTAACATTAACAATGACAACAACAACAACAACATTTTATTTTACTTCTTTATGTGAGGTGAAATAAATGTTTTGTTTCCCCTTTTTTTATAGTCAAGTATTTACGACGGTGCCTACTGGCCGACACCAAGATAAGTACACTTGTTTAGTTTGAAATATATTAGTTATCAATAGAAGCGGAACTTAGGGGGCCCAAAACACTTTGAAGTGACCTAGTTTACGTGCGCGGTGGCTCAGTGGTTAAGCGCTTGGCTTCCGAACCTGGGTTCAAATCTTGGTGAAGACTGTGATTTTAAATATTTAGGGCACCCGTGAGTCCATCCAACTCTAATGGGTACCAGACTGAAGCTTGTGATAGAAAAGGCGGTTGGTTGTTGTGCTGGCCACATAACATTCTGCTCATTAACCGGTGGCCAAATAAACAGATGACATCAACATCATCTGACCTATAGAACACAAGACCTGTAATGGGTACTTTACTTACTGTACTAGTTTAGTTTAGAGATAATGTTAGCTTTGTAAATAAATATATTGTGCATTAATTATAGCATATGTGAATATTTGTTTTTATTTAAGATTGAAGAAAATCAATAAAATATTTGGTCTTTAATTGATAGATATTTTTATCACAATACATATGTGAATATTTGTTTTTATTTCAGATAAATAACGGATTCAAGACAATAAGAAACAAACATTCGTATCAAAAAAAGAAAGCTCCAATACTTTTAAAGAAAATGCATCGTAAATATCCATATAAAATGACTGCGGTTTCAAAACATCATCATTCTGTCGATACTGAGTCAAACATATTAACTGAAAAATTTCTTAAAGTTATTGCTTCAGAAAACAATAAAGAAGCGCTCGATTTGGTTTCAGAAAGTGAAAAACACATCAAGACTATACGAAAATCATCTTTGAATAAAGCGCTACTCTTTTCTTGCCGGAAAGGAAACAAATTTCTGGTACAAAGTCTTTTAGCGTATGACATTGACATCAACTGCAAGGATGCTGGAGGCAACACACCATTGATGATTTCTGCTAAAAACGGTTTCTACGATATCGCTAGATTATTACTACTTAAGAGCCCTAAGATGAACTGTCGGAATAGTCATGGTGACACAGCTTTATTGCTGTCTATAACAAAATCTGGTTCTAAAGATATGGTTAGCTTATTTTTGGAACAAAAGTCAATAGATTTCTTTTCAAAAAATGATGACGGTGTTACTTGTTTCACAAAGGCAATAGAAATGTTGGATTTTGAGCTATTTAGAACACTTTTGATAAAGTCATACTATGAATATCGAGAAAGCTCTATATTAAGAAAATGTCTGTCTATTGCAAGGCGCACGGCGGAAAGACTTGACATTTCTAACATATTTGATTATATGAAGCAAGAAATTTTAGAACACAAGTTTGCTTTTAATACAGCGGTTTTAAAAAGTGATTTCAAAAGTGTTAAATTTCTGTTTGATTATGGATGGATGACAAATAAGAACAGATCCAAATACGATGAAAGTTTTCTAATGGAAGCTTTGAAACTTTATAAGAATAACAAATCTGACTTAAATCAAAATGATATTGACATTGTAAAACTGTTGATATCAAGAGCAAAAGAAAGTGATCATCGCGCAGAAAGTAATATTCTTCACATCGGAGTAGATATTGGAAATAGTGAGCTTCTAAGTCTACTGTGTCAATACGTTAACACAAAGTATTCTGAAGAGACATTGAATTATATATACACCAATGGACTAGAGGCATTATTCAACAAATACAATCATGCATTTGTACACATTCTTTTAGGTAGTCGGCATAATTTATTGACTTTGTGTGAGGGAAGAAATAACTTGATTGGAAAGGCTTTAGAAGTAGGCGCATTAGAGTTTGTTGAGCTGTTTGTTAGCGATGAGAGAGAATTTGATGTGACGGAGAATCTTTTAACTGCTATAAAAAATTGTCGACTCGCTTGCTTTAACTTTATTGCAGAAAAATTCCAAGCAGAAACAATTGTAACTATTAGTAAAGTCGAATCCGTTTTTTTACATAAAGCAGTTAAAGTCGGAAACAAAGAGATTGTAGAAAGGTTGATTTCTCTGGGCGCAGATGTGAATGCTGTTCATAAAGCTAAATCTCCATTAATGTATTGTTTAGATGCTGGGATCGCTAAAATTCTCTTATCAAAAGGAGCTAAAGTTACATTGAAAACAGATGTTAGCGAGCCGAGTGCACTATTGAATTTGTATTTAACAGCTCACAAGTATAAGTACTACTACGATGAAAAGAAAAAATCAAGTGATGAAATAATAGAAGCGACTCTAGAGCTGACAAAGTTGTATCTGAATCACGGAGCTAACATCGACGACAAAGACTCTGAGGGTAAAACGGCCCTAATGTTGGCATCATCTTTAGAAGGTTACACAAAAGTCATCACGTATTTACTTGAATCTGGAGCAGACTCTACCATGTCAGACAAAGAAGGTCATAGTGCAATATATTTTGCTGTTGCTAATGAAATAGTGACAAACGTTGAAGCGTTACTGAAATTTCAAAAAGACATCAATGCACAGTGCACATCCAGTGGTTTGACAGCTTTACATCTAGCAGCAGAACGAAACAACTTGGATATATTACGCTATCTAGTAAGCTACCAAGCCAATCTAGAAGCTGTAGACAGTAACGGGAATACAGCTTTGCTTATCGCCATAAGAAATATGTCATTAGATAAAAAAGACGCCATTCTTTATTTATTAGATGCAGGTTGCAACATAAACCACCAAAACAATGACCATCAAACCGCAATTATTATTGCTGCTGAAAACTCTAAAACAGAAATGGTGACATTGTTGTCTGAGAGAGGTGCAGATTTAAATGTTAGAAACTCTTTGAATCGTAAAAATGTTGCAGAAATCATGGCTGACAAAACTGCGTTTTCTTCATCATATGATAAAAGAGAGTTTATTATATGTACTGAAAATTTACTGAAAAAAGGTGTTTCTGCTGCCAATGTAACTCAAAACTGCATCTTTAGATTAATTTTAGATAATCGGTTTAATCTGATACAGAGACTTATATTAGCAGGTGTAAGTCCTTATGAAATCTCACAAATTGTATTAAATACGTATGTCTATTTTTACAGCTCAACAGTAGGTCTAACTGTTTCTCCATTTCGTTACGCATTGATGAATGATAAATTACAACTTGCTCAATATTTCAGTAGTATTTGCTTTTTAACTCCCTCGGATTGTTCGTATCAGCAATACATTATTTGCCGAGAACATTTGACTAAAAAGAATTTTTCAAAATGTGTGGAATTCGTGGATGATCTCTATTCTCAGCCAATGTCTCTAGAGAAGCTGGCACTGATAACAGTGTCCTCGCTTATTGGGCCTGGATTGACAAGAGAAGACAAGGTCAAAGGGCTACCACTTCCTACCAAGTTTAAAGACCAGCTTCTGTTTAAAACAGAGAGTACTTTGATTCTTGACACAGAGTGTGATGTCATTGAAAGCACAGAAGTTATGGAGTACTTTCCCTTCCTAATTAACTTTAACTCTGTACCAGATTCCGAAATGAGTGCTTATTACGGATATGAATCTGCTGATTTTGATTACGATGTTTATGATTCTTAATGGAAATGTGAATTTTTATAACTATGTATTAAGTTCTTGTTTTTAAATGGGATAAAAATATGTTTTGCCTTGATAATTTTCGTAGCATTTAGGTTCACATTTGCACGATTTTCTTTATTTATATGTTATATATATTAACATATTTTTTTAATGTTTTAATTGATAGATGCACTTGTTCATTCTAACCAGCTTATTTTCAACAACAGCAACAAAAAAAAAAAAGCTTTGCGTATAAAACACAATTTGAAAAGTAGGTTGACAGATCTTGTGTGGTTCGCCGGCGGTCCAGCAGACCTAAGGATAGATGAAAGTGAATGTGAAGTTAGATGTGAACCTGGCCTAACTGATGTCTTATAATGAATATCTAATTGATCTGATTGTTTTATAAACGTTCAATCTCTTATAAACATTTTCGTGAAAAAAAAAATTCATTAGTTAAGTGTTATATAGTTGTGATGTGGTATTGCAGTTCACGCGATAGTATGAAAAACTGTTGTTTTAAATTATTTTTAACTTATATGCATACTAAATAGATTTTCTTTCTTATATTTAAACAAGATTACAAAGAGAGTTTGTGTTACACAAACTCAGAGGCGGCCCCCGTCGAAGTCGGATCCCTGTCGGATCTGCATATTCGCAAATAATATTCAAGAGGTGATTTAATTTTGATGTAAAATGTTTTACACGTTTCGGATGTTCCTTCAGAGTTGAAGATAATTACTTCCTAGTCCAAACCTCCCGCAGGACGACGGGGGATGGGAGCGGGCAGGGTTTGAACCCTGGGCCGTCCATAAATCTGAACGACAGTCCAGCGCGCAAACGGCACGACCAGGCAGCCATCAGATGGTCAAAAGTAATAATGTTTCAAAGATTCATTTGCCGTAAATTTAAATTTAAATTTAATAAAAAAAATAGTAGATTAGTTTTAGTATATTAAAACATTACAATATTGATCAAAACGTTTGGAAATGAAAATCTACACTTTTTTTTTACACTTTAAGTTTAGAAATTGAAATTCTACATCTTAATCTAGTCTATTTTAGTCTAAACTAGATCTAGAAATTCTAGATCTAGACTCCAAAATAATTTTAATTAGAATATAAATCCAGATCTAGATATACTGTAATAAAAATCTAGATCTAGTTTTAAAAAAATCTAGATTAGATCTAAATCAAGATATCATTCCTTTTTTAAACTCGAGTCACATAACGAGGCTTAATAAACATTACTATACCGAGTTCTTTTTTCATTTGAAGAATTAATTCCATATAACGTCAGAGGGAAAAAAAAACACTACGTCACACGGCCTAGCTAGACTAAAAATCGCCTTCATCTATAAGAGCCTTTTATCGAGTGTTCATAGACTTTGGTGCACCGAGTGCGTTCTTTAAGCATTTCATTTAAAGAATTCATTCCATATGACGTCAAAGGAAAAAAAACACTACGTCACACGGCCTAGCTAGAATAAAAATCGCCTTCATCATTACGAGCCTTTTATCGAGTGTTCATAGACATTGGTGCACCGAGTGCGTTCTTTTAGCATTTCATTTAAAGAATTCATTCCATATGACGTCAAAGGAAAAAAAAAACACTACGTCACAAGGCCTAGCTAGACTAAAAATCACCTTTATCAACACGAGCCATTTCTCGAGTGTTCATAGACATTGGTGCACCGAGTGCGTTCTTTTAGCATTTCATTTAAAGAATTCATTCCATGTGACGTCAAAGGAAAAAAAAACACTACGTCACACGGCTTAGTTAGACTAAAATATGTTTTCATTAATACAAGCCATTTTTTCGAGGGTTAATAGACATTGGTGCACCGAGTGCGTTCTTTTAACATTACATTTAAAGAGTCCATTCATATGACGTCAAAGAAAAAAAATTCCATTTCCTCACAATAGGCTAGTACCGGTACCATAAAAAAAAATGTCTTTATTTACACGAGATATTTAACGAGGGTTCATAGACATTGGTGCACTGAGTTCTAATAGATATTATTTAAAAAGGATCAAAGCCACATTGTTTTTGCGATTTGTCTGTCAGTCGGTCTGTCCGTTATCTTGATATAAAAAAAAACAACTAAAAGTTATTAAAAATTGATTAACCTTTATTTTACGTTTCAAAACATCGCAATAATTTTTAGGTATGAACACAATTGAAAAGTTTATATAATAGATTGTTCCGGATGTTTGTATAAATAGTAAAAGAAAAAGAGAATTTCAGATAAATGTAATACCGTTAATTAAATTTTTTGGATGGTCTCGTATAAAAATTAGATGTACTACAGCCACGTGGAGAGATTTTCATACCTTACTTTGGTGTTTGGATTCTGTTTTCCTTAAAAATCGGAACATAATATTAACGATAATTAGATTTTTTAATGTTTTAGGTAGAAAGTTAAATGTACTGTAAGAGAGTAGTGAGTTAAAATATTTTTCATAAAAATCCGTAAAAACATTATTTCGTAAATGAGAAGATTATTTGTTTATTAATTAGAAGAGGGAGTTCAAACACTTATTTCGCGTTAGTAGATTTTTAAATAAATTCGGAAATTTCTGACGACGATTTGTAAGAAACAAAATCCGGAACTTTCTTTATCGATTACAAAAATTCTATGTTATGTTTTACAAGAAAATTAAATGTCTAAAAAGTAATTTTCAGTAATCAATTCTAGTAAATTACTTTTTTTAAAAGCCTTATGCGATTTCAAACAATCATTAGGCATAATTCATGTTTTATAAAACAATATCCGGAACATTTTTACACTTAATGAAATATAAGTCAGTATAGAGATTATGATTTAGCATTAATATGCTATTTACATAAAAAACGGAACAACATATTATTGATAATGTGTTTTTGCAACGTTTAAGCATGGAAATTGAATGTAATATAAGTTAGAAGAGCAAACAAACATTTGTTGGCGTTGATTAGTTTTGCACAAAAAAATCCGGAACAATCAATTTTAGATACTTAAAACTATTGAGATGTTATGGGAGGAACATTAAAGGGTAAATCAGATTTTCAATAGCTTTTAGAGTTCTAGTTTTTTAAATCTAATCGTGACGGACAGACCGACCAACAGAAAAAACGCACAAAAATAAGCTTCTTTTATTCGGATGGGGGCACTAAACAAAAAATAAATAAAATCTGATTTTTAAAAAAAGTTTAAGGAATTGGTTTAGCACCTGATCATGTTGCGACGTTACGCTACTGCACGAAAATCGCTGCATAAAAAGTCCATTTAAAAAAATGTGCGTGATATTTACATACAAAGTGCATTATTAGCCTTTATAAACAAACAGAAATGTTTTCTTTTAATTTTAGCAGCTAGTTGACCAGAAAAAACGTCTTTAACTATTATTTGTATTTGTTGTAAACATTTTCTGTACATTTTAAAAATATATTTGACTTAGTGATACTGAAAATACACAAAAATTGTCCATCTTTGTTAGCATATTGTAACATTGCCTCCCTTACATTTACGTAATTGTTTTAGAATTGGTGTATTTTTATGAAAAAATCGCTTGCATAATTAATTTTATAAATTAAACGGTTTGCTTTTAGAAAACCAAAAGTAGCCGTTGCACCTAAACTTTTCAAGCCGGATTTAATGATGAAATAATATTTTTCATATCTCTTCTAGTTTTCGAGATCTGAGTGTGACAGACGGACAGACGGACAGACGGACAGACGGACAGACGGACAGACGGACAGACGGACAGACGGACATTTTGCACAAACCTAATAGCGGCTTTTTCCCCTTACGGGGGCCGCTAAAAAGTAAACCATTTTTTTTCTTGTAAATGTAGCAGTTGACAGAACTTACATAACTTACATAAACGTACAAAAATACTTTTTTACAAAAATCTAAAACCATTTGAATAAATGTGTTAAACATATGGTAAACTATTGTGTCCTCTACTAAAGAGCATCCAGTGTTTAAAACTGTTAATAATGAATAGTTGTAAAAGTGGTGTATTTTTATGAAAAAACTGCTTGCATAAGTAATTTTGAAAAATAGATTTTTCGCTTTCAGAAAAGAAAAAAAGTAGCCGTTGCATCAGAACTTTGAATGGTCTAAAATATTATTATGACGATGTTCACTTTCTTATATAGTTGACGATCTAGATCTAGAACTATAGAAATGTGTGATGGTTAGGAAAAACATCAAGATTTCAATGTTGCTAGCTTGAGATTTTAATTTTAAAAGCCTGAGTATCGGTATATTGTCTTATATATTACAGACGTTACTTCAAAAAAAAAAGAAGATAATTACGTCCTACGCATTTCATGTATCAATCTAGTCATGCAAGACAACCTATTTCCATTTTAAAATTATAGGCTATATGCATGCGTAGCAGTTTTTTTTGTTTTTGTTTTTTGTTTCTAATGTAAGCTAGTACTAACATTGCATATACAGTAGTAATTATAAGCAAAGCAATATACCTGGAAATACATTTGTGCATTTCTGTAGTATCCAGTCAAGAGCACAGAAATTAAATGTTGTCCTATCCAATACCTTTAATGACCTTAAGTATTATTTGAACAGCAGATTCCTAATGGTCACAGTCCACATTGTCAAGTATAAGAGAGCGAGCTGTTCACAAGTATGACACGCTTGACCGCGCAAATTTAGCTGACCATCAGTAGCAGGTTGACTAGTCGTAATAGCAGGTCAGGCCACAAAAAGCACGGAGAAAAAAAGATGATACTCAGACCTTTCCAGATAAACAGTTATTGGGATCAAAATGAGAAAAATTCAAGTTAGAAAGTAATAGAGGGTAAGATATATAACGTAACGGGTCTAGAAGCTTCTTGTGGCGGTAATATTTAAAGAGCCTAAAGTCGCTAATTAGTGAATTGGAGTTATTCTACACGGCTTGTTAGTCCTTAATCATTAGTATTGTTTCTGTATCTACACTTCATATTTGTTTTACGTTTGAAAGTATGAAACACTTCAAAAATATATTCAGTACCACATTACTTCACTGTCTCTTAGTTGTGATTAAATTTAACATCTTCTACGAATCCCCATATGCCAGATGATTGCGGAGAAAATACAACACAACCCTTTCTTCAAACACAATTGAGACATTAAATTTTCAGTAATGAATTTATTACAGAGTCTACAGTCATGACCAGAAACTGACTCCAGAAAAAATACTATTTTAAAGTATTATTAGGTAAAAATGTGTAAAATTGCTGATTAATAAAAAAAAACAAAAAACTATTGTATATTTGTATAAATAATTAACAATTTATAAATGTCTAAAATATTTATTTATATTTTGTATGAACCAACTGTCTTGTACGTTCTCTTGTTATAACATGCTTTTTTAAAATCAATATAAATAAGTCTCTACCACACGATGAATGTCTATAGTCATTATGTGAAGTTATTTTTTAAAACCTGCTGATGCTGTTTTCTTTTTATACAACTTTAAAATGACAACGTTTTACAATAAATGTTATTTATATTTTTAATTGCATTGCTGACTAGGAAAATTATTGATCATGCTAAGACTTTTAATGTTAGGATTAATTTGTGCTCTCTTTTTCTTTCTCTCTCTCTCTCTCTCTCTCACTTGGTTTCTTTAAAGTTTAACAAGTTTTCTGTTTGCTGAGGTGTTTTTTATGTTGAAGCATATTACTATATGAATTTAGAATCTTAAGTACTTTTAATAAACCTAAACAAGTAACACGTCTATGCAGAGGCGTAGTGAGGCAATGGGGGGGGGGACACTATGCCCCATGAGCCACCCTCAGGGGGGGCGCCACACGAAGAGAGGCGCCAAAAAATACAAATTATTGTAGATATTTCAGTTAGGTAATACATTCTAGAGTTATTTGTCTTATATTATTATTATGTAATTTTTTATTTAAATGCCTATGTTTCTATGTGATGTTCATGGAAAATGGAGAGGGGGCTCCAATAAAGTATTTTGCCCCCGGAAGAACGTTTGGCTCACTACGCCTCTGCATCTATACTGCTTTTATAAGCATAGAATATGCATCCTCTGTTTGGGACCCCTCAACTCAAGAAAATATTAAGAAACTGGAACAGACACAAAATAGACCAGTGAGATTCATAACAAACGAATATTCACATTTGACTAGAGTAACATCTTTAGTAAAATCACTAAATTTAAAAGGCCTTCAGGATAGAAGACTCAATAGTAAAGTAGCAATTATACATAAAACACTGAACCATAATCTTCAAATACAAAATTTAAAAAATTCTCAGAAAGACACAAAGATAAAGACATATTCTTCTTTCCATATGCTAGCACAGATTTGTACAAATACTTCTTGTTGCCTAGTGCTATTACAGCATGAAATTGGTTGCTTGAGCCAGCCAGGTAAACCAATGATACGGCAGAATTTAAATCATTGGTTAACAAGCTTGACTAGATACATGATGCGTAGGGCGTTATCATCTTCTTTTTTGAAGTAACGTCTGTATTTTATAAGATAAGAATACATTGCAGTTAGACAATTATTATTCAATTCAAAAGTTTGCGTTATATTCTAATTAAGTTGTCAAAAAAAAAACGGAGGCGCTTTGGATGAAAGGTAAAGCACTTGGCTTCCGAACCGAGGGTCAGGGTTTCGAATCCTGGTGAAGAGTGGGATTTTTTTTAAATTTCGGAATCATTTGGCGCCTGAGTCCACCCAGCTCTAATGGGTACCTGACATTATTTGGGAGAAAGCTAGAATGCCAGGGCACTGTAACTAAACACAATTATTTGTACGAATTATATTTAAGCGTAGTATCATGTAGGATATTGATCGAAAACCAAATATGTATCAGTGCTTTGGTTTGACCTAGAGGTTGCAACTAATGTATAACACAATTCACTTATGCTCTTTAGAAAAAAAGATAAAAGTTCAATTTTCTTTAAAGGTAAAAAATAAGAGCATCGTAGAATGACTGTAATAATTGATTAGTAGAAAAATAGGTCAATGTGTGAAAAATTCATACAGTTGGGCTGTTATTGGGGTTCAACCTTATATTGTAATATCTTATAAGTAAACAACTCCAAGTTAAGTATCGCTCGCACTAGGCTTATCAATTTGATATTATTAGTTTGTGAAATATTTAACATGTTTCGGATGTTCCTTCAAATCTCAAGATATACTAATCCAAACCTCCCACAGTACGCTGGGGGATCGTAGAGGGCAGGGTTTGAACCCGGGACCATCGAGACCACCAAAAGACAGATCAGAACACATACCACACAACCGTGCAACCATCCGTTTATCCAAGCAGAAAGTGTAATAATCTCAGAATGTTTAGTAAAGTTCTATTTTTCACTAAGTAAATAAACTCTTTAAAACAAGGGGGAAAAAAGCTTTCATTAATGTGTATTAATATGTTTGGAACAGTCATGCAATTAAATTTGTTAAATGTACTTTAAAAAGAAAGGGACGGACATGAATTCGAACTTGTGAGCTCAAGCCTCAGGCCAGGGTGGTAACCACTCTGCTAGTGAATATGAACAAGGCAGATTGTAGAGTTATCTATTGTTTCTATTTTATGCTTGTGTTCACTAACCATAAGACGGCAGCCTAATATAAAGGGGACTAACTCAGCTTATACCACCACTCATGGGCGTAGCCAGGGGGGGGGGGGGGTTGGGGTTCAAACCCCCCCCCCCCCCGTAATGAAATCCCCCCCTGGGGGGAGGGGGAATGAAATTAAGTGACTGATTTTTGCTTTCATTTTGTTTATTTTAGGTGAGATTTTAATACTAAATCATCAATTACTACAGCACAGCCGAGGGGTTTTTGAGTTAAAAACCCTCTACCAGGGGGTTTTAAGTTTAAAACCCCCTACCTGGGGGTTTTGAGATTTAAAAAACCCCTATCAGGGGTTTTGAGATACAAATCCCTCTACCAGGGGGTTTTGAGTTTAAAACCCCCTACCGGGGGCTTTGAGTTTAAAACCCCCTATAGAGGTTTTGAGTTTTAAACCCCCTACCAGAGGTTTTTGCAGTTAAATCGCCTTCTTCTATAAAACAAAAAAAAAAAAGGAAGCAAAAATCCACAAATTTCAACAGCACAGTTAAGGAAAATTTTGATTTTAAAACCCCTCCAAAATTTACGATAAACAACCTCTTCAATATAAAAAAAAGCAAATTACACACTCAAAATTCTATGAGCGTAGCCAAAGGGGTTTTGAGTTTAATTTCCCCCCCCCCCCCTTCCAGTTGGGGTTTGAAGCTAAAAAGTACCTATTCAATATAAAAAAAAAAGCAAATTACACACTATAAAATCTATGAGCGTAGCCAAAGGGGTTTTGAGTTTAAAACCCCCTGCCAGCTTGGTTTGAAGCTGAAAACTACCTCTTCAATATTAAAAAAAAAAGCAAATTGCGCACTCAAAATGCTATGAGCGTAGCCAAAGAGAGTTTTGAGTTTAAACCCCCCTACTCCAGATGGCTTTTTCTTGAAAGTTTAAAACCCCTCCAGATGGTTTTGAGTTTAAAATTCCCCTACAGAGCGTTTAGAGTTGTAAACCTCTCCCTTCAATATTATTTTAAAGCAAACTACAGTCACCAAATTCTATGATCGTAGCTAAATGGGGTTTTGAATTTAAAAAAAAACCCTCAACAGATGATTTTGACGAAAAAAACTTTCCTTTTCGATATAAAATCTAAAGCGAAATACAGGCATGTAATTCCAGGAGCGTAGTCAATAAAGGTTACACATTTCTACCAGTGGCTTGGGCCCCATTAATAAAGTGTGAATAGTCTTCTGCCGAAATTAAAAAACACTAAATGTGGCTCAACAAAGATGGCTAAGACATATTTTAGGAGTCAGTCATAGAGATCGGGACTAAATCAAAGAAATCCTATGCCAAACTGGGAGTCGACCCCTTTGTAAGGTTGTGAACATTAGTTGTCAGATGACTGGAAGTAAGGTTGTGACAGAGCGTCGCATGAGGTTTTGCGAGACATGTTCTCCGACAAAATGAATTACGCAAAATAAGAGTAGCGGAAACAGCTTGCCGGAAAATGCGCCGAACGTCGCGAGAGGGTCTAAGTCAGTAAGAATAGCACATTAGGTTTTTGAAATAAAACTTTTTAATAGCAGGTAAATGCTCTGTAGATACCTCAGAATATGCATTTTTTTGGCTTTCAAGACCAGAAATAGTGCTCGGCGCTGCGAGCTCCCCCAGACCCCCTTGCTAGCAAGGGCGGGGAGTCTACACGTTTTCCACTAATTCCGAGAAGAATCTATTCTAGGGCACATTAAACGTCTTCCGAAAGGGTCAGAATGTAATAAAGATTAATATGTACACACACATTTTTTTTCGCGGGGGGGGGGGGGGGGGGAGGTAATTCCCCCCCCCCCCCCCCCCCCGAAAAAAAAATCCTGGCTACGCCCATGCCACCACTTCATCAAGTAAAACTTCTTTGCCTTGTTCGAGATACCAAACAAAGTAATTTATTACCAATAGTTAATTAAATAATATGTTTACATTTTTGTTATTGATTCTTGTGTTATCAGCTTGGTCCGAGATTGGGTGTCGGAAAAAAAAAAACAAACTTTTGGCCAGACAGACACACAGACAGACAAAGTGAGTTGATATAGGCTTTGTAAAAATAAATCAACACTATGCTTTTACAGTTCAGAGAAATAAAATTACGCAGTTGGCAGCACTTACTAACGTTAAAGTTAAAATTCCCAGTTCTATTTATAGCATTCAGTTGCTGTGCTTTCTTTTACTTTCAGTTTCAACTAAATCTATGAAATAAAATCTTGGTTCTTGAAACAAATTATTGACCTCTTTAAGTTTTAAAAGATAATGTATGTGCTGATTGTATTGTATTATGGTGAAATACTAAATAATAAAAGTATCATTATAGCTATATAATTTGTTTACCAGTTAATAGAAAGTTTGATTTATATAGAATCAACAAGTGAATTTTTAATGCAGATTGCTTTCTAATAATAAATCTGATACACTTAAAAATGGCTTCAGCTGAATCTAAGGTAAATCTCTTATTACAAGTTATTTCAATCTTACAATAGAATATTATTTATTTGTCTCATTTAGCAACTTATTAAAGATCTATCACTTAGTCCATTGTGTCTCTTTTATACGTGCACACCTATAGTGTACAACATATTGTTACAGTACACTCTTAGGATCTATTACACTGAGTGTAAACAATATGTTATTAATATTAGAGGGTTAGGGCGACTTTATGCGACTTCTTAATATTTTAACTCATCGTTATGTTTTATCACCCCCCCCCCTGACCCCTTCCATACTCTAATTTAAAAATTTATAAGGAGGGAATACTTATGAATAAAAATGGTCTATCGGAAAGACTTACTGGCTACCTTCTACCCCCTCCACTCGTGTCTTTTGCGAATTTATAAAGGTTCAGATTATTAACATTCTGACGGATAAGGTTGGGGCGATTGTACTGTAATCGGGTGTTTTTTGTTTTCAAACCCTATATATATATATATACTCAGTATTTAGTGATTAAGTGCCTGTACTCAGTGTTCGATTGCCTAACTTTTAACTACTAATAAATTAATAATATACGTTAAAATACAAGAAAAGTAATAATTTTTTCCCACATTCAAAAAGGTGCCGATACGCCGTACCGGTGCGTACCGTCACAAAAAAAAGCCCTGTAATATATATATATACACATCTCTCTTTATACCCAAGATACCTCCTTTATTCAGCTGACTAACCTTTGTAA
This sequence comes from Biomphalaria glabrata, assembly GCF_947242115.1. Taxonomy (NCBI): domain Eukaryota; kingdom Metazoa; phylum Mollusca; class Gastropoda; family Planorbidae; genus Biomphalaria; species Biomphalaria glabrata. Next base: position 15,739,839 of record NC_074714.1, on the reverse strand, counting down.
AAGCGATTTTTTTACTCCAAATGACTAATGAATGATAAAGATTCTAAAAAATTGAACATTTTTTCTCCTCCAGGGAAAAAATAATGCTCAAATGTATAAATCTACTCAGTGTTTCTAAAAGTCTATTGATAGGTCTATAGATTCATAGAAGACGGGGGATGATTAATATATCACCCCTTCCACGGTCTTATTCTCTTTCATTTTCGATTCATTTAAATTGTAACTCTTTCTCTCCGTAATTATTTTCCACGTTCCGATGGAATTATTCAATTCGCTCATTCTGTTTCACTACCCTGTTATGATTAAACTTGAATAACTTTTTTTTTTATGTAATCATGAAATTTTATATAAGGTTGATACTTTAGACAATTGCATACTCTTTTTATTTGACAATGAAAGTTAAAACAAACTAAAATTCATTTAATTTAACTGGGTCAAATCAACGTTTGTATCGTCAGTGTGGAGGGGAAGAGTTAAATTTGAAAGGAGATGACAGGATATACACATGAGTTAAACTATCAATAAATACACAGTTTATTTACATATTGTTTGTTTAAAAAATTAATTATTTTGTTGGGTATCTCAAAAAAAGGAAAGAAATTGTACATGATCGAAGCTGAATTAGTCCCCTTTATAGGTCGCCGCTCTAAATTGAAAGAAACAAAATATAACTATATAATTTTCTCTAGTCATAAGTACCTCACTATCAAAGTAGTTAGCACATGTATTGTATCACATTTCAAATCTTCTGAAAAGAAGAATTACAACAGCAAGACTCTTAAACCAATGATTCCATTCCCATTGCTCTAATCAGATGCGCTGATGTATTACCAATAACAAATAGAATAAATCATCTAGATGTATAAAATGATGATCATCGTCATCATCATCAAAACCCATTTGAGTGAGGGCTTGAGAGGCTCAGAACCTCTCTTGCAAAAGCCCTGGACAGAAACTCTGCTGTCTTGCATAGTGCATAAATGTCGCCATACAGGTCGAGAATTTTTAGTTTCCCAGACCTGTTGAGACGGAGATCAGCAAGTCTGGGGCAGTCAAACAGAATATGAGGCACGGTTTCCTCTTCCTCCCCGCAGCGGGGGCACAGTGAATCGAAATTTGGCCATAGCCATGAGAAATATGAGAAAACAGGACAATCGCATGTCCTGCACTGTGCTATAATAGCTTGCTCAGGCTTGGACAGCCTCCACCACGAGGAAGTGCGGTCAGGGCGCCCCTTGCGCTCCAAGACTCCACGGGCTTTTTGGGAATTGTCCCAGCACTTCAACCACTTTTCCATTTCTGTTTTTTGAATTATAGCCAGAGCCTGATGAAAACTTACAGCCTGTTCAGTGGGTGGAATTTGCCCTCCATGGTGGGCCAAGTAATCTGCGATTGTGTTGCCAGTCACACCTATGTGACTCGGTACCCACTGCATTATTACAGGGGTGCCATAGCGTTGTTTTATGTTGTGTGAAGCCATGATGACAGTGTCATGGTCCGGGGCTTTGCAAAGCCTGTAGTACAGATTTTGAGTCAGTGACCACAACAATCTGTGTTGCCCTCAAATGTCCCTCGCCGAGTTGAGAGTCAATGACCTTTAAGGCTTCACAGACTGCCATGGTCTCCGCATCGAAACTGCAAACACTACCACATGGTCTAAAGATTTTGACTGAGTGAGAGCCAAGAAAGTCGATGTAGGCTCCATAGCCTGCTATTGCAGAATCTTTCGATGCCGACCCATCAGTGTATGCAAAAATAGCACTGGGCATGAAGGTATTAATGGTCTCCAATGCTAGAATTTGAAGGTCGTTAGATGAATGACTTAGCTTAGTGGCATTAGGGTCTACTAGTTTCAAACGTATGTCTGGGGTTGTTGGGCGACACCAAATGGGAAGGGGATGAAAACGTTGAATGTTTTGTCGGTTGGTGGAGAGGTTAGCTTTATCAGATAGTCTAGTGGCATGATGCATAAAAGACTGCATCTGAATACGTCTTCTGCATCTCCAACCATCCACTAGTTTTCTAGCTGGGAGGTATTCATCCAACCTTTTATACCGCTCAAAGCAGGTCAGTACTGACCTTTCCCTCCTAAGGTTTAGTGAACCTACATTAGCCATTATTAGAAAATGATTGAAACTGAAATAAATTTACAAAAGGTTAACTGTCATGTTATGTTTTGTTATTTAATAATAAAATATTTCTTTTTTTTTTTATTAATATTATTTACGAGAGAAAAGTCTCACACAGACATCACGTAACGTAAAAAAAAATAAAATGGACATATTTGAAATAAAATAATGTACAACATGTTCAATTTACTTTACATTGTAATTTTTTTTTCACATTTCTCTATAACTTTAGATGGCCAAGGGACTCAAGATAATAAAGAAGAAATATCCTCATCAAAAAAAGGTAGCACTAATGCGCTTAAGGAAAAGCCCACGCATTGTTTCACGTAAAAGGACCACAGTAACAGATAAAGAGTCAGTGGATACCGAGCCAAGGTCATTAGCAGAACATTTTTTAAATGTGATTACATCAGAAAACAATGAAGAAGCGCTTGCTTTGGTAACAGACAGTCCAAAAGACTTGAACGTCACGCAAACGTCTTTAAATAAAGCATTACTTTTGGCTTGCAGGAAAGGAAACAAATTTCTTGTACAAAGTCTTTTACTAAATGACGCAGATGTCAACTGTACAGACGCAAGAGAAAATACACCTTTGATGATTTGTGCTAAAAATGGTTTTGTCGATATAGCCAGGGTATTAATACTGAAGGGAGCTAACCCTAACTGTCGAAACACTCAAGGGGACACAGCTTTGATTTTGTCTATAACAAAACCTGGATCTCAAGATATGGTTAATTTACTGTTAGAACAAAAGGAAATAGATTTGTTAGCAAAAAATAATTTGGGCAAAACATGTTTTATTAAAGCAATTGAAATGTTGGATTTTGATATAATTAAAATACTTTTGTCGCAGTCTGAACACAGATATCGAGGTCTCTCAGGGTATAAAAAGTGTATTGTTGATGCTGGGCTTGTTGCCAAAAAACTTGGCTTTCTGAAGATATTCAATTACATGTTGAAAAATATTTTAAAGAAGGAGTCTGCTTTGAATGCTGCAGTTTTAAACAGTGATTTCAAAAGTTTAAAATTTCTTCTAGATTATGGATGGATAAAGAAAAAGGGTAGATCTAGATATGATGAAAGTTATATTATGAAAGCTCTGGAGCTGTACAAAAACAAAAAACATAGTATCAATGAAAGTGATATCGAAATAGTAAAACTATTCATATCAATAGCTAATGATGAGTGTGATCAATACGGAGAAAACACCATTCTATGTCTAGGAGTGGAACTTGGAAATAGTCCTCTATTAAAGTTGCTATGTCAATATGTTAACAAAATATATTCGGGCAAAAGTTTGAGTGATATATACTATAATGGCTTGGAAACTTTACTGAGCAATTACAAGTATGAAATTCTACAGATTTTCCTTGAAAACAGGCCAAATTTGATGTCATTGTGTAACACAAGAGACCATTTGATTGAAGATGCTTTAAAAGGTGGTGCAGTTGAGTTCGTTGAGTTGTTTTTAAACGAGCATAGGGAAATAAATGTATTCGAGAGTCTTTTGATAACTATAAAATGCTGTCAACTGGGCTGTTTGAACGTACTTGTTGACAAATTTGAAGTAAAAACAAGATTGGAGATCTCCAATAAAAGATCTGTTTTTTTACACGAAGCAGTTAAGGCCGGAAACAAAGAGATAGTAGAACGAATAATTTCTCTGGGTGCAGATGTGAATGCTGTTTATAAGGATAAATCCCCTTTAATGCATTGTTCTCATAATGAGATCGCAAGTTTGCTTTTGTCTCATGGAGCACTAGTTACATTAAAATTAGGAGTTAGAAAGCTGAGTGCTCTTTTGAATCTCTTTTCAAGAGCTCAAAGCCATAGTTTTTTCTCCAGTTATAAGAAGGCACAGTGCTATGAAACGACTTTGGAACTGACAAAGTTGTATTTAAACCATGGAGCAGACATCGATGACAAGGATGATGATGGTAAAACTGCTTTGATGTTAGCATCCTCGATAGAACATCACGCAGGGGTCATCACCTTTTTACTTGAATCTGGAGCAGACTACTCTACTTTCGACAATGATGGTCACAATGCCTTATACTATGCCATTATTAAAGGAATCAAGGTAAATGTTGAGGCTTTTCTCAAGTTTCAGATAGATGTTAATGCTCAGTGTAGCTCTGATGGAATGACAGCTTTACATCTAGCAGCAGAGTACAGTAACAAGGAATTGTTACAATTATTAGTAAGTCATAAAGCAGATATTGGGGTTGTAGACTTAAACGGGAACACAGCTCTGATGAGAGCAGTTAAACGAAATGTTTATAGATCTAATAAAATGGACACTATTCTGTATTTGTTAGATGCAGGATGTGATGTTAACCACCGAAACAAAGAAGGTCAAACTGCAATAATTCTTGCTGCTGAAGATTCAAACACAGAACTAGTAACACTGTTGTCGGAGAGAGGAGCAGATTTAAATATCAGAAGTTTAGTGAATCGAAAAAATGTTACAGAAATAATGATTGAGAAAACTGTTTTTTCTTCATCCTATTTTACAAGAGAATCGTATACCTGTACTAAAAACTTATTGGAGAAAGGTGGGTCCGCTGCTAATGTTCAGCAAACCTGCTTCTTTGAATTAATTTCAGAAAATCAGTTTTATCTCATACAAAGAATTATATTTGCAGGTGGAAGTCCAACTGAAATTTCATCAAGTCTAATAGATAGATATGCATATAAGCCATCCACGATGGTTTCTCCGTTTCGTTACGCTCTGATAAAAGAGAATTTCAATCTTGCGAAATACTTTTGGGACATTTCTTTTTTAACACCTTCAGATTGCTCTTACCAGCAATATACAGATTGCCGAATGTATTTGAGTGAAGTGGCTCGTTCGAAATGTACAGAATTTGTGGATGAACTCTATTCACAGCCAATGTCTTTAGAAAAGTTGAGCCTGATAACAGTGTCATCGCTGATTGGACCTGGGATAACAAGAGAGGACAAGGTCAAAACGTTGCCACTTCCTAATAAGTTTAAAGATCAACTCTTGTTCAGAACTGAGGGTACTTTAAGAACTGACACTGAGTGTGAGGCTAGTGATAAACTAGATGTTAAACATTACATTTCTTTCTTAATTAACCGTGACATTATTTATGTTTCCGACTCTGATGAAAGTGATAATTATGGGCATTATTATTTTGATCATTCTTATGATTCTTCTGATTATTAATAATTCAGACAATTTAATTTAAGAAAATGTCTTTGAAGAAAACATTATATCTGTTTGTTCTAGCAACTAGTTGTCTTTGTATCTTGCATATGTTTCAGTGTATAAGGTTAGTATAGTATTTAATTCACCTGTTGTATTCAATAGTTTTAACATTGTATTTTTTATGGTTACGTTATCGATAAAAACTGATGCAAACATTTTCAGACTTTAAAAATTCTTATATACTTCACAAGCTTTTTAAACAAATGTTACATCTACAACGCTTCCGCCGGTGGTAATGGACTGTATTACCCACAACAAAATATATTAGATTTCCGAAATAGACTAAAATGTAAGAATAGAGATTGTAGATCGACGCTGTCTCTATCTTATTCAGTAATAAGATTACATTTGTAGAAAAAAATCATGACTTGTGAATTGATAAAGAGAATGTTGTAGTAAAGAATAAATTTAAAAAATATTGTCCATAGCAGGAAATCTGACAAGTGTCAGTAGTATAGAATATCTCGGTGCTATCGTCTCAGTTGAAGGAACCAAACCTGACCTACTGGCCATAGCTGCTCAGTCCACAGCTGCACTTGCAAAACTCAAACAATACTGAAAGTCAAAGGCGTAGCCCTCTACACTAAAATCTGACTAATGCGCTACCTGGTCATGGCCACATTCGTATATGCTTGGAAATCTTGGACGCTGTCTACAGAACTAGAGAGAAGAATCCTATCAATAGCATTAAGATATGCTACAGAAAGATCCTATGTATGACACACAGAGATTGTATCACAAACCAAGAGATTAAAAACAGGATTAATACAGCTATTGAACTACACGATGACCTGCTAAGTAATGTAAAAAAAAAACCGCTGACTAAAACTCTATAGCCGTATCAGATGGACCTTAAGGCTCTCAAAGACTTTCCTTCAGAGAACAGTACCAGGAAAAAAAGAGTCAAAGAAAGCGATAGGAAGACAACATAAATTGACGGGCCTGTCATTGAAAGACAGAGAAACGAAGAAAGACAGTCAACTGATCTTGTGTGGTACCCCAATGGTACACCAGACCGAAAGATAGGTGATTGCTCATACCATACTAAATTCTGATATTGAAGCGATAAGACAACGTATGCATTAAAACTAGATTTTGAATCTAATAATTCCTTATATTATTTCGAAAATTAGAATCGTATGTAATTTAGTTTCATTCAATGGTGGAGATAAAGTTAGGTAGAATAGTGAGCTGAGTCCTTTTCTCCGTCGTTTGTTTGTTCAGCATCAACAATGTTATTATTTATTAGACAATTATTGATTTGCTTTTCAGTCAATTCTGTCACACTAAGATACCATATTGTGTTGAATAGATTTAGAATAACAATAAAGACAATTTGGGGCATATTTCAGACATTTTCTTTCTGTTGAAGTTGTAAAGCAATGTCTTGTCCTAATAGAATTAACACTAAAATACAAATTTAGAAGAGAACATAGCATAGGCCTACAACCACTATCATTTTTGTTTATATCGGTATGTAATTATTTCTTGTTACTTATGTTTTACGAAAGTTGCATTGTTCTAAATTTATTATAGTATGTATTAAATTAAAAATTGTATAATATTTATTATTATTTGTATTATTATTTCGTTTAGAAACTTCGTACAGAGATATATTGTGTCAGCACAATAATATGTATTTTAAAGTGTGAAAGCAAATGAAAGACTGTTATAGTTTTATGATTTAGCTGCTCGAATCAACGTATCGATTTCGAATCTCCTGTATGTGAATTACATAGAATAGAAACTTTAGTAGGCGTAGGGCAATGTATTCACACAACGTGCTTTTCTGATACCTCTAAATAAAGTAACGAGATATGAAACCTCAATACAGGTGTGATATCATTTGAGAAAACAAACTCTTTCCAATTGGTTATTTTTTGTGAATGTAAAGTTTGTGGTTCTAGAATTTTAATCGTAGGTAAAACATTCAATTATCTTTAACATTGCATGTAATGTTTAGATAGTACTAAGCCATTGCCATACCTTCAATTGGTGAAAACATTTATTAGCTATATTTTAGTTGACCTAATTTCCATGTTCAGCATTTAACTAGTGAAACTTAAATAATAAAAAAAAAACTATGTTTAATATAGTGACTGATGACAAATTTCAATATTATAAACATACATTCTACAAAATTCTAACGTATAAATGCGTACGAAACCTCTATTTTGGCTTATAATTTACCCCTCCCACCCCCCCAAAAAAAATTAAATTATAGAATTGCTTAAAGCATGATAACAATGTCTCTCGAGACATAATTCACAGTGTTTACGCCAATGATTTAAATAAGTCTTAGATTCCTGTGTACTGTGTTGATCTCACAAACTGCTAATGTGTTGAACATGCTCTTCAAGCGTCGACATATAACAATAAAAGACTAGAATAACTAATAAGGTCTTAATTTACAGCAACAACATCAATGGAAAACAAGTCATTATAATGATCAGTTAAGTCTATTTTATTTCATACTAGCTAGCTGGCCATAATTTGGCTATTACAAATCTACTGGAGTGAATTTAGATTTAAGTCAAACATGGAGAATGTTCCATTCACATTTAAAAAATTAGCAACGAAAATAAAAGTACAGTGAAAATGGGTTTACCCGTTCAGCCGACATATTCATATCCAATAAAATTACTGTGAAAACGGGTCTACACGATTTGTTAAAAAGTTTCGTTATTTAGTAGAGATAGAATTAGGTACGTTTTGTCTATTTTTAGTGTCTCTCCAGTTATAGGAGGGACATTAAACATACACTACGGTCCCCACCATGATCTAAGAAACTTTTATGCCAAGTTTTATCAAGATTGGTCAAACGGTTTTGATTTTTATTTGGAATATACATACATACACACATACGCCTTACTTTCTCCTTGATATTACAGATAAGTAGTGTTTTTTATAATGTAGGCATCTATAAGGGTCGGCCTCAGGCATAAGCAAACTAGGCATACGCCTAGAGTCTTTGATAAGTGGGGGGGGGGGGGGACTTGCATAGAACTCAGAAAATTATTTTCTAAGTGAAAGAAAAAAGATGAAAACATGGATCTAATCTAAAGTATAACAGAACTCTATGTCTCTATGTCTGTAATGTGATGCAAGGTTTGTTGACGAATGTTTAGACCTACTTGTTAGACTACATATGTTCAAAGACCATTGCTTATTCCTTTGATTGAAATAGGGAAACGTTATTTCTAGTCCGATGGTCATGGATCGTATATGAAGCAATGTCGTGCTATCGGCTTTATGTCTATATGAATTTGACTTTTTAAAAATTGAGTTACATATATACAGAGAAAGGTTTTTTCATTTATTGAGTATTTTTTCGGTCAAGTTTAGGTTTTTCTGTTTCATTAGGGGCCATCCTATTCACTTCGCCTAAGGTTTCCAATTATCTAAGGCCGGCCCTGGCCAGGGCAAACATGGAAATAATCAGAACATTCATATACACAATATTTACAAAGGATATGTAATTGATTAAGGTTAAACACATTTTCTTTTGCATAAGATTATACATACATACAATAGATCTTAAAAACCTTTTTATGGATTATTTTCTTCAAAACATGAAAAATGAAAAATATTTTAAGATTTTAATTTCATTTCTAGTCGATTTTTGTAAACTTAAATCTGATTGGTTTATCTGGAGTTGCAAAGGGTCTGTAGATGAATTGTTCAAACGCTGACTCTCGATGCACATCGATATGAAGTTTTTGAAGTACCTATTAAAAAAAATTATAATTTTTTGAATTGTTTAGAATTGTTACATTTTATATCATTTAGTATTAACCCCTAGATTGACATTGTTTGACAATATATCCTCAGGATGTCAACTTTAGCAATAAGATCTAAAATATCAAAAATGTGAATATAAAACAGCTAAACAATTTTTAAGTAAATTAATCAAATAATAAAGAGAAGCGCAGAAAAAAAAAAAGTTTTTTTGTGTGTTTAATTTGTCTAGTTCAAATAGTTGATGGCCTTCACCTTTATAGCAGCCAAATGAAGTTCCTGTTCAGCAAATCGTCGTCCAAGACAGTTTCTGGGACCATGGCCAAATGGTATGACAGTCAGATGTAGGGCGGAATCTTTCTTGGTGCTGTCTTCCCTTCTCAGCCATCTCTCGGGCAGAAACTCGTAAGGGTTCTCAAAATGAGTTTTAGAAGCTCTTGGACAATTCAGATATAGGATAGTCTGTGAAAAAGATAATATACTATGAAATGAAATTAAATGTATTTTTTTGAATAGTGTTTTTTTCTGTTTAAACTCTTTAAAGACTAGTTTTTGATATGATCATTGGACAATGATTGATGTATTAGTAAACAAGCAGAAAAAGGTTGAACAATAAGTTATTACACATTTTCTTTTGTCTACTAAAAAGTGAATAATCTGAATATTATTTACTCTTTACTTTTATCACCTACCCAACACATTTAGATTGAATGAAATTTTTACTTCTATCTAACATTTTGTATTTGGAAAAAAAAGAGAGTAATTTTTCTTGTACAAATGTCCTGAACTACTTCTATATCTAGTCTATATACGAAGGGAGAAAACCTCCAAGAAGATTGAGTCGCTCTACATAGAATTATTTTTGTCTCAGTGTCTGTTATTGTTTCTTGCTATGAGATTTAAACTTGACTGGAGTTCCATTCTTGTCAAATGCATTATTTTCTTCTTGCTGTTACTAATCGTTGTGGTGCTATTAGCTTTGGTTATTTTTCTTTTCATAAAAAAAGATGATCCATTAATTATTTATTATGAGAAGAGCTTATAACTTTGAAATTTAAATGGTTCTTATTGCTAAATTACTGGTAATCAAAAGGGTACATTATTCGTCAATAACAGCCACTTGAAAATGTAAGCCTAAAATACAAGGCCACGATGGAAAATTAAATCAAACAAATACAATAAAAAAATGTTAATAAAGGCCAATATATATATTTCTTTAATTTAAATAACTTCAGAGTAGTTTATGAAAAAAGAAGAGATATGTCTAAATATATTATTCTAAAAACTAATACAAAGTAATGTTATTAATCTAGTCACACCGCACAGGCTTCAAAGGTGTACTCTGATAGATAATTAGAACTAAAACAAAAAACGTGAAAGCATTGCCATAAGTCAATAAAAATAGCTGTCCATCTGATGACTATAGCCAATAGTTAAAAAAGGAGAACTCACCCCTGCTGGTATTTTGTAGCCACCCAGCACGACATCCACAGGAAGAATTCTAGAGGTGGCCAGAGAGGTTGGGGAAATCAATCTGTATACAAATGATGTAATTACTATCAGATTAAAGTATGGACGAAGGAAAAGAAGGTCATTAAAACAACCGGACAGACGCTAGGACCATGACTTAGGTAGCCTAAAATCTCTTTTTCCATGACCCACTTTAGATATCTATAAATCATGTATAACTTTAAATAACCACATTGCCTGGATTATAGATTTACTTTCAAAGATCACAATTAGGTAAATATGAGCCTATACCCAAACATAAATATAATATATATGGCTCTAAATCAACACCAATGACAATAAACGTACCTCATGGAACAGTCTTAGGTCTACTACTGTTTTTAATTTACATAAATGATTTACCAAATTGCATTATTTCAAGAACAAAGTCAGATTATTCGCAGACGATTGCATAATATATAGAACAATAAAAACAACACGCCACAGATATTTTACAAAGAGAATTAGATAAATTACAGAAATGGGAATCAAATTGGAGCATGTCTCTTCACCCAGAAAAATGTCAGTTGTTAAGAGTAACAAAAAAACTAAAACACAGTAATTCCACTTATCTTATTCATGGTAAACCAGTAACACAGACTAGAAATGCAAAAAACCTAGATGTTATAATAAATAAAAAACTGTCATGGAACCCCCATATTGATGAAACTATAAAAAAAATCAAACAAAGCATTAGGGTTTATTAAAAAAAATTGTTTAAATCAAATAAGAACATAAAACTAAAATGTTATTTAACCTTGGTTATGCCAATAATAGAATATGCATCCTCTGTTTGGGACCCCTCAACTCAAGAAAACATTAAGAAACTGGAACAGACCAAAATAGAGCAGTGAGATTCATAACAAACGAATATTCACATTTGACTAGAGTAACACCTTTAGTAAAATCACTAAATTTAAAAAACCTTCAGGCCAGAAGACTCAAAAGTAAAGTAGCAATAATACATAAAACACTGAACCATAATCTTCAAATACAAAAACAAAATTTAAAAAATACTCAGAAAGACACAAAGATAAAGGCACATTCCTCATTCCATATGCTAGGAAAAATTTGTACAAATGCTCCTTCTTCCCTAGTGCTATTAGAACATGGAATGGGTTGCCTGAGCTAACTAAGAAAACCAGTGACTTGGCAGAATTTAGGTCATTGGTTAATATGCTTGACTAAATGCATCACGCATAGGACGTACTCATCTTTTTTTTTTTGAAGTAACGTCTGTATTATTTAAGAAAGTAAATAAAATCTTATCGATGAGATTAGTGAAAATAATTGAAAGATAAAACATTGCAGATTCTAGATACAAAAATACGACCTAGTCTTTTACCGTATTAAAAGAACCTATATGTAACTATGTAACTACCAAATTTTTTGAGGAATAGAAATATTAATTTCATTCAAAAATCATCATAATGTTAACATACAGGTTTCATTTATTAAATTAAACGCTATACAATTGAAGAGTAACGGAATGCCACAGCGTTAGTTAGTACATTCCCCTTTCCGGCCTTTCGATCTATAGGACAGATGATGTAAAGGTCGTCTGTTTCTTTGAACAACGGTTAACTAGCAGGGTGTCATGTGGCCAGAACAACGACCAACCTCCTCTAACATTCCCTAACTTAAGTCAGATACCCATTAGAGTTGGGTGGAGTCAGGGGCGCCCTAACATTCAAGTCATTTAAATCCCAGTTTTCACCAAGATTCGAACACAGGACCCCAGGCTCGGAAGCCAAAGGATTAATCACTAAGCATCCGCACCCCGGCTTTAGTGTAATCATTTCATTCTTTGTTTTGGATGTTTGTATGATGAGTTTGCTGTCATTTTTCCTATAGGTTATCACTTGGAAAATAAAATGACACTTTTATTTATTGAAATAGTTTGTGAGGAGAGAAAAAAAAAGAGAGAAATATATATATAGATATGAGGAGGAAAAATGAAATGTGAAATGAGGAGATGCAGAGAGAAAGAGAGAAACACTAAGAGGGAAAGAAACTGGTGTGTAACCAAGTAAAGAGAGAGAGAGAGAGAAAGAGAGAGTGACACATATAGGGACAGAGACATAGAAAGATAGAGACATAGGCCTACAGAGAGAAGAATGAGAATTATATAAAACAAATCTTGAGAGCAACATACAGATCTAATAATGTTAAGCTATTTAGTTCAGTAAAACGCATCAGTGCTAAAGGTAATTGTTTGCAGTGTAAAATATACCTGAACGATTCTTTCAGTGCAGCTTTTAAATATACCATCTTCAAGAACTTCTCAGCAGTTAAACGTCCATCAGGGCCCAAGAGATCCAAAATTTCTTTTCTAACTTTGTTTTGTTTTTCAGGATTTTTAGCCAAATTGTAAAAGAAAACCTGCATATATTTTGCTGTCTACATAATAGAAAAATATATTTTAAAACTTTAGTAAATACATTCCAGAAAAAAAAGAGGCTATAGTAAATATAATATTTTCTTCGAGTCTAAAGATTAATGAGGAGTGTAGTATATCACATGACTATGCATCCCCAGCTGCGACCTATATATTTTGCCACCTCCGCAGCAGACATAACCATCGATGCTTAAATTAGATTCTCTTTTTGCCGTCTATGTCTGTCCTCAGCAGTGGATTTTCTTTGGGTGTTAAATGTGTTTCTGCGGTCTTAGTAAGTGATCTACAGCTGTCTAGTTCTGCAGCCGCCAGCAGCCAGGTGCTCTCTTCTGTCAGTTAAAGTAAGTTTAAATAAATTTACCAGCCTGTCATTGTAAGAGATTCTATACAAAGCAAAACGACAAATAGGGATGGAGAAAGACGGTCAACATATCTTGTGTGGTGCCCCAGTGATCCTGTAGAGTAGGGGATGGCTGAAAATTACGGTGATTTTTTTTTTACTTGGTTATCGTCACAAATCAAGCACTCATTTGGAAAAGCTTTAGCAAAGTAAGTGGAACTATGAAGTTATAATGTACTCGTGGCCTGTAAGGAAGACCAGAATATTTCTCATTAAGAGCGTATTCATGAGCTTTTAATAGGCCCATATGGGTCATAGATTGTTAATATTTTATGATTCTCACTTGAATTTTCAGATTAGATCTGGTAAATGATTGGCACCTACTCAATTTGCAGCAGCTAGATCTATACAATTGTCAAAAGAATAACATAATTGAAAGTGGAAAGTGAGTTTCTTTCCAGTTGTTGTTTTTACAAAGCTTATACCAGCTCACTCTGTCTGTCTGGTCAAAAGTTTACAAGTTGACCCAGTATCGGATCAAGCTGAAATTTTGCAGTTATTTCATTTGTAATGCACAAATTGTAAGACAAATTTCCTTACGAACAATAAAGATTATTATTATTATTATTTACCTGACAATGAAGGAGTTAACTTAAAAAAATAAATTTATACATCTTGTCTCACTTAATCAAGAAATGGTACATACCGACTCAGTTCCAGCTAAATATAAGGAGATCATTAAATTGGCCACCATCTCTTCTGAAAGGCCCTTCTCAGACAACAAAGAAAATAAGAGATTTGGCTCTTCTGTATTCAACTGTCCTGCTTGTATTCTTTGCTCTAGAGACTCTCTGGCTTGGGCTATATGACCTAAAGCCACTCTAAACAAAAACAAGCAAAATATAAAGATACTTTAAACAGACTACAAAAAAATGTTAAGCTAAAGGAAAGAAATTCACACTTACAACTTTATATATATATATATATATATATTCAATAATGTAGAAGTTATTTCCCTTTTGTATCAAACAAAACAAATTATCAATAATTATATGACTATTTTGGGTAATTTTTTTCATTGAGTCATGTATTGTTAGGTACAATATATGAAAGTTTTGACTCTATACTAAAATGGGTGTGGGAGAAATAACGTGTACAATTATCAAAGGGGAGAAACCCTAACTGTGAATACTGAAGGATTAATTTCACTTGGTGGTATCAATCAAAATAATTTATTACCAGCAATTAATTGACTAATTATTTTTTAATTAATGTATTGTCTTTGCCAATAAATTATGGGGCAAAGTTTCAACTTGATCCGAGAATAGCTGTCGTAAACAAAAATGTTCCAACTTTTAACCAGACAGACAGAGTTTATAAAACATTCATTTTAAATAGCAAATCGTGTAGGCTTATGAATATATTTTAGTTATTATAAAAAAGAGGGGAAAAAGAGCTGGGGCTTTTGGAAGCCGCCACTCTGAAGTACTCAGACAATACTCATAAATAGTTTTTGCCAGCTCAACACTTTTATTATGGTTGCTCGTTTTTAAACCAACATAAACAAATGTTTTAAAAAATATATTTAAAATACTGTATTCGTCAAACGTATGCGGTTTGAGAGACATGTTATCCCACAGAATCAATCGCAATCTCGCGGGAATAGCATTAAACATGAAGGCTCAAATAAGGAAAACAGAGAGGCGTCCACGTACACATTTTGCACCGCACTTTCATTGAAGATATCGGGGAAATGGGCACCAGATGGGAAGCGGTTTTTATTTCTGTTCCTCGTGCCAAACATCAAAAGAGTATCTTAAGTTTTATGTAAGTAAGCGAGAATAAATGCACTAACTTTCTGACAAGACCATAAGACTTTTCCAACTGTTTGTAGGTCTCGTTTCGATACCATCTGTGCCCTATAGACTTGCCCAGCAACGCTCGTCCGTTCATTTCGAATGTTGTCTCTGCAGCCTTCAGGAAATCAACAGAACCTTGATCTGGGTTGGCGTCAAACAGCCCAAGTCTTCCATTGAATGCCACAACAGCAATACCTCAAAGAAGTGAGTGTAGAGCCAAACATTAGCATTTGTAATTGCAATATCTCTCAATCTGAATCTATTTCTGATATAGTTGTTGATTCAATTAGTTGCACTGATAATAGAGAACCAATATTTCAGTTCCCCGTCAAACACAACTAGTAAAATTAGGTTTAATCACAGATAACAGAATATAATTAAAGAACTGCTCTCTCTTCACACATTATTTTTTTAGTCAAATTTCGAAAAGCTAAATTCCTACTCCATGTGTATGATAATAAATAATACAAATCCAAACATTTCGATCTCAGTCAAATGTTACCTTAATGATGATGCTATCAAAACGTTCAACATGATGAGAGGAAATATTTCAATAGATCTATGAATGCACTCGATTAAATGTATATTGTATATCTTATTATCTAGCTTATGTAAGTAACCATTGATTCTTAGATAAGTGCAAAAGTTTTCAGCAATCAGTAATAGTGATATAATCAAATGCCATTTCGCCCTTACTAGGAAAGTAGATGAAACAGTTGGAAAGCTCTCACAAAGGCTGCGGGACAAACACATGAGACGCAAGGAAAAGCCATTAATGAATACAGACGCAGAAGAAAACTTAAATAGGCCTCTAACGAACAACGGCTTTATGTGCGAGAGATGCGGAAAAATATGTGGGTCGCAACTAAGTTTGCAAAGTCATGTGAAAAACAGTACTCATCCTTAATCTTTGGAATTGAAGAGATTAATAATAAACAAGCTATTTAAATCTCGCCCAAAGACAGGACATCTTTAAAGGTAGACACATATCTAAATAAGAGTCTTGTTACATATTCTAGAGGGCATTATTGTTACAGATCTGAGTAACAAGAATATTTCTCAGTAAATTATAATCATTTCTATCAATTTAACTTTATTAAATCTGTATCCGAGGCTAGATGACAATAATTAAGTCTTGAATTTAACAATAATTTGTATAATTATTCACTAGTTGTGATGTGACTGCCGACTTTTTGAAATAGTTTGAAATTGTTGTCCAACTTACTTTCAGAGGCATATCGAAAGCATAGATCTTGAAGCCTGTCAGGTGATACATCTTGTGTGGCTAGAATGTGCACAAAGTTATCAGCCACTTCACTCTGAGGACCAAGGTAATGTAAAGCTGAATCAACTTTCATGAGTCGCCTATTACCTGGAGACCGAAGAGACTGCCAAGCCTCGCCTTGTCTGAGAAATAGTAACATGGAAAGTATGATAAGAATATCAACAAGTCTTAATGGGACTTATGAGACTTAATGCGGAGACTTGATAGAGAGAAAAGATGAAAGAATGAGGATATTAAGGAAAAGTGTTGATAAGACTTGACTAAGACTTGTGGAGACTTGAAGGCAAGACTTGATGAAAGGCGTAAAAAAAGATGAAAAATTGTTGATGGTGACATGATGAGACTTGATGGTAAACATTAATGTTAGAATTAATGGTGATGATAAGATTTGTATGCATAATTTGATGATTAGGTTAATTCTTGATGGCAACATTTTATGATAATATTAAGACAATAATAATATTTGATGGTAAAACTTGATGATAAAACATTTTGGTAAGACTTATTCGCGAGACTTGATGGTTAGATTTGATGGGGAGACTTGATAATGAGACACGATAATCGAGCAAGTGAGACTTGAACAAAATGTTAGGCTACACTAGTTCAATTATGAAATTCGGTGCAAAACTTAAAAGTAATTCGTTTTGTTTATTTCCGGTTAGGTTTTATATAGACGTAACGTCATAATAAACACAGGACTAGAGTTAGATATGAAATAGAAACAGTTGTATGTTTGCGTCTATAGAGACAGTCTAGTCCAGTTGAGTGGGTTAATCGAGAAGATTTTGGACTTAGACATTTGGTTAGCGCCATCGACGCCATAGACCGGATGAAATGTTTGACACGCCAACACTCATGGTTGTCTCATTTCTTTGTTGACCATTCGCCTGTGTTCAGTTGGTTAGCTGGAACAAAGTGAAGTCAAGACCCAGAGGTTACCAACAATATTTAAGGCTAAGACTTGACTGTCGACCTGGTGGTGAGACTGAACTAGGACTAGTCGCAATCAATCATATTCATGTATGAGCTATAATTTGACCAGGAAGGAATAGATATATTATTATATAAGCTCTTTTATCGTACGCCTCTACTTATAAGCTGAGAGGGCAAGTATTTCATCAGACACATCTAAAAAGGCAATGCTTATACTTACATACTTAATCTATTGTGATTTTCTGAACAATTTTCCAAGAAATAAACTAATATAGAATTTAGAAAAATACTGTCAGAGTCATACATCGGAAATACTAGCTAAGAATGTCGAGTTTTTAAATATTGATCATTGATCTAATCATTTATAAAAAATCTGATCTGTTAGTTGTTCAAATGTGTCTTACAATTGTGAAATACTGTCTTGAAGGTTGTTTCTTTTCGCATATATACTCATCATTTCAAAACCATGTCTCTTGGGATATTTCCCTTCATTTTGAAAAACTGTCTCGACGTCTTTAGGTTCAGAGACCACAACAGCTTCAGTTCCAAGACGTAACCTCACAGTAGGTCCAAACTTTTCATGGAGTTCGTCCATATACTGGTGCAATGTCTCAGGCGTGTACTTTGCTGGTTGGGTTCAAATAGAAAATGAATTATTTGAATAAGTCTTTGTTATGGAATACGATCTTTTTTTGCTTGTTTGTTATGGAATTTGATCTTTTTTTTGTCATGGAATTCGATATTTTTTTGTTTGTTTGTTGTGGAATTGGATCTTTTTTTTTCATTACACAAATTGATCTTTTTTTTTGTTGTTATGGAATTTGAGTTTGTGTATGGGTAATATCAATTACAGTTTCTCTAAATGCTAGTATATAAATACATTTCTGTTTAAAGTTTATAGAGTTATTTAGACCATGCCTTTCAAACATTTCACTTCATTCTATCCTATGTGTTTCATTCTATAATTTCTTACATTTCAAATAACATTAAAAACTCACTGAAAGGTTTGAAGTTAAGAATCGAGCCAATAATCGGCCACAGGTGGATGCCTTTTGGACCTGGAATCGCATCAAAGGGTTTAGGTTCAGATCCTTCTGTAGACAGTTGGCCCACATGTGAAGAGAGGAAACGCAAAGTCTTGACGTGTGAACCTAAACCTTCTGTCCATCCAAGTTTCACTAGCCTGGACTTGATCATTCTGATTTGTTTGTATCTAAATCGAACAAATGTACAAGGCGCATAGAAACACAGTAAACATATATATCAATCTTAACACTAAATTTTATTTAAATTGTAGAATTCGCAGAGTATTATAATTCTGAGTATTATGGTCTTTAAAACTCTTTCTGGTGCTTTGTAGACAATCATTTCCTTACCAGGAGTTTTTTTTTTTTTACACTTTGTAATCTTCACGATAGTTAAGTTTATGAAATGAATCTTACCATTGTAATCTCACCTTTAGTGAAACATTACACTCATTGCATTTAGAACTGAAAAGATAATACCATCTTAATGAATATAATTTAGGACAGGTTTCCGTATGAAAATTAAGATAACTGAAAGAACTAAGAGAAACAGAGAAATAAGGATTGAAAATAAGAGTGAAACAGTGTTCTAGATAAAATACTGAGGTCTGATGGATGTTTATGTTAATTCCCTCAAGATAGATAATCTCCAATATTTCTAGAACTATGTGTGGAATAATATTTTTTATAATGTATATGTATAAAATACATCTCTCTGGGGAGTTTGTTTCTTTCATTGGGATATGAGAAGCTTCTTCTTTAGACGTCAGCATTAATGTTGGTGACGAAAACAACAACTACAGCAAATCATAATGAATAGCATGTCCTATAGAAGACTTTGACCTTGTTATGCTATCCTTGTGTGAATCTATATGCTTGAATCAGAAGATAAAATTCCATTTATGGTGGAAAAAAAACAGTAACAATAAGTATAAATAAGTACAAAACTTTGAACATTGTCCTATTTTAGTCCAGAGGTTGTAGGACGGAAGGCTAGACTTCAAAAAAAAAGGAGGACATGTCCTAAAAAAAAGGGGGACTAACCTTTATCGTAATGAACAACGTTAACTGTCTCTTTGCATATTGATTTTGACGGTTTCTGACCAAGAAAGTAATGGAGAACTTTGGTTGCTCAAACCTAGACCAATAGTTATAGAAGTCCTGAATACTGACCTGCGATGTTGCGGGACAGTATTGAGGCTTACTAACAACTGGTCTGTCTAACACTGGAACAGTAATTTCACGACACATATCAAGGGTTAAATGCTAATGACAATAATTTTGTTTACACTATTAAAAAAAAAACAGCAAGTGTCAGATCTAGATCACTTTTTGGTGAAAGTAAAAGAAAATGTTTATGAAAATAAAATTAAAAAAAAAAACAAAAAAACTTACCAGCTCGGAGATCTAGATTTAGATCTAGGTCAATTGAGAAACGTATAGACGATAGTTTAATAAAGAATACTTACATAACTTTAAATGGAAGACCGAATCACAGCATAGTGTTAATAGTTGTTTTAAATAACTATGTGGTTCTTGTCCAATAAGTTCTAGTCAGGAATGAAAGAAATTCATGCAGCAACTAGACTCAACATTGAGATCTAGATCTTTATCTGCACTAACTACACACATCACTGCACAGATAATTTCAAACTACTGCAAATAAAAACAAGTTAGCTTACTCGTTCATAAATTGAACCTGGAATAAAAGAGAATTTCTTTTGTAGAACCATAATTAGCTCCAGTGTTTTATAAATGTAAATGCATCTCAGTTAATATGAAAAGTATACGACAATAGTGTGTAATGAAATAGTTATCAAGAGAATGAAAAAGATGTTTCATTTTGAACATGTCAAAGTCTCCCATTCTAAATCTGACCACACACCAGGAGTGTAAGCAAGGCATGTGTTGAGACACTACTACACGTATCTTTTCAGTTACATTCCGGCTAAGCACGAAACCACTGACCTAAAACATTAGATTGTTACGTCTGAACAGTAAGCCTATTACACAACGAAGCCAGTTCAAAAGTCTCGTGTACGAATAACATTGACCTGATTTTCTACACGCTTAGCCTTGGCCTTCTTATTGGAATTTCTTTTCTTTTTTTAAAAATACAAACATGAAACTTAGTGTTAACAAATAGTTACACATTAAACCAAGAATACAGTATTTTTTTAATGAAAGATTTATAAATTAAATATTAAACTTAAGATGATCACGACCTAAGTAGAAAGCCAAGACCTCCGAATTTGCCAGTTTTTTAGGAACTGGAAACACATTTTTTTTTAAATATAGCAACTAGTTCTTTTTTTAGCCTAACTCAGGGGGTATCATCGGTGGGTTTAAGAGAAAAATGGGAAATTTTTAGATTAGTTCTAAGAGCAACAGTATATATTGCAGCTATAACTGGCACGATTGGTCATTAAGAAATTCATAACACATATAGAGGACAGCACTAGACGTCAATATTAGTCCCTAAGGATTCTACCAACAGTTTGGTGTTGCGAGTCAACGACATTCCACAACAAGCCAAATAGTGTCTGTTTCTTATATTATGTGGCTACACTAAGGGACGCTGGGCATCATTAATTACATTTTTAATGACCCATAATGTGCATAAAACAGGTAGCAAGATACACTTATAAATAGATGGATACATAAATAAATAGATACGGTGTAAGAAGAGAAATACAAGAAATACATTATATCTGGTTATGCGAGCACGTGATTTACATAATACAATATACTAGGACTACAGTCTTGTCAAATACTTTTGTCGAAAACTAGTACCGTATCAGGTGGGTGGTGCTGGGCATCAAGATGTGAGAGGCATCAAACTAATGCTACTTGAGTCAGATTTACTAGTTTTATTTGAATCTCTTAGGTCAACGCTATTTTATGCGTCCACTCTTTTCGGAGAAACATGGTAGATGTTGTTGTTGTTTTTCAAAGCATATTGTCTTTATTTGCATATTTCTGACGCAGTATGTTTGGCTATATAGTGGGAAGCGTGGTCGAGAAGCTAAGTGCGCTTGAACTTAGCTTGGCTTGACTACCTATGAAGGGGGCTCGAGGTTCGACACCCGACTCGGGCAGAGTTGTGTACTGAGCGCCTAAAGGCAGGACGGAAAAACCTTTACCTAGATACCCCTCTTCCCCACTGGTCCACAACTGAGACTGGACCAAAGCTCTCTGAGCATGCAATAAGCATAAAAGTAGCGCTATATAAAAGCCATAATTTATATATGTAAGGCGTAAGTTGATCGAAAATTAATTATACTTCACGATGAAAAATGTGTGACTCATTAATCTAGCCATTTCGTTCATTAAATAAGAGGTAGCGGAAAAAAGGATTCATTTTTAGTGTCTTTCTATTAAACTTTGCGAAATAGCAATACTTTAACAATGAATTCACATTAGTTTGGAAGGAACCTCTTTTTTTGGGGGGGAGGGTGTCACAAGGAGCTGCTGCAGTAGGCTTAATATATCTTAGCTACGCCACTGAATACGTTCTATAATGTTGTTACGCAGATCTGTACATTTTACTTTTTACAAAGCTTGTATTGTACTTAAAACTATCAGTTCAACTTTTGATTTCTGAAGACAATGAAACTTAAACACATTTCTATCATTAAACTTATCGACTAACAACATATTTTACGCGTACCAAAATCCTTGGGCGTAGTCAGGATTTTTTTTCGCAGTGGAGGGGGATTTGGAGGGGATTTCTCCCCGCCCCCCCCCCATACGAAAAGAAAAAGATTTATATATGAATGTATGCATGTGTGTGTGTGTGTGTACATAATTAATCTTTATTACATTCTAACCCTTCATTCTTTCCAAAGACGTTTATTGTGCCCTAGACTAGATTCTTCCTGGAGTAGTTGGAAAAAGTGTAGGCTCCCCGCCATTGCAAGCAAAGGGGTCCGGGGGAGCGCTTGGAGCCAAGCACTATTTCCGGTATTGAAAGCCAACAAAATGCATATTCTGAGGTATTTACAGTGCATTACCCTGCTATGAAAAAGTTTTATTTAAAAAACTTAATGTGCTATTCTTACTGACTTAGACCCTCCCACGCCGTTCGACGCAATTGCCGGCAAGCTGTTTTCACAAAATCTGTCACTGGTAATGTCTGAAGCCTATTCCCACCTGCTCTGAGGACCTCCATGAAAGTGTGGCGCCAAGTTGTACTAGGATGTCATTGCAATTCTTATTATGCTTTGTCGAATAACATGTACTGCAAACCTCATGCGACGCTCTGGCACAACCTTACTAAGGGTTCGACTTCCAGTTCGGCATAGGATTTCATTGATTTAGACCTGATCTCTATAACTGACTCCTAAAATCTGTCTTAGCCATCTTTGTTGAGCTACATTTAGTGTTTTTCAATTTCGGCAGATGACTATTCAATGCACTTTATTAATGGAGCCCAGCCACTGGTAGAAATTTGTAACCTCTCTTGACTACGTTCTTGGAATTAGGAGACTGTAATTTGCTTTAGATTTTATATTGAAAGGGGAAGTTTTATCGTCAAAATCATATTTTGGGGTTGGGGGGGGGTAAACTAAAAATCTCTAGAGTTTTTTTGTTTTTTTTATTTAAAACCCCATTTATCTACAGTCGTAGAATTTGGTGACTGTAGTTTACTTTAGAATAATATTGAAGAGACAGTTTTTCAACCTCAAAACGCTCTGTAGGGGATCTTCAACTTAAAACCATCTGTATGGGTTTCAAACTTTAAAGAGAGCCACCTGAAAGAAAGGGAATTTGAACTCAAAACCCACCATTGGCTTGGCTACGCTCAAAGAATTTTAGTGTGTAATTTGCTTTTTATATATTGAAGAGGTATTTTTTTTTAGCTTCAAACCCCACTTGAGGGGGGTTTAAACTGAAAACCACCTTTGGCTACACTCATAGAATTTTGAGTGTATAATTTGTCTTTTTTTATATTGAAGAGGGGGTTTATCGTAAATTTTGGAGGGGGTTTTTAAATCTAAATTTTCATTAGCTGTGCTCTTGGAATTTGGGGAATGTTGTATGCATTTCTTTTTTGGTTTTATTTTATAGAATAGAGGCTTTTAACTACAACACCCTCTGGTAAGGGGGTTTAAAATGAAACCTTCTTTGGCTGTGCTGGGGAAAGTGATGGTTTAGTATTAAAATCTCACCTAAAATAAACAAATTCAAAGCAAAAAAAAGTCACTTAATTCTGACCCACCTCCAGTGGTTTGAACCCAAAACCCCCCACCTGGCTACGACCGTACCAAAGCCTATTGTGTGTCTGGGGACATCTTCCTGGTGTTCTCATTCTCACATTATGAAATAGGCGTCGTTATGAAAGTTACCAAACGGTTGCACGTTCAATGTAGGACAGACAGGAAAACGCCCCCACGAAAAAAAAACAACAAAAAAAAAAAAAAAAAAACAACGAGATTAACTAAACTTGAAAAACGAGGCAAACAATTTTATTACTGAAGTATAAGTAAGTATTGGACTGTAAAACTACAATATTAAGTAGAGTTTATGTCTCAAACGATCTTATATTTTTCTAAGATTGAACTTTGCGAAGAATGACTGACTTAGTCAACAACAAGTCTACTTCTCCCTTTTCTCCCCAGCGTTTGCGTCAACAAGCTAAACAAACTTTTACACAAAAAAATGCGCAGAACTTTAGCAGCTCCTAGTTTGAGTTTTTACTTGAACAATCTATGAGCACCAACAAGTTCAGGAAGAAAGTTGCCAAAAATATTTGTCATCTTTCTGTCTTTTTATTTATGACATCTATGTTCCATTTCATGCTCTGTCTGTAATACGTGCGTGTAGTAACTATATCTTCCTTTTTAAAAAAAAAGTGTGACCTAATAGCTGTGTCAGTAGATAGTTAAGTAGTGAGTGAGACCTTTATAGGACAGATGATGTAAAGGTCATCTATTTCCTTCGCCAATGGTTAACGAGTATGCCATGTGGCCAGTAAACCGCCTTTACTTTCCCTAAGTTATGTCAGGTAACCATCAGAGTTAGGTTGACTCAAGGGCGTCTTAAAATCGCAAAATTCTTTGTTGAGATTTGAGACATGAGACCCTCGGCTTAGAAACCAAGCGCGTTAACACTTAGCCACCAGGTCCATTCTGTCAGTAAATAAAACACAATAAAAAAATGTTCTTGTTTAAATAAAAGCTCACACGCTTGTAGGTCTATGTCACTAGATTCATGATAACATTTTTTTTCTAATTAGAATTTATAAAGGAGACACACTAAGAGTTGCATGATTTTTGTTTCACAAGTCTCAAACCTTCCTCCAGAAAGATCGATTATTAGGCTCTTGTCTCGTACCTCTTGCAGGACGACAGGGAATTGCATGGGGCTTGATTCGAGCATGCTAACTGTCCACACTCCAAACCATACGACCATTTAGCAATGCGTTCATAAGTATTAAGACAAAGAAAATATTTCAGACGTGGTAAACTAAATAATTACACAACTTTGTATAAGAAAATGATGAGATTTGTTTAAAATGAACAAGTACAATAAAAAGAAAATATACATAAAAAAAAACAACTAATTCCTCCTTTATTTACACAGCTAAACAACTTTATTTAAAGCGATCGTAATAATTAATGAATGATAGATTTTAAAAACATACACATATAAAAAATGGAATAATTTTTTTCACCCCGCCTATTCCTCCCTCCCGAAAAAAAGATCCTGATTAACAAAATGTTTACATCTACTCGGAGTTTGTACAATTCTAATGTTAGGCCTATACATCCAGACTTAGAAGACGGTGCAAAATTATTATTTTTTTTAATTTAATTTATTTTATCTGGCTACGCAGCCTCAGATGCGACCTACATATTTTGCCACATCGAAGTAGACATATATACAATAATATGCAAAGATAGAAAACAATAGTATACAAATGCATTTAGAATATGTCTCTTACAAGTTTTTATCTGAATTCATTATTAATTTTTTAAAATACCATTATGCTTATTTTGTATAAGGTTTGAAATGAAAAGTTTTACAGATTAATACATGTTTTTATAGAAAAATACAAAGGCACAAATAGCAGCTGTCAGTAAAGTGTATGTCAGGGGATTTGCAGATTGACCAGTGCCATTACCTGCAGAAGAAATGATAAAATCTGATGAGCGTTGCTAAGAAATATTTTAACAAATTGGCGATTAAGAGAATGTGTGTATCCATATAACGTTAATATTTATTGTTTTATATTTTCTTTATTATTTCGGAGTGCTGTACAAGATTTACACTTATTATAATAATGGAATTCTTTGGTACACATGAAATATATAAGGTATATGAACTATACATAATAAACTCAAAGTATCGATAATATATAAATTAAATATATTAAAATGTAAACAACTTGCGGGCATACAAATATTTAGACTTATATCTTCTTTTCTAGACTTAATTATTGAAACTCTCCAAGGCAAACTCACCATCGAGTAGATCTCTAATAGAGAAAGCTGAAAAACAAAAACGGCATCGACTATGAGATCAGCTATTTTTAAATTGTGTCAATTCTTTTCTTTTGCACTACTTTATAATATTAATATTAATAATAATAATAATAATAATAATAGAAATTTATTTAATTTATATAGCATTGTTACCAAATATTGTATAGATTTAAACAGCTTTAACAAAAATTGTTAGTTTAAACCAGACAGACAGATAGAGTGAGTTGATAACAACTTTTTTTTAAAAAAAGCTAATTATGTAAGCTCATTTTAAACAGGTATTGATGTAGGTACTAATAGGTACTAATATTCTCATTATCGTAGGTAAGCATCCAGTCTTCTGTACTTATATGAAGAAAGCGCTTAGTGAACAGGAGACGTGATTCGATAGTTCACAAGCAGAAAAAAATGAAACTATGAACAGGATGGATATCAAATTTAAATGAAAATATGTTTAGAGTTTAGTCCCTCCAACAAGATCGTAGCAAGGTTATCGTCAGCCGGGTTCAAGAATACAATCGGAGGGTTTTCCACTTTCAGTTTTAAATAAAAACAAAATCGAGGCTTCCTGTTTGTATTATTCTTTAAAAGTATAAATGGCATTTACTTAATGCAGTAACGACTTCTAGCAAGACAAACATAATCTCTATCTCTTACAGTCAAATATTTGTCTTTTTTTTTTCAAGTGTTTCGGGATGTACGGACAAAAAGCAGAAAACTTCTTGGCCACAGCCTGGCTCGAGGATAGTGGTTTGTGCTAAGTGCAAATAGATTTGTGGCACATGATTGTATAATACATAAAGCAATAAAACACGCGTATAACGTAATTATCTTTTTTTTTAAAGTAAAGTATGTAATCTATAAGATAAGATAAGATAAGCAGCACTGCAAGATTCTCCCAGATACCTCCTTCACCTACTGGTTCTCAAAAGAGATTGGACCATAACGCACTGCACATACCATAAGCACGAAGGGTGCGCTGTAGAAAAGCAATAGATAAAGGGTTATTTGTAAACTCCTTAAGGCCTTAGACCCGGGCTGAAATAACCCCTTCGCGCCAAGACTGCTACGCTACTGGCCCCGAGTTACTACTAACTGTAATTTATTTAAAGATTTAATGGTATTATGAACAAAATACATTTCTTTCATTATTTAGGGAGTTTAATCTAGTTTTATATTTTAAAAACGCTATATAAACCGTAAATACCTGCGAATTGAGATATCTATTAGTAAAGTCAAATAAAACAAATGTGAGTTTGATCATCGGATTTACTTTAGTTTTGAGTGCTATACTTATACTTACGACAATGTATAGATTCGAGAAAACTGTTGGTTGCACTGACGATAAACTCCTTGTCAGACTCACTCAGGCTGCATCCATGTTTTATAACACAGTTGACATATGTCTCAACATTTCTGTCAGAAGAACACACACAAGAAGATCTTTTTAAAAATGTTCTAACTTATTGACTCCATATAATATTTGATTCTATGTATTAAAAAACCAACAATAATAAAAATTTTGTTATATGATTAAAATATATATTAGCACTAGTTTGAACAATTATATAAATCAGTGTTTCCCAAACTGTGTTCCGCGAGGCCTGACTAGCTACTCCGCGAACTACTGGAATAATTAGCTAGTAGCCACCACGTGAATTTAACTCTCTAAAAATAAGCAAGGTGCTTTCATAAATACTCCAAATTTGCGCAGTGTTTCGTTAAGGAAAAACATAGTGAAACACTGATAGAGATTAAGTATTGAAATCCACCGTTGTTTTTTTTTTTCTTTCAAATTAAAACCTGTCGCCAAACCTGGCTATTTTTTCCAACTTACTGACATGCATTCTTGTAATCCACCACTCGACTTTCAAAGTCGGAATAGAACTTCTGAGTACATGATAGTGTGATACTTAAACAATCTAGAGAGAATAAATAGGAAGAATACACAATATTAGGTATTGTCGGTCAATCAAAAATGTATTTTTGCTTCAAACTAATGGATTAAATGAAAGCTTTTAGTTATCAACACTCAGATTTTTAAACTCAGATTTATGGTTTAATTTTGCGGCAACATCGATTTTAGCCAACCTATAACAGAGAATGGATTCAAAATATTAGTGTCATCGCTGACTAGCATTTCTTCTAAAAAAATAAACTAAAGGAAATATTGTGTTAGAGAGAGCGAAAAAGGAGAGAAGAGATAGATATTCAAAGAAAAAGAGAGAAGATTCAGAGAGAGAGAGACAGAGAGGGGGGACTTGGGTGACGCTAGGGTTAAGTTTCAGAGAAAATGAAAGGCAATCGGAAATGAAGAAGAAACTAGAAAGAGAAAGAGAGAGTAAGGAAAGAAGAAAGAGAAGAAACAAGGAGGTGAGTGAATGAGAGACACAAATTTAAAATTATATTTCAATCAGAAAAAAAAGAGAAAATGAATTTTAAAAACTAATTCAAATTCTATAAAGATTATCGCGAATGAAAGTGAGAGTCGAAAGTAATGTTGAAAACATTGAGAGAACAAAGAAGAAAGAAAGTTTGACACTGAGACTTAGGGGAGATAACAAACAAAAAAGTTGATAAAAGGAATGAATGATAGAAAATGGTAAAAAAGAAAGAACAAAAAAGAAGGAGAGAACGAAGTAGTGAGAGAAAGTGAAACGTGTGAGAGAGATAAAGAAAGCAAGGACAGAAATGGAGATACACAGAGGTTTAGAGTGTGGTAGTGAGGGGATAGATCAAGACAGCTATATACAACGTGAGATAGAGAGACAGGGAGAGAAAGGAAACACCTTTAACACCTTTCTCCTATTTGCTTTAATATTATCTAGATCAGTATCACTCGCCTTAATGATACTGATCTAGATAATATTAAAACAAATAGGAGAAAGGTGTTAAAGGAAAGAAAAAATGAAACAGTGAGGTGAGAAAGCAAATGAAGGAAAGAGAGGAGTTTTAAAAAAAATGAAATGAAATCAATTTGGGGGGGGGGGGGGGGAGAGGTGGAATATTAAGACATTCGATGTGCGTGTGTGAGTAACTAACCTAAAGAGAATAAAATAAATAAAAACAACAACATAATATAAAAATAAAGAGAAAGCGAGAGAAGAAAGAGAGAGAGAAAAAAAAAAGCCTGAAAAGAGATATAGAAAGGGGGGGGGGAGAAGAAAGAGCATAGAGAAGAAATCAAATATTTGTGTGTACATGTACATCAATAGGTAATTAAATCAGATTTAAGTATTAATTTTTTTTATCTATATTAAAGGAGACTTTAAAATAATAGCAATGTCTTTGATTCTAGAGATTAAGGATTAGTGCCGTGTTTCACATGACTACGCAAGCCCAGTTTCAACCTGCATATTTTCGCTCATTTCGTCCGCTAGTAGTCTGTTCTATTTCCGTCTTTTGCAATGGAGACTTATAGAACAATGCAGAAAACATTACCTGCATTAATAGAATCAGGTACAAAAACCAGCAACAGAAAAACTAACTTTAAATCCATGAACACTTTATTCAATGTTATTAGCACGAAATAGATCAGATTTGCAAATCCACTAAAATGAACCTCGTATACTGCAGTATCAGAACTTTGGTTCTACTTCAAAGCAACACTTTTCTATTTCGTCCAGAAGATAAGATAGAGGCGTGTACGTATTTAGACTATTTCTTTCCTAATTTCAAAGTCAATGTCGCACAAACATGAGGTCATCAAATAAAAATAATCGAAATTGTGTAGAATAAAAAACAACATTATTTCGTAATAATATTATGTCAGATTAATCCATTTAGTTATTTTTAGGTTTTATAATATTGGACTCCTGCATTCGATTCTGATGTACAAGAAGTCAGAAGAAAATGTCGGTAGTTTCTAGCTTTATGAAATTAGCATAATTGAACATTTAAAGATGACATCGGCTTTGACTAAAATGAACTCATTCTAAGCATTTTAAAGTCTACTCTAAAAAAAGAAGTATAGTTTCCCTTCAGACCTTGCGATGGAGCAGACGATGTAAAGATTATCTGTTTCTGTGGCCAACGGTTAACAGGGTCTCATGTCGCCAGCACAATGAAAAATGCTTTTACATTTCATCAACCCATTAGAGCTGGCTGGACTCAGAGACGCCCTAAAGATTCCGAAATTTAAAATATATGCACGATGGACATTGCTAAATTGATCTGTGGAATCAATAATTTTTTTTTAAAAAGTTTCACGCAACAGTTTCGACATGTGGAAAGTTGCAGCGGGAGGAGATCGTCTCCCGAGACGTTTAATGCCATGGCTTATTATTTTAATTGTTGATTTCACGTTAATATCTTTTATCTCGAGTGCCTATTATAACAGACAATTTCGACAATCCACCTTCGTTATAACAGACGAATTCGACAATCCACCTTCGTTATAACAGACGAATTCAACGATCCGCCTTTACTATCTATAGCTTTCTTATCACATGTCAAACCTTATTGAAAGAAATCCTAACTCTCTATTAACAAGCTGTCTTTCTTTGGCTCGTGTAAACATTCGGCTGACTATGTGATGATTAAGTGGGCTTAAAAGCCAAGATAGATATTGAGGAAACAGAATTATTATGATATACTGTATGACTTTGCTACATGCAAGGCTCGTAAAGTAATTATGTACGTAATAGAGAATGAATACAATGCATAGACGAATTTATTTTCTAATACAAACTCCTAAATTTCACTTATTGTCCGCTTCCCTACCCAAACTTGGCCTTGCGAAATCTGTTTCACATAGGGCCCCACAATGCCTAAGTCCGGCCTTGCGATTTAGTGACCTGTAAATATACATAGTAGATTACTTATTCTCTTTACATGACTTCTTGGTCACAATGGTTAAGTCCGGCGCTGCTATTTAGTATTTGTAAAATGTTTTAAATATTTCGGATGTTTCTTCAGAGTTGACGATAGTTTACTTCCTAGTCCAAACCTCCCGCAAGACGAATGGGGATGGTAGCGGGCATGGTTTGACAGTCCAGCACGCAGACATCCTTAGCGACGTGTGAATACCCACTTGTTCTCTCCCCTCTTGTTTTTTCGTGGGGTTACTATTCGCAGAAATAAGAGAGTGATCTTTCCTTTACTTCTTGCTCGTCCAAACTATTGAGCGAAGAAGAGAATTATATATATAGATGGTTAGTATATCATAAAAGTAAATATATATATTATTTAAAATAATTTATCATCACATAGATATGTTTTATGTGCAAATGTTCTGCAAGTATGTATCAGTTGAAACTAGGCTTGATTTTTAATTATGACAAAACAGTTATAGTTAATTACATATACTGATGACTGACGTTCAATATAAGATCTTTATCCAGTCTAAAAGGTAATTAAAACCCATTATTTGAATTGTGGCCTAACTAGACATTGTAATAACTGTATGGAGACAACTTCTTGAGGCTAAAGGTAAAAGAAAAAGGCTTTTATTTACAGTAGATATAAGCAGTGGCGTCACTACGGTCGGTGTCACCCTGTGCGGGAAGCTCGGGTTTCACCCCCCCCCCCCTTTAGTAAAAAAATCTCCCCCTAAAAAAAAAACATCTAAAGTTTATTTTGTTTCTTATGTTGAACAGTAATACTGTAAGCTAATTCATTGATTGGTTACACCAAAAAATTGTTTTTGATTCTATTTACAATGTTATTGTTTTTCGATATTTTATCAAAAGTTATTGTATAAATTGAAAATGTACAATAATTGACTTCAGAAAAATTGAGTTGAACCTCTTTCTTTTATCTGAGATTATTTAAGAGTTCCTTACAGAAAAGGTTTTAAAGTATACTAGTGTTTCTCAGCTTCTTCCGAAAAGAGAAATCAATACTGAGCAGGTTTATGTCCTGCAAAACATGGTCGAGCAAAGCCTGGAATACCATCAAAGGATGTTGAATTGTTTTGTAAAAAGAAAAAGTTTGATAGCGTCTATCGGAAACACTCTGGAAAATAACAAGAGAATACGGCATCTCGCAACAATTTGTCCAGATTGAGTGACATGTCTAATACAAATCAAGCTGTTGTGTCAAAACAGACGGTGGAATTCTTTAACATCGAGATGGATATGAGATTAGGGTGCATCTTATTCCCATTTCTCTTTCTTGAAACCGTCGACGATGTCATAGAAATAAACAGGCTGCATTCGGGTTTGCAGGGCGTAAACCAAATCGAGTTGGATTTTGCAGACGACATAGCATTACTTTGAAATACAATTAAATGAATACACGAGATGACGGATAAAGATGCCCTCAAACATATACATATTAGGTGCAGGTTACCCAGTAACCCATCAACATTGGCCATACAGATCTTGAACAAATAGAAAAGTTCACCTATTTAGTCAATGATGGAGATGTATTTCATGGTGTTGCATGTCGGATTGGAAAGCAGGAGCCGTCTTTCAAAAAGTACGGTCTATCCGAACAAACACATCAATCAGGCTGGAGATTAAAATCCACTCAATACAATCATTGTCCCAACAGCCACCAACGCTTCGAGACTTGTAAGGTTGAAAAGAGGCTGAGCAATGATGGCTGAGAAGGATCCTACGAATGACATACCGAGATAATAGAAAAATCATTTCCCGAACAGGTATTCGCCGTCTAAGGAAAGTGGCGACAGAACTTCGATTGACATTAGTGAGACATATTATTTGACAAGACGAAACACGTTTAACCAAGTCAGCCTTAACATGAAAGTGGCGACAGAACTTCGATTGACATTAGTGAGACATATTATTTGACAAGACGAAACACGTTTAACCAAGTCAGCCTTAACATGAAAGCCGAAAAGACGAACCCCAAAACATGACCGTCCACGTCTAACATGGCTCACAACTTTTTAGAAATCCTGAATTTCCTGGGCATCTGCTGAGAAGTGGCTGTGAAAGTCGCCTTAGATTCATTTCTGTGGAGAGAGCTTGCAGCCATATGCGTCGAATGGCGTGTGAGGGGCTTAAGTCTATGTTTTTCAGAATATATTACAAAAAAGGTTACTTTCGCCACTTTACTGGACATAAAAGATGTTTGGAAAGCTCCTAAAACTTACTCAGAGTTGTCGGGGCGAAGCCCCCGTGCGCCAAGCGTCTTTCTACATTTCTGATCTTCAGAAACTCTTTCTCCTGGCATCTACAACGTATTATTTTTCTTACAATACAAAGATTACAGGTCAAATAGAAAGTTTGGGACATGTTGATACTAAATTGAGAGGAGAAATTCTGGTAGAAATTTGTATTTTCAGAAGTTACATTTTTCCGACTTTGGTGTCACCCCCTGGCCGGTGTCACCCGGTGCGGCCCTGACCCCTCGCACCCGCCTAGTGACGCCACTGAATATGAGAACGCCACTAAAATTGATAGCAATCATGGTCTTTAGGTCCGCCTACATCTTTCACTGTCTCCGTCTCTATCTTCACTTTCCCAGACGGTTCACTGTTGCCGCTACCACAGTCCGTGTCGCTCATAATCTCCTGGTTGTCTGAAGAACTGTTGCTTTCACAAATCACCAGGAAAATGTACTCGCAGGAACGACCTTTCCGCTTCTCGCCTTGCTTATGTTTGCACTGGCTATGATCCCTTTGGTAACCTTTAGGCAAAGTGATCCAAGTTGTAGCGCTAAACGTTTTCTTCTTCCTTCTACTTTGGCTAAAATAACTTCCCTTGCTCATCTAAACAGTTCTTTCATATCCAGTGTTTAAAAGTGCGCTAGTGCGCGCCATAAGCTATCGTAAAGAGGCACAGTTTTTACAGTATCTATGATCAGTGTAAGCAGTTGTGGATTTTTTCAGAGATAGACACTAGAAGAAAAACTTGACTACCAATCCCGCTGCAAATAATTTCATTTTTACAAATATAAAGTATCAGGAGACACCTAAGAAAAACAACAACAAACACAGAAATAGTTCAATTTATCTTGATGGCAGAGAACTGTTTACTTTCTGAATTTTATTGCAATGATTCTTTTCGAAATTAAACATTTGTATGAAAAAAGAAAAAACGCTTTCTGTATTTAAGTTTCAAAACAAAACACCAAAAAAAGAAAAGTATGCTAAGGAATATGGTAAAATTTGATTTGTAGCAATGCAATTAGTTTTTCAAATCTGAACGTGACAATCGGATAACATATCGGAAACAGGGAAAGACAAACTAACAGACTAACTGCACAAAAGTAATTGCAAATTTTCACATTCAGGGATGTGCCAGCTCACAACACTAGTATTCGATAGTTTAAATATGTTGTATTTATTTCTGTTACCATACATAAGTCTAAAACGTAGCGATGAATGAAAGATTAGAAATAAAGCAAATATTGCAGTAATTAGTACTGCAAATTTTGACATCACTTCAAAGGTATTATTCTTTTCCTGTCTGTAGTACCCTGCCGGAAGATACTACATGTAGAGTCGTTTATTTACATAGCTATATTTATAAAATAAAAAAATTAATTTAAAAAAATTTACAACTCAACCCATTAAACTAAAAACGTTTTTTTAAAAATTGACAATAAAGGTTTCATTGTTGTGTTTAAATAATTTCTCCTGATTTTCTACTCAACGAATTTTAGAAGCCAACAAAAAAAACCACAAAAAAAAACAAAAAAACAAGTCTTCTTCACGTTCGATCGTCCGTCTGTTACTTTTAAATCGCAAAATCAAAAGAAATGTTTATAAATGAAGGTATTTTCGATATGTAAAAAAATTCAGGGGCAAGGCTATTTCTTCCTATAAAAGAAATTTTTTATATATATTATATTTTTAAAGTAGTTATGCAAGTTTGCTCAGTACAATACTTAAGTTAACAAAAGACTATATTAAAATAGATATTCATTTGTTGTTTTTACACAGCTCACATCATCCCACTATCTGTCTATCTGTCTGGTAACAAGTTTGTATACGTTTTGTCTCCCACACCCAATACCGGATCATTCTGAAAATTTGCACAATTATTTCTTATACCTGAAAAAAAAATTGCAATTATTAAATTAACTATTGATAATTAATTATTTAGTTTGGTATCTCGAACAAGGGAAATAAATTGTACTTGACGGAATTGGTGGTATAAGTTGAATTAGCCCCCTTTATACTTTGTAACTCACAACTTTAAAGTTTGAAGCTAACAACAGATAACTCTAAACCCTATTTTCATAAGCGATGGTGGTTAGTGAATTGACGTGATAATGCTTTAGCCCTTGATTTCGAATTCATGTCATTCGTCGTTTTTTATTTTTTAATTTACAAAACGATCATCCAGATACCCCATTCTTTCTCCCCTACACCTTTCCAACTGGTCCAGACAAGTGATGGGATCATAGCGTATTGAAAAATCTAAAAGCATAAAATTGTGCTAAACATAAAAAAATTGGTAAAAATATCTCTAATCGAACAGAATTATATATGTTAGTCAAGAGCTCTAGGTGACTAGGTCTATTACAAATTTAATTACAAGACTAAACTAATTATACAGCTAAGCTTAATCCAAGCTTTGTTTTTATTTTTTTATTTTTTTTTCCTGTTTTTAATATTTTTTCATAGCATTACGTTA
The DNA here is from genome assembly GCF_947242115.1 of Biomphalaria glabrata. Lineage (NCBI taxonomy): Eukaryota > Metazoa > Mollusca > Gastropoda > Planorbidae > Biomphalaria > Biomphalaria glabrata. The sequence goes on along the minus strand of NC_074714.1, from coordinate 15,704,353 downwards.
AAAACAAAGATGTCACTAATTGTATATGCTAGTGAAAGTATAATATCTGACATTTGTTAAAATGCAAAAAAACAATATCAGGCGATCTAGAAAATTACTTGTACATTTCCGAAGTTTCCTAGACTTTGGTCAAAATGCTTTCTCTTCTAGCATGCATTAAATACAGTTTTCTTGACAAAAGGTTAAGAAGTCTCATTTTCGATAATATGTTATTCAGGTTGTATTCAACTGAATAAAAACCCCAGTTCAAAAAATGCTAAGAAGTCCAGATCGCGTATTTATATGTAAGTGAAAAAAAGGCTCTATTCCTCCATAATACATTTAATTTTTATTGTACAAAGGTCCAAATTATTTGACATTGCTTTTTCAGAGAGACGCATTGCTCAGCAATTAAAAAACAAACAAAAAAAAAAAACTATTAAGTTTTTACAACCATGTTGGTCTACACAATATCTATAGAAATATAAACACAATTGACTTACCAATTTTTATCTCTTATAGAGTCCTTGATGGTTGATGCAAGGGAGTGAACTGATAATCTTCATAATCTAAAATATATTGTTCAAACATTTTATCTGTCATTTGGCCATTCAAATATTTATAAGATCTGCAATTTATAAATTATATTATACAACTCTCAATTTTCTCTTTTTTATCAACTCACTTAATGTGGAAAGCCGTATATTAGCTTTGCGTGAATTGACTATCTGTCCATTCCTTTAGATCCCAAAAGACTAAAAAAAATGTCATTTGATTGTGAATGTTGCAAAGTTTTGAAAGAGCTTTTTGAAAGTGAACTCTTTTAACTGTACAATTTTAATAGTAAGCCGCCTGTTACATTTATTCATAAGCGTATTCATGTGTTAGAAATAAACACCCTATTTCAAAAATCAAACATCCGTATTGTATGTAACCAGATCTTAAATAGGAGGTACGGTGGCTGAGCGGTAAAGCGCTTGGCTTCCTGTCACAGCATCGTTTGAGAATCACTGTGACATGAGACGAACTGTGATCACACAAAATAAGCGTGCCATTTGCATGTGGAGGTCAAGTCTCGTTTTGGATCTGGCCACTTTGGTTCTAGGAATGTTAGGATGCATGCTTCATTGTGTTTCGTGAATTTACTAGACCTAATTATTGGATGTAATATTTTACAAGTGATTCTGATTGTTTATCATTATTTGTACCTTCAAGGCATGATTGTGTATTTCATTTTATATTAATAAATGTACATCGTCTGGTAACCAATGATTTAATTTGTGATTGTCTAATATCAGTTGTGCACTTATAAGAACTAATAGACATCCGCGTGAGCAAAGAGTACTACAACAACCAGCAGAAAAGAGCACCTTAGCAGCAACCGTCTACTAATATTGTCAGCAACACTCTCAAAGTTTTTTTTACACTTCCAAACCTGGTGTTCCTGGTTTGAGCCCTACTAAAGACTATGATTATTAATTTAAAGATCTTTGAGTAACTCTGAGTCCACACAGCTCTAATGGGTACCTGACAAAGAAAAGTAAAGGCATTGGTAGATCTGCTGACCACATGAAACCCTCGTTAACAGTGGCCCACCGAAACAAATTACCTTTTTTATCATCCTCACTACAGACGCAAATCTGGGTGGAGTACAGTACTTTATTTATTTAGCGCTTGACTTCCGAACCTGGAGTCACGGGTTTTAATCTCGGTGAAGACTGAGAGTTTGAATTTCGGGATTGAGTCCACCCAACTCTAATGGGTACCTGACTTTAGTTAGGGAAAGTAAAGGCAGTTGGTCGTTATGCTGGCCACATGACACACTGATCATTAACAGTTGGCCGAAGAAACAGATAAACTTTCATCTGAGAAAGTGTGTGTTAAATGTCGAATATTAAAATGAATAATTTTAACTAAAACATAATCTACTTTATATATTTAGTTTTTCTATTGGAAACAGCTGCTGATTTAGATACAATTTTTTTTTAAAGAAATTTTACAAAGTGGGGAAAAGTAAAGGTGGTTGGTTGTTGTGCTTGCCACATGACACCCTCGTTAACCGTAGGCCAAAGAAACAGATGACTTTTACATTATCTGCCGGGTTCTGAAAGGGGGACTACTTTACTTACTATGTGTTTGTCAATTAATATTGAAAGATTTGAAAAGAAAATATAAGTCCCCCCCCCCTCTTTCAATGTCAACATCACGTTGACGTTCGTATAGTAAATGCCCTATGTACACATTATGTAAAAACAAGTTCATCATCGTATAGTAAATGTCCTATGTACACATTATGTAAAAACAAGTTCATGATCGTATAGTAAATGTCCTATGTACACATTATGTAAAAACAAGTTCATGATCGTATAGTAAATGTCCTATGTACACATTATGTAAAAACAAGTTCATGATCGTATAGTAAATGCCCTATGTACACATTATGTAAAAACAAGTTCATGATCGTATAGTAAATGTCCTATGTACACATTATGTACTAACAAGTTCATGATCGTATAGTAAATGCCCTATGTACACATTATGTAATAACAAGTTCATGATCGTATAGTAAATGTCCTATGTACACAGTATGTACTAACAAGTCGGATGTTCCCATTTGTTCGTCCACCACATCAGCGACGTGTTAATATTATAGATTTACGTAAAACTGTTTTTTTTCCTTTTGTAGTTGTTATAATATTTAAACAAAGAGTCTCTTTCCTTTAATAGGATTGATATTGTTTGATATATTGTATTGTTACGTAAAATCAGAAGGCAATAGAATATCACATATGTGACTACCTTGCCTGCTTGAACACAAATTTGCAAGCATTTTGTATTATGTTTGCCCAAATTATGTTTCATCTCAAATTGACATTGGTTGTTTGTTTTTTTAATTAAATAACTCCTAAAGATAATTATTAGTATAATAATTTTTTTTCTTAATTTTTTTTATTTGTATTAATATTTAATTAAAAAAAAAATATATTGCTAGTTTGGGTATTTTAAAAGTGCCAAAAATAGATCAAATCATGGGGTGGGGGGAAGGTACTTATTTATTTTATAAAATAATAAACAAACTCATCACGTTCTTTTATGTTTTTTTAATGTCACACATTTAATAGACATCTAAAATCTGAAATATCTAAATAATTTTTTCAAGACAAATCTAAAGTCTGGACAGTTCAACAAGTCAATAGTTCCTCTCTGAAATAGACAACAAAAGTTTCGTTATCATGAGAAAACAAATTATATTTTTTAAACATTCTTTTATAATTTAAAAAACATGTTTCCCTGCAATAGTCATAAGTTTATACATCTGCAATATCAATAGAGTATAGTTATTTGTTCTTTATAATAATAACTGCATGTAGAAACAAAACACAATTAGACGACGTTACAAGTTGGAGGCATTACACTTATAGTGGGACAAAAATATAAGTAAACTTTCTGATACCTTTTGGGTTATAATGTAAGGATATTATGGCCTATGGGTAACGAGAGAGTCATTTGGCCAGCGCAATGGCTAATCTCTTTTGCAGTTCGCAAGTGTAAGTCCCTCAGAAAATACAAATCACAGTAAGCACTAGGGTTTATATATATATATATATATATATATATATATATATATATATATATATATATATATATATATATATATATACATACATACATTCTTAGATTTTAAAAACTTAATCGCAGAGAGAATAGGTGCCTCTATTTCAATATTAACTAAGATGGGTTAGGTTATACAAGAAAGAAAGTCATTATGCTATTACCGTAAATCGCTAGGCAAAAGTTTCTAGTTTGAAAAAGAAAGTCTAATTAGAACAGATTTCTGTAGTTTAATTACCTGGAAATGGCTCTCAAAGTACTCGTTGACTTCATGTTTCAACTCTTCAGAATTGAACCAATAGTTTGATTTGAACAAAATAGCGGAAGGAGTGTCGCAGAAAGGACAGAAACTGTGTAAAGAAAAAACAACAACATGTTTTTATTATTAAACAATGTCAACTGAACTATACAACAAACATACAAATTTTTGCTAAAAGGAAGCTATATAGCTAATGATATCAGGCGAAACATAAAATACAAAGCTACCTAACTATTTTTAGAGACTATTGTGGTTCATTGGTAAAACATTTTAATAATTAAATATTAATGAATGTAACACCCAAGACTGCTTTATTAATCTCAATTGGAAATGTGTAGTGATAACATGGACCTTTATATTAATAGCCAAAAACATCACAACTGACCCCAGAGTTTTATTGATGAGTATTAATATTGTACATTGTCTCCTATACTTTAGTTTAGTTTATAATGTCCTTAAGCAAACATATCTCAGCTTGTTTTAAATTTCTCTCTCTCTCTCTCTCTCTTATGCAACATACTAAAAAATGCTTTATTTTATTGTAACAGAGAAGTAATTTTGGAAAATTTTTAATTAATCAACATTTTGATCCAAATGAACTACAAATGGAAAGAAAAACAATATTTTGTCGCTTGTGATTTTTTTTCTTTCATGATTATGAATTAAAAAAACAAACAATTCTTTTAAGAACTCCTCCATGCCAGCAAGGCAAAAAAAAAAAAAGCCCCGCTGATGTGTAATGATATTTGTGTGTTATGTTCTAGTCCAGACACTAGTTAAATAAAACGAAATCAACAATCACCGGTTGCTCTGTTCGTCCATTTGTAGGAGCCAACTCTCGAGACAGCGATGGCAGAAACTGTGAGGGCAGTTCAAGAGGATGGTGAAGTTCTTTGTGGTATGGCTCAGTGGGATATTTGCTTGACAAATGCCACATTGCTTGCCTGTACTCATCTCAACTAAACACTCCTAAAGAGAAAACAACAACAACTAGAGGTTTGAATTGAAAAAAGAATTAATAATTTTTATTACTCTGATGCAATTTTCACTGCACATGGCTTGCTGGATATGGTTTATATCCTGAATTTGAATGAACTTTCTGGTATGGAAATTTGAACTAATTTGAACAACGTCTAGTGGACTGACAGTGTTCAGTATTTAACGGATGAATGTAGATATTTGTATGGAGAGTATCGGCACGTGTGATGCGGTAAATGGCTGATTAAAAGATATGTCCATGGCTCATACTCTTATGGCATACGATTTTATTTCTAGATATTCACTTTATGACTCATCCACCACACCCCTGACCCTATTTACTCCTAAAGTCAAATATTTTAACATTAGTCAAAAATAAAAAAACAAGTGTATGCAAATTATTCCAAAATTAAATCAACTATCGAAACAAAATCTTTTGATTATCTCCCCTTTTCAACTATGTATATGTTGTACAGATTATTTACTGTTTTCTCTATTTCTATGTATGTTCCTATTACTTAACAAACTAAAATACACGGGTTGGTACTATGGACATATTGAAAGAACTTGAGTATTAAAAGTCATTTTTTTCAAGTTGCAAAACGTTTGAAACCAATTTGAGAACAACTTCAAACCACTTACCTCTAGGTGTCTCTCCCTTCTGTCTGCTCTATAGAGGTCTAGTCTTGGCATCCGGCACACGTAGCAAGTGGCGCCATGCATATACTGACAGTCTTCATTTGGACACTCGCCGTTATTATTATTTGGACACATGATGGTTCTGTAACGTCTAGAGTCTCTCTCCATGACATCTGAATCTGATACAACAGAAATGTTTTCTAATAGGTGAAAATCAAAATTATTATTATTATTGTTATTATTATTATTATCTCCTGATTTCCCATATCCGAGAAATATAATAGATTGAAAGCCCTGTGTCATAAGTAGAACATGAACTCTGATTATGAACTGAAGTGAAGGGGAGCGTGTTCAAGGACGAAAGGCATGAAAAGGGGGGGGGGGGGTGAAGGGTGGACGCCAGTAAAAATTAGAGGGGAAAAAAGAAAAGATATAGAATAACTTTTACTATTTTCTTTATAATTATCTACGTTTGTCATCCTTTATGTATTTATATATTTTGAAAAAAGAGACTTTGGTCATTTTGTATTTGTTTGGAACTAGCTCTAAATATTTGTAAATGTTACAAGTAATTCTTCAATAAAAATTGTTACTGCTAGCATCTGTTATCAACATAACTTACTTTCAGCGCCATTGTGTCTATCAGAGACTGCACCCACTTCTGTGCTTGAAATATATCTGTACTCTGGAGAAATCCATTCGTCCTCATCTCTGGTATCTGTCTGGGCTTGAGCTGTAGGCAAGCCAGAAATGAACCCGTGGTTGATCATTGTAGACAGAGGTGGAACTGCAGGACCAAACATCATTCTAAATAGCATGTGGGGTGGGAGCTGTGGGCCGCAAAACACCCGAGATGTTGAATCACTTTGTAACCGTGGCTCCACTGATGGCCTTGAAGATGCCTGGTCAGAGACGGAAAGGTTGCTGAACATCATATTCAAGGTATGGGTTGGTGCCGGAACATTGTTTACTGCTGGCAGTATCACGTCAGGAGCAGGTGATATGTTTGACATCGTGGGAAATGTAGGCGGCGAAACTTCCGCTCCGTAGAGCATTGGATATCCTTGGGCCAGAGCGGAGGGATCTCTAGCCACCATCAGCGTTCTCTGGTCACGTGTGTCTATCAGAGGATTTGGAGCAATAGCCAATACAGGCGGAGGAGCTTGCAGATAGGCATGGACTGGCGCTGTGTGGTCGACGTGTGGTTGTGATGTGGGGTGGAGGAAGTAACGCTGTCGCTGTCTTTGATTACCAATTTGATTTCTAAGAAGAAAAACAAATATGTAAACAGTTTGTAGGAAAATGCTTTTTTTTCCGCAATAAGTTCCATTAGAAATTTGTCATTTTAAAGACAATACCTCCTTTAAACAACAAATAGAGCGATTATGTTGCCGTTTTCGAGAATCGCGTCCACCCACCCCTGTGCTGTATAATCTAATACATTGTGCTGTGCAATGATTGCAATAAAAAAAATTATTGTAGTAACGATTGATAGAGGTTTGGCCCTGTTATTAACATTGCGTGAGCTAGGGACCATAAAGAAATATTGCATTACTATATTTAGTGACTATGTGAATGTGGGGGGGGGGGCAGGGGCGTAACTAGGGATTTGGGGGCCCGGGGGGATTAACCTCTTTGGGGGCCCCTTACATTTTGACATTCGACATATAATGTACGCAAAAATATATACGCCCCAAATCAAATTGGTTCAGTATATCAGTAAACTTAACAAAAAGTAATCAAGACTCTTTTAATGAATAATACCTTTATTTATTAGTTAAATAATGCACAAGAGACAAATCTAAATTGATATCGCTTCACGTCGTGCATTCTGTGCAGCAAAGACATCTATAATATCAACTACATCAACTACATCGATACTTTCTAGTATTTGTGACTTCACTGACATTAAAGCCATGATAAGCCTTTCTTGTGTCATTGTGCCCCTGAGATAGCTTTTGATGAACTTGAACTTTGAGAATAATCTCTCACATGACGTAATGGAAGTGGCCTGAGTTAGCAGTATTCGGAGGAGGTTGCAAAGTTTGAGCACACGTAATTACCATATGAAGCCTGTTTCCTCAATATGTCTATTGGTGGTTGTATTACTGGTTTGTTGATGAAAAGTGCTCGTGCATCAATGATCATTGAAAAAGCGATTTGCCATTTATTTCATCATACAAACAGGAAAAGTAGCACAGTTTGTCATAAGCGGGTCTTCATCTAACAGGTGTCTTGGTTCAAGAAAAAACCCAAAGGTATCCATTTTCTTTCCAACCTCTGAAATCTGCTCTTCATCTTCGACAGATGAAAAGCAAAGTGAAATACAATGCAAAAGCAAGACTACCTAAAGATTATACTGTCGGAGAGTTCGTCTAGGTCAAACATGGCAGAAAGCAGTTGTCATAAAAAAAACATTCAGCACCCAGATCTTACATCATAAAGACAAACGGAAAAACATACAGAAGAAATCAACGCTTTTTGAATAAGAGTTTCGATGAAGACATCTGTGAGTACTATGATACCGATGGAGACAACGAACTGCAAACTGTTGGAACATACGAAACAGACAGTTATAGACCAACGTCTAGAGAACTTGTTGTGCCAGTCAAGACAACCAGAAGTGGACGAATTGTTAAAGTTCCTAGTAGACAGGGCCGGCATTAGGCCACTGCAGCCTATGCGGTGGCAGTGGGCCCCGCGCTTTCATAAGCCCCGCTCTAATTCTAAGTGTACATTATTAAATTAAACCATTATAATGTATATAAAATAACAGGGTTTTCGTGACCTCCTGATTTTCCAGGGCCTCCAGGAAATCTCATGAAAGGCAAAATATACGATTAAGTCCTGAACTTTTTTTGAATTTATTCAAATCTCCTGAAGAATAGACGAAATTGAAATTTTGGGGTGCCTATAAATAAAAAGTGGCATTGCGAGCTTTCATTTGATAAAAATTTATTGCTAAGACGAAAGTAGGCCTATTTTCTAATTAAAAAAAAAATTTTGACATTATGCTCATCCCTACCCAGACTAGGCCCCGCGCGATCCGTTTCGCATAGGGCCCAGCAAATGCTAGGGCGGCCCTGCTAGTAGATATCACTTTTAAGAACTTTAAAAGGAAGGATGTGATAATAAATTCAAAAGGAATGATGTGCTAATATTATATGATATTACATCATTGTTTGTTGTTTATGTTTTGTGCGAAAGCAAAAGGATTAGATGGAAATAAAAAGAGAGTTTCCATTGGATTGAGGAAAGATGAATAAATGGGTAATAACTCGAGTGTGAAGTTTAATTCTGAAATTATAGACGCCAAACCCGAATAATGGACTATTCTAGCATTATTAAGAATAACTTTTGGAGCTGTTATACTCGATTCTGTAAATTTTGATTCCAGGTTAATTAGTGTAGCCATAAAATACTCGACATTAAATCTATTATTAGTAAAGGTAACAAGATACCTGGAATTCGCTGTATATCATGCAGTTTTATTCGTGGCAACAAGGTTTAAAATGTAAAACCAACTTTAAAAAAACTTTGATCTCTGTGAGAACATTTTTTTTTTTTAATGTCAACAAAGTCAACGTACTGATAGACCTAGATCTAGGTTTAGTCTTTGTGATAAATTAAACCCATAAATGTTGAAAAAAAAAAGACACCCGTTGACACTATTTGTCAATCAAATATATTAATTTATGTATTTACAATAAATTTCGGACACCCATTTGGGGGCCCCCCCTAGGTGGGGGCCCAGGGGGATTTTAAAATTCTCCCCCCCCATCCCCCCCCCCTTAGTTACGCCACTGGGGGGGGGGGAGGTCTATGATAATCAAGATGTTTAGATGCTTATGATAAGACGGTCTACACTACCTATTGTAGTTGGTCGTGACGGTGGTCGTTAGGTACAAGCTGTAGAACTTGTGATCTATAAGGTCAACTGTTTCTGTGACCTACGGTTAACAAAGTTGTCATGTGGCTATCATATTGACCAACCGCATTTACTTTTCCCTAAGTAATGTCAGGTACCCATTACAGCTGGATGGACTCAGAGGCGACCCAAAGACACGCAATTAAAAATCACAGTATTCACCAGGATTCGAACCCGGGACCCCTGGTTCGATCAGTCACCGCGCCTCATAGATTCTAGATGTATATAAACTTAATCTAATGCTTACGCTTCCAAATCTGCATTGTTTTATTGATTCAGACCTTGCCATCTATAGGGCAGATGATATAAATATCACATGTTTCTGTGGCTCACGGTTAACGAGGGTGACTTGTGGCCAGCACAACGACCAATCTTTACTTTTTCCCCATCAGACCTGGACTAAAGGTCAAATGTTTTAAAATCCCAGTCTTCAACAGGATTTGAGCACGTTAAGGTGGCTGAGTAGTAAAGTGCTTGGCTTCCGAACCGAACCGAAGGTCACGGGTTCAAATCCTGGTGAAGAGTGGAATTTTTAATTTCGGATCTTTAGCCTCCCTTGAGTCCACCAAGTTCTAATGGGTAACTAACAATGGCTGGGGAAAAGTAAAGGTTGGTCTTTGTGCTCGCCACATGACACCCTCGTTAACCGTGGGCCACGGAAAAATGAACTTAAAATCATCTGCACTATAGATCGCAAGGTCTGAAAGGTAAACCTTACTTACTACTAATGGTAATTTCCATACTGCTTTTTAAAAAAAATAAAATTTTTCAATGTAAGATGCTCTTTGTTTACTTTTAAAAAAATATATATATTTTAAAGTGTAAAAAAAAATGTATAGGACTAGGAGTAAAAAAGTGAGTTGATTCTCCCCGTATTTTGTACACTGGATGTTCCAGTGCTCTTTAATCTAACATTCATTAGTTATTAGAAAAAATAATCGCTATATACAATGTATAAAGGAATGATTGTGTAATTTTAAAAATAGTTTAATCACAATAGTTTGGTCTTTTTTTTTACTTTAATTTTATAATTTAGGCTGAAATAGATATAAATGAAATTGTCTTTCAGAAGAAATTAAAAACAACATGAAACTGTTTGAAGACGTGTAAATTTATACCTATTGTAAATTAATATGACAATGAATATTTCAGCACACAATAGAAATAATAGAAAATAAATGATCTTGATATTATTTTAAACAGTTGTATTCAGTTTCACTTTCAACTTGGGAAAAGCCTACACAATCCTGGTACAAAATGTGACCATATTAATTCTGAACAGCTCAGCTCATTGAGATGATATGATATATATAATATGAATATATAAAATACTAATAGATATAGAAGATATATTTTATATGTGATTGATGTATAAATACTTTCTATTTGCAAACATTAGCTTGGTCCATTTTAGACTTATAAATGCAAGATAGAATTGTGGGTCTAACTATGTGTAGGCTATACCTATTAGTAGGAAAATAATTGGCTGGTTCGTGTGGCAAATTCCTATATTCAATATAATTATAAAGTTATACTAATTATAATTAAATTGTCTATGAGAAATACATTTCATTCTTATAGACTAAAACAGATAATTACCTTGATCTTGAATTATAGTGTCTTGGAATTGTTCGATTTTCAGCCATAGTCCTTGGTGAAAGAAGAAATAAACGATATCTATTCTAACACAGATTTAGAATCATATAATCACACAGAAATTGAAAAAGGTGTAGTCCGGTCTGAAGGCGAAGCAAGACTGGCAGCAGTAAGACTTGACTGGGCAACTGATATAGGCGCGTCATAGCCTAGGACATACCAATAGGTCATCTATTCAACAGAATGGGGGTGGGGGTAGGTAGCCTAAAGAAAAAGGGGAGGGGCGGTGTAAGAGATTTGATACCAAGGTGGTTCAAAAGATCTGCCACGATTAAGCAGGGTTTTTTTTTAAGATAGATAGATAGATAGATAGATAGATAGATAGATAGATAGATAGATAGATAGATAAAAAAATAAAATCATTAATATGTCGAAAGCGTGTACAAATTTGTGTACTCTAACGCTTGACGCTGTAACTTTTGTACAATTTTTTCATGGCTATCTTATTTTTGTTTGTTTGTTTTCTAGAAAGACTTTATTCAATTATGTTATGCGTCTTCCTTTTTTTAATTTGTAAATATATATATATATATATATATATATATATATATATATATATATATATATATATATATATATATATAATGTATATCAATATAGTATGTAATGAAATTTTGAGCTCCCAAATTTACTTTACTATATGTTAACAATATAGATGACTAAGCTTGCAGCAAATGTTACCAGCTCACTAGAAATGTAGTTAAGCTTTTGGAGTTTCTTCTGCATTGCCTAATTTTATTCATGCTGTTTCTATGTTACTGAAGTACTTAAAGTGCGACTCTCTGTTTCAATAAATAATAGATGAATGTAATATTGAAGGAAAACAGGCTACGTATATTAGTGTATGCAAGTAGGTCCAAACCATATATGCCATGAATGGGAATTTATTGTTATGCAATTTTATGAATTGTAAGAAGATGCACAGGAGCGTACCTATAGAAAATTAAATATGTTGGTAAATTTGCAATTACAACTTGTGAAAATAAACCATTTTTTTTTTTGGGGGGGGGGGGGTTAAATCTGTTGATTAATTTGTCTTTTAAAATCATCTCAATCCTCTAAATAATCGTGCAACACTCTTATCTACATACGCATCGTAGATCATCTGGCTCTCTGTACACTTTCACTCATAGTTTACGAGTATTTAGGAAACTGTTATAAAAAAAAAGAAGGGATTAGAAATAGTTTAAAACCGTTACAATAAAAAATCATGAAAATAAATTTCCAAGTAGAAAAAAGTTTGCAATGCCAATATTTTATTTTGTAATTAGTAAATTACGCCTCTGCCTCAGCTTTAATGAAGTCTTCAAATTGACTCGAACAAAGGCGTAAGTCTCGGACTTAAAGTTAACGCTTAACTACGTAACAATGGGGCCCCCTTACTAAGTCCCTGATAAGCTTCTTGTCTCCAGGTGTCTCTTTGAGTTTTTCTCGCCGCTGAGACAGACGACAAGTCCAACAACAACAAGACCTTCCCGCCTCTCCCGTTGAACAATAGTCCAATGTTGTCATATGTGACATTCAGGAGCGTAGGCGAATTGATGGGAGGGTAGGGCACTGGCAAGTGAAATCTTTGTAATTACCTGTCCACATTAGACCTTCACAGTGTCATAATCAGATAAGAATGGAATATTTCCTACAACCAATGTGGTTAAGTATCTGCTCTCTGTGACCACCTAATCCTTACTGATTTTGGAATAGTTTTCTAATTAAAAATGAAATGTTTTAGATAAAAACGATTATGTTTCAAAGAAGCTGTTTTAGGCTCATCTATTTAGTTGTAAGTGTTCCTATCACTCCCTCGTTGATTTGAATTGTTTCGAAAATGAGTGTGTTTGTGTGTATTAGTGTGTAATGTAGCTACATGATATATTCTTAGTGAAATTAAAGATGATTTGTCAATGACATCACATATTTATACTTGCTATTTATAGAAACAATTGACAATTTGATAACATAAATATATGCTACCAAAATTATCATAAACAGGTGAATTATCCTATACTCTTAAGCGAGCAACTCTTGTATGTATGTATGTATGTATGTATATATATTTATAAATTTTATTTCGAAAACGGCTCTAACGATTTTCTTTAAAAGTTCACGGTATGTGCATAATAGTGAGAAAAAAATTCTCAACTCATTGGCCACATCGGGAAAACTCGAGATCGACCGTTATATCGGTTTGAAAATGCCTCATTATCGAAAAATTAATTTTGCTAGAATGTTTAATGAATGAAAATTTTCCATGACGTAAACGGGAAAAACGCTGCTTACGTCACTAGGCTTACCGCAGTACACTAAATTATTTCTTTGCAAACAAGAACGAGTTTTAAAGAATCAATAGACCTAATTAAACATTTGCGCACCATCTTACTGTAGATTGATTTATTATAGAAATATGAAATAAAAGTAATGAAATTAAATGTGCCGAATCAGTGCCGATGTATGATTAGTTATTGTGTTTTAAGTTTTAAGTGCTTAATAAGTTGTTTACACTTTAATTGTGTAGAGCGGTGTAGATACCTTTTACTTTGTTGTTTATTTAGCTGGTGCCCTCCAGCTGTCTCGTTCTGAGGTTGCATGCAACCATGTGCTCTCTTCTATGTCAGCTAAGTCAAGTTTGCGCCATAAGCTGGTGTTTTAAGCGTTTCGGTGTTACGTCGACCACTTTTTAGCTCACCAAAAAAGACTGCCTTTGGCATGCGTTCGTCTGAGATTCGTCTCCCATACAGGATACTGCTCTGTCCAACGTAACTGTCGGACTTAAAGAATTCCCTCTATACAAAGGCCGCGGATACACATTTGAGACCAAAAGAAAATTTGCTGCCGAGGACAGACGCAGACGCTAAAAGAAAATCTTAATCGAGCACCGCGGACAATGGTTATGCTTGCCTTGGATGTGGCAAGATATGTAGGTCACAGCTGCAATCCTCATTAATTTTCGGACTCTAAGACAAGCCTTATTATTATTATTATTTTGCTGGTGAATTATTACCATGTGTTCATGCTTCGGTGTCTACTGTCCTGTACCAAAACAAAGGAAATGGTCATAACACAGCTTCTCTACGCCTTACTTGCTCACACTAAACATGATATCCATCTAGCGGTCAACGAGTTTGCGTACGCTGCAGCCTCTTTTGATTTAACTATAAACCTCGGTAAAAAGCTTGGAGTTAGGGCGTGTTGACGGAAAGCCCAGGAGAGATCTGAATGGAGGGATGTGTAAAAGCAGGTCATAGCACCACTGGGATGGATGGATGGCAAAAGCCGGTATGAACTTCTTATAGTCCGACAGTCAGGCTGGGCAGGGCACGTATGCCGTATGGGTAACGAGCATATTATTCGGCGTAACAGAGGTGCCCTACGGAAACGTTTCTTTAGAAAACTAATGCAATGATTTAAGTCTAATAAGAAAAAATGAGCCATTTTACTTTGTCACTAAGTGCATGTTTTACCCTATAACGTAGAGAAGTTACACTGCAAAGACTTTCTTCCAAGCCAATAATAGTAAGCCTACAATACAATTACGCAAAAGATGGATTGCAAAACTTTAAGACGGACTTGAGCTGTAGTTTGTCTAGACTGTAGGAGGACTTAAAAGACTTTAAATTTAATCGACATGTTCAATTAGGCCTACAATTAGAACTAACAGAACACTAAAACAACTCTTCAGATTAGTAGTCTTTATCCGATCGTTCATTTTCGTAATTACAAGAATATTCTCAAAATGACTTCGGGTATATATCCTTCCGAAATTATTTAACAGAGCGAGGTTCGGCCACCTGGTACAAAAATATTCTCAAAATAACTTCGGGTATATATCCTTCCGAAATTATTTAACAGAGCGAGGTTCGGCCACCTGGTACAAAAATATTCTCAAAATGACTTCGGGTATATATCCTTCCTTAACAAATTATTAATCCGAGCGAGGCTCGGTCAACAGATATTATTAATAAAAAAAAAACAACTTAATTAGTGCTTGTATCTGTGATGCTCCACCTTGTAGGTCTGAACTTCCGACATGGGTCACTAGCCGCGAAATAAATAATATATCGTCGCAACAATGGAATCCAGCCTCTTTGAGCTCATTATGCAAAGGTGGTCAGTAGTCTAGAGGGGCCTAATAAAACAGCGTCACTAGACGAATATGGCCCGCAGGTCATCGCTTTGGAAATACTTGTTAACGGGGAAGTGTTCTTGGCTGTTGTTTCTTTTTCAAAATAAAACTTTTTTCCCGTTTTGTGTCCAACATTTTAAAGCCAATATGATATGGCCTAGACCTATGTAGTGGGTTATATGCCAATGTGATACACCTTAAAATTCCCCCGCCTCCGATTTTTCTGATCAATACTTTAGAAACACAGGCGAAGTTGAAACAGTCCCCACTCCTCAAATTGTGTTACCGGAAAAGGGTGGGGGGTGGGGAAAAGGGTTAGATACATATTTTAACTTTCCATGACTGAATCTCCTTTTCTATTTTAGGTCTACAAACACCAAACTACTACTATGTTGTTTTTTGTTCTATTAACTATTCGACGTCAAACGAAACGACTGCCATGTCGTAGGGCTTTATATGAAAACAAACTTCATGAAAAGGGCTATTGTTTTCTTAAGGTGAGACACTTCACTGGACGACGTGCACAGTGAATCATATTGGTTTCAGTGATTGGCGTAGGTTAGTGTCGCATCACTGCCAGTCATAGGGCTTTATTTCAAAACAATCTTCAGGCTTTTGTTTTCTTTGTGCGAGACACTCACGTGGACGACTTCTCTGTACAGTGAATCACATTGGCCTCAATGAACGACGTGGGTCACATCACATTGACCATTACCTGTTCTGGTTTATTAGAACTCGCAACAATGCCGACCCAATAAAAAAAATTGAGTTGAACAAACATTGACGTTGTCCTAATTTGTAACCACATTGGAGAAATCTCTGACACTTTTATATTATACCATTCGGGGTCGTCTCACAAAGGCTGCGAGACAAACATTTGAGAATCAAAGAAAAGCCATTAGTGAAGACAGGCACAGAAGAAGGAAAGAAAACTTGTTAGACCGACGGCGGACAACGGCTTGGTCTGGGAGAGGTGCGGGAAATATGTAGGTCACAACTAGGTCTGCATGATTAATTAAATCACTACATGCATCCATAATACTCGGAAAGGAAGTCATTGCCATTATTTATGTTATTAAAGAGAGTTCCTTGAAGTACCCAACTTAGCTGGATACACATTTTGAAATACCCAACTTAGCTGTCTACACATTTCGAAATACACAACTTAGCTGGATACACATTTTGAAATACCCAACTTAGCTGGATACACATTTTGAAATACCCAACTTAGCTGGATACACATTTTGAAATACCCAACTTAGCTGGATACACATTTTAAAATACCCAACCATAGACATAAATAAATATAGACTGGCCGAAGGAAGTAATTTCATGTAACTTGAAAACATGTATATCTATTGTATTCGGATTTCCGAATTATGAAAAATTGTATGATCTTCATTCTTAGAGATTAAACAAAGCTACACTGCCTCCTTATTTACAATAGTGTTACAAATGAACAGTGATAGGTAGAGGTCAACGTATGACCCCGGCGAGATGACACAGCAGCGAGTGTCCTCTGGAATCTACATGTACAAACAAAGACAGGATGTGACGTGCCCTCACGTGTTGTTCCAGGGGACGAACAGATCTAAGTAGGGGGACAGTTACTAATGAACAGTGACAGATAGAGGTCACTACGTGTGACCCCGACTTGATGACACTGCAGCGAGTGTTCTCTGAAATCTACATGTATAAATAAAGACAGGATGTGACGTTTCCTCACGTGTTATTCCAGAGGATACTAGCCGTGTTTGTGCAACTTTGGACAAGCGATTAGGGACTCTATATAAGCCAGAAAGTTAATGTGAAAGTCAGTCGTATGGAGTCGTGAGTGAGCCGTTACAGTCGAGACAGACTATGTAAGACGTGTGCGGCTCTGTGGAAGAGAAATGTGTACGACTCGATGCAAGTTAACTAGGGTAGAGTTAACTGGAGTGGACTACTGTCGTTAAAGTCTATACAGCGAACTACAGTGACTTGAGCCGTTACAGTCGATACAGTCGATGTAAGACGTGTGCGGCTCTGATTCGGTAGACGAGTACGACTTGGTTCAGCTTTGGGAGACCTGGAGCGACACTGGGAAGTGTGTCGTTGGTCTGTTCTGTGGAATACGGCTAGAGGAAAGTTGAGAAGAGATGAATTGCAACGAAGTGAAGAGATGAATTGCAACGAAGTATAGCTAACTGTAAACTGACAGATATTGTACAGTCTTCTACGCTACATGTTACAGTAACGAATTGTTAGAGTCAATAGTCATTAAAGTTATATGAAACTGAAAGTTTAGTCGTCAAGTTCTTTGCTGTGTTTTTATTTGTGTGCCAACTAATACATCTAGCCAGAAAATTCAGAAATACGTAACAATATCTATAGGTGTGTGGCTAAAATAGATATGAATACTTAACTTTTATACTGCTCATAAATGCTGTATAATAAAGTACACAAAATTGCAAGTCACAAATTTTCGTTTCATAAAATTCTTTAATCGGCCAGTCTATATTTATTTTGTCTATGTACCCAACTTAGCTGGATACAGATTTTGAAATATTAAATACTGGAAATTAAAACGTTTTTTTATAATTATTTTTTTAACACCCTTGCATTACGAAAACTTTGGTTTCCGAAAGGATTGCGCACAAAGTGTGTCGTAATGACACAAATCTTATTGGCTCTTTAGATTGAAACTCAATTGGTAAACATTTAGATGGCAACAGCGGAGTTGAAGCCAACTCTCTTGGAATAGTTGATTTTATTAGGAAAAGCTACAGTTTTTTTGTGTTGCTTTTGTTGTTGTTTTTAGCGGCCCCTGAAAGGGAAATAGCCACTATTAGGTTTGTTTAGTCTGTCTGTCCGTACGTACGTACCGTTTAGTTCGCAAAAACTAGATATTGATATTCCGAAATCATAATATTTATATCGTTCAAAGTTCTGTTGCAATGTATACTTTTTTTTTCTTGCGAACTGAAAAGTTTTTTTTTTTTTTTTTTTTAAATAGGCAAGAAATTTTTTTTTAAAAGTGCAACATTTTTACAATTTATCACTTTTAATAGTAAAACAAAACCAGGGGAGACTATATTAATATGGTTTTTCCAATCTGTATATGCTTAAAACATGTATACAAACTTTTTTTTATAATGCGATAAGAATATTTAGAGAGCTACTAGAAATCGTTTACAAATGTCTCAAGGCACACATCTGAGACTTAAAGAATGGCAGTTTTTAAAGGTCTAGTCTAAATCTAGTTTAAAGTTTACAATGCCTAAGGCTTACGTGAAAGCTAGTTTACAATGGTTCATTTATCGGTATTATAAGTCTAGATCTAGATCTAGTTTGGTAGTTTAATATATATAATTGTAAGTCTATTAAAATTTTAGATTTAGAATAAAACTATTTATTTAAATCTACCTATCTAACTATCTTAGTAACTATTACGTATTAGTATTACTAAACTAGAAGTATATTTTATAGATCTATATATCTAAAACTATATTAACTATTATATAGACCTAGACCTATTTTAATGTCTATATAATTCAATATATTTACGTGTAGAACTACCTTTATAGTTACTACTACTATCGGAAGCTATTTAGTAGTCTAGTATTAGTAAGTATTAGTACTATTAGTATTAGTGTTCAGTAGTGAGACAAAGTAGTCCTTTGGATCCTTTCAATCTTTTCTCATGTAAACATGACCTAAATCTATGAAATAGTAATACTTTTATAGAGTTTATCAACTTTTTTTTGAGGGTCTTAAGTTTGATAAAAGGCTGCTATGCATAATTCACGGTTCCAGTTAGTACCCAAGAAACATTTATGCCAAGTTTTTTTCAAGATTGGTCAAACAGTTATGATGTCTATGCGTAGCATACAAGAATAAATACACACATACATACATACATACATACATACATACATACATACATACATACATACATACATACATACCATACATACATACCATACATACATACATACATACATACATACATACATACATACATACATACATACATACATACATACGTACATACATACACACATGCACACATACATACATAACAGGCCTAAAACAATGTTTCTCAAACTTTTTATAGTAGCTTTCCTCTTCCCCCCGCCCGAAAGGTTGTCTCTAGGCTTCGGGGCAAAACGTTTTCTGAGTTGTAAAGTTCCGAAATATTCATTATCCTTTGGTCAATACCATAAGGCTACCACACTTTTTCTCTTAGTAAGAAAAGTGCAAGTCAAAGTTAAATTAAGAAAGCATGTTGGTTTACATGGCCGGATTTGATGGAGGGCAGGTGGGGCTACGGCCACTGGGCCCCCACATGAGAAGGGCCTCCAAAATAGAGATAAATAGGAATATCCGAATTTCCAGGGTCAGATACTTGTTCGTTCTTTTTTACAAAGCTTCATATCAACTCTGTCTGTCTGTCTGTCTGGTAAAAAGTGCGTACACGTTATTTCTCCAACACCCATTCTCAGATCAAGAACTTCGCACACTTATTCATTGAATATACAAGACATTAATCAATAAAAAAAAAGTAACCAAATAGACCATATATTACTGGTAATTCATTATTTGGTTTAACAGCAACCAAGGACACTAATACTTAAGTATTTGTTGGATTTAGTCCCCTTAAATAATTGCTAACGCTATTTCTCCTCACATTCTCCGATCAAGCTGATACTTTAAACAATTATTGTAAATAACATAATATGAATCAATCAACAAAATACTCAATTAGTTAATCAATTATTTAGCAATTATTTATTTGATATCTAATACTGAAAAAAACTTGTACATTATTGGTAGATAGCCTATAGTTGTATGGGAGGAGTTCTTCCCCTTTATATAAACTTTGTTTTTTTTAAAGGGATTCAAACATATTTTTCTACTGAAATTACTTTAAATCTTATGTTTAGAGCACTGTCGTCGTTAACAAGTGTCATTATTGTACAATTGTAATATCTATATATACGAACTTTCTGATTTACGGCGTTGAATGAGCCCTCCCCTTAGGATCTCATTGTACCTTCAGACCTTGCGATCCATAGTGCACATGAAGTAAAGATCATCTGTTTCTGTGTCCCACGTTTAACGAGGGTGTCAAGTAACTAAGACAACAACCACTCGCCTTTACATTTCCTCAACTAATGTCCAATACCAATTAGTGCTGGGCAGACTCAGAAGCACCCAAAGATCCCCGGTTCGGAAGCCAAGCGCTCAGCCACCGCTTAGCCACCTGGACCTTATTACACTCTACAAACTATAAAAGATTTATATTGTTTTACTACAATATACGCAGCAAATATGTTTTAAAGGATGAAAATTAAATTAAATTTACATTTATTCTATTAATTCTTTCTTCTAAATCTTCTAAAATAAGGTATGCTTTTAGAGATAAGAAAATTGGATTTTTATTAAAGCTTTTAAAAGTGTAGTTGACTTCATATAAATTATTCCCTAGGGCATCCACTTAATTAGATTCGGCTCTGTTACTTTGTAGAGGTCCTGATCGAAAGTTCATATTCATGTTCAGAAAGACATTGTTATCGTCCTTATTCTTTACGTCCAAGCGTCAACTAAGGGATTAGTAGTTGATTATGATATTATCCCTGGTCTATCAGACCATGAGATAATAAAAATACACAGTCAGATAAAAGCAGTAGCCAATACAAAACCCAAAAGAAAAATCTTACTCTGGAATAAATGTAACCTAACACAACTACACCAAGCTGCATTAAACTTTCAACAAACATTCTTATTAGAAAAAGACATTAACCAACCAGTCGATGACCTCTGGAATTTCATTAAAAACCATCTTAAAAGCATTATAGAAAATCACATACCAACTAAATACACACCAAACAAAATAAATAAATGCTGGTTTAATAATAGACTAAAGAAGCTGTGTAAACAGAAGGAAAACCTATATAGAAAATTTAAAGAAACTAATGCAGAAAGAGTTTACAAAAAGTATATAAAAATTAAACACTTAACCCAAAAAGTAAGCAGACAGCTGCAGAGTGAATACATAAACAATGTAATATCTAAAGATAACAACAAAAACCTATGGTCATACATTAAGTCTAAGAAAATGGAAACAACAGGCATAGCGCCATTAAAAGATGAACATAACATAATACATAATGATAATGAAACTAAAGCAAACATCCTAAACAAATACTTTGCATCAGCATTCTCAGCCCCAGGAGACAAAGACATATTACTGAATTTGAACCAAGTAGACAACATAGAAGATATAGTAGTACAAGAAAATGGAATTCAAAAACTATTAGCCAACACCAAACCAAATAAAGCGTCTGGACCTGATGGTATTCCAGCTAGATTACTCAAAGAACTAAGCAATGAGCTAGCCCCAGTGTTCAAAATACTCTTTCAGGCTTTACTTAACCAGGGCAGAGTACCAAAGGACTGGAAAGAAGCTAATGTCACCCCCCCTATTAAAAAAAGGAGAAAAATCTAACCCAGGAAACTACAGACCAGTATCACTTACCAGCATCACATGTAAAATCCTAGAACACATAATATGTAGCAACATCATAAACCACTTAGACTATAAACATAATGTCCTCACACCATACCAACATGGCTTTAGGAAATATAGATCATGTGAAACTACTGGCGGATCCAGAACTTTGGAGTGGGGGGGGGCGATTTTTTCCAAACCCTAACCCTAACGCCCAGTAAATGTGCAGCATATATATATATATATATATATATATATATATATATATATATATATATATATATATATATATATATATATATATATATGAGAAAAAAAAGCGCAGCATTTCTCAACCTTCGGCGAAAAACAAAACAACTGGGGCAGCGCTATAAGGTTCCATAGTGGGTTTCGGGGCAAAGCCCCAACGCCAAAAGCGTTTTCTTGCTTTTTTCACTGAAGAAACGCATTCTCCTGACATATACAGCTCATTATTCAAAAAACAATTCGGGGCGAAGCCCCGTCGCCAAAAGCGTTTTTTTTCATTCTTCAATACAGATACGCATTCTCCTGACATATACAGCTCATTATTCATAAAAAGAATTCGGGGCGAAGCCCCGACGCCAAAAGCGTTTTCTTGCATTCTTCAATACAGATACGCATTCTCCTGACATCTACAGCTCATTATTTATCAATAGAGTTCGGGGCGAAGCCCCGTCGCCAAAAGCGTTTTTTTTTTTTGCAATCTTCAATGCAGAAACGCATTCTCCTGACGTATAGAGCTCATTATTCATAAAAAGAATTCGGGGCGAAGCCCCGACGCCAAAAGCGTTTTCTTGCATTCTTCAATGCAGAAACCCATTCTCATGACATCTACAGCTCATTATTTATCAATGGAGTTCGGCAAAAGCGTTTTCTTCACTGCAGAAACGCATTCTTCTGACAACTACAGCTCATTATTCATCAGTGGGTTCCGACGCCAAAATCCTTTTCTTGCATACTTCATAGAAGAAACGCATTCTTCTGACCTAAAGCTAATTTTTCATACTATTAAAAAAGGACCATTGGAATAATGTTGTACTTGAAAAATATTCTAATATGAATTTATAGGCCCTTAATACATTGCAAATAAAACCGATTTTTCCTTGAGAAGATAAGATACCCCACATATTTAGATTTGGCTTTGAGGATCGCCGCCGAAAAAAGAATTATTCGATAAATAATATTCAATAAAATTGAAGTATAAATTGTGAGTTATAGTCCCAAATTTATTTAACTAGAAAAATTTCAGATTGAGTAAAGGTTGGGAAAAGGCGACTATGTTTGGAATTATTTGGGTTTAGAACTTCTCTTATACTAAAAATTTCGTTTGAATTCTAACTTTCTTAAAATAATTATGATAAATTCATGTGAAATTACATAAACTATGTCTGGAAATTAGAGGGGCGGTAGAGTGAAAACGATTAATCATCGCTCCTTTAATAATTTCTGCTTAAGATTGCATTTGGCATTAAAGAATAGGGGTGGGGCGACTCAACTAATTTTGTTCACAAACTATGATTCTCCATAAAAATAGGACCGCCCCCCCCCACTCAGAGGGCAATCACTCTCCCCCCAACTCCACTGAATCGGCCAAGATACCAGAAGGGGATTGACATAATATAAAATGTATATATTAATTGAATTAATTTTGTACACAAACTATGATTTCTCCATAAAAGTACTACCGCCCCCCCCCACTCAAAGGGTTTAGGCAGTAGAGGTATTCGCCCCCCTCCCCCAATCGGCAAACAGGGAACGACATAATATAAAGATCGGTTAAAATATTAATAACAAGTTTTAACAATATATATATATTTAATTGTTTCTGTTAGCAAGCTGTGATTTCTACAAATAAATTGGACCACCCCCCCACTCGAAAGTGTATGTGTGGGGGGGGCGGGATTGATACCATCGCCCCCTCCCGACCCCACCAAATCGGCCAACATACTAGAGAGGGGTGGCGAAATAATCTAAAAATAGGTTGAAATATAAATAATTAGTATATATTACTAACATAAGTAATAAATTCGTATACAAATTGTGTGAATTCTATACTAAAATTCGTCCGCCCCTACCGCCCCCCCCCCCTGGATCCGCCAGTGTGTGAAACACAACTAATAGGACTAATTGATGATTTTTTAAAAGGTTTAGATAATAGTGAACAAATAGATGCTATCTTACTAGATTTTTCTAAGGCTTTTGACAAAGTTCACCACCATAGTTTGCTTAAAAAATTAAAATATTTCGGCATTAATGGTCCACTGCATCAGTGGATTAAAGATTTTCTGATACGGAGAGAACAAACTGTAATAATAAATGGCTCTAAATCAACACCGATAACAGTAAACTCAGATGTACCTCAAGGAACAGTCTTGGGTCCACTACTATTTTTAATTTACATAAATGATTTACCAAATTGCATTAGTTCAGGAACAAAAGTCAGATTATTTGCAGACGATTGCATAATATATAGAACAATAAAAACAACACAAGACACAGATATTTTACAAAGAGAATTAGATGAATTACAGAAATGGGAATCAAATTGGAGCATGTCTTTCCACCCAGAAAAATGTCAGTTGTTAAGAGTAACAAAAAAACTAAAACAAATTAATTCCACTTCTCTTATTCATGGCAAACCAGTAACACAGACTAAAAACGCAAAATACCTAGGTGTTATAATAAATGAAAAACTATCATGGAATCCACATATTGATGAAACTACAAAAAAATCAAACAAAGCATTAAGATTTATTAAAAGAAATTTCTATAAATCAAATAAGAACATAAAACTAAAATGTTATTTAACCTTGGTTAGGCCAATAATGCATCCTCCGTTTGGGACCCCCTCAACTCAAGAAAACATTAAGAAACTGGAACAGACACAAAATAGAGCAGTGAGATTCAAATCAAACGAATATTCACATTTGACTAGAGTAACACCTTTAGTAAAATCACTAAATTTAGAAAGCTTTCAGGACAGAAGACTCAAAAGTAAAGTAGCAATCATACAGAAAACACTGAACCATAATCTTCAAATACAAAAACAAAATTTAATAAAATACTCTGAAAGACACAAAGATAAAGGCACATTCCTCGTCCCATATGCTAGGACAATTTTGTACAAATACTCCTTCTTCCCTAGTGCTATTAGAGCATGGAATGGGTTGCCTGAGCTAGCCAGGAAAACCAGTGACTTAGCAGAATTTAAGTCATTGGTTAATATGCATGACTAAATGCATGACGCATAGGACGTTATCATCTTCTTTTTTGAAGTAACGTCTGTATTATATAAGAAGATATTGTTCTTCACTCGGAAGAAATTTGACCATTCTGACGTAAGTAAGGACGCGCTATAGTATTCTTTAAAAAAGGTTTTATGACTCGATCTTGTTGCACACGCTTCTCTCTATACGAGCAAACAACTTTGTACTTAGGCGATGGAAAGACTTTACTTAATTCAGTAAGTAGGTATAATATATTATCGTATATCATCATTTATAATTGACAAAGTTAAGACAAAGGAAAATGGTGATTGAAAGAGAAATGAACTAGGAGGTGTATAAAGTGCCAAAAGAAAAAAAAAGCCAAAATATGTTGTTATTAAAAGTATTGACATTTATTATAATGAAAATGTAATGTTTATTTTATCAGGAATACTCATCCAATTTAGCACAATTAGATCCAGACCTCGTTATAAACATCAGTCTCTCACATATTATTCACTTTGGGAAAAGACATCCATCTTAAAACCATAAACATAACAAATGAAGGGAACAGGCTCTAATCAGACCTGCGACCTAGGTACCTGGGAGTTACACGGGGCCCTTAGATGGTTATAAGAACATGTGCATTAAGTAAGACGTGAATGTTCTCCTTTTCCTAAGCTTGACACAACATTGTAGTTTTTTGTGTGCAAAATTATATATATATATTTATATATTTTTATATATTATGGACGTAGCCAGGGGGGTTGGGGTTCAACGCCCCCCCCCCCGGAAATAAAATCCCCCCCCCTGCTGGGTGGCGATCGGAATTTAGTGACTGATTTTTTGCTTTGATTATATTTATTTTGGGTGAGATTGTAATACTAAATTACCATTTGCCCCAGCGCAGCCAAGGGGGTTTTGCAGTTAAACCCCCCTCTTCTATAATACAAAACCGGAAAAAAAGAATGCAAAGAGAATACCCAATTTCCAAGAGCATAGCTAAGGAAAATTTTGATTTTAAGACCCCTCCAAAATTTACGCCCCCCACCCTTTCATATAGGACTATCCATACATCAGTCACCAGATTCTATGAACGTAGCCTTAGTTGGTTTGTGTTTAAAATCCCCCTTTAGCATGGTTTATAGCTAAAAACCACCTCTTCATTATAAAAAAGCAAATGACATACTCAAAATTCTATAATCGTAGCCAAGGTTTTTTTTTTAGTTTAACCCCCCCCCCCATTCTATATAAACAAAAGCAAATTACACACTCAAAATTCTATGAGCGTAGCAAACTACAGTCACATATTTCCAAACGCGTAGCCCAGTGACTGGGCTCCATTAATAAAGTGCAGTGAATAATCATCTGCCGAAACTGAAAAAGTGTAAATGTGGCTCAACAAAGATGGCTAAGACGGATTTTAGTTGTCAGTTAGAGAGATCGGGTCTCAATCAAAGATTCCTATGCCGAACTGGGATTCAACCCCTTAGTAAGGTTGTGACAGAGCGTCTTATGAGGTTTGGGGACATGTTCTCTGACAAAATGAATTACGCATCGTAAGAATTGCGATGACATAGAGGCCATTACGAGGAAAGCGCAAACAGGGGCATCCTAGTACAACTTGGCGCTACTTTCATGGAGGTCCTTAGAGTAGGTGGGAAGAGGCTTCAGACATTGCCAGTGACAGGTTTTTGTGCCGCCAAATGCGCCAAACGACGCGAGTGGATCTAAGTCAGTAAGAATAGCACATAAGGTTTTTGAAATAAAACTTTTTAATAGCAGGATAATGCACTGTAGGTACCTCAGAATATGCATTTTAATACAGGAAATAGTGCCGGGCGGCGGGGCTCTGCTCACAGCGCTCCCCCAGACCCTTGCTTACGATGGTGGAAAGTCTACAATTTTCCCTCTAACTCCACGAAGAACCTATTCTAGGGTACAATAAACGTCTTCCGAAAGAATGAAGGGATTAATTATGTACACATACACACGCACACACACAAATATGATTTTATTGCGGGGGGGGGGGGGGGGAGAAAAATCCCCCCAAACCCCCCTGGTAATGGATTGAAAAGCATTTTATTGAGTTTGCATACTATATATATATATCAAAATGATTATATATCAAAATGATTATGCAATAATTAATTATAAATATACTAAAACAAAAATGAATTCAGTAGAAAATACATAAAGTAATGTGAGATTGAAGATTATAAAGGAATTAAAAAGAAAAATATGACCAATTAATTTTTGTTTAGACGTTATTAGAATGGCTTGGTAAGTAGGTTTCACCAGAACACAACTGTACCAATCATTGTTACCAGTACTACCAGATATTTGTAGGAAGCTCGTAGGACCGTATTGCCATTGCCTGAAAAACATTAAAATATTAAAGCAAAAATAATTAAAAAATTAAAACATTTTCAGTTTTCTTTACATTGTATTCTATTTTCAGATATCTCCGAAACTGGATATTGCCGCCTTTATTAATATTACTGTTTGTGGTCTATTCATCATTTCTATTCGCCAGTACTCCTTTGTCAAGTTTAGATCTAAAAACTAGAAAATGTATCGAAAATCCAATTATATAGCAAAGTTACATACTATTTTCAGATGTTCCCTCAGGCAGATTTCTGCTTTGAATCCGAACTGCAGAGGTTGATTGAAACACGGGCCATTGTAACGATAGTCCTAAATGCTCATTTCATATACTGCCAGTGATATTTACTTATATCCTGACACGTTTATAAGAGTCCTTCTGATCAGTATTAGTGAATATATGAAACAAACATGTTAGTGTTGCCAAAAAAAAACAAACGAAAAAGCCCAATGAAGTCGTAGAAGACTATCACTTCGAAATTCATTTTTCAAGTTGCCAGTGTATTAAGTACTATTGACATACTGTAAATACTAGTTTAACTCACCGAAAAAGAAAGCGTTTACTAGTCTATAGGTTGTATGTTTTTTTGTTTTTTTAAATCCTTGAAGTAACCCGAATTCTTCTGCATCTTTGGGTTAATGTTTTAAAATTTAAATTAAAAAGAGGTTTAAATCTGTAATTGGGGAAAAGACATAAATAAGCTCACCCTTCTCCAGTTCTTCAAGCGTGAAAGCTAAAAAAGAAATGAAAAAAAAATGTTGTCAATTATATATTTATTTACATTAAGAGGACATATATATTTAATGCTTACTTTAGATTACGGTAAGAGCATCGAATATTGCGAGATATAGTGTTGCCAAACTTTTTAAATAGGTAATTTTTAAATATTCCAAGGACAGAAATCTACACTCAGAAGATCCGACGGTAGAAGCCCGTGATTCTATTAGTCTGCTATTATTATCTTTAAGTTAATTATTACAACATGGTTTTAATTAATTAAATACGTCAATCAAAGGCGAAGCCTCTTTAATTGGTAGCCGCATAAACCACGAGTTCATAATTTGCTCTTTGACTAGATCCTGTTGTGGCGTTGCAGATAGCATGCCTCCACGCGGCTTCATTGAAAATGTTTTGTAAAATTTCTTTTAGTAAACCCTAATCTTTGTTGGATTGTTTAAATAGTTTCGACAGCAAGGCGGTTTTATAGCACACTTACCTTAGTATTACACCTAGTTCCTTTGATTTTTTGGTCTACATGTAGTATATATCATAAATGAATAGTGTTTTTTTTTTTATTTTTGTTTTGTTACTCTTTAATAACTGGCAATTTTCAGACATGCAATTTGATTCTTTTTTCATAGCTACGCCATTGCTTGTCCTCGACCATAGATTTATATGTGGATCCTTAGATATTACTTTGTTTATGTATTTACTCCCCACTATCTGTGAACATTTTGGGTTGGGCGTCACGATCTCGTGTTCAACTTGTAGTGAGTTTTAGAGTGGTAGCAGCACGAGAAAAAAAACTTTGAACTTTAGAGAATAATTAAAATTGGATATTGTCAGTTACTTTTGGAGCTTAGTGAAGAGTAGACGTGCACACCAGAGATTTATCTTTAATCAAATTTGCTATTCTGGTAGTTGTTACCCACTCCTGCCAGTGGACTGTATATGAGATATCATTTTCACTTGTAACTTAGAACTTGACATATTTTAGTAATGGTGTTAAAACATGGATCATATTGTTACTACTTGTGTAGCGAGAGGCACATGGCTGGATCTTCATATGCTATATGCTCTTTATATAGATAGAGTTTGATTAAACATCATGTCTCCTATAGTAAGCTTTATCAGTGCATTCTGATTGTCATTGTACTGTATTGTCCTGTATACACGTATAAGAAGTCTGAACCCCACTAAACACGCTTTAGAACAAAAGCCACAATTAAAATATAAACACGTTTCATTTTATGGTGGCCAGTATGAGTTATCTCCCTTGCCAGCGACATGAGGTGTATGTTATGAGCGGCACCATTAGTAATCGTTTTTGCCCTTCACAGTAGCCTATTATGTGTCTATGAAAAATATGAACGTGATATTCTATTCACCTTATCTACCCGTGTTACATTATTTGTGCTTGTCACTGTCATGATTATATTTAGAATTGCTGGGCTAGACACAAGAGCACGTGGATGAACTATTTTTTTTACAAATTTGAGGCAACGCGAATTCAGATCTAAATCCAGATCCAGAATAGTAATCTTATCAAGCTATATATCTATCTATATAATTCTCTTCATGGCTCAAGAGTTTGGACTAGAAGAAGTAAGAAGAAGTAAATAAAAGATCACTCTCTTATTTCTTCAGATAGTCACCCCACGAAAAAACAAGAGGGGGGAGAACAAGTATTCACCGGTCACTACAGATGGATGCCTGGTCGTGCGGTTTGCGTGCTGGACTGTCGTTTGGGTTTATCAAACTCTGAACGCTCCCATCCCTCTTCGTCCTGCCGGAGGTTTGGACAAGGAAGTAAACTATCTTCAACTCTGAAGGAACATCCGAAACATGTTAAACATTTTACAAGCAAACATTTTACAAACACTAAATAGCAGCGCCGGACTTAACCATTGTGACCAAGAAGTCATGGAAAGAGAACAAGTAATCTACTATGTATATTCACCCGTAACTAAATAGCAGGGCCGGACTTAACCATTATGGGGCCCTATGCGAAACGGATTTCGCGGAGCCAAGTTTGGGTAGGGATGTGGATAATAAGTGACATTTAAGAGTTTGTATTTGAAAAAAAATTCGTCTATGCATTTTATTCATTCTTTACTACATAAAGAATTACTTTACGAGCCTTGCGTGTAGCAAAGTCATACAGTAAATCATAATAATTGTTTCCTACATAGATAACACTCAATAGCAAGATTTACCAAATTTTTCAATCTATCTTTGAGAATTGTTGACCTCTAGAAATTCTTCATTAGTTTGAGGCGCGAGAAGCTTCTTTCACCAGATTACACAATTACGGCTAATGTATAATGCCATTTTTATTTATCGCACGTAAGATTTGGCATTTTCCATATTGAATGACACCCCAAAATGACAATTTTTGTTTATATAGTTCCGTATATTTTAGGGACTTTTTCGTATATTTTTTAATTTCGGGAGATTTCCAGGAGCTCCTGTTAAATCGACAGGAGGGCGCGGGAAATCTGTTATAAGTTATAAAATGGTTTAATTTAATAATTTATACACCTAGAAATAGTGCGCGTCCTATGAAAGTGAGCCCACTGCGGTCGCATAGGTTGCAGTGGCCTGAGGACGACCCTGCAAAATAGCGGCGTATGCTACGCAGCCGGTAGACTAGTTTATAAGTATTACAATTGACTATTTAACACTCCATAATAAGCCTAGTTTCATTACGTTCACAATTTTAAGCATTAGTTATAGTCATTTGACACATTGTCGTGTGTGCGTGAAGTTTTGTTTTCGTGTTTAATAGTTGTGTTTTTATGTACATGAAGTAGTTTGTATTGGGCGTGATCTGACCTTTCATTATTTCGGTCGTTTTTTTTTTTTGTACCCTGGCATAGGCTCTTTCTTTAGTTAATAGTTATCTTTCTTGTCTTCTACTACCCCCTTTTGGCTACGCTCATGTAATTTGGTGACTGTCGTTTGCTTTATTTTTTTGTTTTTGTTTTAATGACGGGGGAGGAGGGGTTAACTTCTAAATCCCAGGGAGGGAGATATTAAGGTCACTCCCCCTGGAGCAGTAAGCACTGGCGGATCCAGAACTTTGGAGTGGGGGGGGGCGATTTTTTTCCAAACCCTATGCATAAATGTGCAGCATATATATATATATATATATATATATATATATATATATATATATATATATATATATATATATATATATATATATATATATATGAGAAAAAAAAGCGCAGCATTTCTCAACCTTCGGCGAAAAAAAAAAAAAAACGGGGGCAGCGCTGTAAGGTTCCATAGTGGGTTTCGGGGCAAATGTTGTACTTGAAAAATATTCTAATATGAATTTATAGGCCCTTAATACATTGCAAATAAAACCGATTTGTTCCTTGAGAAGATAAGATACCCCACATATTTAGATTTGGCTTTGAGGATCGCCGCCGAAAAAAGAATTATTTGATAAATAATATTCAATAAAATTGAAGTATACATTGTGAGTTATAGTCCCAAATTTATTTAACTAGAAAAATTTCAGATTGAGTAAAGGTTGGGAAAAGGCGACTATGTTTGGAATTATTTGGGTTTAGAACTTCTCTTATACTAAAAATTTCGTTTGAATTCTAACTTTCTTAAAATAATTATGATAAATTCATGTGAAATTACATAAACTATGTCTGGAAATTAGAGGGGCGGTAGAGTGAAAACGATTAATCATCGCTCCTTTAATAATTTCTGCTTAAGATTGCATTTGGCATTAAAGAATAGGGGTGGGGCGACTCAACTAATTTTGTTCACAAACTATGATTCTCCATAAAAGTAGGACCGCCCCCCCCCACTCAAAGGGTTTAGGCAGTAGAGGTATTCGCCCCCCTCCCCCAATCGGCAAACAGGGAACGACTTAATATAAAGATCGGTTAAAATATTAATAACAAGTTTTAACAATATATATATTTAATTGTTTCTGTTAGCAAGCTGTGATTTCTACAAATAAATTGGACCACCCCCCCCACTCGAAAGTGTATGTGTGGGGGGGGGGCGGGATTAATACCATCGCCCCCTCCCGACCCCACCAAATCGGCCAACATACTAGAGAGGGGGGGCGAAATAATCTAAAAATAGGTTGAAATATAAATAATTAGTATATATTACTAACATAAGTAATAAATTCGTATAAAAATTGTGTGAATTCTATACTAAAATTCGTCCGCCCCCCCCCCGAAGGGGTGGGGGATCGGCCGAGTGGGGGGGGCGATCGCCCCTACCGCCCCCCCCCCCCCCCCTGGATCCGCCAGTGGCAGTAAGTAATGTAAAGTTTCCCTTATAGACCATGAGATCTGGTGCAAGTGATAGGTTAATCTTCAACACCGCTCCCGGATATGCCCATGTGTCATATGTGTAAGTCTAATATATATATATATATATATATATATATTGTTACGTTTCTCTCCTACTCATCAGGCCTTCTGTAACCTCTGCTAAAACTCAACACAATACATCAACACATCAAGAACTTGACAACAAGAGCTCCACATAATCTGGTACTTTAATAACGCGGCAATTCCAGATCCCACCTCATCGTGGTTGTCGCGTGAACACCCCATGTGGGGGTGGCTAAGAGGAACTGGTTTTTGATTACAGGTTTTTAAGGCCAGGTGATCAATGTAAAATAAAACAGCCACACGTCTCCGCTTCCCACCGAGTGGGGGAGCATGGCTAACTTAGTAGCCACTGTATTCGGCCCACAAGGCTGAGTACGGGGGTGAAAAGATCGGAGTCCAGCGTGCTACGATACGGCGCGCCATAAACGTTGGGGGACCTCGGGGCCAGTGTTTCCGGAGACACCGGCATCGCACTAAGCCGCCACGCCGACGGCATTGGTAACGAACGTTGAAAGAGACGGTTTCCAAAATTTCCCCTCTCTCGAGGGCAAGCTCGCAGTGCCGACAATGGGTTCAGCGGTCTTGGACACCAGTCCAGGACATTCAGCTATTGTCTCAACGATGGGACAGCCTGTGTGTCATACATGCAACCAGTCCGCCCCCCCCGGGGCAAAATTTCTCTCTATCTATGCAAGTCAAGTCAAGTGTCGAAAACGCGGGTATGAGCATTACCGGTCTAACAGGCTCCGACCACACAACGGCAACGATAGGTTTGTGGTCGAAAAATGTGCTACTATCGGACAAGAAAACGCGGGAGGAAACGGTTTCCTCTGGATGTGAGACAGGTGGCCAGCATCCCTCAGGTACGACGCCTGAGCCCAGCCCACTAACACAGAGCGCCACGAGGGCCTCAAGCACATACGGTGGAGTCGTGCCCCACCAAAAGACCGGCAATACCATAGGATGTGAGACAGGTGGCCAGCATCCCTCAGGCACGACGCCTGAGCCCAGCCCACTAGCCCAGAGCGCCACGACGGCCTCACGCACAAACGGGGGAGTTGTGCCCCCCACGAAAACCCGAAAGGTGACCGTACCAGGAGGCAAAGCTAGAGGACGTGGTACACCCTCATTCACCAGAACCCGAAAGGTGAACGCACCAGGAGGCAAGGCAGGGGGGAGTGGTGCCCCCCCACCCGGTTACGACCGAAGCAAACAGCTACGAATTATCCACCTCAATCTGAATCGGCAGTTCTCGCTGAAACGGATTGAGGTCTATACGATAGCAGAGCAATATGAGGCAGATGTCCTACTGTGCCAAGAGACTTTACGCTCAGACGAGGGGCCACCTCTTCTTTACGGCTTCACAGCCTACCGGTGTTCCTGCTCGAGGTGCCAGGTACTTGTAACGTTCGTACGTAATACGCTTACAGCCCGAGTAGTGGAATCCAGCGCCCCTGCGGGACCCGGTGGGACTGACACTTTGACAGTGGAGGTGTACAAATATGGTCAGCGATTCACATGCGTAAACCTATACAATCCACCTAAGTCTGAGTTGCAATTCAAACTGCAAGAGCCTTTTGGTACAAGGATGATCGTTGCGGGTGATTTTAACGCTAAGTCCCCAGCGTGGGGATGCGCGGACTCTGATGTCCGAGGGCGCCGGCTACTTGAGATATGTGACGAAACAAATCTGGTTGTTTTGCAGGGCAAAGACAGCCCCCCGACCTTTCTGCACACCGGGCATGGGGGTATGTCGCGGCCAGACTTGTCACTGGTGTCAGCTGACTTAAGGTCACAGTCAAGAGTGGACGTGCTCAACGATGTCGGTAGTGATCATCTGCCGGTCTTGGTCACAATCGAACTCGGAAAGCTCAATGTGAGTACCCCATATACAGAACCAAAATGGGTGTATAAACGTGCTAACTGGGATCTGTTTAGGAGTGCATCGGATGTAGCTCTGAACGGATTGGATATTCAAGCAGATTGCATTAACCGGACTTACGGACTCTTTGTCAAAGCCATCTTAGGTGCTGCTCAAAAAGCTATCCCGAGGTCCTACGGGGGGCGCAAGTTTAGTCACTTTTGGTCTCCCGCACTGGCACGCCTAATCCGACTAAGGCGGGCTGCACGCAGGCAGCATAGTCGTAGAAAAACCGATGAAACCAGAAGAGCTTACAACAAGCTAACGGCGGAGGTAAAGGAAGCCATTGCGGAGGGTACGAGACAGAAGTGGGCGAAGACATGTGCTAACCTGGATCTTGCGGACGGACGACAGGCATGGAAACTTCTCAACAACCTAACCAGGGCGAAAGAACCAAAAGCAGCTGCGCCCCTGCTAACGGCTCAAGGCTTGGTGGTCACTGACTCTAAACGGTCGGACGCTCTAAACCATGCCTTTGCGGCTATCTCTAGGACGGGTGAGAGGAGCGAAGTGTCGAAAGCTCTAGACAGCATCAGGAAGGCGAAAGCGAAACGCAGATATGTCTATGGTGAGGATGAGACGAGCACATTCATCAACTCTTTTACCTACGGAGAGCTAGACATTGCACTTCGGAAGTGCAAGTTGCGAAAGGCACCGGGGCCAGATGGGGTCAGCAACGAAATGCTGAAACATCTCGGTCCCATAGGCAGAAAGAAACTGTTGGATTTGATCAATCGTACTTGGACTAAGGGGGATTTCCCCAAGGCTTGGCGAGTGGCAACGATTGTTCCCCTGCTCAAAAAGGGGAAAATCCCAGATCGTGCAGAAAGCTACCGACCCGTCTCGTTGACGTCCAACGTCGGGAAGGCGGCCGAACGCATGGTCAACAGAAGGCTCACATGGTTTCTAGAAACGAAGGGTCTCATTGCTCCTGAACAGGGCGGGTTCAGGAGGCAACGAAATGCGATCGATCAAGTGACGTTATTCATGCAGAAAGTGGCGGATGGCTTCCAGTGGGGCAACACAAATCGACCTGGTCAGTCGACGCTAGCGGTATTTATCGATCTCAAGCAGGCCTACGACAGAGTATGGAGGCCCGGCTTGTTGTTGAAACTGATGAACTTAGGTGTCGGTTCATATATGCTTAGGTGGATCCAAAATTTCCTCACGGAAAGAACGGTACAGACTCGTGTTGGTAAGCACTTGTCGAGGAAACTTCCACTTGAGCAGGGGGTGCCGCAGGGATCGGCACTCAGCTGTACGCTGTTTTTGGTCTTTATCAACGACTTGCCGGCTCTTTTGAAATGTCAGAAGCTGTTGTTTGCAGATGATATCGTGTTGTGGGAGTCAGGGAGAGACCGTCAACAACTCATTGACACTCTCCAGCAGGCATTAACAACTATATCCTGCTACGCCAGAATGTGGAACCTTGAGGTAAACCACTCGAAGTCGGTTTACTCATGGTTTACGCTGGGCCGTGATATATTGAAGGAACCTGTCGAGCTTAGAATGGATGGCAAGATTCTGGAATGGGATAAAAAGCCCAAGTACCTTGGAGTAATTCTCGATCAGAAACTGACTATGTGCGATCATATTCAGCAGGTAAAAGAAACAGCTTCCGAGAAGCTGAATATCGTAAAGAAACTAGCTGGAACGAAGTGGGGAGCGAGAGCTGACGTGCTGAGAGGACTGTACATGGGTGCAGTACGCTCTCACATGGACTACAGTCTTCCTGTTCAGGTCTGGGCCTCGCAAACGACCTTAGCAAGCCTAGACTCTGTTCAGAACCAAGCCTTAAGACTAATCTGTGGAACCTTTAGGACGACGCCAATTGCCGCTGGCGAGATTATGGCAAACATCCCACCGTTGAAATTGCGCAGAGAACGAGCCGTCATACTAGCTCACGAGAGATATATGCGGCTGGAAGATGGATGCCCACTCAGAAGTCTGGTCGACAACTGGGAGGGTAGGAGACGCCTCAAAAACCGGCCTTGTTTCATGCATGTGGCACGCGGGCTGGTCAGAGAGGCGAATCTGCCGGTGGAGCGGGCTGCTCTTTCCCCGTCCGGTTCTATCTTTCCGATGGAGGCTCTCGGCATGCCGACGATACGGAAGAGCCTACTTGACCCAGTGGTGACGAAGCAGAGTCCAACCACACGGCTACTACAAGCAGCCAGAGAGACTATCGCATCATATCCAGCCGGAGTAACCACCATCTACACAGACGGTTCTGTGCGGACGCTCGAGGGAACTGTGAAAGCTGGGTACGGAGCGGTAGTTCGACTCTCTGGCAATCCCGAAAGTGACGAGCTCAGTGGTCCCTGTCAGCAGAAAAGCAGCCTCGAGGCTGAACTCGAAGCAATGTTCCAAGCACTGGACTGGGTGGCTACGATGGTACGTAACGGGACTGCGTCAGCGCACGACATAGTTCTTTTCACGGACTCGGTGGCCGCACTGGAGGCCATAGAACGGCTGGATGAAGGTGCTAGAAGGGTATGGGACGTCCTAACGGTCGGAGGGCGTCTCCTACGATTCGGCGTGAACGTTACTTTGCAATGGGTGCCCGCCCATTGTGGGGTGGTCAGCCACGATTTGGCTGACCAGCTCGCGAAAACCGCGGTCGCAACGGCGCTCGAAAATGATGAACCGTACTCATATGAAAGTGTACGATCCCTAGTCAACCAGCGCATGTTGACACTTTGGCACGACGGCTGGATTCTTCGGACAAGGGGCGTGAGCTTTATCGGGCAATGAGGAGACCAGACAGAAGGGATGCATGGTGGCAACTTAATCGTGCGGAACAGGCAGTCCTAGCCCAGTTCCGGGTCGGCCATTGTCCAATTGGTGCTTACCTCGGACGATGGAAGGAGAACTACGACACGCGGTGTCGCCATTGCATGGAGGACGATGAAACAATAGAACACATTCTTTACGAATGCAGAGTTCTGCACGAAGGACGATTGGGACAAGCTATAGATAGAGAAAATACTGGTTCATGTACGACACAGAGGTTGTCCTTGTACGGGGACAAGGCAACCTTAAGACTCACTGCTCGCTTCCTCTCACGTGCTCTAAGGGAGTAATTCTCAGCATGTTTTTCGTTGTCAATGGGGTTTCTGACTCGGTACTTTAATAATGAGTGAATAAGTAGAAGACAGCCAATACTAGACGATTGGCATCAAACACATCAACAACTAAAATGTCACTATGTACATCACCGTACAAAACTCTACTGTCTCTCTTTCTGGACTTGTACATCAACGCCTGAGGACTCAACCAGGACCGACTTCATAGCCGACTAACAGTCCCGGTCTCGACGCTCTCCGGTCTTGAACTGCCGCTTTCCTACACACTGTGTCCTCGTACACGCAGGCTTTCGATCACATGACCATAACATTGGTCATATTTGCGTGTAATCGTGTAATCGTAGTACTGTCCCTTGTCCATGGCCCCGCTGACCTGAGTGATTCACGTGTGTGTCAGCTGAGCCTGAGTTAACCCTTTTGCGCCGCCAATAGGGTCGTAACAATATATATATATATATATATATATATATATATATATATATATATATATATATATATATTGTTACGAATCTCGCTATCCAGGCTCTCTTCAAACTGCACCACACGACACAACAAACTTAAAGAACCTCACAACTCAGGGATCCAAAGTAACAGTAGCAATTTAATTTCAAATACAATACAACACTGTACAGTTGGCAACAATATTACACAAACTGTCCAAAAACCTAGCCTTGCTCCGCCTGAATTCACACACCGTACTGTTTCTAACTTCGTCTCGTACTGGTCACATTGCGAGGTAACGTGAAGTCCAGCCTTTCTGACACACTCGTTCTTATATCGGATGGAACGTTCTTGACCACTCAGAATGATCACAATCACCGTGACTTGCGTGCGTAATATTTACACACAGGTCGTTGCCGAACTGGCATGTACTGTCACTGGTCACAGTTGACCGCTCGACCTGCGCTGGACTGGGGCGATTTGCGTCGGCTGACTACACACACACCACTACCCCCATCTGTGCCACCACCAGGTTTATAACAATATATATATATATATATATATATATATATATATATATATATATATATATATATATATATATATATATAAAGTTTGATAACACATCGATAGAAAAATGGAGGTATTCTTGCGTAGAATTACGTAATGTATTTTATTTATACATCTCAGTCTGAATTCTATAAACAGTGCAATAGTATCAATTATTATTGAGTTTGAAATGACTAAATCATTTAATGTTTTAGAAACTTTTTGGTATTACTTACAGATTACAGACACTTCAAAAAATAAGATAACTACCTCCCACCCATTACATGCGTCAATCTAGCCATGAATGTTGATCTGTGACTTAAACTCTGCCAAGTCGTTAGCCTTCCAGTCTTTTTCAGGCACCCCGTTCCATTAAACGATTTGAGAATGCAGATGAGTTAGAGACACTCAATCATGTGAACAGCTCTTGTTTCATCATAGTACATTCTCAATAACCAAAATTGTATAAGAATATACCATGACCCCTTATTTTAAATATAAATATGAATCTCCTTTTATTTAATATCTAATGTGGCAGCGACATATAAAACCAGATCATTATTTTAATAAGAATTTATGTCATTAATTACACACACACAAAAAAAAAGAAAAATTGATTTAAATCTAGATTTTTTTTAAACATACGGTAAACATTTTTGGTTATGGTATTTTTAGATCTATAATATTATTTAAAAAACAAAACAAAACAAAAAGCTTACTTTATATTTACACAATGCAGAAACTATCTATACCCATACGAGCAGTGAATAAGTTTTGTGTTTTGCTATTTAACCTTTTTCTTCACTCTTTTTCGGTAACTTTGCCAATAAAACCATCAAAAGACGGGGAATGGAAGGAGTAAAAACAAATGGCAGTGCCATCAAACGTTCATGCTGACCTGCAAAATGATACGGCCAAACATAGTCTCGAAGATATTAAAGCAGCGTTGAAGTCAATACCGCTGCTACACGGGAAAGAGTACGCTCAGTACGGTCAAACGTTTTGCAAATGATAATAATTAAGTTTGTATTATGTAAATATTTTAATATTCTTTTACAATTTCAAACAAAATGTATTTTCCAAAATAAATAAAAAATAAGGTTACAAAGACAATTTGTGTGGAGACACAAAATCAAAATCGGCCCCCGAAGTGGTCCACCCAGGCAAGTAAAAAGGTTTTAATATTTTCAGAAAGAATATCAGAATGAAATTCTATCAAAGACAAATGACAGAGAAGAATGGGAAAGAAGGTTGACGGATCCTGCGTGGTGCCCCAACGGTCCACAGACCAAAGAATAGGTGAAAGTGAGTGTGAAGTTAGATGTGAAACTGACCTATTTAATGTCTTATAATTAATATATAATTGCTCTAAGTGTTTGGTAAAGAAATAATATTTCCTTAAATAAAAAAATTAAAATAAATTTGCTTTAGTTCAGTGTTCTATTGACATGAGGCAGCCTTGCAGTTTACGCGATAATATGAAAAACTACTTATTAATTGTTGTTTGAAATTATGTCCAACTTATATCCATACTAAATAGATTTTTTCTCTCAAAAAAAAAAAGTAAATGTATTTTTTTTTGTAAATGTAGTAGTTAGTATAACAGAACCTAATTAACTACTATTAACCCTAATCCAATACAAATGTAAAAAAAAAATATTTTGACAAAAAATCTAAAACCGTTTGCATAAATGTGTTAAACATTTGGTAAATAGTCATCTCCCCAACTAAGGACCCTCCCATGTGTGTTACTATTAATAGTGAATAGTAGTAAAAGTGGTGTATTTTTATAAAAACTGCTTTCATAAGTGATTTTAAAAAATTAGATTTTTCGCTTTCAAAAATGAAAAAAAAAAGTAGCCGTTGCATCAGAACTTTCAATGGTCTAAAATATTATGATGTCGGATTTTTTCTAGTGTACGAGATCTAAATGGGACGGACAGACAGACGGACAGACATCCCACATAAAACTTATAGCAACTTTTCTCCTTTCGTGGGCCGCTAAAAAAAAACAAGGAAACGTGCTCTTGCTTCTGTTGATTTTTTTCTAAAGTCTGCATTGATTTTTTTTTCTTTGGCAGCGACCGAATCAGAAACTCCACTGGTAGCGAACCATGTTGAGAATTACTCCCTTAGAGCACGTGAAAGTATACGAGCAGTGAGTTTTAAGGTCGCCTGGTCCCCGTATAAAGACAGCCCTAATATCAGACATGTATCAGTTCTCTCTCAATCAAATCCTTGTTCCGAACGTCTTTCATACAGAATTGGTCGCGACCAGACCGGCCCATTTCGTTCCGGCCCACCGGACATTTGCCCGTTTGCCCATACAGCCAGTCCGCCCTTGGTATTGTATTCGAAGCTGTCGATCCGTAGAGCCAAAATAGAGTGTTCGTGTGTGTGAGGTTTGTTATCTGTATAATTACCTATGCAATATTGCATTTATTTGCATATGTGTGAAATATATTGTTTATTTTAAATTAGCTTGTTATTAAATATTGTTCTTCTTATCGTATCTTATATAATACTATTAATACAGACGTTACTTCAAAAAAAAAAAAAAAGAAGAAGATGATTACGCCCTAAGCGTCATGCATTTAGTTATGCATATTAATCAATGACCTAAATTCTCCTAAGTCCCAGGTTTTCCTGGCTAGCTCAGGCAACCCATTCCATTCTCTAATAGCAGTAGTAGTTTTTGTTAAACAATAATTCATTAATTATTCACTGTTCAGTTCCAATGATTATTTATTCACTGTTCAGTTATCATTTAAATTGATATGCTGTTGAGGTGTGGAACCGGTCAAGATAGTAAACCCCTAGATAACTAGTAAGACCCGCCTTTACAACGACAACATAATATAAACATGTAAATTCAGTCTGAAAAAATTTAACCTCAGGTAATTTAAAAGGCCTTATAAAAAAAAAGCGACAGTTTTTTTTGGAGAACAATTAAGTATATAGATGCTTCATAGATTATCTCAGATGCAGGATTAATTATTGACTTTCAAAGCCTTACAGATACAACTTAAAGGAAAACGCAAACAATTAATTAATGACATACTTACTACATTTTTGAGCCCGAAATTGTTTATTCCATATTTCAGAGGGTATTTCTGGGAAGGTTATATCTCTTATATAGCAGCCTTCAGCAGAAATACATTTTTCAAAGGAAACAAAATTTCTATAAAAAATATATATTTATAAAACGATGAAATGATAATTGAATTTAGTAAAATGCCATCTTTTGTAAGTATCTAAAAACATGGAATAAAATAAAATTCGAAAATATACTATCTCAGCTGTATAGAGAATTTTTTTTTTTAAGGAAACCTCAGAATAGAGTAACACCTTTAGTAAAATCACTAAATTTAGAAAGCCTTCAGGACAGAAGGCTCAAAAGTAAAGTAGCAATAATACATAAAACACTGAACCATAATCTTCAAATACAAAAACAAAATTTAATAAAATACTCTGAAAGACACAAAGATAAAGGCACATTCCTCGTCCCATATGCTAGGACAAATTTGTACAAATACTCCTTCTTCCCTAGTGCTATTAGAGCATGGAATGGGTTGCCTGAGTTAGCCAGGAAAACCAGTGACTTGGCAGAATTTAAGTCATTGGTCAATATGCATGACTAAATGCATGACGCGTAGGACGTAATCATCTTCTTTTTTGAAGTAACGTCTGTATTATATAAGATAATTTGTGCTATTCAATTTTAGCTCTATCATCATAGGAATCCTTAGGCATTAGGCCTCTTTTCTTAATATCTTCCATTCACAGTGAGGTGCTACTATTAGATGTAATATAGGCGGACCAAATAAGATGATATTTACAATTACAAAAACTAAATATTTTTTATAGTATAGAAAATTTATTACGATATTAGAGAAACAAAACAGAACATAGACTTTTATCTATTGAAACTAACACACAAAATATATCACTAAAAATAAACTAGCCATGACCAGAAATACACTTAAAACAGATACGAGAGTGGTACTAGATAAAACAGAGATTTTGCTGTACTTCAAATCTATAAGGAACTTATGCAATATGAAATATAAAAAAGCTTAATATGTACATTAATACTAGCTTGATACCAAGACGTAAACCGTCGATTTATTCCAAATTTACCACAATATATTCTTGTTTAACAAATAACGACTTTACTTTTGGTAATTAGATTCAAATAAAGTCCTGTTTTTATGTATGATGAGCTACTATGTTACTTATCAGTAGTGCCCTCTCCTTCTATTTGTATGCAATTTATTACTTGGTCCAAATGATTACTAAACAAGAAAAATATTTAAATTACCTTAAAAAACAACAAATCAAAATTACATGTTTTATTTTGATTCAATCTAGAAATTATTAGATCTAGAATAAAAATAACAAGATTAAAAAGAGAGTTTGTGTTATTACACAAACTCATAGTCGGCCCCCATCGGTTCCCCATGGATCCGCCTTTTTGCAAGGAGCATACAAGACATGATTTTGTTTGTTTGTCCGAATTAATAGTATTTCACAGATTAATTTGTCATCTTGTCATTCATATTAACCAATGACCTAAATTCTGCCATGTCACTGGTTTTTCTAGCTGGCTCAGGCAGCCCATTCCATGCTCTAATAGCACTAGGGAAGAAGGAACATTAGTAAAATTTATACTAACATATGGAACGAGGCATGTCCCTTTATCTTTGTGTCT
Source organism: Biomphalaria glabrata (assembly GCF_947242115.1). Taxonomy (NCBI): domain Eukaryota; kingdom Metazoa; phylum Mollusca; class Gastropoda; family Planorbidae; genus Biomphalaria; species Biomphalaria glabrata. The sequence continues at coordinate 15,661,275 of NC_074714.1, read as the reverse complement.
TTCTGAGTATTTTAAGGATATTTTTTGTGTATTTGAAGAATATGGTTCAGTGTATTACGTATAATGCTACTTTACTTTTGAGTATTCTATTTTAAAGGCTTTATAAATTTGGTAATTTTACTAAAGGTGTTACCCTAGTCAAATGTGATTATTTGTTTGCTGTTAACTTAAATGGCGTTGTTTTGTAATTTAAAAAAATTACAGATATCGAGCCTGTACTTCGGCAACGTCTGCTATTGGCATTTTCATTTTAATGGAACTTGAATGTATATATATACGTATTAGACAAGTGATTTTATATAGTTATTTGGCATTAGTAGAGTTTTCATAAAAAATTCGGAACACATTTTGGTGCCGAGTGGTAAGAAAATTAAAGAATATAGGTCATTTCTTTTTAAAGAAATTGAATTACTCTTTAAGGCTAAAAAAAATTGTGTGATGTTTAAGCAAGAAAATTAAATGTAAAATAAGTTTAATGATTGTTTTTTAACATTTATTTGTAGCAAATTACTTTCTCATTTTAAAACCTTTTGCTTGATATTTTTTTGTAAAATAAGTCATTAGACTGACTCAAACTAATTCATACAATTACACTTAATATAGGCTTTGTATTTTTTTAAAGTATTTTTTTGCTTTTTTTAGTAGCGTAGCTAGGGATTTGGGGACATGGGGGGCTTGGTCTTTTAAGGGGCCTCTACATTTTGACATTCGACATCATGACATGAGATATTGGCGTGATATTTTATGTAAAAACACATTTCAGACACTCATTTTGGAGACCCCTTACTTGGGAGTCTGAAGTCGAATTTCAGATTCAGATTCAGATCCCCCTCCATACCCTGGTTAAGCCATCGGCTTGGTATTTTTTTTTACCTACATAATGTATCAAACTCAAGCTCTTTGATTTTAGAGAACTAAGCTCTGCTAACAGAAGTAACAGGTACATACAATATTTGATTCTTTTAAAAACAACTTACTGACAAAAGTTCTCGTCGTTGATACTTTGCTCTGCTGTGTACGGACTTAAAAATGTAATGTCGTCTTTAATAAAATCAAAACAATGTTGAGAACAATCAGAACACTCTTTTACTATGAAATAAAAGAAAACAAAATTGCTTACGACGTAGATTTCTAAGTTTTTCTACACATATGATTGGTAATGCATTGTATAGGGCTTGCGGTTTTAAAAACCACCAACAAACAAACAAACAAAAAGATAGAAAAACAATTATAGTCACTATTCTTTTTTTTTTTCAGAACAGTAATATTTAAAACAAAACAACAAGATTACAAAAAGATCTATTATTTCAAAAACTAACGGACGGGAGGACAGACATACAACACAAAACTACTAATAACATCTATTCTAAATTCGGGGGCAGCTAAAAAACCTCCAGAGATTTTTTTAGTTTAAACCCTCCCAACAGATATTGACGAGTAGAAGAGAAATTAAGTTCCCTTACTACAGTGACAACTGTGTAAATTTAGTTCATAGCGCTCTGAGAAAGTTATAAGCATGAAAGTTGCGCTATAAAATGAGTATTCAACGGTTTAGTACCGGTATTAAAGTGCAAATTATAAATATTAGTCGTTGTTTAAAAAAATAGATTTTCAATTTTCTCCCAAAATCTAGTTTTTCTATCTTTATTTTATTTTATTTTTGCTGTTGGAAATGTATACGGGCATTGTAATTTTGATTCCACTAAAGAATTATCGCTCAAACACTTATGTAAATTTGATTTACTCAAGAAAACAAAATGTGTGGCTTTTGTATTTTACGTTATTTATACAACATTTACGCTTTTAATTGCGGAGAGCCGTGAGATGTCTTTCTTTGGTGAAAAGGCTACAGACAGATTGTGCGCAAATGTTTAATTAGGCTTATTTATTCTTTTTTTTCATATTTGCAAAGAAATGTTTTACTGTACTGCTGTAAGCCAGTGCAGTAAATGGTGTAAAATTATTTTTACTTTCTTGCTGTAAGTCTAGTGACGTAAGTTGTTTTTTTTTTATTTGACGTCACTGGAAACACTTTCATTAATGAAATACTAGCCATATAGTACCCGCGGGTCTTAATTTGCGTAACAATCTCGATATAGTAACTGAGAGTGTTTTGGAAATTATTTTAAACTCAAAACCCCCTTCACTGCGGTGGGAAAGTGATGGTTTAGTATTACAATCTCTCCTAAAATAAACAAAATTAAAGTAAAAATAAGTCACTAAATTCCACCCTACCTCCTCTTTGCGGGTGGGATTTCATTTCGGGGGGGGGGGGGTTGAATTCCTCCCCCCCCCACTCGGCTACGCCCATGACTTTCATAGAGTGTGGCAACTTTTTTTTTTGTTGAGGGTATTAAGTTTATTTTAGGGCTACTATACATACGTCACTGTTTCAGTTAGTACTCAAGGAACATTTATGCCAAGTTTTACCAAGATTAGTCAAACGGTTTTCATTTCTATGCCAGACATACACCTATGCATACGCTTTACTTTCTGCTTTGTATTAGAGACTAGACAGATACTACCCGCTGCCCGCTGGTCTTTACTTGCGTATTGTTGATAAAGTCACTGATATAGTGCATTAGAAACAGTTACAGAAAATAATAATGTTATAAGTTAAGCGAATGCGAGAATTCATGAATATATAAATATTATGAATGGAGCTAACAATAATTAATTGACCTGAATCCAATTTTTAATGAAAACATTGGTTTGTTTGTAGATCTATATTTAGAAGCACGTGATATCAATAATAGAGTTGCACTAATGGCGAACGAATGTATGTAAGAACGCTTTAGAAACACAAATTTGAAGGTTAATTTGATTTAAATATGAAATGAATCGACTATATTTGGTATATTCATGTGTTTACATATTATAAGTACATCTGTCATCTAAGAATTAAATCAAGAGTTAGAGTTAGACCTAGGCATCGGGTGTTTGTGTGCAATCGTGGAGCATGCGTGACCTTTCCCTCTTGTCTCTAATAAACTTGTCTATTTGGATTATTAGGTACGTCAAGACTTCTAAATTCGCAGAAATAAGGAACGAATTTATGTAAATACGCTTTTGAAAGACAAATTTGAAGCTTAGTGTTATTAAATAATGAAATCAATAGACTATATTTTGTAATTTTCATGTGTCAAAGTAAAAAACTAACTGTGCAAAGTGTAGTTCTTAAAATTAGATTTAGATCTAGATCTTTTCCTCTTATAAACATGGTAAACATGGTCTAGATTTATAAGATACTAATACCTTCATAGAGTTGGGCAACTTTTTTTTTGAGGGTCTTAAGTTTGTTTTAGGTTACCATACATACGTTACGGTTTCAGTTAGCACCCAAGTGTTATCAAGATTGGTCAAACGGTTGTGATTATCTATGCGGGACTTACATACATACATACATACATACATACATACATACATACATACATACATACATACATACACATACATACATACATACATACATACATACATACATACATACATACATACATACATACATACTGTTACAAATGAACAGTGATAGGTAGAGGTCAACGTATGACCCCGGCGAGATGACACTGCAGCGGGTGTTCTCTGGAATCTACATGTACAAACAAAGACAGGATGTGACGTGTCCTCACGTGTTGTTCCAGGGGACGAATAGATCTAAGCAGGGGGACAGTTACTAATGAACAGTGACAGATAGAGGTCACTACGTGTAACCCCGGCAAGATGACACTGTAGCCGATGTTTTCTGGAATCTACATAAATAAACAAAGACAGGATGTGACGTTTCCTCACGTGTTATTCCAGAGGATACTAGCCGTGTTTGTGCAACTTTGGACAAGCGATTAGAGACTCTTTATAAGCAAGAGAGTTAATGTTAAAGTCAGTCGTGAGTGAGTCGTCGGTACTGTTGTCTACTGTGCGAGACAGTAGAAGAGAGATGTGTACGACTCGAAGCAAGTTAACTAGGGTAGAGTTAACTGGAGTGGACTACTGTCGTTAAAGTCTATACAGCGAACTACAGTGGACTTGAGCCGTTACAGTCGATACAGTCGATGTAAGACGTGTGCGGCTCTGATTCGGTAGACTTGAATACGACTTGGTTCAGCTTAGGGAGACCTGGAGCGACACTGGGAAGTGTGTCGTTGGTCTGTTCTGTGGAATACGGCTCGATGAAAGTTGAGAAGAGATGAATTGCAACGAAGTGAAGAGATGAATTCCAACGAAGTATAGCTAACTGAAAACTGACAGATATTGTACAGTCTTCTACGCTACATGTTACAGTAACGAATTGTTAGAGTTAATATTCATTAAAGTTATATGAAACTGAAAGTTTAGTCGTCAAGTTCTTTGCTGTGTTTTTATTTGTGTGCCAACTAGTACATTTAGCCAGAAGATTCAGAAATACGTAACAATACATACATACATACATACATACATACATACATACATACATACATACATACATACATACATACATACATAATACATACATACATACATACATACATACATACATACATACACCTTACTTTCTACTTTATAGTATAGATGTGTAGCCAAAATTAATTATATGATCATGAAAGTTGTTTAAACCAATATAAAGCTTGACTTTGAGTGTACTATGAGTTGAGAATTTTTTGCTTATCTATATACATATGTATAAACAACATTTAATTTTATTATATAAAAAAAACAAGTCTTATAACATTATTTAAGAAATATACTTACTCCACATTAGTTCTTTAAGAGAAATTGCTGGAAACAAATAAAATTATAAATCATAGAATTTGTATTATTTTAATCTTATTTTTCTTTAAAGTCGTGATAAATAAAAGAAAATATTAATCTATAGTCTTGAACACCTTTGATTAAGTAAATATACTTTCAACAAATTCTCAAATAACAAGTGGAAAAAATTTTCAAATCGATTTTTCTGCCATTCAACCTATATTTCTATTAGATGCACATTTTTTTTTGTATTTACCCTTACTTATTAACAAAGAGAGTAACAAATATATTAAAATAATTTATAATTGTTAATTCAAGTTTTTTAAAACAACGGTGTAAAAGTAAAAGTTAACAACACTGCACCTCCAGCAAATGTACTAGAAAAATTACAAAATTAGAAATTTAATAACATAACTGATCCAAACTAATTGATACACATTAATATGAGATTTTGTTTTTTTTAAATGTATTTCATTAAATTCTACGTGTTCATTTACTTAAGCTAATGTAGCCTATAAGATATATTATAACAATTTCATACACTTACACAAAATTTATTGTTATGTACAAATCGAGAAATTACTTACAACAGTTTCTCTCTTTAAGGATTTTTGTCCAACTCTCAGTAAAATTTTTTATTTTGTCGTAAGTTTTTAGATCACAACCTTTATTAACGATACAGTCCACGCCTTCTTTAACATACCTTGTCAAAGTAAAAGTAACACATTTCATACACACATAAACAACATATTGAAGAAATGTATTGTCATATTATTGCACCAAACATCGTCTTGAGAATCTTTTATAGAGAGGAAACGAAAAATGAATGAAACATTTATTTGCGATTCCAAGATCTCTTGTTAGAGTGTACCAAGAAACAATATCTTAAACTGAAAATTAAAAACAAAATTAGGTCAATTTAGAAATAAAACAGGGTTACCATAAAAAAGAAGTTGTAAACAATAACAGAAATGATTTATTATTTTCGTTTAAATACAATACTATAATTCTATCAGCTATTCCTTACAATACCTCTTTTCAAGTCAGAACTTCATGGAAACTGGAACCAACCTGAAACTAGCCAATAACCAGCGTGGACACTGATCTCAAAAATGGCTCTAATTATTTTCCTAGAAATTTTACGATTGATGTATATCGCTTAGAAAAGAAGACTAGCTCGTTGGCCACATGAAGAAAACTCTAGTTTGTCCGTTATATTTTTTCAAAATAAAAAAAAAACTAAATGTAAATTTGGCTTCAGTACTAGAATAAGAATAACTTAGATCGTATTTGAAAGAACTATCGCGTTCGGGAATTTTCGAATGTAAGGCATTATTAATTCAATAGTATTATAAATTAATGTTCAGAAAAATTGTGCCCATGGTCTTCTAAGTCTAGAATTAAACACCTATTATTGGAATTTCAATGTAAAGAAACCGATCCTAATTGGTACATGGAATCTTAAGAACCCTGAGCAAATGCGGTAAACAGGCAGGGGCGTAGCTAGGGATTTTGGGGGCCCGGGGAGAATGACCCCTTGCATTTTGATATTGGAAATCATGACATGAGATAATGTACGCAAAAATATATAAGCCCAAAATCAAAGTGGTGCAGTATATCAGTAAAATTAACCAGAATCTTTTAATGAATAATATGTAAATCACGCGGATTGTAATGCCACCCCCGCCCCAAAATTATCTGTAGTTCCTATATCCTTCACCTGCCAACACACTCTTTATTTTGATATCTCTTAATTAATGCCATAAATGTTCTTAACTATTGAGCTCAGAAATATAGCTTTAAAAATTGGTAAATTATTTTGTACTTATAAGATAATTTTATTGGTCGAAACAAATGGAAATTCAGTTTAACTACATATATCCACCACTGCATAAATACTCAAAAACAAAGATTTACTGCTGCAGGGGTAAACGACTGTATAGAAAATATGAAAAACATGCATATATGTAACCCTGCCGGACCAAGTAGAACAAAGGACGTTTGGGCCACGAGGCCTTCATCAGCTACAAAACAAACAAAAGATAACAAACAATTAACACAAAATAGTCTAAGTTAACTTATCTGTCCGATGTTGTTCTCTATCGAGGCAGAACAGAATGAGCTACGCTGGTGTAAAAGCGCGGGAAAAAGGAAAGGGGCGGAGATGACAGGCAAAGATGAATGTGAAAAGGGGGTAGTGTTAGTGCCCATCGCATATTAAATAAAAGTGTGCTGGTTGTTGATCCCGTTAGGTTGGAAGGTGCATGAATACTTACTCTTCCTCCTAGATGTCAGCTCCCTTTACACTTCCATCCCACATGCTGACGGCCTTAAAGCCATCCGTTACTTTTTCGAAATACCAGAAAACAAACACAAATCTATATCCACTGACATTCTAGTTCGCCTTACGGAGCTTGTACTAACTCTCAACTCTTTCGAATTTAATGGGCAATTTTTCGACCAAATCAGCGGAGTAGCTATGGGTACGGCATTCAGTTCATCTTATGCTTGCCTATTTATGGGCTTCTTAGAACTCAACATTTGTTCATCCTACATGGGTCCCATGCCCGAATTTTATAGGAGATACATTGATGATGACCTAGGCATAACATCTCTGACAGAGGATGAACTTATTCAATTTAGGGGGAATAGCGTCACATTCATGTAAATGGTTATGATAAAGAAGTTACTTTTTTTTTTTGTATTGCATTTTCGCATTTCTATTGTTATGACATGATTAGGATTTAGTTATTTGTTTCGGGAATAAGGGGAAAGTTTTAATTAGCGACAAGTGACGTGACAGATCTTTCAAAAATAAGAACGCTCTAAGCGACGCTAAAAAGAACACGCTTCTTGTAGAGTAGTAGACTTGAGTACAATAGATATACGGATTTACGACATAACTGACATCGGACGATTCCCTTCTTGAGTATTAAACATATTTGTAGAACAACATATCAGCGTCGACTACATATTTGATTGTTTCGGCCTTTCGCCGGTGTTACTGAAGTAGTTGAGTTCAGCGTTACTTCCAGTCAGATCTACACTAGACATATTGCCAAGAATCAACACCGCGCGGAAGCCTTAACACTATGAGGAATTTATCAAAACCTATTTTTTAGAAAAACACTCAAGAGATTCGAGAAAGTTGTGTACAAAAGCTCATACAAAGTTCAACTGCAGTTTCACAAAAATGTTTGGTAAATGAGTCTATTGTTTCATGTGTATTAAAAAAAAGTAGATATTATTGTTTAAATATATCCAAATGATTACAAATTGCTATTTTTAATCCAGTTTTTAAACTAGCCATTTAGCTATTTAACTTTTTTTTGTGAATAATAGTTAAAATGTGAGGCTTTAAGAACAACTTACATGCACGTCAAACCGGGCCTATTTAAACGATCCCTTTCACAAAAATTGATAATTGATTCACAATCTACAATGAAAAAAAAAACAAAAAAAAAACATGATTTTTAACTAAGTTAAAGTGCTAAATTTATACCAAATGGAAATCCTGGAAGTTAACAAGAAAACATAAGTATGCAAGGAACATTTATGCAAAGTTTTATCAAGATTGGTCATAAGGTTTAAAATTAAATTCGGGACATACATACATACATGCCTACATCCACCCTTTAAAAATTTGCTTTATATTACCTGGTAGAAATGTTTAGAAAGAAACAAGAGACATAGGGATGAAGTGCTATCTATCAAACCTTAGCTGGAACTTATTAGAATTGTTAAACTCTTTTTTGGACCTCTCAACTCATAAACATTATTTTGAAACTGGAAGAAATGTATGAAGCCCTAGAATGTAAAATAAATATTTTTTTCTAGCATCACATCATTTGAAATAAAATTTAATACAGAAGACAGAAAAGGTAAGAAGTAATGATAAGACTGCATAAATTGTCGAACCCTAACTTGCTAATATAAAAAACAACAACTAAAGTTTACAAAATGAGACTATAACTTACCTGATTTCACGGAAACAATGAACAGTGTTAAAATTAGAGGATACTTAAGCTCCATATTTGATGTGTTGATATATTAGCAGTGAGTCATCTATGAAAAAAAGTATAAAGTTTTCTTATTATTCAACTTACTCGATATCATCATAGACCAATTTTTTTTAAATTTTATTTCTACATTCCCCTTCAGATAATGTGGTCTATAGGGCAGATGATATAAATATCATCTGTTTACGTGGCTCACCGTTAACGAGGGTGTCATGTGGCTAGCATAACAACCAACCGCCTTTACTTTTCTCTAATTAATGTCAGGTATTCATTAGAGCACGACGGACTCAAAGGCGCCCTAAAGACCTCAAATTTGAAAATCCCTGTTTTAATAATCACGTTGTTGCTCCATTGTTTAAAATTCCGTGCAAATATTTAGATTTCTTTTTAATTATCCAATTTGATGACAAAAATGCTGTGGATTGATTCAACGATACGATAAAAAAAAATAAAATGTGCATGTGATAAAAATTCTTGCTAAATTAATCCGACTAAACTAATTAAATGACAATAACAACTTTAACTAACGTTTAACTTGTTTGTAACTCAACATTTATATGAAAACTGATTAAAAAAAGAGGAAAAAAAAGAGTAAATTATAAAAAAAATAAGCCCAACTTATGTTATTGGGCACTGCTGTTTGCAATAACCTACCATAAAATACAGTTTCAGAACTGATAAGACTTTAAAAGACTTGAACTTACTCGTTATATAAATGTTTGAACATGTCTGCATGAACTTCGTCTAACAATTCTGAGAATCAGTATTGTTAAGCTAGCCCTAGTATCCTATTTCTTTGTTTAGTTTTGTTTGACATTTGCTACACTTTGTTCGATTGAACATGTATTCTCTACAGGAAGCAGATAATATAAATAATCAGATAAGACAAGGAAGTTGTTTCTCACAAAAGCTAATACAATTCCTTGCCAACAAATAATTGGAACGCGTTACAAACGAAGAAAAAAAAAAGGTTTTTTTTTTATTTATCATGTGTATGCTGCTACACAGTAAATAATGGTTTTTAATTCTTCCAAAAAAATTTTAAGCTAAAGTAATTGCTATACCTATAAAAATAAATTTAACTTTTTTCCATATATATATTTGTTTCGAATTTTTAGCTTTGAGGTTAAATAGAACAAAGGTTTTCTATTTAATTTTAATTCTTTGTTACCCGTTTTTATTATGCGGCTAACCTTAACGGTATTTTTTTTCTGTTTATAACCTTAAGAAACTGTTCCATTGCTAATTTTACAACATCACATTATTATTATTATAGCTTATATATAGCGCTACTGTCAGGTCTTAGTTGAATGAAATTACTGAATTACTATTATGTATTAATGTGTCTAGATATTACAGTAATTTTGAATTACAAATGTGTGTTTTATATTGTAGTTACTTTAAAACTTGTAATATTTTAGGCCTAAGTTCAGCCCGACAGTCACACCATACACACTCTGTTATACATAAATTAATAAACGAAGTGTATGATGATTTAAATAAAATTATGAATTTAATCTAATAATATATTTACAAATGATAATGACATCTGATCTATGAAATGATAAGCAAATATAAGTGCATATAATATGATCTGAAAAATCACCTTAAATTATAGGGTCAGTACAATTGTCCACATAAACTTTAAAGTCAACAACTGGTAATCCCCGTAAATCTAGCTTCTGGCCCGGATACTCTTCACCGACGACAAACAAAAGTTCATAGTTCACACTGTATCACCAGGTCTGGACACAGCTACCCCCAGTCTGGAATCTGGAACCTCAGACCCGTGAAAACAAAACTTGCATCGTCAGACAGACTTACTGAGATGAAGACCTCAGTCCTGTAGTCTAAAGCTGAAATCTTAATATTGAAAATTGAGACTGCAAACTGAGACTGGAAACTGAGACTTGACACTGAGACTTGACACTGAGACTTGACACTGAGTCTATCACTGAGACTTGAAACTGAGACTTGAAACTGAGACTGGAACTGAGACTGACACTGAAACTGAGACTTGAAACTGAGACTGGAACTGAGACTGACACTGAGACTGAATCTGAGACTTGAAACTGAGACTGGAACTGAGACTGACACTGAGACTTGAAACTGAGACTTGAAACTGAGACTGGAACTGAGAATGACACTGAGACTGACACTGAGACTTGAAACTGAGACTGGAACTGAGACTGACACTGAGACTAACACTGAGACTGACACTGAGACCCTATAGAAAGATAAAAGAATAAATTCTTCTAATCTTCCAGTCTAATTATAAAAATACAAATACGATCGAATTCAATTACAAACAACTATATAATGTAAAAATAAAACTCACCCAAACAGGGGTCAAGATAATCCAATAAGAATATATCCAAGGAACAACGATCAGACTATTCACTATCAGATCCAAGGAGAAATTCCAAATGCGACTTGTCTCTTCAACACAAGATGGGGAGAATGAAGCAGACGTTTGATGACGAAAGTCATAACACGCACTCACTCTACGTCACAAGAAATAATGACGAAGGAACAAGGGGAGATCACCTAGATCTTATATAATCCCCTAACAAAATCATCATATATGAAAGTCTTCATTGTTTACAAATATGTCTACCAAAATGATAAAGAACAAGACCAGGGTACAAGTATTGTTGAACATAATAAATCAGGACTAAGCAGACCTAGCCAATAATAGCCAAATACTATTAGGCAAAAGATGCAATTTAAACGACTCGATATGAGCTGCGTTTTTTTAGAATGTATTGTTATAAACCTGGTGGTGGCACAGTTCCTGGTGATGGTGAGAGTGTAGTCAGCCGACGCAAATCGCCCCAGGCCAGCGCTAGACGAGCGGTCAACCGTGACGAGTTACGACGATCGGCCGAGACGAGTGTCAACAAGAGGGTTCGGGAAGAATCGCCGTCGTGAACAGAGCTCATTAGCGTCACGAGAGTTGTAGTCATCTGACCACCTAGAAACGTCGAGCGGCGTTCTGTCCGGTTCTAGAAGGCCAGTAGGGACCCTATATAAAGAGCGGAGGTGTCGCAGTCAAGACGGTTCAAAAAGCGGGTTCACGACAGGAGTTCAGAACACGGTCGACTACAGCACAGTTCAACGGTGTGGTTCTGTACGGAGCATTACGACGGTTCAGTGCGGAGTACTGTCAAGTACAGTTGAGACGACCGGCGTCTTGATCTTGGTCTGTGATCGAGTCCGACACATCGATCCCAAGTGTGTGAAGTCAGTCCCGAACTGTTGAACCCAGTGCAAGCCCGAAACGAGACGGAGAGGCCAGTGCAAGACTTGATACGGCGGAACGGTGTTATCTGAGAGATATTTGTTATCGCAGAGCTATTTGTACTGTTCTACGTGCTGCCAATTGTACAGTATTGGTTGTTATTTATGGACATTAAACCTTTACGTTATTTTGGAGCCCTGACTTGTCAAGTTCTTTAAGTTGGTGGTGTATGGTGCAGTTTGCAGAGAGCCTGGATAGCGAGATTCGCAACAGTATCTTATCTTTTATAATACAAACTCTACCGGCAAACCAATGGATAAAAACGTCCTACGCGTGTTCTGTATGGGGCTTAAAAACAGAAAAGCAACTCTTCGGATGGGGGTCTTTATCCAATCTATCATTTTCGTCATTACAAAAATGTTTCCAAAATAAGTTAATATCTTTCCTCAACAAATTATTCGAGGCTCGGTCACCTGATAGTATTTATTAATATTTTACAATATAAACTGTTTTACTTTGCAATTCAGAAGTAAGGCCGATACATTTCTTAACACCTAAGTATCCGATTACCATCAGTAGGCTTTGTTAGTGTTACCATATGACCTCCTTCAGTCGCAAAAAGATTAAGGATCATCTCAAAGAAACGATAAATACCTTGGCATTTGCTATGTTCAGAATGCTGTCACCTAAAAAGCCGTTCTCCCCTCTCTTTCTTCGAAGCTTAACCAAATTTACGGCTAGGGCCAATACAGAATGGGATCAGCAGTGTCGCTGACCACGAGTCACCAGTTGTTGTTGTTTTTGTCTGAGTTGACTCCAAAAGACTTCTACGTGTTAGGGAATATCTTCAAATCAGTAAATGCTTGATTTCAAAGTTTTCTATTTTCTACTTATTCCCAGCCAAGGCTGACAAGCCCATCCTACCTTAAGTTAAATTAATTAGGTGCCAGTTACTCGTCTGTGCCCTTTCTCCTGCCAGTAATAACAGTTCTGAGCACTCGGAATATGTAAATCGCATAACATTTTGACCATCATTTATTTTCAGAATGTTATTTTTTTTCCTCACCCTATTAATTTGCAGAAGCATCCACAAGCTGTTTAAGCAGTGACAAAACAACAACAACAACAACAAAAAAAAAACAACACATACACATTTTGCACCAAGTCATAGAAATGTGCTAACTGAAGACATTTTTGAATTGTGGTTTGTACAGTAAAGTTTCTGCTTTGGTTCAGGTAAATTCCGAAAACCTCAGATCTGTCCAGTTATAAACATACATCATAGCTAGAGGCGTATTGCTTATAAACAGCAATGATTTTCATTGTTCTGTTCATTAGTTTAACCAAGTCAACAGACTTTTTAAATGTACTTTTTAACTTCAAACGGCGTTACTGCAAACACACACAATTAACTTGATAACAAAAAAAAAACGCGAAATACGAAACACAAAATACTACATAAGCCAAAACACGATTATTCAACAAGAAGGAAATATTCTTGCGCACGGAACACATAAGGCACTTAAGTAGAATTTTAAAAAAAAATGGTTTTTAAAAGTGGACTTTGCGGAATTTCATTTTTTTTGTATTTTATAAAGACTTCGGCGAAAAAAAATCAACAAAAAAAAAAGAAAACAAAATGTTTTTTCGCAAACACGTTGCTTAAGTTTTCGAAAATCAGATTTTTAAGATAAACATTTTAAATGTATGTATTTACCACTGGCGGATCCAGGGGGGGGGGCGGTAGGGGCGATCGCCCCCCCCCCCCCCCCCACTCGGACGAATTTTAGTATAGAATTCACACAATTTGTATACGAATTTATTACTTATGTTAATAATATATACTAATTATTTATATTTCAACCTATTTTTAGATTATTTCGCCCCCCCCCTCTAGTAGGTTGGCCGATTTGGTGGGGTCGGGAGGGGCGATTTTATCAATCCCGCCCCCCCCCCAACCATACACTTTCGAGTGGGGGGGCGGTCCAATTTATTTGTAGAAATCACAGCTTGCTAACAGAAACAATTAAATATATATATGAGTATAACTTGTTATTAATATTTTAACCGATCTTTATATTATGTCGTTCCCTGTTTGCCGATTGGGGGAGGGGGGGGGGCGAATACCTCTACTGCCTAAACCCTTTGAGTGGGGGGGGCGGTCCTACTTTTATGGAAAAATCATAGTTTGTGTACAAAATTAATTCAATTAATATATAAATTTTATATTATGTCAATCCCCTTCTGGTATCTTGGCCGATTCGGTGGAGTTGGGGGGAGAGTGATTGCATGTACTGCCCTCCCACTCTAGCCCTCTGAGTGGGGGGGGGCGGTCCTATTTTTATGGAGAATCATAGTTTGTGAACAAAATTAGTTGAGTCGCCCCACCCCTATTCTTTAATGCCAAATGCAATCTTTAGCAGAAATTATTAAAGGAGAGAGGATTAATCGTTTTCACTCTACCGCCCCTCTCATTTCCAGACATAGTTTATGTAATTTCACATGAATTTATCATAATTATTTTAAGAAAGTTAGAATTAAAACGAAATTTTTAGTATAAGAGTCATGATTGAGAAGTTCTAAACCCAAATAATTTTAAACATAGTCGCCTTTTCCCAACCTTTACTCAATCTGAAATTTTTCTAGTTAAATAAATTTGGGACTATAACTCACAATTTACACTTGAATTTTATTGAATATTATTTATCGAATAATTCTTTTTTCGGCGGCGATCCTCGAAGCCAAATCTAAATATGTGGGGTATCTTATCTTCTCAAGGAACAAATCGGTTTTATTTGCAATGTATTAAGGGCCTATAAATTCATATTAGAATATTTTTCAAGTACAACATTATTCGGAAGGTCCTTTTTTAATAGTATGAAAAATTAGCTTTAGGTCAGAAGAATGCGTTTCTTCTATGAAGTATACAAGAAAAGGATTTTGGCGTCGGAACCCCACTGATGAATAATGAGCTGTATATGTCAGGAGAATGCGTTTCTGCAGTGAAGAATGCAAGAAAAAGCTTTTGGCGTCGGGGCTTAGCCCCGAATTCTTTTTATGAATAATGAGCTGTATATGTCAGGAGAATGCGTTTCTACATTGAAGAATGCAAGAAAACGCTTTTGGCGTCGGGGCTTAGCCCCGAATTCTTTTTATGAATAATGAGCTGTATATGTCAGGAGAATGCGTTTCTACATTGAAGAATGCAAGAAAACGCTTTTGGCGTCGGGGATTCGCCCCGAATTCATTTTATGAATAATGAACTCTATATGTCAGGAGAATGCGTTTCTGCATTAAAGATTGCAAAAAAAAACGCTTTTGGCGACGGGGCTTCGCCCCGAACTCCATTGCTAGATAATGAGCTGTAGATGTCAGGAGAATGCGTATCTGCATTGAAGAATGAAAGAAAACGCTTTTGGCGTCGGGGCTTCGCCCTGAATTCTTTTTTGAATAATGAGCTGTATATGTCAGGAGAATGCGTTTCTTCAGTGAAAAAAGCAAGAAAACGCTTTTGGCGTTGGGGCTTTGCCCCGAAACCCACTATGGAACCTTATAGCGCTGCCCCAGTTGTTTTGTTTTTCGCTGAAGGTTGAGAAATGCTGCGCTTTTTTTTTCTCATATATATATATATATATATATATATATATATATATATATATATATCATGGGCGTAGCCAGGGGGGGGGGTTTGGGGTTCAAACCCTTCCCGAAATGAAATTGATTTTGTTTATTTAAGTTGAGCTTTTAATACTAAATCATCAATTGCCCCAGCACAACCAATGGGGTTCGAGTTTAAAAACCCCTACCAGGGGTTTTGAGTTTTAAACCCCCTACTTGGGGTTTTTGCAGTTAACCCCCCGACTCTTCTAGAAAACAAAACAAAACAAAAATGCAAACGAAAATCCCCTAATTCCAAGAGCACAGTTAAGGGAGATTTTGATTTTAAAACCCCCTCTTCAATATAAAAAAAGTTAATTACGCTGTCAAAATGTTATGAGCGTAGTTAAATGAGTTTTGACTTAGTTTTTAGTTTAAACCCCACTTCAGCACGGTTTGAAGTTAAAAATACCTCTTTAATAATAAAAAACAAAGCAAATTATACTTCTCAAAATGTTTTGAGTGTAGTCAAAGCAGTTTTGAGTTTAAACTCCCCTCCAGTGGAGTTTGAAGCTAAAAAGTACCTCTTCAATATAAATAAAAGCAAATTACTCACACTAAAATCTATGAACGCAGCCAAAGGGGTTTTGAGTTTAAACCCCCCGCCAGGGGGGTTTGAGGCTAAAAAATACATCTTCAGTGTAAGAAAAAAAGCAAATTACGCACTCAAAATGCTATGAGCGTTGCCAAAAAGGGGTTTTGAGTTTAAATCCCCATTCAGAGCGGTTTAATGCTAAAAATACCTCAATATAGAAAAAAAGCAAATTACACACTAAAATTATTTGAGCGTAGCCAATCCAATCGGGGGTTTTGAGTTTAAACCCCTCTTCTACAGATGGCGTTTGTTAAAAGTTTAAAACCCCTCCAGATGGTTTTGAGTTTAAGATCCCCCTACAGAGCATTTTGAGGTGGAAAACCCCCAACAAATGATTTTGACGATAAAACTACTCTTTTCGATATAAAATCTAAAGCAAACTACAGTGACTTAATTCCAAGAGCGTATTCAAGAGTGGTTACACATTTCTACCAGTGGCTGGGCTCCTTTAATAAACTGTAGTGAATAGTCATCTGCCGAAATTGAAAAACACTAAATTTGGCTCAACAAAGATGGCTAAGACAGATTTTAGGAGTCAGTTATAGAGATCGGGTTTAAATCAAGGAAATCCTATGCCGATCTGGGAGTCGACCCTTTAGTAAGATTGTGAGAGAGCGACGCATGAGGTTTGCGGGACATGTTCTCCGACAAAATGAATTACGCATAAGAAGAGTTGCAATGATATCCTAGTACAACTTGACGCCACTCATTCATTGAGGTCCTCATGGCAGGTGGGAAGAGGCTTCAGACATTACCAGTGACAGATTTTTATGGAAACAGCTTGACGTCAAAAGCTCCGAACGGCGCGGTAGGGTCTAAGTCAGTAAGAATAGCACATTACGTTTTTGAAATAAAACTTTTTAATAGCAGGAAAATGCACTGTAGATACCTCAGAATATGCATTTTGTTGGCTTTCAATACCAGAAATAGTTCTTGGCTGCGGGGCTTCGCCCCGCGCTGGGGGAGCTCCTAGCGCTCCCCTAGACCCCCTTGCTAGTATTGGCGGGGAATCTACAATTTTTCCACTAACTCATGGAAGAACCTATTCTAGGGCAAAATAAACGTCTTCCGAAAGAATGAAGGGTCAGAATGCAATAAAGATTATTTACACACACACACACATAAATACATATTAAAAAAATTCGTCGGGGGGGGGGAGAAAAAAATCCCCCTCCCAAACCCCCCCCCCCCCCCGAAAAAAAATCCTGGCTACGCCCATGATATATATATATATATATATATATATATATATATATATATATATATATATATATATATATATATATATATATATATATATATATGCTGCACGCACGTTTATGCATAGGGTTAGGGTTTACTGGGCGTTAGGGTTAGGGTTTGGAAAAAAATCGCCCCCCCCCCCCACTCCAAAGTTCTGGATCCGCTAGTGGTATTTACATTAATACAGCAATCAGCCTTTGTATTGCATATTGCTTGTCTCCTCTACTGGCTTTAAATTAAAACAAGATTACAAAGAGAGTTTGTGTTACACAAACTCAGAGGCGGCCCCCGTCGAAGTCGGATCCCTGTCGGATCTGCATATTCGCAAATAATATTCAAGAGGTGATTTAATTTTAATGTAAAATGTTTTACACGTTTCGGATGTTCCTTCAGAGTTGAAGATAATTACTTCCTAGTCCAAACCTCCCGCAGGACGACGGGGGATGGGAGCGGGCAGGGTTTTAACCCTGGGCCATCCATAAATCTGAACGACAGTCCAGCGCGCAAACCGCACGACCAGGCAGCCATCCGATGGTTAAAAGTAATAATGTTTCAAAGATTCATTTGCCGTAAATTTAAATTTAAATTTAATAAAAAAAATAGTAGATTAGTTTTAGTATATTAAAACATTACAATATTGATCAAAACGTTTGGAAATGAAAATCTACACTTTTTTTTTTTTTACACTTTAAGTTTAGAAATTGAAATTCTACATCTTAATCTAGTCTATTTTAGTCTAAACTATATCTAGAAATTCTAGATCTAGACTTTTAATTAGAATATAAATCCAGATCTAGATATACTGTAATAAAAATCTAGATCTAGTTTAAAAAATCTAGATTAGATCTAAATCAAGATATCATTCCTTTTTTAAACGCGAGTCACATAACGAGGCTTAATAAACATTACTATACCGAGTTCTTTTTTCATTTCATTTGAAGAATTAATTCCATATAACGTCAGAGGGAAAAAAACACTACGTCACACGGCCTAGCTAGACTAAAAATCGCCTTCATCTATAAGAGCCATTTATCGAGTGTTCATAGACATTGGTGCACCGAGTGCGTTCTTTTAGCATTTCATTTAAAGAATTCATTCCATGTGACGTCAAAGGAAAAAAAAACACTACGTCACACGGCTTAGTTAGACTAAAATATGTTTTCATTAATACAAGCAATTTTTTCGAGGGTTAATAGACATTGGTGCACCGAGTGCGTTCTTTTAACATTACATTTAAAGAGTCCATTCATATGACGTCAAAGAAAAAAAATTCCATTACCTCACAATAGGCTAGTACCGGTACCATAAAAAAAAATGTCTTTATTTACACGAGATATTTAACGAGGGTTCATAGATATTGGTGCACTGAATTCTAATAGATATTATTTAAAAAGGATCAAAGCCACATTGTTTTTGCGTTTTGTCTGTCAGTCGGTCTGTCCGTTATCTTGATATAAAAAAAACAACTAAAAGTTATTAAAAATTGATTAACCTTTATTTTACGTTTCAAAACATCGCGGTGATAGATGTCTTTTACAAAAAAAAAAACATATAGGAGAGGATAAGAGACGAAGTAGACATATAAAATTTACATAAACCAACTTATTACTAACAAATAAATAAAGTCTACTTAACTCATTATCGAAACACTCTTCCCATAACAGTAGCACACTCCTATTGAGTAACACAGTAATAAAACAACAACACAAGTATTTAGTTAAACATTATAAAGATTTAGTTCAAACTACACTGGTCAGCTCAAAGAGAGAGTGGCAATTGTATACAGTTAACACAGACTTAAATCAAGTACTAAAGGGGACTAACTCTTATTGAAAATAAAAGTAGCTATCATTATTGTCCCTCTTGTCACAATGGGGGAGTCTTTCATCCTGCAGACTGCGCTACTTTATAAGAAAAAATGAATAAAGATAATTTTTAAAAAGTAAAGAATTTGTGAATGAACTGAATGTAATTTCTTTTAATCAATAATGGATTTGGTAATGAACTTTGTTTCAATAAACTGTGTTTGTTAACTTCTTAAGGGAAATTTACGAAGACAGAGAATGCTAGAATCAACGGAAAATATGTTGATGACATGCTTGATGCAGAATTGCCATAATCTGAAAAACAAAAAGTAGAAATTTGTTAAGCATCGTACTGTCTATTTAAAAGAAGCAGAACAATTGTGGCTTTTAAAACTTTTTTTTCAACGAAAGGAATACTGACAGGGTCGGCCATTGCCATAGGCAAACTAGTCAGCCGCCTGAGACTTCAAGTTAGTAGGGGCCTTGCACAAGACATTTTTTTAGAAACATTTTCTAAACTCTGATCAAATTTCAAACATAACAGAAATCTATGTCCACAAGCCTATTCCTAAGTCACTACTATAAATTAGGTTTATTCGTGAATGTTAAGATCTACTTGAAAGACTACTTAAGTTAGAAGAACCTTGTTGCTTCCTGTTAGTAAAAATGTCATAACGTTATTTCATGTCTGGTGCATCAAAGCGCAAATGAAACGCATAGAATACTATGGGTTTCTTTATTAAGTTTTATTGCTCTACAGCATTGAATGTTTTACCCAAACAATTTGAAATTGGATTATCTTAGGTCTATTGTGCTTATTTATAATTTTTCTATTTTATTTTGGGGTTACTAAATTCACTTCACCTAGAGCCTCTGTCAGGACTGAGTTCTGGTCAGCCTGGGTCTCCTGTTTACTGTAGAGGAGAAGGGGGGCAATTCAGGTTGTTGATTTCAAAACTGTTATTGTTTTGGGTTGTTTTTATTTGGTGAGATGTTTTGTAAAACATAATGTAACTCATGATAAGCAGTGTGTTTTTGTTCCTAGTCCAGGACAGTTGGATTTTTGGATATATATAGTCTAAGTGTGGACTCTAACTATTTTTTCTGTATTATAGTGAAAATGATGTAATTAAACATGTTATATGTCGGAATAGTGGCATTCTGAATCTTATTTTATCGTTCTATGTGTCATTGTGGTATTGTCCAGGACTTGGGTACATTTAGCATGAAAATGAGTCTTGACAGCCTCCAATTAAATTAGTTGGCCCTGATACTGAATTATATATATTATTTTAAAGCTGAAAACATTACCCTTACTACTAGTATATACTTCTCTAACTGAACATTAAGAATAATATTAATCTTAGTTTTGAGTTGTACAACACTAAGAAACTATATATTTTACATCTTTTTATTGTATTATTAGTTGTTATGGCACGATTAGGAATTAATTATTTGTTTCGGAAATAGGGGAAGTTTTTACTCTGTAACAATGACGTGACTTCAAATAAGGATTCGGGTTTTTCGAGACAGGACGAAGTAGAAGTCGACTTAAACAAGATGTTTTCACAACAACGTAGCAATAAGAAGCATTTTATAAACGGCTAGAAGTAGGTGACATTCGACGGTTCCCTTCATGATTATTAAACGTGTTTGATGTTCAACACCAGAGTCAACTACCTCTATTGATTGTTCGGCCTTTCGCCGGTGTTATCTGTTCCTGCTGTTCTTTCAGTGTTACCTCCATTTGGGTTTGTTTGCATTCGACACCGCGGAAGCGCTTAACAAGTGTACTGTTGATGCTCTGTTTTGTTGATGATTATAGATGTTGATGTTGCATGCGAGTTCGTTGAAGACACAACAACAAAATAACAATGAATATACTTGATAACGCAGGCTGATAACTTCAACAACTTAATTAAAAAAAAAAAAAAAAGCACAGTCCTCTGTCGTCGCTAGCCTAGCGTCGTCCTCTAAGGCGTATTGTCCGTTCCTCTATCTAGTTCGTAATCCTACTTTTTAATTACTCGTCACGTCACTAAGGAAAAACCCGATTAACCTCAGCTTCCAAGCATCTTGTGTCATTACAGTACATTAGAACATTCCCAAACTCTACATAACAATAAATGAGAAATAAATTATTTAAATTCTTGTCTTTAGCTTCGAGTATCTCCCAGACGATAAAGATTTTTTCGATTATGGAAAGGAATACAAAAGTTTACACATTCATCAGTTAATAAGTCAATTTTGATTTTTAATTTATTTTGTTTCAAAGTCAATTTATAATATTGTGTCTTTAAAATTACAGGTATTATAGTTTTATTTTACAAAGCTTATATCAGGTCACTTTACCTGTCTGTCTGATTTGAATCTTTTACCCCTTATTCCCCCACTTTCAAATCTCGGATGAAATTGAAACTTCTCTCATAACAACGCATGAATCAATGAAAAAATATATGGCTCCTTTTGTCTCGAAAGGCAATGGATGCGCCCAAATGAGTCACTGGTTTTGGCTTAATCTTGAGATGGGGCAGAATCTGATGTGGCTAATCAAGCCAATTCTAGAACGGCAGACTTTGCCACAATTCGTACATGTGTATGCCTCTGATTTAGGGCTAGCAGACAGGGCAGCTTTCTTTTTATCCCTCTTGATTAAAGCCGCTTCAATTCTTTTGTTCTCAGCAAGGGTTGTCCGAGCACGCACAGTCTGTCTCCATGCACTCCGGTCTTTGGCTATGTTTTCCCACATACTTTCGCTGATGCCTGAGGCTCTCATGTCTAGCTTGCAGACATCTCTCTATGTTAGTCTTGGGCGGCCCTTGGGTCTGACTCCTTCCACAAGCTCAGCATATAAGATATCTTTCGGGATTCTACCATCTGGCATGCGGGTGACATGTCCGAGCCAGCGTAATCTTCTTTGTGTCAGGAGAGCATACATGCTGTTCATATTGGCCAATCTTAAAACTTCCTGATTGGAGACATGGTCCCTCCAAGAGATGCCCATTATGCGTCTCAGGCAGCGCAAGTGGAAACTATTCAATCTGTGCTCTTGGTACATGTATGTTGACTAGCTTTCACTGCCATAAAGGAGAGTGCTCACAACACAGGCGTTGTAGACTAGGATTTTGGTCGCTGTGGTCAATTTACCATTTTCCCAGACGCGCTTGGAGAGTTTTGCCAATGCTGTGGTAGCTTTTCCTATCCTTTTTGTCAGCTCGATGTATAAGTCTAGGTTACTGACAATTGTTGAACCCAAGTAGGTAAATTCCTGCACCACTGAAAGGGTGTGGTTCCCAATTTGTATTATAGGTATTTCTGCGACGTCTTGTGTCAGGATTTCGGTCTTGGAGAGACTTATAGTAAGGCTAAACTCTTGACAAGCAGCTGCTAAGGCGTTCACTAGCTTCTGTAGACCTCCTTGTGAGTGAATCAATGAAAAAATAAACAAAAACTAATTGGTTAACCAATTAGTCGTTATTCATTAATGTTGATTTATATAGGCACAGTAGAGCCTAATATTTTAAATGGAGATGAGCCTTGTATAGAAATAATGGCCGTTTACAAAAATAATAAACCAAACAATGAATTATAAAAACTTTTACTGTTACAAGTTTATGAATTGCTCAATAGCTAACAAATAGGCCTACAATCGTGGAATAAATGTGTCTAGATCAGATCTACTAAAAATGAATCATATGGCTAGTTCAAAATAATTGATACACATTCTCTCAGTGTATTTTTTTCTAAGTTTTTTAAAAATAGTTTTGTTCTTTTTAATTCACAGAGTATGTAATGCAAAAACATTGTTAATATACTATCTTTTTTTCTCATGACATTGTGTGGTGCTTTAGATAAATTAATCCCTTTATCTAGAATCAATTTTAAGAGATAAATCGTCTAGGGCAATATATCCAGTAATCAAAATACCACTCACTACATGACACATACAAGTGTCATCTTCTGCAAGGTTGTGATTTGTGAATATTGGAGACAATTCGTTTTTATTTTAAATTATAGTTGTACAAATTAAGTAGGACTATGTGGTAAACAAAAAAAAAATTCATATACTCTTGGTCTCGCCTTGATTTTTTGTTGTGTCAAAAATCGCTGGACTACCCAAGGTTGTAAGGTCCGAACCTGGTTCATAAAAAAATGAAAAGGAAAATTTCCAAGTAAAAGTAAGAAAAATAAAAAACACCTAATTAGAATTTAGTCCTAAGACATAACATTTCGGAATGTAAAAAAAATATAATTGGTTATATATATATAATAACAATCCGATGATGAAATGATCAAATGATTAGAGGTTAATTTTTTTCTTACCAAGATATTTGTCACGACTAGTTTGGACTTAGTGTCTTTTTCGTTCTCCCTACTCTGTTTATTTGTTTCCTACTCCTAAACCTTGTACAGGGGAAGAGCGCCTTGTAGTTTTGTTTTGAATTGGTCGCTGCGTCACAAAGTCCGTGATGTTTATTGGTCATTCATTGTTCATATAACAGTTTACCCTCCAAAGTAATTAAGGGGACTCTGTATTTGGTTCGCCAGAGATTTTTTTGTTTTATATCCTTGGACTTGCAATTGTATAAGATTTTTGGACCCGTTTAGATTGAGTTTTTTTTTTTGTTATGACTATGTTAAATTTTCAATGAGGTTGCAGTTACTATTTCTAGTCTTCGAGTAGACGTTAAGTTTTGTGTTTATTTCTAATAGGGTGCCAGTGTTGGAGTTATATTACTGGACTAAGATTTCATTGCCAGTGTTGGAGTTATATTACTGGACTAAGATTTCATTGCCAGTGTTGGAGTTATATTACTGGACTAAGGCTCCTTGACAGAATCGGCGTTGCATCATCTGCTCAGAATGTTTGTTACAGTCTTTGAGTGTCATTGTCAGATTGACGTGAATTAAGACCGTTTAATGTCAGTAACCAGTACAAACGAATTAATGACAGCTGTGAATCAGTTGAATTAATTATTCCGTTGTCATTTTTTAAATCTCTTACTATCAGCGTACTGTAAACGATAAAACCATGTTGACAAGTTTCCAGCGTTAGCAAGTTGCTTACTGGTATTTTTTAAAATCCAGCTCTAATAATTTAATCCTAATTAATATTAGGACTTACAGCCTTTGCTCTACATATGTGATTATTGAATACTTGGATACACCATTATTCTAGTCCCATTCTCACCATTATTTATTTATTAAAATTCAAATATTAATTAAGATAAACCTGACAATATTTTACATTGGATTAAATAACATTGTATAACTTGTATGATTCTAATGCTATACAATTAATTATGCACTTACTTTTTAATTCATCTTCTACAGAGAAATCTGAAACATTAGAATCATGTAGAATAAGTTTGATAATTGTTATAGAAATAAGAAATCAAGATCTCACAACATATTTAAGCTAATATATACATATATATATATATATATATATATATATATATATATATACATATATACATATATATACATATATATATATATACATATATAGTGCTTTTTTGTAAAAATATAGGTGCGTTTCTAGGTGATTAATTGGCGGTACTCAGTAATGGATTGCATAACTTTTAGCTACTAAAAATTAGTAACAAATGTTAAATAACAAGACCAAAAAAAATTTTCCCCACATTCAAAAGCATTTGGTACGCCATACAGGTGCGTACCGTCACAAAAAAGAGCACTGTATATATATATATATATCATAGGCGTAGCCAGGAGGGGGTTTTGGGGGTTCAAGCCCCCCCCCCCCGCCCGAAATAAAATCCCCCCCGCAGGGGAGGGGGGTGGGACGAGATGTTAATTAGTTAATATTTGGCGCGTTTATTTGAGTCTAGGGGAAATTTGATTAATTTTATCCCGCTCACATATAAGATTTTGTACAGGCACACCGCAACTAACAGTAAGAACAGACCAATATTATACGTTTATAAATAAATATAATTTAATAAATGAAAGATTACAAAAGATAAATGATCAAATAAAATTATAATTAAGAAATGAAATTAAGGTGCTAATATCTAAAATAACTGCTCATCATGGATTTATTATTGAGTGATTGGAGGAGAAGAATGTTCCTATGTCTGGCTACTTATTTTTCTTAGCTGCTAGCCCGTGGGTCGTCTTCTGGCGGTTGTAGGACTGGCACTCAGAAGGATGAGTCATCCGGCTCTGTCTTAGGACGTCGGCTCGGGATATTCTCTACGCGGTAGGCAATCTGGCTCTAGGGTGAGGCCGCTGCCTGTTTAGCAGTAGAGAGGATTGGTGCTGTAGACTAAGTTGGACGATCTCTCAGCTGTGATCTCTAGCTCGTAGAGAGCCGTGCTAACTCAACACCAGTTTATCTTCTGTTGCGAAGGTTGCTCTGATCTGTCGGCATTAGGCAATAGCTATTGGGCAGTGGACAGTTTGGGCCGTCACTGGGCAGATGATACTGGGCAGTATAGGGCACTGTGGACCACTGGCGGATCCAGAACTTTGGAGTGGGGGGGGCGATTTTTTTCCAAACCCTAACCCTAACGCCCAGTAAACCCTAACCCTATGCATAAACGTGCGTACAGCATATATATATATATATATATATATATATATATATATATATATATATATATATATATATATATATATATATATATATATACGATATATGATAATAAAATAAGACTGTTTCTCAATCTTCGGCGAAAAAAACAGAAAAAAAAACAGTCTTTCTCTTGCAAGCTTGGGGGTCTGGGAGAGCGCTGTAAGCTTCTTCAGTGGGGTTCTGGGCGAAGCCCTGACGCCCAAAAGCGTTTTCTTGCATTTTTCTCTGCAGAAACGCATTCTTCTGACATCTACAGCTCATTATTTATCAGTGGGGTTCGTGGCGAAGCCTTGACGCCAAAAGCGTTTTCTTGCATTTTTCACGGCTGAAACGCATTCTCCTGACATCTACAGCTCATTATTTATCAGTGGGGTTCGTGGCGAAGCCTTGACGCCAAAAGCGTTTTCTTGCATTTTTCACGGCTGAAACGCATTCTCCTGACATCTACAGCTCATTATT
The DNA here is from genome assembly GCF_947242115.1 of Biomphalaria glabrata. Classification (NCBI taxonomy): domain Eukaryota; kingdom Metazoa; phylum Mollusca; class Gastropoda; family Planorbidae; genus Biomphalaria; species Biomphalaria glabrata. The sequence goes on along the minus strand of NC_074714.1, from coordinate 15,634,934 downwards.
TATCAGTGGGGTTCGGGGCAAAGCTCCGACGCCAAAAGCGTTTTCTTGCATTTTTCACGGCTGAAACGCATTCTCCTGACATCTACAGCTCATTACTTATTAGTGGTGTTCGGGGCGAAGCCCCGACGCCAAAAGCGTTTTCTTGCATTTCTCACTGCAGAAACGCATTCTCCTGACATCTACAGCTTATTATTCATCAGTGAGGTTCGGGGCGAAGCCTCGACGCTAAAAGCGTTTTCTGGCATTCTTCACTGCAGTAACGCATTCTCGTGCCCTACAGCTCATTTTTCATTCTATTATAAAGTGCCTTTTGAATAATGAGAAAAATATTCTAATATGAATTTATAGTCCCTTAATACATTGCAAATAAAACCGATTTGTTCTTTGAAAAGATTAGATACCCCACATATTTAGATTAAGGTTTTGAGGATCGCCGCCGAAAAAAAAAATTCGATTAATAATATTCAATAAAATTCTAGCATACATTGTGAGTTATAGTCCTAAATTTATTTAACTAGAAAAATATGAGATAGAGTAAAGGTTGGAAAAAGTCGACTAGGAAAAGATTATCTGTCTTTTGAACTCATCTCAACCGTGACTGTTATATTGAAAAATTTCGTTTGAATTATAACTTTTCCAAAGCAAAGTCTTTCTTAAAATAGTTATGAAAAATTCATGTGAAATTACACAAACTCTGTCTGGAAAGGGCAAGGGCGTTAAAATGAAAACGATTAATTCTCGCTCCTTTTTATAATTTCTGCTATTGATTGCATTTTGCATTAAAGAATAGGGGTTGGGCGACTCGATATAAGAATTTACTTTATAGCATATATAAATTATATTAGTGACAGATTTTTTTAATTTTGTAATTTTTTACTATATATATATATATGGCTCCTTTTTGTCTCGAAAGGCAATGGATGCGCCCAAATGAGTCACTGGTTTTGGCTTAATCTTGAGACGGGGCAGAATCTGGTGTGGCTAATCAAGCCAATTCTAGAACGGCAGACTTTGCCACAATTCGTACATGTGTATGCCTCTGATTTAAGGCTAGAGGACAGGGCAGCTTTCTTTTTATCCCTCTTGATTAAAGCCGCTTCAATTCTTTTTCTTTCTAATTTCTTGTAGGATTTATCCCCCCTCGCACGTCAGGCGTCAGGTCAGATTTATGGTCAATATTCGTTGCCTACCGTGAGAGTAAAGTCTTAAGCGAATATGTATCTGTCCAGCCCGAGTGCAATGCTATTCTTAGAGCGATGTGTATCCTGCGGGGGGGGGGGGGGGGGAGTTAGGTGTGAAAAGTTATTAGGCCGCGGCGTGTAGCGCTGGTGCAGCGACTTATTGTGTGCTGGTCACCTGTCCGGCTTTCAATAATTAAAAGTTAGCCCTCGAGAGGCTAGTTAATGTTTTACGTCGAGATTCGTCCCGTGAGAAACGTGTGAGGGGGGATAAATCCTACAAGAAATTAGTTGTGGGTGGACAAGAAAATAATTGTTTTATGTTAAAAATTAAAGTTTCTCACGGTTTGCTGGGAAAAACTCAAATGAACTTTTGCATGCAAGTTTCGTATCGTCACAGGGGGAAAGGAATTTAGTCACTGATTTTTCGCTTTGATTTTGTTTATTTTAGGTGAGATTTTAATACTAAACTATCACTTGCCCCAGCACAGCAAAGGAGGTTTTTAGTTTAAAACCTCCTACCAGGGGTTTTTGAGTTTAAAATCCCTACCAGGGGGGGGGGGGTGAGTTTAAAACCCCCCTACCAGGGGTTTCCGCAGTTAAATTCCCCTCTTCTATAAAACAAAACAAAAAAAAAATGCAAACGACAATCCCCCAAATTTCACGAGCATTGTTAAGGAAGATTTTGATTTTTAACCCCCCTCCAAAATTTACGATAAACCCCTCTCTTCAATGTAAAAAAAGAAAATTACTCATTCAAAATTCTATGAGCGTAACCATAGGGGTTTTTGAGTTAACCCCCACACCCTCTTCAGTAAGGTTTGAAGCTCTTCAATACCCGGTATAAAAAAACGAAAATTACGACTTAGAATGTTATGAGCGTAGCTAAATCCCCCCAAAAAAATCCTGGCTACGCCCATGATATATATATAAACAGAGAGAGAGAGAGAGAATAGATAGAGAGATAGAGAGAGAGAGAGAAATCGATAGAGGGTGAGAAAGAGAGAGAGAAATAAATTGATTGATTGATAAATAATTAGATAGATAGATAGAGATAGAGAGAGTGAAATTGATGGATAGATAGAAAGAAAGAGGTAGAGTGATAGAAGTCGATAGATCGATATATATATAAAGAGAAACTGATTGATTGATTGATTGATTGATTGATTGATTGATTGATTGATGCCACTAGTACAAGTTGAGTAAAACTCCCCAAATATGTTTCTATTAAAGATAATTTACTTACTACAATTCAGTGAAGCATATTGTTTGTTCAAACTGTTTACGAGCATTCTTTTCATCCCTGCATCCATAGAACAGCCATGATTAATGACGCACTGGAAGTAGGAGTCGATGTTCCTAACAAAAAAGATAAATAGGGAACAGAAACTGAGTTAGCACCATTCATCTAGCAACCACCTGGGAAAGCTCAACAAAATGGTCATACATTTTTATATAAGTAGGATATCTTTATCGAACTACAAATTAAACAAAGCCCAAATACTTATAGACATCATTAAAAGTAAAGTTCCCCTTTCAAACCCTGCGATCTATTGGTCATCTGTCTCTGTAGACCATGGTTTACGAGGGTGTCATGTGACCAGAACAGAGACTAACCGCCTTTACTATTCAACAAGCAATGTCAGGCACCCTTTTGAGCTGGGTGGACTCAGAGGCTTCAAAATATCCCGAATTAATTAATTAAAAATCACAGTCTTCACCAGGATTTGAACTCGGGACCCCCTTCAATGCTTTATAACTAAATGATAATCGGTCAAATGGTTTCCTTTATATAAAATCAATTATTTCTTAACGATTTCAGATTTTATCGTAAAATGTAGAAAATACTCAGCAAGATTTTTAGATTTTTTTGTTTAATGTTTTTGTTTAATGTTTTTGTTTCATGTTTCTCCCTTTCTCTTTAAACTTTAGTATCTGGAAAAAATGTAAACCAGACGTCACTTTCTTTTTTCTTCTTTTGTTTTTTGTAAAAGTTTGACGCTTCAAAATAAATAGAAAGAAAAAAATTTAACTTACTTGCATGCTGCGCTACCTGCGGCAATATTTGTCACGAAACTCGTGAGAGATTGTACACATGCATTTATCGCACTGGCACATGCAGCAGTATCCACTATGGGCAGAGGAAAGAATATAGTTATGTACAATAAGTAATAAATAAATACTTTTAAAAACAAAAAGCATAAAGGAAGGATCCCGGATTGGAGATCCCGTACACAACAGCAGTAGAGAAAAAAAGTGAAAGTACAACAGCCCCTGGGGATTACAGATGTCCAACCTGTATCAAAGATTGGCCTCTTAAGTCACATGAAAGTTTGCAAAGGGGCGTAAAATGCCGCAGAGAGAGAGAGAGAGAGAGAGAAACAGAAAAAAACAGAGAAAGATAAGGACAAAGAAAAAAAGACAGAGAGATACAGAAAGACAAAGAGAGAGATACAGAAAGTCAGAGAAAAAATAAGACAGAGAGATACAGACAGACAGAGAAATACAGAGAAAGAGAGAGATAGATAGATAGATAGATAGATAGATAGATAGATAGATAGATAGATAGTTAGATAGATAGATAGATAGATAGATAGACAAAGAGAGAGAGAGACAGACATACAGACAAACTTATTCTTTATCTATTTCTTTTCAAAATAAATAAAGATCAGTATGAACTTCATAATTACAAGCCTGGATTGAACCAATTAACACAAGCACACAAACAAGTAGAACTTTCATGATAAAACGTTTAAAACATTAGTATACGTTTCCTAGTTGAGTCAATTCATTTAAATAAAAGAAGGGGGTTATATGACATAATATCGTATTTATAGTCCAAGTGAACTTTGAACCATTCAATGATAAGCGAACAAAGGATTGACAAAACTATGCCCTCATTTATCTAGAGGAAAAAACTTTTTTTTTTAATCTTTTTAGATTTCATCATTGTTTACCCGGACAAAGTTTTGTTTTATCAATTTACTTTTGTTTTATAAAAAAAAGCTATTTTATTTTTAAAAACAACTATATTAGCCATTTTTCAATAACAAAACACTTTTTAAAACTATTTAGATCTAACTAAAGTAAAAATGAAGAAAAAACAACACGAGATGCTACATTCTGTAATGGGTGATTTATTTTTTTTAAAATTATGTGTACGGTGTTATCATCTCCCCAAAAACTTGACAAAAAATACATACATCTTTATGCTGTAAGAGATACTTACAATTTACCCGAAAAAAAGTTTCTTTTTAAATAAAGTCTTTTGTATTTGCATGCATATATCTATTTGTTCAAACTATATTTTAGGGACTCTATAATATTATGTATTATTAAAGTGACCCTTCAAAGCCCCTTTAGTTATTTAACCAAGGAAAAATATTACTACCAGAGACTAGTGAAAGATTGCAGCAGAGATGTACAATGTTTTACAATGTTTTACTTGTTACGGATGTTCATTCAGAGTTAAAGATAATTTACATCCTAGTCCGAACCTCCCGCAGTACGACGGGGGATGGGAGCGGGCAGGGTTTGAACCCAGGACCATTGATAAATCCGAACAACAGTCCAACTCGCAAACCACACTACCAGTCAGCCATCAATTCACCCACCATTCGTCAGGTATTAAAACATCCAAAAAAGATGATGTTCAAATGACATTTATTTTAAATGGAGAGAGGTGAGACCGTTTATACTTCACTGATATTCGCAAGGAAAATAATTAAAACTTTCCTGTTTACTTGTATCTATGATCCTCCTCATGGCTCAAGAGTTTGGACAAGAAGTAAAGGAAAGATCACTCTTTTACTTCTGCAAGTCGGACTAGAGTTACCCCACAATAAAAAAAGAGGGGGGAGAACAAGTAGTATTCACCCGTCACTAAATAGCAGGGCCGGACTTAACCGCTGTGACCAAGAAAGATCACTCTTTTTTTATTTCTACCCCACGTAAATTTAGCGGCGAAAAAAGATGTAATAATGTGTACACCTAGAATTAGCGCGGGTCAAATGAAAGTGCGGGGCCAATGCAGTCACATAGGTTTCAGTGGCCTAAGGACAGCCCTTCAAAATAGCAGAGTATGCGACGCCGCCGGTCGACTAAAACGGATGATCCATGGTTGTAATCTTTGTGGTCCAAATTAGAGTTTTTTGAAATCACGAACTCCATTTGTATCCGTTTTTTTTTAGTTAGTAATAGAAATCTTTCATCATATCCTCCTTGACATTGTTTAGTTTCTCTATTTACTTTAGAATCCCTCAGGATCTTTCTCATTTTTTCATTTTCTTACCTTTTTCTTTAAATTTCCTTCCATCGCGCCAAAATTTCACCTTCTACATTTTTTCTGCTTTTACTACGTTAATGTTTAAATTGCTCAAAGAATGTGGACCGGAAAACAGAAACGAAACAAGAAGAAATCACTGCGTTTAAGAGTTATTGTGTAAATTCTTCAATAGATGCAATTGTCAAATAAGAACAACTCATGATGCTATTTCATATATCTATAAAACGTTATTGAACAAGAAAATCATATCGTGCAAACACAGCTGCTGGCTGGAAAAGTGGAAGGATCAGCTATCGGGAACTGTCACGGCACTCCTACGACAGTCAAGGGACAGATGATGACAGGATGATAACAAAGGCGAGCGATCTTTCTGCACTCTGGCTAGCTCTGTTCCCTGACCTAAATAACCCTAACCCTGTGTTATCCGTGACACAGTTCACACGTACTGTAAAAGTGACTATCACTGACCCGTGAGAACTAGACAAAAGCCCAAAGCCCAATATATCAAAAAGCAGAAGTGGAGTTGGATAAGACTCACCCTGCGAAAACCAGCTGCCTATGTTGCAAGGCAGACACTTGATCGGTACCCGCAAGGAAAGAGGAAAGTTGGCAGACCAAAGAAAAGAGGTCAGTCATCAGCGGAAAAAATAGCATGTTCTTGAGTACAACATACAAATACAAGTATACAATAATTTTATTAAATATTGATAAAAACTTTAATTGGGCAGAGATACAAAAAACAATCAAAATACTTAGAAGAAAAACGCAAAGCTTATCCAAGGGAAATAACTTTACACTTAAAATGTTATACATGTTTTGGATGTTACTGCAGAGTAAAAAATAATTTACTTCCTAGTCCAAACGGAGAAATGTCAGCGGTCCGGGAAAGAACCCGGGTCCATGGAGATAACCGAATGGCAGTCCGGCCCGCATAACCAGGCAGCATCCTGTTATTTACATTTACATCAAACCAAACAATTAATCCCCAATACTTATTTGACTAATTGGTTACTTTTCTAGCTACCTTACGCTCTGCTAGGTACAATATATTTTTTTTAAAATTTCTACTTAATATGAAAATGGTCGAGAAATAAAGTGTACAATTATCTTACAGGACAAAAACCTACATATTTAGCCATATCTATGAATATTGAACAAAATTATTAACTAGAAAAAAATTACTGTTAACAATTTTTTTTTCTATTTCTTTATTTATTCATCTATTGTCGTTACAAAGAAATAATTGTGCTAAGTTTCAACTTGATCCGACAATGGGAGTGTCAGAAAAAAGCATAGACTCGATTTAAACTTTGTAATGAAAAACAAAATACAAAAACACAATACTGAGAGTTAAATATATGATATAGACAGATTGAAAGAGAGAGAGAGATACTAGATAAGGATTATAAGATAATATAGATAGATAGATAGATAGATAGATAGATAGATAGATAGATAGATAGATAGTTATATAGATAGATGGACAGATAGATAGATAGATAGATAGATAGATAGATAGATAGATATTTATATAGATAGATGGATAGATAGATAGATAGATAGATAGATAGATAGATAGATAGATAGATAGATAGATAGATAGATAGATAGATAGATAGATAGATAGATTGATAGATAGTAGGTAGGTAGTAGGTAGGTAGGTAGGTAAATAGATAGATAGATAGATAGATAGATAGATAGATAGATAGGTAGGTAGGTAGGTAGATAGATAGATAGATAGATAGATAGATAGATAGATAGATAGATAGATAGATAGATAGATAGATAGATAGATAGATAGATAGATAGAATAATTATCACTTTAAAATTCATAATTAAAAACCTGTTGTTAACACAATCACTCTAGTGTTTAAGTTTTTAAGTATATACATTTTGAACTATTGGCAGATAAATGAACAATAGTTTGATTATCTTTTGCCATTACCTTCAACTATAATTTAGTGTTTTGAACTGTTAGGACACCATACAAGATCTGTTGACAGTCTTTCTGCATTCCTGTCTATCTGTTGATTTGGATAGAATCTTTTGCAATGAAAGGCCTTTCCATTGTTTATGCTGTTTACCCATCGCTTTCTTTTGCCTGGTTTGTGCGGTACGCCATTCTCGAAAACGGCTCTAACGACTTCCCTTGTAATTTGACAGTGGATGTATATCGTTGGGAAAAGAAAGACTTGCTCGATGGCCAGACTGGGAAAACTTGGGTTTGACCGTTACACGTTTTCAAAGTATAAAATAATTTATTATCATGATCAAAGTAATCGCTGTATTAGGTTTCAGCAACTCTTATTAATTACTACGTGTTAAAATTCCGTCGAGTTGGGCTGGAATGTTATAGTTCTTAGTGTTTACAATGAACTAAGAACTAGCTAAGGGATTGAGCTAGAAATATGGCCAGTGCTTAGTCCTGCGGTATTTTATATGATTCGTTACGGTAAGGCCGCTTGCCGAGTATTAAGCGAGTAGTAGGGAGCTGTGTTGACCGTGTCGATTGGAAGTTTTGTGTAGAGCTGCATATTAGATTGATAGATTACACTGATGTTTATGCACTACGCAAATTGTTTCATAATAACACACCGTTGTTATTCAATTATTGAATCCTAATTACTAATCGTAAATGAACATTTCATTATATAATGGATATGTTCCTTCCATATTTTTTTAATCCTTTTTTTTTTTTGGTTATTTTCATTTGCGTTACTTATTTGAACCCCAATATAAACTGTCAAGGCCTCTGGACCACTGGCGGATCCAGGGGGGGGGCGGTAGGGACGAATTTTAGTATAGAATTCACACAATTTGTATACGAATTAATTACTTATGTTAATAATATTTACTAATTAATTATATTTCAACCTATGTTTAGATTATTTCGCGATGGCATCAATCCGCTCCCCCCCACCATAAACTTTCGAGTGGGGGGGGGGGCGGTCTTATTTATTTGTAGAAATCACAGCTTGCTAACGGAATCAATTAAATATCTATATGATTAAAACTTGTTATTGGTATTTTAACCGGTCTTTATATTATGTCGTTCACCTGTTGGCCGATTGGAAGGGGAGGAGCGAATACCTCTACTGCCCTTTGAGTGGGGGGGGGGCGGTCCTACTTTTATGGAGAAATCATAGTATGTGAACAAAATTAGTCGAATATCTATATAATATAAACAGGTGGAAGCATACATGCAATCACCTTCCCCCCATCGGACAAACCAATACTTTTTCTTTTTGTATTATAGTAAGAAATTACAAAATTTAAAAAATCTGTCACTTATATAATTTATATATGCTATAAAGTAAATTCTTATATCGAGTCGCCCAACCCCTATTCTTTAATGCAAAATGCAATCATTAGCAAAATTATAAAAAGGAGCGAGGATTAATCGTTTTCATTTTACCGCCCTTCCCCTTTCCAGACAGAGTTTGTGTAATTTCACATGAATTTATCATAACTATTTTAAGAAAGACTTTGCTTTGGAAAATTTATAATTCAAACAAGATTTTTCAATATAACAGTCACGGTTGAGATGAGTTCAAAAGCCAGATAATCTTTTCCTAGTCGACTTTTTCCAACCTTTACTCTATCTCATATTTTTCTAGTTAAATAAATTTAGGACACAATTTATGCTTGAATTTAATTGAATATTATTCATCGAATATTTTTTTTCGGCGGCGATCCTCAAAGCCTTAATCTAAATATGTGGGGTATCTTATCTTTTCAAAGAACAAATCGGTTGTATTTGCAATGTATTAAGGGACTATAAATTCATATTAGAATATTTTTTCACATTATTCGAAAAGTCCTTTAAAATAGAATGAATAATGAGCTGTATGTCAGGAGAATGCGTTACTGCAGTGAAGAATGCCAGAAAACGCTTTTAGCGTCGGGGCTTCACCCAGAACAACTCTAATAAGTAATGAGCTGTAGATATCAGGAGAATGCGTTTCAGCCCCCCCCCCCACTCCAAAGTTCTGGATCCGCCAGTGCTCTGGACGCAAACCTTAGAGGTAAAACTGCAAAACACGACATCTTGCTAGGTTTCAACATTCCAAATGGATGGCTGCCTGGTCGTGCGGTTTGCTCGCTGGACTGTCGTTCGGATTTATCGACGGTCGAGGGTTCAAACCCTGCCCGCTCCCATCCCCCGTCGTCCTGCGTGAGGTTTGGACTAGGAAGTAAACTATCTTCAACTCTGAAGGAACATCCGAATTATGTAAAACATTTTACAAACAAACATTTTACAAACATTAGCGCTTTATTATTGGGAGAAAGAAGGATAATTACAAGTAATTTTCTTTTGAAATGTATTTAGTTTATGGAAACCAATCCTTATTCTTATAGCACTCAAACATAAAATGTAATCTTCAGCCAACAGCTTGCTGCATATATAAATTTGCTTTTTTTTCTCCTGATAATTCCATTGGTCCAGTTGGTCTTGAATTGGTCTACAATACCGGATATTATCTCCAATGTAAACAATGTCAAAGTTAATTTTTTTTTAAGTTAAAAAAAAATTCTTAACAGGAAATGGCGTTGTTATTAAATATGTTGTTAGTCAATTTTGACATTACATTCCTGTTGCAATGAATTAGATTAGATAATAGTAAGCAAAATAGGTTACAGTCAGAAAAGAGGCGTCACTACGGTTGGTGTTACAGTCAGAACTACGTTAGTACACCAAGCAGGGTAAACAAAAATAAAGTTCTAGTCTAGCTAAAATAATTCAAAACATATGATGATATACCAAAACTAATAACATTTTTTTTCAAGACATTTGCTTTACTATCAATCGAAGGGACTGTTACCCTACTCATTAGATTTTCAATACTTTTACAAATTAAACCCATTCCTTGGTTTTTATTTTCAGCGGCTAGTTATACTTGATTTCTATAAATTGTAGTCTTCCATTTTAATAAAATGTATTGAGCCACAAAGAAAAATATAAGTCAATAAATACTTCTACCGGCATCCACAAAAGAAACAAAGAAAATAAACAGTTTAAGTAATAAATAGTCCATGACTGTTGTATGCTGATTTTCTGCTTTACCCAAGATAGATGTCCGCAATTCATTAAACTAACTGTATCGTTTAGACCTTTAATACTTTGTAGCTATCTGACTGCAGATGGTGAGCTATTGATCTTAATTCTTCGTTTCCTGTTCTGTTTTAAGCACTATACACTGATGTGCTAGGGGTTGGGCTCTTTTTTTTCAGTTTTGTCTTTTAAATTCAATTTTTCAAAAGCCGTCAAATCTGGTTTTCACATCCTGTAAGCGACTGAACAGATAACCTCAACCTGGTACTGAGAGGTCCTTAAAGCTTTATAGAGGGTGTTGCTATTGTTATAGTTTTGTTTTGTTTTACATAAATCGGATATTCCTTCAGAGTTGAAGATAGTTTACTTTCTAGTCCAAACCTCACGCAGGGGGATGATAGCGGGCAGGGTTTGAACCCTCGACCGTCGATAAATCCGAACGACAGTCCAGCGCGCAAACCGCACGACCAGGCTGCCATAGTTATTGAGAACCTTATGCGAGAACACCTCACATACGTAAGTAGATAGGAATAAATGCAGCAGTCTGTTTAGGTTAAAATGAAATAAAAGCAAGACAAACATAAAAGGTAATTTTAAATAAACAAAGCTTTAACGAACAGTAAATTGCATCAATTAGTATAGATCAGTCATGTAATTAAATTTGTAATAGATCTAGATCTAGGACCAACAACAATAAATCTGAACGATTAATAATATTTTTACTAATAGGTATTTGTTAGCACTATTTCATGCCTTTAGCTTTATCAGTACGCTATGATCCTATCACTTTCAGGAGCAGTTAGGAGCATTCATCGAAGAAAGGTCAGAACTAATTACAATGACATTCTCATTGAGCTCATGCCATTGGTTGATTCAATCACGTGTTGTACGTTTGGATCACGAATCCTACGACCGACGACCACTCTAGCTAGGTACTTATGACTAGTGAAAAGTGTATAGTTATATATTGTTTGTTTCAATTCAGAGTGGCGATAATAAAGGGAACTAATTCAGCTTATACTAACACTTCTGTCATGTACAATTTTTTTCCCTTGTTCAAGATACCAAACAAAATAATTAATTTAACTGCTTATTTTTATTTATTTATTTATTTATTCTTGTGTCAGGTATAATAATATATAGTGCACATTTCAGCTTGATCCGAGATTGAGTGTCGAAGAAATAAGGTGTATCAAATTTTTTTCCTTTGTAAAGAAATTTAAGATAAATAGATTTTATGAACAAATGAAACTATGCTTATTTTAATAAATTATTTATTTCAGAATGAACTACTTTTATTAATAAACAGTGGCTGTCAATCTCCTTAGGAAGACTACAACAACAGAGAATGTTACAACCAACGGAATATATTTGGAAGACATGCTTGATGCTGAGTTGCCATATTCTGAAAAAGAAAAGAAAAGAATCATAGAAACAATGTCTTTATATTTCTCTTTATAAGAAGCAGAACGATTTTGTCATTGAAAATCATTGGAAATGTTTTTCGCTTGTACCATAATAGTTGTAAAAAGAGAGTGACTATACATTTGCATCATTTTACTTTTTTTTTTACTTGTAAACATTGCCAAGCACCACATGACGATATTCAAGACAGGGCTGCTTTAGACAGGGCCTGCCTTAGATGGTTGGATTCCCGAGGCTAATTTAATTTAGGGGCTCCAAGTGAAAAATAAAAATAAATAAAAAGCGAAAAATTAAAATTAAGCTATTCATTTAAGACTTAGTGACTCCAATACTAACAATGGGTACAAGTTTCACTGTTTCGTCTCTAAAAAATTGTCCTGTGCGAGGCACCATCAATCGGAGGCCCTAGGTGGCTGCTAAGTCTACCTATGACTAAGGCTGGCCCTGCTTTAGATAAATTGAGGCCCTAGGCGAAGTGAGTTTAGTGACCAAAAAAAAAAGATAAATAAACAGCGAAAAAAAAATTAACACAATTTATTTAAAACCTAGTGTACACAAACAATAACATAGGTCACACGTTTCGCTGTTGTGCGACTTCTGTGCGAGATCCTACGCGGATGCCTAGTTTATCTATGCCTAAGGCCGGCCTTGTTCGAGAATACGTTTTAAATTCCTTTCCCCTCTTCAAATTTCGAGTATTTCATATGTTTAAATCAAAAAAAGGAATACTAATAAGTAAATATCTCTCTTTTTTTTTTCAACTTCTGAACTTACAGACGCTATTAGTTTTGTTTGGAATGTCTGTCCGTCCGTCCGTCCGTCCCGTTTAGATCTCATAATTTAATTTCATAATTCTCATATTTGAGACCATTCAAATTTCTGATGCAACGGCTACTTTTTTCCTCTCTGAAGGCGAAAAATCTATTTTTTTAAATCACTTATGTAAGCAGTTTTTTTCATACAAAATACACCACTTTTACAACTATTCACTATAACTAGTAACAAGCGCGGGAGTTATGTAGATGACTACACACCATATATGTAACACATTTATGCTAACGTTTTAGATTTTATGTCATTTTTTTTAAATGGTGAAAAGCTAAAATTATGAACGTTCTGTCATACTAACTACTAAATTTACACACAAAAAATAAAAAATTAAGAGAAAAAATCTATTTAGAATGCATATAAGTTTGACATAATTTAAAACAACAATTAATAAGTATGTTTCATATTATCACGTGATCTGCCATGACGGGAAAATGTAACACTAAGAAAACAAAAACTTTTTCACGGAAATGTTTCTTTTTCTTAATGATATGAATAAGAGTTTGACCCTTTTCAAAACAATTAGATCAATTAGATATTCATATTAAGACATCAGTTAGGCCGATTTTGAGTTTGTGTTTCCACACAAGGTTTTTGTAACCTTCTATAATATTGTTTCTTTAAAGCATGTTATATTATTGAGTCATTTTATTTTAAGTAAATACAGATAATACAGAATCTTTTTTTTATTCCTGAACCTTATTTTTTTTTCACGGAAACAAGTCGCACTACAAAAAGAAGAGTTCCTAGATCTAGACTCAGTCAAAGAGAGCTACATCCTTAAGAGACCCGTGGATTTATTATAATGTCATGAGGTCATTATGATATAACTACGTGAAATTGGTGACATTTGATGTAGTTTACAATAACTGTAAATGTTATTAATTGCTTGATGGTCAAGTTTCGACATAGATAAGGGATGTGTTCAAGTTGGCTTGGCTATTAGAGAACCCCTATCTTCAATATTATTCTAATGCAAACTACAGTTACTAAATTTTATGACCGTAGCTATATATATACAGAGAAATAGAGAGAGAGAGAGATTGAACATCGTATTGGAAAAAAATATTTTCATTGTCTATCCTAGCCAAGCCAAGTTCAAGCTTACTTGTCTATCCTAGCCAAGCCAAGTTCAAGCTTACTTAGCCACTCGACCACGCCTACCATATATTTATATATAACAACTAGTGTCTACAGTTTCAATTTGTTAAAGTAGATAAATAATTAAAAGAAAAGAAAAAAAAACTGCTATTGTTCTATAATATCCCACATAAATTTAGACACTTACGATTTAGTTTATCTTCTACTGAGAAATCTGGAATATAGAATCATGTAAATTAAGTGAATTTTTAATCTGTAGATATATTAAAATTGAAAGTTATTAATATGAATAGACTTTAATATACCGCCAGAATATACAGCATAATAATTAGAATAATTAATTAAAGATCGGTCCAACATATGGATTAAAGGAAGGGTTCTCAACCTGTGAGTCTATACACCCTTGGGGGGTCGATTGACGATTTGCCAGGGGTCACATATGACAATCGAAAATATGGATTGTTTTTGTCCATTTTTCTGTTGCTGTATGTTGTGTGTGTGGGTCGCGGCAGAGTAAAGGATTGTAAAAAGGGGTCACCGAGCTTAAAAGATTGAGAACTGCTGGATAAATATAAATATATATATATTGTTACGAATCTCACTATCCAGGCTCTCTGCAAATTGCACCATACACCACCAACTTAAAGAACTTGACAACTCAGGGCTCCAAAGTAACGTAACACTTTAATAGTTGAATAAATAACAGCCAATACTGTACAATTGGCAACACGTACACTGTACAAATATCTCTACGATAACACCGTTCCGCCGTATCAACTCTTGCACTGGCCTCTCCGTCTCGTTCCGGGTCTCCACTGGGTTCAACAGTTCAGGACTGACTTTACACACTAGGCTCGTTGTGTCGGACTCGATCGCAGACCAAGATCAAGACGCCAGTCGTCTCAACTGTACTTGACAGTACTCCGCACTGAACCGTCGTAATGCTCCGTACAGAACAACACCGTTGAACTGTGCTGTAGTCGACCGTGTTCTGAGCCCATGTCGTGAACCTCCTTTCTGAACCGTGCTGTATTGAGCCCCTTTTCTCCACCGTCTTGACTGCGACACCTCCGCTCTTTATATAGGGTCCCTACTGGCCTTATAGAACCGGACGGAACATCGCTCGACTTTTCTAGCTTCGTCACATGATTACATCCCTCGTGACGCCCCTGAGCTCTGTTCACGACGGCGATCCTTCCCGAACCGTCCTGTTGACACCCGACTCGGCTGACCGTCGTAACTCGTCACGATTGACCGCTCGTCTAGCGCTGGCCTGGGGCGATTTGCGTCGGATGACTACACTCACACCACTACCCCCATCTGTGCTTCCACCAGGTTTATAACAATATACATATATATATATATGTCTTTAAATAAAATGGAATTAGAACTCATTTCACCATTGTGATGTAATTGACTTTTTTTTTTACCTTGATGTCATATGAATGAATTCTTTAAATGTAATGCTAAAAAACCCTTGGTGCACCAATGTCTATGAACACTCGATTACTGGCTCGTATTGATGAAGCCATTTTTAGTCTAACTAGGCCGTGTGAAGTAGTGAATTTTTTTTTCCTTTGACGTCATATGGAAATAATTCTTTAAATGAAATGTTAAAATAACTCACTCGGTGCATCAATGTCTATGATATCTCGATAACTTGCTCGTATTGAAGACATTTTTAGTCTAACTAAGCAGTGTGACGTAGTGGATTTTTTTTCTTTGACGTCATATGGAATGAATTCTTCAAATGAAATGCTAAAACAACTCGGTATAGTATTGTTTATAAAACCTAGTTATCTGACTCGTATTTGAAAAAGGCATGATGGCTAGATTTAGAGATTTAATCTAGATTTTTTACACTAGATGTATATATATATATACCACATTTATATATATATATATATATATATATATATAGGCGTTTATACATAAGGGTTAGGGTTTACTGGGTGTTAGGGTTTTGAAAAAAATCGCCCCCCGTACGGACACACACACAAGATCTGGATCTGCTAGTGTGCTATTGTGGTACCGAACATCGGAATGTTTTTTGTTTTTTTTAAATCTTCTAGTAGATCTCGGAACTGCCTGTGGTTGAGATCCCTAGCTCTGATAAATTCTATCACTGAGATAATTGGGTCAATAATATGTTTGATATTCAATGCTGCTTACGCAAACTTTTCCGTTTAGAGTTAATGGTTGGGATATTGTTCTTTAATATATAAAAGCCTTTTTTTATTCTCAGTCAAAGTCGAGCTCCATCAGTTGTTACACAGGCCACATTTTTCCTAGCCCAATCAACACTTTCAACACAGTTATTCATTGGATTGAATAAATACTGGCCTGGGTGTGTTTCTTGTTTGAATATTTCGAAATATTGCCATAATAACAATTCGTTCACTATAATTAAACTTTTTAGAATGGGATGTAGATCTAGAGACAATGTTTCTCTAGTCCCTTACTCATTAAAAATTATTAGTTTATAAAATAGTTGTATTTTTAATATGTATAATCTGTGGTCACACCTGATTTCTCTAGGTGCCTGCGGGTCATGTGGCTTTAGGATCGTGGGCTGCTCACCCACGGCCTAGAGTCTTTCAATACAAAATTAATTACTTACTACAATTTAGTGCGCTAAATGTTGTTTTCAGAGAACCTAGAAGTAGCTGTTTCATATCGCCTTCCAGAGAACAGCCATGACTAAAGATACACTTGAAATAGGAGTCGACGTCACTGATTAAATTGGTAGATAAGAAATAAGACTATATTATTATTCTAATTAGGACTATGTAAATTAATATATATATATATTTATTTATTTATGTTTTATTTTTTTTAATTATTATCATAGCTTTTATATACCGCTACTTTCATTCTTATAGCATGCTCAGAGCGCTTTTGGTCCAATCTCATTTGTGGACCAGTGGGGGGGAGGGGGTATCTAGTTGGTTTTCCGTGCTGCCTCTAGGCGCTCAGTAAACACAAACTCTGCCCGAGTCGGGTGTCGAACCTCGAGCCCCCTTCTAGGTAGCCAAGCCAAGTTCAAGCGCACTTAGCCTCTCGGCCACGCTTCCCAAACTAATTAAACAAAAAGGAGCGTGTTTCACCGCAATAAAATAAAAATAAAAGAAAATTAAGGCCCCCTTTCCCTTGCGATTTATACAGCAGATAATGTTAAGGTAATCTGTTTCTTTGGCCAACGGTTATCAAGAAGGGTGTCAAGTAGCCATCTCAACGACCTACCGCCTTTACTTTTCCCTACTAAAGGCAGGTACCCATTAGAGTATTATGCACTCAGGGGCGCCCTTAAAAAAAAAAACTATATTCAAAATCCCAGTCTTCATCGAGATTTCAACCCAGGACCCCAGGTTTGGAAGCCAAGAGCTTAACCACTCAGCCACTACGCACCCGAAATAAAACAAAGCATAATATAAAATGCTATAAAAAATACGTTTTAAAAAATCGTTCAAATGGTTTACATTTTACATTTGCGTATTACTATAAATAGTAACTAGCTTTTGGGAACAGATTTCTCAAAAAATTGAAATGATTTTGAGCTGTAACTTTGCAAATATATTCATGCTTATATTATCAACATGCCCTAGTAAAAGTATTATATTCTGAAGTTTATTACTTTTTGAAATATTTATTTTTAATTTATGGTGGACTTTTGTAAGCAAAAACATCAAAATAGCATTTTATAAATGAACATAACTTTAAAACTTTTCATTCAATTGAAAGCAAAGTATTCTACTCAAAACATGGCATTCTTGATATGTGCCAAGTTTCATGAACAAATATATAAATACAACATTTTAATAATTTGAATCAATTTCAGAAAATTAATAGACCAAAAATTAAATTAAAATGATGAAAAATGAAATATAAGGGAAAGAATAATCCCAATAAATAATAACTTAAAAGACCCCGTAGAGATGTGAAACATAGGCCATGGCCTACTCTAGTGTAGAGAAATGGATAAATAATCATTTTAAACCATATTTGAAAAAATATAAAAAATATAAGAAAATTGATATTCAAAGGGGTGAAAACTATGCTTAACTCTTTAATCTTTGGCATTGAGAAATAAATAAACATGGCTTCATATTCTCTCTATTATTTGACATTGTAAATGGTTAACTAAATAAAGCAATACAACTTACTTGCATATTGCGTTAGTTCCGTCAACATTTTTCATGTCATTGGTAAAAGATTGCACGCATGTATTGATTCCATTCAAACATTCAGTAGGATCCACTAAGTGTACAAATAGAGACTATGTAAGTACTTGTATAAATGAAGTTTTTTAGAGATTAAGAAAAAAACTTTGTTTGACAATGAATGGACTAATATATAAAAACACACACTATTACAATTTAGATAAATAGTTAAATAGGTAGATGACAGATAGATAGATAGATAGATAGATAGATAGATAGATAGATAGATAGATAGATAGATAGATAGATAGATAGATAGATAGATAGATAGATAGATAGATAGATAGATAGATTGTCTATTTGTTTTAAAATAATAATGATCTCTAAAAAAATTGTTATTACAAGCCTCTAATGAGCCAATGAACACAAGAACAAAGACAAGTAAAGTTTTCATGATGAAATGTTGTTGCGAGTTCTCCTTAGAAAATTGTAAGAACACCGACACAAGTTGGTTGTTAAATATGTACAGGTATTGTATTTATAGGCCAAGTGAACTTTGAGCTATTTGAAGATAAACGAACAATAGATTGATAAACGTTACCGTTGATAATCAAGACCAAACCTTTTTTTTTTTTTTTAATTTATTGATGGATACAAGATAGGATAGTATCTAATAGGATCTCCTAACTTATTATCAGTTTTGAAAATACAACTTTGTATTAACAGTACTATAATGTCTTCCAAAATGATAAAGAACACGATTAAAGGGGTGGTTTTATTCAAGTTAGTAAACCAGGACTTAGAACTCTGTAATTTATACTAGTGCTCAGGGGTATCTGAGTGAAGGTTATCGTGATTACGTTTAAATGCTTTTTATAAAAAAAAAAAGTTGAAAGACCTGAATTTAAACTCGAGGGCTTATATCTCCCCAATCCAACACACTAACTTACTGTGGCAGCTAAACGCTTATGAAATCGTAAGTTGTAATAGTTATCTATTTTTATTTTCAAACTTTGAAGCGGCTACTTATTTTTCTCTACAAGGTATATAAGGGACTAATTCAACGTATACCATCACATCAGTCGAGTACAATTTCTTTCCTTTGGTCGAGATTTCAAACAAAATAAATAATTACCAATTTTTTTTTTGTGTGTATCGATTATTGTTTAGTCAGTTAATAGAAATGATAATGCAAAACCTCAGTTTCATCCAAAATTTAGTGTTGGAGATATAACAGGTGCAAACTTTTGGCCTTGTTTTGACTAATATTTAAGCCAAACTTCTGGAATGCAGCAGATAGTTTGGCAATCAGAGTCTGAAGCTTATTAGAAGATTTAGCAACTTAAGTTGCATCATCAGGAGGTGTGGTGGCTGAGCGTTAAAGCGCTTGTCTTCCATACCGTGATACCGGGTTCGAAACCTAGTGAAGACTGGGATTTTTAATTTCGGGAACTTTGGACGCCTCTGAGTCCACCCAGCTTTGACAATAGTTCTGGAAAAGTATAGGGTGTTGCTCTTTGTGCTGACCACATGACACCCTCGATAACCGTAGGCTACAGAAACAGATGACCTTTACATCATCTGCACTATAGGGGAACTTTTTTTTTTTTTTACTTCAGCGGCATCTTCAGCGTAGATGAGTTTTCTGATTAGAACCTTTATAACTTTAGTTCCTGGCACATAGAGCACTCGGAAGTCTTGTTCGGTGTTGTCAAAGTCTCTGTGCTCGTCAGATCTTAGCTTTCTTAGCTCCCGCCAGATGACCTTGCACTCTAATAGGCACGAAGTTGTGTGCGGGGATTCATTTTCAAGTGTAAGAAGGTTAGCTGGACTCATGCTGATATTATCTAAAGTCACCACTAAAAATTGTGCGGAATGAGCAGCTTGTTTATTGTTCTTTTGGTTTTCATGGAACTAGGAACTAGCGAAGGGATTGTCGAGTGGTATTCTCTATGGTGATTGTTATGGAGTGTATGTGTTTCTATGGTGACGGTGGGAAGAAATTAGCTTTGTGAGGTGTAAAGAATGTGGTTTGAGGTAGAAGAGACGTCTCCAGATGTTGAACGAGTTTCTATTGTAATAAAAGTTATATTTAGTTCTTTTCACCAAAGAAGTTAGAAGTTATTTTTAAGTTTTACGCATACAGTGGTTTAGTTGTCTACCAGCAGTTAGGTGATAAAAGTCAACAACGGTCTACAACATCGAGGCCACTTGATGAGGAGTGTTGCACCGTGTTAGTCTTGTCGAACTGAAGTTGTGTGCAGACTGCACATTCATATTAGATTGTTATACTACCTCTTGTGGTATGCGAAATAAAGCATATTATGTTTTTATTTTTCAGTTATTGAATCATCATTACTTATTGTAAAAACATTAATGCCAATTGCAATAATTGTCTGTGATCAAGTTATTTCGATTTGTCCTACATGGATGTTGCTATAAAGAAACTGTCATACAGGGACATGAAACCAAGGGTTTACGAAAAAATGTGATTCACTGAATAGGATAAGAAATGACTATTAAACAATAGCAAGATTACATTTTAAAGAAGTGACAAAAAAAAAAAAAAAAAAAAACACTGTAACTCTCAACAGGATATGACCTTCCCTATTTGAATATGTCGTTAGTCTATTTTACGTGACTCCATTATGGCAATGATTCATAGAAAATAAAATAAAAAAAAAAACCAAAGGTTACAGGTGCAACCATTGTTTGTAGGATATACAAGTTAAAAGAAAAAAAAACATAAGTCGTAATCTATATTAAATGTTTCTCAATATACAGACTGTTGTTAACTGATGTTCACAATTAATCAATTTTCAAGACTTTTACTTTACGCTCGAGCATAGGAACCGTTTTTCGACACACTTGCACATCAAACCCATACTTTTAATATTAGTTCAAATGCACCACAGTGAGTTCTTTTTTTTTTTACTAAATTTTATCGGTTTATTTAAAGAATAAATTGTATAGTCTTCCATTTTGAAATTTTTATTTTAATGAAATGTATTCTGTAGACTTGATTTCAAGAAAGCTTTCGATCGAGTATGGCATGGGACACTCTGGGCAAGAATGGAAATGTACTTTAAAAAAACAACAACAATAAAACTTATCCAGAACCTCTACAAGAATGCCACCAGCGCGGTGTACTTCAACAATAATATTGGGGACTGGTTCTAAACCACAGTTGGAGTAAGACAAGCCTGCCTACTGTCACCAACACTCTTCAATATCTTCCTTGAAAGGATAATGGAAGATGTTCTAGAGGGCTATGAAGGTACTGTTACCATTGGAGGAAGAAGAATTACTAACTTGCGCTTCGCAGATGATATTGATGGCCTAGCAGGGACAGAAGAGGAACGAGCTGACCTGGTGATGCGCATTGACAAGACTTCCGCAGCATATAGTATGCAAATAAATGCCAAAAAAAAAAACAACAAATTATGACCAATAGCCAACAGGGCTATAAAAGGGGCATCAGTATTGGCCAATGTTTCATTTCAAAACCACCTGATTGCATTTTGTGGATGTAACTTTAATGTGCAATGTTCTTCTTTTAAGCACAATATAGTGATGTGTTTGGTGTGGCGTCTCTGTTTTTTTTTTCCATTTTCTCTTTTAACTCTTATTTTTCAAAGGCGTTACTTATGATTTTTCCATTTCACAATAAACCGAATTTCTGAAATTCTAGGTATGTAATAATAATGTAAGCCTGATTGAAGAAAGCTCTCTGCCAGGCTCTGTCTGGAAGAGGTCCAAGCCATTTCCTTATGTAACACTGCTATTTTCAATGGGTCGGACACTGCGCACGCCCAGAGTAGAATACGTGGCCGGAGGCCGAGCCCAGCGACATCACCCACCATTTTCCTAATAGTCAATTGTAGTCAAACTAAATATCAATTTGATTGGACCAATAAAAATGATCTTATCTTCTTTATTTTACCAAACTAACCCTGCAGTATACGCAATTGATGAAACGGTTCTTTAAGGGACGGTGCATGGATTATCGACAAGGTCATGAAAGCTCTCTTACAACTCCACACTGTGCATTGGAAAAGCTTTCGCTCTCGCTTAGACACTCTCACAGGAGTCTGGCATTACTACCCGTTTCCCCTCTATGAGATCATTTCCTCACGAGCGCCCCTTTGTGGCAACGTACCCGGGAATAGGCGATCCTAAAGACTGGACTGTTACGAAAGAGTTGAGAAAGAATCTTTACATGTGTCGAACAGTGTGCTGTTTTTTTTTGTTTTTTTTTTAAAGAATGTTATGAAAAAGAAAAGAAATTTAGTTTTAATAATAACACAATTTTAAGCCTTTATTTTTCATTTATATTTTGTGCCACTGTCTATAGAATCCAAATTTAGGTAATGAAAATTCACAAAAAGGAGTCAGTTTCACAGACCTATACATAATAGGTCTATGGTCAGTTTTTGTTTCCGAAATAGTGTTCCCTACATACATTTTAGGCTTTGTAAAAGTTTCTTCATGGAGATAGAATAAAAGATTTGGCAGATTTTCGCTTAAGTCGCCAAGAGGTTTTGATTCCGTGCGGTATTCGGCGCTAAGCGTAATCTGGCCTTGTTCTCTTAGTAAGAAGAGAGAATTTAAAAAAACACCAATATTGATGTGTTTTCTTTCAGAACGCACTATTCATCCTAATTTTTAAAAAGTCGAGGGCTATATTAGATCTAATAATAAAGAGGCAGCCCTGGCCAATAGTTATATGCGAGAAACATTCTAGGTAGGTCAGCATATTTCGTACGGACGTTTGTAATGGGCGTGATCTTTTTAAAAATATTCTTCTTGTTAAGACGGCTCTGTTGCGGACGTTTGTTTTTTTCCACACAAAATTTGTCACTATAATAAAGTGCAATAGACAACAAATTCGACTATTCTGACACCAAAAATCCAAAATAATCACACAAGCGGAGAAGTTTTAAAATGTTTTCTTAAAAACCCATATTGACCCATATTGTTACATACGCGCCTCGCAAAAAGCGGTCTACATTTAACAAGGTCTTATTAGAAGATAAAATGACATCTTCTACTTAATATGTTTTAATTTTTAAAACCTGTATTGTTTTTAGTATTCAGATAAACTACACTGAAAATAAAACTTTCTGTTTTTGCAGAGCCCTATCCTTGTTGTTAGTTGGTTGTTGGTTTGTCGCTACAAACAGCTAGTCCAACTGAACCAGTGAAGGCGTTTCATATTTTTACTAAATATGCTTTAAAAAACTTAGACAAACTTCTTATGTAAACATAAACTCAATATAGCCTAACTGTTATTTAAATATTCACAGATTTAACTGCAAATATTGATCTAATATAAATGAAATATACTAATAATAAACGAAATCCCTCTCGCCCCGCTTTTCTTTTCTTTTTTAAATTTTCCAAAATAACTTTTTATTGTACGAACAACGTCCTCCTCCCCCCCCCCCTTTTTTTTTACCAAAGTTTTCAAAGGATAATGAAATCATTAGAATTTAAATGAAATATTTAAGCATTTTTAAAACTACTAAGCGAAAAGTTAAAAAGAAATGAATCTTTGAATAATGATTATAAATTTAATATAAGTTCACTATAATTATATCAAAGTAGGTAAAATAACAAAATTATAACAGTATAGTTTTAGAAACTTTATTAATTTATATTATCTACATATTTTATGTCTTTTACAAATCATTACTCTTAATTTAATCTAGTCCATTGTGATTGCTTCAAAACAGGTTTAGCAGCTAAATTATAAAAATATAGTTTTAGAAACATTTCTTTCCCATTATTTCCTTATCGTTTAGAAGAAGTTTATTATAAGAGCATTAGTAGTACAGCAAATAGGACAATCATGAGCGATCCAGACTTCCAGGTTGCTTGAGATGCAGTATTGTTGTTGTTATAATAATTGCCTGAAACAAATTATACTTTAATTAAATACATGTATCTAATGAGGAATATAAATAGCTGATACTTCATAGATCTACAATATTCGTTCAAAGAAAAATAAAAACTGAGATTTTTAGTTAATACAAATATTCTTATATTGGCTATCATGGCTAGGTATATATTATATAAATTAGTGAAAATAATAATAATTCATAACAAACTAATACAAAACAATAAAGTAAATTTAAATTAGTTAAAGAAATGATAAACAAATATTGCGCACAAACAATAGAGTACCCTACAACTTTATTGGATATAGTTGACCAACTTGACCTATACGTTTAATAAACAGCACGAAAATATTTTATTTACTATGTCTGTCTGTCTGGTAAAAAGTTTACTAAAACATAATTTTATAATAATAGTCATGTATAATTCACTTTATGCACCTTTCAGTATGGAGCAGGTAAGGAAAATAAAATGCAAAAATGTTTTGCATTTGAAGTCTTTGCGAAATTCACTTCATTTATAAAACTGAATATATCTTATTAAAAAATATGTATGGTTCCCGGTGACTTCATCCCCGGTCATTTCATCCCCTGGTCATTTCATCCCTCGGTCATTTCATCCCCCGGTCATTTCATCCCCCGGTCATTTCATCCCCGGTCATTTCATCCCCCGGTCATTTCATCCCCCGGTCATCCACTTTTATTTTCATTGTCTGATCATTTTATCTAACAAATAGTAATTGTAAAAATCGTGAAATGAGCAATATTTAATATATTTATTTTGTATTTAAATAACAAAAAGTGTAACACAGTAGATAAGAATAAAATTAAAATTAAATGCCATTATCGACTATAAAAATTCAACATGTATAAATATAGAGGTAATGTAAAAAAGTGTTATCCTGATATGGTTGAAGTCAGCCTTTATTAGAAAAAAATAATAAAACCTTATTTCAAGGCTAAAATTAAGCGCCCAATTTTAAGAAAGAGCGATTGAAAAAAATAAAATAAAGTGAAACATGGTCGTGATTCCACCACACCTTGGTCTTTGATAATAAGTTATCAGCGGCACGGTCATAATTATTCTAATCACACTTCTATCTCTCAAATGATTTTCACTACTTCCACCAAACCTTGGCCTTTGATCATTACGTCATGCGCAGGATAATATTATAATATTACATCCCCCACATCCAATCATTGGCGGATCCAGGGGGGGCGGTAGGGGCGATCGCCCCCCCCCCACTCGACCGACCCCCCCCCCCCGAAGGGGGTTGGGACGGACGAATTATAGTATAGTATTTCACCCCCCCCCCCCTTCTAGTATGTTGGCCGATTTGGTAGGGTCAGGAGGGGGGCGATGGCATCAATCCGCCCCCCTCCCCACCACCATAAACTTTCGAGTGGGGGGGGGGGTCGGTCCTATTTACTTATAGATATCACAGCTTGCTAACAGAATCAATTAAATATCTATATGATTAAAACTTGTTATTGGTATTTTAACCGGTCTTTATATTATGTCGTTCACCTGTTGGCCGATTGGAAGGGGAGGAGCGAATACCTCTACTGCCCTTCCCATCTAAACCCTTTGAGTTGGGGTGGGCGGTCCTACATTTATTGAAAAATCATAGTATGGGAACAAAATTAGTCGAATATCTATATGATATAAACAGGTGGAAGGGCGATACATGCAATCACCTTCCCCCCATCGGACAAACCAATACTTTTTCTTTTTGTATTATAGTAAGAAATTACAAAATTTTAAAAAAATCTGTCATTTATATAATTTATATATGCTACAAAGTAAATTCTTATATCGAGTCGCCCAACCCCTATTCTTTAATGCAAAATGCAATCATTAGCAGAAATTATAAAAAGGAGCGAGGATTAATCATTTTCATTTTACCGCCCTTCCCCTTTACAGACAGAGTTTGTGTAATTTCACATGAATTTATCATAACTATTTTAAGAAAGACTTTACTTTGGAAAAGTTATAATTCAAACGAAATTTTTCAATATAACAGTCACGGTTGAGATGAGTTCAAAAGCCAGATAATCTTTTCCTAGTCGACTTTTTCCAACCTTTACTCTATCTCATATTTTTCTAGTTAAATAAATTTAGGACTATAACTCACAATTTATGCTTGAATTTTATTGAATATTATTAATCGAATTTTTTTTTCGGCGGCGATCCTCAAAGCCTTAATCTAAATATGTGGGGTATATTATCTTTTCAAAGAACAAATCAGTTTTATTTGAAATGTATTAAGGGACTATAAATTCATATTAGAATATTTTTCCACATTTTTCAAAAGGTCCTTTATAATAGAATGAATAATGAGCTCTAGGTCAGGAGAATGCGTTACTGCAGTAAAGAATGCCAGAAAACGCTTTTAGCGTCGAGGCTTCGCCCCGTACCTCATTGATGAATAATAAGCTGTAGATGTCAGGAGAATGCGTTTCTGCAGTGAGAAATGCAAGAAAACGCTTTTGGCGTTCGGGGCGAACTGATAAATAATGAGCTGTAGATGTCAGGAGAATGCGTTTCTGCAGTGAAGAATGCAAGAAAACGCTTTTGGCGTTCGGGGCGAACTGATAAATAATGAGCTGTAGATGTCAGGAGAATGCGTTTCTGCAGTAAAAAATGCAAGAAAGCGCTTTTGGCGTCGGGGATGCGCCCCGAACCCCACTGATATATAATGAGCTGTAGATGTCAGTAGAATGCGTTTCAGCCGTGAAAAATGCAAGAAATTGCTTTAGGCGTCGGGGCTTAGCCCCGAACCCCACTGATAAATAATGAGCTGTAGATATCAGGAGAATGCGTTTCAGCCGTGAAAAATCCAAGAAATTGCTTTTGGCGTCAGGGCTTCGCCACACACCCCACTGATAAATAATGAGCTGTAGATGTCAGGAAAATGCGTTTATGCAGTGAGAATTGCAAGAAAACGCTTTTGGCGTTCTGGGCGAACTGATAAATAATGAGCTGTAGATGTCAGTAGAATGCGTCTCAGCCGTGAAAAATGCAAGAAATTGCTTTAGGCGTCGTGCCCGAACCCCACTGATAAATAATAAGCTGTAGATATCAGGAGAATGCGTTTCAGCCTTGAAAAATCCAAGAAATTGCTTTTAGCGTCGGGGCTTCGACACACACCCCACTGATAAATAATGAGCTGTAGATGTCAGGAAAATGCTTTTATGCAGTAAAAAATGCAAGAAAAGTCTTTTGGCGTCGAGGCTTCGCCCCGAACCCCACTAATAATTAATGACCTATAGATGTCAAGAAAATGCGTTTCAGCCGTAAAAATGCAAGAAAACGCTTTTGGCGTCGGGGCTTCGCCCCGAACCCCACTGAGGAAACTTACTTTTTTTTCTGTTTTTTTTTCGCCGAAGATTGAGAAACAGTCTTATTTTATTCTTATATATCGAATATATATATATATATATATATATATATATATATATATATATATATATATATATATATATATATATATATATATATATATAAATATATGCGTAAGCACGTTTATGTATAGGGTTAGGGTTTACTGGGCCTTAGTGTTAGGGTTTGGAAAAAAATCCCCCCTCTCCAAAGTTCTGGATCCGCCAGTGCATCCAATAGAAGCACTATAGCTAAGTACACATCCAAATGTACAATATGTTATACTATTTGTCATGAAGAATGCAAAGTGGAAGAGGAAACACTATAAAAACGCATTAGTAAAATGTCAAAAGATGTCAAAAATCATTTTTATATATTAGATGAAATGAGGGCTTAAAGTCAAAGCCTTAAAGCACAATTAAACAATGAAAAAAAAAGAAAAAAATATTAAATTTGGGATGAAGTGACAGGGTATGGATTGACCGGGATGAAATATATGTATATATGTATTATAGCATAACAATACTTACTATTAATTAGATCCTTCCATTTAAAGGCTAAAAAGAGATTGGGATAGATTGTTATAATTTAGTCAAAGTTATTGTAATATCATTAATTTAAATGTATATATTTGTATTGTTACGTTTCTCTATCAACCCTTGACAAAACAATGTAGCTAAGTCAAGAACCAGACAACTTGGGCTCTGATATAACGAGACACTTTAATGAGTGTAATAAATAATGAAGAGAAAGCAATCCAATACTTTACAAATGGGCAAAAGTCAATGTCTGAATAGAACAGCTAGACACAACTTGTAAACAATGAATGTTCTTTTTCCTTAACTTTCTTGTTCCTCTCTCAGTTCACCAGACATGACCCAACCTCTCTTAAAAAAAACACATAGTCCATAGTCAGATAACCAAAAAACACTGTTAACCTACACGGAGAATGTTTACATCAGTCCTTTTTAAGTACACAGGCCTGTTACACATGTGTCGGTTGATTACACATAGGGTTACACTGACCAGCATACAGTCCAGTTACAAAGTATTACACACACACACACACACACATATATATGTATATATATATGTATATATATATATATATATATATATATATATATATATATATATATATATATATATATATATATATATATATATATATATATATATATTGTTACGATCTTCTCTACCTGGCCTTCTGCAAACACTACTTAACAACACAGCAGCACATCTAACACAAGAACTTGACAAGAAGAGCTTCGAGTAACAAAGTGGCGGTTTAATTACAAATACATCGACAGCCAACTCAACACAATTGGCTACATCAAATTCAAATGCTTTCTTGAACTTAACAGAACTGGCTAACTAAACATTACTAGTCTCTCTAGCTCGTACAGCTACATTTTCGAGGATTCAAAGGTACCACAAGTCCTTACTGCTTTGCTGTCCTGGACTCAACTGTCTATTGTTACACACTGTCTCTAGTCCGTGAAGGCTCTCGATCACATGACCACAACATGGGTCATCTTTGCGTAAACTAGCAGTACTGTCCCTTGTCTATCGACAGCCGTTGACCCGTTGACCTGTGTGATTGGCCTGAGTCGTGTGTATCAGTAGGCCGCACACACATTTAACCTTTTCAGTCCGCCATATATATGGAGACGCGGTGGCTGAGAGGTAGAGAGCTTGGCTTCCGAACCGGGGACCGGGGTTCGAATCCCGGTGAAAATAGGGATTTTAGTTTATTAGGCCGCCTCTGAGTCCACCCAGCTCTAAAGTAAAGGTGGTTGGTCGTTGTGCTGGCCACATCACACCCTTGTTAACCGTAGATGCCCTATAGATCACAAGGTCTGAAAGGGGAACTTTACTAAATATATAAATATAAATAAATGTCGATTAATTATATATATTATTACTTTCCAAAAACTATTCTTTGTGTTTAATATCGATATTAATTATTAAATATACACGTGCTGAGCTCAGAACATCTTATCAATAAAAAGGTAGGCGCTGAGTTTTCAGGTCTCTCAAAAAACGTCCACAGTGCAAACTGTAAAATCGAGGCTTTATTGATATTTGACTCGAAAATGTTTGAGAATATGTTCGGGGCTGATGTGGAATGCGTATTTCTACGAAAACCTTCATAACTATTCTAGATGCTTGAGTTTGTTCTTCTGGCGAAGTGACTTCATCACAAGATAACAACAAGTCAACATAATAGAACATCAGATTCTGGATGCATTGTATCAATTTAAATAGGTTTTCTTTCTATTTTCTAACAGAGACTGTTTCTGCAAGCCAGAAGGAGTCATTTCATCAAGACATACTAAAGTCCTTCGAAGATCGGGTCCGCAAAGCATCCACACAATCCTGATGCAGTCCAAGCTGCGATTGGCAGGTCACGTCTGCAGAATAGATGACCACCGCATCCCTAATCGACTATGGCCAACTAAAGCGAAGGAAAGGTGGTTAAAGAAAGCGAGGAGGCATAAAACTCCAGTGCGCGTCCTCCTGGAGGACAAAGTGGTCATCATTGAACCACGATGGACGACCTACTGCCTTCGAAATGTAATCAAAGATATATCTAGACAATTCTAGGTTTATGTTTCATAAGATAATAGTTACATTTGTTGTAACGGAGAAGAGTTACACAATTTGCTCAATTGCAAAAATAAAAAGCACTGAAGACAGAAGTTTCAATTTACTTTTGTACATAGAGAAATACATGTATTAAAAACAATAGTACAAGCATAAAATGCTTCTGTTTCGAAAAAAAAACAAAAAAACAATACAGTACACTACTGTACATGCGTCTGCGAAGTCAGACATATTTTTCATGTAAATTGCCTGAAAACCCAGGATTCCAAGTTTACCAGCCACGTGTCATATCTGGACCTGGCTAATTTCATCACATCATTGCACAAGACCCGTTTTAAGTCTGCGTTTTTTATGCTGTTAAGTATCGAAATGCTAATTGGAAATTTAGCTAGTCAAGCGCTATACCACTCAGTCTCGCGCCTCAATTATATCACGTACTGTTAACATAAAATACTTACGGCAGCCGTACGAGTCTATTTGAGAGCCAAAACCTTCAATAATCAAATCCTTTTCAGCCTCACTTATTTTGCAGTTTTTATTGAACGCACAATGAATGTAGATTTCAATATCTCTAGTGAAGAAAAAAACAACAACTTTGAATGAATAGTAATATCTAATGGTTTTACAAAAAACGTACATTTTGTTTGTAAAGGAATGAAATTGTAATAGACATAACAATTTAATTTTTGGTGTAAAAAAACATTCTTATTTTATCTATCTATCTATCTATCTATCTATCTATCTATCTATCTATCTGTCTATCTATCTATCTATCTATCTATCTATCTATCTATCTATCTATCTATCTATCTATCTATCTAATATCTTTCAGACCTTGTAGTCTATAGAGCAGATGATGAAAAAGTGATATGTTTCTGTGGCTTACAGTTAACGAGAATGTTATGTGGCCAACACAACGACCAACTGTCTTGTTAAACCCCTTTCTCCTACCTATCTTTCTAAACTGATCCAAACATGTTAAATATTAAATACTAAATAAGTGAAAATTAAGAGTTTACATTAGAAAATACATTCGTCTTCGCATTGTATTTATCCTTTACTATGTAGAGAATTACTTTACGAGCCTTGCGTGTAGTGAAGTCTTACAGAATATCATAAAAATTATATTTCCTACACAGATCACGCTCAATAGCAACAATTAACAAATGTTTCAATCTATCTACGAGAATTGTTGAATTAAAGTAATTCTTCATTTGTTTGAGGCGCGAGAAGCTTCTTTTATCAGATTTCAAAATTACGGGATAGTGCAGTTTTTTTAAAGCGCGTAGGATAGGCATTTTCCTAATTGAATGACACCCCAAAATGACAATTTTTGTCTATATATTTCAGGAGATTCATATGAGTTTTCTAAAGATTTTAATGATTTCAGGATATTTCCAGGACTTTTTCGTATATTTCAGGAGATTTTCAGGAGCTGCTGGTTAATTGACAGGAGGCCGCGGGAAACCTGTTATAAGTTTTACAATGGTTTAATTTAATAATTTAATAATTTATACACCTAAAATTAGCGCGGGTCCTATGAAAGTGCGGGGCCCACTGCGATCGCATAAGTGCGAAGCCCACTGCGGTCACCTAAGGCCGGCCCTGCAAAAAAGCGGCGCATGCTACGCCGCCGGTTGACTATTAATAATTGTTCACTATTTACATAACGAATGTGCGAACTATTTCTCATTGACACGGATTAAATATCTATATATTATTATCAGAGATTCTCAAAGTTTTCTTTGTAACTACCCCTACCTCTTCAAATAATTTCCCAGCATGCAATACGTGTGAAAAACACATAGAAACACTACCGAACCACTTCTACATATTTTTTACAATCTCACAGGCTACAAATTCGGCAACGCTAATCAAACTCAGACCAGAATTACTAAAAATTTGTCACATGTTTTATGTATCAAACTCTTTCGACATTCAGACTGTGTGTGTTTGGAAACTATTATTTTGATATGTTTGTACACTCAAACATTTGTTGTAATCGTTGTTTAAAAAAATATGTATATATTCATTATAATGTTTGATCTTATAGTAGTGATCTTATACATGTTGCAGATTTGATAGTTATTTATTTAATGTTAGGTGTATAGAGCTAGTATATGTATAATTCTCTTCGTCGCTGAAGAGTTAGGACGACAGGAAGAAGTAAAAGAAAGATCAAACTTTTATTTCTATAATTTTTTTTTTAGTTTTCAAAAGATTTTAATAATTTCCGAATATTCCCATGACGTTTTCATATATTTTGCAATTTCAGGAGATTTCAAGAAGCTCCTGGTAAATCAGGAGGCTGCGGAATTCTGTTATAAGTTATAAAATGGTTTAATTTAATAATTTACACCTCGAATTAGCGCCGTTTCTTTTGAAAGTGCGGGGCACACTGCTGCCACATAAGGGCCTAAGGCCGGCCCTGCAAAATAACGGCTTATGCTACGCCGTGGGTCGACTAGTGGATTATATTTTGCGTAATGTTTCAAGATAAAAGAAATTAAAACAAGATTACAAAGAGAGTTTGTGTTACACAAACTTAGAGGCGGCCCCCGTCGAAGTCGAATCCCTGTCGGATCTGCCTATTCGCAAAGAATATTCAAGAGGTTATTTAATTTTGATGGTTAAAAGTAATAATGTTTCAAAGATTCATTTGCCGTTGTAAAAAATGTTGTTTTTTTTTGTTTTACATGTTTCGGGTGTTCCTTCTAAGTTTAAAATAATTAACTTCTCGCTGGACGATGGAGGATGGCAACAAGCAGGGTATGAACCCTGCCTGGTCGTTCAATTTGCATGCTGGACTGTCGTTCGGATTTATCGATGGTCCCTGGTTTAAACCCTGCATGCTCCCATCCCCCGTCGTCCTACGGGAGGTTTGGACTAGGAAGTAAACTATCTTCAACACTGAAGGAACATCCGAAACATGTAAAACAAACAAACAACCCGGGACCGTAGAGATAATTAGTTTAGCACGCTAACAGCACGACCAGGCATTGCTCTTAATTAACTTAATAATAAACTAATAGCCTATTATTGATAAAGAGATATATTACACATTACAGCATGACATCTATCGGATATGTACAATAGGCCAATGTCAGACGATCGATTTTAGATAATCTTTCAGCATTGATTTTTAATTAAAAAAACAAAAGAAGAAAAGAACAGATATATCGTGCTTTTACTTCGATGTCTCAGCACAGTTAGGCATTTTTATTTAAATGGAACTAGAATGAGGATGTAGATCTACCTAAATTAAACTTCAGATTTATCACTCTTAAGATCTATATCTACTAGATCTAGATCTAAAATATGAAATTGGAATAATGTAGCTGTGATTTATATAAGATTTGTATAAAAAAATATCCTAGATAATCTATCTATAGACTGAATGCAACATTAAATTTTAAAATAGTATATTAGTTTTAGTATATTATAACATTGCAATATTATCAAAACGTTATCAAAATCTACACTTTAAGTCTGGAAATAGATCTAGACTCTAAAATAATTTTAATTAGAATATAAATTCAGATCTAGATATACTGTAATGAAAATCTAGATCTAGTTTGAAAATCTAGCTCTAAATCAAGATATCATTCCTTTTTTAAATGCGAGTCACATAACGAGGCTTAATAAACATTACTATACCGAGTTCTTTTAGCATTTCATTTGAAGAATTAATCCTATATAACGTCAAAGGGAAAAAACACACTACGTCACACGGCCTAGCTAGACTAAAAATCGTCTTCATTAATACGAGCCATTTATCGAGTGTTCATAAACATTGGTGCACCGAGTGCGTTCTTTTAGCATTTCATTTAAAGAATTCATTCCATATGACGTCAAATTAAAAAAAAAAACAATACGTCACACGGCTTAGTTAGACTAAAATATGTTTTCCTCAATACGAGCAATTTTTCGAGGGTTAATAGAAATTGGTGCACCGAGTGCGTTCTTATACCATTACATTTAAAGAAACCATTCATATGACGTCAAAGAAAAAAAATTCCATTACCTCACAATAGGCTAGTACCACAAAAAAAGGTATTTATTTACACGAGATAGTTAACGAGGATTCATAGACATTGGTGCACTGAGTTCTAATAGAATTTATTTAAAGTAGATCAAAGCCGCATTTTTTTTGCTTTTTGTCTGTCAGTCGGTCTGTCCGTCATCTTAATATAAAAAAACAACAACTAAAAACTATTAAAAATTGATTAACCTTTATTTTACGTTTCAAAACATCGCAATAATTTTAGGTATGAACACTATTGATTTAAGTTTATAAAATAGATTGTTCCGGATGTTTGTATAAATAGTAAAAGAAAATAGTAAAAGAAAAAGAGAATTCCAGATAAATGTAATACCGTTAATTAAATTTTTTGGATGGTCTCGTATAAAAATTAGAAGAACTACAGCCTTGTGGAGAGATATTCATACCATACGTTGGTGTTTGGATGTTGTATTCCTTAAAAATCGGAACATAATATTAACGATATTTAGATTTTTGTCAAATAATATAAGTGTAATATTAGTAAATTATGCGATTTCAAACAATCATTAGGCATAATTCATGTTTTATACAACAATATCCGGAACATTTTTATACTTAATAACATATAAGTCAGTATAGAGATTTTGATTTAGCATTATATGCTATTTACATAAAAAACGGAACAACATATTATTGATAATGTGTTTTTGCAACGTTTAAGCATGGAAATTGAATGTAATATAAGTTAAAAGAGCAAACAAAAATTTGTTGGCGTTGATTAGTATTGCACACAAAAAATTCGGAACAATCAATTTTAGATACTTAAAACTATTGAGATGTTACGGGAGGAACATTAAAGGGTAATCAGATTTTCAATAGCTTTTAGAGTTGTTGTTTTTTTATCTAATCGTGACGGACAGACCTACCGACAGATAAAACGCACAAAATAAACCTTTTTTTATTCGGATGAGGGCACTAAACAAAAAATAAATACAATCTGATTTTTTTTTTAAAGTTTAATTAATTAGTTTAGCACCATGTCAAGGCCGGGCTTTAAGCTACTACACGAAAGTCGCTGCATAAAAAGTCCATTTTAAAAAAATGTGCCTGATATTTACATACAAAGTGCATTCTTAGCCTTTATAAACAAACATAAATGTTTTCTTTTAATTTTAGCAGCTAGTTGACCAGAAAAAACACTTTTAATTAATATTTATATTTGTTGTAAACATTTCTAGTACATTTTATGAAAATATTTGACTTAGTGGTACTGGAAATACGCAAACGTTGTCCATCTTTTCAAGCCGCATTTAATGGTGAAATAATATTTTTTATATCTTTTCTAGTTTTCGAGATCTGAGTGTGACAGACGGACAGAAGGACATTTTGCACAAACCTAATAGCGGCTTTTTCCCCTTACGGGGCCGCTAAAAATATGTAGATGTATGATACAGAATAATTGTATTATCTTTTCTTGAATTTACTTACTCACAAAGAAGCTTAAAATTCCCAGTATGTCTCTGTATACTTTGCTTCAAGTCTTCAGTGCATAAATCAACCAAATTCTTACACTCTGTTGGCAACAAAAAAGTAAACTCTGATATATATATATATATATATATATATATATATATATATATATATAGAGAGAGAGAGAGAGAGAGAGAGAGAGGTGGGGGAGATAGAAAGATATATAGTTAGAAAGATAGATAGATAGATAGATAGATAGATAGATAGATAGATAGATAGATAGATAGATAGATAGATAGATTCAAAATGTTCTTTCAGAATTGAAGAAGATAATCTTCCCTCCTAGACCAAACCTCCCGCAAAGAAGTCTGACGATGGTAGTGGACGGGGTAGGGAAACGGTAAGACAGAGAGCTCAGCGTGCATACCTTAAGACCAGACATCCCAATAAAATGTTGACTTCCAAAGGTTGTGTTAAGGCAATGCAGCATTTCGTGTTCTCCCTTTCTAGGGGGGTAGCCAGGCTAACGACCCCCGTCTGCTTCTAAAATATAATTTTGGCAGTTTGTCGCGGATTCAAAACATTTAGGGTCACAGTCTTGGACTTTTTTAGATTAGTTTTTGATTTCAATTGTCGTGTTTGTGTTTGTAATGTTATTACTGTTATTATTGAGCCTACATTTTTTTTGTTAACAGCGCTTTATAAATAAAATTATTATTATTAATTATTATTATAACTATGCAAGCTCGATTTCCATCAGACCGTTGTCTGATAGGGCCTGAATAATATAAACGCAAAACTAGACACAAATTTCCGTTTAATTTTATGTCTTTCACATTGAGTATTGCTTGAGATAAACCTGCGATTCATATGTCTGGAGGTCAAACCTTGTCGGAGACTGTGTGAAAGTGTGTAAATGCAATGGTATGTTTGACGGACAAGAAAGATAGACACTGAAGAGTAGTGTTGGAGAGACACGTTATGGAATAAGACCTACGCTATTAGTCTTTGTATTTAAACTTTTCAACAGATTTTGTTCCAAGAATTTTGCTGTATAAGTGTATAGAACATGTCTTAGGGTTTATACACTGAACACTATATTAACTTTTTTTTTCGATAAACATTTAGTGAGGCAGGCTGAAACACACGTTGTTTTTTTTTTTCTAATGTAGCTCTATTCTATTACATGATAACTTACTTAGCTGATTATCTGTTGGAGCCATCGTGGATATAAGAGATGATCCATTCCCGTAGCCTAAAATACATTACATGTTATATTTTAATAATAATAATAGTAATAAAAATTTGTATTGTCCGTATGGAAATTTGTCTTACAATTTGTCCATTACACCAAACAAAAAACATTATAACTATAAGAAACCAAAGTGTACATTCACACAAGACTCACTCATAATTTACATGTGACAAAGTTTATATCAGATTGTTCTTATTTAATGATTTGATTGCCAGGGGAACAAAATAATGTTTGTGTCTGTTTGTCTTTGCTATCTGTGTCTTGTATCTCTTTTGTGATAGTAAAATCACAAAATCCTGACACAAAGGGTGATTCTTTATTTCGAGGATCTTGTTAGCTTTTTTATAGATGTTTGTCTCAAACAACTGTCCAAATGGGGTTTATTTTTTGCCAATGATTTTACCAGAAGCATTTAGGATTATATAAAGTTTATTTTTAGATTGCCATACCAGGCATTGATATTGAAACTTAAAATATTGCAGATGTGAGCGTGAAAAAACATACAAGGCCTTTTCGCTAACATTAAACGAGGACAGTTTTCTTAGTAATCGTAATCTTTATATATCATCATTGAACTCAAAGAACTAAGAAAAGAGCCAGCACCAGAGTTCAAAATACTTTGGCATCTCTCAACCATGGCAAACTACCAAGGGACTGGAAAGAAGCTAAGGTCACTCCCCTATTTAAAAAAGGACAACATCTGACCAAGGAAACTTAAGTCAGTATCATTAACTGACACAGGTAAAATCCAAGAACACATGTTTCTTAGTGACATCAAAACTACATAGACAAACATACTGTCCTTACGTCATATCAATATAGACTCTGGAATTATATATTTTGTAAAACACAGCTACTAAAATTAATTAATCATTTTAAAAGTTTTAGATAATAATGAGCAAATATATTCTATCATATTAGATTTTTCCAAGGCTTTTGACAAAGTTCGACATCATAGCTTTCGTAAGAAAAAATAAGAGTACTCTCCTCTTATAATTATTATTTTGTAATTTTTAGATACATAATCTTCTTTATCAAAAGACTGAATGCAACACGATATTGTGATTTTTTTGTGTATTTTTGATAATCAATTACTAAATCTAGATCTAAAAAATAAAATTATATGTTACATAGGTTAGGGTTGAAAAAAACCAACAACTTGACTTCTTTGAACTACTTGACAAAACAACGCCTTGATCAAACTTTCTACACAATGTTCACGAGCGATCAGTCGCGGATAGGAATTTATTTCCAGTTTCCAGTCTAGTAGTAGATATAAGTCTATGCATTAAGGTTAATTTAAAAGAAACTTCTTCAAATCAAATAACAACATCAAACTAAAATGTTTTTTATCTTGGTTAGGCCAATACTAAAATATGTATCCTCTGTTTGGGACCCCTTAGCTCAAGAAAATATTAAGAAACTAGAACAGACACAAAATAGAGCAGTGAGATTCATAGCAAACGAATATTTACATTTGATTACTAACACTAATACTAACACCTTTAGTAAAATCACAAAATCTAGAAAGCCTACAGAATTGAAGACTCAAAAGTAAAGTAGCAATTATACATAAAACACTGAACCATAATCATCCTTTTTAAAGTAATGTCTTTATTTCATAAGATAACTACATTCAAATCCGTGCAAAAGCTCTGGACAAACATTTTAGCTGTCATGCGTAATGTGTGTGTGTCACTATTCAGATCAAGCAGGTCCAGCAGGTCAAGAACCTATTGTTTCCTCTCTTTTCTTTAAATGGGAAGGGAGGTAGGGTTGGGAGGGGCGAGTCAAGATTGTTGTGTATGAGATAGTTATCAAGTGGGTCATTTCATTCTCTCTAACTTTTGCTTTGTCTTATATTCACAAGGCTCATGTCAACTCACTCTGTCCGTCTGTCTCTCTGTCTGCTAAGAATTTTGAAAACATTATTTCTCTAACACCCATTCTCAGATAAAGTTAAACCTGTACATAATTAGTTATCTCACGTCACAAATATGAATCATTTTTTTTAAACAACTAATTAGTTCATGACTTACTGGTAATTAATTATTTTGTTTTAATTTAAATTAAATTTATTTATTTTTTGATATAGTTGTAAACATGTATTTGTTCCCACAATAATAAACTTCCTCTGAGTCCACCCAGCTCTAGTTTTGGAAAAGTAAAGGCGGTTATCGTTGTACTGGTCACGTGACACCCTTGTTAACCGTAGGTCACAGAAACAGATGACCTTTACATCATCTGCCCTATAGACCACAAGGCCTGAATGGGGGAACTTTACTCTTTTACTATCTACTATTCTAAGAAGTAGCCACGAATGCAAAATTCACTACTACTTTAATATCTATTTGCTGCCGTCACTTTTGTTTTGGTTGGCGGCAATATGAATATGCGTTTTTATTTCTTAAAATGAGTTTATTTACTGCCGTAATTCTAAAAAATGATACAGTGATCCATGAATGTATAATACATAGGCTCGCAGTCCACAGACAATATCAGAAGTCACTGGCCTTAAAACTTATAGGAAAAATAAACATCATACACAGATAACTCAAGCACTTATTTGTGCATGTGAATGTTTTTATTTATTGCTAAATAGGCGTTTAGATACTACTAAAGTACTTACGGTATATAAGATCACTAAACTTGAAGGCTGCAGGGTAATATGTTTGTAAATAAAAAAAAAGTATTTATATTAAGTAAAACTCTTTCTTGTTATACATATTTTTAATATACTATTAATTGATTGTTTAATATATATATACATATAATATATATAATAATAGATATAATATAATAGATATAATATATATATATATATATATATATATATATATATATATATATATATATATATATATATATATATATATATATATTTACATTCATCTATTTATTTATTAATGTATAACATGATATTAATAGTAATGCTTTTAAAATGTTTTATTTTACCAAACTATGTTAGTTAATGAACAGACATTCTATGACATTTCTATTACATGATCGTTTTGCGACTTTAGGAGGTCATGTCACACACAATTTACAAATAGTATACATTTCAAATATTCAATAAATCAGTCTTCTAATGGCTACTTTCGGTCATAAACAACGTATGCGCTATTTTCGCTAGACCACTAAGTTCCATAATGCGTCTGAGTGAACAGTTTGCATTCTGACAACGGCGAGTTATGTTTTACTCTTAATTTCCTCACTGAGCCACTGCCTTCCACACAAAAACAAATTTATCATAAAGAGAATATTGTACAACTAGAGAAACGTTGAAAATGTTGAAGGCTTTATTCGTCATCTCCCATGTTTTTCTGTGTCATTAGAGATCATCTCATTTACAACAGTTTCTCGTCTGTGTATCTTCTTTACATGCCTTGTGCCTTTATTTATTGAAGTGAAAGTAACGTAACGGCTAAAAACCTATACCATTAAAAAAACTTGAAATTTGAACTTTATCTACACTATAAAGCAGAAAGTAAGGCGTATGTATGTGTGTATGTCCCGCATAGATATCTTAACCGTTTGACCAATCTTCATAAAACTTGACATAAATGTTTCTTGGGTAGGTACTAACTAAAACCGTGACGTATATATATTAGCCCTAAAACAAACTAAAGACCCTAAAAAAAATTGCCCAACTCTATGAAAGTATTAGTATTTCATGGATTTAGGCCATGTTTACCATGTTTAGATCGAAAGGATTTAGATCTAGATCTAATTTTTTAGACTACACTTTGCACAGATAGTTTTTTACTTTGACACATGGAAATAAATAATATAGTCTATTGATTTCATTATTTAATAAAATTAACCTTCAAATTTGTGTTTCAAAAGCAGTTTATATAAATTCGTTCCTTATAAATGCGAATTCAAAGATCCTTACGTACATTCTTTCATTAGACAAGACCGAAATATTACACATCTCTCTATTCCTAGGTCTAAAACTATAATTCAACTCTAAGATGATAGAACTTCTCTTCGCAAAGATAGTTTTATACTTTAATACGTGAACATACTAATTATAGTCCATTCATTTCATATTTAAATCAAATTAACATTTAAATTTGTTTTTCTAAAGCATTTTTCATACATTCGTTCGCTATAGCTGCGAAGCCATTATGACAAACATTATAATAGTTCCATTCATGAGTCGAGAACATCTAACAAAAAAAAAAAAGTCACGCATGCACAGAGCGAAGCTTCAACGTACGCGCAGAACGAACTCTATCTAAGCCAATATTTAACTCTAGATTAGTCTAGATCAGGGGTGGGCAACCTTTTTCTACCGAGGGCCGCATTCAAAATAATTTGGGGACTTGGAGGCTGCATATATATATATATATATATATATATATATATATATATATATATATATATATGTATATATATATATATAAATATATATACTTATATATATATAATATATATGCACTATAGTAGAGGAATTACATCAAGAGTTAGCAATTTATTGAACTAATTTTACGCACGTTTTTTATTGCATAGTAGGCCGTTTAGCTCACAAAATTTCACCACAAATGTATAGTGATACTTATTATAAAGTATATAACTGTTTACTCTTGTGCATAATTTTCGGGAATCTTGGAACTAGCTAACTAGTTGTTTTTCTTGTTACTGCTGTCAATTACAATCATCATCGATCTGTTCTAACACTTGATAATTTTCAAACAAAAAAGGTTTGTTCACAGCTGAATGGGGTTCCAAATAATGTGAAAGTTTAACAGCAAAAGTATTTTTTTTAACTCCCGCGAAAGAACTGGCTGGAATTTCTTTTTCAGATCATAATTTGCTTGGAGGTTTTTCCTCTGGAGCTGAATCAGCTTCTGCACTAGATGGTAAGCTGAGGGTATTGAAAACTGGTTCCAAGTTCTTGACGTCGTAAAATTTGCTTTCTAATTCCACAATCAGGGAATCCAAATAAGTCTTTTACTTTTTAGCCATTTCACTAGAAATAGTTTCAACCTTTCACCAATGAAACTGAGAAAACCTGATTTCAATTGCTGGCCTCGAGAAATGGGCTCGAGCTTTGTTTGAAAAAGATATAAGATGCACATGTATTTCATGTGCAAACAAAAAAAGTTGCAATGCTTCCGATGATAAACATGAAGTCTGTCTTCAACTTTTCATTAGAAATATTAGTAGAAAGGTCACAGTCAATGTCCTTCAAGAAACCTAACAATTTCTTCACTGAGATTACACATCATTCTAATGCTATGCCAGTGTTTACTACTGTGTTACCGAACATCGGAATGTTTTGTTTCCAAATCTTAAATTACTTTTCGAAATAGCCAGTTAGGGTCAGCCATAGATAATATGAGGCCCTAGGCAAAGTGAATTTAGTAGCACCAAATAAAATAGAAAAATAAAAATTAACTGTGAAGAAACTAAAAGTATGCAATTTATTAAAAACCTTGTGTACTTTAACAAGAACAGTGAGGATTAGTTTCGCTCTTTCTTCTCTAAATTGATAAAATAGTGAGTCTTAAGCGAGGCCCATCAACAATCGTGGGCCTTAAGCAGCTGCATAGTTTGCCTATGTCTAAGGTCGGCTCTATGTCTATACTATTTAAAATACTTCCACATTTTTAAACTGTATATTCAATGCATCTTTGTGTAAACTTTTAAGTTATTAGTTTATGGTTAGGAAATTGTTCTTTATTTTATTAAAAAGCTTCTTTTTCTCAGTCTAAGCACGGGCTCCATCAGTTGTTACCCTTGCTATCTTGTACAAGCCAATCCAACTCTTTTAACACAGTTCTTCATAACATTGAATAAATACTGCCGTGAACTTGTGTCTTTGACTAAATTTTTCGAATTATCGCCATTTAGAATAATCTTCGTTTACTTTAAACTTTTTAGAATGACGTTTAGAGACATTGTTTTTTCAGCCTCTTCATTATAAGTGATAAGAATCAAAAGTTTTAATATATTAAAGATATATATTTGCATGTTTATATTTTGTAATGTGTGGGCACACCTGATTTCTTTAGGTGTCCTCGGGGCGCATAAAACACTTCGGCGGGCCGCATGTGGCCCACGGGACGTAATTTGCCCACCTCTGGTCTAGA
This sequence comes from Biomphalaria glabrata, assembly GCF_947242115.1. Lineage (NCBI taxonomy): Eukaryota > Metazoa > Mollusca > Gastropoda > Planorbidae > Biomphalaria > Biomphalaria glabrata. Next base: position 15,592,192 of record NC_074714.1, on the reverse strand, counting down.
TTTATCTCTAATTCAAGATATAATTCAAAGATGATAGATAACTTTATACTTTAACACATAAACATACAAAATAAAGTCTATTCATTTCATATTTTAATCAAATATATGTAGTCCTACAAGCGAATGTTTTTATTTGAAAAAATTGATTTAGGTCTACTAGCTATTTTGATAGCTCCTTTCATACTATTTTTACATTCACGCATTCGCTTTACTTATAACATTATTATTTCGTTTAATTGTTTACAAGACACTCTCAGTGACTATATCGATAGTGATACGCAAATTAATACGCGCGGGCCACGGGTAACAAATGGCTAGTACTTTTTAATGCATTACTTAATAACAAGGCAACACAATATCATATTAAGATAAAAAAAATACTTACGACAATTCAATCTTTCAACTTGGGCGCTTTGTTCGTAAATTAACTTTTGTTTGTCGGATTCACTTACAGGACATCCTTGACTAAAAAAACACTGTATGTACTGGTCAATATCTCTTAGTAATAAGAAAGATGAAATACGCTGGTTAAATACGAAATGGTAGCACATGGGATATTTAATTGGAATATGTGTCATTTTTTATTTGTTACTCAATATTACTTTTGTATAGTTCTTTGTAGTACAAGATACGCTCAAAGATTATTAGAAGAAAAAAATATCCGAATATGTAACATTCAACGATGACGTTTTGAAGCATTTTCTTTTTTTTTTTTTTTTACATATAATATCACTAGTTATATTCTGTTCTACTGATTAATCACTTAAGGGGGGGGGGGGCAGTGTTTTTCAAACTTTTACTAGGAACAGCGCTAAACCTTTTTACGGCTTTCTGATGTTCAATAATTCATTCTCCTGGCATCCACAGCGCACTACATCTCTTAGTAAAAAGAAGGCATGTAAAACATATTAAATTAAGGAGGGGCGGGTGGATACTGAAGTAGGAAAAGAAGCAGTTAGAACAATAAAACTTATGCTGGGCTTAGGAGTCGTAAGATCTTCGTCGTGTTCAGCAAGACACTCAAGAAAAATAGAAACCATCCTTACACTAGGAAGAGAGGAAGCATAAAATCGCATGGAAGAAAAAATATTAAAGTGTTGAAGCCTCTTGCGGAAATAGAATTAAGGCTCTACTTTATTTTGTATTACAAAGGGACATCATTTAATTGACTAATAGAACTACTGACCCGAATTGCACTGTCCACATCAGCACTTGCAAAACTCAGAACAATATGAAAAGACAAAGGCCTAGCCCTCGACACCAAAACCAGACTGTTGCGCTCTCTTTTAGCGAACAGTACCAGGAAAAAGAAAAAAGAGGCCAACAGAAAAGGGATAAGCAGACAACTTAAAAGAATGAACGGACCTGTCAATGAAAGAGGTTTTATCCAAGGCAAAATACAGTGGAATGGAGAAAGATGGTCGACAAATCTTGTGTCGTGCCTCAACGGTCCAACGGACTAAGAGATAGGTGAAGGTGTAAGTAGATTGCTATAAGTTTCTAAAATTTCAAGAAAAAAACAACACTATATTATAATTGTGACATAAAGTATTAATAATCTTTAATATCAGTATTTGTTTTAATGTTTTTTTATAGTTACTGGCAAAGTTTTGTTCTGTCTGACCCATGGGCTTCTACATTAGATTGGAACGTTCTGAGACATGCCAACACACCATTCTGGCAATCTAAACAGAAAAAAAAATGTATCAAAAAAATGTTAACTAATATTTTTTTCTTAAACTAATGCATGTAATGTATAATTTAGAGCAATGCATTGGAATATATGTACATAAAAACTTAAATGTTTCATTGGTTAATATAGCATTATCCATACGTTTGTTAAATTTAGTTGATTAAATATATCAAAAGAAAAGATGAATGGTCTAGAAAAAATACATTGCAATGTTAGAGCGCTTTTACTACCATGTCCAGCCGTGACCAGTCGTAGAACTGTGATGTGGCAACGAACTATACGTCGAAAACTACCCACGGGTTGCGGCGTCACAAGTGTTTATAGTCTTGGTCCAGCTCATAGTCTAGAGAAATTTGTTTTGTAGAGAAAAATGGCGCGGCATTTTTTAATTTCGCGCCACCCTCTTCTTGTGACATAGAGATGGCGCAGTAGTGAATAGCTGATTGTTGGCTACAATTCAAGAGTAAAGCGCTGAGCTTTTTTTTTTTTTTTTTTGCAAATAGACTTAAAAACTAAAATTACTTTTTGTAAATAATATCACTGTTGATCTAGAAAAATTCTAGATCTACTAAAAATATAACTTTTAATAGCGCATACAGTTGTTAGTAAATAGGGACGTAAGTGGCGTTGATCTTACACTTTCTGAAATTATGAACTGAAAATAAAAGAACGGTACTTGAAACGAAAAATAATACCAATATTAACATTAGTACAATATCTTCAAAGATAACATTTTCTAAGAATAATAAGCTGCATCGCTCTATGTAACATGTTATAATAAAAATCAAGTATTTTAATTTTCAATGCTTTTTTTTTTCAAACACACTAGGCAGTTCGCATTTTATGTAAACCCAGAAAGATGACCATAGTTATAGTATTTTTACACTTTCAAAATTCTATAGGTCAATTGTTAAGTAGTTCTAGTTACTTGTATGTCAAATTAATTAACTATCATAGAAATACGAAAACAAAAATACAAGCAACATATAATAAATAATAATAATAATACCTGCATCCACGGTAGTAACAAGGAGAAGAAACAAGAGAATAAAGACAAGGCCCATGGCTACTGTTTGTTGACTAAGGTGGAACGATTCCTTGGAAATTGTGACCTGTCAAAGCGAAATGAATATTTTGAAAGTTCTAGAGTAAGGATACTGGTGCTACGTAACATGAGACACGCTCTGGTGATTTCAAGTTAAAAAGCTGGGTATTTTGCATATGAAATGGGTATTACGAGATAAATTTAAAATGCCGGGTATGGCATTTGGAACTGGCGCCAGAAAGACGCGGTGAAAATAATCAACTGTTCATGCTGGAAACATGTTTTTTTTTTTTTTTTATATATCTTAAAGAAATACACAGCCATTTATGGCCGATAAAAACTTGTCTGATACCTTCGTCGCCTGTTGCAAATGCGTGAAGGCAGTCTAAATGTAAAATGCTACAACTGGAAATTATTAATAGTAGCCTTTAATATGAACGCTATGTTTGTCTTTCGTAGTTCTAAAATTTCTCAAACTTTCAATTCATTGCAGTGTCTACTTTAAAAATAAAAAGCTATCAGTTTTTATTGTTCCCATTGAAATGTTGCAATAAATAATGAATTTAGGGATACATTCATCCTCCATTCCTAGGATATGACCAAGCTAATGCAGAAGGATTGTCGAGACCTGTTCTTGCGAATATGTCAGTGTTACATTCTTTTGACCTGTATTTCTCGAGATCTGTTGGAGACGGCGAAAAGTGATTTAAATTAGATTTTCGTGAAGAGAATACCTACAGCAGTGAATACATCAATAGACAGGTTTTGATGATAGTTTAGTTAACTTCCTTTGCCGACAAACTCACGTGCAGGCAGCAAATTAAACTAAAAACTAGTAAAGAAAAAGAAAAATAGAATAAAACAACAAATTTAACAACAGGGTTTATTGTTTATTTAGATAACTTCTATAGTCGCTTAGTCTCCAAGCTTAGTTTTTTGTCACCGATGAATGCACTTATGTCTAGGGCTGGGCTTCTTATTCGCCTATGTTATAACCTACCACAATTCAACTCAACGGATACATGTCACACAGTTTCCAGGACTCTTAACTGTGATGTTGACCCCCCAACCCTGTCATTTCTTCAACGACAGAGTTCAGCAGTTCCCTACAAAACTGTGTTGCTAACCACCACCCCCCTATTACTCCTCACACGACAGAGGTCAGAAGTCCCCATCAAAAACCTATAATTCGTGATATTACTCCTCCGGTGTCTTCAAAAAGTGCTATGACTCTGGTAACTATATCCTCCAGTCTGCTTCAAATAATGCACCTAAACGCCCAGTCATGCAGTAACAAAGCTCTTGAGCTTGAAGACACCATCACTGATGATAGCTACGACATCGTTTTCCTTAGTGAGACATGGTTTAAAGAAGTTGGTGATGAGTCAAAAACCATTGTGCTAACGCCACAATGCTTTATTTTAAAGAGTCTACCTCGAAAAACAGGCAGCGGAGGGGGTCTAGCAATACTGTACAAAGATAGTCTAGCCAAGTATGTAACAATAAGACCTGACAGCTCAACGTACACCACCTTTGAGATGTGCGAGTTTCGCCTCTCCCACCACAGTAGTACACTGACTTTTATTTTCTTGTACCGCCCACTACCAAGCAAGAGAAATAAATTGACAACAAAAGTTTTTATCGAAGAATTTCAAGACCTCCTTGACAGTCACGTAGCAACAAAAGATCTATTTGTCATAGGCGATGTGAACTTGCATTTTGACAGTGAAAATGAGACATACGCGGTGTCGCTGAAAAAATGCGCTAAGGGATCGCAACTTAGACCAACTGATAAATGTTCCGACACACGTCAAAGGCATGACTGGATTGTTACAATAGCAAGTGAGCTTATAGCCAAAATCAAATGTCTTAGACTTTAAACCAGTGGTTCCCAAACTTTTTTTTTCAAGTAGACCCCTTGCCATATTTTCTGGTTGTCGATACACCCCTTGCTTAACTTTCACATTTTTGCAAATTCAACTTTCTTTCTGTACAAAAAGTAAAGTTCCCCCTCTCAGACCTTGTGGTCAATAGGGCAGATGAAGTAAAGGTCATCTGTTTCTGTGGACTACGATTATCGAGGGTGCCATGTGTCCAACACAACGACAAACCACCTTTACTTTTCCTCAACTAATGTCAGGTACCTATTAGAGCTGGGTGGCCTCAGAGGCGCCCAAAAAGATCCCGAAATTAAAAATCCAAGTCTTCAACAGGATTCCAACTCGGGACCCCCGGTTCAGAAGCCAAGCACTTTACAGCTCAGCCAAAACGCTTCCTACTTTCTATCTGTAGAGAGTTGAAAAGTGTAAAAGTAATTTGAAGCTACATTGAGATTTTAGATATCTCTCTTTTTTATTGATAAAATTCAAAAATTCAAAACCAAGTAAAATAGCAATAAGTATTGCTGGAATCTCCAAACACACTGGCCTTAAGTATCATTGTAAAAGTTTTCGCAAAGAGAAGTTTCTCGTGTATGTCTAAACCAGTAAGCTTCGAGAAGGAAGGGCTCATTAGTCTTGGTTGGCTACTCACCTAGCAGAAGTAAAACTGAATTCAAAACTCTCCAGCCTTGCAACTCAAACATGGGAAAGGTTTTGTGGGTGGGTCAACCCTGAGGAAAAATAAGGAGCCGCGACTCTTATGCAGTTTGCAGCATACACCACTAGATCCTGTCAGAACCTGTGACGCTGCTGAGCTCAAACTTATATAAGGAAAGAATAAACAATTTTAAATAATCAACGCTGTACAGTCTACATTTCTTTTTGTTAAATATTATTTACATGTAGACAAAATTAAGTTATTTTAATAAGTATTAAAATTAAATACAACAATTTTTTGTTTGAAGGATAAATATTCAAATGATTAACTTAGGTACATATTATTTCTAGTGTGAAGAATTACATTAATGGGATGTAAAAATTAAAGTCACGACCTGCTTATATGAAATCTATTGTCATAGACCCCCTTGGAAATCTCATAGACCTCCAATTTGTATTTTCACTTTTGTAGACCCCTTGGAAGTCTTCGTAGACCCCTGGGGGTCTATATAGACCACTTTGGGAATCACCTCTTTAGACCATGGCTTGTCAGATCATTTTCTTGTACACTTTGAAATGCGCCTATCAAAAGCAAAAATGCCAAAGAAAAACGTAAACTTAAAGCCATAGATATTGCCTCTTTCAAAATGGACGTGACCTTTTTGCTGTTGCAACAGAGCAACACAGACGTTCTCAGCAATTACAATTCTAGCTTGAAAAACGTTTGCCGTCATCTATCCCAGTATCTGAACTCCCTTATTCCGTCAATAGATTCTTCATTGGCAAGATTGAGAGGATCAGAAATGACATGCCATCCCTCTCATTACATCTTGACCACTCTCCAATCTTTCAAAATTCTTTTTTTTTTTGCGAGTTTCAAAGTGTATCTGAAGATTATGTCAAAAGTACTAAGATGCCAAATAAGTCATGTGACCTTGATCCCATTCCAACCTCCTTGCTCCTTGAATGTTTAGATGAGCTTGTACCCACAATTACTAACATTGTGAACTCTTCACTGACTCTAGGCATCTTACCACAGCAATTTAACCACGCACTTGTCAGGTCATTATTAAAAAAAACAGTCTTGACCCGGAATGTCTAAAAAAATATCGCCCAGTATCAAATCTTCCCTTCCTTTCAAAGCTTCTGGAGAGCATTTTGTTAGCGCAAATTCATTCTCATCTTGAACAGTACTGTCTCTTGGAAGAATTTCAATCTGCATATAGGAAGTGCCGTAGCACAGAGACAGCAGTGGTCAGGGTACTAAACGACTTACTTCACAATTCCGACATAGGCCACATATCAATTCTTTCCATGCTGGACTTTGATACGCTTGACCATGAAATTTTGATGGCCAGATTCTCTGCAACTTTTGGTTTAGCAGGAGTCGTCCTAAAGTGGCTTGGATCCTACCTGATTGAACGCACCCAAAGTGTCGTTGTTAACAGGACAGAATCAACAAGCTTACTCTTGAAGTACGGAGTACCCCAGGTATCAGTTCTAGGCCCAGTACTGTTTACTATGTATACATATCCACTCAGCGGTGTCATACGGCCAACCGGCATCTTATACCATTTCTTTGCCGATGACTCAAGTTTTACGATTCGTCGGTACGCTCAGAGGTGTCGCATCTGGCAGAGAAAATCAGTGGAACAGTTGCAAGGGTGAGCGATTGGATGGTTGAGAATAAACTCAAGATGAACGAAGACAAGACAGAAATAATTAAGATTGGCACTCGGAATGGCACTCGGAATGGCACTCGGAATGGCACTCGGAATGGCACTCGGAATGGCACTCGGAATGGCACTCGGAATGGCACTCGGAATGGCACTCGGAATGGCACTCGGAATGGCACTCGGAATGGCACTCGGAATGACACTCGGAATGGCACTCGGAATGGCACTCGGAATGACACTCGGAATGGCACTCGGAATGACACTCGGAATGGCACTCGGAATGACACTCGGAATGGCACTCGGAACAAAGTCTCAAAAGTCGAAAACTCAGATTCTCTTTTTATCACGAACTGCCAGGTTCCTTATGTCCATGTAGTGCCAGGTTCCTTATGTTCATGTAGTGCCAGGTTCCTTATGTTCATGTAGTGCCAGGTTCCTTATGTCCATGTAGTGCGGAATCTTGGAGTTTTCTTCAACTCAACACTATCTTTCGACCCACACATAAGTCAGCTCTGCAAGGGTCTTTATCTGCAGCTACGCAGATTAGGCCAGATCCGACCATATTTAACAACGGAGTCAACAAAAACGCTAGCTGTGGCATTCATACTCTCCCGCCTTGACTACTGTAATGACGTGCTAGCAGGTATGCCTGATGACAAAATAGCCAAGCTGCAACGTATTCAGAACAATGCCGCACGAATAGTCCTTAGAAAAACAATATGAGATTCTGCTACTACGCTCTTAAGCACGCTCCATTGGCTTCCCGTGAAAGCGAGAATCGATTACAAGGTCGCCACACTTTCTCATCATTGTATATATAACAATGAGATGCCCTTGTACCTTAACTAACTGATTACTCCATATGTCCCCCAAAGAGTCCTGCGCTCAATGGACTCAACTACGGTTTGCGGGCTTTTTCAAAGCAAGGACCAAAGGTTTGGAACTCTGACAGACAACATGCTACACCACTTTTAAGGAGAACATTAAGACCTATCTGTTTAAACATTTTGTAGATTAATTGTCATTTTAGCTGTCGTGTTTGTGTTTGTAATGTTATTACAGCGCCTTGAACTGACATTTTGTTTGTTAACTGCGCTTTGTAAATAAAATTATTATTATTATTATTATTATTATTATTATTATTATTGTGTATAATCTATTTTTACTAATGCGCGAATGACCGGAAGTGTGTTTGTTATCGATAGGGGAGTCCAGCGTGTAATATATATCGAAAAAGACCATTAAAGTTTCTGTGTTTAGATCTAGTGATTTTATTGTTTATTTCGATAACTACAGTGGAACCTCGGAAAACATAGACCTCTCATGAATGTAGTTGCCAGAGAATTATAAGTAGATATAGAGTAGTTTATGCTATTCGGACACCTATAGGCCCAAATTTCAAAGTTTGACTTTGACAGCGCATTATTTGACAATGGTTGGACATAGAAAAGAAAATGAAGTATCAAAATCTTCTTTAGTTAAAGGAGAATAAGAATGACTACTTATATTTGTACCCCTAACCTATATTTGTTATTATTTTTAAAGTCAAAGAGGCCGTGTGTTTTCATTTTATTCGGACAAATTTGACCCAAATTATTTGATTCCGGACACCATAATTTATTTCGGACAGTCTCTATATTTAGGCATCAGATTTTAATTCTATATTAACATTGGCTAAACTTTAAGATCCCCAGGCATAGTGACTTCTGCACCGACTTTTAGACTTACTTTATGTTTGCATGATAAGATGTGTGTTGAATGTTTGTGTTTTTTGTTTATTAATTTAATAATTTCTAATACAGATGATCTTTTGTAGTATAGAACATGTAGGGATAGCCATTCTTACCTAACTTAATCCTCTATATTCTCTTTATATAATCTAGATCTAGTAGGTCTAGATCTAAGCATTTAACTTCATTCAATGTACCAAGCTCACTCCAAACATTTGCCCATTTATCTCTATTTAAAAAACAACAACAAACAAACAAATATAATATAAGATCATTAACATTGTTGTCCAAAACTGGATGTCCGAATAAAATGTTAGTAAGAAAATCGTAATTTAATTCGGACACCCTATTAATTTTTTTTTTTTTGTATGGAATTAAACAACTTGGCTTATGAATCAAATAAATCAGCTCTAAAAACAGAATATTGCCGGGCTCATTAGTATAGACTTAGCCAATCAAAAAATATAGTCTTAACCCTAGGAAGAGGTAAAATCATCCGGGTAGCAGGAAAAAACAAAAACCTGACTAACAAATTTGAAATTCGTTTTTCTTACATAAAAAGACAGCTAAATGGAAGGAAATTGGGCCAGAATCATTGGAAAATGGACAAGCACATTATACAACACGCTAGTTTTATAATAAATATTAAAATAATTATGTAATGACCACAAAAACAGCGCATGTCCAAGCTTAAGTAGTGTCCGAATTAAATAAACTCAAATGACTATATATTAGAAAAGCTGTAACATTTTTGGAGGCTCGATTATCTAGATATTGACTTAGTTTTGAAAGACATTAGGCAGAACTGCGGTTCGCCATTGCTAAAAGGTCAAGGACCAATAAGGCCGTGAAGTAGTGAAGTGTGTGCGCTCATGTGTAACGGGAAAAAAAACTAAGTCAATCAGCCGAGACGAAACTAGGTCAAACACAGTGATAAGCAATTTTTATTGTCTATAGTAGAGGCTACACACATAAACAAGGATGTGAGACAGATTATCACTGATGTGACCTAACCAATTCCAAACCGAGTCGCATGTTACAAGAATGTTTACGCTGTAGTTAATTCCAGCTTACGTGTGCTACTTTTATGTATACAATTTTTTACATAATAAAATATATTGGTTTACTCCAATAACTACTTTACCTTAAAGATAACAGAAACTTCTTACCTAGAATAATTAGCATCTTTAAAATATACAAAAGGTAAAGTGTGGTAGACCTATCCATTTCAGACCTTGCAATCTATAGGACAGATGGTATAAAGGTCATCAGTTTCTATGGCCCACGTCTAAGGAGAGTATTTAGTGCCAATACGTGGTCAGCACAACGACAAACCACTTTAACTTTCCACAACTAATCTCAGCTGCCAATAAGAGTTTAATGGATTTTTTAAAATTCTAAATTCCAGTCCTCACCGATATTCTAACCTGGTGACTACTCGGTTCGGAAGTCAAGCGCTTACCAGTCATCCACCACGTCTTAAGTAAAACTGATACACATACATTCAAAACGTTTTATTTATAGTGTGTCATACAGTCAAAGATTTCAATACAGTGGGGGGGGGGGGGGCGGTAGGGGAGATCGCCCCCTTCCCCCACTCGGCTGACCCCCCCTCCCTCCGAAGGGTAGGTGGATGAATTTCATTGTGGAGAAATCACAATGTTTATCAATTTATATATAAATTCTATAATGTTAATAATATATACTAATTATTTATATTTTAAACTATTTTTTTCTTTATATCGCCTCGCTACCTCTAGTATATTGACCGATTTCGAGGAATGGAGTGGGACGATTGCATCAACTCCCCCGACCCTTAACTTTAGAGTGGGGGGGGGGGGGGAGGGCGATGCAATGGACCTCATTCACCAATCGTAAACAAACAACATTTAGTCACGTGATCTTACTGATAAAACAACGAAAAAAAAAAGACACGTGACAACCATCATGAATTAAACATGAGATGGTAAATTATATAGAAGAGATAGAGCACCACGTGGCTAAATGTTGTTTGTTTACGATTGGTGAATGAGGTCCATTTGTTTTGCAGAAATCCCAGTTTGTTAACATAATTAGCTTCTTATTTATATGATAAAAGCTACTTATTGGTATTTTTATTATCTAAATAGAATGTCGTTCCCCTTCTGTTATGTTGACCGATTTGTTGAAGTGGGAGTGGGCGATAGCATAAGTCCGACCACCCCCATCCCCCTTAACTTTCGATTGGGGAGGAAGTCCAATTTGTTTGCAGAAATCACAGATTAACATACCTAGTTACATATCTATATGACAAAAGCTACTTATTGATACATATCGTAACTAATCTTTATATTATGTCGTTCCCTTTCTGGCACATTGTCCGCTTCTGTGGTGGTGGGTAGTATGGGGGGGGGTGGACGATTGCATCTACTGCCCTCCCCACTCTAGATTTTGAAGGGGCAATCCACAAGTAGAAATCATAGTGTGCAGGGTCGGACTGGCTATATGGGCAAACGGGCAAACGCCCGGTGGGCCGGTACCTAATGGGCCGTCTGGTCGCGACGAAAGAAAAAAAAAATTCAATACAGACAACTTTAAAAAAAAAATGACAGCAGCAAGACACAAAGACCCGAACATGTTTTCTTGTTGTTGTTTTTTTTTTAAATTCTTATTACAATTAATTTTGTTTGAAATTCAACATGAGTATCAACAACAACAAAAATACACTATTCACTGTACGTATTATCATTAGCAAAACGTTAGACCGTACTTTCTGCTATGCACGAGCGGCATGGACTGCTTTGATGTCTTCGAGGTTGTGTTTGGCCTAATCGTTTTGCTGATCTGCATGGGCCTTTGATGGCACTCCCATTTTTTTTTGGCTCCTTCCCTACCCCGTCTTTTAATGGTTCCAATGAAATTTAACCAAAAACAGGGGTGAGAGAGGTTAAGTTAGAAAAGATTGATATAACGCAGCAAAAATAATAATAATAATAAAAAAAAGATAGGCGCGAGAATTAGCTCTTTAACAATACTTAATAGAAATTAACTTTAACACATACACAGAGCCGCGAAATTGCAAACCACCCAACTTATTCACAATGGGTATAAAGCTCTACTTTCTGCGATTTGAAAAGAAAAACCAAGTTTATTGTTTATTTTTAATAACAGATCTAAAAATGCTACACTAAAAGCTTAAAAAAAATATTTAATTAAAAAATAAATCTTAGTATGAAGTCATTAATGACCCTTTGCGTCAAAAGAGATACAAGACACCGATGGCAAAGACAAACAGACACAAACACTCTTTTGTTCCCCTGGCAATCAATTCATTAAATAGGAACAACCTGATATAAACCTTGTCACATGTAAATTATGAGTGAGTCTGATGTGAATGTACACTTTGGTTTCTTATGGTTATAATTTTTTTTTTTGGTAATGCACAAATTGTAAGACTAATTTCCATACGGACAATAAAGATTATTATTATTATTATTATTTATGTAGCGCTGTCACATCCGATATTTAAGGAAAAGAGATTTATATTTTAAATAATGGGTCATGGTATATTCATATACAAATCACGTTTTTGAGAATGTACTAGGAGTAAGCTAGAGCTTTTCACATTAAGTAAGTGCGTCTCTTACCGTTCTGCTTTCTCTTATCTTTTAATGGAATGGACTGCCTGAGTCATCCAGGAAAAACAATGATTTAGCATAATATAATTCTCAGATCAACATACATGACTAGATTGACACATGAAATGCGTAAGACGTAACAATCTTATTTTTTTGAAGAAACGTCTGTAATGTATAAGTAATACCAAAAAGCTTCAATCTCTTTAGACTGCAATGGTATTGTTTATAGTTTTCAGACAACATACATGTATAAATAAAATACGTTATGTAATCCTCGAATGCATACACCCAGTTTTCGATGTGTTATCAAACTTTATAGATTTTGTAGAGAATTAGGCTTACACCTATAACATAACACATGGGCGTAGCCTGTAGGGGAGGGTCTTCAAACCATCACTTGCCTCAAACCTCATTGTCTGAAAGGAAAATTTACTGCCCTAGTGCAGCCAACTTAAGCAAACTACAGTCACCAAAATTCATGAGCGTAGCTAAAAGGGGTTTTGTGGTTTCTCATTCCTCATCCAATACAAAAAAATAAAGCATTTTACCATTTTTTACCAGTCGCTGGACTCCATTTGTTTTTTGAATTTTTTTTTTAGCGGAAGAGTAGCAGGCTAATTGCACTGTATATACCTCAGAATATGCATTTTTAAAGCTTAAAATAACGGAATTAATGCTTGGTTCCGAGGCTTTGCCCTAGACCCCCCTTGGGGTAGTTCACAACGCTCCCCCGGACTTCCTAGCTGCCCTTTGGCGGTGTGTTCTGTCTTTCCACTAATTATAGGAAGAGAGTATTCTAGGCTAGAAAAAACGTTTGAAAGAATGAAAGATCAGAATGTAATGAAGATTAATTACATATACACACACACTACACATAATTATAATAGTGAAAAAAATTATTTACATCTAGCTTCAGTAGCGTAGCTAAGAATTTTCCAGTTGTGGGCCTGGGGTGCTTGACCTCTTTGGGGGCCCCTGCATTTTGTATAATACTTAATATTTAATGTAAAAAAAACACTAATTTGGGCCCCCCTCAAGTGGGAGCCTGTGGGATCTGGGTGACGCGTATGCTGCCAGACACTACGTGCTCTATCGGATTCCTCCCAGGACCTTAAACCCCTTTCTTGAATGAGTGCTCGGATTTCTGCCGTTGCTTGTAAAAACATGCTTGGTGCTTCAAGGTGTGTGGCTACCAAAGCTCCCTCTCGTGCAAGGGTGTCTGCCGTTTCAATGCCCCTCGCGCCGTAATTTGAGTGCGCCAACTGCATAAAACGACAGCTCCAATGGCTCGGCGGATGTTATCTGCGGTGCCTACTACCTCTTCTGTTACGGGTAACCCTCCCCCGCCGCCACCAATATCTAGGAGACTGGAGAGAGAGTCGGTGACTAGCACCACAGTAGTGGCACCTGTTTCATATTGGGTCATTCGGGCTCTAATAGCCTCGAATGCCCGAGTTATGCCTGTTAATTCAGCGTCCATGGAACATGCGGCGAAGCCACACGGATCAGATCTGGTTCTGTCCTGTCTGGGTAGACTATAAGGGTCCCATATCCTGATCTATCGGGGTCCCTCAATACCGACCCATTGGTATAGCAGAAAATGGCATCTGATGGGTAGGACTTTAATGTAGCTGATGCCAAATTTTGGAGTATGGCAGGTGTTAATCGCCTCTTGGTGGCTCTCTCCTGCCTGCCCTAAAAGGGACAGGTTAATTTGAGGAGCTGGCAATCTCCTTCACCGAGGTTTTTCTTTCTACATCCTGGACGTGCTGGTGTATTGCCAGTTTTCTATCTAGGGTCACCCCTAGATATTTTGGCGTATTTTCACAACCAGACCGGCTCATTTGGTGCCGACCCACCTGGCATTTACCCGTTTGCCCATATAGCCAGTGCGTCCCTGGGCAGATGATGTAAAGGTCATCTGTTTTGGTGGTGGTGACCCACAGTTAACTTAACGCCAATTAATGTCGGGTACTCTTTGGAGCTTGGTGTTCTTAGAGACGCCCAACGACCACGAAATTAAAAATCCCAATCTTCACCAGGATTCGAACCCGGCACCCCCTGTTCGGAAGCTAATCACTTTACCTCTCAGCCTCATAACTATTGACACGAGCAAACCAATAATGGTCCGGTGTTCGCACTTGGGCAAAAATAGGGATTTTAAATTTCGGGTTCTTTTAGGGCGCCTTTGAGTCAATTCAGCTCTATTGATTCTGACATTTGTTGGGGAAAAAACATATTTTGTACATAATCTCCCTTACACTGATGTATTATTTATAAGTGGTGTATTTTTTTATGAAAAAACTCGCTTACATAATTAATTTTAAAACAAAACGGTTAGCTTTCAGAGAAAAAAAGTTACTTTCCACCTTAACAAACAAAACATTTTGAGTGTATTTGTGAATATAAAATGTACGCTTTTCAAGCCCCGAGTCAATGATTTACTAAACATCCCTTGCACAACCTCGCACAACGCGTCCCTTGGTACGGGTCTTTGTTCATAATAGAGTCTCTTCCTTCTTTCTCATTCTGTCAACAGGCCAATATGGTTCGTGAGGTGGTACAAGAAGACTGGTGCAAATAAGTTCCTGATTAACTTAAGACCAACATGGGGGGGGGGGGGGGGGAACTGATAACATTAGGGGTATGGGGTGAAGAAAACATCGGATATCAGTGGAAACCATTCATGTGTGACAAGCCGACCAGCCAACCTTATGCTAGTACGGGGTGGGAAGGGAGGCCTAAGTTTCTGTATGAGTGCTACAGTAGAATGGTTATTACTAATATAAAAAAAAAACAAAAACGGGACGATTAAAACTAGATGTACAAATACAACATTTTATACCCCTCCCCAAAAAAAAAAAAGGCAACCACCATTTCTAATTACCACTGACTGTTACGTTTTAGATTGTCACATTATTTTAATATGTGTTGTAATTTTTTTTTTAAATGCAGCATTTGGAATTTTGTAAAATAATTTTTTAATATAAAAGTAATAACAATAGAAAAAAAAAATCAGCATAGCTAAATCAATTTGCGGAATGGTTGATCTCTCTTCAAGTACTTCACAGCTCTCACAGAGTTCATGAAATATAAATATGAAGGTATTGTTTACATTGTTAATTGTGACATGGTCCCCAAATATTAGCACTTTTTACCCACTAGATACGCCTTTTCTTTTCTTAAGAAATATATTTTGTGTTTCTTCTCACCCTGAACTCAAGTACAATAACAGATATGTTTCACAACTAAAATTACGTAGACCCAGTGCTTTTTTTTTTTGTGACGTTACGCACCGGTACGGCGTACAGGCACCTTTTTCAATGTGGGGAAAAATTATTACTTTTCTTGTATTTTAACGTTTATTTATTAGTTGTTAAAAGTTAAGCAATCCATCACTGAGTACCGGTAATTATGTCTTTACAAAAACAAGCACTGTGAAGACCTTATAAGCTTTAAGTAACATCTTGTAACCTAAATGTAGTTTTTTATTGACCATCCTGGAAGTGAGCAGTCCTAAGTCTTTGTATACTCCATACATAGGCCTACCTATTTATGTGCGTAACAAGTTATTCCACGTATAGCATGATCATTTTCTACCGTTTCTGGTAATCATTTCACTAAAGTAATAATCTAGAAGAATTTAAGTCTTAGATAAGTTTTATTTTTTAAAAAAATGTTAGAGGTAACTTTTTAAAACACATTTCTGATGTTATGTATACTACTACTGCTAGGTCGTGTGGTATGCGCGCTAGGCTATCGTTCGGACTGCTCGATGTTATCTGGTTCATACGCTGCCCAGCTTTTATCCTTCGTCGTCCTGCGGGAGGTTTGGACTAGGAAGTAAATTATCTTGAGCTCTGCAGGAACATCCGAAACACGAAAAACATTTACAAACACTTTAATAAACATACACAACATTGATTTCATGTTCTGTATTGTAGTTTACTTTTTTAACTTCCTATCGACCATATTTCCAAGTGGAACAACTCTATTCTTCGTACACGTCGACCATATTTCCAAGTGGAACAACTCTATTCTTCGTACACGTCGACCATATTTCCAAGTGGAACAACTCTATTCTTCGTACACGTCGACCATATTTCCAAGTGGAACAACTCTTTTCTTCGTACACGTCGACCATATTTCCAAGTGGAACAACTCTATGCGTCTTTTTCACAAAAGCTTTAAATTCGTTTCAGTCTGTGTTAATTGTTATCAGAGGTTACACAATCAGTCTCCATATTGACACGCGGACACCATATTGAACAGCTACTACGTTGGTCACACTGAGAATATCCCGCCCCTTCACAAGAGATAGTCATAGTGTTGTCCACGCGTGTCCTGCTTGCCATGGTCCAATGACGCCCCCTTCCACCAAAGCTCAACTCTTACTAAAACGTCGCCCCGCCCTCAAAACAATAGATGGTCTTAGGCACTGTCCGAGCCTATATAAATCAGACAGACTCAATGGCCAGCTGTCCGATTTGTTAGGAATCCACTTATATGAAAATCTACATCTGACTAAGTCCATTGTGATTCAGTACAATTCTTCTTTACGTTGTTTTCGGTTGTGTTCTATTTCTTATTAGGACTTAACTTCTAACCAAGTCGCTCACAATGTCAGAACGTGAGCATCACACGGCAATGCCAGAGTGTCTCTGTGTTCAGTGTATTTCAAATACAAGTGATGAAAGGTAATTCTTAATCATAATAATTGTCACTGAGAAAATTGTTTTATAATTAATTTACACATATCAATACATTATTAAATCAAACATTGTATACCATACCACAGTTTCTCTTTAACATTAATAATAATTTAATTTATGGAGCATGACTAATTACTGCAATATGGGCTCGAGACGCTGTGATACCATTACAAACATAATCACGATGGCTAAAACGACAAACTAATCTATACAAATTTTTGATAAGATAAGAAAGATAACTTATGCTTTATCAAATCCGCAAAAACAAGAGACGATAATATCACGAATGCTGGAGCACACTTTATGAAATGTACAACTGTAAACTACCTTATGTTCAGTGAATTAATTAACAAATGACCAGGGAAGGTCTTGTGCCTATTTGTATATTGAACTATGTCTTTGTTTGTCCTTGTCAAATGTTGAATCAGAGGGCGAGCTTTTTAGGCTTAAAATCTTGATAGGTTTTAGAATATTGTTTTTTCTCGAATAGGTGTTCACGTGCGGTCTGTTGTCAATGATCTAACGTACAGCACATAGGATTTTATTAAGTCTATTTTTAACGTTCAGATTGCCCAACCATGCAGTGATGTTCAAACTTAAAATATTACAGATGAGAGCATGGTCAAAAAACATTCGCTATGACTAAAAGAAGACGTTGATATTAGCAGCCTAGTTGTATTTTATTTTCCTTATTACAAAGCCTAAATCAACTCTATCTTTCTGTCTGGTACACATTTTGTACACGTTTTTTTTTAACACTAAATCTCAGATCCAGTTAAAATGTTGTACAATTATTAGTGGTCATTGTATCGACTTGAGCCCTGGAGTTTGAATTTAAGTAGTAGAACTTGTAAAAATAATGTTGTTATAAAATGCATTTAAAAAGCTATCACGGTAACATTCACCCCAAAACCTTTTTTTCCTCCATCCCTTTCCGTGATGGTCCTGACAAGTGATAGAATTAAAGATGTTCCCCGGTCATTTCACCCCCGTTCTTTTCATTATCTGATCATTTTATCTAACAAATAGTCATTGTAGAAATCATAAAATAAGTACTACTTTATATACTCATTTCTGTCTACATGACAAAATGTGTGACACATTCGATAAGAATAAAATTAAATGTCATTAAAACTATTAAAAAAATTAACATGTATTAAATATAGAGGTCATGTAAAAAGTGTTTCTGTGTTCATCTAAGATAAGATAAATAGGTAAGATAAGATAGATTGTAAGTACAGAAGACGATCCATCAATTCATATGACTTTAACAATATTTTGTAATTCTCTTTGCCTATAGCACAATTTACAACTTTAATGTTTAAAAGAAATACAGGCAAAACTTCTATAGGCGACATGATATCCTGAGGATGGGTGAAGTCAGACTTTATTAGAAAAAAATAAAAACCTTACTTCAAGGCTAAAATGACGCGCCCTTTTTTAAGAAAGAGTGATTGAAAAATAAAATGAAAGATGGTCGTCTCGAGTTATCAGCGGCATGATCAGACGTTTTATAATCGTTCTCGTCTCTGAAATGATTTCCACTACGTCCACCACACCTTGGCCTTTGATAATAAATTATCAGCGGCAAGATCATAAGTATTCTAATCTTTCTCATCTCTCAAAAGATTTCCACTGCTTCAACCACACCTTGGCCTTTGATCATTACGTCATGCGCAGGATAATATTATAATATTACATCCCCCACATCCAAAAGAAGCGCTATAGCTAAGTACACACCCAGATTTACAATATATTATAAGATTTCTCATCAAGAATGTTAAGTGAAAGGGGAAACACTACAAACGCATCATTTAAATGTCAAAAATATATTTAAAAAAAAAGCATTCTACATAATCATATTAGAAGAAATGCGGGCTTAAAGTCAAAGCCTTAACAACAAGAAAAAAATATTTAATTGGAGATGAAATAACCGGTCACCGATCATAGGATCATATTGAGAAAGAGAAAAGAATAAAATTGCGCTAAACAAAGACAATTGGTAAAAATATTTCTAATAACGCAGATTTATTATTGTTAGTGTAGATCTATTACAAATTTAATTACATGACTGATCCAAACTAATTAATACAATTACACGAAACATATGCTTTGTTGTTTTTTTTTAAAGTATCTATTTTATTTTTATTGTTTAGCAATGTAATTCGTCTTTGAAGGGAAATGTATTGTCTAACACAGTTCTGAGGTACTTAAGATTTGAACTATTGTAATGCTTTAGCAAGCTACTGAAACAATACTATTGACATACTTTTTGTTTTCTGCACTCCATAATCATTTATTTGGTTTTCATACTATTCAATATTATAAGCTTGTAGGTATGTAGAGTAATTCCCATGTTGTTTATTTCTTTTAAATACTTAATTATGTACGAGCTCTCTGAGAACAGGACAAACAAGAGCCGTAACGTTTGTTGAGGAACAAACTAAAATATTTGATTGAAGATCATTGGTGTATAAAATGTACCACAAAGACGATATCACGGTTAGTTATATTAATACACTAGCTAACGTTAGATGCTGTACTCTTCACCTTAACTCACCGGAGTATCCGTGTCAGATTATATACTCAAACTATCATTTCACTTTTTGTTTGTTATGGTTTTTATTTTAGAACAGGTATTTGTTAAAAAAAAATACTTAAAGTATCAGTAGTGTTTAAATATTTGAGAGTACAATTTATTTCATACTGGACCTGTATTACCCGCTGCTCGCGGGTCTTAACTTACGTATTGCTAATATAGTCAATGAGAAACAATTGAAGAAAATAATAATGTTTTAAGTAAAGCGGACTTTTGCGAAGAAGTTTCGTAACATTTCGGTCTGCGCATGCGTTACCTATTTAATTAGATGTACGCGAATGAATGAAACTTGATAAGAGTTTTTTCTCAACACGGCTTCGCAGCTTTAGCGAACGAATGTATTAAAAATGCTTTAGAAAAACAAATTTGAATGTTAATTTGAGCAAAATATGAATTGAATGGACTATAATTAGTATGTTCATGTGTTAAAGCATAAAACTATCTTTGTGAGGAGAACTTCTATTATCTTAGAGTTGAAGTAGAGTTTTAGACCTAGGAATAGAGAGATGTGTAACCTTTCGGTAATGTCTAATGAAAGAATGTACATCAGGAAGTCTAAATTGGCAGATATAGAGAACGAATTTATGTAAAAATGCTTTTGAAACACAAATTTGAAGGTTATTTTTATTAAATAATTAAATCAATAGACTATATTTTGTATTTTCATGTGTCAAAGTAAAAAAAAAACTATAAATGCAAAGTGTAGTTCTTAAAATTAGATCTAGATCTAAATCCTTTTGATCTTTTCACATGTCAACATTGTAAACAAAGCCTAGATCCATAAAATACTATAGCTTTAATAGAGTTAATCAACTTTTTTTTGAGGGCCTTAAGTTTGTTTAAGGGCTACAACATATACACGACGGTCTAAGTTAGTACCCAAGGAACATTTCTGCCAAGTCTTATCAAGATTGGCCAAGCGGTTTTGATTTCTATTCATAACATACATACACCTCACATTCTACTTTATAATATAGATTGATCACTATAAGTAATCATCATTCTACATTTTTATCTATTACTGTAGTGGTTCTCAAACTGTGGTCCGTGGTCAGCGAGACGACCATGGTAGGTTCTCAGAAATATGAAAACTTCTTCGCAATAAGCCGGTTTACCCGATTAAATAATTTGAATAATAATCAGTTCTCCCAGCACATATTTTGTAATATGTCGATTACGTACTACTGTATGACGACCTACGTACTACTGTATGACGGCCTACGTACTACTGTATGACGACCTACGTATTACCGTATGACGACCTACGTACTACCGTATGACGGCCTACGTACTACCGTATGACGACTTTCGTACCACTGTATGACGGCCTACGTACTACCGTATGATGGCCTACGTACTACCATATGACGACTTACGTACTACTGTATGACGACCTAAGTACTATTGTACGACGACCTAAGTACTATTGTACGACGGCCTACGTACTACTGTATGACGACCTACGTACTACTGTATGACGACCTAACACACAGAGTTCACGACGTTTATCGTTTAAAAATTCTCCACCTGATGTTTGGAGAAAATTGATCCCAGTCACAGATGCTTCCATAATATTACAAACTTATTGACATGACTGATCCAAACTATTTCATATAATTAGAATTCCTATAAGCCTTTTTTTTATTTTTTAAAAAATCTTTTTCTTGTTTAAATATTTTTAGTGTGTCCTATTTATTGCATATTTTTGTTTGATATAGAGCAATTCTCTATTATTTATTATTTCTTATTCAAGCATTTTTTTTTTGGTTTTAATTTTGAAAGATTAAGTGACACAAAAACTTAAATTCTACAACATTCACGAGCAGGAATGGGGGAGGGGGAGGGTTTGGATTACCTGCTGGAACGAAGGAGTGGAGGCCTCTAAGTATTTTCCTAACAAGGAAAAAAACTTTTTTTTTTGTCACGTCTTTTCAAAAAAAAAAAAAAAAAAAAATTCAGATATTTTTTTAACAAAGCTAAAGGTAATACATTTTTTTAAAAGGACACTAAATTATCACGTTAGCGAAAGGAAGTTTTCTAGATTTTTTTTCTACTAAGAGACATTTCGATGAAATCTCCACCATGAGGGCCCTATCTCGTGTGGTTTTCCCGTCATAAATCTGAACCTTCTCACAAGATATTAAAATGTAAAGCCAAAAAAAAAAAAAAACCTATCTCTTTTCGAAATTATATCAGTTTTTCAGAATGACGTTTTCACAATAATTCTATCTACCCATCAACATTAAAACAAAAGAATATAGTGCACCCATTAAATCAATGAACACAATGACATATATTGAATATAACAAATATTTTATTTGAAGTAAAACTTGACAGTGATTATTTACCTCCTCAGTTCTGGACTGCCAATACCAACCAATCAAACGAGAGTACATGATGAGATTCATTCCAACACGACTGCTTCTACACACACATTGGACTTGACAGATGATGAAGAGTTCTACGATGACATAACTTTTGGAGACCTCACTGAAACCAGCTTTTTCAGTCCTGCACTAGAGATGGAGTATGTAGTACAAGGAGTCATACTGGGAATGCAAAATGCCCGAAATTCAGAACCGAATGAATCGAATGAACAGAATGAATCAAATGAGCCAAATGAATCGAATGAACAGAATGAATCGAATGAGCCAAATGAATCGAATGAGCCAAATGAATCGAATGAACCACTCGTAGATATCGAGTATGTAGAACAAGAAGTCATACAGGGAATGCAAAATGCCCGAAATTCAGAACCAAATGAATCGAATGAACCGAATGAACCACTCGTGCCCTTTCACAGCAGATCCAACATTTCTACACCTTTATTGTTACTGGGTGTTATGGAGAGAATGTACCATTACCGACACATGGAACCAACTGTACCAGGTGTGACATTTCCCACCAGTTCCTTCCTACCTACATCTTTATCTCAGGGGAGGCTAGAAAGACGGCCCGTTCAGACGACACCAGACATTCTTTTCGCAGAAAACATCGGAGAGTGGCTGTCCAGTCAGGCATCAGCGGATACAAATGAGGTAATCAATCAACTCCTGTTTGTTGTAATTATAAGTCGGCTTTATCAATACTAAAGCATTAAAAGAGAAATCTCTTCCATGTCTCCCTTTTGCAAGTATTAAAGATTTACTCAATTGCGCTCAGGAGTGCGATGGCTCAGTGGTTAAGCGCTTGGCTTCTGAACCTGGGGATCCTGGGTTCGAATCTCGTGAAGGGTGGGATTTTGAATTTCGGGATTTTTAGAGCTACACTAAGTCTACCCTGACTGGGGAAAGTAAAGGCGGTAGGCCGTTGTGCTGGCCACATGACACCCTGCTCGTTAACCGTTGGTGAATGACTCTACCATAATGTGCCCTATAGATCGCAAGGAATGGTGAACTTAACGTTTTATTATGATTGACCTCAATTAACATTGTCAGATAAAGAAATCAAATAAACAAGGAATAATACTCATTATGATTTTCTGTAAAAAAATATATATATATATTAATTTTATTTTAAATACATTTTTATTGCTTTTTTTTTAGGAAAGAGAATCAGACGATTTGCTGTTGAACTTCCTACAGTGACCCACATGATAACTACAAGTGAGACTGACCAATAAAGTAACTTCCTACAGTGACCCACATGATAACTACAAGTGAGACTGACCAATAAAGTAACTTCCTACAGTGACCCACATGATAACTACAAGTGAGACTGACCAATAAAGTAACTTCCTACAGTGACCCACATGATAACTACAAGTGAGACTGACCAATAAAGTAACTTCCTACAGTGACCCACATGATAACTACAAGTGAGACTGACCAATAAAGAAATAATTTGCTGAGTTCATTCTTAATGAAAATATTAGTTCTTATTCTTTCTACATTTGTTCCTTTTAGAACAAATATTTTTGACATGTCATAATGTTAGGTTGGTAATATCAATATAAAGACTTGCTGTTTGTATGATAGCACATATTTTTAGCATGTCATATTATTAGGTTGTCAGGCTTTAGTTCTATGTTGTTGTGGTTTTTTTCTCATCTATATTAGACAAATAAATTGATGTAGTAAAATGATTTTATTATTTATTTTATTTTATTGTCACGTGTTTTCTATGCTGTCTTTAGCTATAAAACACTTTTAGGAGATAAAGAAGAGACAACAATCTCATGCACCAATGTATAAGTCCTGATTGAAAAAATTTAGAGATGTCAAATCGTAGAAGTATATTTCAAAAAATATAACTGTCAAATATATTTACATAATTTTTTGTCTTAAAATTAAAGATTCAATTAAAAAAAAAATTAAACACTGCAGCCTTTTCTCGACCATGTTTCACACATATACATTCACTATTTAAAAAAGTCTATTTACGTCTTATTCAAAACTGCAAGAGTAATATGTGACTGTATTTGGTAAGCATTGATTACATTATAACTAGATAGAATTATACATTTAAACAGATAATCAAATGAAAATTAAAAAAAAAAAAACAGAATAGAGAGAGATGTTTAGATGCTGCAGATTATTGACGTAGTTTATGTGTGCTTTAAAATTTATACACTTTTAATAACTAAAAAATTTCATGTTTTTGCCTAGGTATCTCTATACTACACTAAACTAAACTAAACTATACTATACTATACTATACTATACTATACTATACTATACTATACTATACTATACTATACTATACTATACTATACTATACTATACTATACTATAATATAATATAATATTGTTACGTATTTCTGAATCTTCTGGCTAAATGTACTAGTAGGCACACAAATAAAAACACTGCAAAGAACTTGACGACTCAACTTTCAGCTTTCATATAACTTTAATGACTATTAACTCTAACAATTCGTCACTGTAACATGTAGCGTAGAAGACTGTACAATATCTGTCAGTTTACAGTTAGCTATACTTCGTTGCACTGCATCTCTTCACTTCGTTGCAATGGATCTCTTCTCAACTTGCATCGAGCCGTATTCCACAGAACAGACCAACGACACACTTCCCAGTGTCGCTCCAGGTCTCCCAAAGCTGAACCAAGTTGTACTCAAGTCTACCGAATCAGAGCCGCACACGTCTTACATCGACTGTATCGACTGTAACGGCTCAAGTCCACTTGAGTTCGCTGTATAGACTTTAACGACAGTAGTCCACTCCAGTTAACTCTACCCTAGTTAACTTGCATCGAGTCGTACACATTTCTCTTCCACTAGAACCGCACACGTCTTACATCATCTGTATCGACTGTAACGGCTCACTCACGACTCACTCACGACTGACTTTCACATTAACTCTCTGGCTTATATAGAGTCCCTAATCACTTGTCTAAAGTTGCACAAACACGTCTAGTATCCTCTGGAATAACACGTGAGAAAACGTCACACCCTGTCTTTGTTTATACATGTAGATTCCAGAAAACATCGGCTGCAGTGTCATCTTGCCGGGGTCACAAGTTTTGACCTCTATCTGTCACTGGACATTGCTAGTACCTTCTGGAATAACAAGTAAGGACACGTCACATCCTGTCTTTGTTTATACATGTACATTCCAGAGAACACCCGCTGCTGTGTTATCTCGCCGGGGTCATGCGTTGACCTCTACCTATCACTGTCATTTGTAACAATATAATAAATAAGTGTCCAGAAAAAAAACTTTATATATTTTCTGTCTTACGGCGTAGATGGCGAGGTTTAAGGTAAAATGGAATGACTTTCACCTGAACTCAAGTTTTTAAATGTACACACATTAACTACATTACTTTTACCAGTTGTCGACCAAGACTGCATCCTTTATTTTGAAGTGGCAGCTCTAGGGATCAAATGTTTTACTTTACGTTTGTCCTTAATTTAAAATGACATGAAAGTTTAATGACGCAATATTCAAAGACTATAATGTGACATCCACTAACTGCAGACATGCATTGAAACATAAAAATATTTTCACCCACTATCCATTTTGTTCCCAAAACATTAGCCCCTGATTATGTCCTGTCGGTAGTGGGCGATATACTGCAATGACAATCTATATGCGCTCAAACTTCGTAATAGAAATGGTTGAATATTGACATAATAGGAATTTATTTTTTTTGAAAATTATTTTTTTCTTTTTAAAAAATGCTTAATACCTGCCAGACCTCATCTACCTGTCCAAATGTCTGCAATCGCTCCAACAAACGCACTCTTGATCCGCTTTTCTTTTGGTTCACGATAGATACAGAAAAAGGAGGGAGGGTCTAGAGTTTAGATGATTGTTTGATGAGGGATGTGTAATAAAATAGACCACCAATAATGTCAGATAATTAGCATATATCAGTGATGCTCAACCCTATTTGGCCTGCGGGCCATTTTAATTTCCGACAATAGTCTCGTGGGCCATATAAAAAAAAGATAAAAAAAAGGAAATATATAATACAGCATTTATAGTAGAAAACTGTGAATCTGGTAATTACATTAATTCATGACAAGTTTATCCAACTTTAAAATATCCGGCAGCTTTGATGAGATGTCTAGTTGGAGCTTGAATTTAGAATTCTAGATGTATGTCCTTGAGATGATTGCGAAACATGAGTTTTACGCTTCATCGCAAACAAGGTTTGTCCTCACAAATAGCCGCTTCTAATTTGGATATTCAGAAAAGTTTCCGCAAGCAACTCAAGGTAGAATTCAATTCTCTGCATCAATTGAACGTTCTCAAGCAGGGATGTCTAGCTTTGTCAATCAGTTCCAGTTGCAAGTTTTGTCTTTTCACCTGAAGCATTGGCCGCTTATGAATTTTAGAAAAGACTCTGAACACAATTATCATCACATAATCCAGACTGAAAACTTCGCTGCATAGATATAGTTGGTGATAAGTTTTTCTGTGATGGTTGAAACTTTTTACATGTCTTTGCCTGTGTAGGTCCCATGCATGCTCCTCATAGCTACTAATTTCTCTGATTTCAAAACTGCTGTTTGTACCGCAAATAAATACCAATATTTTGAAAGGGTATCATCTATGTCGGTAGACTCTTTAGCGGCAATAGAAAACATTTTAAAACTTAGTTAGTCTGTTAGTTTTAAATGGAGATATTTATCCATATGGTTTACTTGTCTTACAATTGTCATGAGGAAGTTTTAACGACCTTCTTCTTTTTACGACACATTTTTATCAAGTCGCCGTCAGAAAATGGTTTCTGGTCTCTACTTACGATGTAAACAACTCTGTAGCAAGCCTTACAAGCATACTCATTTTCTTGTCTCTTTTTTGTAAATATTCTCCACTCCTGGTGGAATCTACTAATCGCGTCTCAAACAAGACAAGAATGGTTTGGTTTCATAGAGCTGATGAATGTTTATGTTCTTTCAAAAGAGACACTCTTTCTTTATACAACAAATATGTTGGTTTATTTGTTTACAGTCCTTTTTTTTCTTTTTTTTTTTTGGGAGAGGGAATTTTCTACACTTTGTGCCAACGTTTCGGTGGGCGGATAGAACCACTTCGCGGGCCCCATATGGCTCGGGGGCCGTATTTTGGGCATCACTGGCATATATTATTTATTTGGGTCTCCAGTATTTCAAACAACGTGTGATTCAAAGTGTGTACATGAAACTTGAAACAGGATTTAAGACTCGATAATATAACAAGCAAGGAATAGCTCAAGTAAGTAATAAAACTCCGCACTTACAACTATATCTCTCAATAATATAGAAGTTGTTTCCTTATTTAATATCGACCAAAATATTTAACTGCAATAATTAATTGATTAATTAGTAGCACCTGGTAGCATGCGGCTTCAAAACGAGACAGCTGGAGGTCACCTACAAAGGCCTCGGGATACACATTTGAGTCCAAACAAAAATCCGCTGACGAGGACAGTCGAAGATGGCGAAAAGAAAACCTTAGTCGACCACCGGCGGACAATGATTATGCTTGCCATGGATTATTTTATTTTAATTGTTTACTATTTTGTTAAAGAATTTTTTTTTTTGTTGTTTTAACTTCATCCGTGAACGTGAACATAGCGCGTGTTGATAGAAAGCTTGGTAACAACAAACAAACAACAACGTAGCTTCTAGTTTTCAACAATGAAATACAAACAAATGTACAAGATTTTAAAATACATTTTAGAAATATTTGTTTTTGTTTCTTATTGTCTTACTTTGACGCCAAAATGATGTATGACGTTTTTCACTTAAGTATCAATACCAATCTTAAACTTACAACCGAAACGCAATTGTAGGTAATTTTTCTTCTACTTCTTCTTTGGCATTGTCATAAGAATTGAGTCTATGACTCTTGGAACTCTAGGGCTGAGGAAGCTTGTCTCCATCCATCTATCTGAACAAACTTCTGTCTTGGAAAGATCTAAGCAGATGTAAATTATTACATCCCTTTTATTAAAAGCTCGTATCTCAAGACGCTCGGATTATAAGCGAGGCCAATTAGCGAGCATACCGGATAATTTTCCCTATATTATTTCTCTGTACCAAATCAGCCGTGCTGGTGACCGCCATAACAAACGTCCTCTTGAGGAATATTGTGTGTATAGTGACATGTTTGTTGGGGCTTTCTTCCATCCCCGCCAGTTCTTCCATCCCCACCAGTACAATAGACTCGGTACATAGTCACTGTAACAGGAGTTCTTTCTTCTTTCCTTGTTGGCCAAATCGTCTTTACGTACGATCGTTTCCAGACGAGCTGAGGCTGAGAAGAATCGTCCGGGTTCCGTATGATCACACAGCCTTTGGTTTCTCTAAAACAACAAATGTAGTAGTGTGACTATCTAAGAGCTTTGTGATGTTCAATTATCATAAGACACGATGTCCAAAGTGCACTGGTTCCATGACAAGTGTCTAGCACATGTCTCAGACCTTTTGCTATACGAGCCTACATCTTCGATATTGTCGTCTGACTTTGGCAGTTTCGGTTGAAAACTTCTGATGTTGTAAATAGACCCAGGGTCAGTTGAGGTCAGGGACTGCGAAGAGGAACTATACCTTTCTGCATTAATGATTGCCCTTTCTAGTTCAGCATTCATTTTAGATGTCTCTTTTACCGAAGTAGTCTTGAAAAACTCACGCTCCGTTCTGTCCATTGATTAAAGTTACCTGACGCTGACGTTCCGCTACTCTAACCACTACCTAATACAATACTCAGAAAGACACAAAGATAAAGCCGCATTTCTTATTCTAAATGCTAGGATAAATTCATATAAATGCTGCTGCTTCTTTTTTTTTTGTTATTAGAGCATGAAACAAGGAGCCTGAGTCAGCCAGGAAAACCAACGACTAATTAATATGCTTGAGTAGATTGAAAAAATAAAACTCCTAGTACATAGTTGACTTCCCTTTTGATATAACCATTGTAAATTAAAAGATAAGATATATTTTTAAGTATTAGATTACATAGTTTGGGTGTAAATTTTGGAATTTTTAAATTTTTAGTCACATTTATATTTTTAATCACATTTATCACTTGAACTTATTTTTTTTAAAACAAAATTGTCAAAGTTGAAATTTAACACAATTATTTCTTTTACCTGACAACGTAAAAAAAAAAAAGATGAACACATCACTAAACATATTTAGCTTTTTTGGTATGTCTAACAAGGGAAAGAAAAAAAGTACTTGACTGAACTGGTGGTATAAGCTGAATTATTCCCCTTTATATTAGGCTGCCGTCTTAGGCTTAGTGAACTCAAACATGAAATAGAAACAATAGAAAACTGTACAATTGTCGCTAGTAGAGTTGTTACCGCGTTGGCTTGAGAAGCCTGAGAAGGCTTTAGCCCACTAGTTCGATTTCTGGTCTTTTACTTTTTTTTTTTTTTTGAATACATTTAAAAAGCGATCACCAAAATACCCCATTCTTTCTCCCCCAGACGAGTGATAGGATCATAGCGTATTAAGAAACCTAAAAACATGAAATAGCGATAAAAAGAATTGGTAAAAAAAATATTTCTAATCACACAGATTTATTATTGCTAGTTTAGATATTAAACATTTAACTACATGACTGATCTAAATTAATTGATACACTTAATATAATCTTTTTTTTTAAAGTACTTTTTGCTTATATGAACTCACTCTGTCTGTTTGTCTGGTAAAATTTTCTATGCGTTATTTCTCCCTCACTTATTCTCGGATCAAGTTGAATCTTTATACCATTATTCATTGAATTAGATAAGACATGTATCAACAATAATAATAAAAATAACCCATCACTCAATTAAGTGCTGGTAATAGTTATTTTGTTTGTTACCATTTAGAAGAGCATCCTATCGCGTTTTTATACAACAGTGCACCGTAAAGTTAGATATTCGGAAGTTTTCCTGCCTTCTGTTACATCACCCCTTAGAATGTTATATGGGAGTCGAAATTATCGCATTCTCGATGGAGTAACACACATAATGATGTAAACATTATTTAATGTTGAAAAAATGGCTTTAATTGATTTAATCATTCTATTTGAAGCCTGTTCTATCAAATTTTTTAATGCTGTCTTGGTTAATAGGAAGAAGTGCCAATCCATTTTCGTGGTCTCCTGATTACAATTTTGTTTCTCTCAAAGTATTCCATCGGACTTCTTGTCTTTTGAGTCTTTAAATCTGTAACTGTCAACTGATGCACATGTAGGAAAACGTGCGTGACTCAATGAACGTCAGAGCTATAGCGGTTGGAGCGCGTCCCTCAATGAACGTCAGAGCTATAGCGGTTGGAGCTCGTCCCTCAATGAACGTCAGAGCTATAGCAGTTGGAGCTCGTCCCTCAGTGAACGTCAGAGCTATAGCAGTTGGAGCTCGTCCCTCAATGAACGTCAGAGCTATAGCGGTTGGAGCTCGTCCCTCAATACCAAACAGGACAGGTCTTTTAGTAGCTAAATGGGTCAGACAAAATATACATCACCCTTACCGAGCGATAGGCTAAAAACCTGATCATTAAAAAAACAACACGTGTTGCTTCGGTATGTCAATTGCTTAGTGTGTACTGATGATTATAGTTTAACCAAGGCACGGTCTGAGACGTTACGTTCTATTATCAGTGCAGAAAATGTTATTTTAGTTTTGAACAGTTAAGTCTTTGAAATTCCCTTTTATAAAAAGCAAGGCGAAGATCAATCAATGATATCGTATCACTGTTTATACTATACAATCTTTTACAGGCTTTGCTGTCATTTAAAGAAACACCAATATGGAGGGACTGCCCATATAACCTATCTGCCCAATTGCACTACTTTATTACAATGTAGCGATTTTTAATTTTATTTAGAAAGTTGTTTTTTTTTATAATTCCTAGACTGGAATATAAAAGACAGTAGACTAGGAAGTAGTATAAATATCCGTTACGATTCTCTTTAACCCTTAAAGTGCTGAGCTGTTTTACTATGAGTGCATACAAAATGGAATTACAATTCTGATGTTTATAGGCTAATCTACCACACGCGTTTAAAGGTTTAATCTATGCATGAATGCAGAAGTAGTTCTAAGTTATATTATAGCCATTAAATGATGTCATTTTGATTTTCATGGGAAGAACTTCTTGTTTACTTTTAGTTTCGATATGCTGGTCTATTTATCCAAGAATTTTTTTTTTTTTTAATTACCATTTTCTGTTTAACATAACTAATGCAACTCAATTGCAATTTTATGTTTGAAAGTAAAAATAGTACATGTAAGCATTGGCGGGGCATTCCTAGTGTTATGGGGTTCATTTTGCAAGTGTCTATTATTAAAAGTTATTATTATTATTATAAAAGTATTATCAAAGACAATATTGATTTTAGAAGACTTGCATACGGTAAATGTCATTACACTTTTACATGTAAGAAGTTGCATTTGAATGGCGTGAAAGGAAACTATCAATGTGTTGTATTCCTACAAGTGTGCATATATGTCCTCAAGTTTGACCCAACTTTCCAAAATGGAAGCTACAAACAAATAAAAATGAGAATACTAGCCAAATAAGACCCGTGGCCTGTGCGACTTAGTTTGTGTTTGGATTTAGATCTATGTTAAACATGGAGAGTTGTTCCATTAACGCTTTTAATTTTTCCCACGAAAATGAAACTAGACTATACCAAGAAAAACTCATTTAAAAAAAAAGCTTGTATAATGTGTAAGAAGGAAGAAAGTAAGGGGATATATGGGTAAATTTAAAAAAAAAGGGAATGGCCTGAATTCAAACTCATGTCTAAAACCTCCTCAAGTCGACATTTTAACCATTCTTCTAGTGAGGCGCATTATGAAAAATAGAAAAGTGTATAGGTATCTATTGTTTAATTCAAAATGGCTCACTTGCATAAAGAAAAGTAGTTAGCAGCAGATGACATCTGAAAGAAACAGTTGGTAAGCTCTCACAGAGGCTGCGGGACACACATTTGAGAATAATTCATATTATAGGAGATAAATATTTTCTTTTTAATAAATATATATTTTTTGCCATGTCGAATGGACAATCAAAGTATTAGTTTCATATGAATCAAAGTGTATATTTATTTCTTAGTAAATACAAAACAGTTTTATTATATTTAAATAAATTCATGTTTAATTTAAAACATGAACACCCTCCGCTCACATAAACCTACAGCCACCTTAAAAAATATCTCTCTAAGCATAAGTTCTCTTTTTTAGAACACGCAGAATATATTTTTGTGTGTCTTAGTTGGGGGAAACATAAATCAGTTTACGCCCCAGAATTTTGAAACTGCCATTTTTATATGCAAGCGTTAATTAAATTATCAAATATCAAATCGATTAACGACATTTTTTAATGAAGGTTGTATTTCAGTTTAGATCTTACTTTGTCACCTGGGAAATGTGTGAATTCCGTGGACTATTATCTACTTTTAATATATATATATAAGGTATGCATAAGGAATCGACATATTATTTTGTTGGAAATTACAATATTCGTTTGGGTGATATAATTATAATTGACGCACTTTCAAGAGCCATGACTGACTTACTGACTGACTGGCTGATTCATTCATCACTCATTCTGCCATTTGCGGTGGACAAAAAATAAAGAAATTTTAGCATGCTATTACTAACCGTATCAATAGAAAAAATAAGCAATTTCCACCAAAGTGGTTTAATTTGCCAAATGATTTGTATTGACAATTTTGACTCAATATGTTTTTTAAAGCAAGCATATCAAAAGTTTTGAAGTATACATTCTAATACATTTTAGCATTATCTAAACTCTGCTGGTGTGAAACTTTCAATAACTCTTTTTGTCGCTTACTTTTCTAAACGTGTCCAATTAGCGAAGTTGAAAAAAGAGCCTCACTGCTTAATATTGAAGGTTTAATTTCTCTTGTTCTTTTATTTTAAATAATTCATTTCCAGTAATTAACTAATTGGTACTTCTTTGATTGCTTCATGTTTTGTTAGATACAATAAATAATTGTGAAAAGACTCAAAACTTGAACCGAGAATGAATGTGGAAGAAATAACGTGTTCAAAATGTTTTCCACGCAGACAAAGTTGATGTCAGCTTTGTGCAATGGACAAGCAGCTACAAATATACTGCAGATCAAAGTGTTCCTTTTTCCATTACAAATACAGATTAAGCCAGCAGCTCTCAACCTATCAGCTCTTCTTACCCTTTTTAGATTTAAAACAATGCCGCGACCGCTGACTTTAATACTACATCTGCTAACTATTAAAGCTATAAAGATTATACGTGTTTAAAAAAAATCCTATCATTCAATTTTAACATTTGACCATCACAAAGGCCCCGACATGAGACACAAAAATATTTCGTTCCTCTTGCAGCTAGAGCGTTGAACAAAATGTAACTTGCTGTTGTAAATTGTGCAAGTCTTGCTTTGAAAGTAATTAAACGTCTTAAGCATGAAGTTAAATTTCTTGTGCTATCGTATAAATTGTTTGATCCAGTGGTGTAGCTAGCAATGTGCTGGTGGTGCGGACCGCAACGGGCATCACGTGGTAAGGAAAACCATATTTTCCCCAGTATATATTAAGATCCTTTTTCCAGCAGCCTTTCAGCAACAACTACAAATACAAATACACATAAACAAAGACAACAAAAAACGAAATTTGAAGTGGACACTAAACATTTATGTATTTTGCTACTTTGTTAATAGCGAATATTCTTTCATAAATCAAGTGTAAGTTCTAGGCACTTACATACAACTTACTAGATTACTTTTTACGCTCGGTTTCTTCGGTTAACATGAGCTCATGATGTTTGTTTAATTCACTGGTTTTATATGAGTGACTTTATTCGCGAGGCCCACGGATTTAGCTTTAGGAGAAAACTTATGATACCCAAGATTCTCATCAAGTAGTCTCTTTATTTCCTCTTGTTTATCAAGTCTTGAGCCTTGCTTTTAATATTGTTGCCAAACTCGCAGACAATCTTCAAATTAATTCTAGGACAAAAGGGTGACTGAGTGCGAGCTGTGCTGGTCCCATGACTTTCAATTGTCGGTGATAAACTCAACACTCATCATTGAATTTCAATGCGGACTTAGTATTTGATCTTCTTGACTAAGTATTTGATCTTCTTGACTAAGTATTTGATCTTCTTGACTAAGTATTTGATCTTCTTGACTAAGTATTTGATCTTCTTGACTAAGTATTTGATCTTCTTGACTAAGTATTTGATCTTCTTGACTAAGTATTTGATCTTCTTGACTAAGTATTTGATCTTCTTGACTAAGTATTTGATCTTCTTGACTAAGTATTTGATCTTCTTGACTAAGTATTTGATCTTCTTGACTAAGTATTTGATCTTCTTGACTAAGTATTTGATCTTCTTGACTAAGTATTTGATCTTCTTGACTAAGTATTTGATCTTCTTGACTAAGTATTTGATCTTCTTGACTAAGTATTTGATCTTCTTGACTAAGTATTTGATCTTCTTGACTAAGTATTTGATCTTCTTGACTAAGTATTTGATCTTCTTGACTAAGTATTTGATCTTCTTGACTAAGTATTTGATCTTCTTGACTAAGTATTTGATCTTCTTGACTAAGTATTTGATCTTCTTGACTAAGTATTTGATCTTCTTGACTAAGTATTTGATCTTCTTGACTAAGTATTTGATCTTCTTGACTAAGTATTTGATCTTCTTGACTAAGTATTTGATCTTCTTGACTAAGTATTTGATCTTCTTGACTAAGTATTTGATCTTCTTGACTAAGTATTTGATCTTCTTGACTAAGTATTTGATCTTCTTGACTAAGTATTTGATCTTCTTGACTAAGTATTTGATCTTCTTGACTAAGTATTTGATCTTCTTGACTAAGTATTTGATCTTCTTAACTAAGTATTTGATCTTCTTGACTAAGTATTTGATCTTCTTGACTAAGTATTTGATCTTCTTGACTAAGTATTTGATCTTCTTGACTAAGTATTTGATCTTCTTGACTAAGTATTTGATCTTCTTGACTAAGTATTTGATCTTCTTGACTAAGTATTTGATCTTCTTGACTAAGTATTTGATCTTCTTGACTAAGTATTTGATCTTCTTGACTAAGTATTTGATCTTCTTGACTAAGTATTTGATCTTCTTGACTAAGTATTTGATCTTCTTGACTAAGTATTTGATCTTCTTGACTAAGTATTTGATCTTCTTGACTAAGTATTTGATCTTCTTGACTAAGTATTTGATCTTCTTGACTAAGTATTTGATCTTCTTGACTAAGTATTTGATCTTCTTGACTAAGTATTTGATCTTCTTGACTAAGTATTTGATCTTCTTGACTAAGTATTTGATCTTCTTGACTAAGTATTTGATCTTCTTGACTAAGTATTTGATCTTCTTGACTAAGTATTTGATCTTCTTGACTAAGTATTTGATCTTCTTGACTAAGTATTTGATCTTCTTGACTAAGTATTTGATCTTCTTGACTAAGTATTTGATCTTCTTGACTAAGTATTTGATCTTCTTGACTAAGTATTTGATCTTCTTGACTAAGTATTTGATCTTCTTGACTAAGTATTTGATCTTCTTGACTAAGTATTTGATCTTCTTGACTAAGTATTTGATCTTCTTGACTAAGTATTTGATCTTCTTGACTAAGTATTTGATCTTATTGACTAAGTATTTGATCTTCTTGACTAAGTATTTGATCTTCTTGACTAAGTATTTGATCTTCTTGACTAAGTATTTGATCTTCTTGACTAAGTATTTGATCTTCTTGACTAAGTATACAGAAGAAGCGAAATAAGAATTATTTGTGTGTGTCTTTGAATTACACAAACACCTCAACAAACTGCGGAACATGCTCATCTAAATAGTGTGAACCAGCTCGGTGCTTGGTTGAAACCCTTTCTTTCTTGGCCTCCTTCAGTCGTAGAACGACTATGGTTCATCTCGCACACTTTGTCATGTGGCTGTGGAGCCCTATTTTGGAGAGACACTGCCGTCCACAAATATCGCAGGTTAAGGTGGCTTTTGCTTCGGTGGTAGAGGAGCTGGTTATTTTTTGTATAGTACGTTTCTCTTCCTGAGCTGAGACCCATGTTCTTTCACTCTCCACAGCTTTCTTGGTCATTGTCTCTCTCCATCTGGTGCGGTCTAGAGCTGTCTTCCAAATAAAACCCTTAAGCGCATAGAAAAGACTGAGGAGAAGTGTCCAAGTGGTTAAGGGTACAGTATCAAAATTATAGAAACTCTGGAGATATTATTGAATACAGATAAACATTCTTTACTAGATCTGAAGCAATAGAATTTTTTTATTAGCATTTTTTAAAATTATTTTCTCACCTACTTGGGGTTTTGGGCCAATGCATTAACTGTATAAAACGACGCACTAATCTACATTTAAAAGCAAAGTTAGGTGCTCACTTCAACTGAAAAAAAAATTCTATTCTGGAGGATATGGCTGAAACATGCATTTCTTTAGTCAGAATCATGTGCTTTCTTATTGGGATTAGTGTAGTACCTTAGAGACGTACAAGAATAAGATACCATGGGAAAAGGTAAAGTTTCTGTATTAACAAAAGAAGAATGAGCTAAGAGGGACAGTTATTTCTCTTTAAATAAATATGTTTCAAAAATAATGAGTTAATCATCCGATCTGAGCAAAATGTTTCAGTTCCGAATATAATAATCTCGATTCTATATTTTCAACCCTAGCGGTAAACATGGCTACTTGAGGGTAATTTTTCTCTTGCACAACAGCTTAAGGGGAAAATGATTTAGTTAGAATTTAGGATAGTTTTGCTAGCAAGAAAGCACATACGATTTAGTTAAAGTATCTTTTTGTAATTTTTTTTCAAATACGAATTACTTTACACTTTTTTTTTGGAGGGCAGCATATACCATTGCTATGTCACTGGTTTGATCTAATAATGTATCTTTATGTGTTATGTAGTAAAGTAAAGTTTCATTTTCAGACATTTCGATGTACAAGACATGTTAAGCTATCTGTTTGTTTGGCCAACGTTTAACGAGTAGGGTGTCATGTAGGCGGCACAACAACCAACCGCCTTTGCTTTCCCCAACTAAAGTCAGGTACCATTAGAGTTAGGTGGACCCAGTGTTGTCCATAAAATTCAAAATCCCAATTTTCACAGAGAATCGAACCATGAAGCTCACATTCGGAGCCAAGCGCTTAACTACACAGCCATATTCCTTACGGATAATATAGATTAGTTTACTATTATTAGTAGTAATATTATTGTTTCTGACCTTTTGATAATATTATAAAATCATATTCAAAGCATAACTATCATGCAGTGATAAACTTAGTGTTAAATTACGAAAAAATATGTAATTTAATATATATTTCAACTTAGAATTAAATAAAAAAATGCATTCACTCTTGCATTGCTTATTAACCGAATGCATAGCAAATAATAATGTGAACATTAGAAACACTTGGCAGTGCTTCGATAGCAGTATATATTACTTGTCCCCGTACAAGGGCAGAC
Organism: Biomphalaria glabrata; assembly: GCF_947242115.1. Taxonomy (NCBI): domain Eukaryota; kingdom Metazoa; phylum Mollusca; class Gastropoda; family Planorbidae; genus Biomphalaria; species Biomphalaria glabrata. The sequence continues at coordinate 15,554,676 of NC_074714.1, read as the reverse complement.
CAAATGTCACGCACGAAACAGTTCTCTCTCTACCAAATCCTTCGCTCTTCATGCAGAGCGTGACATTCATAAAGAATGTGGGCTACTGTTTCATCATCCTCGATGCAGTGGAGACACCTTGTGTCGGGCTACCGTTTCATCATCCTCGATGCAGTGGAGACACCTTGTGTCGGGCTACCGTTTCATCATCCTCGATGCAGTGGAGACACCTTGTATCGGGCTACTGTTTCATCATCCTCGATGCAGTGGAGACACCTTGTGTCGGGCTACTGTTCCATCAACCTCGATGAAGTGGAGACACCTTGTGTCGGGCTACCGTTTCATCATCCTCGATGCAGTGGAGACACCTTGTGTCGGGCTACCATTTCAACATCCTCGATGCAGTGGAGACACCTTGTGTCGGGCTACCGTTTCATCATCCTCGATGCAGTGGAGACACCTTGTGTCGGGCTACTGTTTCATCATCCTCGATACAGTGGAGACACTTTGCGTCGGGCTACCGTTTCATCATCCTCGATGCAGTGGAGACACCTTGTGTCTGGCTACTGTTTCATCATTCTCGATGCAGTGGAGACACCTTGTGTCGGGCTACTGTTTTATCATCCTCGATGCAGTGGAGACACCTTTTGTCGGGCTACTGTTTTATCATCCTCGATGCAGTGGAGACACCTTGTGTCGGGCTACTGTTTCATCATCCTCGATGCAGTGGAGACACCGTGTGTCGGGCTACTGTTTCATCATCCTCGATGCAAAAGGACACTTTGTATCTGGCTACCGTTTCATCATCCTCGATGCAGTGGAGACACCTTGTGTCGGGCTACCGTTTCATCATCCTCGATGCAGTGGAGAAACCTTGTGTCGGGCTTCCGTTTCATCATCCTCGATGCAGTGGAGACACCTTGTGTCGGGCTGCCGTTTCATCATCCTCGATGCAGTGGAGACACCTTGTGTCGGGCTACCGTTTCAGCATCCTCGATGCAGTGGAGACACTATGTGTGGGGCTACCGTTTCATCATCCTCGATGCAGTGGAGACACCTTGTGTCGGGCTACCGTTTCATCATCCTCGATGCAGTGGAGACACTATGTGTGGGGCTACCGTTTCATCATCCTCGATGCAGTGGAGACACCTTACAGGATACCGCTACATCTGTTAGGTACACGTCCTTTTTCCATGTTCGATACCAACCAAAATAATTTTCTATCAATCAACTAATTCGTTGTCGTTTTTCTTAAAAATGATTCTTGGTTTTATCATGACGAACTAAAAATTATGCGAAATTTCAACTTGATCGAAGATTGGGTTTAAGAGAAATAACGTGACCGACGGTGTGAGTTGATATACGCCTTATAGCTCAAAGTTACATTGCTTCAACATTGTTGGCAGTTATTGTACGAACGAGCCAATGTTAGTGTGATGTCTGAGCTTGCTAATGTTTTACAGTATCATGAATTTTCAGGGGCAGTCTTTATAAGATTACAACAAATATCATCACCTGCATAATTTCTGTATTTTGACTTGATAACGAACAGCCAAAACAAATTTAATCGCACACAAGTTGTCACAGTCTCAGTTGACATTGCATGATCTAAAGTTCACGTCAAGTTAAGAGGTTAAAGTACACTTGGAATTCCTGATGTAGAAAACAGGAACTAGAATGAATAAAATTGACTTTGAGTTCAGTCAAGTCAGTTAGGTCAGGTGGTATACTTTGGACCGGTTGGTCAAGTAAAGTGTTATCCTCTGTAGGAGTCTAGTATATTTTAGTCCGCAATGGAGAGTAGCGGCTTAGAAAAGTCTGTGTAGTAATTACAGTTAGAAAGTAACTTGTGGGCAGTTGTTGCCAGTGGTCTTTTTGAGACATGTATTAGTTAATCTATATTTTTACACAGTGTTACCCGCTGAGATGCGGACGTGATTTGTAGTTAACGAATTGGATATTTTTGATACCGCTGTTATGCGGTTAGGATTGTTTATTATTTCTTGACTTGTAGCACTAACAACGAGTGCAGTATTATTATTATGTTGTAAAATAAACTTTATATTCGCCTGCTGAAACGGACTTAAGTCAGTTTGTAGTGTATATAATTGTCACGTGTTAAAAGTACTCCAGGAAGCAAGAACCCAGCATTTCACAACATTCGCATTCTTCAACATTACACCATTTAACCTTTTACACAAGTATATAATAACCTACGGGAGAATAAGGAGAAAAAGAAAAGCAAATACATGAGAAAAGACTGCAAACATTTGATCCAGATAAATGTAACTACATTAAAGAGAACGATGTTTCTCTCCACGAGCTCAATTTAATCTTATTCAGATATCTACAGAACATCTTTAACTTTTGTGAAAATGAATTTCTTGTGCAAAAGATATGGATAAAATAATTATTATAGTTGTTTTTTTCTCTGCTAACATTCGCAAATAATCATTCACAGAAATGATCATTTTATTCTTTGGTTACGTTTGATGTTATGTTCAGTATACAGTTTGATGTTATGTTCAGTATACAGTGTGCAACATTGAAGTATTATCTTTAGTGGATTTATCAGATCAATCGTTGCATTAGATCACTTGCAGAGATTTTTTTTCTTTGAATTCAAGTTTTGAACTTTTGAAAAAAAAATCCCTTACCATAAAAAAAAATTGCATTATATTTTTTAATTTTTCAAAGTTCCTTTGATTAAGATCTATTTTTACTGTGAAAACATTACTTTTAATGACATGCACTATAAAGTGATTGCGAATGACATAAATCTGCTTTCAAATACGCATCGTAAACTTTTGCATAGAAATAGTATCTATGATTCCGCAATGGCGTAGCGCTTTAGAGTGAATTTATTTAAAGGGTTTAAATATTTATGCTGCGGCCACTAAAATGTTTGAAATCATTATGATTTAGCTGTCTTGAATATATTTCCAACTTAAAACAAAATAGGAATATAAAAAAGTAAATGTTAACTGAAAAATTGCTTATAATATCAAGTTTAACAAAAAATAAATCCATATTCCGATGGCATTAAGTCATCACTAACAAATCGTCATTAGACCCCCAAAGGGTCACAATAAAAACATTTGAGACCCCTAATCTAAGTATAAAATGTTACAAAACACTATAGCAACACGTTTAGAATAACATCATGTTCTTTTAATTACTTTTACAATTTGTACCGATAAAGCATTTTAAAATGCTGTAATGAACAAGATTACAAAGAGAATTTGTGTTATCACACAACTCAGAGGCGCCCCCGTCGAAGTCGAATCCTTGTCGGATCCGCCTATTCGCAAGGAATATTCAAGACGTGATTTTGTTTTGATTGTCAAAAGTAATAATGTTTCAAAGATTCATTTGGCGTTGTAAAAAATTTGTTTTTTTTCTGTAAAACGTTTTACATGTTTTGGATGTTCCTTCAAAGCTAAAGATAATTTACTTAATCAGTCCTGCGCGCAAACAACACGACCAGGTATAACCTATTATTGATAAAGAGCTATAGTACACATTACGGCATAACAACTACCGAATACGTACTATATATCAATGAGTATTTCTAGATAATCTTTTGGTATTGATGTAAAATAGAAAAAAAAAAAGAAAATAACAATTCATCGAGCTTGTACTTCGGCGACGTCTGCTCGATGTCCCAGCACAGTTACCAAAAGAGCTATTTTCGATTTCATTGAAATGGAACTAGAATGAGGATGTAGATCTACCTGAATTAAACTTCTGATTTAGGGCTCTTAAGATCTATATCTTCTAGATCTAGATCTAAAATGTAAATTTGGAATAAGGTAGATGTAATTTAGATAAGTATTGTAAAAAAAGGGTCGAAATAATCTATTAATAGACTGAATGCAATATTAAACTTAAAAATAGTAGATTAGTTTTAGTATTTTATATTTTTGCAATATTGGTATAGACATTTAGAAAAAAAAATCTACACTTTAAGTCTAGAAATTGAAATTATAAATAATGTTCTAGTCTAAATCATGGCTGCTGGTATTGCGGTTTGCGCGCTGGACTGTCGTTTGGATTTATCGATGGTCCCAGGTTGAAACCCTGCCCGCTCCCATCCCCCGTCGTCCTGCAGGAGGTCTGGACTCCAACTCTGAAGGAACATCCGAAACATGTAAAACAATAAACATTCTAAACTAGACCAAGAAATTCTAGGTCTAGAATCTACAATGATTTTAATTAGAGTACAAATCTAAATGTACTTTAAAAAATCTAGCTCTAGTGTAAATAAATCTAGATCTAGTGTAAAAATCTAAAAGTCTAAATCTAGCTATTATGTCTTTTTAAAATACGAGTCAGATTACTTGGTTTAGTAAACATTACTATACTGAGTTGTAGCATTTCACTTAAAGAATTTATTCCATATGACGTCAAAGGGAAAAATACACTACCTCACACGTTCTAGTTAGACTAAAAAATGTCATCAATACGAGCAGCTTGTCGAGTGTTCATAGACATTGGTGCCCCGAGGGAGTTCTTTTAGCATTTCATTTAAATAATTAACTTCATATGACGTCATAGGAAAAAATTCACTACGTCACACTACAGGCTCTCGAGGATTTATAGACATTGGTGCACCTAGTTATTTTAGAATTTCATTTAAAGAATGAACTACATATTACGTCAAAGGAAAAAAAATCCATTTCGTCACATTGGGATAGTTAGACTTAATTTGTATGTATGTATATATATATATATAAGGATTCAAGAGGAATTTATTTTTTGATTGTTTTGTCTGTCAGTCTGTCATGTTAATACCGAAAATAAAAACCAAGGGCTATAGAAAATCTGATTAAAATTTAATTTCTCTTCCGAAACATCGCAATAGTTTTAAGCTTCTATAATAGATTGTTCTGGATGTTTATATATTTATAGTGAGAGAAAATACTAATTCCAAATTAATCAAATAGTGTTAATTAAATTTTTGGGATGGTCTTGTATGAAAATTAGATGTACCATAGCCTTGTGGAGAGATTTTCAAACCATACTTTGGAGTTAAGTAGTTGTTTTCCTTAAATATCGTAACTATCGTAAATATATTAACATAATTAGATTTTCTAACCAATTTTCGTTAATGAGAAGAAGATTATTTATTTTATTTATTAGAAAAGGGATTTAAAACAGTTTTTTTGGCGTTAGTAGATTTTTCATATAAAATTCCGAACATTTTTGGTGACGATTTATAAGAAAATTAAACTAATATAGGTTGATTTCTTTTTCAAAACGAAATCCGGAACACTCTTTACCGATTAAACAACTTTTGTTATGTTTCGGCATGAAGAGTAACTGTAAAATAAGTCTAAAAAGTGATTTTCAATAATTGTTTCTAGTAAATTACTTTTTTATTTTAAAATCCTGAACAACCTTTTGTTGATATTTTTGAAAAAATAAAGTCAATTGACATAAATTTGTCTTAAGTTGAAAATACGGAACAATTTGATATTGATAAATAAACTATATTGACGTTTTGTAGAAGAATATACATGTAATAATAGACAATTATGCTATTTCAAACAATCACTTGACATAATTTATTTTTTATAAAACAATATCTGGAACAACTTTATAGTTAATGAAATATAAGTCAATATAGAGATTTTCATTTAGCATGTATATGCTATTTACTTTAAAAAACCGGAACAACATATTAAAGATCATGTGTTTTTGCAACGTTTAAGCAAGGAAATTAAATTAATTATAAGTTAGAAGAGCAAACAAACATTTGTTGGCATTTATTAGTTTTTCTCAAAACATCCGGAACAATCTATTCTAGTTATATAAAAGTATTGCAATATTTCTGAAGGAATATAAAAGGTTAAATCACATTTTCAATAGCCTTTAGTTTTGTTTAATCTAAACTTGACGGACAGACCGACGAACAGACAAAACGCAGAAAAAACAAGCGTCTTTAATTCTGACGGAAGCACTAAACAAAAAATAAATAAAATCTGAATATTTAAAAAAAATTGGGAAAACTGATTAGTACTATGTCTTGCCGCTGCTAGTCACGCTACTGCATGAAAGTCGCTTCATATCTAGTCCATTAAAAAATGTGTAATATTTACATACAAAGTGCATTCTTACCCTTTATAAACAAACATAAATGTTTTCTTTTAATTTTAGCAGACAGTTGACCAGAAAAAAAAACTTTAACTAATATTTATATTTGTTGTGAATAAATCGTACATTTTATAAATACATTTGACTTAGTGATACCGAAAATACACAAAAATGTGTCTTTCTTTGTTAACATATTGTAAAATTACCTCCCTTACATTTATGTAATTGTTTTAGAATTGGTGCTTTTTTATGAAAAAAATTGCTTGCATAATTAATTTTATAAACTAAATGGTTTGCTTTTAGAAAACAAAAATTAGCCGTACCACTTGTACTTCTCAAGCCGCATCGCAGGGTGAAATAATATTTTTCATTATTCTTCTAGTTTTCCAGATCTGAGTGTGACAGACGGACAGACGGACATTTTGCAAAAACCTAATAGCGGCTTTTTCCCTTAAGGGGGCGCTATGAAAAAATGAGTATTTTGATTAGTCATGTTTGTTTTAAGATGAGATTTAATCCAATGTTACTTTTTCTATTTGTTAAGTAGATAAAGAAAAACATTTAAAATATGTAACATAATTATAAATAAACCATTGACAATTTGAGCTAATGCTAACAGGTGCAGTAAAAAAAAAAACAACCTCAGTTAAAATGAAAATATTTTACAATTTTAAGCATAAAATAAAAGATTTCTTTGCCTGAGTAAATATAATTAAAGCTTTTAAAAACAAAGATTGTTTGTTTTATTCTTTAAGAATTTCTTGAGATGTTAGACTTGTATTTTAAAATGCTTTTTTCCCCCCAAAGAACGTTTTATTTATATAAACATTGCAGCTTTGAAGATGAATAGTGTAATGAAGGATGCAGCCACTATTGAAGAATAATGTGGCACCGTGTGACTTACAGCACCAGACCCTGCAAAAGTACAAAAATGTGTTTATAATAAAAAAAAGGAAACAATTGAATAGAGATAAAACAACAAACAAACTACAGTTACCATTTTTTTTCACACATCTACTTAAAAAATGTATCATATTTTTACAAGAAGAGTAGTAAAAGGCTCCGAATAGAGGATTATAAATCTACCTGCATTTATGTTTTATGGCATTAGAAGTCTATTGTGCTGTAGACACACAAATGTGGTATTTCTGAATTAAGTAATTAAGAAAATATTTTTTAAAATACTTTTCATAAACAAAACTTATATTAAGCGTATCAATTAGGCCTACTTTGGATCAGTCACGTAATTACATTTTTAATAGATCTAGACTAGCAAAAAAAAAATCATTTAGAAAGAAAAAAAAAAGGTAACGAGATGAATTCGAACAATTGTCAAGGTAATTCAACATCATAAGATATAATCAATAGTGCTTTTATTTTAAATGGAACACTTTTATCATGCATATTACGAAAACAATATTGTTGCCATTTAATGGGTCTCACAACATGCACTTTTTAGCGGCCCCCGAAAGGGGAAAAGACGCTATTAGTTTTGTGTGGCCTGTCTGTCCGTCTGACCTTCTGTCCGTCAGTCCCGATTAGATCTCAGAAACTAGAAGAGAAAATCAAAATCGGACATCATGATATTTTAGATCATTCAAAGTTCTGATGCAACGTCTACTTTTTTCTTTTCCAAAAGTGAACCATCTAATTTTTTAAAATTATCTATGCAAGTAGATTTTTACAAAAATTACACCACTTTTCAATGAAAAACTTCAGGGGAAGTAAGTTTTACTTAATAGTTCACAAGCTTTGTTCATAGATTCGCGCATTGGTAAAAAAAAAAAAAAATAAAGTTCAGGATTGAAAATGTATCAATGGATCATTGTAAAGAAGATTTTCCATTTATTAACTAACTCATGGAATAGAAGACTGATTCGAATGTTGTTTTTAAAAATAATTTTTATACGAACTTTATTTCAATTGTAAGTTTAAAAACAAAACAAACAAAAAACTACTTTTTACCAAGCAGATTGCACACATCCTCATTAGGCAATACTAATAACTAATACACTTGACAACAGACTAAGTTATAGAATATAGACAGACTTAGAATGACTTAGATCTAACTCTATATCTAGACTTTAGACTTGGAGACTGATCTATTTCTAGATCTAGACTTAGAGACTTAGATGTATTTCTAGATCTAGGCTTAGAATTAGATCTTGAATCTAGATTTAGAACTAAAACTAGGTCTAGATCTAGCTTAAGGAAAATATCAAATAGGCCATAGTGTAGTGGTTATCACATCCACCTGACACGTAGAAGGTCCTCGGTTCGAAACCTTTTATTTTTATTTTTTTTAGTTAATAAATATTTCTACATCTATTTGTGTGTCACATCCTGTAAAATAGATACGTATTATTTTATGATTTTTTTAAGTATTTTTTACAACCTAATATGTTTTATCCTCTACCAATGCCTAGATCTGTCCATCTGTCTCTAGGTGGACCACTTAGGGGGCCGATTTTAAGTTTGTGTATCCACACAAACTGTCTTTGTAACCTTGTTATTGAGTGTATATTTACCAAATGCTCATAAAATATAAACTTACTTTTTTCCGATATTGCTGGCTTTGTTGGTTGAACTACCTTTCCACTGCCTACAATATTTAATACATAATAGTATACAAAACAAAATACTTTTTTACCAAAAGATAATTAACTATTTTTTTAAAATTGATTCTTGATGTGTTTGAAAATTGATACAATTGTCAAGGTAATTCAACATCATAGGATATAATCAATGGTGCTTTTATTTTAAATGGAACACTTTTATCATGCATATTACAAAAACAATATTGATGCCATTTAATGGGTCTCACAATGTGCTTTTTTATTTGTTTATATATTTACTAGATGCTCATAAAATATAAACTTACTTTCTTCCGATATTGTTGGCTTTGTTGGTTGATCTACATTAACACTGCCTACAATATTTAATACATAATAGTATACAAAATAAAATAATTTTGTTACCAATATTTAATTAACTTTTTTTTTTCAAATTGATTCTTGATGTGTTTGAAAATTGATACAATTGTCAAGGTAATTCAATATCATAGTATATAATCAATGGTGCTTTTATTTTAAATGGAACACTTTTATCATGCATATTACAAAAACAATATTGATGCCATTTAATGGGTCTCACAATGTGCCTTTTTTTATTTGTGTGTATATTTACTAGTTGCTCATAAATATAAACTTACTTTCTTCCCATATTGATGGCTTTGTTGGTTGATCTACATTACCACTGCCTACAATATGTAATACAAAATAGTATACAAAATAAAATAATTTATTACCAATATTTAATTAACTTTTTTTTTCAAATAGATTCTTGATGTGTTTGAAAATTGATACAATTGTCAAAGTAATTCAATATCATAGCATATAATCATCGGTGCTTTTATTTTAAATGGAACATTTTTATCATGCATATTACAAAAACAATATTGATGCCATTTAATGGGTCTCACAATGTGCCTTTTTTTATTTGTGTGTATATTTACTAGTTGCTCATAAAATATAAACTTACTTTCTTCCGATATTGCTGGCTTTGTTGGTTGATCTAAATTACCACTGCCTACAATATTTAATACATAATATTATTAAAATATTATTTAAACGGGTAAATATGTCATTAAATCTTTTATTCTACCTCATGAGCTGGAAAAGTAATTAGTAAATATATTTTTAGTTGCCGTTTGTCTAGCAGTGGTTTTAATACGGGGATGCGTCTTACTGGGGCCACATTAAATGACAATAAAAAAAATATATATTATCCCACATGGAATGGAAATATATTAATGTTATCAGTGCCGGATTTAGGGTAATTTTAGGCCCTAGGTGAAGACTTACTTAGACTTAGACTTAGGTCCTCCCGCGCCGTTCGGCGCATTGGGCGGCAAGCTGTCTCCATAATGATCTGTCACTGGCAATGTCTGAAGCCTCCTCCCACCTGGTGTCCACTGTTCTGAGGTCCTCCATGAAGGTGTGTCGCCAGGTAATACGAGGACGTCCCTGTTTGCGCTTTCCTCGTTTTGGCTTCCATGTTATCGCAACTCTTGGTGTGCGTAATTCATTTTGACGTAGAACATGTCCCGCAAACCTCATGCGACGCTCAGTCACAACCTCACTAAGTGTTTGACTTCCAGTTCGGCATAGGATTTCCTTGTTTGAGATCCGGTCTGTGTAACTGACTCCCAAAATCCGTCTCAGCCATCTCTGTTGAGCCACATTTAGTCTTTTCTCTATTTTGACAGATGACTTCCACGTCTCACATGCATATGTAGCAGTTGGAATGACGATTGTGTTGAGAAGGTATTTTTTTGTCTCGAGTCCAATGGCTTGGCTAGTCCAAATAGGCTGCAGCCTTTGGAAAATGCTCCCTGCCTTTCCTATTCGGCACGCTACATCATGGTAAGCATCTCCATCATTTGTTATGATGCTGCCAAGGTACGTGAACTTGTCCAGCTCTTCAAGCTTTGACTCGCCAAGTCTGACGGGGACACCCTTTGCCTTATAACCCACTCGCATAATTTTAGTCTTATCCAAGTTTATGCGGAGGCCAATTTTGGGTGCCTCTCTGTCTAGGCTCTCCGTCATTTCTTGAATGCATTTATTTGTAGCCCCGAGTAGTGCAACATCATCAGCAAAGTCCAAGTCCGTCAATCGGAGTTGTTCATGCCATGGAATACCAAAGGCAGTCTGGTTCATTGCTCTCCTCATTATGTAGTCGATGGCTAGGAGGAAAAGGAAGGGAGATAAGATGCACTCCTGTCTCACACCTGTCTCGATTGTAAAAAAACTCTGTTGTTCCCTCTTCTGTTTTAATGCAGCAACTAGGCTGACTGTAAAGGTGTCGTAGGATCTGAACGAATTTTTCTGGGATACCGTATTCTCTAACTATTTTCCATAGTGATTCTCGGTGGACACTATCAAACGCTTTTTTGAAGTCCACAAAACTGATCGTCAGCCGTTGTTGGTACTCCAGACTTTGTTCTATGATATTTCGTAAAACGAAAATCTGCTCTGTACATGATCTGCCTCTTCGGAAACCTGCTTGTTCTTCTCTGAGCCTTTCATCTACAGACTGTTGAAGCCGTCTCAACAAAACAGTGCTGAAAACTTTGCCTGGGACAGAGAGGAGAGTAATGCCCCTCCAGTTGTTGCAGTCTGCCAAGTTGCCCTTTTTTGGAAGCTTTACAATCACTCCCTTTTGTCAGTCCTCTGGGACTTTTGAAGTTCGCCAACAGAGATTTAAGAGATCAGTCATTCTGTTAACAATGCACTGTCCCCCATATTTTAGCATTTCTGCTGATATCATGTCTAGTCCTGGTGCTTTGTTATTCTTTAGCACTGCAATGGCCATGGTAACCTCCTCAGCAGTTATTGGGTCTGTCTTGACCTTGAGATCATTGTCTGGAGAGGGGTCCTTGAATATGTAAGTTAGGTCTGGCGACAGTTGGTTAAGGGTCTCTCTTAAGTGCTCTACCCATCTTGCATCCTGTTCTTCTTTCGTTAACAAAGTTTTGCCTTGCTTGTCTTTTATTGGTGCCCCATGTCCACTCTTTGCTCCAGTGAGATCTCGGACAATACGATGGAGGGTTTTTGTGTCATTTCTGCTTGCAGCTGCTTGTGCCTCTTGTCCATTCTGCTCAATCCAGTCCCGTTTATCTCGCCGACAGCTTCTCTTTACTTTCAGATCTGCTTCCCTATAGGCTTCTTCCGCTAGGCTGCGATCCTGTGTTTCATTTTTCTGATCTCGTCTACGTTTGGCCTCTTTCCTCTCATCTATCAATTTCCATGTTCTGTCTTGTATCCACCGTTCCTTGTATGAACCTCGCCTCCTTCCGATAACTTCTTCCGCGCACCCAATAGTGGTATCTTTGAAGTTGGCCCACTCTTCTTCAAGGGTCAATATATCTGCAAGAGCCTCAAAGCGGTTCGTTAGTTTCAATTGGAACTGTGCTGCAGTATTGCTGTCTTTAAGCTTCTCTACATTAAATGGGCGGGGTTGTGTGGCTCGTTTTGGTTGGCGTTTCAATCGGAGCTTACATTTGCCACTGACAAGGTAGTGGTCTGAGCCGATATCAGCTCCTCTGCGGGTCCGCACGTCTAACAGAGATGACCTCCATCGTTTGGAGATGCAAATGTAATCTATCTCGTTGAAGGTTTCTCCATTTGGTGATCGCCATGTTTTTTTGTGTATTTGTTTGTGCTTAAAATATGTGTTTCCAATTGAAAGGCTGTTGGAAGCGCAGAGAGAAATCAAGTGCTCGCCATTATCACTGATGTTTTCTGCAGAGCCATATGGTCCCATTACATATTCAAAGCCAGTTCGGTTGGGATTGATTTTGGCGTTAAAGTCTCCCATCAGTAGAATTAGGTCGTGAGTAGGTGTTTCATCAAGAGTGGTTTGTAGTTGATTATAGAAGTTGTCTTTGATGGTATCTTCTGCATCCTCTGTAGGGGCATAAGCTTAGATGGTAGTGACTTTGATTTGCTTTGTTTGGAGTCGAGCTGTAATGATGCGGTCACTGACTGACTTCCAAGCAATTAGCGCTGAAGCTGTTTTTTTAGACATGATGATTCCTACACCACTAATGTGCTCCTTGTCATGTCCTGAATATATTATTGTCTTGCCATCATTGATTATTTGTCCACTTGATGTCCACCGCATCTCGCAGATCCCAAGGATGTCTAGCCGGTAAGAGTCAAACTCTCTTAAAAGTTGAGCCAGTTTACCGCATTGATTCAGGGTTCTTACATTCCACGTGCCTATAAGAGTCGGTTTCCTTGCGTTGAAAGGCTTGCCACGTATCGGGTATTGGACTTCCAGTTGGCTTTGATCCAACACCGTCATCAGGGTTTGGCCGCCCTCGCCGCATGTATAGTTTTTATTATGTGTCGAGTTTGCCGTTTCTGTAGCAATAGTGGTTTTACAGGGTGGGGTCGCTAGCCCCACGCCAAACCCTCCTCCTTTCTCACCCGGGCTTGGGACCGGCATATGGCGGCCTAGGTGAAGTGAACATGAAAATGAAATATTAAACAAATATTTAAGACCAAAAATACTTAAAGAATTATAAACTGTCCTGTATCTATATATGAAAGAACAAAATGTTAAATTCGTATGACGCCAATAGCATGGACGATTCATGATCACCAGACTATAAATAACAATTCGAAATTTTACCAAAAGGAAGCAACAAAATTTTCTAACATATGTAATCTCACAAATAATGGGACTATGAGAAGAGATGATACCCGTGGAGCTCTAATGTTGAAATAATTGGTTGGCAACTTGGCATATGTTCATTTTGCCCGGAATACTATAAAACGGCCCGCAATAAAAAGCTCCCTTACCCCCAGCAATTATACGTTGTATAATCTAGCTTCGTATATGTACCCCTGTCTAAAAATTGCATGTAATATACATTCATACATTGAGAATTCAGGTTATTGTAAAACATTGCATGAGATGTTGAGTTAGAAATACGCCTAAAAACGAAAATTGACACTATGAAAAAATGTACATTTTAATCAGGCTTAAAGAATGTTATCTTTATTAATGTAAAGAATGCATCCGCCGATTAATTAATTTCGTACTGTATGAGGTGATACAGTCAAGTAAAAAGACTATCTGGAATTATTTTATATATACGATGGATTTTTAAAATTACAATTTTAATAATAATTTTTTTTCTATTTATTTGTTTAATTTAACTCATAAAAAGACATTAGATCTCAAGCACGTTTGGACATATGCAAGACTTAGACTTAGGTCCTCCCGCGCCGTTCGGCGCATTGGGCGGCAAGCTGTCTCCATAATGATCTGTCACTGGCAATGTCTGAAGCCTCCTCATATGCAAGAAAGCTTTAAAATAATTCATTCCCATTTTACCACCACATACTACATATGATTCAATACTTTAGCTAGCTTCTTAATAAATTCTCAATTAGCAATTTTTCACTGTAAAATTATAATTTTTTGATAAGAATGCTCTCAAGAAGCATAAAGTATGTCTTTACAAAACTAACATTTTGTACGCATTTAAAAATGTTTAAAAATATATTTTTTTATTTAAGCTGTGCTAGTTTTGTGGGGTTTTTTTTTTTGTTTTTTTTTTCATTTTGGATTAATATTAAACTTATTATAAATTAGAAAAATATCATTTTTAAAAAATCGGAATAACAACATACTTACTCAGGACTAGATCTTTTACATTGAAGGCTGGAGTAGCACAAGTACAAAATAAGAAATATAAAATATACAGACAATATAAATAAAAGTTAGAGATTTAGTTATGTAGATTTACAAACATATACAATACACAAAATAAATAAATAAATCTCTCTCTCTATATATATATTTACTTATACCATTCTAAGTTTATTACGTAATTAAAGTGCTAGGTCGACTTTACTAGTAGTCTATTGTATTTGATGGTCAAAGATCGTGAAATAGAATTTATGACGTGCAGATCTTACACTTTGATGCAAGCTTAAGTTTAGAGAAATAAAGTTCTCCTTTCAGACCTTGTGAACTTAGTGGGCATACGATGTTAAGAGCATCTGTTTCTTTAGCCAACGGTTAACGAGCAGGGTGTCATGTGGCCATCATAATGATCAATCGCCTTTACGTTCCCTAACTAAAGTCAGGTGCCCATTAGAATAAAAGAATATATATATATATATATACTGACACACAATACTTACGACAGCCTAATGTCTTTAAATCATCGCGGTTGTTCTTAGCAATCTCTTGCTTTATAGCCGCAGTTAATATACAGTCATTTGTTAACAGACATTCAAAACTACTTTTAATGTCACTATATGAAATTGACACAAAAAAAAAAGGTAGAATTTCAATGAACAAAAAAAAATATTTTAAATGTTAATATGACAATCGTAAATGGGTGCTTAGTGGCAGAGTGGTACAGCACTTTTCTTCCCAATAGAATGGTCTCGGGTTCAAAGTTCAAGAGTTTTTTTTTTATTCATTCGTACATCATTGATTTTTAGAATGCAAAAGACTATATTTTCAAAGGATAATAAATTTTAAGCTTACATTTATTTTACAAATCTTTTATCACATCATTCTGTCTGTTTGGTAAAAGGTTTGCACACGTTATTTCTCCCACTTCTTCCTCTTCTAGCCAACAATTTGCTGCTGAGCTATTTAGCAAACTGTGCCAAGGTAAAATTATTTCTCTCACACCCAATTGCAGATTAAATTAAAATTTCGCAGAATTATTTCTTTTACCGGACAACATAAAAATATGTTTTTTTTAATTAAACAATTAGTTAATTAACAATTTGTAAATATTTGTTTATCTTGGACAAAGGAAATAAATCGTACTTGACATCGATGGTGGTATTAAATGTGAAATTTTGGGCACTTAGTAAACCAGGATACCCATTTCTTTCCTCCCCATTTGACAACTGGTCGTTGGAAAGGCTTGGACGCAGAGCAGTAACGGTCACGGACCGAGTAAAGGGACCTTACCGCATACACAGCGTGCCGGGCCTCGGTCCTGGATCCACTCGCTATAAGTGGCTGGGGGCAGTTGTAACCATCATATTCCTATACTGAAACTATTACTTTCCGTGCAGGGACGCCGCGCCAGCCACTGATCTATGATGTCGGCCACCTTTGTGGAACTATGTGGCGGACTTTTTTCGACTGGGTTGCTGGCTTTAGTTCCATCCAAAACCCGAGTAACATAAAAAAAAAACACCTAGATTATCACCCAGGCTTTGTTTGCATACCGTTTTTAACATATCTATTTCAACTACTAGACGTTTCCAAGGAGACGCCACGCTGACCGAATCCTTAGTTAAGTACCAGAAATGCGCACCTGAGATATTTGGGTGCATTCATTGTCTTTTGAGATAAAAGGACCCATATAGCCAGGAATTATGAAACAGGTTTTGTGGAATATTTTTGCTTTATAGTAACCAAGATTAAAGCTTCCGATCTATTTAGAATATATCTCCCTTGGATCTGCTCTAATTTTATGCAGGATAATTTAGTATCATTCTCTTTTAGTGCCTTGTATATATATCTGTTAAACTTCTTATCTGGTATCCTTAAGTATTGGAGATAGAGAATAATAGATACCAATCAAATGTACATCTAACAAATAGAGAACAAAAAATGTTATAGATAATATTCGGTTTTTTTTATTTGGTTGTTCATTGTTACTCTAATACTAAAATCAAAGCTTAAAGAACAAAAAAAAACTTACTTGCAAATATTATAAGCTTCCTGATCTTCATGGCTAATTGCGCTCACTAAACAAATGTCAAAAGCGTTGAAACACGCTAAAATAAATAAAAAATATGTAAAATATAATACAATATATAATAATAATTTTAAATAACTATATTATTTTACTTAGGGTCTCTAAAAATGTTCAACAGTTCGCAAAGTCATCCTTAAGACTTGAGAACTTAATTTCTGATAGTAAATACATGAATTAGACAAAAGCATGATTGAGTTTCCGTTACATTAGAATCATACAATTTGTTATTAACTCCTAGTGTTATAACAAAACATATGCATGGTGTCATTGTGCATGATGTCTCAGACACCATTATTTCTTATTTATAATTATTTGTAAAATTTAGTCACTCATATATAGCTATTTATCATAAGGGGATTGAGTCTATAGACTTTATCAAAGCTAACAAACTTGAAATGTGCCGAATGATGACTGCGACCCAATGAAAAGAATTAGAAAAAAAAGGTGGAATTTATGATTATTTCATAACTGATAAGCATATGAATACACAGTGGACGATCAGTGTTTTTAGTTTTACTGATCTTTGAATATCTCACGCCTTGTTATTATTTGTTGTTTTAAAAATATACCTGGATAGTAATGGATGGTACCGAATAATGTACATTTCTTGCTTTATTTATTAATATATTGTTATAATTTTATAGTAAATAAGACATAAAAATATAATACAATTTGGCATTAAAATGCTTAATTTTGTGTTTTTCAATTTTATAACTAATATTTTTTACCTTAAAGTATGTAAAATATATATATATATATATATATATATATATATATATATGTATATATATATATATATAATATAATATATATATATATATATATATATATGTATATATATATATATATAATATAATATATATATATATATATATATATATATATATATATATATATATATATATATATATATATATATATATATATATATATATATATATATATATATATATATAATTTCCTCACGGGGCCACTTCCTGCCAGCGTACACTGTCGGTGTACATCTTACAGAATCATCAACATATATGGAATTTTGAAAAAAAAAATTTTTCCAATGTCTTAGTTTGACCAATAAAAATTGATATTTATTAGAGAAATTATATTTATTGCAGTAGTAAAGTTTTGGGGGTTAATGGGTTAATAATAAGATAAGATAGCAGAAAGAAGGGTGAAAATGCAACGGCGCCTGGTGATTATATATGCCCAACCTGCGATCGCAGCTGTGTATCAAGGATTGGCCTCTTTAGTCACACAAGAAGTTGCAAAGGGAAAAGATCGTCTCTCGAGACGTAAAATGCCACAGAGAATAAGATAAGATAAGATAACTTTATTGATCCAAACAAATGGAATTTCATTTTGACTACAACCTCAGCGTAACTACTGTACAATAACAATATAGATGCACGATATACATGCACATACGAACAACATTCACACACGAAAATACCACATAGACACTTATAACCAGCGCTTATAAATAGACATCTATGTACTTCTCTATGATGACAATATGTTAATTTTTAATGTTGGTCGTCCAGGGTCTTTTATTATTGAATGTTTTTAATTTTCTTGTTTGATATAATTATATTTTCACAGAGCTGGATGTACGAATTAACAGTTGTGTTAAGTTCATCTGACTGGGCAGTTGTTTACAAACATGTCCCAATCTGCTTCAGACAACTTTGTAGCTGTAAAACAGCGTCATCAGACCGTGACTGGAAGGACTGTACTTCGGGTTTTGTTGTTTTTAAAACCGGTTTGTAAGTGGGTGTAAGATGGATCATTGTGTTGTCCGACTCTCCGAGGGGAAATGACGATCTGGATGTGTAGGCCATTTTTATGTTGCTATAACACATGTCCAAGGTTTTATCGTGCCTTGATTGACAATTAAGACTATAAGTTGGCAAGTGTTGAGCTAACGAAATATGATTGCAATCTCCCATAACTAGTCTGACAGCATCAGAACTTATAGTCGAGAGCAGTGATGCCCAACCTAATTCGACCTGCTGGCCATTTTAATTTCCGACACTCGTGTCGCGGGCCAGATGAACGAAAACGTAGGCCTACAAAAACGATAGACTTGAAACCCGTAGATCCAGTGCTTAATTAATTAATGGGATATTTGAAATGTATATTTTTTCAACGCCTCAGAAGATAGCTTCATTTCTCTACTTAAAATATCAGCAACATTGGTCTTCTTCTCTGTACTTAGAATATGTGCTAGTTTTACAACCGAGTCATTTTCCTGTCTCTCTTTTTGGTAAAAAATTCCCATCAATCCTCCAATTTCTAGGCTTAGTTTAACTATCTTTTATTCGCGGCACAAACCAAGAATGCCGTCATATTTGTTTTATAATGTCGTTTATATGTTGTTGTTGTTTTTTTAAATAGCCACACTTTCTCTATAAAACAAATATGTTGGCCTATTATCATGTTCCACAAAAAAGTAAAGAACCGTTCACTTTTCCTGGTTGAAAACGTACATTCTACACTCAAATACCTATTTCATAAACGCACAAATGCTAAATGTCATGGTATCAATCAATCAGGAGAAAAAATTGAGGGCTCTAAGCCCCTAACGTAAGTACAGATACATTTTTGCACATTCTAATTCTTTTTTTTTTTTTGTGGGAAATAGGGGGGATTTTCTACATTTTGTGCCTACATTTCGGCGGGCCGGATGGAATCACGACGTGGGCCGGATTTGGCCCGCGGGCCGTACTTTGGGCATCACTGGTCTAAAGTATATGTACGATTTCTAGTAAATGTTTTGCATCTTTCTCTGTGTTGGCTGTGAGTGGTATATACACAAATATGGCGTAAAATTGTTTAAACTCTCTAGGCAGGTAGTATATCCTGAGATTGTTACATAGAAGTTCAATATCGGTCGTGCACACTTTAGTTTTGATTGAGATATTGTTAACACAGCAGTACTATTTATTGACATAAATGACCAGCCCTCCTCCTCTTGTTTTGCCACTATTTGTTGTTCTGTCTGATCTGTACAAAAGAAACGCATCAAAGTCTTCTGATGTGTCGAGAATAATTTCATTTAGCCATGTTTCAGTGAGACAGATTAGCAAGCTTTCACGGAATAGGTAGAAATGTCTGCAGCAACAATCAAGTTCGTCCATTTTGTTATTTAGTGATCTAACATTATGTTATGTATCGGCCATTTGTTTCCAAGAAGGCGGGTGTGTACATAGATTCATTGATGATCATATTATTTATGATATCCACTAAAACACTGGTTTTTAACATGCACACTAATAAATTAGTCCAAAAAACAAGAAACACTTTTATTCCCTGAAACACAATAACACAATAAGAAAGGAATAATAGAAAACAAATGTTGATTATGTCACAGTGTAGTCAGGTCGCCTGCCGAGCAGCGCCCCGGAAGTATGCAATTATATCGATGTTCCCTGACATGTTATTTATACTAGTGAAATATGTTTAAAGGGAATTTTCAATTTTCATTATGGAGTATTCGTTTTCTTTAAATTGAGTTTAAATAGATTAAACTCTAAAGGCATTGTTTTCAATACAGGGTTTCTTCGCTGTATACAGATGAAGAAGTTACTTTAAGAGGCATAATTCTTATTGATGGTGTGAACAAGAAAAGTGCCCAATAAAATTGTGATATAATCAGCTTTCTACATATAAATTCTCTCAAAACTACAGTCTACAGTTTAACTTACCTCTGTCTTCTTTTGGAATAGACTTACGAAGTTCTACAATAAATTTAAAAAGATAAAAACTATATTTATGTTTTCAAATTGTATTTATTAATTGTTTTGTTTGCTTTATTTTTTAAGCTTACATTATTGGTTTGTTTAAATTTTATTGACAAATAGAAACACACACAAAAATGTTGCCTAAATATTATGTAGCTAAAATAAATAATTTACAATAAAAAGTAGATTAATATCGACACATCTTTTTAAGTAAGATTTTATGTCGAATAAATATTCTTTAATTAAAAAATAGAAATACATATTATAATTTTTATTTTTATTAATTAGATTACCGTGTGAAAATACCAAAGCCAATCCATTTCTTAAATGAATGTTTGTTTGTTTCGGATGTTCCTTCAGAGTTGAAGATAATTTACTTCCTAGTCCAAACCTCCCGCAGGACGACGGGGGATGGGAGCGGGCAGGGTTTGAACCCTCGACCGTCGATAAATCCGAACGACAGACCAGCACGCAAACCGCACGAACAGGCAGCCATCCATGTGCAGAATGCAGAATGTGCAGAAGTATTATCCAAGCTGTTTGTCACATTAACCAATTTTACGTTTTTTGTTAGAAATGAAAAGCTATTGATCTATCAGAGCATACAAATTTATGGATATATTTTAAACCGTTGAATTGATGTTTAGGTTCAACACTGGCTTCTTCCATTGCACTTGTGTTTCACACTCGCATCTATTGAAATACTCCGGTGTACAACAATCCAATAACTCCTGGGTACTTGTAGAAGTCAGTGACGTCACTTCAACTGTGAAACAACTTTACACTGAGAACATCCTACGACGTTTTAGTAAAAAACTGGTGAGGCAAGTGCCCTTTTGGCAGAGGATTTTTTGTTTGTTGGTATATTGATCTCGGTATGCTTCTTGTAAGAATCTTCTTCGCCATTGACGCAGGCTCAAGATTAGCTTATTTTCTAAATGTATAGCTAACATTCTTGACTAAACTGCGTATTTTAACGATTGCATTAAAGATTGTATGGGAGAGGTTGTTACTTAAAAAAACAAACTATTCCTTCATTGTTAGAGGTTTATTCTTCTTGCTGATTCCGCAATCTAATCCATGCTCTGGTACACTGGGAGAGATGGAGCACTTAATCGAATTTGTTATATCTCTGTGTCTTTCTAAGGGCTTTATTACATTTGGTTTTGTATATGTCAATAATAATACAGCCTTTGCGTATGCTACTAGAGCTCCTTTAAGTTTAAGTCTTATGTCCTGAAGGATCTCAAAATTTATTAATTTAAAAGTTTGCAACTAACATTAGATAACTAATAAACCTTTACTTTCTTAAGCACTTTGCTGGCAAGGTGGTTAGTGTGTTAGCTTAAAGAGGCTTGAGAAGCCTTGAGCCTTTGATTTTGAGTTTTATCATTACTTCTTTTCATAATTGCAATTAAAAGCGACACCGGTAAAATTTTAACTTGATGTCTCCATTTTTCTCTCCATTTAATTTATTAATTATGAGAAAAAAATCTCTTTTTAGCAAAGTATAAAGCGGTTTCGTTCGGATGTTTTTTTTTTCTACATCTCTTTCATGCCATCGGCTAAATAGCAAGGGACTTCGGTGGCGCTCTTTTTTCATCGTATCCGTAGTCTGACACATCACAGCATCAGTTGTTGAAAATGTTAGAATATTACTATTTTACTGTTTACAGATGTGAATTTCTAACAAATCCCATTTTGTGCACTCTTTATTATCGACATGAAACTATTGTCTTTTGATTTAAATAAATCCTCTTTCTGGAAAGTAAAAGACGGTATAAGAAAGATCAAACTTAAAAATAACTCTATATTTAAGTTTGATTCTATATATTGATCCCATAGACTTAATAAATATAGACTGGCCGATAAAAGAGTTTAATGAAACGAAAATTTGTGACGCAATTTTGTGTACTTTATTATACAGACTTTATGAGCAGTATAGTTTTGTTTTATCTCTATGACTGAAGATCATGCAACTTTTCAGAATTAGGAAATCCGACAACGATGGATATACATGTTTTCAAGTTACCGGTACATGAAGTTATTTCCTTTTCCCATCCTAATGATGCTGAAAAATTAATGTATGGCTCATTGGATTTAATAAAATGCTCTTCTTTTTAATTAACCATCAATTTCGATTTAAAGAGGTTTTTTTTATCTCGAAATTAAAAGACGGTATAAGAAGGATCAAACTTAAAAGGAACTCTATATTTAAATTTAGGTTTATATTTTGATCCTTTTCTGTATGTCAAGATAGATATAACTCTGCATTATGGTAGCATACTAATTATATTGCGTTATCAAAAATGTGATATTTGTATGATAACTCAGAAAAATATCAAAGGATAAAGTATAGCTCAATCAATTCGATAGAATGCTTTTCTTTATTGGTAGCACATCAATTAAAATTGTGATTTAGTGTGCTATATTTAGTTCACAATGTGCTGTATTTATAATGTTAGGTCTCAATAAGTGTCAATTTACTAAAACACTTTTGATGTCTTCTAGTAATGTTTTCTAAAGAAGGCTTGCAAAGTCATAGACTATTTGGTAAAAGATTGTATTTTCTTTTTTTTTATTGAGTCCTTTTTTCTTTCAAAGCATAAAAGGCATATATTGCAATCTCTAAGACGAAATTAGAGACTACAAGAGACAATCAACCTGATTAATAACAAAATAATTCAGCACTACCGGAAGAATGATTTGCACGTATATAATTTTTTTTACAAATATTAAAGTTTGTCTAATTGTAAAACAAAGTTATGTAATCATTTTATTAACATGTCTATATCAAAAGTACTTAAAAATATATTTAAAAAAAACTATCTTTTGGAAGATTCAACTTTAAAAATATAAACACTTACCATCCAATAAGCTGCTTAAAACTTCTTCTGAAATAAAAACACACAATACAATGAAATTAAGTTTTTATGTCGTGATGCAGAAGTTAAATGGCATAAATTTTTACATGTATGTTACCCGAGAGGAGTGTGCCACTGTAATGGAAATGTATTTTCGATAACGAGCTATAAAGATTGTATTTATTTATTAGCGGCCCCCGTAAGGGAAAAAGCCGCTATTAGGTTTGTGCAAAATGTTCATCTATCCGTCTGTCACACTCAGATCTCTAAAACTAGAAGAGATATCAAAAATATTATTTCACCATTCGATGCGGTTTGAAAAGTTTAGATGCAACGGCTACTTTTGGTTTTCTAAAAGCAAACCGTTTAATTTATAAAATTAATTATGCTAGTAATTTTTCATAAAAATTCACCAATTATAAAACAATTACCTAAATGTAAGAGAGGCAATTTTACAATATGTTAACAAAGAAAGACCATTTGTTGTGTATTTTCAGTATCACTATTTCAAATATATTTATAAAATGTTCAAGAAATGTTCACAACAAATATAAATATTAGTTAGAGGTGTTTTTTCTGATCAACTAGTTGCTAAAATTAAAAGAAAACATTTATGTTTGTTTATAAAGGCTAAGGATACACTTTGTATGTAAATATCCTGCACATTTTTTAGAATGGACTTATCATGCAACAACTTTCGTGCTGCATCGAAACGCCGCGGCATGATATGGCGATAATCTAATTCCATAAAAAAAATTAAATAATCAGATTCTATTTATTTTTGTTTCGTGCCCCCATCAGGACAAAAGCCGCTTATTTTTGTGCTTTTTGTTTGTTGGTCGGTCTGTCCGTCACGTTTATAAAAAAAAACAACAACACTAAATGCTATTGAAAATCTGAATTAGCCTTCAATTATTCTTCCAAAACATTGCAATAGTTTTAAGTATCTATAATAGATTGTTCTGGATGTTTGTGTGAAAACAAATCAATGCCAACGAATGTCTGTTTGCTCTTCAAACTTGTATTACATGTAATTTTGTTACTATGAACTATGAAGAACTATGAAATTGTTCCTTAAGTGTTTTTTTTTTTTTTTTTTTTTTAATTATGTCAAAAGATTATTTGAAATAGCATCATTGACTAACATTAACCTTATATACAATAAGTCAATATAGTTTAATTATCGATATCCAATTGTTCCGTATTTTCAACTTAAAACAAATTTATGTCAAATTACTTTTTTTTTAATATCAACAATATGTTCAGGATTTTAAATTAAGAAAGTAATTTACTAGAAACGATTATTGAAAAACACTTTTTAGACTTGATTTACGTTGAATTTTCTTGCTAAAACATAACAGAAGTTTTGTTTGTTTTTATTTGTAAATAATGTTCCGGTTTTGGTTATAATTTTCTTACAAATCGTCCCCAAAATTGTTCCGAATTTTATATGAAAAATCTACTAACACAAACAATTGTTTGAAATCCCTCTTCTAATAAATAAAACAAATAATCTTCTTCTTATAGATCTTAAGAGTGCTAAATCAGAAGTTTAGTTTATGTAGATCTACATCATTATTCTAGTTCCGTTTAAATGAAAATGTGAAGAGCTATGTTGATAGCCGTGCTGAGAAATCGAAGTACAAGCACGTTTTATCAATACTGAAAGATTATCTAAAATCGCTCGTTTGAAATATTGTACATATCTGATAGAGATGCCATGCCGTAATGTGTGATATATCTCTTTATCAATATTAGGCTATTAGTTTGTAACCAGTTTGTTATTAAGTTAAGAGCAATGCCGTCGAGCGGTTAGCGTGCTGAACTGATTATCTCTATAGTCACTGATTTTTTTTTTATTTTTTTTTTATGTTTTGGATGTTCCTTCATTGTTGAAAAACTGATAGTGTTTGATAAATCCGAACGACAGTCATGCGAGCAAATTGCATGAACAGAGGAAAATGAATCTTTGAAACATTATTACTTTTGACAATCAAAATTAAATATCGTCTTGAATATTGCTTGCGAATAGCCGAATACGACAGGATAACACAAACTTTCATCACACAAACTCTCTTTGTATTCTTGTGTTATTAATCAGTTGATTTATGTAAATATTATCTATCTACTCTAGTCACTAGTTAGAAATATATTCTTTACTGCATGTGTTTCTTTTTTATTTATACTGCAAATACTAGAGGAGGTTTGAGTAGTATTTAAATGACAAACTTTTGTTTTGAGATGAGACAGTGACGTGTCTCATTGTTAACTGTCATTTCATTGTTATGATCTGTACATTTCATACCATTTTTTAAGCCGTTGTTTTGTTATTGAGATGAGACAGTAGTGTGCCTCAGTGATGGCAGTCATTTGATTGTTATGATCTGTACCTGTCCTACTATTTTTTATTTTTCATTCTGTTACTTTGTTTTGTTGGCCTATGAGGATGCCGCCATCATTTTCGTATTTATGTGTAATCGTTTTATGTGTCGTGTTTTGTTGTTTTTCTTTTAGTAAATAAACTGTTTATTATGATTCGTAGCTGAAACTTTGTCCATTATTTGTATGTCTCAGTAAATTATATATCTAGAGGCTAAAATTAAAAACCTATGTAATATAATTTGGGACCACGAGTTAGCACTGGACTAACTTGCCAGTACAGCAGAATTCACTGGTTTTATGACCTAATTATAGTACAAGATCACACAAACGTAAGTACGAGAAATAAAGTGTTTAGTCATGCCCAGAATTTCTGTCTGTTAATTGACGGTATACAAGTTCGACAGAGTTAAACTTCACATGAAATTCTTCATGGGAGTGTCGGCAGTGGCCTTGTAATTCTTTCAATTAGATTTGTTTATAGTCCATTTTTTATAGCTCTTTAGTTGTCTTGGTGTTAATTTTAGAGAGACTGACATTCAGTAATTTTGGAAGGTAATCACTAAAATTATCTTCTAGAACAGTGATGCCCAACCTTATTTGGTCTGCGGGCCATTTTAATTTTCGGCATTCGTGTCGCGGGCCATATCACCAAAAAGAAAAAAAAATGTAATATACAATGATCTATTTTTAATAGTTTTATTTGTGGACCTACTTACATAAATTAATCTGATGCATGAAGTTTATCCAAAACCATCTTTTGAATATCTGGCTGCATAGATGAAACGCCAAGTCGGAACACTGAATCTAGATGTTCATCCGTGAGGCGATTACGTAACATGGTTTTCGCTCGTTTCATCATTGAAAAAGTTTGTTCACACAGATAAGTGCTTGAACATTGTGATTATCCTTAACGCTTGTTTTCGAAGATTTGGAAACGCTTCTGCAGGTAACATGGAGTAGACGTCAATAGTCTGCATCACTTGAAATTTGTCAAGCAGGGATGTCTGGCTTTGTAAGTCAATCAGTTCCAGTTGCAGGTCCGTCGGAGCACTTGACACATCGGCAGCTAACGGATTTTCAAAAAGACGGATTTCATTTTTTAAATTCTGAAAATCCACAAATCTTTCACTGAAAATATTCATCAAGAGCCTCAGATGTTGGATCATTCTTTCTTTAGGGAAAGACATATTTAGATGCTTATCATTTTGTAGAGTGGTACAGGTTGGAAAGTGGACAAGATGCACCTTTTCCACCTGTTGAATGAAAGTTTTTGTTTGGAAAGCACATATGTCTGCATACACATGCGAAATCAATTTGTCTTTCCCTTTTAGTTTGGTGTTGAGTTCATTTAGATGTGATGTCGCATAAAATAGCCAAATCCCACAACCATGAGGGGTCGTTCAGTTGTGGCACTTGTTTTCATTTATCGGTCATTAATATTTCAATTTCGTGTCTCAAATTAAAAAAACGTTTGAACACCTTCCCTCGGCTTAACCAGCCCCGCACTTTTCTGTGAAATAAAACGTCTTCATGTTCGGACTCTATTTCTGTCAGAAAATCTTTGAAAGTTCTGTGATTCAACACTTGTGATTTGATGAAATTTACAGTGTTGAGCACAATCATCATCACATGGTCCAGATTCAAAAGCTTTCCACAGAGATTTTGTTGGTGAATGATGCAGTAAAGCCGCAGGGGTTCAGTTCCATTTGACTCAACAACTTTTTAAATAACTCTTTCTGTCATTCCCCTGTGACATCCAACCATATTTCTAGCGCCATCAGTAGTCACTCCTACTAATTTATTCCAAGGAAGAGCAAGGTCCTCTATGATGGCTGACACTTCTTTGAACAGGTCTTCTCCAGTTGTAGTCCCATGCATACTCCTTATAGCTGCTAACTCCTCTGTTATATCAAAATTGCTGTTTGTACCGCGAATAAATACCAAGAGTTGCGCAGTATCAGTTATGTCAGTGGACTCGTCAGCAGCAATAGAAAACATTTCGAATTCTGCTGCTCTGTCTTTTAATTGTGAATGAAGATTTACCCCATATCTTCCACTCGCCTTGTAATTGTCATGAGAGAAAGGCTGACAGCTTCTACTGCATTCTGCTTTTCAGGACACATTTCCATCACTGCTAGCAAGCACTTTTTTACACATTCGCCATCGGAAAAAGGCTTCATTGCTCTACTTAAGATGTGAGCAACTCTGTAGCTGGCCCTTATCGCAGACTCATTTTCTTGTCTCTTTTTGTTAAATATTCTTGCCAATCCCCCAATCTCTAGTCTTAACTTGGCAATCTTGTCTTCGGGGCTCAAACCAAGAATGCCACCATATGTGTTTGGCTTCATAATGCCTTTTAATGTTATGTTCTTTAAAAACAGCCACACTTTCTTTACAAATCAAAGATGTTGGCACACTATCCTATTCCACCAAAAAGTAAAGATCTGTCCACATTTCTTGAAAGTTTCTACATTCAGAGTCCACTTTTCGTTTCTCTCCCATTTCATTCAATCACAAATGTGAATCACTGCGGTACCAATTACTTTGATATCAAAAGAACACCACCCAAAACGATGCATTAATGTTCTGTGTTGCACACACAAGGTGTCAAGGACACGGCTAGCTCAAGACAGTAGCGTTATTTTTTAATAATTAAAAACAGCAGTCTAGTTTTATCGTCATTGAAAAAAAAAAAAACTTGTGTTCTTACAAGTAAAAAAAAAATATTTACTACGAATATTAGAATACCAAACCTAAAGATGGAATTCATCAAAGAATGAGTGAGAATCCTAACTGAATGAGAGTATAGTTTTCAACATTCTGTTTTTTTATTTTTACATTTTCTTCCAATGCTTTGGCGGGCCGGATAGAACCACGTCGCGGGCCGGATCTGGCCCGCGGGCCGTAGTTTGGGCATCGCTGTTCTAGAAATTATATTTATGATAGATTCCAAGTTGTCTGACATTTAAAGTCAGTTCTTGTTTTGTTGGGTTATGAAAATTGATGCACTTGAAGCATGCATCGTATTAATAAAATTTTCAACACCAGAATACCTGCCCTAACCTGACCTAAATTTGTGGGCACTTTCTTGGTGACCAGAGCATTAGCCACCAATGTAACCAGGCTTCAGCAGTCCCGACAGCAACACCGGGTTCCCAGATATTGAGACACTTCTTGTTTCACCAATTAAGCATTCTTGTAGTAAGGCATCCACACATTCCTTTTTTTAAATCTGATGTGGCTAATTGTTGATCATGTTGCTTTTACCTTCGAGCTAAATTAGCCTAGGAGAAATTGTTTTCCAAGCTGGATATATTGGATTTATACTGGCCGGTGCTTAGACTCTTTTAATTATTGTGTATATTTAAGGAGAAAGGAATGTGAAGTTGGTTTATGCTTGGAAAGAATGGTAACCTTTTTTTTCACAACATCGCCGTTCTCCCCGTTTACCAATTTTGTCATTTTATTTTTCGATGGTCAGTTCTGACAAGGTTTTCTTTATATTGTTTCTCAACTTGGCATAAAACGATTGCTAACTCACTCACTCGTATGGGCAGTTTTTAATACACGAAAGTGAAGTCAGGAGACATTTTTTTTAACCTACAGTTTAGAGTCTTCAGAGAGGCAGGTAATCATATTCAGCAGTTGGTAAAGATAAATTATTTTTCTACCTTGTTTTAGGTATTTTTAAATATTATTATTATTATAGCTTTTATATTGCGCTAATTTCATGCTTATAGCATGCTCAGAGAGCTTTTGGTCCAATCTCAGTGGGGGGGGGGGGGGGGGTATCTAGGAGTTGGTTTTCCGTGCTGCCTTTAGGCGCTTAGTAAACACAACTCTGCCCGAGTCGAGTGTCGAACCTCGAGCCCCCTTCTAGGTAGCCAAGCCAAGTTCAAACGCACTTGGCCTCTCGACCACGCTTCCCACCGAACCTAACAACACCTAACAAGATAAAATCACTCACCAATTTCCTTTGTAACAACAACAGAACCTAAAATATGTTTCATTTATGATAAGAAAAAAATCTTTATCAGTGTTTTATTTTAAAATATAAATCTTACATAGTCACATATAGAAACATAAATAAATATTATTGCTACTTTATCATTATTTGTTAGTTGAAAATTTTTAAACAAATAATTTTAGGAATAATAATATTAAAATCACTTACCATTTCCTTTGTAGTTATGGTTACCTAAAATATTTTTTCGTTTTAAACATTAAGACAAATTTAAAAAAATTTTCTTAATCATTTTCATAACTTGAATTTACAATATAAAATGTTCATACAAACTTAAATTAGTCATATACTCACTCTATAATCAAATGTATAGCTTGTTAAATAACCAGCAAAATAAAATGATTGACCAAGAAATGCTTACGACATATAATAAGTATTAACTAACCCAAACAAATCTCTAATTACTTTATGTTGAAAACAACTGAAGGAAACATAAACAGAGCAGGGAATCTAGATTCGTCGCAGCTATGTCAGCACAATTGTATTTTTAGTGAATGCGTAATGGCGTGGAATCTTTTGGTCTAAAATACATTAGCTAAATTATCAATCATTATCAGAACAAAAAAAGTAATACGGTTCAAAGCAATTTATTAGAAACACTTGATAATTTACATAGATAACATTAAACACAAATACTTTTAAACGTACGAACTAGTGAGACTGCGAACATTTCAAATACAAATTGATGCAGGCCAGGCAATGCAGCTCGAGGGAGATAGGGGGGATCGTGCCACACTCTAACATTCCCTTTCAAAAAGTGAGCGGATAGCGGGGGGATCGCGCCACACTCTAACATTCCCTTTCAAAAAGTGAGCAGATAGCGGGGGGATCGTGCCACACTCTAACATTTCCTTTCAAAAAGTGAGCGGATAGCGAGGGGATCGCGCCACACTCTAACATTTCCTTTCAAAAAGTGAGCGGATAGCGGGGGG
The DNA here is from genome assembly GCF_947242115.1 of Biomphalaria glabrata. Taxonomy (NCBI): domain Eukaryota; kingdom Metazoa; phylum Mollusca; class Gastropoda; family Planorbidae; genus Biomphalaria; species Biomphalaria glabrata. The sequence continues at coordinate 15,524,350 of NC_074714.1, read as the reverse complement.
ATCGTGCCACACTCTAACATTTCCTTTCAAAAAGTGAGCAGATAGCGGGGGGATCGTGCCACACTCTAACATTTCCTTTCAAAAAGTGAGCGGATAGCGGGGGGATCGTGCCACACTCTAACATTCCCTTTCAAAAAGTGAGCGGATAGCGGGGGGATCGTGCCACACTCTAACATTCCCTTTCAAAAAGTGAGCGGATAGCGGGGGGATCGCGCCACACTCTAACATTCCCTTTCAAAAAGTGAGCGGATAGCGGGGGGATCGCGCCACACTCTAACATTCCCTTTCAAAAAGTGAGCGGATAGCGGGGGGATCGTGCCACACTCTAACATTTCCTTTCAAAAAGTGAGCGGATAGCGGGGGGATCGCGCCACACTCTAACATTCCCTTTCAAAAAGTGAGCGGATAGCGGGGGGATCGCGCCACACTCTAACATTCCCTTTCAAAAACTGAGCGGATAGCGGGGGGATCGTGCCACACTCTAACATTTCCTTTCAAAAAGTGAGCGGATAGCGGGGGGATCGCGCCACACTCTAACATTTCGTTTCAAAAAGTGAGCAGATAGCGGGGGGATCGTGCCACACTCTAACATTCCCTTTCAAAAAGTGAGCGGATAGCGGGGGGATCGTGCCACACTCTAACATTCCCTTTCAAAAAGTGAGCGGATAGCGGGGGGATCGTGCCACACTCTAACATTCCCTTTCAAAAAGTGAGCGGATAGCGGGGGGATCGTGCCACACTCTAACATTCCCTTTCAAAAAGTGAGCGGATAGCGGGGGGATTTTTCTAAAAAAAAACACAACACAATAAGTGTTTTAAATTATTTACTTATCCTTACAATAAACACCAAACTTAATTATATGTACAAGGACTTTGAATGATCAATTCACTGTCTCACCTCTTACTGATTCTCTCATGGTTCCTGTGGAAAAAAAAAGAAAATGTAACTTTTTACCTCTTACCTTGATCTCAGGACTTGTAAGATATCTTCATTATTGAAACCGTAACGGTTAATTTTTCGCAATTTTGTCCCAGTATGCTTTTGAACGATGAAATATTACAAAATGAGGTTCCCCTATTTGACCCAGCTTTTAAGACTATCGTTAGTGTTAATGTTGCTACTTTGATGATAAAAATAATTATAATTGTTCACTCTGCTTTATCTTAAATTGTTAGTGGAAATTTTGTTTAAATAAAATACTTTTTAGAATAATAATAATAAAATCACTTACCGTTTCCTCTGTAAAAATCGCTACCTAAAATATGTTTGAATTATTTTTAAGACAAATTTTAAAAATACGATCCTAATGATCTCCATAACTAGAATTAACAATATAAAACTTTTTAATTCAAATCGTTAGTGTTAATGTTGCTACTTTGGTGATAAAAATAATTATAATTGCTTACTCTGCTATATCTTACATTTTTATTGGAAATTTCGTTTAAATAAAATATTTTTTAGAATAATAAAATCACTTACCGTTTCCTCTGTAAAAATCGCTACCTAAAATATGTTTCAATTATTTTTAAGACAAATTATAAAAATATGATCCTAATGATTTCCATAACTTAAATTTACAATATAAAACTTTTTAATTCAAATCGTTAGTGTTAATGTTGCTACTTTGATGATAAAAATAATTATAATTGTTCACTCTGCTTTATCTTCAATTGTTAGTGGAAATTTTGTTTAAATAAAATGTTTTTTAGAATAATAATAATAAAATCACTTACCGTTTCCTCTGTAATAATGGCTACCTAAAATATTGTTCAATTTTTTTTTAAGACAAATTATAAAAATATGATCCTAATGATTTCCATAACTTAAATTTACAATATAAAACTTTTTAATTCAAATCGTTAGGGTTAATGCTGCTACTTTGATGATAAAAATAATTATAATTGTTTACTCTGCTATATCTACCATTTTTATTGGAAATTTTGTTTAAATAAAATATTTTTTAGAATAATAAAATCACTTACCGTTTCCTCTGTAAAAATCGCTACCTAAAATATGTTTCAATTATTTTTAAGACAAATTTTAAAAATACGATCCTAATGATCTCCATAACTAGAATTAACAATATAAACTTTTTAATTGAAATCGTTAGTGTTAATGTTGCTACTTTGGTGATAAAAATAATCATAATTGTTCACTCTGCTTTATCTTAAATTGTTAGTGGAAAATTGTTTAAATAAAATACTTTTTAGAATAATAATAATAAAATCACTTACCGTTTCGTCTGTAAAAATCGCTACCTAAAATATGTTTCAATTATTTTTAAGACAAATTATAAAAATATGATCCTAATTATTTCCATAACTTAAATTTACAATATAAAACTTTTTAATTCAAATCGTTAGGGTTAATGCTGCTACTTTGATGATAAAAATAATTATAATTGCTTACTCTGCTTTATCTTACATTTTTATTGGAAATTTCGTTTAAATAAAATATTTTTTAGAATAATAAAATCACTTACCGTTTCCTCTGTAAAAATCGCTACCTAAAATATGTTTCAATTATTTTTAAGACAAATTTTAAAAATACGATCCTAATGATCTCCATAACTAGAATTAACAATATAAACTTTTTAATTGAAATCGTTAGTGTTAATGTTGCTACTTTGGTGATAAAAATAATCATAATTGTTCACTCTGCTTTATCTTAAATTGTTAGTGGAAAATTGTTTAAATAAAATACTTTTTAGAATAATAATAATAAAATCACTTACCGTTTCGTCTGTAAAAATCGCTACCTAAAATATGTTTCAATTATTTTTAAGACAAATTATAAAAATATGATCCTAATTATTTCCATAACTTAAATTTACAATATAAAACTTTTTAATTCAAATCGTTAGGGTTAATGCTGCTACTTTGATGATAAAAATAATTATAATTGCTTACTCTGCTTTATCTTACATTTTTATTGGAAATTTCGTTTAAATAAAATATTTTTTAGAATAATAAAATCACTTACCGTTTCCTCTGTAAAAATCGCTACCTAAAATATGTTTCAATTATTTTTAAGACAAATTTTAAAAATATGATCCTAATGATTTCCATAACTTAAATTTACAATATAAAACTTTTTAATTCAAATCGTTAGGGTTAATGCTGCTACTTTGATGATAAAAATAATTATAATTGTTTACTCTGCTATATCTACCATTTTTATTGGAAATTTTGTTTAAATAAAATATTTTTTAGAATAATAAAATCACTTACCGTTTCCTCTGTAAAAATCGCTACCTAAAATATGTTTCAATTATTTTTAAGACAAATTTTAAAAATACGATCCTAATGATCTCCATAACTAGAATTAACAATATAAACTTTTTAATTGAAATCGTTAGTGTTAATGTTGCTACTTTGGTGATAAAAATAATCATAATTGTTCACTCTGCTTTATCTTAAATTGTTAGTGGAAAATTGTTTAAATAAAATACTTTTTAGAATAATAATAATAAAATCACTTACCGTTTCGTCTGTAAAAATCGCTACCTAAAATATGTTTCAATTATTTTTAAGACAAATTATAAAAATATGATCCTAATTATTTCCATAACTTAAATTTACAATATAAAACTTTTTAATTCAAATCGTTAGGGTTAATGCTGCTACTTTGATGATAAAAATAATTATAATTGCTTACTCTGCTATATCTTACATTTTTATTGGAAATTTCGTTTAAATAAAATATTTTTTAGAATAATAAAATCACTTACCGTTTCCTCTGTAAAAATCGCTACCTAAAATATGTTTCAATTATTTTTAAGACAAATTTTAAAAATACGATCCTAATGATTTCCATAACTTAAATTTACAATATAAAACTTTTTAATTCAAATCGTTAGGGTTAATGCTGCTACTTTGATGATAAAAATAATTATAATTGTTTACTCTGCTATATCTTACATTTTTATTGGAAATTTCGTTTAAATAAAATATTTTTTAGAATAATAAAATCACTTACCGTTTCCTCTGTAAAAATCGCTACCTAAAATATGTTTCAATTATTTTTAAGACAAATTTAAAAAATACGATCCTAATGATCTAAATAACTAGAATTAACAATATAAACTTTTTAATTGAAATCGTTAGTGTTAATGTTGCTACTTTGGTGATAAAAATAATTATAATTGTTCACTCTGCTTTATCTTCAATTGTTAGTGGAAATTTTGTTTAAATAAAATATTTTTAGAATAATAATAATAAAATCACTTACCGTTTCCTCTGTAATAATGGCTACCTAAAATATTGTTCAATTATTTTTAAGACAAATTTAAAAAATACGATCCTAATGATTTCCATAATTTAAATTTACAATATAAAACTTTTTAATTCAAAGTTAAATGTGTCATCCATTTAAAACTCAAATTTATAGTTTGTTAAATAATCAGCAAAATAAAATGATTGATCAAGAAATGCATTGGACATATAATAAGTATAAATAACCTAAACAAATCTCTAACTACTTTATATGTCAAACAGCTGAAGGAATCACAAACAGAGTAGGACATCCAATGACGTAAATATTGATATATTAGACATAAATAGTCGATTTTGGTGCTGCATTGTCGGCACAGTTGTATTTTTATTGCATGCGTAATGGCGAGAATTATTTTGGCCTAAAATACATTAGCTAAATTATCATGTCAAAACAAAGTAATACGATTTAAAGCAATTTATAAAAACATTTTAAACTAATAACATTAAACACAAATACTTTTAAACTTACGAACTTATGCGGCTGCAGACATTAAATTTACAAATTGATGCAGGGCAGTCAATGCAGGGCGTGGGAGATAGGGGGGATCTATCCCTCCCGAAAATGAGAATGGAAAGCTGTGGATTCTTATAGAAAGAAATACTGAATTTGTGTCCAAGATTATTTACTTATCCTTATAATAAACACCAAAATTAATTATATGTACAAGGACTTTGAATGATTAATTCATAGTCTCACCTCTTACTGATTCTCCCATGGTTCCTGTGGAAAAAAAAAGAAAATCTAACTTATTATCTCTTACCTTGGTCTAAGGACATGTAAGATATCTTCATGATTGAAACCGTAACGGTTAATTATATATATATATATATATATATTCGCAATTTCGATCCAATATGTTTTGGAAAGATTAAAATATAAAATTAGCGCTTCCTGTTTGACCCAGTTTATCAGACTATCGTTAGTTCAAAGAAAGGTCTGAAATTTAAAATAAAAGATTAGATCTAGATAACTATCTACTATTAATCTAAAACTAAAAATCCAATACGTTCTTTATGTAAATATGAGTCACATAAATCTAGATCTAAACTTTGATTTGCGCAGAGCTATTGAATAGTACAAGTTTATACTTCAGTTAATAAGCTATTTACTTTTAGCTCAGACCTAGAGCAGAAAACATTACATCAGATGAAAAGAGATTTAAGTCCCTAATCACGTTATGTGTACATACCATTTGAGACAAAATGTATTACCTCGATCCTAAGATTATTTTTAGCTTTTGATTTAACAAAAAAATAAATTGATGTTATTTAAAAGCATCAGAGAGTTTTAAATATTTCGATAAAAGCTGAAATGCCAAAGAAATACTTCTACAGTATTTAGGAGTATATTCTAATCTAAGGCATAAAGAGTGTGTGTGGAGCGTAGGTATTAATAAGTAATTTAAGTAATGGAATTATCTGACCAAAAATATTTGTTTGGGAGGTCTTGAATTACAAAGCAGGCGTACCAATTAGATATATTAAAATTCATGTGTTTTTGTGGGCGGATCGAAGGATAAAGGGATGGGGAGGTGGAGAGAAAAGTTATGTAGGGTTCAAAAGGTCAGAGGTTTGTGTGGTTAGTTTTACCTTTATTGCATCCCTTAATCCTAAGGCAAGTAGTGTGCTATTATTTTGCTATATTAGGTTTTCCTTCCTCGCCATTTAGGCAGAAACAAATATACAGAAACAGATAGGCCTAAAAGCTCACAGAGGTGACCTGAAGAAGGCAGGGTTGCAGCGGTGTAGTGCCCAAACGTTCACTCGAGATGGTACATTATTTACGTGTCCCTCCCATTTCCATAAACATTACATTAAATATAGGCGTACAAATAAAATGTATTTAATAATAATATAATACACATAACTTTAGAAAGTATTACCAGACTGAAATATGTATAATAATTTTGCTTCTATAAAATTCTCTATTGTTTTACGTGATAAAAAAAGGATACTCTGAGATGTTTCTGAATTTTATAAATCGATTTTTCTCAAATGTAATCTATAATCGGTAGCAAAAAAAATGTATTGCAACTAATATTAACCTGCATTAATAATATGATTACAAAATCATTCTCCACCAACCTCTACTTGGTAGGCTTACAAATAGTAAGAAAAGATTGTACTAAATTAAATATGTCTTTAGCTATGTAGATACCGCTTTTTACCAACATAATGTTTTAATCAAGAAATAGCTTTTGGCGACTTATCGAAATAAAAGCAAAAGATATATTCTCAATTTCAGCCAAAAGTAATTTCCAATCACAATGGTGAAGTTTTCGTTTCAGAAGATTAATTATGAGTGCATTTTTTTTATGATTACGTAGAGCCATTTGCGACATTCATATTTTCCTTCATCTGACGCAGACAAAACCGTTGTCCACTAGGTGTTTATTTAAGTTTTCTTCACGTCTTCTGCACCAGTCTTCTACAAGAAAATTCTTCTGGGCCTTACATGTGTGTCCGAGGCTTTCGTGAGAGCTCTCCAATAGTTTCTTTCAGAGACCATCTGCTGCCAGCTACTTTCATCTGTATCAATGAGGTCAAAATGCGCCTGAGTTGATCTGTATAGCGCTTACAATGGTATCTCTGTTACGCCTCAAGATTGGTTTTGGTCTGCAAAACTTTAATTTCACTTTTTTTTTAAAAGGTCTTCAGGACTTGGTCTTGTTGCAGACGTTTCTCACAAAAGCAGCATACAATGTCCTAATTAGTAGATAAAACGACGTCACTTGATGTAATAATGTCTATTAATATTATTTTTACTTGACGTGTCTTGTTTACCTTTGGATAGTTCAGTGTTTTGCTCACTTCCTGTAGCTTGAAAACTGTTGACGGGTGTAAAGACCTTGTAAGAGCAAAATCAGCTCTTCCTTGTGGACAACCGTATGCATAAAAGATGTCCTTTCGAGTCGACCCCTACACACCCATTTGTCGACTAGTCGTCTGATTGGGCAGCAGCCCCTCAGACGTTTGTATTATTATACGCTTACATAACGGCTCATTTCATCCACGTAGCCAGAAAGGGTATATCTGTCATGATTTTACAAGTTGCTATTGGCTTTGTTTTAAAATATACCACAATTTAGCTGTATGAGTGGATGCTGGACAAAATATATGCTTGCTTGAGACTATTGTGAAGCGAAAATTTGTGCTACTTAATCCGCGATCTCACCTAAGGGATAAAGAGCTTCCTTAGCACTTTTCTTCATAAACCAAGGTAAGCCAAGTTACCCTCATTAGAGGGTACGACTGCCTGACCAGTAGAGGTGCTTACCCCTCCTAGACACCCCATCCGGAGGTGCAATCCTGCACACAGACGGGATAGGCCACAAGGGTTTTAACCACTGACACAGAGCACTAGTATATTCCAAAAATGTTTATAACCATGACGAGACTCTTTCACGATTGCATGAAGGAGAGCAGAAAACCATGAGAGCCTTTTTAAGTACCGAATGTTCTAAAAGAGGGTTGTGCTGTAGAATTCATATTTTCAGCTATATTTAGAGGTAGTGATAATAAAGGAATGAATATAATGTATAGATTTGATGGTGGCCAATTCAACCCAAAGTGGCTTAAACTGTAATTTTTAAAAATTTACAAAAATAGGTGATTTGTTATTTGCTGACGACTGTCTGTTCTAGATCTCAAGAGTATAATCAGTCTTCAACTTCACTACAGACATAAAGAGATAGAACTCATTTGTCAGCTCTAGGTAAAGCCAACTTGCACTCAAGCATCAAGATAAATGGACAGGAAAGAAATACAGTAGACAGATTAAAAAAAAACTCTGAAGAATACTTTCTCGAAACGTAAACATTGATCGATTGGCGAATTATCAAGGCCGGTGAATCCCATGGTAGACTGTCTAAAAATGTTAGGAAAAAAAGAGGCATTACCAAAAGTGCTACGCTAGGGGTCTATCGGGTTAATCAACCTCCCCATATCGCTCTATGCGTCAGAAAGGTGTACTTAATACAGCATTCTTACAAAAAAAAATCACATCCAAATGGTCTGTCTTATAAAATACTAAATATAAAATGACAAGTCCTTCAAATACACAATCCTGATGCAGTCTCATTTGCGATAGGCAGGCCACATCTGCAGAATGGAAGACCTCACATCCCTAAAAGACTCTTTTTGTTCAATTAACAAAAGGTAAGCCATTACAAGGTGAACAAAAAAGGCTTTAGGGACACATTCAAAAAGTTCAAAGCTTCTCTATGAAAGCCTTCAAAATTGACCATGCAGCCTGGGTGATGCAAGCACTTGGCGTCGCGCTGTTAAAACTGGCGCCAAAACAGCTATGACAAGAGAACAGCGCTGATAGGAAAGCGTCAGAGTAAAATATTAAGGCACTCGAAAAGAGCTCCAGCTGGAATATTCTGCCCAGTGTGTAGCCGAACATTTTCGGCTCACATAGATCTTACCAGCTCAATGAGAAGCTACAAAACCACAATGCCCCATTGATGATGAAAGTAGTCATTATTGAATCACAATGGACAAACTATATTAACATAGTAAAAAAAAGGAGAGAAATTTTGGGAGAAAGGTTATGGTGTTTGTGCGTGTGTGTGTTTGTGAGTGTGTTTGTTTGAGTGTATGTGTATATTTCCAAGGTAAGGATGAAGAAAGTAAGAGGTTGGTTTCGATTGGCTAGTTCTGTTCTCAGTCATGTTACTATACTTCCTTGATGAAACAAATATGTTGGCAAAAGTCAAGATCCGTTCACATTCCCTGGTAGATTCAATGTCCCATTTTATAAACGCACAAAAGTTAAAGGCCATGGTACCAATCCATTAGAGAAAAATTGAGGGCCCTAACGTAGGTAAAGATATATATTTTTCAACCTTTTTTAAAAAAATTAGATGGGGAGGGGGATTTTCTTTACACTTTGTGCCGACGTTTAGGCGGATCGTTTAGAACCACGTCGCGGGCCGGATCTGGCCCGCGGGCCGTATTTTGGGCATCACTGGTCTACAAGAACAAAACAACGTGGAGTATAACAATTTAACAAGAAACAAGGATGGTAGAATGGACATGTCTCAACTGATAGGAATGGCCCATATTAGCTTCTGATGGTAAAGTAATGCAGTTGTTCTAAGCTCCACTTAGTAATTTTAAAACGACTAAATGAAGTCAAATTCAAAACACACTCGCTTGATACGGATCAGTTTAAATATAATTTAGAAACATTAATTCCAAATTATCAACCAATCTAATTTCACAAGATTCAATTGTTATCTAGCATTTAATATGGATTCTTTCTATGGCAGTAGACCTACATGTGAATATATAATAATGTAAATATATTAAAAATAAAATTTTTGACCAAGCATGATAAAAATATTTTATTCAGTACCTTTACTTTGTATATAATTTTAAATATTTAATTTACTTGATTAAAAAATAAATAAATGAAGTTTTTAATTATTTGTATCTAAATACCACTGTTACACTATAACTATTTATTGTATCATCTATTGTTTAATAGGTCTATATATGAATTAAAAAGGTCTCTCATAATATACATTAGTTCATATCTTTAAAAGTTAGAATTACTCAACATTTCCTCTATAGCCTTCAACGTAACCTAAATGATTTTCAGTTACAAGAACAAATTGTAAAGTTTATTTATAATCATCTTACTTGTTTCATTTTACAATATAAAGCTCATAAATTCCAATCTAGAAGCATGAATACGTTATATTAACAAATTCATGTTATATAATCAGATAGGTAGAATTATAAGTTTAAATTTTATTCTATGTTTGAATTATGATTCTGGGGGTCTCAGGTTTAAGTTAAACGACCTTACCAATTAGCTACCAGTCGAAAGATAATCACATTTCATCTACAGTAACAATAGGATTTGTTATTAATCAAGAATCACACACACGTGGAATTTAGAAAATTCAAAAAACTTTTAGAAGAATAAATTTAGTAGTTAAAATGGTAAACTTCTAAAAGACATTTGATTCATTTTCTATTTAAAAACGTTATTTTGACATAAAAGGTGGTATCGATATAAAATCTGAAGTAGACCAGGAGTTTTGCACTTCGATATTGTTTAGGAAGTCAGCGAGTTCAACAAACTTTAATGGACACCTGAAATACGCTAGAGAAAAAAAGACGGTTGTTACATGACAACCTTGATAATTGTCGGCCATATAAACAGATGAGTTTTATATCACCTGAACCCTTTATTTTTTTTATGAAAAGCTTCAGAAAGATAGCAGACACAGAATCTTAATCCACATTACATGGGATCTTTATTAATACCAAATCTGCTACAAACGAAAATTGCATTTAGATCATATTTGAAAACTTGAAAATTGGTCCAAGTGATTTTTTTTTTTATGAGATAACGAATCTATTAAGTAAGTTAAATATGTAAATGTTTGAACCACTCTCTCGATATAGTTGTAAGTCTTTATCTGAACAACTTTTCTATTGTGCATTTGTATCGGAGGGCGCAATATGTCTTATAATATCTTGAATATCTAGTTTAGTCAACTTATCAACGTTATAATGTAGCCTAAAACTAGAAATAAATACCCATTATTCAACATTATTGGTTTAAAAAAACAACTTTAAAACGTATTGATTTTATACTTGGTCTTATAGCAACATATTTCATCTATCAAATATATAAGTTTTGTTTACGTATTTGTGGCTTAGTTATTTTTCTTATAATAAAGACAGCCCAGCTCATTAAAACTTAAGCTATTTGATCCTCTCACAAGCTACGATAATTACCGAAAAAAAAAGTAAAACTATAATGAGCTCGTTTCATAATATTTATCATTTGTGAACTAAATTAACTTATTTTTTGTTTAGGATATATAATTCACTAAATCGTTTTATTTTATTCTGTCTATAGAGGATTACTTTTGAATCTCGCTGCCCTGATCTATGGATTGAATATTAGATTACAGTATGATGTTATTATGTTATGAATCATCTCTAGGTCTAACTTAATGTTTAAATTAGATAAAGATTTGTTCATCTTTTGTTTTCTTTTATCTTACAAGGTCAATCGCTCACTCATCCATTAATGGATCTCAACATCTAGATCTCGAAATAAAAATACGTATAGTTAAAGTATACTTACCTGCATAAACAACAGCAGCTAATAAAAGTAACGGCATATATTTTTTTAAGTCCATGGCACCTAGATATTAGGAATGAAGTCTGTATAGAAGAAAAAATAGCAAATAATAATAATAACAATAAAATAAAATGTTACGCTTGCCACTTTATTCTTGAGTTTTGAAAAATGTTTCTCTATATCATTTAATTTTGTTGATGTAAAAAATATTCAATGGATATAGACTTAAAATATCAACAAAGTTACAAAGATAGTCTCTATGGAAACAAAACTTACAATCAGTGCCCGAAATGGTCAATAGGGAGTTTACTATTTTTAAGTAATTGTGAAGACAGGGGGGATTCCCCTTAAGAGTGTTATATAAGGCCTTGTCAAGTGTGTTTAGTTGCGACTTGTTCATGAGTTACCAGCCTGACCAGTGGGCCTCGATGTGTGTTATTGTATTTTGTATATTTGGATAAAAGATATACTTAGCCCAAAGATCTCCAGAGCAAGGAACAATTCTGTCTTTACAATTACTTAAAAATAGTTTCACTCCCGATTATATGACAATGAGTAAAGATAAATTTATCTGTCAAATTGTAATTATATAAGTTGAAAAACTTATTACTAGAACGCAAAATCTTTGTAGGCCTATTTCTTAAGTGCATCTCAATCTCTACTAGTTAAAGTCACCTATCTATATTAAATGTAGTAAAGTTTTGATATCTTTTTATCCCACATTAACTCTAATATGCCTGATAATGTTCATTATTGTGCATACAATATATAAAGGTTGAAATTTACGAGGAAAAAGTACGATATAAAAAATCCTTTTTTTTTTAAATAAACGTGGCTGATCCAAAATGGAAGAACTACGCCCTTAAAACTATATCTATCAATAATCTACAAGTTATTTCCCTTATTTGATATACAAAAAAATAAATAATTAATTGATTAATTAGGCTATTTTTGTTTTTTGATTCATTCATGTTTTGTTAGCTACAATAAAGAATTGTCTAACGTATCAACTTGATCGGAGAATGCGTGAGAGAGAAACAGCGTTAACAATTATTTAATGGGACTAAACCCAACCACGTAGCCATATATGTGAGTATTAGCTTCCCTTGTTGATATCAAACAAATAAATTAATTACCACTAATTAATTGACTATTTGGTTACTTCTGTTGTATTGCTTCGTGTCTTGAATATGCCAATAAATAACTGTGCAAAGTTTCAACTTGATCCATGAATGGGTGTGGGAGAAGTAACGTGTACACACTTCACCAGACAGACAGACTGACAGACTGACAATGTAAGTTGATATAAGCTTTGTAAAAAGACCATTAAGAACTAACACATCGTAGTAGGTTTACTAGCTATCAAGAAACCAAAAACTTTGCTCATTGTTTATTGCTCTGAATGAATGCACCACGTCTAACAAACAATGCAATATTTGTTTTTAGTCCAAATCCAGCCTGGTGAGGAAATAGTCTCTAGACGAGCTAACAACGCAAACAAACACAAAAGAGTATTATCACTTTACCACACGCGTAAATAGGAATACATTGATTCCGGTTTCTGTTCAAGAGATAAGAGAACCTTCCTCAATATTTAAAAAAATCTATAAATTTAATTATTCTTTTACGTCGTCACAGCCCTTAATAACAAAACTTCAATTATAAGTGCCAAACATTTTGTTTTTAAATTATTTCAAAGTCAATTGAAATTTTACTCGTACATATGATGTTTGCCCAAAATTATATTTAAACGTTAGCACTATAGAGCAATATGTATGTTTACCTTTTTGAATCTTCTAGGGTAGAAATTGGACTTACGTTTTTGATGCAATGCGATGCTTGTAGTTTTGAGAGCAGGCAACTCATTTATATTCATGCATTTGTTCATCAAGATTTCTTTATAATGTACTTAACGGATATCCGGCTATTAGACTTAATTACTAAGTGTCGACGAAGTGTTCGCAGATCTTCAGTTTATGTTGACCTCTAGCTATATCTCGCTTAAACGACGTTAGTTTAATATACAAGGAAGTAGCATATAAGCATTGTAAATATTTTGCATGTTCTATTACAGTGGTTCCCAAATTGGTCCTTACGCACACAGAGGGAGGAGTGAGGTCTAATAAAAGGAGAGCGTTAAAAATTACAATTGATGCAGGGGTACTCAAACAATGTCGAGTGGCCCACTCAATGTTTCATTTAGAAGAACAAGAAAAACATTATTAACTCTTTCTCTCCACACTGACGATACCAGCGTTGATTCCACCAGAATGTGATAAATAATTACGGAGACAAAGAGTTAAGGACTATTTGTAAAAGAATAACAAAAATTATTTTAAAAAAATGTAAAATAAAATATTTGATTCCATTCGGGTAGCGAACCCGTGACATTGTCAGCTGCCTGAACGAACAATGTTTTTCTGATTTGGCCAGCGGGCAACGCATACTTGTGCGATTATTTATTGGTATGTTCATTATCTACCCATCTAGATCTGACACTTCATCTTAAGTTCTGATTTAGAACTGTTAAGATCTAGGCTAGACCTAGTCTAGAAACTAGATGTAATCTATAATAGATTTACGTAAAAATAGTGAATAATTAAAATGATGTCTTTAAAATTCAACTTCAAAGACAACGTTTTCATGTCCTTAGCTATTTTTGCGACAGTTTTCAGAGCGCAATAACTTTATACTATATCATTTCCTTCTGTCCCAGGAGGCAGAGTCCATATTGAAGTCTTTCTGGGAGGCTTAGAGGGAATCCCTTAAAGCGTTTTTTTTATGACGACATTGGTCTCGCACTCCATCCGTTACATGACCGTAAAGAAGCATTCCAGGGATACGGCTGTCCATTTGGCTGATGTGTCCTCCCCATCGCTATTGTTACTGAGTCAGGGCCGACTGGATGCTAGAAGAGCCTCGCATCATCAGTAAAATTCCCCTTTCACACCTTGTGGTCTATAAGGCATATGACGTGGCCAACGACCAAACGCCTTTGCCTTTCCCCAACTAATGTTAGGTACCCATTAGAGCTGGGTGGTCTCAGAGGCGCCCAAAGATCCCGAAATTAAAAATCCCAGTCTTCACCAGGGTTCGAACCCGGACGCCCGAATCGGAAGCCAAGCGCTTTACCGCCCAGCCACCGCGCTTTCCCTCACATCATTAGGAATGTAAGTGTTACGTGCGCATCTTAGTGTGAATGTGAAATGGTGCGATAGCGTGTTGAAAGGAAAGAGGAACCGAAATGGAGGAAGATGAACAAGAAAGTGTTTTGAGTATTAATAAAGATTAAAGTATTTATAAACTGTGATTTGTCGTTTACATGTCTAAAGAGTCTCATCCAATATGAAAACGTAACAAGTGGCGCCCAACGCAAAGGTAAAACCCACGTATCCCTCTATATACAGGGGATCTCCTGTCAGCAGACAGTAGAGATAGTAAAGTCTAGATCTAGAGAAAGGAGAACATTCGATTCAATATTATTAGTAATCGACTATGGCGGACAAAGCTGAGGTAGCAGCGTTGAAGGAAGAGGGAAGGTTGTTGGAGCTTGAAGGGGCAGAACTAAGAAAGTACGTACAAGAAAGGTTGATGGAGAGGGAGAGATTAGCAATGGAAAGAGAAAAAGAAAAGGAGAGATTAGCAATGGAAAGAGAAAAAGAAAAGGAGAGATTAGCAATGGAAAGAGAAAAAGAAAAGGAGAGATTAGACATGGAGGACAAAAGAGAAAGAGAAAAAGAAAAGGAAAGATTAGACAAGGAGGACAAAAGAGAAAGAGAAAAGATAGCCATTGAAAGGGAGAAGAAAAACGAATTAGTTGCCATTGAAAGAGAGAGATTGGCGTTCGAAAAAGAGACGGCCGAGAAAAAGTTAAAAACAACCCAAGAAAAAGAGAGTGATAAAAGAAAAGGGGAAACTACAGGGAACAAACTAGCAAAATATAAAGGTGCGATATTCAACGAAGACAAAATGGACATAGACATTTTTTTGAAGAAGTTCGAAATAGAAATGAGAGAACTGGAGTACCCTGAAGACAAATGGACATTCTTATTGTCGAGATCATTTATAGCGGAGGTGCCTTCAAAAATATGTATGAACCAGAGTAACTACAGCATTGTGAAAGAACAACTACTTCGAACTTTCGGGAAAACAGAAGCTTTCTATCGCCAACAGTTTGTTAATTGTGAGATAGAACCAGAGGATGACCCGCAGACCTTCTTGGACAAAATGAGCAGCCATTTCGATAACTGGATAGAAACCGCTGAGGTAGAAAAAACCTTTGACAGTCTTAAGACATTTCTCATGCTGGACAAAGTGATGTACGAGTGTCAGGAGGAATTTAAAATATTTCTGTTGGAGAGGAAACCGAAATCCATAGAAGAAATAGTAAGACTGATAAGGGCTTATAAAGTGGCTCATCCCGAGAAGAAATTATCTAAAGGCAGTGATATAGAAGAAATAGTTGCCTTTAACAGAACATGTGAGACACAGAATAACTCTCACAGAACAAGGGAGACACAGGATAGACAGTATAGAAGTGGTACATATGAAAGACAAAATGATAGCCGCAACGGAAGATATCAAGGAAACAGACAGGAAAGAAAGGACTGGGAGAAAGGTAGAATAGAGCAAGGCTTATCATTGTCATCTGATACTGGAACATTGGGGATTTTTCAGACATTCGTAGGGAACAAGGCAGCCAAGACCATCAGGGATACTGGGAGCACTATTATTGGAGTGAATAAGAATTTAGTGGAAGACCATGAATATACAGGCGAATCTAGGAAGTGTGTTATGTTTAATGGGAACATTGTACAATTACCGATTGCTAAAGTTAGTATAGACACACCGTATGTTAAGGGGACAGTGGAAGCTTGTGTTGTAGATCAGGGTGAGATAGATTTAATTATTGGGAATATTCATGGGGTGAAAATATGTTCAGTAAGGGAGATTGAGAATTGAAAGAAATATTATGGGATAAAGTCTACGCGAGGTAGAAATGGGGATGTGGAAGAAGACATAAGATCTCATACATCAGATGACATGGATAGCAGAGAGCACGAGAAGAAAGAATTAACAGATAAGGTAGAAAGCAATGCAATAGGAATGGGTCCAAATCAAAGTAAAGTAAGGCAATCAGTGGTACAGGGAAAGCGATTTAAACCCACATATAGACGTACAAGTCCATACATCTTATGCTTTAATTGTGGGAGAAGGGGGCATATTAGAAGACAGTGTCAACAGTTAATTAGAATTAAGGATTCAAGGTACAATAGTGAAGAGGCGTATACGAGAAAAGAGAGGGATATTAGCAGCCTAGAAAACAGTACAGCTAGATCATTAGGTAGTAGGATCACAATGGGACATCATTGCAAAGGAGGGAAGCGGAAAGGATGGCATGTCAATAATGTTAGAATTATATAGATATGATTAGAAAAGGTAGGAAGGATGGACATTAATTATTGTTCTATTCTACAATGAATAAATATATGTGTAATGAATTGAATATTGTTGTTACAATATGCATGGAGCAAGAGAGACTTTGTTTGTTAACTATTTGATTGCGACTGGAATGATGGTGTTTTGTACAGGCATACAATTATGAGTGGGGAGTTGTATTAATAGAAATATGATTACTTATAGATATATGTTAACAGAAGTGGTTTCAATAGCTCATAATAACAGTTATTATTGTGATGAATATAATTGTTATTCCATGTTGGAATTGTATTAGTATTAACATGACATTGTGTTTGATTTTGTTTAGTTATTACATTATGGTTTTATATGTTACCGATTTTTTTTAACTTGGAATAGTCTGATAATATATTCAGTGATTTGTATTTTGGACGTTCGATGTGCATCGAACTTGTTAAACAGGGGGGGGGGGGGGGGTGTTACGTGCGCATCTTAGTGTGAATGTGAAATGGTGCGATTGCGTGTTGAAAGGAAAGAGGAACCGAAATGGAGGAAGATGAACAAGAAAGTGTTTTGAGTATTAATAAAGATTAAAGTATTTATAAACTGTGATTTGTCGTTTACATGTCTAAAGAGTCTCATCCAATATGAAAACGTAACAGTAAGGAAGATGTAGGCCTAATGGTTCACAAACCAGCTTTCGACATTTGAAAATGATTGACCTAAGTAATACTACAATACTAAGAATGATTGACGAAATGTCTCAGTGCGTAGTAATATTATTGATGTGAATCCTTAAAAACATCTGAATTTGTATACAGCTTTGACAGGTTCGTATCAAGAAGAAACTCAGTATTTCTCTTACCTTGTGCTACATTTACAAAGGGAAAAAACTGACAGGAATTTTAATGTACTAAACGTTTCAAAACAGAAACGAAAATTGAAACTTTCTTGACTTCATTTAAAATAGTTTGTGTGTACTAGATGTTTCAATTAAAGCTATTTCATTTGGTTGTATCCGTTTCAACTTAACCACTTCATATCATCAGCATTGGACCCTTGAGTAGCATTGCTAGGCTGCCTTACTTTGCTCACATTTAAATTACACCAAGTCTTTTAGTCACGTGATGCTGCCTGCCCATTAAGATCTACTCATAAATATTATGAGCACAGATGTCAAAAGCTTATTTTGTTATTTAAAGAGATCAAAATTTGATCGACATATAAGTAATTCTAAAACATTTTGTTGTCTTTGTCAAGAAAGTTTTTATCGGGTCACTAGTCTAGGTGTGAGAAGTTTCGTTTAATAGTTCAGAGACAAAGAGAAGTACACTCTTAGAACGGGATATTTTATTAGGTTGTAAATTACAGTGAAAAGCTAGTCAGGGCATGATTTCAAAGTTTGTCTCAAATAAATAGATAGTATTTTGTGAGAGGCGTCTGCAACAATATCGACTCAAAATATTGGAAGAAATTAATTCAAAACGTCTCCGCCAACGTGATTCTTTGCGAATCTCTTTTGACAGAATGCTCGACATTCTCGCGACTATTGAGTCTCGGTACGTTTACGACTATTGAGTGCCTAAAAAGACAACGATGACAATATTAGCATGATAACGCCTATAAGATGTGAACGTGGCAACGTGCACTATAATGGACATCAAATAGCGTAATAGTAATGACCAATGAGTATGGCCTAATTCTTGATTTGATTTCATTTGACCATCGTTTTTTTTTCTCAGAGCTGATTACAAGAAAGCATTTCAATCAAAGAACGTCATAAGGTAGTTGTACTCTTTTGTGAATGGAGGCTGTGGCATTTGAGTACAAGAGGAAATGAATGTAGAAACAGCTTACGGAACATAATAATTATGTATACTTAAACTTAAGAACCACAGTAATGATACAAAAAAGTTAGCCTACAGCCCCCTGAGAAGAATATTATTTGTTTTATTTTTAAATGTTATTAATAATTGTTTTTCTTATATTGTTGTTTTCTCCATTTAAAACGTATATGTTTCATGAAAAGTACCTAGTTACGGTTACCTTTCTTATATACTGTTCATATTACCAGACTGGTATTAAAATGCTTAAATAGTTTTGTTATTCCTGTATTTAGTTCTACAGTGTTTTTACTCGAAATATAATTTTACAATCATACAAAGAGTAATAAGTTATATTTTTTCAGAATATTAATTCTGTAAATTATTACTGAAAACACAGTTTATTTTTCTTATAATGGCTCGTGTGGGCACTAGATAGGCCGTGGATCGAGACCAATCGTTATAGAAGACCTAAACGCTGACCAGCAAAGTATCAACCTGTGGGCAGACGAAAAGCTCGTTGTCACGTCACAGGTCTGTACGACGTGGCATCGAACTCAGTGTTGAGGCCTTCTATAAACAATAGTCTCGCGTGGACCCGGGAAAATGGTCCCGTTCCCATTAACAGGCCCTTGACTACAAACCTCTCAAATATTTTTTTTCAGAAATAACCTTTTCTAATATACAACATTCCCGATAAAAAGACTTAATATAATAGCTGTAATAAACGTTCATTATGTTAATCTTAATATTATAGATTTACACTAAAAAGAAAAAAAAACTATAAAAAATGATATCTTTTCTACAGTTTTAAAGTATGAAATGAGTTTCCTTTACAACAACAATCAATTGCATTGTTTCCCTCTATTTCTGACTACAGCTTAAATCTTATCTTATCTTATATAATACAGACGTTACTTCAAAAAAGAAGATGATTACGTCCTATGCGTCATGCATTTAGTCATGCATATTAACCAATGACTTAAATTCTGCCAAGTCACTGGTTTTCCTGGCTAGCTCAGGCAACCCATTCCATGCTCTAATAGCACTAGGGAAGAAGGAGTGTTTGTACAAATTTGTCCTAGCATATGGGACGAGGAATGTGCCTTTATCTTTGTGTCTTTTAGAGTATTTTATTAAATTTTGTTTTTGTATTTGAAGATTATGGTTCAGTGTTTTATGTATGATTGCTACTTTACTTTTGAGCCTTCTGTCCTGAAGGCTTTCTAAATTTAGTGATTTTACTAAAGGTGTTACTCTAGTCAAATGTGAATATTCGTTTGTTATGAATCGCACTGCTCTATTTTGTGTCTGTTCCAGTTTTTTAATGTTTTCTTAAGTTGAGGGGTCCCAAACGGAGGATGCATATTCTATTATTGGCCTAACCAAGGTTAAATAACATTTTAGTTTTATGTTCTTATTTGATTTATAGAAATTTCTTTTAATAAATCCTAATGCTTTGTTTGATTTTTTTGTAGTTTCATCAATATGTGGATTCCATGACAGTTTTTCATTTATTATAACACCTAGGTATTTTGCGTTTTTAGTCTGTGTTACTGGTTTGCCATGAATAAGATAAGTGGAATTAATTTGTTTTAGTTTTTTTGTTACTCTTAACAACTGACATTTTTCTGGGTGGAAAGACATGCTCCAATTTGATTCCCATTTCTGTAATTCATCTAATTCTCTTTGTAAAATATCTGTGTCTTGTGTTGTTTTTATTGTTCTATATATTATGCAATCGTCTGCAAATAATCTGACTTTTGTTCCTGAAGTAATGCAATTTGGTAAATCATTTATGTAAATTAAAAATAGTAGTGGACCCAAGACTGTTTCTTGAGGTACACCTGAGTTTACTGTTATCGGTGTTGATTTAGAGCCATTTATTATTACAGTTTGTTCTCTCCCTATCAGAAAATCTTTAATCCACTGATGCAGTGGATTAAAGCCGAAATATTTTAATTTTTTAAGCAAACTATGGTGGTGAACTTTGTCAAAAGCCTTAGAAAAATCTAGTAAGATAGCATCTATTTGTTCACTATTATCTAAACCTTTTGAAAAATCATCAATTAGTCCTATTAGTTGTGTTTCACATGATCTATATTTCCTAAAGCCATGTTGGTATGGTGTGAGGACATTATGTTTGTCTAAGTGGTTTATGATGTTGCTACATATTATGTGTTCTAGGATTTTACATGTGATGCTGGTAAGTGATACTGGTCTGTAGTTTCCTGGGTCAGATTTTTCTCCTTTTTTAAATAGGGGGGGTGACATTAGCTTCTTTCCAGTCCTTTGGTACTCTGCCCTGGTTAAGTGAAGCCTGAAAGAGTATTTTGAACACTGGGGCTAGCTCATTGCTTAGTTCTTTGAGTAATCTAGCTGGAATACCATCAGGTCCAGACGCTTTATTTGGTTTGGTGTTGGCTAATAGTTTTTTAATTCCATTTTCTTGTACTACTATATCTTCTATGTTGTTTACTTGGTTCAAATTCAGTAATATGTCTTTGTCTCCTGGGGCTGAGAATGCTGATGCAAAGTATTTGTTTAGGATGTTTGCTTTAGTTTCATTATCATTATGTATTATGTTATGTTCATCTTTTAATGGCGCTATGCCTGTTGTTTCCATTTTCTTAGACTTAATGTATGACCATAGGTTTTTGTTGTTATCTTTAGATATTACATTGTTTATGTATTCACTCTGCAGCTGTCTGCTTACTTTTTGGGTTAAGTGTTTAATTTTTATATACTTTTTGTAAACCCTTTCTGCATTAGTTTCTTTAAATTTTCTATATAGGTTTTCCTTCTGTTTACAAAGCTTCTTTAGTCTATTATTAAACCAGCTTTTATTTATTTTGTTTGATGTGTATTTAGTTGGTAAATGATTTTCTATAATGCTTTTAAGATGGTTGTTAATGAAATTCCAGAGGTCATCGACTGGTTGGTTAATGTCTTTTTCTAATAAGAATGTTTGTTGAAAGTTTAATGCAGCTTGGTGTAGTTGTGTTAGGTTACATTTATTCCAGAGTAAGATTTTTCTTTTGGGTTTTGTATTGGCTACTGCTTTTATGTGACTGTGTATTTTTATGATCTCATGGTCTGATAGACCAGGGATAATTTCATAATCAACTACTAATCCAGGTCTGTTGGTTAAGAAGAGATGTAATGTGTTGTTTAATCTAGTTGATCTAAACTTAGGTTGTGTAAAGTTTCTATGAAAAGCTCATTTATGTCCTTAAGGTTTTGGTGTTTATCTATGGTTAGTGTTTTCCAATTTATATCAGGTAGGTTGAAATCACCCATAATCCAAAAAACTGCATTTTTATTTGTCTCTTTAAGTATAGAAATATGATTACATAGTTCCTGCATGTATTCTAAACTAGAATTTGGTGGTCTGTAAATGCTGCCTATTATTAGGGATGTTGAGGTGGTATTAATTTAACAAAATGTTGATTCTACATTTTTTGAGTTAGGTAAGGTAATTTCTTCTGCTATAAGAGTGTTTTTAATTGCTAAAAGAACTCCATGATTATCAGCCCTATCTTTTCTAAAAATTTCATAATTACTATTGAAAATTTCCGCATTATAAATTTCAGGATGTAGCCAAGTTTCTGTTCCTGCAATTATGTCTGGTTTCTCACATTCTAATAAAATTTCTAAGTCTGCTGTTTTGTTCCTAATACTTTGAAAATGTATTACTAAGGTTTTAAGGTATTTTGGTATTACTTCTTTAGTAGGTTTGTTTAGTGAGGCTGTTGTTTTAATTTTAGTAGATTTAGGTTTAACAGGAGTGGATCTGGCTAGTGGTTGGTGAGTTTGGTTTGGGATGGTGTTTAGGATGTTGTATGGGTTAGAAGTGTCCGCATCAAAGGAATCAAACAGTCCTGATGTAAACTGAGGTAACCCACACGGTACACAGTGCCATGATGCGTCTTTGTTGCCTAAGGCATAATACACAGGTGTATTCATATGGAGACATGATGCATGGTACCATTCATCGCAGGTGTCACATTGAATGGCTTTCTGTTTCAGGGTGCATATTTTTTTGCAGATGTTGCATCTATCTTTACATCTAGGCCCTGGATTTGACTCTACATCTCCTGCTATTAATATTAACAGTGATAGGTATTTATTTCTGCTGTGTCTGATTGAGAACTTCCATTTGTGATGGGTAATCTTCTTTAATGTTATGGATGTGTATGTTAGGTTATTTTTAAAGTTGTATTGTTCTAAAGTGTGATGATTGATTATGACTGTTGTTTCCTTTTTAAGTTTAGTGTTGACTAAGGTAGATCTAGTTCTGTGTTCAGCTAGTGTGTATTTAGTGATTATTAGGATAAATAGCCAGAGCAATTTCATGATGACTGTTGTTGATTTTAGTTTTTAAAGGAGTCTAGTCTAAATCTAGTTTAAGGTTTACAATGCCTAAGTTAAGTCTAAATCTAAAGTGAAAGCTAATTTACAATGACAATTAAATCAAATCAAATGGTTTATTAAATTCAAAATATGGACCTAGACTAGATCTAGTTCTAGATCAATATATTTATTAATATTTACCGTAAAATTTACATGTATTAAATGTATAACTAACTATATCTTACCAATATGGTAATTTCAGCTTTTAGCTGGCGTATTTACGTCTCTAGGCAGCACCTGGCAACCACTGGCCAGATTTTTGCGATGTCCCAGCGTTGAATCGATGCTAAAAAAATTATTTTCAGGGGGAGATAACCTAGTTGATTTTTAATATCGCCAGCTGAAACCATACTCGAAGAGAGAGGAAATAAAAACATATAGAAATAATAGAATTAATAGCGCTGTAGAGCCGACTCACAGACCTATATAAATATCGCCAGCTTATAGCGGATTGCAAGAGAGAGATAATAAAACAAATAGAAATAATAGGAATATTTACTATTTTAGTAGTAAGGAATATGGGGGGGGGGGGGGGTAAAATATTATTATTTAAAATTGGAATGACATTAATAAAGCGTAAATTTAGGTACCTATTTTTTTTTCCATAGAAATTGAATTTAAATAGATTTAGGCCTATATTGCCCTATATATGATGGGATTATTGTATAGATCTATGAAGTTATATTTTAAATGATTTGATGAAGATTTAAGGTGCTGACAGCTTGTAACATTTTTCAATAAAGCTGAAATGAATGTTGAATTTAAATAGATCTGAGCCTAAATCTAGTGGACTAGTCTAGTGTAATGTTGTGTGTTATGAGACTTGTTGCATTGTATCTAGAATGTGCTTGAGGATACATGCAATAAACAACTGATGTCCTTATAGAAAAGAATTTCATATATAAATATTTATTCATTTAATAGAAATATCCCAGGTAAAATGGCTGTCTTCTCTAATCTAGCCTCAAGAGTCAAGGAATGTGGCTAGGTAACCAAGGTCACTGAAACTGACTGACTGGCTCAAGAAATTGTTGAAACTTTGGGAGCGGGCTGGGAGGGGTCAGGGGTGGAGTTAAACAGCGGGAGCGGACTGGGAGGGTGGTCAGGGGGTGGGGTGAAAATGCGGGAGCGGGCAGGGAGGGGTCAGGGGAGGGTGAAACTGCGGCATGGGGCTGGTAGGGGAGGGGTGGGTGTGTATAGCTGGATCCTTTGATCGGGAAACAACAGATTGACCAGAGAATGATGAAGTCCAGGTCTTACGGGCGTGTCGAAGGTGCCGAATAGGGCCACATGCTTGCGCAATCCTGTCACTGTAGGCCACTGAAAGTAACTATCAGTGCTTGCTTACAGGGAACTTCTACTGTCAAAAACAGTCTTTAGATCTCTATCGGCATTTTCTCTTGTGACCAATCCATCTCCACTTCCTCTCTAAGATCTACACCTCTATATTTTTCTGCCCACTCATCTCCCACAGTTTGGTGTTTTCTACATTTTCGTACCAGTGTATTTTTAGGATATTTCTCAGGCATCAGTTGATGAAGGTCTGTACTATTTTTGTTGTCACTTCAGTTGTTCTCCATGTTTCCGAATCATTCAATAGGACAGCCTTGACAATAGAGTTAAAGATTCTTAGTTTAGTCTTGTTTGAGATGTGAGGAGATTTACAGTCAGGTTGGTTTTAGCTGTGTAAATTGTTAGACACCTTATTTATATAGGTTAGTTATTTTAATTATTTAGCGACGCACCATAGTAGACGCATATTGAACGGGACTAGTGACGTTTGGGATATGTTGGGTTAGAGACCGGAAAATCAGTTAGCGTTAGAACACTCCAGGGTAACGACGTGTTTAGTGACAGAGACTTCTACTGTGGCCTTTTATCATAATAAATATATGTACAATTGTTCATCATCGTTTGACTACATCTCTTCACCTGTTACAATCGATGTGCCAGTTCTTGTTTGTGTTGTTGGTCAACTACACGTAATACACCCGAACAATTACACCCAAACGATTGCAGAGTAATTGGTTGACTTCAAGACAGCCTGAACTAGCAACATCACAGTGGCGACCCCGAACCTCGAAGCCCGACGAACCTCGTACCGGACCTCGAAGCAGAACGTTTACTCAGGTGAGGGTCGTGCACTCGAAGATATAAGATTTCATCGGAGTACGGCTGAACACAGCATTATCGCAGAGTGACTTTGTTCTGGATCTACAAGCAGCCGTCGCCTGTTTGATCGCACGTTCAACGAGCCGTTAACTCAGGGTGACCTTCGTCAGGACCGTAATCATCGCAACGCCTGATCTTCATATGCTGAATCGACCTACAACCAGAGAAACCGTTCATTCATAACGGGTGAGAGATCGTTAGTGAACCTGTTGGACATATTTTTTTCTTCGTCATAGGAGCCACATTGAGTATCAAGTTTTACCTCGTCAGTTTCGAGAAGGACAGTTTGCCCGCTGTCAGAAGTATTGTGAGTACTACAAGTTTAGTAGCTAACTAAATCGAAATCGCTCTGTCGTCTTACCCTTGGAGAGATTCTTGTGGAGCAGTTTGCTCATTGAACCGGTTGCTTGCCACGTTTATAACGGTCACTGTGTTTAACCTTTGGAAGGTTAGTGAAGTAATATTTAGCAGTACTGAACATTGATATATATAGTATTCGTCGGTCTAGACCATACCTAGACTTGTTAGCAGTGAAGTTGTGGAAACAGCTACATCCACTTAATTTCGTTGAAAACCGTTAATCGTCTAACGGAACGTCGTCGGAGGTGACCTTGGTTTCACCTAGTCTACATTGGACAGTTTGGTCTAATGAAGCAGAGTACAACAGCAAACTTCGTCGTACTACCAGAGTAGCAGCAGAAGCAGTGAACTATTTTAGAGAACCGTTATTCGTCAGCCCAGATCAAGTCATCGTCAAGAAAGCCGTTATTCGTCAGCCCAGATCAAGTCATCGTCAAGAAATTCGTTATTCGTCAGTCGTCCAGATCAAGTTGCCGTCAAGAGACTGTTATTTGTCAGTAGTCGTCTACACAAGTCAAGTCATCGCCAGAAGAACCGTTAACCTATTCGTCAGTAACTGTGTACACAAAGTCGTCGGAACTACACATACGGTCATCAACAGTCGTCAAAGAAACTGGAACATTTTGCTGTGGCATATCAGGACATCTGTGGCATTACGTGGGATACTGGTAGCACCGGAGAACAGAGTCAGAACTGGAAGAGAGGCAGTGGAATTTGTTGTGATCTAGCATATTCGGGAGTCCGAACAAAGGGATCTTTCTTATCAAAAGCTAAGTGCCATTTTTCTTATTAGTATATGTTTAGATTGCCCTTAGAAATAGATTTTGTCTAAATTTGGTACGTTAGCCTGAGTAAAATCAGGTGGTGCGCCTTAAAACCCGTCGGGGTAGAAGACGTAATTTAGATGAAAAGCTATATTATATATTTAGGATTGTAATTTGTTTTGTTTGTGTAAACGTCATATCCGTTGTTGCCTGGTTACTTCGTGACGTTATCATTGTGTGCCATATTGTCACATCCCAACCCATAGTGATAGTCTCATTTAATTATTTCATTTGTTTATATTATTTTAAATTATTTATTTTTATTAATTTAATTAGATCTGTATTTTTTTTCACTTAATGATAGAAAGTGCGGGTAGGATTCTTTTACTGTGAATCAGACTAAAATAATTTTAGTTTGAGCGGTTAAAATCAAATATGATTTTGCCATGAGAATAATGCCGAAACTGGCTATGTAGTCAAACACTGTCGTCTGGCTAAATTTAGATCTGCAAATTGTTGTACATCTCTTTGGTACAATTTGATTATCTAGACTCTAATTTGAAATATTATTAATTGGAAGATGAATGAAGGTAGTACATTCTAGATATATATATCTTGTTGAAGATATATTTGACATTGTATACACATATTTGTTTCGTATGGTTAAATAGAACCATAATCTACTCTAGATCTAGACTCTAGACAGTCTTTGAATTTACTCTGGACACTTCACTGTGACTTCAGTGCCAGTCATACCAGGTTTTAAAATTGATCATAGTTATTCATACTAGATCTAAAAGTCATAGTGCTCTTGATAACTATAGATCTAAATAGTATTATTATACATACTATAATATACTAGATTTAAATTTGTGTGTAATACTGGACCTAATATACAGATTTGAATATAACCATAATAACTCAGACTAGATTTACACATTTACTAAATCTATAGATAGAGACATAACACTTAAAACTGGTATAAAAGTGTGTAAAAACTTTTAAAGTATAGCCATAACCAATATAGTCTAAGTAAAAATATATATAAAATATAAAACACAATGGCTACATCATCATATGTGGACCTTAAGGAGGTTAAGGAAACAGCTATGCAGGATGGAAAGGCCATGGAGTTAAAAGGAAAGGACTTAGCAGCTTATGTACAGCAAGTTGTGAAGGAAGAAACGGAACGTCAAAGACAAGAGATAGAAAGACAAGAAGAACGTCAGAGACAAGAAAGGATCAGAAAGGAAGAATATGAGAAACAAAAAGAGGACCAAGATAGGCAAGACAAAGAGAGAGAAAAAATTAGAGAGCATGAAGCTAAAATGGAGAAGATGAGATTGGATGCAGCACAAGCCAGAGCTCAAACTGAACAAGGAAATAACACAAATAACTCAAATAATTATACCACTCAAAGAGACAACCCTAATTCACAGACATGGCTAAAAAGAAAAATTCAAAGTTTTGATGAACAGAAGGATGACATTGGTGATTTTCTAAAAAGATATGAGGCAAAAATGTCTACATTTAATATGCCTGAAGAAGAGTGGTCTGAAATACTGATAGACTTTGTTCATGGTCAAGCTCTAACAATATGTCAAAATCATGACCATCATATTGATGATAGCTATCAGGTTTTAAAAAGAGAGTTATTGAATGCCTATGGTCATAATGCTACAACTTTTAGAAAGAAATACTTTGACAATATACCATCATTAGAAATAGAACCCCAAACTACCATTAATATGGAAAAGGATTTCTTCAATAAGTGGGTAAAATTAGAAAAAGTGAATAACTCTTATGAAGGATTAAAAAATTTTATTCTAGTGGACAACTTTGTAAATAAATGTGATCCTCAATTACAATCTTTTATTAGAGAAAGAAATCCAAAAACTATAGATGAAATAACAGAGATAATGAGAGTATACAAAAATGCCTATCCAAATAAACCATTTTCTGATAGGGATAAAAGCAAAGTAGATTTAATAGGATACACCAAAGAAAATGTTGATAGAAGTAGAAATAGAAACAGATCAAATAGTGGAACTAGAAAATATAGTGAAATAACCTGTTTTAAATGTCAAGGAAAAGGTCATATAGCAGCTAACTGTAGAAGAGGGAATAGTAGGTCTGGAAGTAGAAATAGATACAATGAACAAAATAACAGTAGATATAGGAGTAGAGATAGGAATGACAGGGGAAATTATAGAAATAGGAGTTACAGTAGGGAATACAAAAATAAAGGGACAGATAGGGTATATTTCATGGAAGGAAATAGGAACAATTTTGCAGTGTACCCAGGGTTTGTAGATAGAATTCCGGTGGAATTAATCAGGGATTCAGGTTGTAACACTTTGGCAATAAAAACTAAATTTGTCAAACCTCATTGGTATAAAGGGTTTACTAAGAAAGTAGAATTAGCAGATGGCACTGTAAGGGAATTTAAAGCTATAAGGGTGTACATTGAAACTCCATTTTTCACTGGTTATTGTGATGGCATTACAATACCAGAAATGAGATATGATATGTTAGTAGGAAACATAAAAGGAGTTAAAGAATGTTCAAGAAAAGAATTAGAAGACTGGCAAAACAAATACAAAAACATAAGACAAAATCATGAAAACATAGAAACACAAAATATAACAAGTATGGTAATAACAAGATCAATGAATAAACAAGATGAGAAACAGGAAAATACAATAAATGTAATAAGTAATGATAAAGAAAAAGAAACCAGTAATGTAATACAAATAGAAAATACAGATGTTAAGGAAAAAGAGATAGAAAATGAAACACAAAATAGTCTTGAAACACAAATATCTCAAAGTGAAAAAGAAACAACACCCACATTTGCATTAGAACAAATGAATGACAATATTATTGGGAAAATATATTCAAGAATACTAGATAAAAACAATAATAATCCAATGGAGAAATTTTGCATAGAGAATAAAATATTATTTAGACAAACAAGTAATGATAACAAGAAAATAAAACAACTTGTCTTACCACAGAAATATTGGAAAGATGTTTTAATCATGACACATGATAATAATTTAGCAGCACATAGGGGAGTAAAGAAATGTTATAGGAATTTGTCAAAACAAGTATTTTGGCCCAAAATGAAAGCAACAATCAACAAATACATAAACTCATGTGACATATGTCAAAAGAGATCTAACAAAAGCCTAGTGAATAAAGCACCTATTCAAGAAATGGATGAACCTACAGCACCATTTCAGAAAGTATCTATTGATTTAATAGGTCCTTTAATTCAAACTGAAAATAATAACAAATACATTCTAACAGTAATAGACATGTTTAGTAGATACCCAGAGGCAATCCCATTATCAAATACAAGTGCAGAAAATATCATTAATGCCATAACTCAAAAAGTAATTACAAGACATGGTATACCTAAAATTATATTGAGTGATCAGGGATCTCAGTTTAAGTCAGAACAATTTAAGAAATGGACTAAACAATACAATATACAACACATATACTCTTCAGAGAGTAACGGTTTATGTGAACGATATGGTGGTTCATTAAAAAGATCACTAACAAAGATAATTCAGAATAATCAGAACAAGTGGGATCATTACATTAACTATGTACTATTTGCTCATAGAAACAACATCCATGAAGCAACACAATTCTCACCATATGAAATAATACATGGAAGAAAACCCAGAGATGAATTAGATGTTTTTAAAGAAAATCTAATAGATAATGAGAATAAATTAAATAATGACAGTGAAACAACAATCACAACAGAATTGAAAGAA
This sequence comes from Biomphalaria glabrata, assembly GCF_947242115.1. Taxonomy (NCBI): domain Eukaryota; kingdom Metazoa; phylum Mollusca; class Gastropoda; family Planorbidae; genus Biomphalaria; species Biomphalaria glabrata. The sequence continues at coordinate 15,494,223 of NC_074714.1, read as the reverse complement.
ATATGGACTCAAGCATATAACAACAATAAGAAGTATAAACAAAGTGCTCATGAGAATCTAAATAAGAAAAGACAATTGAAAACACTAGAAGTAGGAAACAATGTATTAATATTGATAAATGACCTGAAAAATAAAATTGGTAAACAATGGAAAGGTCCATTTAAAGTGATAAAACAAATTAGTGATGTGAATTATCAAATTGAAATAAATGGGAAAACTAAAACATATCACATAAATAATTTGAAACTGTATCATGATAGAGAAGATGAATTAATACAAAACATTCAGGAGGAAATAGAAAATACATTTTCAGAAAGAGAAGAATGCTTGATGATAATAACAAATGAAAATCATAATGAAAATGATATTAAGGAAATACCTGTAATAGAAACAAAAGAGAATCAAACTTGGCAAAAGATTAATCTTAATAATCTAACTAAGGAAAAGTCAAAAGATATAACTAAAATAATACAGGAATACAAAGAAATTTTTTCCAGCATACCAGGAAAAACTAATATTATTAAACATGACATTAAAGTAACAGACCCAAAACCTATCAAGCTTAAGCCATATAGAATACCGCTACATTTACAAGACAAAGTAAAGAAAGAAATAGACAATTTACTAGAATCAGGTATAATTGAGCCATCAACATCTCCTTATGCTTCACCAATTGTGATAGCCAAAAAGAAGAATGGAGATATAAGGTTATGTATTGATTATAGAAAACTTAATAACATCACAGAATTTGACCCATATCCAATGCCAAATATAGAGGATATTTTACATAAATTAAATGGAGCAAAATTTTTTACTAAATTAGATTTAACTAAAGGTTATTGGCAAATACCTTTAACAGAAAATGCAAAACCTTACACAGCATTTGTAACACCATATGGTATTTTTCAATGGAATTATATGAGTTTTGGATTAGTAAATGCACCTGCCACATTTAATAGAATGATGAACATGATAATTGGAAACAAAGAAAATGTTATTTGCTATTTGGATGACATATGTATTTTTAATAATAGTTGGGAGGAACATTTGGTAGATGTAAAAGAAGTGTTCAAAATAATAAAAGAAAGTGGACTTACAATTCAAGCAGAAAAAGTAGAAATAGGATTGGAGGAAATAATTTTCTTAGGACATAAAGTAAATAACAACATGATTAGCCCTATTGAAGATAACATAAAGAAAGTACTTAATATTGAAATACCTACAACAAAAAGACAAATTAAAAGCATATTGGGAATAGTAAATTATTACAGAAAGTTTATAAAGAACTTAGCAGAAATAGTGAATCCATTAAATGACTTACTTAAAAAAGGAAAACCTCAAAAAGTAGTTTGTAATGAGGAATGTGTGAAAGCTATTGACAGAATTAAAGATGTTTTTAGTCATGAACTAATATTAAGACTACCTGATAAAGACAAAATATTTTATGTCACAACTGATGCATCTGGTAATGCTATTGGTGGTTGTTTAATGCAGAACTATGATAACTTACATCCTATATTATATGTAAGTAGAAAATTGTCAGAGGCAGAAAAAAAATATAGTGTCATTGAAAGAGAAGCCTTAGCTGTAATATGGGTAATTACTAAGCTAGAGAGCTATTTAATAGAAAGGAAATTCATATTATTAACTGATCATAAACCTATTCAGTATATACAGCAAAAGAGCATGAAAAACAGTCGTGTTTATAGATGGTTCTTAGCACTACAGGAATATAAATTTGAAGTGAAAGCTATTAGTGGATCTGTGAATATTGTAGCTGATCTATTGTCTAGAATGACATTGAAGTGAAATAATTTTGTAAATAAACTATGATTATATTGATTATGTAATATATATTAATATATTGACACCATTTATATGTTATAAAAAAGGGAGATAAGTAAATTTGATGTTAAGCATTTGAAAGTAAGTATGGATATTTTTTTTTGTGTGAATCATTTCATATATCATTGACGAAAGTTAGTTCTATGGAAAAGGGTGAGTATAAAAGAAAAATGGACAAAAGCACATAAAAGGGTGGTAAGAAGAAAAAAAATTTATTGAATGTGTAAATAAAGTTTATAATTGGTTTTTTGAAATATTGTATTTTATCAGATTACTGCCAGTGAAGAACATTTGAGATGTGTAGGACGTGCCCATAAAATGCCACATTTTCCTCCATGATGAACTGAAGATGATTCTGGAATGTTATGAACTGTTATGAACATTGACATGAATATGAGGAACTGTCAAGATGAAGATGTCAAGATGAAGAGAGCAAGATGTTATGTTTGTGGTCTTCCCCTTAGATTGAAAATGCCCTTGTAAGACTTGACAGTAGTGAAAAAATATTGACATATTTTTTTTTCAAGGGGGGGAGGAATCTGTTAGACACCTTATTTATATAGGTTAGTTATTTTAATTATTTAGCGACGCACCATAGTAGACGCATATTGAACGGGACTAGTGACGTTTGGGATATGTTGGGTTAGAGACCGGAAAATCAGTTAGCGTTAGAACACTCCAGGGTAACGACGTGTTTAGTGACAGAGACTTCTACTGTGGCCTTTTATCATAATAAATATATGTACAATTGTTCATCATCGTTTGACTACATCTCTTCACCTGTTACAATCGATGTGCCAGTTCTTGTTTGTGTTGTTGGTCAACTACACGTAATACACCCGAACAATTACACCCAAACGATTGCAGAGTAATTGGTTGACTTCAAGACAGCCTGAACTAGCAACATCACAAAATCAGTAAATGTCTGACGCGCTAGATTTATACGACGTTTAATGTCTTCAGGGTTAGGGTTAGGTTTAGTAATTTTTTGTTAGATTTATCTGAATTTGACAAATTTATCATTCTGTTCTGCCTTCCCTTCCACAAGCACATCTTAAAGGTTAAGGTAGTTGGGGATAAGGCGATTATATTTATCGTCATCACATCCGATCCGACTCTGTATCTATCATCGGAATCTTTTGCTTTATCGTTTAAAAAAAGGGGGGGGGGGGCTGAAATGGTAAAATTCAATACTCCACCCTCAAACTTGACTTTGCATTTACTACTGACTTATGAGTGGCTTAATTTTACATTAGAGAGAGGTAGCGACATAATATATATTTTAAAAAAATAATATGAACAATTAATCTAAAGGGTTGGTGGTGGATGTGAAGCATTAAGCGGGGAATCATCTCTACCTCCCCTCCACAGAATCCTTTGATATGCAGGCCTAAATTATATAATGTGATTTTCCCCCGCATTCTTGTGATTGTAGGCCTACTTTTTTCCGTTTGTCAGCTTTTCTTTTGATTCATGAACATTCTGTTGAAAATTAGTTATTGTTGGTATTTTCGGAATAAAACATGCGCTAAAAAAAATCAATTATCTTCTAAATTAAGTCTCTATTGAAGAGTGCCTAATTTTCTGCCTTGTCAAAAAGTGCCCGATTTCCCGGTCCCGGGTGCTTAAATTACTGGGAGCTTAAATATTTCCAGACACCAGTCGATTGTGAGTCAGAAAGAAAAAAAATCATATGTTAATAGCAGAGCTGAGTTTGTCACCCAGTCCATCTACTGTACATACACACACACCGTTTTCCATTCATTGGACCAAGGCAGACTCAGCTTCGGGTCACAGAGGTCGTTTAGCTTCCCTCCCCTTATCACTGTTAAAGCAAAGAGGGACACCCATGAGCCGCTAGCCGAAAACGTCATCGTCTGGATGTTATGTCATCCTGGATGTCTTGCTAACTTCTGTTCCCCCCCCCCTCCAGTAAGACTTAGTTTTCTTTCGCCACTTTCTCTTCCCTCCCCTCTTCTTGACATTCTTTCATTTTCCATATATGACTCCCCTCCCCTTGTGTGAATGGTAATTGGTGTGCGTGTGAGGCGTATTGTATGAGTGTGACTTATATAACGCACCTGTGGTGTATTGCTCCAGTGGTCAAATATGGGACGTCTAGTAAGTGAGGTATGTCTTTGATGGTTGTGAGATATCAACAATATAGGTATTTGGCGCAGTGAAAGTGGGGCTGTTTTCTTTTGAACTTCCAGACCGCCGAGCAGCAACTTTAGAACAGAATTAGAATACGACTAATTTCGTATTTATCACCAACTACCAGGATCCACTTGTCCGGGTAATACGTTATGTTGTAATTATCTTTGACTCAACTCTTTTGACACACAAAATAATCAGCTCTGCAAAGGTTTATAGTGCTTTGTTAACAGCGCTTAATAAATTAAATTATTACTTTGTAGTTATTTGCAGGAGCTTGCATACCTAGATAAACCTAACTCTATCCTAACCCTAACATTAACGGTACCTAAACAGTAGGCCTATATCTAGAGGAAAAATGTCGATTTTTGCACATTAACGTAACCTGTAGCTAATCAGTTAATGAGCAGATTAGCTAGCTTAAATATATGGCTCCTCCTTCATAGCTGAAGATGAGATTATTTCCCATTTTCTATGAATTTGAAGATGGCTTTGGAGTCCATTTTTTCTTTTAAAAAGCCGACCACATAGATGGCATGGGTTGCTGCAGATATGCCTGCTTCATTTCTCACCTTCCTTTTCTTTTAATCTTAGATCTACGTTCTTTGTTGATTACCAAGATCCTTGCGTTATATCATGAAACACGACACTCACGGCCGCAGTCAATAAGAAAGGACCCAGAGCTATAGCGTTTCCCTCACACTCCTTGAGAGAACTCTTAAGGGTGTCTTTGTAACGTTTGTGTTGACCCTCCCACGCAATTGTTGCTGTGGCATGGATACTGTTTATCCGTAACAACGTCTGTTATGTGGTCAAGCCAATAAACCAAATGGATTATTCTTTAATGCAACTCTAATGTCCAACTCAAACAAAAGACTAGCTAAGTAATGTGCAGATTGACGGATTTTAAGCTTTAGCGGTACTGTGTCAGCGTGCACTTGTCTCCTCTACCGCCTTAAAATCGTTTTCTAAACTAAAATGTACTAAAATGATGGTACTGATAAATCTACCTTAGTCTAGTCCCCTGCCTAGAATGAGAAAGGAGGGGATGGTGGAATTAATATGTCTCATTAATTGTTTTACCATTAATAAGATACTTGATAAGCTAAGTATTTTTTAACTCTCAATAATTTCATATAAAATACACGCGCAAGTACGTACGCACACACATACACATATACACACACATATGTACATACACACACATAATGAAATAAAGCATCATCAAATTAAAAAAAAAAGAACATCTATGTGAAAAACAAAAAAAATACCGATTTTTTTTTTTTTTTTTCAGATTCAATAGAACACAAAAACATGTATCCTTAACAAACTCAATCTACACCAACACATACAAAATAAAATATTGAGAAATAATATAGATTCACACTAGTAAAATGTACATCTATTTCCTGTTTAAATAAATAGGTCTACATTCCCTCTTATCTAAATGTATTCAGATTTTATTTATGTAATAGTTGGCAGCACACTATAACTCATTTTATTTATTTTAACTAACAAAATCCATCTGGCAACAATTGGTTGCCTGGGAGCTGTTGCTATCATCATTTTAATATGGCGGCCGCCAGCTAAAACATGATCATACCAACTAGTAGTATTAGTAGACGATTAGTAGATCTAAAGCCTTAATTAAAGTCTAAGTCTAACACTAGACTGACTAGATCTAAAATCTAAGGATATAATAATAAATATAGACTAGATCTATCATCTAGTGACAATCTAGTCTACTAGATCTAAAATCTAATCTAAATAATATTAAATTAAATTATAAGGATTAGTGAGACAAAATAGTCCTAAGCTAAGAGTTGTTAATTTGAATTAATTAGTGGAAAAATGCTGAATTAAGTTAAAAATATACTAACCGTTAAATAGCTTTTTTAATGAATTTGGTTTGATTTTAATACAACAAAACGAAAAATTTAACTCATCTCTGATTACAGTAAACAGGGAGCAGCCATCTTGCTAAGAGCGCGTAACTCTCAAACAAATATAAATGAAGACTATGCTATTCAGATCAAGTGCTGACTCTGGACTATTGACAGAGTATTTTTAAGTGCGAATTGGATTTAAGAAATTCAGAGAAAAAAAAGGTTCAAAACATAAAAACAGAAGTAACTATTCAAGTTAGGGAAATGATCTAAACATCATCCCTTATAACAAAAAATCAAGAAAAATATTTAAAATAGTTTTTTTTATAGAAAAGACAAACCTTTTTTATGCAACTTATAGAGAGATTGTTTTTCCTATTACTAATTGATGAATGTTAAAATAAAAAATAATGAAACACTTTTGTTAACACCATCTCATTTTCCCCTTTCACATGGCTAGAAATGTAGATCTAGTTAGATATATTACATCAAATGCATCCTTGCGTTCCATTTACTAGGACAAATTTGTACAAATGCACCTTCTTCCCTAGTGCTATTAGAGCATGGAACGATGTTGCCTGAGCTAGCCTGGAAAACCAGTGACTTAGCAGAATTTAAGTCATTGGTTAACATGCATGACTGGATTGAACTAGCAACACGCGTAGGACGTAATCACCTTCTATTTTGAAATAACGTCTGTATTTTATAAGATTAGATAAGCGATCAAAACAAGCTTGAATATTTCTAATCCATGGATAAATTCGCCGGGAGCCGCCTCTGAGTTTGTGTAATAACACAACTCTTTGGGGTTTTTTTCTACTAAAGAATTACTACTCGTACAAACACTTACGTGGATTGATTTTGTTATGAAAGGAAAAAAAATGAAATAAAATGTGCTGAGGTCTCTTTATTGTTTGTTATGGAGTGTGTGTGTTTGTGTTTCTATGGTGACGGCAGGAAGATGTTATCGATTGCCTGTGAATGATGCAAGATAGGTGGCATTGTCGTCATACATCTTAGTTAGGACATAAGACCCCAGAACGTGAAATGGAAAGGCTGAGTTATTGTAATAAGTTATTAGTGTAGTATATTTATTGCCTCATACATGTATTAATAATTTCAGTCTATACTCTAATAAAGTTATATTTAGTATTGTTCACAACAATATTATTTAAAATTTTACTAGTTAATAATAATATATTACGCCTACAGCTTTTTAGTTGCCTACCAGCAGTTTGGAGCTACAAGTCAATGACCTTTAACAACAAAGTTATTGTGTTTTGCCTGATTTATAAAGTCCTTACACTTTGGTGAAAAGGCAAATAGAGCCTACAATAAGATGGTACGCAAATGTTTAATTCGACCAATTGATTTCTTAAATTTTTTTCATGTTTGCAAAGAAATGTTTTAATGTAATCCTGTAAACCTAGTGAAGTCAGTGGTGTCAATTTGTTCCCATTTCTTGCTGTAGCGCTAGTAACAGAGGTGGTGTTAAGTTTGTTTCTTTTGACTTCATACGAAACCCATTCATTCATAAAATTTGTGAAGCCTAAATTGATTTAACGATAATATAACTTGTTCAAACCAATATATCGGTCGATCTTGAGTTGTCGCGAAGTGGCCAATGAAGTGAGATTTTTTTTTCTCATTTATATACACATATGTTTTACATTTTTAAAGAAAATCAATATAGCCGTTTTTGAAATAAAATGTGTATATAGATAGATAGATAGAGAGAGAGAGAGAGAGAGAGAGAGAGAAAGAAAAGAGAAAGAACGCTGCCATATCAGCTATCCCTAAAATTGACGTATATACATGCGCGAACTTTGGCAAACTCTGCCGCTTCAGAATCATCTTGACTACTGAGGAGATTCTGCAACACATATATATGTATCATATAGATCTGGTATGAAAAATACACCACTACTGATGTTGTTATAAGCATAATGCAGTAGGTAGGACAATAATATGCTAAACAAAGTAGGTGCGAGCACACATTTCTAGAAGACACTGCTAGGCAGCCTATTTGGATAAGCCAAGCCATTGGGCTCGAGACAAAAATACACCTTCTCAACACAATTGTCATTTCAACTGCAACATATGCATGTGAGGCATGGAAGTCATCTGTCAAAATTGAGAAAAGGCTAAATGTGGCTCAACAAAAATGGCTGAGACGGATTTTGGGAGTCAGTTACACAGATCGGGTCTCAAACAAGGAAATCCTATGCCGAACTGGGAGTCGAACACTTAGTGAGGTTGTGACTGAGCGTCGCATGAGGTTTGCGGGACGCGTTCTACGACAAAACGAACTACGCACACCAAGAGTTGCGATAACATGGAAGCCAAAACGAGGAAAGCGCAAACAGGGACGTCCTCGTATTACTTGGCGCCACACCTTCATGGTGGACCTCAGAACAGTGGACACCAGGTGGGAGGAGGCTTCAGACATTGCCAATGACAGATCTTTATGGAGACAGCTTGCTGCCCAATGCGCCGAACGTCGCGGGAGAACCTAAGTCTAAGTAAGTAAGATGCCTCCTACACTTCAGAATTGTTTTTTATATAGACAATTCATTGTCAAGGATTTTATTTGTCTAATTAACTTTAACAACGTAAATCTTATGTCGTACAATTGGGATACATATAAAAAAATGCATGAAAGGTCTTAAAAGGATTTTATTAGACTTAAAATTAAACAATGAACACACTTCATGCTATAAAACTTTAGTTTTTATTTTCCTTTGTATGCTAAATTTCTGATGTGTGCATATATAATTTCAGAAAAAAAAGATAAGTATGTACATTGTTACTGGTTTGTGAATTACAATAACTTTAGTTATTTTATTATTATAAAATTAGTTCTTTTATACATTAATAATAATAATAATAATAATGTTAATGTCGGTTTGGGCGACCTAGGGTATGAGATTTGCCAATGGGAAGAGATAACACTCCACGGAAAATTCCCGGCTTTATTAGATGAGGACAACATTGACAAGGCTGCTTCCTTAGCATGGCTAAAAGCAGGTCATCTCTACCCTGAAGCTGAAGTCTTTGTCACAGCAATACAGGACAGGGTAATTAGGACAAAAAATTACGAGAAACATATCCTAAAACTCAATATTGTTAACATATGCCGAAAATGTGGAAATGTGGGTGAGTCATTTGAACACATTATGGCAGGATGTTCAGCCCTATCGGAAACTGCTTACCTAGGTCGCCATAACCAAGTTGCAAAGCTAATACACCAGCACTTGGCTATGACACACAATTTGATCGTTAAGGATATTCCTCCTCATTACAAATACTCAACACAAGAGGTTCTCGAGTCTACGGATCATCTACTGTACTGGGATAGGCCTATTTTGACAGACAAAACGGTAGATTTTAATCGCCCTGATTTGCTGCTCATTGATAAAAAAAGAAAAGGCCGCTACCTTTATTAATATCGCCGTACCACTGTCTCATAATTAAAAAAAAAACTGAGCTGGAAAAACAACGAAAATATGGAAACCTTGGTTTGGAGATTAAGCGTTTATGGAAATTATCTAAAACAACAATATACCCCATTGTTATATCAACCGAGGGGATAATAACAACTGACCTCACAGATACCTTCAAGGCCCTTGGCATTCCTGGGAACATTCTCGTTGCCTGTCAGAGGGCGGTAATTCTGCAAACCGGCCACATCACCAGAAAAATTGATAAAGGGACGACGATGAATATTGTTTCCCTTCAAAGAAACTCGACCCTGGCTTCGCCAGAGAATGAATACTCATTCTTTTCTAACATAATAATAGTTCTGTCGAAATTCTAAAATTATTTAATTTAGTTATTTGTATACGTCAACTTTCTGATACTCTTCTATGGAGACTAAGGCCTTAGGAATTCTTATTGACATAGTTAAGAAAATACTAACTAGCCCAATGAGCCAACTATTCATATGCACGTTTTTAAGTGCGTGTAAGCTACTAAAAGAATTGACGGGCCTGCCATTAAAAGAGGTTCTAACTTAGGCAAAAGACATACATTAATGGAGAAAGTCGGTCGAAAAATCTTGCTTGGTGCCCCAACGGTCCAACAGACTAAGGGATAGGTAAAGGTAAAAACGGTAAAGGTAAGCTACTATTGATAAACAAAAAATGTATTAAATGGTACCTCATAAACAACTGTTGTGGTGTGTTATCACAATTCTATTGAGGTATGTTGATACATATTCATACATATTTAGAACAATATAACAAAAGTTGTCATTTAAAATGATGAATATATTTTTTTAAACATTAATTGTATTTGCATTGATATAATAATGAAAGCCCTGTATATATTATAATATAATGTTATAAATAACAAATTTATCTAACAACATGAAACTAAATCAAAATTTCAAAAAATAAAACAGCAGCCAAAATTGTTCCGCCACCTAAATTCTATAAGTAGCTGGAGTCGATATAATATTCTGTCCCATTTTCTGAGAGAGGTGGATCAATTATCAAGACTTGGGTGCTGTATCAGTTCTTTGAGCTTTTGTAGGAATTTCTGGATTCTGATCTATCCATAGTGGGAGATTTAAACAGCTGGGTAATCTCAGAAATACTTTTGCCTTTGGTCTCTGGGACAAACATGTAGGTGAAGATGAAGAACAACAACAGCATGATGGAGAATGGCAGAAAGGAATATGTTTCTAGTGACTTCTGTAAGGAAAAAAAAAAGTAGTTTAGTAATAATTCAATTTTTAATCAAGAAAAATCATCAGTAAAAAAGTTTGTACAGGTTATTTCTCCCACACCCTTTCTCGAATCAAGTTGAAACTGCACAATTATTCATTGGCATAGACAAAGACATGAATCAATGAAAAAAATGTAACCAATTAGTTTATCTTTTCGATATCAACAAGGGAAAGTAATCCCTCAGTATTCACAGATATGGATGAATATGTAGAGTGTGGTCCCCTTAGATAATTTTACACATTTCTTCTCACACACCCACTCTCAGATCAAGTTGAAACTTTAAATAATTATTTAGTGCACCTAACTAATCATGAATCAATGAAAAATTAGTCAGTTTGGGAAACAATATATATGATAATGAACAATTGTGAGTGTGATACTGAACTGCATTCATTTAAGTTTTTTATAAGCATATGTATTTCATTATAAATTATCTACTTAAAATAATGAATCAGTCAATAATTAGGGTCATGAAGAAGACACCAAAAGCAATCGCAAGACAGTCCAGGGTAAGAAACTCCATCACAACTGGAACCAGCTAGAATGGCGTCATATGACAAACAATTTTATATATTCGTAAATAAGATGCATTCAGAAATGAAGATTATTATGTCCTAGCCCAAACCTCCCAATAGACAGCAGGTATGCAGAGGTCCAGGGTTCAAACTTGGGACCATGGAGATGACAGTCTAAAATGCATACCATATGATCAGGTAGACATTAAAATCTTTTGTTATGAACTGCTTTTAATTAATTGCCTTCAAACTAAACCCACCTGGTCCAGTAGCAAAGAGACAGGTGTAGATGATGACAGCCACAATGCTTATGTATGATAGCCAGGGCAATGTTTTCTGAAAAAAAAAAAATTATCAGCTAAAGTTTAAAGGATTTTAAGAAATTGTAATAGTAGCAAACTAAAACTCTATGGCCATATTACAAGGTCTTTAGGACTTGCAAAAAACATCCTTCAGGGAACAGTACCAGGAAAAAGAAGAAGAGGCAGACAGAGAAAACGATGGGAAGACAACATTAAAGAATGGACACTGAAAGAGACAGAGAGGAATGGAGAAAGATGGTTGACAGATTTTGCATGGTGCCCCAACTGTCCAACAGACTAAAGGATAGATGAAGGAATAGTAGCCCTGTAGTTTTTTATAAACAAAAATTAGTTTAAAAAAAAAAAGAATGCCATCTATACATAAAGATTGATTTTTAAGGAAATAGCTTGCTGCCCAATGCAACGAATGATGTGGGAGGTTCTAAGTAAGTAATCTTTACATACCTGTAGTGAAAGGCAAACAACTAGTACTACTGAGGAGATACACATGGCCACAAGGCCAATCATGTGCAGAGTTCTTCTGCAGATATGAAGGTCATCATGACTTTTACAACACCTAAGGCCACTGTAGCATACTGAGAAGTCTCCTTGCTCAGACCAGCTGAGATAAAAATACTTGTAGAGTAGTAGACCACCTAAAGTTGAATAGTATAGAATTATTTGCATTAATTATTTACAGGCTAAACTTTTTTTTTAAAAGTGTTTTCTTTTTAACCAAAATAGTGATGTGTTTCACTCTGAATTTTAAACCTTAACCTGTGGACTTCTGGTTTGGATAAAAACTGGCCCTACAGTGATATAGCTTAATTTATAAGAACAAAAAAGTATTTAAAAAAAAATATTTCAATATTAAGGTGCATTTTTTTTAATGATTAGTTTATAATATCTGTAATGGGAAAAGTGTTTATCGGTGGGATTGCTGATCCGAATTGTAAATATTTTATATGGAGGGATATTTTTTTAAAGTTTTACTGCTAAGCACTTCAGGAACACATGTCTGCTCAAATCGAATCTCGAATGAAAAATCTACCAACCCAAAAGGATTACAACTCAATATCTTCAAATGGAAACCTACCATTTAATAACATCTAGGTATATCTAGGTATTTTACCTATGAGAGAACATCTTGAACTGAAATCTCTCATTGCATCACATAAAAACCAATGATCAAGGACATGAACTCAAACCAGCAACCCAAGTCCCATCTAGGTTTATTAAAAGAAGCAAAGCTATCATAGCAGTGTATCAGTATCAATTCTAAATAAATAGGTTATTGACTGTATTGACTATAACTATATTAAACTCACAGCATTGATGCCAGAAAACTGTTGAGACATTTGTAGTACTATGCATATAATTAGTGGCCATCGCAACTCACTGGTCCTCATCAAATCAAGCACACTAAACTAGGAGATGAAAAAAAAAGTTATAAGCAGATTTATTGTTTTTTATATTTTCTAAGTGAAAACTAAAACACTTCAAGTAGGGAGTGAATCCATTCCATGATTAAATATCTATAATAGTGTGTTTTTTTTTTTTAATATCTACGTACAATGCTTTAAAAAAAATCTTTCTTCTTCTTCCTCATTCTCATTGTTATGTTGGAGTGTTCAGATGACTAGACCAACATATGATATGAACTGTGCAGTGGTTTCCAAATCAGGGAGCTCTCCATATAGTTTTCTTTCTATTGTGGTGTTTTGGGGCCAGTGTCTTGTATGGGCCAGTTGGTAAAGAGAACAGTTTTGAAGGACATGGTCAGCACTCTGATGACACTCCACATGGGCAGATTTCACTGGTTCCAATTTTAAGCTTAAGGTACACATGTTGTCTCATTCTGTTGTGTCCGGTCCTGAGTCAAAAGATTTGATGTTGATCTTGTTGGGATAGCTTGTAATAGGCATCATCTTTCTTGTGATTCAGATGAGAGCTTGTCCATTTCTCATTTATTAAATCTTTAATTTCTACCCATGTCCCAACACTTGAACACTGGTATGAAAAAATAGAAAACACCACATTGCAAGAGATGGGTGGACAGAAAAATAAGGGGTGCAGGTTTTAGAGAAACAATGGAGATGGATTGGTCACAGCCTTAGAAAAGATACCAACAACAGTGCTACCCTAACCCTAAAAAAAATAAAAAGTAAAGTACCCATTTCAGACCTTGCAATGTATAAGGCAGATGATGTAAATGTTGAAAGATAAACAAAATAAGTTTTAATATGAGATACACAAGGAGTTGCTGGCCTTTGTGCACTTGATGACATACAAGTGTGTATACACTTCTGACCTTAGTGACCTGTAATGGAGAGATCATTTATGATACAGTATGGCTGCACTAATTAGTTGTTGATAGCATTGTTGGATAAAGGCTTTAGTTTTATTAATAACATTAGTAGCTGTAAGTTGCTTAACAATACGTAGCACTGCTTCATTTAAGTTGCTGTCTTGCAAGTGGGTGAACAAAATAAAGCACAGTGAAAACACTACTTTCACAACATAAATAGTAGTAATTATTAAACTGACACTTAGGCATTGTACTAGAGTTAATGCAATATAAAAAAATTACCTTTGGTGAGTTCCTGAGGTCCTGTCCTGTCCTTCTTTTTTCATGGCCGCCATCTCTTCAGACACATTGCTTGTTTATCTTAACCAAATCACAGCTGCATAAACAAAGGATAAGACAACAGAATTTATCATGATTTACAGGTTTCAAGTGCTCAGAAGTGTGCATCAAACCCCAACTTGATAAAAAAATACCTGAGTACTATTAGATCACTAGAAAAAAAAAGTTGATAGAAATAACAATATGTCCATATTCAACTCAATGACAAAGTAAAATTGTAAAAACCTCACCTGCTTCAGCCGCATCATCATCTCTTTTATTCACCAGCAGATATTTTGGTGACTCTGGGCAAAAGGTCAAGGTTACAAGACTGTATATTGCAGGAATAGTTGGACTAGCTGTAATGGAGGTTAAAAATATTAGTACATAAACTATGTAAATTTTAAACAATCTGTTTGCCTAGTATTAATGTGCATGCCAATGAAAATGTTTTGAAATTATGAAAATGTATTGAAATTTTGATTTGCTAAGGAATATGTAAAACAACATGTTGAGTATATTTTGTTTGAATGGTATAAGATATGGTTATCGCAAAACTGTTAGTTCACAAGTTCTTTTTAATATCTTTTTTTTTGGTTTATAGACTTGGTTTCATACTATAGTTTTAAAGATGATGAATTCAATTTTTTTTTCTCTTATTTCTTAAAAGGACCAAAAATATATAGTTCATACAACTAAACCAGTGATGCCATGATAGGATAGTGAAATGAACTTTGAGAAAATGAATTTGAAAAGTTACCAGCCAAGCTGGCAACTGGCTATAAACTAATTTAAATACTTTTTAGGTGAGTAACTTTCAGTACATAAGGTCAGTTATTAAATGGCCTAGTATACCTAGGATCAGATTACATTACAAAATGATGAATTGATACCAAGATTGTGGTTAAATAAAAAAATTTCAAGGCTATTAATTTGTTTTACTGTTATGGGTCCACTGGCCTATTCGGCTTGAAATACAACAGAGAGGTATCAAACAGGTCATCAATGTAATGACGTCACAGCCCTCTAAATAAATCTGTACAAGAAACTTGCAACACAAGAAAAACGCTTGGCACTAATGACTTCTACAATCTTCAAGTCAGTCATGCAAAGAAACTTGCTAGACAAGTGATACACATACGTTTGGTGCCCAAGCACAAATACAGATACAAATTAATAGCACATCACAAAGGCTGCAATATTTAATGCTCAATATGTTTTGTGCACCATGGTTCTATCCAGTATAAAATATAAATTGATCTCAATATCGACCTTGCACTAAATCAGGAACTATAACAATGATAAACATTGTGGTGTGATGCATACTCTCCCTTACTTTTACCATTTAGTGCACATCTTGGCTTTCACAGTAAACTTTTCTTCAGAACCTTAAACATTAATGAAATAGCTTTAACTTCCTTTTTCTCTCGAGTTGGATTTCATTTGTATAAGCCTTAGCTTTTATTGTCAGCTACAAATAGGAATAAAAATCTTCCCCCTATTCAGTTTATACAAAACAAAGTTACAGTTAATTGTATTCAGGGCAATTATTAAAGTTTATTCCATAACAGCAAAACTTACCAACTAGTATTGGCCAAAGGGTTTCAGTGTCCAGTACAAGTTTCATTCCCAGAATTCCCCCGATGAGAACTCCAAATGTGATTGACAACTGGTTGCAAGTCACACAAAATCCTCGAAGAGAAATTGGTGCTATTTTGGCAAGATACAATGGTGCAACGGCAGATTTTAAACCTTTCATTGGAGCAAAATACAAACCATAGTTATAAAATTTTATATTTTTAAGCATTTTTTTTACAAAAGGTAACAATAAGTAAACATTTTTAGACTCTGACACTTGCATCAATTAGGGACAAATAGACGGCCATGCTAGCACCCCTAAATTGAATTCTTAGGATTATTATTTTAAGTTCATTCAGATTTCATGGAAAGCTCCCCAGTCCTCAAGCACACTGGACATCATTTTGGAAAACACATTCTAATTGAGTTTGACATATAACATCTTCCTGAACCATAATGTTTGCAAATAAAGACAATGCCTACCGTGTATATATATATATATATATATAAACCACAGGATATGGGATTAATTGCTTTTACTAAGTGTATAGAATAGATTCTGCTGACTGCTACTTATACACAGTGTAAGTATAAAAGATGTTTGAATAGCATAGACATGGGACAGGTGGAAATTGATAAAACTAAACACTTTTAGTAAACAAACAAGAACAAAACTATCTTTTTTTTAATTTGCAAGCCTTACCTTGTACAAAATAAAAAAAAAAGGATATTAATTTAAAGAACTAATTAATTTAAAGGGCATGGCTGTATGGTGTTGCAGTATGCGCGCTAGACAGTCATTCGGTCGTTATACCCTACCCACTACCATCCCCCCGTCGTTCTGGAGGAAGTTTGGACTAGAAAGTAAATTATCTTCAACTCTGAAGAAACATCTGAAACATGTACAACAATTTCTTGCTATTTCTTACTATTCCTTTTTTTAGTATCACTTTAAAAAATAAAAAGCCTTTTTAACTGTTTCCTCAATAATAACATTTTGTAAATAGATTTAGATTTCATTTTTATAATCCTTTTCAACTCTGTTACTAATGTGCTTTAATGTATTTTTATTTATGCACAATTTGTAAGACCAATTTCCTCATGGATAATATAAGATGATTATCACTATTACAGCTACTCACTTCATCATTGCTATGAACACATTCTAACAATGTTACACAAACAGAAAAAAGTATCAACAATATCACCAGAAACAAATAGTTAAATGTAGTTCTCACCACAACAAATGCCAGCCACAACATGTCCAGCAATCAACACCTCAAAAGACTTGGAGACTTTGCTGCAGCCTTGTAGAGCAGCACAGGTAAAGGCAACAGCATTATTCAAGAGTAGAGTACCTTTCCTAAATGAAAGAAGACAAAATTTTTGTAAACCACAATGGTGTTAAAAAAAATAATAAAAGGTCTCCTTTCATACCTTAAGATCTATAGGGCTAATGATGTAAATGTCATCTATTTCTGTGGCCTATGGTTAACAAGGATGTCGTGGCCAGCACAATGATCAACCGACTTTACTTTACCGCACCTAATGTCAGGTACCCATTAGAGCTGAGTGGAATTGGAGATGCCCAAAGATCCCAAAATAAAAAATTCCAGTCTTCACCAGGATTCAAACCTAGGACCCCCGGTTCTGAAGCCAAGCACTTTACCACTCAGTCACCATGCCTCGGTGTAAGCAAAACAACAACTAAAAAAAATAAATCATAATCTTTATGAATTAATTATCTGAAGGAAGGTTTGCAATTGATAAGATGTAATGTTCTAAAACTAAAAGCTATTAATCACAGTCTGTGACTGGCAACACTGTTGCAGACTCCTTAGCCCACCCTGGAGAGTTAACACCACCTACCTAGCAGGCTGTAAGTTTCCATCATGTCCTGGCACAAATCAAAAAAATAGAAATGGAAAAATGGTTTCAGTATTGACAAGAGTACCAAAATGTCCATAAAGTCTGGAAGCACACCAGGCACCTTGATCACGCCTCCCCCCACGGTGGAGGTTGCCAAGGCCTGAAAAAGCTATTACAGCATAGTGCAGTATGGGCCACTATTCCATTGGCTCATATTTTGCAAAGTTCAGGCTAAGCTTTGACTTACTGTGCCCCTGCTGCAGGGAAGAATAAGAAACTGTCTAATATTCTTTTGAACTTCCCTAGACTTGCTGATCTTTACCTCCAAAGGTCTGGGAAACTACAAGCTCTTGACCTGTATGATGACATAAGCACATTACACACAACAGATGGATTTCTTCCATGGCTTTTGCAAGACAGGATTTGACTCTTTTAAGCCTACAGTCTAATGATGTTTAATGATGATGATGATTAACCACAGTTCTAATTTCTGTCTATCATTCCAATAAAACAAAACCTAACTACTGCGCAAAAACATGTCTATTTAGTTTCTTCTATAAAAAAAAAGTATAATCCATTTAGAGTCCTCAAATAGCATAATTTTAAAATAAAAAAAAAATAACTAAAAAATAAATATATATAAGGTGGTGCTATCAAATTAATTAGCTATTACACTTTGTAGTTAAAAAATGAACTTTTGAATAATGAAAATAACTTCAATTCTCTTATCCTGAAACATTTAGCTAATTTACTTTTCCACATTATTATGTATTAAATTTGGGTACATAATCACCTAATAATTAAACTGTTTGTTTGATATCAACAGTGTTCCAAACAATTTTTTAAAAACTTAGTTTAAAAATATGGCTTTCCTAATAGATGGTTTTCATACAGACAGAAACTTTGGGATGGCAGAGTAAATGGAAAGTTGAAAACAAAAAATGGAAGGAACTGGCCAAACTTTGATGCAACAGTGACCTTACAGACTCATTTGCCTCCATCATTGGCAATATCATGACGGCTCATCTTGTGGAAGGCAAGATGAAAGCGTGGGTGGCCTACCAGACTATTATAAAAGCACAAGCTTAAAATTCTATCAACATATCACAAGGTCCCCAGGGCACGCAAAGACCTTTCTTCAGTAAGCAGTACAAGGAAAAAGAAGAAGAGAGAAGACAACATAAAATAATGGACAGGCCCATTATTGAAATAAATTCAAGACAAAAGACAGAGAGGAATAAAGATCTTGTTTGGTGGCCAAGGATTCAACAGACTTAGGGATAGGTGAAGATGAAAACAGCTGGAGACAGTCCCCTGTAAGTTAAAGGGCGAAAAGAAAATAGTTCTGTTTCAAATTGTTCTTTCTTTCCTTATTCAAACAATCACTTATCCTCACCTTCCAAATTTCCCTGCAAAATATGCAGCAGAAACTCCTCCCATCATGCCCCCAACACAAAAAAGGGCCACAGTCATTGCCCAGAGCATTGTAAGCAATGAGTCCGACATGACTTCATCATACCTATCAAAGTAGGTTTCAATGAAAAAATCTTTCATCACCTGTAGTTGAAAAATAAATTATATAGAAACATGCAGAAACAGAGTATAGTTTCAGACATTACTTCAAAAACAAAGATTACTATCTCCTGGCTCAAATCTAGGAAAGCAAGGGATGGAAGCTGGCAGTGTTTAAACGTGGCCCAGAAAGGCCTATCACACAATCAGTAGCTAAGAATAAACACATTTTTGTTAGAAAATGTAGAAGATACTTGTTTCCGCATAGTAAGTTGAGCTATGTACAGAGAAACGACCATGTCAAGCAAACTCCAAACTATCCATTTCTCCCCTGCAAAGAGCAAATCTATGACAATTCAACTAAAAACTGGAGACATATCTTTAAATTTTCACCTCAACAGAATAAGTCCCACACTCTCACCAGTCTGTGGATATTGCAACCACCCTTATAAAACTGTCAATCATATCCTCTTTGAATTTCCTAATTTATTTCACTTAGACAGACGCTATTATTGCAACGCAACAAATCAGTATAGCCAACTCGCTGTCTGTTTTTTTCAACATGCTTTTTTTTCCTTGGCATAGACAGCATAAGAGCTTACAGCTCAGCAACAAAAAGTTGAAGAAGAGTAGGCTTTCAAAACCCAGTGCACAATAATATTACAAACCTGGTGGTGACATAGATGGGGGTAGTGCTGTGTGTGTTTTTAGTTGACGCAAATTGCCCCAGGCCATCGCTGGACAAACGGTTAACCGAGATGAGTTACAGTACATGCCAGTTTGGGAAGGACCTGTGTTATGAATAGGAATCAGACAAGTCACGTCGATTGTAGTCATATAATCAACCAGAATAGTCAAATGATGTTCCATCCAGTTCTAGAAGGCTTATAAAGAGGCCTATATAAGAGCGAATGTGTCAGAGTCAAAAAGTCATTTAACATTACCTTGCTATTTCACAAGTACAAGGCAAAGTCAGAGACATAACCAGCATGGAGTGAAGTCGATCCGGAAGAGAGAATTGAGTACAAGGCAAGGAAGAGGCGAAGTTTTAGTACAGTCAGTGTTACGTTGTTGCCAATGGTACAGTATGGGCTGTCATTTATTTGACATTAAACTGTTACATTACTTTTGAGCCCTGAGTTGTCATAATCTTTGAATGGGTTGTGTCGTGTGGTGCAGTTTGCAGAAAACCTGGATAGTGAGAAACGTTACAATAATATGCTAAAAATTATTTTAGAAGAATGAAACTGATTGCAGGATAGTCATAAAGTTTTCTTTTCTAGTTTAAATGCATAGTTGGTTTAATTTCATTTTTGTGTGTGTAAAGAATGCAAGAAATTAATCATTTACTTGTAATTCTTCTAAATAAACAATAAACGGAAATAGGGATTTGGTAGCATTGACTAATAAAAATAATAGTTGTGATTTATGAAGGACTTTGTTGCGGGACCAATTCGAGATCATGTGACAACTCCACCAAACCAATAAAAATTCTTATTTGACTGGACATGTCATCTATAGGATTTGGAATATTGTTGTTGTTGTTGGTCCCTTTATAGATTCATCCAAAAATATTCACACTAACGTTGATCTCTATAAAAATAAAAGGCTTACGTTTCTTGTTTTTTTAAATTACTATGCTCAAAGTGTTGCTTTTATTTTAAAGAGAATATTATAAAATCTTACAACAATTTTCTGACATTCATATGGCCCATGGCCCTTTCGTTGACCCTACCAGCCTAATTGGGTACCGGCCCACCAAGCATTTGCCTGAAGAATGCCACTACTGTATGGCCAGTCCACCCTTGCCTAGTGAGTACCTATTTAAGTAGGCCTACTAAAAAGACACTATTATAAAGTAGTAGTAGATCATCTAGTCTAGATTCTAGATGTAAATCTATATATTATAGAGTATTTATAGTAGACAGTCAGTACTGGCACTCAAAGTTCAAACTGACACTGACACTAGTCTAGTACTGAGTACTCAGTTCAGTATAGATCTAGTTTGCTATAAGTATAATACTATAATTATAATACTTAATAATAGTGACTTCTCTAGGTCCAGATAATTGATAATAATTAATAATATTGAAGTAACGTCTGTATTATATAAGATAAGAAGATAATATGATTCATTGATTGATACTATTACTAGTACTACCGTACTACTAGTAGGCCTACTTACCTACTAGTAACTAGAACTAGATCTAAATCTAGATATAGATCTAGCTAGAATCTAGATGGCCTAGTATATTATGTAGAAACATTAAGAATCTAATTTTGAATTAGAATCTAGACTAGTCATTCTAATTTCTAGTCAAGTAGAGAATTTTCTAGTTCGGGAGTCTACATTACTTAACTACATTATAATTTTATAATTAATAGTTATAGCTGATCCGCCATCTTGTCTGTAAGTTTACACTAGTTACCTTACTCTGAATATAGACGAGTAAATCTAGACTCTAGACTAGAGTAGATCTAATAAAGTAATATAATCGGGTTTAAGTTTCCAAAATACAATCTCTACCTTTTTAGTGCATTAATTTAAACAAAATTCCTTGCTACTGCTGCATAAAAGGGTACTCAAATACTTCAGTAAAAAATACAAAAGTTCTCTTTTTTACAAGCAAATCTTTTAAAAATTAGTAATAGTTTAGAAGCCCAGAAACCTTTTCTGACCATGTTGTTTTTAAGCATAGTTATCTCCCTTATCTATATTAAACTTTCAATAACTTTTTAAAAAGAGATTTTTGTTCTTATCAGACTGAGACTTATCAGTCTATTTACATTTATTAATTGTATTAAACATTTTTTTTTTAATTTTCGTAGATCTAGATGAGTCTAGATCTATAGTATTAAGTTAATTAAGTATAGCCTAGTATATAGGGCTTTGTTGTTAGATCTAGTAGCACACTTGTCACGTATACTAGATCTATCTATGTCGTATGAGCAGGTTGTCGTTAATTTCATCCTTGTAATCTGAAGACAAAAATGGTTTCTCAGAATCATAATAACAACAGACTTGTGTTTTTGTGTTCATCTGTCAATATCTGCAGCACCATTGCTCTAGTTTTGTTGAACAAGTGGATATACATCAAGTATGATTTCCCAAACATAACTCTCAGCTGTATACATTTTGTAGTGATTTCTCTGTGCCTGTTGATCTGCAGAGGTTTTGATATAATTCAGCCTTTAAGGCTTCCCTTTTTCCATATGATCCCATTTGTCCTTTTATTTTGTGCATTAATGGTATTGAATTATTTTTCCTTACAATCAAACACTGTTGTAACTTATCAAATCATCAACACCATGACTATACCCTGCATTTTATTTGTTGAGAATTATTTTTATGGCAAGCATGTTTCAACTAAAGTAAAGCTTACATGGGTATGTTGAGTCTAAAAGGATAATTATATAAATGTTCTTTTGATAAAGTTCTATTGTTAAATTATAGAAAATTTAAAATAATATTATATTATATGTTTATATACTTAATTGCAATATTAACAAAACCAGTAAAGTTTATTTACCAGAAAGTATTTAAATGTGTGAAAATATACACAATTTATACAATTAAATAGGAATAGGACTATTTAAAATGTTGAGATTTGTTTGTTCCCATTTTATATATGTGACCATAGAAAGGGTTGATTCTTCTCTGTAACTGTAGTATTAATATTAGTCTAGTCTTTTTTAGCATAGCCTTTTAGGCTATATATATATATATAGTCACAATATAGTGTGTAGAAATAGAATTAGAAAAAAAATTATATGATAAATCAAACAAGAACATAAAACTAAAATGTTATTTAACCTTGGTTAGGCCAATAATAGAATATGTTTGGGACCCCAATCTCAAGAAAACATTAAGAAAGTAGAACATATTCAAAATAGAGCAGTATTGTGAGATTCATAACAAACAAATATTCACATTTGATTGGAGTAACACCTTTAGTAAAATCACTAAATTTGGAAATCCTTCAGGATTGAACATTTAAAAGTAAAGTAGCAACTATACATAAAAACACTTTTTAAATCATAATCTTCAATTACAAAAACAAGCCTAATGAAATGCTCACTAAGACACAAAGATAAAGGCACATTCCTTCTTCCATATGCTAGGACGCATTTGTAGTGCTATTAGAACATGGAATGGGTTGCCTGAGTCAGCCAGGAAAACCAATGACTTTGCAGAATTTAAGACATTGATTAACATATATATGAGTAGATTGACCTAGGAATAAGATAATCATCTTCTTTTTGAAGTAATGTCTGTATTTGATAAAATAATAATATTAATGATTCCCTTTCTTATATACTTTCCTCTTGTGTAGTGTAAGTAATTTATTTGTAAAATTGCCTTCAGAAATGAAAATCATTATTTCCTAGCCCAAACTTCCTGCAGGACCTCAGGAGATAACAATAGGCAGGGTTGAAATCAAGACCTTGGCAAGTTTACAAGTCTGGAGTGCATACCACACAACCAGGCAACTCAAATCAAGGTAGCCTGGCCAGAGACTGCAAATATAAAGAGTGTAAATGTTGTTGCATTTCACATTGATACATTGATGTAATTTCTATGCATTTTTTCTGGAATATTTTTGAAACCCATAATTTCAACACTGGTTTAAAGGGGTAATGGCATTATTCTTTCATTTGGTGCATATAAACTTTCATACATACCTTTTTTAATTGCATGATTTTTAGTGCTTGCTAAAAGTGGTAGGTGAGCTCTACTAATTCATTATTGTACTAAACAGCTTGAAATCAGCTTTCTCTGTAGTTCCAGCTTGGCAGTCGTTTCTTAATTGCTTGCTTGTCTTTACATGTATTGGCCAAATTATATTTCAGCAAACTTATTTTAAAATAATGTTTGTTAATTACTACAGCGCAAGACATAATATACTCATCAAAACTCTAGTATTGCAATTGAAACATAAGAAGTAACATAAAAAAGTTGTTTTTTTTTAAAGACAATCCTCCTTTACAAACTGATCAACCTTTGTAAGAGCTATTATGGCTCCCATTGTTTTGCTCTTATAAACTAATAAATGATAGATTTAAAAAAAAAATGGAACAATTTTTACTTGAGCTTCAGCAGATGTTAATGAAATTTCTAAAATTATTATTTGCCCAAAAAATCATAACCATTAAACAAGAGATTTCTAAGTGGGACCAATCAGCTAGTAATTTTTTTCTCAAAGATATACATAAACTGTCAAATTTCTAGCTAACTAGTTTAGAGATGTTTTTAAGATCTGTGTCCACCCAGATTTCAGTTTCCATAAAGAGTTTGCATGATTAATAGAGGAATTTTAAAAAAGGAAATTTTGATATGTGATTATTTTAATATTTTTAATAAAAAAAATGTAATTGATATATAACTGTTGAGTTCATAAATGATATATCCTCAATCTGCCCCCAAACCTCTAATTGCGAATTCGGTTATTATTCATTGTTTAAAATCCAACAACTATTGCATAATGTATTTCTAAAAAATGGATTAAAAATTAACTATAACCTATAGTCTACATTGACTTACTTATTTAGACTTAGGTCCTTCTGTGCTGTTTGTTTCACAGGGTGGCAAGCTTTCTCTACAAAGATTATATTGGGTACTTTTTGTTGTATCTTCCCAGTTGAAACACACAGATTTTAGGTCTTCTTAGAAGGTGCCACATCCTTGTTTTCGCTTTTCTCTTTTGGGCGTCCATGTTATGGCTGACTTTGGTCACATATCCTAACCCCCAACCTTTTTTGTCTTGTCTAAGGATATGTCAATGAATATTATGATGCTCAATCAGCATTTTACTAAATGGATGAATGCTTATGGAAGAAAGGGCCTTTCTATTATTCCTAGGATATTTATCAGCCATTGCTGCTGAATCACATTTAGTCTCTTTTCAACCTATATGGCTGGTTGGCCATCTACAATATCATGGTCTTATATTCTCTAAACTAAATTTTCAATGCCATGTTAGGTATTACCTAAAATCTGAAGATCTGGGAATATTGCTTCAATTAAAATCAATTGTTGCTATAAAAATCCACCTTAAACCAATATTGATTATAGATTTATTTTATCCTAATTTAGATCAAATAAAATGCTTAAATCCTGTTTTATTTGACAAATATATAGAGTGTTCATTAGTGATTGTGATTATACATTATATATATTTAAAGACCGTGCTGTAAGTGTTGCTTTAGCCTACGTTCCATAACACAACCCTAGGTTATGTGATCTGAGATGAACTCCAATTGATGGCAAGGCTGGAAGGATCAGTCCTCCCGTAGAGCCTTGGTTGTGTGATCAGATTTCTTCTTTTTTTTTGCGGCCAATGCAACAAACATATCATGTGTCAATCACAGCAATTAAAGATTTATAAATTTCAGAAGAAAATCCTGTTTTATCTAGATCAAAGTTTAAAACTCTTAGTTTGGCTCTCACCCTAAGTTGATTTTTTTTTTTATTTAGTCTTTCATTATATCTTAGAATTTTTACTCAGTCTCTTATTAGGTAGGGGGAGGGGAAGTGGCTGAGTGGTAAAGCACTTGGCTTCCGAACTGAGAGTTCTGTGTTGGATTCATGGTGAAGACTGGGATTTTAAATTTTGGAATTTTTAGGATGCCTCTGAGTCTGCCCAGCTCTAAAGGGTACCTGTCATTATTTAAAGAAAAGTAAAGGTGGTTGGTTGTTGTTCTGGCCACATGACACCCTCATTAACCATAGGCAACAGAAACAGATGACCTTTACAATATCTGCCCCATAGGTTGCAAGGTCTGAAAGGGAAATTTTTATTCTTCTTAGGGATTAAAAAGGCGTATTTGGATATCCAATAATAAATTTAATTGCAAAATAGGTAGGGAGAAGAGACTTTAAAGTAGAGGGATAGATTTGTGAACTTTAGAAATTACTTTTAACATTTCTATACTTTTTTTTTTGGTTTATACAACTTTGCAATACAATACATTTTAATATTATTATTGGTATATTTTTTTTTAAGATTCCTGTCACAATTGGAGTTGTTTTAAGCTCTGTTTATGATGTAAAGTTCAATATTACAGGAATCATATTTGCTTCTCTTGCAGTCCTCATCAATTCATTATACCAGGTGGTAAGTAAAGCAGTTAGTTGATAATGAAAGTTCAATTATCAGGATTTAAAGTCATATTACTTTTTAAAAACAAATAAGCACTTTTTTTTTAAAATGATACTGTGAAGAACCATTAATGCCATTTTGTTTTCATACATACAGTGAGAAATTATGCTATTGATTTAATTGTCCAGATTTTTCTTTTGTTCACAGCTAGTTGCAGAAAGACAACATTACTTTCAGGTAAATACCGTGCAACTCTTGTATTACCAAGCTCCACGGTCTGCACTCCTTCTGCTGTTTGTCATTCCATTTTTTGAACCTTCATACTCTTTGGATGGATTTTATTTTAATTGGTCTTTAGAGGTTCTAGTAAGTAGTTTATGTTTTTCTATGAAAAAATCTTGTTTGATTTAAGTGAAGTAATTATACTTATTATACTTATCCAACGAAGTAAATGTTCTAAAATTAATATTCTTTTTCAGGCTGCTGTATTTTTGTCAGCCTGTGTTGCTTTTGTTGTCAACCTTTCCCTTTTCTGGCTTATTACCAATACAACGCCACTCATGTATCCTTAAATAATATTATTGAAAAATGTTAATTTAAGACAAAACAACAACAAAATAATTTATATATTTTTTAAAGTTGAAAGTTTATTGGTTGAAAGATACTTATTGTTTATTCTTTAACTTTGATTTATATATAACATGATTCGTTACCTCAAGTTTCGTTTGACTTTGCTAGCATTCTTTACCTTGTTTCATGATAAGGTTCATATCTTACAGTTATTGGGTACACTTACAACAGTTGCAGGTAAACTGTCCTTTTTTTTAATTTACATTTTCTATTGTACATTCATTTAGTGTTTCAGCAATCTTCTAAATTACTTCCATCACTTCTTTTGTCGACTACTACAATTGCATGAGAAGGACACTAAGTATTCATGTTCTCTGTGTACATTTTAACAGTCTAGTCTCTTTAGAATTGTGTGAGCCAAATTTATGAACTTCCATTTAGAAATAATTTTTAGATGTAAGCAAATATTTTTTCTCCCTCAGACCTGATTAGTCTTAGAGGCTTCTTGGATTTTTTTTTCTCTTGTGTCTTAATAAATTTATATCAGTTTTTGCTTACACTGAGTTAAAAAAAAATCCTCATCTGTTATGTTTGCTTTTGTGTGGACATGAGAAACTTGGGAGGTATTTGGGAGAATTTTTGTGCTGCCTTGAGGCACTAAGCAAACACAATTCAACTCACAATAAGAGGTAGCCAAGTGTAATTTTTCCATTAGCCCTATATTCCACATCCTATGGTAAAGACTTTCAGAAAGATGATTTTCCTGTCCAACTAAGAGATTGTTCAACAAATGTTCAACTGCCTTGAATGTCCCTGTCAGGTCTTTTTAGAATAATATTACTGCATTTTTATTAAATATTAATGTGTAGATGTATTACAGTAATTTTGTGAATTACAATTGTGTACTTTGTATTATTTTATAACTTGTAATATTTTAGGCCCAAGTTCAGCCCGACAGCCACACTATACACACTCTTATACATAAATTAATAGACGAGTGTATGATGATTTAATAAAATAATGAATTTAATCTAATGATATATTTACAAATGAACTGATATATGAATAATAATAATGGTTTGAATATCAATATATATATATATATATATATATATATATATATATATATATATATATATAATATGTACTCTAATATGATGCATTTAGTTTTTTAAAACATTCAAATAATTATGAAGCACATAATATATTACCTTAGCTATAATAGGTAGTTCAATGGATCACATAGACCTTCAATCTCAAAACAACAACTGTTAATACATATAGATCTATCCTCTAGATCAGATACTGTTCACAGACTACAATTCCGAAATTCATAGTTTACACTGTACACCAGGTCTGGATACAGCAACCCGCAGTCTGGAATCTGGAACCTCAGACTCGTGAAACAAACTTGAACACCAGACGACCAACTGAGATTAGTGAGATGAAGACCTTAGTCCTGTAGACTAATGCAATACTCTCAATACAGAAACTGAGACTGGAAACAGATACTTGATACTGAGTCTAACACCTAGACTTGAAACCAAGACTAAGACCAAAACTTAGACTTAATGGTAAAACCCTATATAGTATAGAAAGATAAAAGAAAAGATTCTTCTAATCATCTATATCTAGTCTAATTATAGACTTAAAAATATGATCAAATCCAAATAGAAATAACTATACATGAAAAATAAAACTCACCCTAAACAGGGGTCAAGATAATCCAACAAGAAAATGTCCAAGGCAAATGCTAAGGCTATCCAGTAACATAAGCCAAGGAGAAATTCAAGAGCTCTCAAGACACGTCTTACTGTACCAACGTACAAAAATGGAGAGAGTGTAGCAGCCGATAAATGACGAAAACCACACACACACTAACTTTATGTCACTAGAAGCTGTGACAAGCAACATGGGGAGATCAGTCCCCGAAAGCACACAGGAAACCAAAAAGTCACTCCGATGACGTCATCAAAATAGTGATAACGCTGTGCTTTTAATAGAGAAATAATTCTACTATACAACTACATTGATAACTGCGACAGTCCCCCACAGGAATGTCCATCTCTTAATCATTTGATCTGCCCTCTTCTTACTTAGTGCCTTGAAGATAACACTAGAACTAATTATTTCTGAACTCTCTGTAGAAAAATGCTTAGCGCCCCAGGCACCCTAGTTGACATATTTTCTTTGTTGGTTTTGGGGATGGGGAGATGCCACTTGTAAAAGTTTGAGAGACATTGTTTTACCCTTTTCAAAACATTAACATTATGGTACATTTGTTGTGTCTTCTATTCTTCAGGTGTCTTGGCTTATACTCACATCCAACGTGAAGAAATTATAAAGAAAAACAGTTTGCCTACAACCATTGATATCCAAACTAAAAGCTAATATTTATTAGAGTATTGTTTATATTTAATATATGATATAAATAGATAATTTGGGCATGATTTTATGTTGAGACATTCAGGGCTCATGTTTACACATTTATTTTATGTTGATATATTTTTTTAAACTACCAGTATTAAAAACAATTCTAATGATATACTAGCATTTTTAACTTAGTTTTCAGATATATTTATAGTTTTCAGATATCTATTTGTCTTTCAAAAATTGATACACGACATTTTTAATGTATTTTTAATGTCATAAAATTTTCTGTGTCAAGCGTTTTTTTTTCCACAGAATTACAGATTGTTATGGATTTTTTTTTCCCACTTCATTTCATCATGATTATTATCTGTTGGTTTAGTCATGTTCTTTAAGGGTGTGAGTTTGTGTTAATTTTTACAAAGCTTATATTAACTCACTGTCTATCTGGTATGTCAGTGATGCATATCACTGAGATAAGAAGTCCTGGCTCATTGGCCACATGGGAACAACTGTAATAATGTTTCAAAATAAAAAAATAAATAAATGTAAATTTTGCTATAGAACTAGATTTAGATTATTTTCTATATCAAGCATCTGTTTTGAGAGGACTATCTTATTCTTAAAAGGTCTGTTTCTTTTTTGGAAATTTCCAAATTAGCAAATGTAAGGCTTTATTGATTTAAGAGTTTAATAAAATTATTACAGGAAAATTGTGTGCAAGTCTTCAAAGTTTAGACCTAAAGGCCTATCAAAGCTTTGCTTACATTTTTACATAAATATATCATAGATTACATGCATCTAGATCTTTATTGTTCTAAATCAGCAGTCTATATCTGAATCTAGTTCTAGATGTTTATATAATGAAAGTGCTAATAAATAATAAAACAATTACAAGAATACAAATTAGCTTGCTGGCTTAATGGATAGAGATATGTACATCGAGCTGACTGTGCCAAAGTACATACAAGTTTGATACCAGGCTTGTCCTAAAAAGATCTATTTATAATTTATTTTATTACATTTTATTTTAAGTTGTAAAATGGAGGTTATGTATTTTAAAAAATATATTTTCAAAATTGTTTTTCTTGTTTTAAACTGGAGACATTTTGTTATGTTTAAATTTTCAGACCTTTTGCTTTTATAAAAAAAATGTTGTGGCTACTAAAATATTGTCTGTCTTCCAATGATAAAATTCTAGGAGGAATAAGTGTGATGCCAAAATGTTGTGTATCAATAAATAATAATAGTCATTGATTTAAATTTAGAAGATTGTTCATGAATTATTGCACAATTATGTTTATGTACTTGGTATTAAATCAAACAATTTTAAAAAGAATGTATGTTTAGGCTCCTATAGAGCCATTTATTTTGATTTTGCAATTTACTATCCATCAAAGATAAAGCAATATTTAAAATGTAATGCTTTTTTTTTTCTTTTCACATGTATTTATAGTTTTTTTTTTTATTGAATCAAGTATGTTGAATTCTATTTTAATATAAATGTATTTATATATAGCCATTTATTTTGGCTTAGCAATTTACAATCCATCAAAGATATAACATTATTTAAAATGTATGGCTGTTGTTGTTTTTTTCCTTTCCCATACATTATTATTTTTAAATATTTTTTTTTAATACTACATTTTACTTCAACAATACCAACATTTTGTTTTACACGAAATATGAAGTTCCTTGATAAAACATCCTAAAATAAAATAGATATAAAATAGTACAACTTATCTTCCTTTTAAACTTGTTTGTTTTTTAACAGTGCATTATTTAGTATCTTACGAACACCTTCAAAACTTATTGTATTTAATTGAAATCTAATGTTCTCATGTTCTCTTATATTTTTCTGAAAGAAAGTTGCAAATACCCGGTACATAACTTTTTTTCCAGTATTCTAAACTTTCTTCTTCTTCGTTCTCATTGTTACATTTACATTAAAAAAAAAACGAGCTAAGGCTTAAAAACAAACACTCTGACAGTTGGGGGCTAGGAGTTCGGCTGTGACTATTTGTTCATAGGTTAATTAATACATTTATATATCATTTGTATGTGAAGTTATTGGTTTCACTCCTTACCAGATAGTTTAGTATCATAACTCACTGGGGAAAAATAATGTATGTACTTTTCATGCTTATCTTCATGTAAGTGAAAAGTAGCACAGTGTTTCCATTAATCAATATACATCGCAGGAAACAGCGAACAAATCAAAAGAAAACAATGCATAAGGTCCAAGAACAGAGGAAAAAAAACTACAGAGTAGAGAGAAAGAAAAATACACCGTCCAAACTACTCGTGACAAGTCATACCATAAACGGATTTTTGGGGTTCCCAGATTCTTAAGCTATTATACTCTGATCCAAGATCTACTAGTTGCTCACCATTTTATTACTGAATTTAAAGTTTTCAAATCGTAATTTTTTAAATTTTAATTTTAAAAAAAATCCTGTTTTTTCGCCCCTTAGTTTGTACCCTTCTCGTCTGTCTGTCGATGAAGGACACGTTCTGACTCACATGTACTGAATACACATTCTGTAGAGCTTGTTGCAAGAGGGCCTCGGCACTATATGGCCTGTACACAGTCAGTAAGCATTTGCCAACTTTATCTTTTTGTAAAGATTTTTGTTTCGATGTGAATTCCATTTATTTATTGAAAACTATGTAAATAATCTTATTTTACTATTTCTCCCTGCCCTAACACACTAACACATGACGTGAAAAAAACAAAACGTGTATATGAGATGGTGCTTCACTCTGAACTTATAGGCACCATTTTTAAGAAAGGCTCGAGCCTGATCAGCATAGAAGTACACATGACGAACAATCGTGTAATTCTAAATGTTTGCACATTCTACACCAAATAGTGCTCCAATTATCAAATAATAATGTTCAGTCATATCTCCTTCGCTAGATCTAGAATCCATTTCTAACTTTGGCCTTGACATTGCCATCTCCTTACCCGGGTACACAATTTGGACTCAACCTCATACCTTAGACAACAGTATGACTCAGACGATGGAGCAAGCGGACACGAGAAATAATGGCTCTGCGTTGCAACACGTTTTTTTTTTTTGTTTTCTAAATATGTCACCCTGACCTACGCTATATGATATTTTTCTAGCACA
This sequence comes from Biomphalaria glabrata, assembly GCF_947242115.1. Taxonomy (NCBI): domain Eukaryota; kingdom Metazoa; phylum Mollusca; class Gastropoda; family Planorbidae; genus Biomphalaria; species Biomphalaria glabrata. The sequence continues at coordinate 15,462,032 of NC_074714.1, read as the reverse complement.
CGTCATAACAAGAGATGAACAAAAGGCTATTTCAGAAGAGAAACAGTTTTTTTTTTTTAAACACTAAACCAGGAAATAAATAATAAATGTCTCTCTCTCTTTTTCTCGCCTTATTATCTATTTATCTATCTATCAATTCTATCTATCTAAGACTAAGACTGCTTTCTTGATCCTTATGGAAATTGGTTGTGATTACAAGAAGCGGCGTCACTAGGGTCGGTGTCACGCGGTGCGGTTACCTGAGGGTGTCCCCCCCCCCAACCATCAACTTTATCCAAACTTTTCTTACTAGAAACTATCGCTTATTCTTTTTGTTGAACCAATATAATAAGCTGGTTACCTAATTTCATCGATTTTTGCACAAAATGTAAAATTAGTCAATTATATTTTAAAATTCCATTGCTTAAGGGATTAGTTAAATAGTTTTGCATATTTTACAATGTAAAACATCATCTAAACATGTTTACTTTGTTAGATTATTAGACGCAAACTTTGATGTGTTATCCAAACTTTCACTACCACCTAAAGGAGAAAGTATACATTAGTCACTACCGTAATAATCTATTAATCTCTAGGAGTGCTTCAAGATTCCTAAGCGAGGTCCAGGGCGAAACATTTTTCAGCATTTTTTAGCTTCAGAAACTCATTCTCTTTATGTCTATCTTGTAAAATTTCTACTAGTAAGAAGATTGCAGGTCAAATAAAATGAAATTAAGATGAGGTATCTGAAGTGTTAGACCTTCGAGGAAATAAGCAGCGTTTCTCAAACTTTTATCGTTGGTGCCCCCGCTCAGTAAAGGTTAAATCTTTTTTTTTTTCAATAATAGTATTGTCACCACCTCAAAGTTGGTGCCATAGAGTAGAAACCCTAATTCTATATTGTGTATGTTAATTCCATATTGTGAATCTTATTCACAACCCATGTTGCACTAAGGTGAACACTTTTGACCTTAGGTGAACCAGAGAGTTAAAGGCAGGCAGTCCACATAGAGATCTTGTAGCAAGCACTTGTATTGAGTCACTTAAGATATAAGCAGTAGAGTTAGATGTTTAAAGTAGTTGGTTATAGAATAAGTACTAAGTTGTGATATTCGTATATTACTGTTGGATTAATACTGACCATTCCTGGGTCGAATTGTATGGTGTATTCACTATGTGGTGTTATATTAAACTTATTGTGTCTGCTACACCCAGCGTCATTTCATTATTCTGTGATTTGTAACAAGAACCCAATGTCACCACCACGCCTACATTGATAACCACAGCCACATTCATAACATATAAAATAACAAGGTGACATTTATGGTGTCAGAAGTGTCCAAAGTGCAAGTCATTTATTGACATTAATGGTGTCAGAAGTGTCAGAAAATGACATCTTTGGTGTCAGAATAGTGTCAGAAGTGTCAGCAAACGATATTTTATGATATCAGAAGTGTCAGATCTACTAACTTAAAGGATTTATGAGCACCAGAGGAACAAGTCAAGAATTTTTTTCTATTGCTGTCAGAAGTATTTTAATACTACAGTTACTTACAGTAACATTTATACGGATATTTTTGAAGTTGGCAAGTGAACTATTTAATAAACACAGGAAAAAGTAACTCTAGAATAATTTTTTACACAAATCATGGCGCCACTCAATGAGCAAGAAAGCTAAGACCTGATTATTATAGACTCTACTATTTTTCTCATTTGGTCGTTCAGCGACACATTCAACATTATAGAGATGACCTAGATCTACATTTATTGAGACCAGCACACAATTTTTCAAGTGAGATTCACGTGATCCAAGAGTGACATTATAATTATTATCTTCAGCTAGTCTAACACTACTAACAGAAAACAGAGCTGAAATTGAAAGTTAACTGTGCCTACTATTTTAACTTGTACTTCAAGATTGAACTTTACATGAATTGCAACTAATCCAGAATTTATTAAATTTTTTGACTACACACTTGGTATCTAGATCTACTACTACATGTCATGTTGACCTGCCATGACACAGTTACCGTTAGCGAGCTATTTTTTTCATCTGTGATGAACTGAACAATTTGAACTGTTCCTGTGTGAGCTGTATTTTCAACTTTTCCAGTTGACTACTGTCCTAAGTGTCATTTATCTGGAAGCCTGATTTATGTGGTTGTACTTTTACACCAGTTGAGATAGCTTTAGGAGCACAGCATTGTTCAAAGTTACTTTAACATCCTAAGCGAAAGAGATCAAACATGATATGCTGAGACAACCTGGATACTACAGCCTGTGTGGGTGAAACTAGACAACCGTGATACTACAACCGGTGTGGGTGAAAATCTAGTACTACAAGTCATTCAAGTCATCGTTTGAAGACAGCTGATATATGGTCAGTCGAAGTAGCTGACATATTCAAGAATCATCTACATCGAGTGCTCGTCATAATTCTAATGACACACTCCTATTGTCGCTGTCTAACAGCACATTTAATAAGAGAGCGCTCTCACTCTTAGACCTCTCTTGTCGTCACTACCTAAGGTCATTTTTAGTTATTTATATTTGTTTCAGCAACTGTACGAAACAGTGGATTACCTATCAAGCACATGAATTATTTATTGGATTACTTGTCAACTATATGAATTGTTTAATGGATTATCTGTCAAACATATGAAGTATTTATTGGATTACTATTGTTCAAGAACTTGAGTACCGTATCATGTAACATTGTACTGTGGATTTAACAAGTGGATTACTTATGAACTGTAACATTGTACTGTGGATTTAACAAGTGGATTACTTATGAACTGTACCTTTGTGCTGTGGATTTAACAAGTGGATTACTTATGAACTGTACCGTTGTGCTGTGGATTTAGCAAGTGGATTACGTATGAATTGTACCGTGGACATATTTTAGGTGGAGCATCACCGGAACTTTATGTACAAGTCAAGCATCAAGTGAATATTTAAGGGAAGTAACTTTAATTACCCTTTAGTATTAATGAATATTGATTAGTTCTCTTTGAACTACACCACAATTTTTTTCATTGTTTACATTTGTATTTATATATACATTTGACTTTAGGGACTAAATTTAATTATCTATTGAGTCTAAGCATTTATATATTTTTTTTCAAGTAAGCATCCAGGTATTGGTAGGGACTCTTTAGATAAAGTAAATACTTGATCGTATAGCTGTATTAGTCAAGTTTGTATTTCGTCAAGTATCTATCATATTGTTAAACTCTTGTATTGATATTGTCTTGTTTACATCTGTTGAATTTTCTTTTGCGTCATTGTTATTTCTCATTGTAATTCTTTTGTCTACTATTTCTACTATCTTGTAATGTCTCTTTAAAGCAGACTGTTTAGTATCTATAGTGTATTTATGTTTGTCTAATTACTTATTAATATATATATTTATTTTACTTCTTATTTCAACCTATTTTTTATTATTATCAACACTACACTACACACTTGATACACTATGGGATATATTTTGATTTGAGATTGACAAGATTTATATTGTATATACTGAGATACTCTTCAAACACATTCAACTATTTTGATACTATTGATACATTGATCACTATTTATCAGACTAATAAGGCTCACATAATTGTGAATTACTTGTTGCAATAAACTTTTACATTGCAAGTGGAGATACTAAAAATACATAATCACATAATTGATCAGTAAAGTATTACATTACGAACTAGACAAAGTACCAAGAATAACTTAAGATACCTCATAACCTCAATTGTTTCGCACAAAATATATATCTACTATTACCTGCAATTACTATTTGAGCTATAATAATTATTTATCGTACAATATTCATTTACAACTACCTAGTGTACACATATCTATTAATTAACTATATTACTAATTTGAATCTTTGAAAATGGCTGAGTATGAAAAACTAATAGAGATAGTGGATAAACTAAAGTTAAAAGAAGATGATAGAGCTGCATTCATTAAAATTGAAATAGATAGAATTAGAGTAGAAAAAGACAAGCAACGGGAAGAAAGGCTACATGAAAGAAGACTGAGAGAGAAAGAACAAGAAAACTTAGAGAAAGAAAAAGAACGCCAACATGAAATAAAATTAAAAGAACATGAAGAAAAAATGGCCAAGCTAGCAAAAGAAAATAAAGACAATTCAGCAAGTCAAACTTCATCTCATCATCAGTATCATAGCAAATTTAGGAACTTTGATCCAAAAGAAGACACATTAGAAAATTTCATTATTCAATTTGAATACATCTGTCAAACAGCAAATATGAATAGTGCACAAATGGCTCAACAACTTCTAGCTAACCTAAGAGGTGAACCACTAAACATCATCGACACACTAACTAAGGAACAAAGAAAAGACTACAACACAGTAAAACAAAGACTTATTGAACATTTTGGCAAGACAGAGGAGCACTATCGAAAACTTTTTAGGGAAATAAAACTAGCAAAGAATACAGATTTAAAAAGAACAGTGCATGACATGCGCCAGAACATGACAAAGTGGCTACAACTCGCAAACTGTAACTTAGATGACCCCAAACAGATCTTAGATTTCTTTCTCATTGAGAATGTGTTAATAAATGTTACAGATGCAGCATTCTCATTCCTGAAGGAGAGAAAAATAAAAAATGAAGCTGAATTGATATCAAACTTAACAACATACAAAGACTCACACCCAAACATCACCATTGACAAAAGGGAATTGTACAATGTAGCTGCAACAGTGACAGAAAACCATCCAAGAACTACAAATAAATTTAAATATGCCAAGAGCATACAATGTTTTTTCTGTGGCATATTGGGTCACACCAAAGCAGAGTGCAGAAAGAGAATGGCATCAGAAAAACAGCAACATGTAAATAGAAACCATAGATATGGAAGAGATAACAGAACTTTCCAGAGCTTCAGTCCTAACTATAATAGATCCTATCAACAACAATATAACAGAAGAACATGGCAAAGCTACAGCCCAACTAACAGTAGATCACATCAAACAAACAGAAGATGACAAAACAACAGAATGTCTAGAAGAGACCAATTTCAAGATAGACAACATACTTACCACAATAACAATCATACCAGACAAAACATAGCAGCTGTAGCAACTGAAAGACCAATAGAATATGAAACAGTAGCATATATACAGACAAAGGTAGCCAAATTAAAAGTGTATCCTGCCTATGTGGATGGCATTAAGGTATATGCATTACGTGACAGCGGCTGCACCTCAATCATTGTGAAGAAATCACTAGTAAAACCTGAACAGATACTAGAAGACAAGGTCACACTGACCTATGCAAATAAAGATCTATGGGAAGTATGTGAAACAGCATTAGTTTTCATTGAATCACCATGGTTCACTGGTCAATACAAAGCCATAGTAATGAACAACCCAGCTGAAGAACTAATTATAGGGAACATAGAGAATATAGTTGAACTGTCAGAAGAAGCCTTAGTAAAATGGGCTAATAGTGTGAATCAAGAAAACATTGAGTTAGCATCAACTACTAATTCACATGATTTCAACAATGTCAGTATACATGAAGCAACTAAACATAATCTGTCAATTACAAATACAAATAAAATAGATGTAGAATGTCAAACTCATTTGCTAACAGAAGCATCTAAACTAAATAAAGATTGCCAAACAATTAACACACAAACAAATGATAGTGAAATACAAACAGATGAAATACAAATAGATGATAAAGATAAAGCTAAAAAACAAGAAATACAAAATGACATTAACACTAGCTCACCTAAAATAATAATAACAGAAGAAATATTAGCCTTGACATTTAAAAATAGCAAACAGATAGAAGTATATGATCTAGAAGTCAATTATCAGGATGTTGTATGCATAGTTGATGAAGAATCCACAATCACTTTTGTAGAGCCCAATTTAGTAGAAAAAGAAGATTATTTGAATGATATAGCCATTGTAACCTTACCAAACTCTAGAAAGATAGAATGTAAAACTGCCATAGCTGAAATCAAATCACCATTTATAAAAGGGAAAATAAAAGTTGTAGTACTTGAAAATACTATCAGTCCAGTAATTATTGGATCTTATCCAAAAGTTAAAGTGCATCAAAAGCCAGTAATACATAAAACAATATGGTTTTATGACCTGTCTGATTCTGATTTTCAGAAAGAAATTTTTCAAATAGTACAAGATATAACTTGTGATTTTGGATATAAAAAAGTTTGGAAACATCCAGAACTTGGAGAGTCAATGTGGGTACAAATAAAAAACTTTGGCCATTACAAAGAGTTATTACATAAAATATACGGAACACCAATTAAGGGACTCACAATTAACATCAGTGTTGTTGATTTAATACATCGCATCTGGTAAACATTGAGCATTATTCTGTAAACATTGAGCATTATTTTGTAAACATTGAGTACTATTTGTAAACATTGAACTAGAACTAAGACTTCATTTTTTTTAAACTCTATTTGTAAACAAACTTTGGAATTTGATTACTACATTGTAACCAACAATTTTTTTCACATTCTTTTGTCAACAAGAATAACATTTTTGTACTCAACAATGTAAACAAACATTGAATTTTTTCCAAACTTATTCAGTACCTAGCTTAATTTTTTCCATGCAATGTAAACATTATTTTTTCTCATTGTATTGAGAACAACTTTGACAAATTTTTTTTCTACAGCTATTGTAAACAAGATTGCAATTTTTTTACTATGTCATTTATCACAATTATATAACTTAGTCACATTTTTCAATACTATTGAAAAAGGAGATTGATTCATAATGTAACTTATTTATTCAATGTCAATTAGTGTAATTAAATATTGACATACACTTGTATTTTTTTGAAAACATTTTTGTCAAACTATTCTTATGGACTATATTTTTTGTAACAATCATTGATGTAAACAAGAAGATTGTTGTACAAACTTTTTGATATTTCAAGTACGGAAAGAGACACTTGATATTATTTTTTAAATTGGACTTGCATTTTTTTTCACAACAGATTAAAATAAATACAACTAAACCATTATGATGTTATGCTTGTATGTATATGCTTGAAAAAATTAGTGTAAACTCAAAGATTGTATCACAACTGACACATTTTCTCAGTTGAATCTTTTTTGACAAAAGAGTTTTTTTTAACTTTGTACTCAATAATTATTTGATAAACAATGTAACATTAAACTTTTGCCATTACTAGCTACAAATTATTTGAACTGTCATATGGAGAAATACTTAATTGAAACATAAGGTGCATGTAACAAGAACTATGAAGGATACTTATTACTTTGATTTGATGTTCATACTTTTGAGCAAATATTTTGATACTTGAATTATACATATTTACTTGTGTAATATTAATGCACAACAATTTTTTATGGAGATGTCAAACCTCATATTGAAGTAAACAGATACATTGAATTTGTAACAATGATCATTAAACAATTTGATGTTGAATTTTGACACATATTTTGAATTTTTCTATACTTATCACTTACATATTGAGACTTACTTGTAACATTTTCTACATGATTTGTACATATTGTACTATTGGTGTTAAAAAAAAACAACAGACTTCTAACATTTCTATAGTGTCAAAGATTTTTTATAAATAGATATTGTGAATAAAAACTTGTATTAATTTTTCACATTGTGACATAGGAGATTGTCATTGAAATTTCGTCACACTTTGCACATATTATTATGAAAAAGACTTGTAAATATTGAACACATTTGAACATTGATGTATATATTAGAACTACATGTAAAGAATTATTTGAGATGTAAAGTATTTGACTCAGAGAATTATTTGAATTGCCTTACAAGAATATGATGGATTAGAGAATTTTGCCCTTGTATGAATTTTTTTGATTCAACAAATATCTTGTGTAACACTGTCCTATTATATATTTTATTTGAAGTTTGTAGTTCTATTTGAACTCTGCAATTGTACATTTTATAGACCCCAAGAATTCCAATTGATCCTACTTATGATAATTATGTCGTCAAGCTGAAAAAAATTTCTTCAAAATTTTTTTCAAAAGGGGGGTGATAGGTAATGTCACCACCTCAAAGTTGGTGCCATAGAGTAGAAACCCTAATTCTATATTGTGTATGTTAATTCCATATTGTGAATCTTATTCACAACCCATGTTGCACTAAGGTGAACACTTTTGACTTTAGGTGAACCAGAGAGTTAAAGGCAGGCAGTCCACATAGAGATCTTGTAGCAAGCACTTGTATTGAGTCACTTAAGATATAAGCAGTAGAGTTAGATGTTTAAAGTAGTTGGTTATAGAATAAGTACTAAGTTGTGATATTCGTATATTACTGTTGGATTAATACTGACCATTCCTGGGTCGAATTGTATGGTGTATTCACTATGTGGTGTTATATTAAACTTATTGTGTCTGCTACACCCAGCGTCATTTCATTATTCTGTGATTTGTAACAAGAACCCAATGTCACCACCACGCCTACATTGATAACCACAGCCACATTCATAACATATAAAATAACACGGTGACAAGTATTATTTAGATAATTTAAACTGTTTTGTATAACTGAATTTTTTTGTTCTAGAGATAGTGTTAGAGAGGCATCAGGTTCCCAATTCATCCAGCAAGGTGGTCTGTTGAAGCGCCGTGAGCTCCTCCAAGTGTTTTCCTTCGTTCTCAGCTTGTGTCGTCTTCAACGTATTTTTCTTCTCGTAGTAAGAAGAGTCCATGTCAGTGTTATGGAATTGGATATTCCGATAATTAAATATTTTCTTGGAATCTGAGTGCACTATTTATACTAGTTAAGAAAAAGTTGCTCAAATTAAGTCTAATAAAGAAGGAGACAGCTATGTCCAATACAATTATGCAAGGAATGTTTGAGGTTCATTTAGCTCACGTATTTGAGATCATCTTTGTGTTCAGTAAGAAGCCTTACCGACAACTTTTTAGTTTTTGTCACAAAAAGTAGTCAACACAACGATGTTAAACACTTGAGAGATTATTGACCATTCAAAAAGAATCACTTCAGCAGAGACGTATTGAAATGTCTTCTTCAAAAAGTTTTTAATCGATATTTTTGCAGAAGCCACAAAATTGGTATACACTTTAAAGATCCTTATTAGTAGATAATACGAAGTCTTTATTTTACACGATTTTAAAATATTGATAGCGACATTTTCTTGGGTTAACAGTCAAAATTTGATTGATAATTACAATAAACAGACACCTTTTAAAATTTTACCCGTGTAAAATTATTTGCCTTGTTTCACCCCCTTAGCATTGCCCCCCCCCCCTTTATGTGGTGCCCGGCCCCACCACAGATTGAAGAGAGCTGCAGTAGTTCATGCGAGTTTGTAAATGGGCTTGTTGTCTTCAGTTTTGAAACGCGTCCCTATTGGGTGTCACCCGCACCTCCCTAGTGACGCCATTGAGTACTCTTTTCTCATATACAGACAACACAACAGAAACATACACATAAATAGAACAGACACAACAAAAAGAATTCATTCAGCGACTACACACAGGCACCTATCTATCTATCTATCTATCTATCTATCTATCTATCTATCTATCTATCTAATTCTCTCTCTGTCTCCCTGCCTCTCTCTCTCTCTCTGCCTCTCTCTTTGTCATTTTTTTACTCCTCTGATCACGGTTTAATTTCTCTTCATATGTGAGTGACATTGTAGCTAGTTGACCAACGACTCAATTTAATCTCGTTTTTGATCGATCAATCTCTAGGCCGAGTTGAACAGTCCTTTCTTTATTTCTTTTTGAAGGCCTTTTATACGTTTTTTTTTTTAAACAATCCCACTTTCTTTAAGAATTAAACTTGTCGGCTTATTATCATGCTCCACAAAAGTAAAGATCCGTTCTCTCTTCCTGGTAGATTCTGAATTCACAGTCTACTTGTAGTTTCTTCAGCTCTCCCTTTTCATGTACAAAGGTTAAAGGTCATGATACAAGTTTATAAGAGAAACAGTTTGTCGGCCCTGACGTAGGTAGAGATACATATTTCAGACTTTTTTGTTAAAACTCTTTCTCTCCTTATTAACGATGCTAATGTTAATTCGACCTTATTTAATTAAAGTAATATTTGATTTAATTTTTTTTTTATTTTTATGTCATATAGAAAGCATGTATTCACCTAAAATTCTATACCAAAAGAAGCGTTTTCTGATTACAAACAAAATTGTTTTTGAAGATGTGAAGAGTAGAATTCACTTTTGTGTGTTAAATGTGATATTGCTTAAAAGAAGCGATAGAATGTTATATTAAACAATTCTGTCAGAAAGTGGACAAAAACTACGGAGATATGGAGTTAAAGGGGTTTGTGCAGACGAGTCGGCGGGCAGAATGGAAAAACGTTATGGGCCGGATCGTATTTTGTCAGGCTCAATAAATAATTGCACACAGTTTTAACTTGATACGAGAACGGGAAAGTGGAGAAAAACATGTTCTTTTAACCAGACAGACAGACAGACAGAGTAAGTTGATACAAGCTTTGTTCAAAGCTGTTTGAAGAAGGCGATCAAGTCTAAGTGAACATCATGCTTCTTCTGATTTTGTATAATATTGTTATAACTCTGAAATGAGCACCGCCATCCAGGCTAGTGTTAGAAGGTGCGCACTATGATAGACTAGACCTAAAAGTATGCCAACATTAGAAAGGAGAACGATTTCCGCCCAAGGAGAGAGCCAATATGGAGAAACCGTGCTAAGAGAAAATGTAGTCTTGTGTACCTGTGATTTCGTGTAAATAAACGTCTATGTCTCGTTGAGTTGCCTCACTTAAGTTATTACAATATAAACTTTGTCACATGTAAATTATGAGTGAGTCTAGTGTGAATGTACACTTTGGTTTCTTATAGCTATAATGTTTTTTGTAATGCATAAATTGTAAGACTAATTTCCATTCGGACAATAAAGATTATTATTATTATTATTTTTATTATTATTACTATTATTATTATTAATATAATATAATATAATATAATATAATATAATATATTGATCTAAATTTTATTAATATTGAGAATTTAAATACCTGTTAAAAGGCTTGCACTATATTGTACAGTATTTTTTGCACTTTATGTAACAAACAATAACAGATATCACGGACTATAAGTATAAACAACGTAATAAAACAAAAAGTGATTAAAATTAATTTTGATTTGCACATTGGCAACCTTATTTTTGAAGTGGTAAATAGGTTTCTAATAATTATAACTTCGTATAGCCTACAAGAAAGATAAATTACCGAAGTATGTCTAAATGTAGCGGTAAAACCAACGCGTGTGTGTCCTCCTACTATAGTAATAACACGATGCAGGCTGCGCGAATCTCGTTTTAATAACTAAACTTATAGTTCTCCACACGCTGCAAAACTAAAAGAAAACATGTTTAGAGTATTGTATTTTTTTAGCATCCCCCAAAAGGGCAAAAGCCGCTATTAGTTTTTTTGTGGTCTGTGAACCCGTCCATCATATTGACATTCCAAAAACTGTCAAAAATATTGAAAATTTGATATCATAGAAAGAAAACTGATTTGGAAACCACTGCGCAGTTCATCTAATGTATTGGTCTAGTCATCTGAACACTCCAACATAACAATGAGAACGAAGAAGAAGAAGAAGAATGATATCATGAGATTTTATCATCAAACTGGTACATTTTGTGAAAACAAATTGCTTGCATATTTCATTTTAAAACTTAATCGGCTTATTTCACAAAAACCCGATCTTTACCCTTTTCGGAGGCCGATTAAAATACTTAGTTAATTATCTAAGTTGGTAATATTTAATTAAACACTTTCTTCTAATATGTCGATCCGTCTCTAAAATTGAAATATTAATAAACACATTTATTTGAAAGGGAGATGATAGTGCATACATTTAGCACTTTCTGTCCACTTCTCCTTCTTTCTGCAGCAAATTGTATGGTGATTATTTCAACTTATTCTTTCTTTGTTAGGTTAAAGAAATAATTGTGCACAATGTCAGCTTTATCCGAGTTTGGATGTGTGTATAAACGTGTAATAACCTTTTACCAGACAGACAAACAGACGGAGTGACTTTATATAAGCTTTGTAAAATGGTAATTCTGCAATAGACTCTTCCATCTTGTGCTTTGTATGTGGCCTGCTTTTCAAAGCGATGTTAGTACTTAATAACTATTGTCTAGTTTATTGGAAATGAGATTGTGCTCAGCTTTGGCAACCATGTAGTTGCTATATAGTTCACTCTTGATGCTTTCATTTAAACCTATTCGCATTCAATCAAAACATTAAATAAATAAAAGTTGAATATCTTAAAGGTATAATTACGTTTATTTCATTTTTTACACAAACAAAAATAGACAAATATGTCGCATGTGTATTTTTTTCGTGTAAAAAATATATACAAGAACAGTGAATAATAGAAAATTAGATACAACAATATAATTGTTTTTTTGTTATCTATTTATTTAATTTAATAAATTAAAATTAATTACAACTTGAAAAAGTCATTTAAATTTACAGCTTTATCACTTTTAAGCGTAGAATTCATTTATGTATGTAAATGTAGTACGATGAAGAAAAAAAAGTGATGGAATGTTACAATATTTCTTATCCTCCAGATGAATTGTTTCTATTCTAAAACAATTGTTTAAGTTTAATCAGGCAGGCAGATATCAACAGCAGAATTGGTACACAGATCGTTGAGACAGTTGAGCTGCTGTTCCTGTATTCTGCACAACAACAAAAAAAAACGCTATTATAATAGATCGCTAATACCAAATAAGAGATATTGAGAATGCTTGGAGAATACATTACTAATATTATCTTATAAAATAGAGACGTTACTTCAAAAAAGAAGATGATTACGTCCTACGCGTCATGCATCTAGTCATTCATGTTAACCAATGACTTAAATTCTGCCAAGTCACTGGTTTTCCTGGCTAGCTCAGGCAACCCATTCCATGCTCTAATAGCACTAGGGAAGAAGGAGTATTTGTACAAATTTGTCCTAGCATATGGAACGAGGAATGACTCTTTTATGTAAGTGGGAAATATCTTTTGCATAGAGTGATTCAACTTTAGGCAAAGTGTGGGGTGTCGAATAAAGGTTATTCATTAAATAAATGAATTTCTCGGATTAATATGTCCTACTTGATTTAGCACCTTGCAATAAATAGGTAGCTTTCAAGGGAGGTAAAGGAGCAGCTGCTCTAAAAATTTATTTTGTGAAATGGAATGTTTGACGTCTCGTTATATTAAATTTATCCTGTATGGGGATGAACGTATGCCGAATGCAAACTTTTTCGTCGAGCTGAAAGGTGGTGGACGTAACAGAGGTGCCCTACGGAATCGCTTTAAAGACCAGCTTAGGCGTCAACTTGCTTTAACTGTCATGGACGAGAACGCCTGGCAGCCGGCGGCTTTAGAACGAGACCGCTAAGAATCCATGAGAAAGGCCGCGTGATGCGTGATACGCATTAGAGAACAAAAGAAAATACGCTGTCAAGGATAGATATAGACGGCGAAAATAAAATCAACATCGACTACCGGTGGACAATAATTATGCATGCGCTGTATATGGTAAAATATGTAGGTAGCAGCTGGAGCTGCGTAGCAAAGGAAAATACTGCAGTGCTCATTAATCTTCGGACTCAAAGACAAAGATTGTTATTTAATTAGTTTCGATCGAAATAAATAAATATATTTATTATTTCATCTAAAGCACACTATTCAATGGATTATCTTTTACAAACAAGAAGGTGGAATGTGATTTTAGGTCAGTCATAATCGGATACTTATGCCGCTATACTGGGAATAGTAATGAAAACAAATCTTAGTACTAATTTTCAATGTTCACTTGTTGATAGTTGTAGCTAAATACACACTATGTGTCTTTCTAGGTTCTATTGTCTTCTTCTATGCATGTTTTCTATAAGTTTGTTTGATTTTTTTTATATTTTTTAAGGGGAAGGTCGAATGATAAATGTGATCTTTTGTTAGTAAGTGCTAAATAATAGTGTACCAACTCTTTCTTAAAGTTTGCTCTCACTAGCATATATATATAAAAACAAAGCTTGCATCAAATGCCAGAAGATTGAAGAGAGTATGATTTTTTTTTCCCTATCAGGCGACAGTCATAGGTGCTTACTACAAGATCAGTCATCCACCTACATCTGCCATTTATATGTGATTGGATGTTATATTTCCTGTCGTCAGTAATAGTCTATAATTATGTCCAACCATAATACTTACTATAGTACAGATCCGTTGTTGAAAAAGCTGTAGATAATATAAACAATAGTTAAGTGAACAAATGAAATAAAACAGATCCAAGTCTAAAAACTGAATAATAAAGTAATTTGCTTAATGGCGAAACAATTATATATATATATATATATATATATATATATATATATATATATATATATGTGTGTGTGTGTGTATGTGGTGTGTGTGTGTGTGTTTTAGTGTCAAACAATAGACATTCTAAAGTCCCAGAGAACTGGCAAAAAGAAGAGACTGTAAAGTTTTCAAAAAGAGAATTACTCTCTCTTCCCCAGGGTAAAGTTATCAGCATTTTTCTGTTGAGACGGCTGGTGCAATGACTGATTCAGCCTCGGTGTGCGCTTCCTTGTATTTAGCTAATGACTAAGCAACCTTATAAAAATCAATCCCTTTTCTGGCAGCTTTAGGAAGTTCGTAAGTTTCTTTGCTTGGTTATTTCGTTTAGCCCTGATGTTTTCAAGGTATTCCTTCGGTTACAGCTGGATGTTTTGTTTCCAAGTGTCTCTTCAATTTGCTTGGAACAGCGCCTCATTCGACAGAGATGAATTGCAGATCAGAAAGAATGGCAATAGAGTATCTTCAGGTCCCGAAGATATGAAACCATATCCGATGCAATCTTCTTTGTACCTTCGTTTGGCTCCTTGCTTTTCATTTAACATTTTCGCAGTTTCATTCTTGCTAATGTATTTCTCCATGGATAACAATGAATAACGCTTATTAGTTTGTTATTATTAGCATACACCTAATAAGTTTAAATGAAACACATCATTTATTATTATCGCTACCAATTCAAAAACTGCTGAGCGTCATTATAATAATATATTTAAAGTGGAACATTCACCTGAATAGCAAACACCCCTTTCCGTCAAAACGTAGCGCACCGAAGGGAGATGGGGGATACAATTACTGGTTGTTGCACGTGAGGACGTTATTGCAAGGTAGAATAAAAACCTAATCGTAGGCAGATCTGTGTAACGCTGCATGTAGCGGCACACAGTTTGAGAAACACTGGCCTAGACAGAGAGACAACTAAAATGGGCATCTGTAAAGACTTGGATCAATTTAAAATAGTACGAGTGGGATATAAGGCAAAGGGTGACCCCGTCAAGTCAAAGCTTGAACAGTAGAACACGTTTACATACCTTGGAAGCATCAAAGCAAAAGATGGGAATATCTTCCATGAAGCAGTATGCCGAACAGGAAAGGCAAGGAGCATTTTTCAAAGACTGTAGCTAATCGGGTCTCAAACAAAGAAATCCTATGCCAAACTTGGACTCGACCACTTAATGAGGCTCTGACCGAGAGTCGTATCAGGTTTGCGGGTGATGCCGTACGACAGAATGAATAACGCACACCAAGAGTTGCAATCACATGGAGGCCAATACGGGAAAAGCGCAAACAGGGACGCCCTCATATAACTTGGTGCTACATTTTCATGGAGGACCTCGGAGCAGTGGACATCAGATGAAAAGAGACTTCAGACATTGCCAGTGACAGCTAATAGTTTAATACAGTTGGGCGACTTTTTTTTTTGAGAGTCTTAAGTTTGTTTTAGGGCTACAATACATACACTACGGTCTACGGTCTACGTTAGTACCCAAAGAACATATATGCCAAGTTTTATCAAGATTGGTCAAACGGTTTTGATTTCTATTCTGCACATAAATACATTCATACGTACGTACGCCTTACTTTCTACTTTATAGCATAGATATATATAATTAAAATTAAAAACATTCTAACATATATAGAAAAGATACTTACAACAAGAGAAACCATACAAATTTAAGTACTGGTTCATCAGATCAAGTATTTGCTTTTCAGACACGGATCCACCATTACAGCCAGAGCCAAACAGACAATGCACAAACGTCTCTATATCGCTGATAGCGGAGAAGTATTACATATGAAGTATTAGGGTAAAGTTAGTTGTATTTATGAAATATTAAGAGAAATGTCAAATAGGTAAAATAAATAAAAAAATATAAATCTAATAATATTTTAAAAAAATGATGTAAAAAAAAATAAATAAAAGAACATCACTTAATAAGATTTATTAAGATTTTTACTAAACAAGGTTACAAAAAACAGTTTGTGTGGAAACACAAACTCAAAATCGGCCCCCGAAAAGGTCCACCCAGGCAGACTTCAATATTTTCAGGAAGAACATCCGAATGAAATTATATCAAAGACAAATGAGAGATAAGAATGGAGAAAGAAGGTTAACAGATCTTGTGTAGTGCCCCAACGGTCCCGCAGATCAAAGGATAGGTGAAATTGAATGTTAAGTTAGATGTGAACCTGGCCTACATAGTTCCCCTTTCAGACCTTGTGGTCTATAGGGCAGATGATGTAAAGTTCATCTGTTTTTGTGGCCTACGGTTAACGAGGGTGTCATGTAGCCAGCACAACAACCAACCGTCTTTACTTTTCCAGAACTAATGTCAGGTACCCATTAGAGCAGAGCGGACTCAAAGATTCCAAAGTTGAAAATCCCAGTCTTCACCAGGATTCGAACCCGGGACCCCCGTTTCGGAAGCCAAGCGCTTTACCGCTCAGCCACCGCGCCTTCCCTGGCCTAACTGATGTCTTATAATTGATCTAATTGTTTTGAAAAAACTCAATCTCTTATTCGAATCATTTTAAAAAAAAAATATAAAACATCCCGCAATTAAGAAAGTTTAGGAGAATAAAGTTTATTAGATTACTATTCGTTTTAAATTAGGTCTTACTTATAATGCATACTAATTAGCTTTTTCTCTTTAAAAATCTGCTTGCATAACTGATTTTAAAAATTAGATATTTCGCTTTCAGAAAAAAAAGTAGCCGTTGCATCAGAACTTTGAATGATCTAAAATATTGTGATGTCGGATTTTCATTATCTTTTGTAGTTTACGAGATCTAAACGGGACGGACGGACAGACATTTCGCACAAAACTAATAGCGTCTTTTCCCCTTTTGGGGATAGAACCTCTCTCAACGGCTGGCCCGTCCATTCTTTTTGTTGTCCTCTCATCGTTTTTTCTACTTTTTCCTGGTCTTTTCGAGCCCTGAAGACCTTGTAGTTTGTAAGTATGTTCATATAGTTTTAGTTGGTGTTCTTTTTTACAATAGTTAGCAGGTCATCGTGGAGTCCAATCACTGTAGTAATCCTGTCTCTAATATCTTTGTTTGTGATGAGAGATTTTTTTTTTTTAATGTGATACCTAGGATCCTTTTGTAGCATCTTATTTCCATTGCTATGATCCTCCAGACTCACTATGAATGTTAAATGAATAGCCTAAATACTAGTGAGTTTTTCGACCTACTTTGAGGTAAAATAATAAAAGAAGTAATAAAGTAACGAACATTTTTTTAAAAATGATACGCCGTGTGTCAATAACTTCATGTATCCGAACTCAAATTTCATTTACATTTGTCAATGCATGATACTTCAAACAGACTATTCGTTGGGACCTTCTTTCTTCATTCGATTAAGCAAAATTAACGCAAAGTTAGTTGCCAACTGTTAGTACTGAACACTTCAAAACAGGATTAGTGTCACCCGGTCCGGCTGACACCCTCGCTTCCTCGCAACGCAAGAAATGTATCAACCAGCTTTGTTGTGTCGATGCTATGATAATATAAATAGTAGATATACTATAATACTATAAGATACAACGAGCAAAAATTAAAAAAAAGAAGAGAGTAACATACTTGCAGATGAGTGTCTGAGATGTAATGTGTGACGCGATACTTTGAACATAGGTGTTATAACAAGACGTGTAGCAGTCTGAAATAAAGTTAATATTGTCAATTCTAGTAAACAAAACAATTGTCTATTTTTTTTATTTATTTTAAAAAAGGATTAACCGGAAAGGTAAAATGGTATGCACTATTTCAATAAATGAGGGTATAATTAATAGATTTGACATTTGATTTTCATAGGTAAACGTGTGTATTGTAATTTAGAGCAAAAGTGGAATTTTTTTCAGGTATACTGATGTATTATCTTTTAAAAAGCTTCCAATGGCATAGCTCCAGACAACTCCTGGCGGTATGTTAAGACACTAATCCTGGCGGAACTATTATCACTTACAAAGAAGGAAGGGGCATATAGCCAGATACTGGCGCTTCAACCAGGAAGGTTCGGACAGGAGGTAGCCTTGCTACCCATCTGGCACTTCTACCAGTAATGTTCGGACAGGAAATAGCCTCGTAAGCAATCTCTCTTGTGTTTATGCTAAAACATAGAAAAGGCTTCAGGAGTTTACCCTGAAGAAAAATCAGGAGATGATGACCCTTAGGCAGCTTGCAGTATATAGTGCTACATCCTGACAGACTTGACACACCAAAAACGGAATCTGGTTTGCGCCCTTGTTTTCCACATATAGACTTAGTGGAGAGGTAGCAACTGCGTGAGGGCGACATCGTTCCGAACATAACGCTTTCTTCTCGTTTTATTTGTTCTACGAGAACTGTTCTTACGACCGAAGGAGACGAACAAACATTATATTGGGCTAGTAACATTATTTTAAATTAAGAGATTTATCACGCGTGTACAAATAAAGCCAACCGTTGTATGTTATATATATAGCAAGGTGGAATTTCATTCTTCTAGAATCGTTGGTTTTCATTATATTTTTTTTTCATTACTGAAAGAACAAAGATCAATCATGTAGCTATATTTCTAAACGAAAAGAAAATTGTATAGAAAACATCCGCGTTATTGTGAAAACAAGGTTCACATTGATGAAATGTATGTGCTTACCGAATGACATGTGAATGCAACAAGCATAGCTGAACTAGACTAGAGTTATATTTAGATGTCATTCTTGAAACTAATATTTTCAAGTTTAAAAGGATCTACTTATGCCACATAATAAAATGTATCAAGGTAGATAAAACAATAACAACTTGTTTGCATTTCCATAACAAAATATCGTCGTAAAGAATCATATAAGAGCTAAAAATATATCACAAATTAAATTAGAAATAAACAAAACTACAAAATACAATGAAAGTGTGTGGAAACACAAACTCAGAATCGGCCTTTGAAGTGTCCCACTTAGGAATGCCAAAAGGATGTTTTCATAATGTACGTATCGAAAGTGTTGCCTATATCATTGTGACTATGTTGCATAAAACGTAGAGTCTTTTAAAAAGAACAATAGCCCAAGCATGGACTCGACTTAAAATTTAATATCTGATAGGCATAGGTTATAATATTGTTTCAAATACCTGCGTTGGCCGAGACTACAAAAAGCACCATCACAAAAAGTGTTTTAGTATCCATGTTTGACAATATGGCTTCTGTTATTTCTCTTTTTGGTAATCTGTTAGAAGAATACTTTTGTTTTAATGTAGGTTCTTTAGACTTATTATTTTAGCTTGCAGTTCTACTGTTTACAGCTTAGTCATTTCTATTAACTTGTAATGTTATATTGCTTCTTTTGGTTACTATTTTAAGCTGCTGATTGATAAGATTAGTCTGTACAAATTATTATATTAAACAAAAGTTTTAACTTAAACAGAACATTTATAACAATCTGTTCTCATACCTTTTTTTTTAAAATCAAAGACTGGTCGTTAACATCCTTGCCTCAGCCTGCGCGCCAAATGTTAACAAAACTGAAAATACTTTTGTTTTTATAGTGAGGCTGCACCGCGTTGATTTCGAGGAATCCACACTAACACTCATATATCAATAAGCGGTTCTAAAACTTTTCATTCGTTAACGCATTTTATTTCCCACAAAAATGATTTAATATTTACTTTGCATAAACAAAAAGAAATAAGATGTTTATTTTTATATTAATTTTGTTTGTATGGAAATTTTAACAATATATTTCGACCGCACTCTATTTATAGAGTTGACATATAAAAGACTGATTCATGTAACAATGAAGCTAAAGGTTTGAAAGCTTTTGTAAGAAGAGAAAGTGTTCTGTATTTATTAAAGATAAAAATACTTATTCTCACGAGTTCAATTTTGTATTTGTGTCGGAATATTCTAGACACATTGGAATTTTAGATTTTAGTAGCCGTGAACTTTGACCTATACTAATATTTATTTCAGCAAAGTACAAACTACATCTAATAAAATGTTTAAGATACACTTAGCTTGCCATTACATTGAACATTTTTTTTTGGGTTAAATTATATGTATAGAGGGTTGTCACGAGGATCCGAAATCCAAAGCTAAATCAGATATATCAATCCCGAAAGGTAAACATTGAGTTTGTTTGTTTGTATGGTAGAATATTAAATTTGAATAATGTTGCTGTATATCTTTACAATGATCAAACAGAACATACAGGCAGGGTCGTTCTTAGGCCCCTGCAACCTATGCAGCCGCAGAGGGACCCGAATAGGGGCGTAGCTAGGAATTTTATCATAATTAAAAGTTTATCTTTATGACTTGCATTTATTACAGTTTTTATTGCGTATTCACCTTGTTCATGTGCATATTTATGTGACACTTTGAAAAGTATGGTGAAACATTTAGGAAGATATTAATTTATTAAATAAGGCCAACAACATTGATACACATTTGTAAATACGTCAAGGTTTGTGGGAAGGTTGCTTTCCTGTAGGAGTGTTTGTAAGAGCACAATGAATGTCATCTTCAGCATCAACCTATTTCTTTATTTAGACTTGATAACTAACAGGCTGGAAACCCTTCTCCGCTAAGATATAAACATTTTGTTAGAAATGGATGAAGAAGGCGAAACACAATCTCAAAATGGGATATGGCTGCAAGCACGTGATCCAGAATTGGGTAACTGACATTGAAAAGCAATCATTTTTTTAGCTGCATCGCTTTTGATGAGCTCAATAAGCTCTTTCTGTCTCCGGAACATCTTCCACTTTGACTTCTAGAAAGTGTAAACAGCATGTCATGTAGTTTGGTGAAATTTCATGCGCCCGCTTGTCAAATGTTCTTTGACATTGTAGTCGGTCAGTCAGATTCAATGCATTTTTTCCTCATAGAAAGCAGATAAAGTTGGCATTATAGAAGTTTCATTTTCATCCAGTTTGTTTTACAAATTTGAAGTTTCATTTGAACTAACGGATCTTTTTAGACACATCAAGGCATAATGTAAATGAATCCCTGCATTGAGACATTCAATTATTCAAGGTGACAAAGATGTCTATCAGGTCGGCTATTTTCTGTGTTTTTCTTTCTACTAAAAAAACAAAAAACATCTTCAATAAGATAAAAAACAACAACAAATAGAACCTTACCTGTCGACAAGCACGTCACATCAGTGTGAAATAGCAGAACATGTTGAATCCATCCAACTCAGGAGAAAGAAGTAGCTATCGACTACCTTCAACAAGTGAGGTTACACTCACAAACTAAAATAGCTACCTTTATCCTCTAGCCAAATAGCCGTCTTCTTAAATATGTCACCTTCATTTTTTTTAATCCAATTTATGTATGATGGTCGTTTCATAATTTATCCAAATGGTTATGAACACAATGATGTCCCTTTGTTTTCTTATATCAAATTTAAATGTATACCAGCTATGGTGCAAAGATGCTTGTTACAAACGACAGAAATCCGATAATAAATAGATAAATCCCCAAATTTCCGATTGTCGTATGCGACTCTTGATAAATGGTAATTTGATCTCCAAAGGGGTGCGGCCCACAGTTTAAGAACCCCTGATCTGATTTACAGGTTTGATTGATTTCTATAGCAGTTTACCCGCGTTCTAGAATAGTCTCTCCCTGATGCTTATAAAAATGAGAACATTGGGTGTGACAAAAAACAAAACGAGTAATGTTCTACGCATCAAGACATTGTTTACATAAACACTTTGCAGTGTGTACCACCTTTCACCAATCATTGAAGTTTTTCATAGATGGCAGAAAAGTTATAAATAGCTTTTTTTTTATTTGGTGTATCTGGTGTATAAAACTAATGTGAGTGTTATTTACCTTATGTTTTATGTCTGGATCATACACGATACGTGTTAACACACTGAAGACTCGAATTGTTTAACCTCTTTCGTTTATAGTAGAAAATAATAAAAATGAGGAATCAGTAGACGTTCACATAAGACTTATATAGAGACGTATCTGCAATTTGTAAGCAAATACAAAGTACTTTTGTTACAAGGGGAAGTTTGAGTGTCAAAATAGACTGCACCCACAAATGGCTTTCTATAAATTGTTCCAGTTATAAATTATGTTTACGAGGTCTCGTGGAGATACATTGTCTGCATGCTAACATAACGTAAGCGGATTTGGAGAAAGGCCATATATCTATTCTAATACACTCCATGTATACACTGAGGTAACACAGCGCTAAATATACTTTCTTAAAGTTGACTTCTTTCCAATCCAGTTCAATAAAATAAAAAAAAAAAAGAAATATAAATCACTTGCACAATTTTAACGTAAATAAAATATTGAAAGTTGAAATACAACAGAGTAAAGATACTCACACACTTGGTTTGCCGATGACAGTTTTTGGTGCCATTTACTGTTCTGACGATTGTATGATTATAAGTGTAATTTCAATACAATGTTTATTTCACTTTATGTACATTAAATGGCACAAACAGTATCGCTAGCTGGGAAAATATAAAACGATTAAAACCCAATGAAGAAATATATCTATATTCTTTTTCTCTTCTTTCTTTTCATGAACTGTTTCTAGTTTCAAGAGGTTCACTTAAAAATTAACAAAACAGAAATATTTGGGTGTCTGGTGGCAAGTTGTGTCTTCTTCTGGCGGCTGCTTATTATGACGGTCACTCCATCCGCTGTCCGTTAAGCAGTGGTTGGTGCTACAGTGTACGTTGATAAGGAATTACTATCACACAGAATGATGAGAAGGTAGACAATTAGGAATCACCTAAAAGCTTGAGAAGGGATTCTTATATGCCTTAAATCAATTAGATGCAGGCATTAGCATCAATCCAAATAAGAAATTTTAGCTCATCAAGCATACAAATTTAAAGCATTGATCACGAATTTAAAAAAAAAAAATCAAGGGAGATAACTAAAATAAGAGTGATAAAGTAGAGTAAAGGGCGATATTAGTCATTTATTGAATATCATTGCGTTGATATGTGATAAATTACAGGGAAATACCTCCTTCCTTCTCCAAAGTTAACAGAAAACATAAACAAAGGATAACTGGACACGTTATCTCGCAAACTTTGAACACTTTGATTATGGTTTTCATTTCATTCTATTGTGTTCACATTTACAAAAATACTTCAAGACTTACGAATAACATTTTCAATTATTTCTTTCTTATTGCTTAGTGTTTTTAAGTCATTGAAACTCCCAAGCTGAGGATATACCTTATTATGGAAAATGTGTAAACAAAAAAAAATAAAAGAGGCAATGGATGCTGTCGTAGTGTGCATGATGCTGCGTTGAATGCATGAGTTAGTCTATACTCTATTCCACAGTTTCCGAACCTAATTCGACTTGCGGGACATTTTAATTTCTAACCCTCGAGTCGCGGTACACATCAACAACAGAGTACAAAAATGAAATAAAATTGACTTCAAACTATTTTATTAGAAACCCGTGAATATCTAGTACTTACATTAATTAATTGAATATTTGAAGATTATCCCTTTTTTTACGCCTCAGAAAATGGCTTCATTTCTCAACTTAAAATGTGAGCCACATTGTAGCTATCTTTACAACTGACTCATTTTTCTTGTCTCTTTTTTGTAAATAATCCCATCTATCCTCCAATATATAGGCGTAGTTTAACAATCTTTCATTCAAGTCTCAAACCAAGAATGCAGCCAAATTTTTTATAATGCCGTTTTTATGTCCTTGTTTTTTTAACCAGCTACACTTTCTTTATAAAACGAACATGTTGGCGTATCATCATGTTCCACAAAAAGATAAAGATCCGTTCAATTTTCCTGGTAGATTCTACAATGTCCAATGTCATAAAAGTACAAATGTTAAAGGTCATCGTGCAAACCCATCAGAGAAAAAGTGAAGCCCTTATCAAAGGAAAAAATACATTTTTCAATTTATTTTTCTTTTGAGTGAGGATTTTCTACACTTTGTACCGACGTTTCGGCGAGCCGGATCTGGCTCGCGGGCCGTATTTTGGACATCACCTCTCTGTTCAGTCTAATGTTTCAATTCTCAGCAAGTCTGTATTTAACATTCACTAGTACTTTCTAACCACTTGTACAAACAGATAAGCAAAGTATCAGTAGAGAAGGTTAAATGAACTTATTTAGTAATACAGAACTGTCATCCCTGTTACAAATACAAATCACGTAAGTTGTTACTAATAAGTGACGTACAATAGTTGCTGCCTCATTTTGTTCAATTTATTCCATTACATTATTGTTCTATCACATCATTCATCACATCACTGTATAATGGTATAAATAGTTAACAGAAGAGAACATCATCATCAATAAGCCCTACTACACACCAACTGGGCACGTCTTAGTTTGTTGGTTGATGAATAAGTTGTAGACATTTAAACTGTCGCGGGTAAAAGTTACGTTTAGATATCAACCCTACTTTTCATACAAAGGGCTATATTTAGTAACTGTAAATTACTCTATTTCTTTCCCTTAGCTAAATTGAAAGAAAGACTTAGATTGAAACGTTGGATAATTCGTTGTTGACAGCAACTATTATGGTTTAATTTATTCTTCATCAATATTCTCAAGTGAACAAACAAGTGTTGGATTAGTTATGTCTAACAAAATAGAGAAGGTCAGCTTAGACAAAGAGACCTGAAGGGAAAGAACGAAACTAAAAGCCAGGAGGTTTTTCTCCCTAACATCGAAATTGAAACGAATTTTTAAATATTTTTAATGGTACTTAAAAAAAAATTAACCTACTTGTCCATCCATGCGTTTTACATCACGTGATCCTTTGTGATACATTTGTACAGTATCTTGGCAACCTTTGAGGCTAGTTAATCTTTATAGACTAATTCTAGACATTTAAACATGATTAGGTTTGCATTAAAATGTTGAATTCGTCTGGACTAGATTTAACACGGCTAGGTTCATGACGGCTAGACTCATGACGGCTGTGTACCGAAGTAAACTTGACTACGCTCAGTAATCAGCGCTCTGCTTTGAAATAGTTTCTTTGAAAGAAACTTCAAAAAGTGTTTATAAAGAACACATTGACTAGGAACACGTGTGCGAGATGGCCTATTGTCGATGCATTCGATTTGCTTTAGAAATGTGCTTCATTTCACACTTGTCAAATGTTATTAGTTTCTCTCTTTCATTCTTGTACTTAGAGGCCTGCACGTCCACTGCCCCTCCCGCTACGTTAGCTTTCTCTGCATGTCATAGTTACACCCAATACATCAACCTATTTGTACATTAATACTGTTGGCACAAAGTTTACTTAGGGCCTGATTTGTCACTAAATACTCTGAAGCTATTGGACTATATTCTTCCTCTTTCTCGTATTCGTTGTTATGTTCAGAAGCGTATCTAGGGTGGGGGAGGGATGGGGAGAATTTGAAAATTCTAGACTAATTAGACTAATTCGGAAGCAGATTTTTTATATTATGCAAGTGGTGTGTAAATGAGTAATTAAACTGTACATTCAGACTGTGACAGGTGGGGAAATGTGACGTGTGTTTGGCACGTTTTATGTCTAGGGGATGATTATTTTTGAAAGCAATCACACCCCCACTTATCAGCATATGAATCGGGAGCAGACACGCAACGAGACAAAGCAATGAAAGATAGATACAAAAGTTAAAATAAAGAATATTTATTTACATAAATATACATATAAGAATAAAAAGGGGGAGGGTTTGCATCTATCTCTAGTATATTCTATGTTTAATCATCACTCTTGCACCTAATAAGAGAGTATGTCACTTTGTCCTCTGACTTAGCTGGTTGTCCTGTTGATGTCGCAGCTGGCTGTGTCCTGGCTTGAGGTTCTGCAGCTGGAGGTGGCGCTCTAGCGGATAGAGGGACGCCGGTGATATAGTTCTTGTGGAGTCTCAATCCCCAAAATCTAATATCTGTAGTGGGCACAGTAGGGCGGGTGGCCGGCTACCGTGGGCACAAGGTTACTGCGGGCAGAGCTGATCTGCCGTGGGCAGCGTAGTTGACAGGATATGTCCAGTGAGTTGCAGAGGGTTGGCGTAGCTATGACGTCTCGCACAGACCTGAGTCCATAGGGACGTCGCACCTAATAAGATGACAGGTGGGCTGTCAAATAGGCGGGCAATGCCGATAGCGCCAAGTGGTAGAGTTGAGTAGATCTCAGTGGGCAAGTGCAGTGCTGAATAGCACTAAGCACAAATGCAGGTAAATAGATCGTTGATCCAATGAATAAATAGGCAGGTCAGTGAGCTAGGGCAGTGCTGAATAGCACTAAGCACAAAGATAGTAGGTGATTCTTGATATCAACTAAATAGGCAATAGGTGATTCTTGGTAGCAACTAGGCAAGTGCAGCGCTGATTAGCACTAAGCACCTAGATAGGCCAGTAGGCAAATAGGCAGGTGAGTGGTCCGATAAATAGGCAATAGGCAGACACCTGAGGGAGGCAGCGGATAAATAAAGACAAGTTAGGACATGTCTCTCATACATCTTATCGATGCCCTCGACTGAGGTGCATTCGTCAGATTGGTAAAATTGCTTTAGAGCACAAGGGGGAGGTGATGACAAATGGGATTTGGAAAATAGATGGATGATAGTAGCAATATCAAAATGTACATAAAAGGGGAAATAATAACATAAAATGTACATAGAAGGGGAAATAATAATCTCAAATGAACAACACAGGTGGATAGAGAAAGAAAAGGGGGGGGTTGAATTGGGCGGTGGTCAGCGACCCAGATGATTGTTTACATATGACCGTGGGTCGAGAACAATGGAGCGCGCTTGAATGGTGTGTCCGTTCAAGCGGCGCAACTCTCATTAGAGTAAAATGAGTAAAGGGGAGATAATTCAATACAGGGGAGATAACTCATATCTCTTTTCTAGACGCAGTATTAGTGCGCTAGTAAAATTATCAAGGCGGTCAACCGAGATAAAGGAAATAAAATAAGATATACAAATATATACATGGTTGCATCAACGATCAATTGAGCAACGTAGCATTGATAGATTAATGCAATTCATAAATACATACAAAGGACATGTTTATGTTCTCTACTTACGCCAGTGAGAAATACACAATGCACTAATTAAATATAAATGAAATAAGCAAAATACACATGATAAAATCCAATGGAAATATACACAGAGTAATTAAGATGGAACTTGTGATTAAGTTCGGCTTACCACCAGGTATTCCTCTAGGAGAGAGAATAAGTGATATAGTCCAGACTCGATAGCTCAGCTCGAATGAGAAATGAAAGAGGGTCTGATTTCATTTGGGTCTACTTTATATATGCCTGGAAAGTGCGGGCGGACACAGGAAATGCCCTAGGCTAAGTTTTATCTTACACGTGGGTGGATTTGACTCGAGGTGGGAGCCGCACCTTGGAATATCACGCGGTGTGTTGACCAGGGTAATCTCTTAGATCAAAGAGAGACGTGAGAGAAGGGGGGGGGGGAGAAGGATTAGCTTGCATTCAAACCAAGGTGGTTTCAACCGCGACCGTCCTTCAGACATCCGGCGGGCAAGACAAAAGAGATTGGGTGTTTACCTTTCCCCGATCAAGGGCAGATAAATGAAAGGACGCGCCTTCGCTATCTCCAATGTGGTCAACTAAGTCTAGCCTGGAGGAGAAAAGGTGGTGCGGGTGGAGAACTTAGGGGTAGGATGGGGAAATAATTAAAATAAAATAAATAAATAGTGAAAAATAATAATTAATGCTGTGATAAATTTGAGTGACTCTGACAGCGAGTTTTTGACTTGTCACATACGCCGCCGCCAAGATGGATCTATCGCAGAAAGATCCATAAAGTGCGAGCAGACTGATGTCACTCTAACTTTAAGATCAGTTGTTATCACAGCATTAGAAAAAAAATCTGGAAAAATAAAGGGGTAGCCATGCCAGGAGGAGAGTCCGTCCAAGTTTTTCCGCGCTCTTACTTCCCGTCCCTGAGTACGGAGTCACCTGGGTGAAACCTTTGGGGTTGCTTGGGAGAGTAGATTGGGCGATTGGATGAGTAGCTTCTTCTTCCTGGGGCGGATTGGTGAGCGTGATTGGGGCTTAGGCGGGGTGCCCAAGGCACGTGTGCTCGTTGGAGCTTATCTCCGAAGCCGCTGTGAGGCGCTTCTCCCCGAGAGTAAGTAGTCAGCTTACCTCGGTATCGTCTGACACGGTCAATGTCAGGGAAGAATGGCCTGATAAAGAATGTGGAGTTCTGCCGGAGAACGTCCCCACGAGTGCGATAATCTGGCTTACATCGTGGCTTCCTGACACGGTCAATGCCAGGGGAAGATTGATATTGAATGGTGGCTGAGGAGCCACGAAGAGAAATGTTTTCACGAGCGCGAGGGTTCGGCTTACCTCGTGACTTCCTGACACTATCAATGCCAGGGGAAGGTTGATTTTGAATGATGGCTGAGGAGCCATGGAGAGGATCGAGTCCACGAGAGCAAGGGTTCATCTTATCTCGGGGCATTCTGACACTATCAATGTCAGAGGAATGTTGCCTTATTTTGGCTGAGTAGCCTGGGTCACGTAGACCCTCACGAGCGCGGGTATACGACTTAACCCGTGACTTCCTAGCAGTATCAATGCCAGGGCGGAGTGGTTTGAGCTTCGCTGATGAGTCGGGACTAGGCGTGTTAGCGTGGCGACCAGGGCTTCCAACCAGCTGGTTGCTGCCACGTTTCTGCTTCGTCGATCTACCGACGGGCAGAGAGAAGTATGGCTTATGGACTACTCCAAGAGGGACATATTTGGAGCCTAGAATGAAATCATACACTGGCGTGTCCATGACGGCGGCGTCAATGGTGCCATGTACGTATCTGCACTCCACGTGCACCCTCGCGACAGGTAGAACCTGCGGGGGAGTGCCACGGTCTATGGACTGGATTGTCACTGTTTCACCAGTGAGATCCGATGGGTCAATCAGCGTCTTATTGATAACCGCGCCGAACGAACAGCCTGAGTCGTATAGGCCCAAAACTTCGACACCGTTGGCCAGAATGTTCTCTACTCCCGGAGGAGAAGAGATGGGGTGAGGTAGCATTGGTGGGAGTTCTGGTTGGCCGAGATCAATGGCAGTGGGTTGAGGAACCACGGCCATCGTGGAGACGAAGTATGTGTCCTCCTCCGGTTGGTCAGAAGGATCGATCGCGGAGGGTTGAAAGACTGGCGTCACCGTAGATAGGGTCCGTGGGGCCTGCTGCTGCCGTTGTGGAGAGGGTCTACTGTCACGCGCGCTATGACGTAAGTCACGCTGAGAGTAGTTGGGCTGGTTATAGCGAGACTGATGGTTGGGGCGGTTATTGTAGTTATGAGGGGTTGATTGCCGGCCTGGTGCCTGGTTGTGCTGGGGGGTTTTAGGAGCAAGGTTGGATTGAGCAGGAGAAGTGGGTTTGTCTGTTTGCTGGTCTGTCGCGGTTGCTTTACCTTTTAAGTCCTTACGGGCGTTCAAGTACCGGTCAGCGGCGGAAGATGAGCGTATAGTCAATAAAGTTATATGAATCTGGAAGTTAGGTTATAGTCAATAAAGTTATATGAATCTGGAAGTTAGGTTATAGTCAATAAAGTTATATGAATCTGGAAGTTAGGTTATAGTCAATAAAGTTATATGAAGCTGGAAGTTAGGTTATAGTCAATAAAGTTATAAGAAGCAGGAAGTTAGGTTATAGTCAATAAAGTTATAAGAAGCAGGAAGTTGAGTTGTCAAGTTCTTTGCAGCGTTTTTTATGTGTTTGTCTACTAGTACATTTAGCCAGAAGAAGACAGATACGTAACAAATATTTATAATTAAATTGTTCATTCAGACACTTAATCAATAGAAGAGGCTTCTTTATTGAGGCTTAGAAGGGAGATTGGCACTTACAGAGCAATTTGAAGTTCTAGATCTCAATTTTGTTATATTTCTAGATATAAATTATATTTATTCTAGATGTATGTATATACAGACAGCCACCATTCAGGAATATTCTTTGTATTCTAAGCTAGATCTCCAAAGAAGAAAAAAACTACTTCATTTTTATTAGGAAATAACAAAAGAAGATATGTGGCATGTCGTGGTGTTATTACAATACAAGGAGAACTCGCTATTATATGCTTTAAAACGAGCAAGAGTATTTTTTTGTTGTTGGTTTTTTTTTGGAATCACTGTCTCATAAGCCCGGATCCATGGGCTGACATTGGTGTCGCCTTTGAGTTTGTATGAAACACAAACTCCTTTTGTAATCTGTTACTATTATTATTATTATATTTTTTATTTAATAAAAGAGTAAATCATAATTCTTGATTATGCTTATTAGAACATATGAAGAGAAAACATAAGGACTGGTTTGATGATAACAGTACTGAGATCAAAAAACTATTTCAAGAATAGCACGAATTGTATTGTAAATTGTAAAATTGTATTAGAACAATCTAAACCTCCCGTTCTTTTAAAAATACAATTAATAACACTCGTAATATGTACAAAAACAGTTACTAGTGCAAGATACCTGGGCCTGACCAAGAAAGTGCAAACAATACAGGAAATCGCTGACAAGCACGACATGAAGTACTTCTTCTAAGCCATAAACAAAGTCAAGGACCCACAAAGTAAGACTCGTACTCTCTACAAAATGCTGATGGGTCAAAACTATTAACAGATAAGGAAGAAATCATGAAACGCTGGACCGAGCACTTTAAAAAGGTTCTTAATACACCTTCCATTATAAATGTTTCGGCCATAGACAGTCTACTGAAAAGATAAAGGAAACCGATCATGGTATTCAGCAGCTTGCAAGTGGAAAATCCCCCAGGAGCTGACTCCATTCCTGCAAAGGTTTACAAAAAGGTGGATTAGCCCTGTTTTAAAGACTTCATGATCGGTTCTTATATATGTGGGAACAAGAGTCAATACCACACAACTTTAAAGATGCCACAATCGTCCATTTATACAAGCGAAAAGGAAACCGACAAATCTGCGACAACCACAGAGGAATATCTCTTCCTCCTATTGCTGGGAAAATCCTCGCACGTATCCAACAAAATCGGCTCACGCATCATCTAGAACATGGTCTACTACCATAAAACTAATGCGGCTTCACAAAGGAGCTTGGAATCATTGAAGAGAGGTTTTTGACCCGCGGACCCTTTCTTTTGAAAACAACTTGCCCACAGACCACTATGTGAAATGGATACATAAAGGAATAGTATATAAGATACAAATGTTTAATATATATATATATATATATATATATATATATATATATATATATATATATATTTAAGTAGTGTTTATTTAGTTTATAATTTTGTTTAATATTAAATGTAATTTTCTTTTTCAAATTAAACGACTTGGATGATGTTTGTAAAAAGTCATGAAAGTATTTATGCCCGGATTAATGTTTGTAAGTAGCTACCGCTAAATTCACGAGCACAAATTTCTAGCCTGCTTTTTTAATGAAGTTCATGAATCCACGTTGCACCAAATACCAAGACAGTAGAGCAGTCAACAACTTGTGTAAATTGCCCCATAATGTAGGATATAAAAATAGAAATCTGTTTTTGTAACCAGTACTTATGGTGTCCTTGCTCATCATTGGTTTGCGGATATTTCAACACGCTGCTCCTGTATTAGTATGTATTTATGTATCACTGTGTGATTGGGATCTAATTTATTTTACGATCTAAAGGGTTCAGCACACAGTCTGAAATATCCAAATAAAAAATGTCTCAAAACTTTGGTTCGGGTCAACATAGAAAAGTACGTAATAGATAAAGAAAACTGTGCCGAGTTGATTACTTATTAAAATTATCCAATCGGGTAAATGACGTTTAGAGAAAAGGTTTTATTTTCTCCAATTTTCATCTTTATTCTGACCCCCTTCGATCGTCTCGCGGACATTTTTGGGGTCCGTGGACAACAATTTGTGAACCACTGCTGTAGCATGTTCATTTCATTTTTTTTTAATTAGGACCTTTTGTTTTCTGTCTGGACATGTTTTCTTTGGATTAATGTATTGATGGTTTCGCTGCAAACCTGCTGCCATCCCATGTCATCTTGTAGAAGGTGAGCGTGGTTGAATCATTTTTGTTATCCACGTCTTAAGATCTAACATGTTATTAGTTGAATTCCCTATCTTTGGGCTTTGATAAAACGAACAGTAGCTGGCTTGGTGTTAAATGCTGCTTTACACCTGTGTTTCTCTTGCAAGAGGCACGCAAAAAGATATAAGTAGTGTGACAATGTTATGTCGCACTACTTAGTTTCTGTTGAAACAAATGAGAGATTGAAAAAGCCCCCGGAGCTGACTCAAGGAGCTGACCCTAGGAGCTGACCCAAGGAGCTGACCCCGGGAGCTGACTCCAATCCTGTAGAGGTCTACAAAGAAAGGAAAATCTAAAACGACCTCCCGGCGGACAATGATTATTCTCGCGCTGCTTGTGGCAAAATATGTAGGTCGCTGCATTCCCCATTAATCTTCGGACTTGGACAAATCAAACACAATTAACATCGAATCTAATCTAATGATACGTCGGGCTGCATGATAAACTCTTACACGATATTTACGACCAACGTTTCGTAGTTTACCAACCACTGTTCTACAGTCGGACAGGAAAACAATGACTTGTTTGTGCACTTCTTTCAGGATGTAACACAGTCATTAAAAGTTGTTGTTTTTATATATATATCCAACAGTTAGTGACACTTCTACGTGATCTAACGTACAACGCAAACAGTTACAGATAGGCTTGGTCAGTGGTTCTCAAACTTTTCTGACCTACGGAATCCTTTATATAATCAAAACTTGCCCACAGACTCTGAAAAGAAAAAGCTGCATAAATGCATTGTGTATAGTTTAAATAGTTTAAAAATCATCATTTTCTTAAAGGTCGCGGCACTGACTCACAGAATAGTAAGTAATATACAAATTAAACAGTAGTGAGGGGCGAGTTGATTAGTATTGAATTTATCAGATGCATTTACTGACTTTAGCATCCTTCGTTTAAATTCAGGGTTTCCATAATCCATAACCGGTTTGAACCAATCATTATTTAAAATTTATTTTGAAAGAATTGTATTATAAGTTGTATAATGGATGTATTGTCTTTTTGTAAAATGTATGTTTTAATGTTTTTCTTGATTTTGGTATTTATGTATTCTGCGCTTTGATTTAACTTTTGTTTTATTTTTTTTATTTCACTTTTTTTTAGTGTACAGAATAATAGAGCTGAACGAGTGCAAGTCTTTAACATTTCAAGTTAAAACATTGTATTTTTTTACCAAGTCATCCAAAACAAGAGATTGCGCCAACATAGAAAATAAAGATCTCAAGAAGTTGCCTATCTCCCTACTTTTTATGAACGACGCCTCAAAGTTTATAAAACACTTTATAGATATCATTCAAACCTTTATCCAAAACTAGTGTAGCAGCTATTTATTATGATTTCAAGAATCACGACCTTCTATTCAAGAAATACGGCTTATGATATATATTTTTGTTTTAAAACAAGCAACCTATTTTCTATCTTCAAACTTGATAAATAAAAAAAAACAAAAACCTCAAAGCCGCATCAGTAGACTGTACCGTGACGTGTCAATCTATTCCACTAAGATAGCAGCCAAAGAATTGCGTGGGACATGGACGTAAATGAGATTGTTTATTTGAATGCTCAGTTAGACAACGTACGCTTCACATTTGTTCAAAGTTCAAGTTCTGTTATTATTACTACAATGCCTCTATTCAACTTGTAACTTCGTCGAAGCTTAACCTGGAATCTTTTGGGTACGCAAAACATGGAAACGGATCTCAAAAATGGCTCTAACAATTTTCCTAAAATATTTTATGGAACAACTACTAATAAATATAGCAGACCAGATGGAGATTGAAACTAATAAGATGAAACGACGTCCCTTAATGTTATACTTTTGTTTAAAGACTTGTATAACTACAATCTCAATATAAAAGATTTGTATTCACTGTCATTCCTTTACGCCCCATTAAAATTAAGAAACTTTTAAAGAAAAAAAAACTTAATACAAAATAGATTTAAAAACAAAAAAAAAAAATCATAAAAAATAGTGGGAAAAAAAAAGCTTATACGAAGTTTACCTTGGTTAATTATTCTGGATAAACCATGTAATGACATTTACAATAGATCTAGAATCTAGACGAACAACAATAAATCTGTGCGATTAATAATATTTTTACAAATTGTTTTTTCTTTAGCGCTATTTCATGCCTTTATATTTGTCAATACGCTATGATACTATCACTTATTTGAACTAGTATGGAAGTTGGAGGGGCGGGGGGAGAGAGAGAAAGGGATATCTGGGGGAATTTTAAAAGCGTTTACTAAAAAAAATAAAAATGGTACGACTTGAATTCGATGTGGTGGCTCAAACCTTCTCAAGCCAATGTGCTGACAACTCAGCTAGTGAGACATTTATGATTAGGTAGATTGTATAGTTATATACTGTTTGTTTACATTTAGAGAGGCGACCTATTCAATTCAGTTTATTGACTCTTGTGTTGTCAGGTAAAAGATATAATTGTGCAAAAGTTTAGCTTGATCCGAGATAGGATGCAAGAAGAACTTTTCACCAGACAAACAGGTAGAGTGAGTTGATATGAGCTTGTAAAAAAAAATGATTAAATGATTCTTTCGTTCAAACTCTGTATCAAAATGTCACATCGACATGTCACAATAACTACACTGGCAAGCCTGACGTTTGCTCTTTTTTAGTCACCTTTTGTGTTGTAAAACAGCGGGCCACAATGCGAGGCAGGACTAGTACACACTACAGCTCGTTAGTTAAGTGGTTCTCAAACTGTGGTTTGAGGACCCCTACGGGTCCTCGAGATTACAGACGGGTTCCTCAGATTGCTAAAAAATATATTCAATTAAAAGCCAGTTGAGCCGATCGTATTGATAAAACAATGAAAATTACGTATCACGAGACAGCGTTTATGGATTGCGTAATTTGTATAGAAGATCTAGAGAACCATTGTGGTGAATGAGGTCCATTTGTGCTTGTATGGCCTGGCATAACTACACTCATCTCTTCAACCTCATCCAAGTCATTCATGTTTTAAAGATGTTATTATAAACAAAAATTATAATTTTAACAAACACTCCTTCCACATTTTTTTTCTTTAAATTTGTTACTTACATGCTAAGCACTCATGTAGCTTTTTCTGATAGGGGTCCCTGGATTCAAAAAGTTTGAGAATCACAGAGGTAAGTCCTACTACATACTTAGTGTTGTAATTGGCGACGCGATTGGGTTAATTGTTAACGACCAACTAACAGATGTGACACAAGACAGTACTACAATTGAACGTGCTATGTCGATGGAAAAGGGACAGTAGTGACAGTACTGGTGTGAACTTTGCAAGTAAGTATGACCCGTGCTATGGTCATGTGAACCGAAGCCTTCGTGGACTAGAGACAGAGTGTGTAAGGCAGTCCAGTTCAGTACAGGACGCCATGAAGTTGGTCCTGGTGGAGTCCTGGTGGAGTCCTGGTGGAGTCCTCGAGTGAAACGTACGATCCCAGGAAGAGACAATAGAGTTTAGTACGGTGTTCAGTGTAACACTTGTAGTAGCTTAGTGTGTTGCCACTTGTGTCACATTGGCTGCTTTTGTTAGACTCATTAAAGTACCAGATTATTTTGGAGCTCTTGTTGTCAAGTTCTTGTATTTGATGTGTTGTTTTGTCGAGTAGTGTTAACAGAGGTGTTGATTAGGAGAAAGAGAGAGAGAGAGACGTAATGATATTAAAGAGATTTGATCTTTCTAGTCTCTGCTAATTTCCAAGAAAAGACGAGCTGTCAGCTTGTCCTCCAAAGATATGGGAAGGTAACTTGTAAGCAATGGATTTCATAATATACAGAGGGTGAGGTGGGGATGGGAGTGAAAAAAATTGAGGGGAGGTAATTCTACAAGGGAATTAATCTCTAGTTTGTAGAAATAGAATGTAGATGTGCTACTCATAAAAAGAAAAACAAAAGCTAACTGAATAATGTGTACTATAAGGGCAGGTGAATATATTTAGATAAGATCTAGGCGTAGACATCAAATGTCATTTCAGTTATTTCCCTTGTGTCACAGAAATAGTCATTGAATTGTCACCTTACAAAGTGGAGATCTTACACAGGTTTATGCTAGATCAATGGTCCTTAAACTGTGGAGCAGCTATATCATTTTCGTGTTTTTTTCTTGTAAAAAAATGAGCCAGCAGCCCCCCCCCTTTTTTTTATACAAAAATTGAAAGAAAGAAGCATGAGAAAGCAAATTTGAATATGGTTTTATTGATTAATTTTAACGCTGTCCATAACAGATCGTTAATGTTATAACTATTATAGAACAATTATGTCAAATAACACACAAAAATTAGTGTCATTATTATTACTTTATTTTAAATCCTTGGTAGAGTCCCTTTTTAAGTTACTGAAAATTAGAGCCTTGTAGGCCTACTATTTTTAGGTTTAATTGTAAATTGAATGTTATTTTTATATAAGTATTATTATTGCTGAATTCACTAAACATGATATTAAGCTAACGGGACTCTTGTGGCTCCTGCAGTTTGACAATATTAAAAATTTCTGTCTTTAAATTTGCCAAAATGTTATAGAGGTCTTTTCTTGGCAACATGCAATCTATTTCATTGCATACTCATGAAAACTTTTTAGTGGTTCAACCACTGATGGCGCCCCTTATGTCACAATAAGCTAAATAATTACACACGTTTCTAATAATATTTCATAATAACAAAAAAAAAAGGTTTTTTTTTTGTGTCACAGTTTGGTTTTTAACAATTTTAATTTTAATAAATTTTCAAGCAGCATCATAAGACTTAAAATTGTGTTAATTTGTTTTGGCAAAAATAAAAAGCTGATACAATTTTCTAAGTGGCCACTTAAAATATTTCGCTTTGCCTTTACTTACTTTTAAGTCTTCAAGCTTTTTAAATGTCTATTGTTCTCTAAATATTTCTAAATTACGTTTGTTTACATTGATATCTCTCGAAGGTCTTCCAGATTATTAATTTTAACAATTAGGAAATGTATTCTTTTACATAAACACAATATATATAGAGTCGTGCGGTTTTGCGCGCTGGACTATCCTTTGGATTTAACAAACCCTGCACGCTCTCACCCCCCTTCGTCCTGCGGGAGGTTTGGACTAGGAAGTAAACTATCGTAAACTCTGAAGGAACATCCGAAACATGTGAAACATTTTACTAACAAAAATTTTACAAACACTAAATAGCAGCGCCGGACTTAACCATTGTGACCTAGACGTCATGGAAAGAGAACAAGTAATCTACTATGTATATTTACAGGTCACTAAATAGCAGCGCCGTACTTAACCATTGTGGGGCCCTATGCAAAACCGATTTCACGGGTCCAAGTCTGGGTATGGAAGCGGATAAGTGAAATTTAAGAGTTTGTATTAGAAAACAAATTCGTCTATGCATTTTACGTACAGAATTACTTTACGAGCCTTGCGTGTAGCAAAGTCATACAGTATATACATAGCAAGAATTACCAAATGTTTAAATCTATCTTTGAGAATTGTTGATCTCAAGTAATTTTTCATTAGTTTGATGCGCGAGAAGCTTCTTTCACCAGATTACACAAATACGGCTAATGCATAATGCCATTTTTATTTATGGAGTGTAGGTATGGTGTTTTCCATATTGAATGACACCCCAAAATGACAATTTTTGTCTGTATATTTCCGTATATTTTACGGAATGTTTCGTATGTTTTGCAAATTCGGGAGATTTCCAGGAGCTCCTGGTAAATCGACAGGAGGGCGCGGGAAATCTGTTTTAAGTTATAAAATGATTTAATTTAATAATTTATACACCTTGAATGAGCGCGGGTCCTATGAAAGTGCGGGGCCCACTGCGGTCGCATAGGTTGCAGTGGCATAAGGCTTATGCTAAGCCGCCGGTCCACTAGTCACTAGTGTAATTTGTTAATACTGGCCAATATATATTGCTCCCTGAGGTGTGACCAGTCCTCTTAAGCATGGTTTGTCCCATTATGTGTGGCCCTTTTCTGCGTGGGTGTGGGCTAATGAAGGACAAAGACTAGGCAACTGATCTGCTTGCTATCTCTCACTTTTGTTTACACCAAATATTAAGAGATAACAATAACTTCCTATATCGCCCATTTTTATCAATTCCTAAATCTTTCATGAGAAATCGAAAGAAAAATTGAAACAAAAAATAATGTCGAATTAAAAAAAGCAAATCTTTTGTAGACGAATACGGTTTGTGGACGAACATTCTTTAAAAAAAATCTAACATACAAAATACACTGACAAAACAAGGGAAGTTAATTTAGTAGAATGTGAATTTTATTGAAATAATTCCCATCTTAAAAGAAAATTCTAAAGAACGCAGCAGGTAAAACAATAACTCATGATCCAGATCTATACTGGTGGTATCACTAGAGTGGGTGTCACCCGGTTTGGTCAGCTCATG
Source organism: Biomphalaria glabrata (assembly GCF_947242115.1). NCBI lineage: Eukaryota > Metazoa > Mollusca > Gastropoda > Planorbidae > Biomphalaria > Biomphalaria glabrata. The sequence continues at coordinate 15,423,207 of NC_074714.1, read as the reverse complement.
GTGTCATTCTCGCTTGGGTAGAACTTTGAGATAATTCTCTGCATACAACAATACAATGATTATCAATTTCATCATAAAATGTTTTTGTTTATGACAATTTGCCAACATCTATTACATGTATTGAAATTTATGATTATTAGTAGCGTAGACAGTCTTAACATTAAAGCCGTTGAACTTTTGAGGTTTTCTTTTTTTTTTTTTTTATTTTAAGCTTGCAAATGTATCAATAACTTTATCAAAATCAATATCTTCTACGATTTTTTTTAAACAGACAAAACTGCATGGCATGATAATCAAACATTTTCCCTCTTTTGGTCTCAAAAAGTAAACTTCTGTTTTGAAAAGCATCTTTTACATTAGGCCGTAGATTCACAGTTGGTAAGAAATTGTTTTGGTTTAATAGAAAATATTGTTAGAAATTCTTTCCTACTTTCAATTTCCAAATGATGTCAGTTTCAACGATCACAACAAGACTATGGCTTGAATACTCCTGGTCTATTGCTGAAATCGATGTGGGCGGCCTCTGAGTTTGTTATCGTGTTTATTTTTTAGTCTAGATCTATTACTAATTTAATTACATGACTGATCCAAACTAATTGATTCATTTCATATAAGCTTTTTTATTTAAATGTAATTTTTGTATTTTGCTTGTTTTTTTGTTTTTTTTTAGAACTGCCTTCTCAATAACATTTAAGCTATATGTCATACTTTTGGCAAAGAAAAAGTTTAAGTAAGCTATAGCTTCGCAATTCTTAGTCACAGTTAACTCTTTAGCTTTAAATTACTTTAAGGTATCGTTGTCTTTCCATGTACCCAAAAGAAAGCAAAGAAAAGATGGGTTAAATCACAGACCTCTAGCAATAGTCACAGAACTGTTACTCTTGCGACTATAATTTTTATAGTAAAAATAAAAATTCAATTGAACCAAAAAATCTTACGCAAGAAGTATTTTCTGAAAACGACATTTTGATCACAAGCGTGGTCGGAAGGCTAAGAACGCTTGTGCTTGGCTTAGCTTGGCTACCTATGAAGGGGGCTCGAGGTTCAACACCCGACAGTTGTGTTTACTAAGCACCTAAAGGCAGCACGGACAATCTTCTCCCACACACACCTCCCCTTCACTGGTCCAGAAATGAGATTGAGCCATATCGCTATGGTCATACTATAAGCATAAAAGTAGTGCTATATCTTCTTCTTCTTCTTAAACTGTCAGGTAGAGTTGAGCCTTCGGCTCTTGGAACTCTAGGCCAGCAAAAGTGAACAAAAGCTCCCTCTCACCGGCCTGTATGAAAACAGTGTACACTGTTTTGTCTGGCGGGTGGGTCAGACTCGCGTCAAGAGGCCGCGTATAGATCTACTAAGATCCCCGCCATTTTTTTTTCTATACCAGACTAATCGTGTCGGACACGCCATTTATTATGTAACGGCCCCTTGAGGAACAACGCCTGGATTGTGACAAGGTTTTGGGAGCTTTTTTACAACTCCGCGCCCCTTAGGCATCCCCACGGGAGTCTTGTTTTGCTACCCTTAGCCTAATCGTTTCCTCCTACGATCGTTTCCACCCGGGCGCCACTATTAGGCAGGGTAGCATGCCCGGGTAGTGCCATATAAAAGCTATAATTTATTTGTTGTACTTATTGTTACGTATTTCTGAATCTTCTGGCTAGATGTATTAGTTGGCACACAAATAAAAACACTGTAAAGAACTTGACGACTAAACTTTCAGTTTCATATAACTTTAATGACTATTAACTCTAACATTACTGTAACATGTAGCGTAGAAGACTGTACAATATCTGCCAGTTTACAGTTAGCTATACTTCGTTGCAATTCATCTCTTCACTTCGTTGCAATTCATCTCTTCTCAACTTACACCGAGTCGTATTTCACAGAACAGACCAACGACACACTTCCCAGTGTCGCTCCAGGTCTCCCAAAGCTGAACCAAGTCGTCCTCAAGTCTATCGAATCAGAGCCGCACACGTCTTACATAGACTGTATCGACTGTAACGGCTCAAGTCCACTGTAGTTCGCTGTATAGACTTTAACGACAGTAGTCCACTCCAGTTAACTCTACCCTAGTTAACTTACGAGTCGTACACATCTCTCTTCCACAGAGCCGCACACGTCTTACATCGTCTGTATCGACTGTAACGGCTCACTCACGACTCCATACGACTGACTTTCACATTAATTCTCTGGCTTATAAAGAGTCCCTAATCGCTTGTCCAAAGTTGCACAAACACTCCTAGTATCCTCTGGAATAACATGTCAGGAAACGTCCGGTGTGATGCCAATGATGATGCATAAGTACCATTATGTCGGCCATTCTGTCGTTGATAGTATATAGTCTACGTGAAGATCCAATGTTGAATATTCTACTTAGCAACAAACTAAGTGATATCAAGCGGTTTGGGCAAAATTGTCTCTCCATTTTTTTAGCTCTCTTTTTTACTTCTATAATCTTAACCCATCTCTGCCTATGGGTCTTGGGCATAGGCCATCAGCTTCTTTCAGGCGACATGGTTCTGGGCGATTCTCTCCAACTGTCCCCACGTATTGCCCATACCGCGGCGTCCGGTCTACCTCTTTCCTTGGGGGTTCCAGGTTAGTGCTTGCCTTGTTATGTTAGATGCAGGTTTGCGGAGGGTGTGACCTATCCCTCTCCAGCGTCTCTATCTACTGCAATGCGCTGCTGCTTTGTTCTTCTTCACAGTTCCTCATTCGAGATTTCGTCTGGCCAGAATCTTTCGACAATAAAAGCAAAAACGTTTGTTTTAATTCTAAATGCTACTGCTAATGTTTCTGATGACTGACGACTTTTTCTTTTGCACTTGAAGATTTCCATTTGCACTTTATGTAATACTGAAACATTTCTAGACAATGCTCACTTCATATATTTGCAATGCTGGACTGACTCTTTGTAAAATTTTCTTCATCCAGTCTAAGCTGGTTTTATAGCCAACCTCAGAAATATATGAATTCCATCCCCTGAAATCATTATTTATAGAAATCTCGTTTTCTTCTTTTATTTGTTCATATTCTACGGAACTTATATTAATGGCGTTTGAGATTTTGGGAATGCTTATTGTCTGAAGACTGTCGTCATTTGATTAATTTAGACAAACGGTTACTTGACCGATGTAACGTTGCTAGCCACCATTTCGTGAGCTTCGATGAAGACAGTTCCTGAATTGAAAGCAGTTTGCAGTTTTGATATCCATGCTGCGGGTATAAAGCCTCTAGTACGGTTTATAGTTTCTCTTTTGAATTTAAGTAATTATTAAAATTCCAACCAAAATAATCAATTGAAGAAAAACAATTTAGATAATAATACATTGACAATTCATATTAAGACATAGACCCATTTGTTAATACTTCTTTTTTATTATAAAATAACATTTATACCAAACAAAGTAATTAATTACCAATAGTTATTAACTAGTTGGTTGACTTTTTCAATTGATTCGTGTGTTGTCAGGTAAAAGAAATAATTATGCAAAAGTCTAGCTATATCCAAGATTGGGTTTCGTAAAATATCGTGTCATCCATTGCGGTTGACAAAGTTACGATAAGAAGATTTAGAATTGACAAAAAATTATTTTTTTTAAGGTTTAGACATTTGAGTTCATTTGATTTTTCAATAAAATCATCAATAAAGAAAACTTAGCACTAGATATGTTTAAAAAAAAAACTAGGAAAAAAATATTTAAATTGGACAATAGAAGCATTGTTATTACTAAACATTATTTGGAAATCAGTCATTATCACTTTTGAATTAGTATTAAGGACAAAACCACAACAGAACAATATCATTATCTTCTCAATTTAAATACCAAAAAAGATATATATATGTATTATAAATTACTCAAGTGCTTGGCTATAGATCAAGATCCATATCAACTTTCCAATCTGCAAAAAAAAAAAGACACTTTTATAAATCCGTCTGTAAAATACTAATTGTGTAATTACCATCAGACCTACTTGTGTGATGTGGGTCCGTAAAATAGAGAACAGAAACAAAACTATAAATAAAAGTCATCATTTTTCCAGACTAATATTCACATCTGATTAAGGTAGTATTAAATCAGAGACGCTTCAGGGCAGAAGATCAAATAGTAAAGTAGCAATAATACATTAAACACCGAACCATAATTTACAAATTTATATACAAAACATAATAAAATACTCAAAATGACAAAGATCAAGGCACATATCTTTTGTCCAAATAAATTTTCATTTCTCCAAATGTGATCTCAATTCCCTTCCTAATCCACCTTAGGCAGACCCTACTTCCACTACAGCCCAACATAACCAACACCCTGTACGGCAGTGCTGAACAACTGAAGAATACAGCAAAAGAGCTCACAGCTCAGCATCAAAAAGCTGTCTAGAAGAAGAAAAAGCTCAATTCCTCAGTGCTAATAGAGCATGTTGACAGAGCTAAAGTCATCTCCGATTAGCATTCATGATTAAATTGACACATGGATTCTTGTATGACATAATTATCCTCTCTTTTGAAGTCAACTATTCAATTAATAAAATAAGAGAAGAGGCTTTTACTATACATCTCCAAACGATTATATTTTCGTATGGTATAGTCAAAGAACTTTTGTTGAAATTAGCAAAGTTTGATTTAGTTCGTAACACATAGATAAGGACACCTTCATTGTCTAGAATGTCTGAATGAAGAAGACCCTACGTGCTAAAATGAATCGTGTTGCTAATTTGATACGTTGCAAGAAAAAGTATTTCACAACAAAGAAGACATTTATACAACAAATGGTGTCTGGAAACTGTTTTGTTGTATTTGCGATTTTGTGTAGTCTACTCATTTTAATAAACGAAATTTTTGTTAACGACTTATTAATAAAATACTAAAAAAAGTAAAACATTTATTTGCTTATTAGAGTTGAATGAATTATAGAAATAGTAGCAATTGTAGATGTTTCCAAAAAAATAAATACAAAAAGACTTGGTACAAACTAACCACAGTGTCGTTCGTCTGAACCATCCCAGCAATCTTCTTCGCCATTACAAACCAGATCTTCATGAATACACTCTCTATTTCTACACATGTACAAGTGGTTCATTTCTGTACAATCATACTCGTCTGCACGATTAAAAAAAGAAATTTAGCAAATTTAATGCGATAATTAAGTATTGTGCGGTTGAAAAAAAAAAGGAATGCTTGAAATTATACATTAATTGAGTCCATTTGTTGAAAACAATGTCGAAAGTTTTCGGTGCAGTATAAAGTCGGTTCGGAACAGTACAGTCCGGTAGGAGTGTAGTGTTGGCGAGGTCCGAAGCTGTGTTCCACAAGCAACTGTAATAATTAACTAAAAGTTAAGCACGTGAATTAATCTCTCTAAAAAAAAAATAAGCAAAGTGTTTCGCTAAATACTCAAAATGTGCGAAGTGTTCTGTTAAGAACAACGTACGGGAACCACTGATGTGGCCGAGCTGCCTAAAATCTGCCCTCTAACATGTAACAAGAATATTTTAGTTTTTTAGGAATATCCAAGGCCTTAAATATGTCTAGAAAGTAAACTAGCTTTATCTCTTAGATTGATTAAGTATAATATGAGACAAGCTCCCCGCAGTTAGCACTGTCCTCGGCCCCTTATAGCGAGTGGGACCCAGGAACGGGGACGGTGCGCTGTGTCTGGCCCAGTCAACCGATATGACCTTCTACCGTTGGGAGCCCTCAGACAGGAGAGGGGTGAAGAGCCCCATGTCCAGGCCTGATAGTTGGATAAAAGCCTTTCTAACCACCGACGAGATAATGGCGCCTACGGCGCCGACGCCCTATTGGACTTCACTGAAGGTGCAATGTCTCATTTTTAGCAGCCCCCGTAAGGGGAAAAAGCCGCTATTAGGTTTGTGCAAAATGTCCGTCTGTCCGTCTGTCCGTCTGTCACACTCAGATCTCGAAAACTAGAAGAGATATGAAAAATATTATTTCATCATTAAATGCGGCTTCAAAAGGTTAGGTGCAACGGCTACTTTTGGTTTTCTAAAAGCAAACCGTTTAATTTATAAAATTAATTATGCAAGCGATTTTTTCATAAAAATACACCAATTCTAAAACAATTACGTAAATGTAAGGGAGGCAATGTTACAATATGTTAACAAAGATGGACAATTTGTGTGTATTTTCAGTATCACTAAGTCAAATATATTTTTAAAATGTACAGGAAATGTTTACAACAAATATAAATAATAGTTAAAGATGTTTTTTCTGGTCAACTAGCTGCTAAAATTAAAGAAAACATTTCTGTTTGTTTATAAAGGCTAATAATGCATTTTGTATGTAAATATCACACACATTTTTTTAATGGACTTTTTATGCAGCGATTTTCGTGCAGTAGCGTAACGTCGCTACATGATCAGGTACTAGACCAATTCCTTAAACTTTTTAAAAAAATCAGATTTTATTTATTTTTTGTTTAGTGTCCACATCCGAATAAAAGAAGATTATTTTTGTGCGTTTTGTCTGTTGGTCGGTCTGTCCGTTTCGATTAGATTAAAAAAACTAGAACTCTAAAAGCTATTGAAAATCTGATTTACACTTTAATGTTCCTCCCGTAACATCTCAATAGTTTTAATTATCTAAAAATTGATTGTTCCGGATTTTTTTGTGCAAAACTAATCAACCCCAACAAATGTTTGTTTGCTCTTCTAATTTATATTACATTCAATTTCCTTGCTTAAACGTTGCAAAAACACATTATCAATAATATGTTGTTCCGTTTTTTATGTAAATAGCATATTAATGCTAAATCAAAATCTCTATACTGACTTATATTTCATTAAGTGTAAAAATGTTCCGGATATTGTTTTATAAAACATGAATTATGCCTAATAATTGTTTGAAATCACATAATTTACTAATATTACACTTATATTATTTGACAATGCGTCACTATAATTTGGTTATCAATATCAAATTGTTCCGTATTTTCATCTTTAAACAAATTTTAAAAATATCGACAATAGGTTGTTCAGGGTTCTAATAAAAAGTAATTTACTAGAATTGATTACTGAAAATTACTTTTTAGACATTTAATTTTCTTGCTAAAACATAACATAGAAGTTCCGGATTTTGTTTCTTACAAATCGTCGCCAGAAATTTCCGAATTTATTTTAAAATCTACTAACGCCAAATAACTGTTTGAAATCCCTCTTCTAATTAATAAACAAATAATCTTCTCATTTACGAAATAATGTTTTTACGGATTTTTATGAAAAATATTTTAACTCACTACTCTCTTACAGTACATTTAACTTTCTACCTAAAACATGTAAAAATCTAATTATCGTTAATAAAAAGAATCCAAACACCAAAGTAAGGTATGAAAATCTCTCCACATGGCTGTAGTACATCTAATTGTTATACGAGACCATCCAAAAATTTTAATTAACGGTATTACATTTATCTGAAATTCTCTTTTTCTTTTACTATTTAAACAAACATCCGGAACAATCTATTATATAAACTTTTCAATTGTTGCGATGTTTTGAAACGTAAAATAAATGTTAATCAATTTTTAATAACTTTTAGTTGTTCTTTTTTTATATCAAGATGACGGACAGACCGACTGACAGACAAAACGCAAACACAATGCGGCTTTGATCCTTTTTAAATAAATTCTATTAGACCTCAGTGCACCAATGTCTATGAACCCTTGTTAAATATCTCGTGTAAATAAAGACATTTTTTATGGTACCGGTACTAGCCTATTGTGAGGTAATGGAATTTTTTTCTTTGACGTCATATGAATGGACTCTTTAAATGTAGGCTAATGTTAAAAGAACGCACTCGGTGCACCAATGTCTATTAACCCTCAAAAAATTGCTCGTATTGATGAAAACATATTTTAGTCTAACTAAGCCGTGTGACGTAGTGTTTTTTTTTCCTTTGACGTCATATGGAATGAATTCTTTAAATGAAATGCTAAAAGAACGCACTCGGTGCACCAATGGCTATGAACACTCGATAAATAGCTCTTATTGATGAAGTTGATTTTTAGTCTAGCTATGTCGTGTGACGTAGTGTTTTTTTCCCTTTGACGTCATATGGAATGAATTCTTTAAAAGAAATGCTAAAAGAACGCACTCGGTGCACCAATGTCTATGAACACTCGATAAATGGCTCGTAATGATGAAGGCGATTTTTATTCTAGCTAGGCCGTGTGACGTAGTGTTTTTTTTTTCCTTTGACGTCATATGGAATGAATTCTTTAAATGAAATCCTAAAAGAACGCACTCGGTGCACCAATGGCTATGAACACTCGATAAAAGGCTCGTATTGATGAAGTTGATTTTTAGTCTAGCTAGGCCGTGTGACGTAGTGTTTTTTTTTCCCTTTGACGTCATATGGAATGAATTCTTTAAAAGAAATGCTAAAAGAACGCACTCGGTGCACCAAAGTCAATGAACACTCGGATAAATGGCTCGTATCGATAAAGGCGATTTTTAGTCTAGCTAGACCGTGTGACGTAGTGTTTTTTTTCCCTCTGACGTTATGTGGAATTAATTCTTCAAATGAAATGAAAAAAGAACTCGGTATAGTAATGTTTATTAAGCCTCGTTATGTGACTCGCGTTTAAAAAAGGAATGATATCTTGAATAAGATCTAATCTAGATTTTTTAAAACTAGATCTAGATTTTTATTACAGTATATCTAGATCTGGATTTATATTCTAATTAAAATTATTTTAGAGTCTAGATCTAGAATTTCTAGATCTAGTTTAGACTAAAATAGACTAGATTAAGATGTAGAAAAAGTGTAGATTTTCATTTCCAAACGTTTTGATCAATATTGTAATGTTTTAATATACTAAAACTAATCTACTATTTTTTATTTAATTTAAATTTAAATTTACGGCAAATGAATCTTTGAAACATTATTACTTTTGACCATCAAAATTAAATCACCTCTTGAATATTATTTGCGAATATGCAGATCCGACAGGGATCCGACTTCGACGGGGGCCGCCTCTGAGTTGTGTAACACAAACTCTCTTTGTAATCTTATTTGTTTGTTTCCTGAAAGCGTGCCTGTTGATTTTTTAATTAAATAAATACGGAAGAACTTTACATTTTTTTTTTCACAAGAATACATCATTTATACAATTTTTCACTATAATATTAAATATCACATCACGAGATCCAGTAACATTCTCAATCCATGGCATTACATCATCAAAACATTTACACAAACTGTTTTGTTCTTTTCTACAATAATGTTATAACAACAAGCAAAACATATAAAATCCCTTTTTAAAAACGAAATTAATAAAACTTCACACCATTTTTAAAAGTTGCAAGTTATTTCCCTTTTTAGATATCATTTAAAATCATTAATTATAAATAGTTAATTGACTAATTGTCAGTAATTGATTATTTTTATTGATTCATGTTGTATTAGAAACAATAAATAATTATTTAAAGTTTCAACTAGATAAGAGAATTGATGTAGAATTGCTCAAGGGGACAAAACCTAATAATGTTTAAACATATTTGTAAATACTGAAGGAATAATTTCCCTTGTTAGTATCAAAGAAAATAAATAACCAGTTAACAATTAATTGACTAATTGATTATTTTTTTATTATTGTTTTCTATATTGTCTACGCCAGTGAATAATTTTGCTAAACTTGATCCGAGAATCGATGTGGCATATTCAAATTAATAATTGCAAACTTATATATTCTAACGGCATAGCAAATGGACTGCTTTACAATTGTACGTGACATGAGTAGCATAGGGAGATCAAAGAATATTTCAGGAGCGAGAAAAACTATCTATGAATTGAAGTACAATTTTTTAAAATAGAAAACAAAGTGAAATAAGCTTAGTGCTACTTAGATTGGTTAATTTTAGGGAAATGTGTGGGTTTTTTGGCAAGTTAAACATTGTTAAAATTGTTACAGTTTCAAATTTTTAGTAAAGTATCCCTTTCAGACTTTGCGATTCATGCATATAAAGGTCATCGTTTCTATGTTCAAGGTTAACAAAGTTAACAGCACAACGACTAACCGCGTATATTTTCCCAAATAATGACAGGTACCTCTTCGACCTGTGTGGATTCATTGGCGCCCTGATCATAATGAAATTGTAAGTCCTCATAGAGTTTGGAGCCCGAGATGGTTCGGAAGCCAAACTTTGTATCACTAAGCAAGACTAGTCACTTAATGAAAACATTTTTTTTACATTAGGCATTTGTTTTATTAAATACATGCGTCAGACTACTCTTTTTTAATGTTTGTAGTCCACGTTAGGAAGTGAAGCTGAGAAGTTAGATGTTAAGTGTGTATTCGTGAAAACTATTCAACAATTTATTTTAAAATAGTTTCCCCCTAAAAACTAACATTTGAAGTTTCGTACATAAATAATCTTAAAACTTAAAACACACACACACACACACACAGAAAACATTTTAAGGAATAACTTACCGCCTTTCACGACCAGGCGTCTATAATTAAAATCTGGAGATATAGAAATACAACTTTTTGCATTTACTTATTGAATGGTAAGTCTGTTGCTAAGACAATACAACTTTACATATTTTACATTATACTACTGAAATTAGCACAAAAGAATGTGCTGTTCTCATTACCGCATGTGACACCTTTGTCAGCTAACGCCTTTTCTTGATTTTCAATGTACTTTTCCTGTTTAGGGATCGTCATTACACATTCTTTGAAGAAGCAGCGAAGATATTTCTCGTAATACCTGATTTATAGAACTAAGAGGTGTAAATATTGTATTGCTTTCGTAAATCATAGTTTTATTATTATAAACGCAAAATATAAATCTATACACCAAATAATGAAATGATGTCAACACCTATTAGTGATATTCATGTTTGAAAAGCCATGTTATTCAATTTGTAATAGATCAACACCAACAACAATAAATCTATGCGATTAATAATATTCTAACCCATTGTTTTTGTTTAGCGCTATTTCATGCTTTTAGTTTTCACTATACACTATCATCTTATCACTTAACTGGACCAGTTGATAAAATGGGAGGGGGGGGGGGAGGAGGAGAAGGAAGATATATGGATGAATTTTACCGCCATTGTTTTATTTTTCTTAAAGCGATTAGGAAAAAAAAAGGAACGACATGAATTCAAACTCGTTTCTCACGCCTTTTGGTCAGACGTGCTAATAACTCTGCTAGTGAGGTTGTTATGAGTAGAGAAGATAAGATAGTCATATAATTGATTATTACAATTTAGAGCTGCGGCATATATAAAGGGGAGTAACTCAGCGTATACTACCACTACACTCAAACTTCTTTCCTTTGTTCGAGATACCAAACAATAGAGTAAATGACCAATATTTAATTAATTAGCTAATTGGTAATTTTTGGACATTGATTCTTATCTTGTCAGGTAAAAGAAAAAATTGTGCGAAATTTCACATCTCAGATCAAGCTAAAAGTAAGCATTATTTATTTTACCTAACAAACTAAGAATCAATTAACAAACAAAACAGAAAAAAAACAATTGTTCTTTAACTTTTGGTAATAAATTATTGTGTTTGGTATCGCGAAGAAGGCAAAGAATATGTACTTAAATTTTGTAAATTATTTTTCTTGGATCAAGTTGAAACTATATCTGCACTTGCCGTTCCTTTGGATACCTCAGCTGCATAAATGGGGAAGGGGGGCACTGCTGTGTAGACGACATCGCTCCGACCACAGCTAGTGACAGGAATTCATCTCATTTCCCTATTTGGTTATTAATTATTTTGTTTGATATTGAATAAGGGAAATAACTTCTACATTACTGAGAGATATTGATATATGCGGAGTTCTTCCCCTTATATAAGCTATTTTTTTACGTATTTTTTAATGTTTCGCTTGTTTATCATTTTGTATCAATTTTCTTTTAACACTACTAATTCTAAAGAATGTTCTTTGTGTGTGTGTGTGTGTGTGAGCTTGTGCTGATTGCCGTATTCCAAGGCAATCTATTAGGCGAGCATTAAAAAATCATGGCGTAACAGTGGTCAACTTTGGCAAGTCTTTTAAGACCATCTCAGGCGCCATCTTGCCTCACCTCGCATAGAGGAGAACACCTAGCAGTACGCTGCCTGCAGAAGTGACAGATGGACTCCTTATAAAGGCCGCCAGAGACGCACGTTAGACTTAATGGATAGCCATTGAAGTTGACGTATGGTGAAAATAGAATTGACATCGGCCTCTAGCAGGAGACTCGTGAGACTCGATGACATAAAGATAAAATGTTTCTAAATTTAAATAGTAATAAAACTAGAATCGACGTTCACTTACCGACATAAAGTCTGTTTATCATGTTTCTCTCCCTTTGGGTTCACCTTTCTTTGACAGTATTGTTCCCCATATAAACACGCTGTGAATAATAAATAACAATCGTACCACATTATCAATATAAATGTTGATTTCTTTAACATCTAATCAGTGGTAGCAGGCTGTAACCTGATTGGGGAAATTTAAAAAAAAAAATCCACTTATGAAACAATAATCAGTAAAATTATATTTCTTTCATACTGCATATTACTAGCGATAGAGCTTACACTTAACAGAGTATCATTTTTGTATCAGTAATCACTCAGAACGAGGGCTGACAGACTTTCCATTCTTTTTAATACATAGCTTATATGAACTTAATCTGTCAGTCTGTCTTGCTGTGTGTTTGATAAGTGTGTACACGCTCCTTCTCCCACACCCAAATTATGAAATTTACACAATTATTTCCTTTATCCGATAAAACAAAATCCAATAAATATTCTATTAGTTTCTGTTGTCAAACTTTCCATTTGTCACTTGTGGGTCTCTAAAATGTGAGGAGTTATTGAAAAAACAATTTTATCATCATGTTCTGTGGCTTGGAAAATTTTAAGTACAATAGTTAATTTCTGTCTTCTGAAAGCTAACATTAAAATTTTTTTAAAAAGTTAATTGGGTGATTTTAATGTATGTAGTTGTGCATTTTTAATTGATAACGATATCTATATGTAGGGAGATTTTATTAACATAAATGTTTTTGTGATTTTTTTTTTACATACGTACAATTTAGTTAATTTAAAAATAATTTTTTACATCTTTAACCATAAAGAGTAGACCTATTAGCATTTTGAAAATCTTTAATCATAAAATAGTATTAGCATTTTGAAAATACATTACTGTTTATGAGCAAGGCTAAATTGACTTCAGATAACTCTTCTCCATGTAAGTTGACTATTGCATGAGATTGTTTCCCCTTAGTATTGATATGTTGTACTTAACTATAGTGATTACCGTGAGACACGTTGACGTTGTTAATAGTTATAGGTTATGGGTAATGTTTATTTACTTGCATTATAGCTTGAAAATGCAAAATCTGAAAAAAAAAGGGAAAAAAAACTAAATTGTAAATAAACAGGCTATAGTAACTTAAATGAAATATTTCTGTATAGCATTGACATTAAGCAGTGCGTTACGAAAACGACTATTTTCAATATATAGAATAAAGAATAAAGTTCAACTACAGTGATTTAAAAAAAAAGGCTAATTACTGTTTATATGAAAGAAAATGATTACCGCATGTGAAATTTGTTGCAAAATATTTCAGATCTTCAAGAAGATTTTCTTTGGCCTCGAGTCTCTTTTTAGCAAGTTTTACTTCACATTTTTCAAACATGCACTTTAAATAAACAGTCAGTAAACTGAAATACAATCCCACAGCAAAGAATCAATCATTGAAATATAGACAATCCAATAGTAAAGTATCAATCATTGAAAAAATACTATCCCTTAGCAAAGAATCAATAAATACATTCCTACAACATAGTCTTAAAGATGTATACAACATAGTCTTAAAGATGTATACAACATAGTCTTAAAGATGTATACAACATAGTCTTAGAGATGTATATGTTTATTTGTATGTTCTCTTACAGGCATATTTTCTCTGTGCTCGTAGCTTGATAGTCAAACTTCATGTACTCCTCTATACAGTAAGCGTATCCTAAAGTACAAACTGCAATTTGAATTCAAATGGAAAGTTAGTATTTTCTAAAGTGTGAGGATTTATACTATTTTGTTTTTGTTCTTTTTACAATACCTCTATTCTAGTCACAACATCATGGAGGCTAGAGGTATGTGTGTGGGTGAAAATGGGTATCAAAACGGCTCTAACGATTTTCCTAAACATTTAACAGTAGATGTATTTCGCTGAGAAAAGAATTACTACCTAGTTGCCCACATTGGGAAAACTCTAGTTTGACTATTATATTTTTTTTTCAAAGTAGAAAAAAAATACAACTAAATTTGGCTTGACTAGACACAGCCATAGTGCTCCAAAATTACACGATAAATTTATAGTTTCTTTAAATTTATTGAAAGAATTCCTAAGCCTTAGTAATATTTTTCTATGTAAATCTAATATAGATTACACCTAGACTCTAGATCTAGAAGAAGATCTAGATATAGACTAGATCTTTGGATTTCTAAATAGGAAGTCTAGGCGTAGTATTAAATCTAGATGTCCATAAAATGATAAATAATCACAAAATGCATGGTGTCCAAATGGCTTAAATGATAAATACATAATTCCACGCATCTGACGGTGTCAAATTCATGGGTTCCATACCCAGTTTAAGCCACTTTAAAAAAAATATTTTATTATATTTTAAATTGTATCATAAAGGTATTGTGTTTTTTTTTAAAGTATTTTAAAAATGTTTTTCTTGTTATTAGTGAAATAGTAATGAAGTGAATTCATGTCATATACTTTTTAAAATGTTAAATACGTGAGACATCTCTAAGTTGACTTAATGTAAAGCGCTCACTGATATAAAATATATATATAGATATACGTTACATAAATCCAAAATATCTACCTAAGACATCAAATTATCTTACCCGGATGGGATTTTAAAATCTTCCTCAGCATATCATCGGAAAAGTTCTCAGGATTATATTTTTTCCTTTCCTCAATGACCTTACTTGTCATGTAAATGCTTATGTAAAAAAATATGTAGATTAAAACCATGAGACCGACTAAGATTTTAAAAGCAAGCAGCACAGAGGAGTCCATGGTTCAATACGTCGTCACTGAAATAGAAGCAAATATTTAAGACTTTCACGTAGGCATCTTATTTCTTGAAGTGACAGCAATAATCAAACTTTTACATTTGTGAGGATTACATATAATATTATTTGCTTATTTTTTCTCAAGTTTCGCGGGTGAGTTTACTAGAGCTAACTTAAGGCATTGGTGTGTAAAGTTTCATTCTTAAGGTGGGAAAGATTTTCGCTTTTTTAAAAATGTTTTTTGTTTTTTTCTGCATATGCCCAACTCTTCTAACACACATTCTTTGACACCTGCCCTGAAAAAAAAACAACTTAATTCTCCCCATTGGACTTATGAATTCAATACGATCCCAGACAACATTTCCCAGCTTCACCGTGGCTCTCGGGCGGAAACCGTCGTTTGAGGAGTCCATTAGTCCAATTAGGCAACAAAAAAGACCCCCTGTTGGGGTGCTTAAAGACGAGTCCATATCTACTGGCAAGGATGGAAGAAAGCCCCAATAAACATGTAACTATAGACAAACCGTTCCTCAAACGACCGTTTTTTTGTTTATGGCAGACATCTGTATGACTGATGTGGTACAGAAAAAGAATATGTGTGAGTTTCCCCGGCGTGCTCGGACATTGGCCTCGTTTCTAATCCGAGCGCCATGGGATATGAGCCATAAGGATGAAATAATTGACATCTGCTTGGATCTTTCCCTGACACAAGTTTGTTCAGACAGGCAGATGGAGGCAAGCTTCTATAGGCCAAAAGTTCTTAGAGTCCTGGCCTCAGCTCTTATTACGATTACTTAGAAGGTGAAAAGGTGTAGACATACATGTTCTAGGTGTACAAACTCAACCCAACTGCTCAGGGTGTAGAATCTCTTGTTCTATGTGTATAAACTCATGTTCTAGTGGTACAAACTCAACCCAACTGCTCAGGGTGTAGAATCATTTGTTCTATGTGCATAAACTCATGTTCTAGTAGTACAAACTCAACCCAACTGCTCAGGGTGTAGAATCTCTTGTTCTATGTGCATAAACTCATGTTCTAGTTGTACAAACTCAACGCAACTGCTCAGGGTGTAGAATCTCTTGTTCTATGTGCATAAACTCATGTTCTAGTTGTACAAACTCAACCCAACTGCTCAAGGTGTAGAATCTCTTGTTCTATGTGCATAAACTCATGTTCTAGTGGTACAAACTCAACCCGACTGCTCAGGGTGTAGAATCTCATGTTCTAGTGGTACAAACTCAAGTTCTAGGTGTAGAATAAAATGCTTTAAGCATGTTCAGTGCACACTTCGTCAAAGTAAAAAAAAAATAAAAAAATTCTTTGTTGATAATATGAAAAGATTAAACACATACATCTTGAGCTAGTTCTAACTGACAAATCAGCTGTTTATTAGGACACTATTCTGGGAAACAACAAAAGCATGTAATGGACATTACTCCTAGATACTGAATAGCATAACCTATTTATAACATGCATAAGAACATAAGAAAAAACATAATCATATATAAACTTGCCATTGCAATAGACATTAACTACACATCTAACTCTAGTAAGTCTATGTTTTATCAAACTCCAGGACTTACGCCGAGGTTCCAAACAACTTATTATACTGGTAAAACGTTCAGATGTTCCCAATAGAAAAGTATTTCCCAGCAAGTAATTACTCAGCCAGTACATGAGCTCAGTCACCTGTCTCCAGTCCAGTCAATAGATCAACACTTTATGTCAAAATTCGCTTCATTTTAGTAATTGCATTATTATTGATACAACGAAATTTGAGAAATAAAAAAAAAAATTCCAAACTGTTTCCCCAAATGTCTTTTCTTTGTGTGTATGTTTTCTTGCGAACTGACCGTGTTCGTTGATAAAAGTCGCATTGTTAATGAAAGCAAACTCCCGAAATTATTTTTTTTTAAGTGCAGATAGAAAAAGGTTGAGAAAAAAAAAAGAAAAAAAAGATTACAAAGACACGACGTGTCCGCCATTGTAGATAGACATTTTAAAGGAAAAACGTAAAGCTATCATTGTTAAAGCAATATTGCTTGCGATCATTTACACCCAAAGTGCGAGGTTCTGCTTTACGCCTGCCTGATTCTTTACAAGTTAGCAATGAGATTTATTTATATGACAAAATGATCTTGTTTATAAGGGCTCTTCGGACAGATAGTTTGACCAAGGCCCTCAAGCCTTTCCTGGCATCTGGAATGAACCTATGTGACTGTTGAATGAACTCAAGGGCTATCCATATAAATAAAGCATAGTTATAATTGTTTCATGTATTATAGAATGTACAACTGTAAATTTTTGATATAGTACCGTAATTTCCCTTACGTTAATGGTTTTAAAAGTGGCTTTATTCTGTTACAATAAAAAGACTTGCATATTAAAAAATAAACTTTTCAATTAAAAAACTAAAACATAAAAAAATAACATAATAATAATGCTAAAAAATATGATTTTAAGTAGCTTTTGTATCTGTTAGTTTGTTATTTTTTTAGATATTTACTGAAAAAATTGCCTGACGGACAAACAGACTACAAACAACTAAAGCGACTCTGTCCATCATGTGAGCTTCTAAAAACATGTTCCTGCTGTACATCTACATTACTATCTGAAAGAACTTTTTAAAAAAAAACCTTTCAATGTATACGATTAGAAATAATCGTCTTACAATATTTGTGTCTTGAACAGTGGGTACAGTGTGGGTAGTGTGTGGGTAGAGTGTGGGTACAGTGTGGGTACAGTGTGGGTGCAGTGTTGGTACAGTGTGGGTACAGTGTGGGTACACAGTGGGTACAGTGTAGGTACAGTGTGGGTACAGTGTGGGTACAGTGTGGGTACAGTGTGGGTGCAGTGTGGGTACAGTGTGGGTACAGTGTGGGTACAGTGTAGGTACAATGTGGGTACAGTGTGGGTATAGTGTGGGTACAGTGTGGGTACAGTGTGGGTACAGTGTGGGTACACAATAGGTACAGTGTGGGTACAGTGTGGGTACACAATTGATACAGTGTGGGTACAGTGTGGGTACATTGTGGGTACAGTGTGGGTACACTGTAGGTACAGTGTGGGTACACAATAGGTACAGTGTGGGTACAGTGTGGGAACAGTGTGGGTACAGTGTGGGTACAGTGTGGGTACACAATAGGTACAGTGTGGGTACAGTGTGGGAACAGTGTGGGTACAGTGTGGGTACAGTGTGGGTACAGTGTAGGTACAGTGTGGATACAGTGTGGGTACAGTGTGGGTACAGTATGGGTACATTGTGGGTACAGTGTGGGTGCAGTGTGGGTACAGTGTGGGTACACAGTAGGTACAGTGTGGGTACAGTGTGGGTGCAGTGTGGGTACAGTGTGGGTACACAGTAGGTACAGTGTGGGTACACAATAGGTACAGTGTGGGTACAGTGTGGGTACATTGTAGGTACAGTGTGGGTGCAGCGTGGGTACAATGTGGGTGCAGTGTGGGTACAGTGTGGGTACACAGTAGGTACAGTGTGGCTACACAATAGGTACAGTGTGGGTACAGTGTGGGAACAGTGTGGGTACAGTGTGAGTACAGTATGGGTACAGTATGGGTACATTGTGGGTACATTATGGGTACAGTATATGTACAGTATGGGTACAGTGTAGGTACAATGTGGGTACATTGTGGGTGCAATGTGGGTACATTGTGGGTGCAATGTGGGTACGTGGTTTAAAAGAGATAAATACAACACTGTATCATTACACAAGTAGTTTTCAATAAAAACAATATTATGAAGACTATTTCTATTATTTTTTAAAAAGACTGCATGTTTCACATTACATTTTTTTTCCTTAAAATCCAATTTAAGGTAACGAAATATTACATAAACTAATTTTAATTGTATTGAATAAATACAAATTCTTTTATATTTTAAATGTAACAATCATAACAGAGGACCATGTTGGTGTAACGTTTTATATTATAAACATTGTCTCCCTTGTCTCCTACACTACTATGACATTTCTATTTTATCATTTCTGTCAACATTTTGACCTACTATTTATATAGCCGTATATGAAACATATTAAAATGTAAACGAAAATAAATAGTATATATTTACCCAATGTTCCAGAGAACTGGACACATTTAGATCTGATTCAACTTTCCTCCTTTTTGGTCCCACTGCTTACGATTCTTTGAATTATATATTTTGGGGTCATGTTTTATCGGAAATATCCGTTTTTTTAATGTAATCAATATTTAGTAGTTCCTGACATATTTTTTTCCCCTTTAATACTTGTAGGACTTTATGTTGAACATTAAAACTACTAAAAGAATGTAGGTCGAGCAAAGTCAACCATCCGTGCACGCAGTGCTGTCACTTGGTCTAGTTCAAGATCTAAAAATAAAGGGGGGTGGGGCTGGTAAGGAAGAGAGGCTCAAACCTACGCAGTTTTCTGGAGATCTAGAGTTATCTAAGGGTGGCCTGTTCTTGTCAATGTAGGTTCGCTAAGTTTTTTTTTCCCAGCGTCATACTTCGTGATATAATGTATGTACTTAATTTTCGGTTCGCTGATGTTACCTTTGAATTTGGTTTTCTTTCCAGGTAAGCGTTCCTTGAGTCTGAAATAATGCTAGTCAGAACGACACCTTTTTTTTAAAACACCTATTAGAACGTGTTCCTGTTTACGACACAGACTAGCGTGCTCAAGCTGTAACAAATGCGGATTTTGTTCAGTATATTTAGTTTTTGAAAGAGATGTAAATTTTTCGTTGTGTAACTTACTTTTCTTACTTACTTAGGTCCTCCCGTGCCGTTCGGCGCATTGGTCGGCAAGCTGTCTCCATAGAGATCTGTCATTGGCAATGTCTGAAGTCTCCTCCCACCTGGTGTCCTGATGTCCTCCATGAAGGTGTGGCGCCAAGTAATACGAGGACATCCCTGTTTGCGCTTTCCTCGTATTGGCCTCCATGTCATCGCAACTCTTGATATGCGTAATTCATTTTGTCGTAGGACATGTCCCGCAAACCTCACGCGACGCTCTGTCACAACCTCACTAAGTGTTCGAATCCTAGTTCGGCATAGGATTTCCTTGTTTGAGACCCGATCTGTGTAACTGATTTCCAAAATCTGTCTCAGCCATTTTTGATGAGCCACAATTAGTCTTTTCTCAATTTTGACAGATGACTTCCATGTCTCACATGTATATGTTGCAGTTGGAATGACGTTGTGCAAATGGACAAAAAATAAGCCCACCCTGGTTTGTAGACAAGTACTCAAAAAATGTCTTTTAATGATATTTGTCTATTAGTTATACGAAATCGAAAATTAATGTATTTTTTTTGTTCCTATAAACTTTTTTAAAAACTTTGCCAAACATTTGTTAGTGCGTTCTTCACTTTAGAAGCTTTAAGTAACATTCTTCACTTTACATGTCACGTTACATTACAAAAAGAAAAAATTTTTAATTCAGAAGCCCACGTAACATTTGTAACGGTAACATTTTTCTCTTTGAGATCCTGTGTAGTCGATTTTTTTGTTCTTCATGTGTGATTGAATTTAAATCCTTACTGGTTGTTGAACCAGTTCTTATGTGTGTCCACGTTCTGCTATTGATGTGCCGTAAGTGGTAGCGTGTAGTTTTAGTTTCAAGACTTTGAGGAACGCGTTTAAAGTAGAGTTGAACAGAACACATCATCTAATACTCTGACTACCTTAGGCTGAGAGAGTATGTTCTTTTATAAAAGATTAAAGTTTTAGTCTTTAACTCTTTCTCTCCTAATCGACGATATCATCGTTAAAATAAATACGAGCAAAATAAAAAATTCCGTCGGGACAAGGACAATAATTACGGAAATAGTTTATATATACGCAATTGATTATGCTGATATTACTTGCAATTATGAATTCATAAGGGGAAAACGCATATTTTGTCTTTATTTCCAGTTTAATTAGTGCGAGTTAGAGAGATGATTGTATAAGCCTGAAATAAACTATTAGGGACAAGCTAGAACCACCGTTATTGAGAACAACTCTTCTGATTTAAGAAGCAGATATGCATTGAAGGTTGACAGAATATTACACAGATCTGTATAATTTCAAAATAGTACCAACTACAGTCTAAAGAAAAAAAAATGGAACAGCAGAGAGCTTGACGAGGCTCCAATACAAGAGTCGAAATATGAGAAACTAACAAAATCACGTAACGGTCGTAAATAGCCAGGGAGTGATATCATATCATCAAAACTTTTAAAACACTTCGGGTCACATAGACACATTTGTTTTTAGACAAAATAGCTAGAAAATATGAAACAAGAAAAGATGGCCGAAACGAAAGAATGGGTTCAATCTTGAGTATTAAAAAAAAAAGGAAAGGAAACTTAAAACAATGCCAACATTATAGAACGATTAGTCTGACCATTTATCTCAACAACAAAAACAGCTGAAAGGTTCTTTTCCGAACAACAGACCGGCTGGAACTAATATTGAACACGAATTTTTACATTGATTAATGCTTTCAACATCAAAAGAAACTGGCATACAACTTCAATGACTTGAACAAATCTTTCTTTGACTTGAACAAATCTTTCTTTGACTTGAACAAATCTTTCTTTGACTTGAACAAATCTTTCATTGACTTAAACAAATCTTTCTTTGACTTGAACAAATCTTTCTTTGACTTGAACAAATCTTTCTTTGACTTGAACAAATCTTTCTTTGACTTGAACAAATCTTTCTTTGACTTGAACAAATCTTTCTTTGACTTGAACAAATCTTTCTTTGACTTGAACAAATCTTTCTTTGACTTGAACAAATCTTTCTTTGACTTGAACAAATCTTTCTTTGACTTGAACAAATCTTTCATTGACTTGAACAAATCTTTCTTTGACTTGAACAAATCTTTCATTGACTTGAACAAATCTTTCTTTGACTTGAACAAATCTTTCATTGACTTGAACAAATCTTTCTTTGACTTGAACAAATCTTTGACTTGACTTGAATAAAATTTTTCAATAACTTGAACGAATCTTTCTTTCGATCTTTTTGTCATGATGACATGTGGATGACATAGAGAAGAACATTAAATGTTATCCAAGCCCCTTACCAAAACGTGCATTGCTCAGTACTTGTGAACAACTGAAATGAACAAAGTTTTAGGACATCCATAACAGTGCGGAAAGGATGTGGCCATCATTTAGGTTCCTGGAGTGGGGGGGGGGGGCTTGACCTCTTTGGGGTTCCCTGCATTTCGCGTAATATTTTATATTTTAAGTAAAAAAAACCCACTCATTTGGGGCCCCACTCAAGTGAAGGCACGAGGCGGATTTTCCTCCCCCACCCTAGCTACGCCACTGCATAGCAAGTTTGGAGGACCAATAAAAGAGATAAAAACCCGTTTAAGCTTGGCCTATGCTGTCATATGTAAACTAAAAAATCTGGAAAAGTAGCATCAGCTTTCAAATAAAATTATAAAACTAAATTCCTTGTTAATTGTTTACCTATAACCTATATTATTGTTGTGAACGTTGGAAACTGAACTCGGTGAAAGAAGAACTCATGCCCTTGAGAGTTAATGATACATAAAACTGCTTGGGAATCAAATACCAGGGGAAAATAATAAAAATGAGTTTTTACTTGACAAATAATGAACTGGCTGCCTAAAAGGAGGATCTCTTCAATCCTGTAAGAAACAAAAGCCTAACTGGTTTGGTCATATTGCAAGACATGACTCACTTTCAAAAGTTATACGTCAAAGTACAGGGAATAAGGGAACATGAAGAAAGGTTCGTCCAAAGACAACATAAAATGGACCGGCTTGTCTCTTGATAAAACTTAAAACGAGTGCTGACTGAAAAGAGTGAAGAGACTTGGTGACGCGAGCTGTAACAGTACCCCCCCCCCCCCCCATACAATGAAACAAAGGAAAATGTGAGAGATAAGCTTATATTGATTATAGGACAGGACGGTCTCTAACTTTAGTAGTGCCCTGGCAAGAGACTCTGCTGTTTGGTCCTAATGCTTCATAGCTACCAAGTAAACAGACAATGCAGACACATTCAAAGAGTCAAACTGTATTGAGACTATTTAAACAGAGGCGTCGATTAGTCGGAGCAAATTATCTAACTACACTGTGGGCTACACTGTACTGTCACTAGCTTTAACACCACTTGTCTCAGTTTGTAGGGTATTTAAGCTATCGGTCTCCCCTGGCCCAATAGGATTCCTTTTGGATATTCTCACGTATGCATTCTCGGAGTAACGTCATGACTTGTCATAACAAGACATTGAATGAAGAGAAATAGGCTCGTGGCTGTTGGGCAGTCCGACTCTGAGAGCCAAGCCTGTGACGGTCGCCCCGTTCGCCCCATCCAAACACCTCCTCTGAAGAAAATATACACACACTATTAAATACACTACTTTGAAAGTATTCAGAAAGTATTGTTTGATCCTTTATTATCAGCGGTATAAATAATTTAAAACAAAATAACATTTATAACATTTCGTCTAATTATATATATATATATATATATATATATATATATATATATATATATATAAAAGGACTTCAACAAATAATACTATATATAGGCATCACTGTTGAAGTCTCTCAGTACATGATAAGGACAATATTATACATAAAACACAATTTTAATAATAATTTCATTCTATATTTGTTGTTACTAAAACTATTTCATCATAAATCTTGTTTACGTTGCGCTTTCTTTGAGAATGTGATTAACGTCTTGTGGAGAAATTCTGACGAACAAAAGCAAGAAATACAATTAGGATCAACATTCACACAATACAAATTCTTTAATTTATCATTTCAAAGATCACATTAAGTACGTATCTTAAAGACAACCTGCACCCATTAAACTACTGTTACATCAGTTCTGAACGAAGTGGTCTTCTTCTTTCCATAAGGACTAAAACAAAAAAAAAATTTAAACTATTTTATCCCACTTTAGGTCAGAGTGTCACAAGTAGAGATGGAATATGAACCCAGCCCGAACCGAACGAACCAAACTCGAACCCCACTTGCCACCGAACCGAACCCGAAGTTTAAAACTGATCGGTACGAAAAGAACCGAACGAACCGTCCTTACTTTAACCGAACTGAATGATAATTTGGCAATATTCTAGTAAAAGCGACACGATCAGACATTTACTTTTAATGTTTCTAACCTTCTTCTACCTTCTAGAGCTGTCCGTCTCCTAGACATCGTATGTGCGCATCTTTCCTGCGTCAATTTGGGTTGTCTTCCTATTGTATAATCAAGAAGGTTGCGGTTCTATTTCATATTAGTGCGTTTTATGAAATGGGAGATTCGAAAAAAACGAAAAGTAGACTGAATGTAGAAACTACCAGGAAATGGACAGATCTTTACCTTTTAGTGGAGCACGATAATAAGCCAATAGGTTCAATTTGTATAGCACTGCTTGCGGCTTTTTCTATAGAACGTAACATTAAACAGAATAATGAAATCAACATCATAAACAACTATGACGCATTCGTAGTATAAGCCGCCAAGATACAATGTCCAAGTTACGTTTCTAGAGATGAGAGGATTGACGAGAATATTTATCAAGAGTGGACAAGAAAAGCAGACGACTGTAAGGGCAGGCTTCAGAGGTGCTCACATTTTAAGTAATAAAATGAAGCCATGTTTCGATGGAAAATGCTTAAAAAAGGGGGTTACAACCGGTGATAGAAGAAAAGTGTCATGGAAAGAAAAATGCAGTTGAAGCCTTTAACTTTTCCCATGACAAATAGACAAATCTTATTTTAAAACTAAAAGATAGAGCAGCAGAGTTTGAAATGTTTTCTATATACAGCTCAACTCTTGGTATAAAAACAATTTTAAAATCACAGAAGAAATAGCTGCTATGAGGAGTGTGCTAGGGACCACCACTGGTAAAGATTTGTTCATAGAAGTTTGAGACATCATGGAGGATGTTTCTCTTCTTTGGGAGAAATTAGTGGGAGGGACTACTGATAACACCAGAAGTATGACCCATGAGGGATTACGGCATATGATTTCCTTGTTTGAGACCCGATCTGTGTAACTGATTCCCAATGTGCCGAAACTCAAAAACTCAAAACTCAAACACACAAGTATGCCTGGATGTTATAGCGGACTGGCAACAAGAGTTATTAGAAACAAATGTGAAGTCAAGCGGAACCTCTGTAGTAGGGTGTTGAATCAGAACCACGTGACGATGTGTTCAGCACTTTGTACATTTGATGACATTTCAAGCGTTGAACTACAACATTTCTAAGAACTTTCTGACAGAAATGGAGTCCGACTATGAAGACGTTTTATTGAACATTGAAGTGCGGGGCTGGTTAAGGGAGGAAGTTCCGAGGAACGGTTCTAAAATTGTGTGTTGATATGAGACATGAAACTGACATTTTGATAACGGAGAAATACAAACAAATGCCTCATGATTGTGGAATTTGTTTTTATTTTTTTAAAGTCATATCACATCCTATCTAAATCGCTCAATAACAAACTACAAGAAAAACAGGTTGATTTCGCATGTACAAGCTGATGTAAGCGTCTTCTAAATAAAATTGCAACTCACCATGAAAATGGGCTAAGTGTTGCGTATTCGCCTCACAGACGAACATCTAGATTTAGTGTTTCGACATTGTGCCACATCTATGCGGCTTGATTTTCAGAAGCTGGTTTTGGAAAAAACTTCCTGAATCCTATGAATTAGTCTAAGTACTATATCCTTGGGTTTATAATAAAAGTGCTTTTAATTTTTTTTTATCATTTCTGTAATATGGCCCGCGACACAAGTGTTGAAAATTAAAATGGGCCGTTATCTGAGTATTTAAATTGAAATGAACATTATCGCAATTTACATTAAGCATATCATTCTCGGTCATAGCTCTTGTCATAGGAATTGAAGGTTTAACATAATAATTGTAGATCTATCGTATGATAGAAGTAATTTTAATTTACCCAAAGGCATCTATTGCGTTTGAGTTGCTTCCTATGCATTCTGTATAACAAATGTTGGTATAATGATCAAATTAATAGTAATAGTTGTTATTGTTAAAAAGAAAAAAAGAAGTGGGGGCCTCGCAAGCATCCATTAAATCGGGCTCCGCAATTCGTAAGGCCGGCCCTGTCTATTAATTTTTATCATTTTTATCTGTTGCATTACAACTATGTATGCTCTCTGGCCCATAACAAAAGGTACCCTCAAGGGTGATTGAAAGTTTTTCTTTTTTTTTTTGCATTTAAAATGATAAACAAGTAATATGTTTCATAGGGCTTTTATTAATAAGTCATTAATGTAATGAATTTAATGACACCAAAACCTTTAAGAAGTGGTACAGGATACATTCTGGAAACTTCTTTTGTAAATTGATACATACCGGACGACACACTCAGACTTCTACTTCCGTACAGGGGGAGACCATCGTCATACTCTTGAAACCTGAAGTACATTGTTACGCCACTGATTTTCAATCTGCACTTACGCAATTAGATAACACATGTGGCTTGAGCACCCACAGTTATCCAGTTTGATGTATTAGCCAGCTGCATTTTCACTTACCCTCTATGTCTCCCTCTCCTGCCAATATATTTAATTCTTGACAAGTTTTTTTTTTTGTTTAACTGTATCCACTAGGTCACTAAGTAATGATAAAAGTTAAAATAGCATAATGTGCCATAGAAATATAAAGATTCTTACGGCAATACTGCTCATCGCTGCCATCTGTACAGTCTTTCACACCGTCACAGATAAAGTCTTTGTGAATGCATTCTCTGCTGGTACATTGAAACAGATTATTTTTATCCGTGCAGTCATATTTCGCTGTAGATTACAATAGTCTTATTAGTGCAGTAGTCGAAAGTAAGAAACAAGTTTTGTAAAAATATCAACTATGTTATTTGTAGTCCTTGAGACTATAATACACTTTGATTGAAGATACTAAGTGATACTTACTGACTGTATTGCTCCTGTAATCAAAATCTAAGCAAGGAACAGAATAGAAAGAATAGCTTTTTAAAAACAAAGTTTATGTCGCTTGTAAAGTTAAACAAAGACTGAGGTATGAACGTATAATTTGTTCTGCTATCATACAAATGTCTTCTCTTATCGTGTATTGTTTTGTTGTTGTTGTTGTTGTTGTTTTTTTTGTAATACAGCATTGTAAAATAGATTTCCTTACGGATAATAAAGATTAATATTTTTTATATTATTATTATTGTTATTATTACTATTACTATTATTAATATGTTAGAAAAGAAAGAGTATTCATTGTCTGACTCTGCCAGGGTCGAGTTTCGCTAAAGAGAAACAAAATTCATCGTAGTCCCTTTAACAGTTTCCACTGAGGAATTTTCTGGTGATGTGGCAGGTCTGCAGCAGTACCGCCCTCTGACAGGC
This sequence comes from Biomphalaria glabrata, assembly GCF_947242115.1. Classification (NCBI taxonomy): domain Eukaryota; kingdom Metazoa; phylum Mollusca; class Gastropoda; family Planorbidae; genus Biomphalaria; species Biomphalaria glabrata. The sequence continues at coordinate 15,395,755 of NC_074714.1, read as the reverse complement.
AACGAAGATGTTCCTAGGAATGCTAAGGGCCTTGAAGGTGTCTGTGAGGTCAGTTGTTATTATCACCTCGGTTGATATAACAATGGGGTATATTGTTATTTTGGCTCCTTTACCGACTAATGTGCAGGCTGACTGGATCGATGAAAATCCAAACTAAAAACAACCTAATACCAGAAATGCCTGATGAGGATTTCACAACTGAGGAAGTCTCAGCAGCTATATCAAAAACCCACAACTGGACTGCTCCTGGACCGGACAATATACACAACTTTTGGCTGAAAAAAACTTACAGCCGTACATGCACCACTAACATCAAGTTTTAACGAGCTAATATCAGAACCGTGTTCAATGCTGTTAGAACTCACTGAAGGGAGAACATCTCTCCTCCCCAAAAAAGGGGATCCGAACCAACCACCAAACTATCGCCCTATCACTTGTCTGTCAGTGGTGTATAAACTATTAACTTCACTTTTAAAAAGCAAAATGTATCAATTTTGTTCTGCCCATAAGCTACTAGCAGAGTAACAACAAGGTTGCATTGAAAAGTCGATGGGCTGTAAAGTACAGCTAACTATAGATGGTATTATATTGCATCAAGCTAACAGAAGAAAGAGAAATTTACACATGTGTTACATCGACTACAAAAAAGCTTTCGATTCAGTTCCGCATGATTGGCTATTAAAAACCCTGGATATTCATAGAATCAACCCAAGAATAAAACAACTATTGAAAGTCTGTATGAATAATTGGAAGATAAACCTGCACCTTAATCGTGATAAACTAGGTTCTGTGCACATAAGAAGAGGTATATACCAGGGTGACTCACTATCTCCACTCTGGTTCTGCCTAGCGATTAATCATCTATCTACATTACTCCAAGACTCTACAAACGGTTTTAGGGTTGACACTAAATGTACAAAATGTGTGTCCCACTTATTATACATGGATGATCTAAAGCTATATGCAGAAACCGAGCAAAAACTACACACCTTAATCAAAACGGTAAATGCTTTTGTGATGATATCTGTATGTCTTTTGGCCTGGATAAGTGTGGCATCATAAGCATTAAAAAGGGCAAGGCAACGAACACCAACATTGAATTTGAAGGCATCGAGGAATTGAACACCGCCTCTATTTATAAATATCTTGGAATAAACCAGTATGCCAAGATAAACCATAAGAAATTAAAAGAGGACTTTCTTGGTAAATATAGGCAAAGAGTTAATAAAATCTTCAACACCAAACTGTCTGGCAGTAATCTCATCACTGCAATAAACAGCTGGGCCGTCCCAGTGCTCCTTTACACGTTTGGTGTGATCAAATGGACTGACACCGACCTACATGATATTGTCAGACTCACTAGAAAATTACTAACCAAGTTTCGATGCCTACACCCCAAGTCCTCCACCATAAGGTTATACCTGCCCAGGAAGGATGGGGGTCGTGGATTGCAGCCATTTAAAACAAAATTAATTAATTAGTAGTAAAAGATTGGTTAATTTTTGGATTGGTTAGTGATTAATAATGCAAATTTTCAGTTTGATCAGAGAACAGGAAGTGGGAGATAAAATGTGTCAAAACGTAAATATAGGAATTAAATCCATACATACATTTACATCTCTCATTAAGTAGAATTTACTCCCCTCTAATTAATCATCAACAACTAATAAGCTAATTGGTTGATTGTTTGATTAATTCATGTCTTGTCAGGTTTAATAAATAATTGCGCAAATTTTTAACTTGATCCCAGAATGGGAAATGTGAGAAAAAGATTATTCACACATTTTTAAAAACAGACGAAGTGAGTGGAATTGAGCTTTATAAAAACAAAAACAAATGAGCAACTTTGTTTACAGGAAATATTAAACATTAAATAAAAATTGATAAGCATGAAATGTGATTCTGTAAATACCTTTACTTAATTCTGTGTTCAATTTACTGAGCAAAAGTTGTTTTGCGTAAAGGAGCAGAGTGACACACAATCCATGCCCAAAATTTAACTTATAAAAACCCAATATTTCGCCAGTAAGTCACCCAAACCAAATATCACAAAGTTCTGATTGACAGTTTAAAAAAATAAGTGCGCTCTAGAACGACTATTCCTTTCTAATTAACAAAAAAATGTAGGCCGTCTTCCTAATGTATATTTTTAAAATGCACCACACAACTCTTTTTAACTAATTTTTTGAAAAAAAAAAATCTGCTGTGAAACTTTATCGTTAAGGTGACAAAACAACAACAAGGTTTCTTTTTTTTTTTCAAATATATCAACTTG